>NC_088789.1:34945889-36327891 GCF_949628265.1 Cloeon dipterum | reverse complement strand
AAAATTCTTTCGACAAAATTATGTAGTTATGCGTAATAGGTCCGAGATTTTTCAATAAATTTTTTAATGCTTAACAGCAACTGTCACAAACTACCGCTAATTTAAAATAAATTTAAACCATTTTATCAAAATCGTTAATAAAAAGTTATCGATACGTGTTACTCGAGGTAAGGCTACTGCAGCTCGTTCATGTGGGCGTTGCCATGCGGCCTGGCAGTCTTGACAGTGACGAGCTTGTCCTGGGAGGCGTGTAGACTGTCTCAGGTCGTAGAGCTGCGTCTTTCTGGTCTTGAGGATGACGCCCTCGGAGATGAGCATGGCCACGTCGAACTGCAGGCCAAGCTTCCATTTCTGCTTGAGCTGCGCACCTTGTAACCGTCCTGCCGATGCTCGCCCTTCAGTTTCGGCAGCCACTGCTGCATCTGCAGAAAGCAAGGAAAGCAAATTTTGAACCAAACACGACTCAAGTTTTCACGCGCAACTCACACAGAGCACAAAATCACCGGCGATGGAAAAAATATTTTATAATTTTTCGATTGTCTTCGGTCAAGCTGTACTTTACAGACTGAAAGTGGCACAACGGAAACCTAAAATGGCCGCGAGTGACGCGGACTTGACCCGGATCGGCAAGCTAGAATCTAGTTTTCAATCTTAAATCCCAGCCAACAATTCGAAGCTTAACTTAAATAATATAATTTATATTTAGGAAATATAATGATTCGGCAATGAATTGATCGGGTTGTATTAAACCTGCAAAAAAGTTAAATTCGTAAGGGTATTACTGCATAAAATATTTTTGATCAAGCTGAATTTCAGACTTTTCGTGCTAACTAATAAAAAGGACAGCTACGAAAATCAAAGAAAGTCAGCCGGCCAATAACAATCAAAAAATTGTAAACAAAACAACTTATTTTCGTTACTTACTGCAGATTTCAAAGATTTTTCAAGAATGTTAAAACATCTTGACTGTCGCCCGCCGTCGCCTTAACCCAAACCCCAAACACGAAATAAATCAAGATGGCGTCAAGTGACGCGAATTCCGACCAAGCTCGGCATGGCTCGTATACTTTCGGAATTTACTTAGCGTTGCTGCCGCTGAAGCCGCGATTTAATCGCACGATTAGTGCTGCCACCAGGTGGCTGCAAAACAAATCAAACGCCTGGCGCGGCAATAATTAAAAGTTTCACGACATATAACCTGAATATATGTGTTTATACTGTAAATAAATGGGTGGAACCATTTTTTCGAATTGAAGCACACGCGAATTTCATTGATCCAGAAAACGGCTACCAAAATCGATTCAAATATTGCGATGGAATATTTTACCGCGGACAGGCAGAACTGCAGGAAATTTATCAAGAGATGTTTCATCAGTTTTAAAATTAACTAAAAAAGACTTAATGTTGAATGAAATATTCAAGCAACAAAAATATTGAATGAAAATTGAAAAAATGACAATTACCTACATAATATAGCCGAAAATCCGGACAATAAAACCAAAAATATCGAATATATTATATGAACTCACCGGAAAACCCAAAGCGCGAGTCGCTGCCTGAATACCTTACCGCGGCGAACTGGCACTATGGGGGCAAATCTCAAAGGTATGGCCGGTTGCCGTGTTCCTTGGTGGCCGCAGGCTCAGCAGGCCTCTCAATCACAGCCGCAGACCGCCTCACTGTGCTACTAAAATGGCGATTGGCTTGCAGCTGCACCTGCCAACATGCCAAAATGGCGACTGGCCTTACAAAATAAGCGACAAGCGACACACCGTCCACCCCGTACTTCATAGAACTGCCGCTCGCGACGCTACCAATCACCTACTCTAATAGCAAATTGCGCGGCAAGACTTAAAAGTTTGAATTTGGCATGGTATTGATTACGGTAAAATTTCGCATCGCTAAACAGACCCTCAATTTTTCAAAATTGATTTTATCATTGCCCAATTCTTGCAAAAAAGAAGGTTGAAATTCGTATTTTTATTGAAAATTGCAAAATTTTCCGGTATCAAGATACAAATTCTTGCATAGTGGCTCGCAAAATTTCAACAATGACGTGTATAAATACTGTGCCCCCAAAATATCAATTTTACTCACCCACTATGTGGCCGCGGGTCAGCCTGGGTCGGAGGTTGGACCTGTGCTGCTGGCGGAGGCAGCTGCTGCTGTAATTTGCGGATGTCCTTGCAAGTCAGCCTTACGATGCACTTCGGAGAATTCAGCCTCGCACCCTGGGAATCAAAATCTGGCTGAGCGGGGCCCTCCGACTTGTCCTACACGCCGTCCATGGCCGGCCACGGCCATCGGTGGCCGTCTGGTGGTTGCCGGCCGCCTCGCAGGCCCCTTAATCCTCGATCACGGCACGGCCGCGGACTGATACAGAGTTAACGCAACTTCCAAAATGGCGACTGGCCTCAAAAACAAGCGACAAGCGACGCCAGCGACACACCGTCCACCCCGTACTTCATAATACTGCCGCTGGCGTCGCTACCAATCACCTACTCTGACAGCAAATTGCGCGGCAAGACTTTAAAAGTTCGAATTCGTCATGGAATTGATTGCGGTAAAATTTCGTATCGCTAAACACTAATATTTTCAAAATTGATTTGATCAATGCCCATTTCTTGCGAAAAATGAAGTTGGAATTCTTTTGTTTTATGAAAAATGCAAAATTTTACGTTATCAAGATGCAAATAATTGCATAGTGGCTTGCAAAATTGTAACGATGACGTGTATAATTGTGTTGCCACCAAAATAATAAATAATGCATTATAAATTGTACTCACCCTGTGTGGCCGCGGGTCAGCCTGGGTCGGAGGTTGGACCTGTGCTGCTGGCGGAGGCAGCTGCTGCTGTAATTTGCGGATGTCCTTGCAAGTCAGCCTTACGATGCACTTCGGAGAATTCAGCCTCGCACCCTGGGAATCAAAATCTGGCTGAGCGGGGCCCTCCGACTTGTCCTACACGCCGTCCATGGCCGGCCACGGCCATCGGTGGCCGTCTGGTGGTTGCCGGCCGCCTCGCAGGCCCCTTAATCCTCGATCACGGCACGGCCGCGGACTGATACAGAGTTAACGCAACTTCCAAAATGGCGACTGGCCTCAAAAACAAGCGACAAGCGACGCCAGCGACACACCGTCCACCCCGTACTTCATAATACTGCCGCTGGCGTCGCTACCAATCACCTACTCTGACAGCAAATTGCGCGGCAAGACTTTAAAAGTTCGAATTCGTCATGGAATTGATTGCGGTAAAATTTCGTATCGCTAAACACTAATATTTTCAAAATTGATTTGATCAATGCCCATTTCTTGCGAAAAATGAAGTTGGAATTCTTTTGTTTTATGAAAAATGCAAAATTTTACGTTATCAAGATGCAAATAATTGCATAGTGGCTTGCAAAATTGTAACGATGACGTGTATAATTGTGTTGCCACCAAAATAATAAATAATGCATTATAAATTGTACTCACCCTGTGTGGCCGCGGGTCAGCCTGGGTCGGAGGTTGGACCTGTGCTGCTGGCGGAGGCAGCTGCTGCTGTAATTTGCGGATGTCCTTGCAAGTCAGCCTTACGATGCACTTGGGAAAAGTCGGCCTCGCAAACTGGGAATCAGAATCTGGCTGAGCGGGGCCCTCTGACTTGTCCCGCACGCCGTCCATGGCCGGCCACGGCCCTCCATGGCCACCTGGTGGTCGCCGGCCACCTCGCAGGCCTCTTAATCCTCGTTCACGGCACGGCTGCAGACCGAGAAACAATTCTCAACACAGCTGCCAAAATGGCGACTGACCACAGGCCTAGCAAATCTAGCTTCATGCAACTGCCGCTGGCGCCGCTAAGTTCGCTCCCGATCGCCAGCTCTAACAGCAAATAGCGCGGCAATATTTAAAAGTTTTATTTTTCGTATAATGGCGAAATTAATGAGTTGAGACGCACCAGACGCACGAATGACAGGAAATTTATCCGTATCTGACGAGTGGAACACAATAATTCGCGCGTGTGTTATTATGACGTCACGTAGGCGGCTGCATGGCAATAAAAACGCGTGTCTCGCCGGTAATAAAAGAAACGCCGCGCACTGGTGTTAATTGAAGCGAGGCAGGGAGGAGGCGCGCGCGCTAGTTTGTGCATTTTTCGTATAATGGCGAAATTAATGAGTTGAGACGCACGAATGACAGGAAAATTATCCGTTTAAGAATAGGGATGCGCCCGAGCTTCAAATCAAAATAAAAAAAATCAATGACAAATCGATTGTTGCCCGTTTCTAGCATAAAAAATTCGTGTTTGTTCGCAATTTTTCCGAAATTAAAGACGCAATATTATTACATCGTGGCGCGCGAGAATTTAATGAAAACGCAAAGAAAATCTTGGCCCCCAAAATATCGAGTAATGTAGTGTACTCACCCGCAATGTGGCCATGGTCCTCGATAGTTGCCTAGTGGCCGCTTGGCCCCTCAATCACGGCTGTAGAACATCACCGCGCACGTCATCCTTCAGTCGCTGTCGCTGCCAGACTGGACGACTGGAGTCTGTGTCTGCCAACGCCAGCTGCCAACCACGCATGCGCACTTGTGCATGCTGTGCTTGGCTCCACCTCCTTCTTCTTCTCGGAGTGGACGTCAGCGACGCCAAAAATGCCGACGTCGCGGCCGCAAGCGCCGAGGATGCAGGCGGACTCAAGCTAGGCATCATCCTCTCATAGTCCAGCACCTTAACGACAGCAATTCGGGGCGACCTGGGCAGCAGCTTGAGGTTGTGCAAGGCCTTGAGAAGCACCTCGTCCGTGCGCAACAGCTTCTTCTCCATGGAGGCCTATACGCGCAGCCGGTCGCGGTTCTTGTAGAGCGCCTCAAGGCAGCGTTCCAAGATGGATTGGCTCTCGGTAAGCTTCTGCTTGAGCTACCAGTTCTCCTGATTGAGTCGGCTGCGCTCGTCGCCGCGGCCGGTGTCGCTCTCTATGCCCAGGTCAGGCGAGAACAGTGTGCCGGCTGGCAGAGCTCGTCGCTATCGGAGGCGCGCGTCGCTTCAAGCTGCTGCACCTGCTGCGTCCGCGCACGGCACTGCACCTCCGCTTCTTCGACCTGCTTGGCCAGCTGCTGCATGTCTTGCTTGGAGGCTTGCTCGAGGCATTGGTACTTGCTGGCGGAGTCGAGGTCGCGTCGCGAAGGTTTGCTCGACGTTCGGCCTCTCTCCGTGCTCCACCGCGCCAGCTCTTTGCTCACACTCACTGCTTCTATAAACATTTATAGCGTACCAAATTGAAATTCGACGTGCCAAAAACCAAAATCAGTAAGCAATCAGTAGCGCGGGTTTTTTTGCTAGATTACATGTTTTTTAAGATTTCTACTGCAACTAGCTGGAAATTTTTGAAATAAAAATTCAAATGGTGCCCCGTATTTCCAAAAAATTCACGAATAATCCTTTGGAGAAACAGTTAGATTAAATTCTAATCAATAATTAACGCAGTCAGATTTTTTTATCGTCCATTCCATTCAACGAATGATGTGTAACCTAGTTTCAGTTCCCGATAATCAGATTTCTGAGCGTTTCGGCATTGAATGTGGCCTCAAAAAAAAACAAGCGACAAGCAACGCAAGCGACACACCGTCCACCACGTTTTTCATAATACTGCCGCTGGCATCGCTACCAATCATCTACTCTAATAGCAAATTGCGCGGTAAGACTTAAAAGTTCGAATTCGTCTTGGAATTGTGCGGTAAAATTTCGCATCGCTAAACAGACTCAAAATTTCAAAATTGATTTGATCAATGGTCGTTTCTTGCAAAAAATAAAGTTGGAATTCTTTTGTTTTATGAATGCAAAATTTTACGTTATCAAGATGCAAATAATTGCATAGTGGCTTGCAAAATTTTAACGATGACGTGTATAATTGTGTTGCCCCCAAAATATTAATTAATGCATTATAAATTGTACTCACCCTGTGTGTGGCCGCGAGTCAGCCGTGGTCCTCGACAGTCACCTAATGGTCGTTGGCCGGTTCCCGGGCAACTAAATTATGACCGCAGGCCAACAGAGCACACATCCTCCAGTCTCTGCCAGAGCCATGCCTGTCAACAATAACAGTGCCAGCTGCTAAGTTGCTAACTAACGACAACACGCATGCGCATTAGCGCCAGCACAATAAAAATTATTGGCCCTTGACTCCGCCTCCTTTCTAAACACAAAGCTCTGCGTTTGGCATGGCGACGTGTGTGCGCACACACGCATTCACCAACTCCATATTTAACCACAGAATAAAAACGAGTAAAATAATACTTCAAATTAGCAAATGGAATTTTTTTTACTGCTAGGACAGCAGCAAACTCATTCAAAAACTATTTATAAGTAAAATGTGTTGAATTTTCACTTCTTTATAAACTATAACTGTTGGTGTTTTTTTAGAATATATCAAATTATTTGCGGCCTTTTCCTGCCACGCGCGATATTACACTCCCACAGTGCGATTAATTGACACTCCCAATATTTAAAACACCGCGAAATTAGAGCAGTTTGCCGCGCATGTGCGGCGCCGAGATGATCAACAAAGTGATGTGGGAAAATTTAACAATCTATATTCCTGTTTGTGATGCAAAAATTGTTTTAAGGAAATTTTTGGCCTTACCTGCGAGTCTGACGGTGATTTGTGAAAGTGGCTGACTTGGCATTGGTCAGCTCGGAGATATGCTTCTCGAAAGAGGACAAGGAAACGCGCTCAAGGAGCGAACGCCAACGCTGGTCTGACTATAGAGTGAGGTCGGCCAGCGCGGAGTCACCGAACGAGTTCCTCTCGGCGACCGAAGGCTTGGCCAGCTTTTTAGCTAGGCTTAGCGTCGGTTCGGGAACGGCCAACTTGCTCTCCGCGTCACCACAGTTTAGAGCCTTGTTTGCAAACTGCTTCACGCTCTTGGACAGAGACTCAATCGCGTCTGACTTTCTGTTGACATGAAAGACACAATGGCAATGAAAATAACAGAGTTGGAGCGCAGCTCCCGAGTCTTTTAAAGCGTCTGTCAACCAATAAATTAGTCGATTTCAACTGAGTGCAACACATACTGTTTAGTTCTGCGATTTTTTTGAAATAAATAAAATATGGAGAATAATACTGTATAGAACAGTGTCTCACCTGGATGGGACCCTGGTTGCGTGGCGTAACCTGGATGCTGGGCGGCTCCGTCTTCTTCACGGCGTCGGCCAGGCTGGAAACCAGCTTGACATTGACGCGTTGCAAATGCTGCCGAAGGCTATTCAGGATGAGATCGCGCGAAGGATGCACGTTCCCGTCGTTCCCGCTGCTGAAGGGGTTGCCGTCAATCGCCCCAGCGGATGAGAATTGGACGGCAGCACTGCCAAAAAGGCCAACGTCACGGCCGCAAGCGCCAAAGATGCAGCCCAGTGTTCCGAGCAGTTGGCCGACTAAGTCGAGAGACACGGACGACGTTGGCGATAGACTATCGCGCGTATACGTAATCCTCAACGTCGAACTCGAGCTAAGCAACGTCCGTCTCCTCAGCGTTCAGCACCTGAACGGAAACAATTTTAATTATTAACAGACGAAGTTGTTTGCAGCAAAAAACGAAGAAAATTAAATATTCAAAATCAAAACTGAGAAGAAAAAAGCCACATTTAAATGGGAGCATATCAATCTATTAAATAAGTCTATGCGAGGGAAATATTTGTTTAAAACGTCTAGAGTATCGTGTAAAATCAATGCAAAGAATCAGCGATGGAAATATTTCATTTGAAAAAAAAACAAAAATTCGCGGAGGTTTTTAACTCATAATTTAAGCTTTTAAAACGGGATTAACAAAAAAAGAACAGTTTCTTCACTCGGAGAAGCACAGCCGTCGGTTTGAGACAATTTCCGGGCCAAAAACCTTTGCCGAACACCGTCCACCAACGGCAACAATAAGCAAGGAACCGAAATATTTCCCTTTTAGCTTGATATAAGGACCCGATTAATGATCATTGAAATGTTTGGTGTACTAAACATTAACACAGACAAATAAAAACTGGCCAATTGAGTTACTGGATCGAAATCTATCAAAACAGATGCAACTGATTATGCGTAAAATTTGTTGCTGCCAGTGAGCGGACTGAAAAATTAACCGGCCATCGGGTGAGCGGAGAAATCACGAAAATAGAGCTTGCCGAGGGTAAATTAACACACATCAAGCTCGTTATTAGTTCCAATTTCCTACCTTGAAGCCGAAGCAACTCGAAGGGCCAGGCAGTAAACATCTGTCGCCAAAATAGAGCCTCTCGTGCAGCTGGCGGGCATGGGTTTGTTGTGCTGGACATCCAAACGAAAGAATCGCTCTCAGCGACGGGCAGCAGCCGCAGGGTCGGAGGTTGCACCTGCATGTGCAGCTGGCGGAGGCTACTGCTGCTTCAATTTGCGGATATCCTTGCAAGCCCGCGTGATGATGCACTTGGGAAATGTCGGCCTCGCACCCTGGGAATCAGAATCTGGCTGAGCGAGTCCCAAACCGCCTCCAAGCCCTTCGACTTGTCCCGCACGCCGTCCGTGGCCTGCCACGGCCCTCGGTGGCCGCCTGTTGGTCGCCGGCCACCTCGCAGGCCTTTTAATCCTCGATCACGGCACGGCCGCAGACCAAAAACAATTCTCAGCACAGCTGCTAAAATGGCGACTGGCCTCAGGCATCGCAAATCTAGCTTCATGCAACTGCCGCTGGCGCCGCTAATTTCGCTCCCGATCGCCTGCCCTAACGGCAAACAGCGCGGCAAGATTTAAAAGTTTTATTTTTCGTATAATGGCGAAATTAATGAGTTGAGACGCACCAGACGCACGAATGACAGGAAATTTATCCGTATCTGCCGAGTGGAACATAATAATTCGCGCGTGTGTTATTATGACGTAACGTAGGCGGCTGCACGGCAATAAAAACGCGTGTCCTGCCGGTAATAAAAGAAACGCCGCGCACTCGTGTTAATTGAAGGCAGGGAGGAGGCGCGCGCTAGTTTGGGCAGAAATCGTGTGTCCGCCGCCCGCGGCCCACGCGTCGTAAAAACAAATAAATATGCGGCCGAAAGGTGGAATAATATCTCTCAATTAAACCGCCCTTTTTTTGTATTCTCGGAAAGCGGGAAAGTCATGCTCGAGACCGTGATTAGCCATTTTTAGAGTAAGAGGTGGATTTCTTTCACCGCAACTCTTACGATTTATTCATGCTCACCGGCATTTAACAAGAAAGCAATTGAAAGAATTCGCGACACGAAATTATGACGTCGATATGACCGAAATAAAACGATCTAACATACGTGCTATATGGAATTTCAACAATAAAATTATTAAATTAAAAAAAAAATTTCAAATTCGGAATTTTAAGCAAAATAGAAACGATCTTGACGAAATACGTTCGAGCCGAGAATGTGCTGCACATAAATTATTGGAATATGCTACTCACTCCGCATGGAGGGTGGTTTGCTTCTGGATGGGTGTGGTGCGTGGGATGGACTCGGTATACAGCAGGCCGGGCGGTCGGGACAGCTTGCCACTCAACAGGGCACTGCAACAACAACCAACAAACAACTATAGCTTTTACCACAGTAAAAAATTATGTGCTCGGAACTTGCTATAAACGCAAATCTTTGC
The DNA here is from genome assembly GCF_949628265.1 of Cloeon dipterum. Lineage (NCBI taxonomy): Eukaryota > Metazoa > Arthropoda > Insecta > Ephemeroptera > Baetidae > Cloeon > Cloeon dipterum. The sequence continues at coordinate 36,318,278 of NC_088789.1, read as the reverse complement.
ATTGCGTAACGTCTTTTTTCCTTCTCCAATTATGTACAATCCTCGTGTGTTGAGACTGTGATTGTTGGAGAATTTTTTAAAACCCATTTTACAATATCCTGCAAGATATTTCAAGATAGGACCGGTTTGAATTATTTAAATAGGCTGGACAAAGCGAGTGAAAATTACACGATTTTACATTAACTAAATCCGAGTTTAAAGCTTATTCCCTTTTAATTTGTACGCACGACATTCACCGAGGAAATTAAATTAAAAACTACCAGCGGTGACTTCACAAAGAAGAACACTTCCAGAATATGTTCAACAGCGTCCAAAAGAATCAAGTGGGTGGTGCGAATGTCTCACGCATCCAAAATTTAATTCAAAGTTGTCAGCGCGCAGGCATAGGCGAGCAAGATGCTTTTCTGTGTGCCATGCTTTGTGCTGTTTCATTTCCTTTTTGCGCGCAAGGGCGAGACGCGCGCGTGCGATAACGGGGTTTGTTTTCTCGGCGAGCAAATTTATTCGAAACAAATTTATCGGCTCGCTCAGTTGGCTTTCGCACACATTCTCAGCGAGAGTCGTCGGCACTCTCGATAATGTTTCTGTGTGTTTGCTGCGCAGTGACAGATGAAAAATGGCGTTCGGATATTAATTCGCCGACAAAATGACCGTTTTCATCGTGATCTTTCACCTCGAGAGCACCGCCGCGCAGATTTATGAACAAATTATTTCGTTTCTCTCGGCTCGCATTCAACAAGCCGACGCCGACACACCTAAACCTAACGCGACGCCGGCCAAAGGTCGCACTGCAGAGACGCCTTGCCGGTTGCCAGGCGAAAATAAATAAAAATTGCGAAAAGTAAGTACATTTGCCTGGCGGGCAATGAGTCGCGCTATCGAAATTTAAGTTAGAATAAATTGTAATTTCTCGACCGGCGCGCAGCAATTGCAGAGGAAATCCGATATGTTGTGTTTCAAATTAATTTCGGACAAACCCGATCCGGGCATTAAACTGCCATTTATCTCGTCGTTTAACGACGCTGCTCAGAGCCGAGAGCCGAGAAGAGGAATCGCTGAAATATGAGTTCACGTGAGTGCTGCGCGCTTATCAGCAAACAAAATCGAGAAAAAAGAGCCCTGAATTTATTACCGGGCGCGCGGCTACACAGCCCAGCTAGTTGACCCCTGCGCCGCCGAAAATAATAAAATATATAATCTCGATTCAGCTCTATTAATAAAAATCCGATTTTATTCTCTTTATAAATAATGTATAAAAAACGACTTTATATGATTCAAATAGTTTAAAACTGAATTATTAATGCTTTGTTTGATGATTCCGTGGTGATTTGGAAGCTAAAAGTAAAAATATTCGCCTTTTCTAGAGTTCACAGCCCAAAAAAATTAAAACTGGAACGAAAAAACGGAGCTTTTCTATTAGGAAATTTAGTCTTTGAGTCCCAAACACACCTGTAAACCAGAAATACTGGCTCAAAATACATTTTGGATTATACTAACACAATATATGTATTTTGTCTCCGCGCCAATGTGGCCTGGTAGAAAATTTAAAACCAAAGTCATACGGAAGGATAATATTAAAAATATTCAATTTTAAACGTAACTTTGACTGTCAAAACTGTGTGATATGCTCTGCGAAGCAATATATAAAAATATAAACGATTTTTACCACCCATTTGGAATTTAAACTGGATCAACCACGAGGAATTGCTAAAATAGTTGAAAAAGACAGACGAGGAATTTTTTTAACCCTTGGCGAAGGGGCATAATATTTATGGCAATTTTCCGAAAGCTGGCAAATATTTTGTGTCATCTCATACTGAATTTCCCAAATTCCAAGTCTTGCCTACTCTCATGAGATACTAAATCTAAGAGAAAAAGACGCAACGACAAGACTAAAAAATGCATCAGTAGGCATCGCATCGCAAGTCATTGCATCTTCCACCGACGTAATCGAACGCAATAATAGATTTAATCGATGGAAATACCGAGGGGATTGAACAAAGTACAAAACTCACCGATGACGTCCAGCCTGGCGCTACCCTCGATGCGGCCGACGTCGTTCTCCAGGGTGGCTCTGTAGAGGCCGGCGTCCTCCACGGTCACCTCGCTGATTTCGACGAGGCGCAGATCGTCTTTCTCCTTGATGGTCAGTCTGCGCGACGGCGTCAGGATCAGGCCGTCCTTGTCCCAGGTCACCCAGGGCGTCGGGTGGCCGGCGATTGCGCACTGGAACCGCACTGTTGCGCCCTCTTCGACGACCTTACACCACAACAACATCAACCACAATTTCTTAATATTGATTTTATTAATTTTTAACTATAAATGAATATTTATTGCAGTCAAACTATTTAATTTAATTTAATTTAAAAATATTTTAAGGACGAAAGCTTTGAAATTTATTTTGAGATAATATATATGAGGTGATTTTTGGCCTGGAGCTAATCTGATTGGCTAGTGCAAAGCTAAGGCGACCGTCCCTTCGCCAAAAGGCCCAAATTAGCCAATTCAGCTATTTGATAAAATTGGGGAAAGCTGGAAAAAGGGTAAAGCAAAAAGGAACAAGAAAAAGGGAACAGCAAAACATAGTGTACTCACTTAAAAAGTGTGATGGTCCTCGATATTCGCCTGTCACGGCTGCAGACCAGCAACACGCACGTCATTGTCCAGTCGCTGTCAGACTAAAGACTGAGACTGGAGACTGCCAGTGCCAGTGCCACCGCCAGCTGCAAGGCTAGCAGTGCCACCGCCAGCAGCAATCTTCTCTTCGTGCCAAGAGTGCCAGCTGCTAGCAGTGCTAAACAACAGGCATGCGCATAAGAGCCAGCTCAAATACATGATATAATAATATTTTGTTTCGTCATCTGGCTGAATTGAAATTTGACGTGCCAAATAACAAAAATCAGTAAAGCAATCGATTGCAAAAAAATGCTATTTAAAGTTTCTACTGCAACTATCTGAATCAATAAATATTTTTACAAGAAGAATGCAGAGCAGAAGAAATGACTCGGAAAACTTCAAAATAAATTTGATGCCATTGAACACGAAATTAGCAATTTTTGAAAAAAAAATCAATTTTTGCTACGTATTATGAAACAATTCACGAAATTTCATTTGGAGCAACGGTTGGATCGTGTTCTAACCAATAATTGATGCAGTCAGATTTTTTATCGTCCCATTCAAGTCAACGAGTGCTACGAAACCTCGTTTCAGTTCCTGATAATCAGATTTTAGCGCGTTTCGGCCTGGAATTGCGTTATATCTAGCCTCATTTTGCCTATATCTATTATTCGTAGAGGATGCGAAAATTCAAAAATGCAGTTTTAAAGCCACCGTTCTCAATTAAATATGATGAAACTTGCCTGGTGAATGAATTCAGAGTGTTGCGGCGCTTCAAGGAACTTGCGTGGATGTGGTCAAGGAGCGAGTTGACGGGGGAGGCGGAGGCGCTCTCAGCGACGGGCGGCGGCCGCAGGGTCATAGGTTGCACCTGCATGTGCTGCTGGCGGAGGCTGCAGCTTCTTCAATTTGCGGATATCCTAGCAAGCCCGCGTGACGATGCACTTGGGAAAAGCGGCCTCGGAAACTGGGAATCAGAATCTGGCTGAGCGGGGCCCTCTGACTTGTCCCGCACGCCGTCCGTGGCCAGCCACGGCCCTCGGTGGCCGCCTGTTGGTCGCCGGCCACCTCGCAGGCCTCTTAATCCTCGATCACGGCACGGCTGCAGACCGAGAAACAATTCTCAACACAGCTGCCAAAATGGCGACTGACCACAGGCCTAGCAAATCTAGCTTCATGCAACTGCCGCTGGCGCCGCTAAGTTCGCTCCCGGTCGCCTGCTCTAACAGCAAATAGCGCGGCAAGATTTAAAAGTTGCATTTCGTATAATGGCGAAATTAATGAGTTGAGACGCACCAGATGCATGAATGACTGGAAATATATCTGTATCTGCCGAGTGGAACATAATAATTCGCGCGTGTGTTATTATGACGTCACGTAGGCGGCTGCACGGCAATAAAAACGCGTGTCCCGCAAGTAATAAAAGAAACGCCGCGCACTCGTGTTAATTGAAGCGAGGCAGGAAGGAGGCGCGCGCGCTAGTTTGTGCATTTTTTGTATAATGGCGAAATCAATGAGTTGAGACGCACGAATGACAGGAAAATTATCCGTTTAAGAAGAGGGATGCGCCCGAGCTTCAAATCAAAATAAAAAACTCAATGACAAATCGATTGTTGCCCATTTCTAGCATAAAAATTGTGATTGTTTATTGAAAAATGCAAAATTTTCCGTTATCAAAATGCAAATTATTGCATAGTGGCTCGCAAAATTTTACCGATAACGTGTATAAATGCGTTGCCCCCAAAATATGAAATAATGCATTATAAATTGTACTCACCCAGTGTGGCCGCGGGTCAGCCGTGGTCCTCGACAGTCCCCTAATGGTCGTTGGCCGGGTCCCGGGCAACTAAATTACGACCGAAGGCCAACAGAGCACACATCCTCCTGTATCTGCCAGTGCCATGCCTGCCAACAATAACAGTGCCAGCTGCTAACTAACGACAACACGCATGCGCATTAGCGCCAACTCACTAAAAATTATTGTCCCTTGACTCCGCCTCCTTCTTTCTAAACACAAAGCTCTGCGTTTGGCATGGCTAGGTGTGTTCACACACTCGAATTACCTGTTCGATCTTTAAACGCAGAATAAAAACGAGAAAGATACTTCAAATTTGCGAATTGAAATTTTTTTAACTGCTGGCGACAGCAGCAAACTTATTCGTATTTTTAAAATGTGTTGAATTGTCACTTCCATTTAAACTATAATTGTTGGTTTTTTTAAAGTATATCAAAATATTTGCGGCCTTTTCCTGCCGCGTGCAATGCACACACATGAGATTTTACACACTCCCGCAGTGCGATTAATTGACAATCACAATATTTAAAACACCGCGAAATTAGAGAAGTTTGCCGAGCATGTGCGGCGCCGAAATGAGCAAAAAAGAGATGCGGGAAAATTTTACAATATATATTCCAGTTTGTAATGCAAAAATTGTTTTAGGGAAATTTTTGGCCTTACCTGCGAGTCTAACGGTGATTTGAGAGAGTGGCTGACTTGGCAATGGTCAGCTCGGCGACCTGCTTCTCGAGCGAAGACAAGGAGACGCGCTCAAGGAGCCAACGTAAGTGGCGGCTGCACTTGCTGAGCACTTTGTCAAGCAAGTGCTGCAGCCAACGCCAACGCTGGTCTGACCATAGAGTGCGGTCGGACAGCGCGGAGTCGCCGAACGAAGTTCTCTCGCCAACCGCAGTCTTGACCAGCTTTTTAGCCAGGCTTAGCGTCGGTTCGGGAACGGCAAACTTGCTCTCCGCGTCACCACAGCTTAGAGCCTGCTTCACGCTCTTGGAGAGAGACTCAATCGCGTCTGACTTTCTGTTGACATGAAAGACACAATGGCAATAAAAATAACAGAGTTGGAGCGCAGCTACCGAGTCTTTTAAAGCGTCTGTCAACCAACAAATTAGTCGATTTAATATGAGTGCAACACACACATGTTTAGTTCTGCGATTTTTTTTTTTTGAAATAAATAAAATATGGAGAATTATTAAGAACAGTGTCTCACCTGGATGGAACCCTGGTGGCGGGGCGTAACCTTGATGCTGGGCGGCTCCGCCTTCATGACGCCGGCCAAGCTGGGAGGCGGCCTGACGTTGACGCGTTGTTCGTGCTGCCGAAGGCTGTTGGGGATGAGATAGTGCGAAGGATGCACGTTCCCGACGTTCCCGCTGCTTCAGGGTTTGCGGACAATCGCCCGAGCGGATGAGAATTGGACGGCAGCACTGCCAAAAAGGCCGACGTCACGGCCGCAAGCGCCGAGGATGCAGCCCATTGCTCCCGAGCAGTTGGTCGACTAAGTCGAAGACACGGACGACGTTGGCGATGGACAATCGCTCGTAAACAATTAATCCTCAACGGCGAACTCAAGCTACACAACGTCCGTCCCCTCAACGTTCAGCACCTGAACGACAACAATTTTAATTATTAACAGACGCAGTTGTTAGCAGCAAAAAAACGAAGAAAATTAAATATTCAAAATCTATACTGGGAAGAAAATAGCGACATTTAAGGAGCATTTCAATCGATTATTTATAATAAGTCAATGCTTGCGAAATAATTGTTTAAAACGTCTAATTTATCGTGTAAAATCAATGCAAAGAATCATCGGTGGAAATATTTCTTTTAAAAAATAAAAATAAAAATTCGCGGAGGTTTAGATATCATAATTAAAGTTTTTAAAACGGGATTAACAAAAAAAGAACCGTTTCTTCACTCGGAGAAGCACAACCGTCGGTTTGAGATCATTTCCGGGCCAAGAATCTTTGCCGAACACCGACGGCAACAATAAGGAAGGAACCGAAATATTTCCCTTTTGGCTGGATTTAAGAACCCGATTATTGTTCATTGAAATGATTGGTGGTAAAATAAATATCAACACAGACAACAATTGAAAAAATGACCAGTTGAGTAACTAGGATCGTAAGAGATATCAAAACTGATGCGATCGATAATGCGTAAAATTTGTTGCTGCCAGCGAGCGGTCTGAAAAATTAACCGGCCATAAAGTGAGCAGAGAAATCACGAAAATAGAGCTTGCCGAAGGAAAATTAACACACATCAAGCTCGCAATTAGTTGCAATTTCCTACCTTGTTGCCAAAGCCACTCGGAGGAAGAGCCAGGCATTATATCTGTCTTCAAAATAGAGCCCCTCGTGCGGCTGGTGGCAAGGGTATGTTCTGCAGGACATCCATGCGAAAGAATCGCTCTCAGCGATGGGAGGAGGCCGCAGGGTCGAAGGTTGCACCTGCATGTGCTGCTGGCGGAGGAAGCTGCTGCGGTAATTTGCGGATGTCCATGCAAGTCAGCCTTACGATGCACTTCGGAGAATTCAGCCTCGCACCCTGGGAATCAGAATCTGGCTGAGCGGGGCCCTCCGACTTGTCCTACACGCCGTTCATGGCCGGCCACGGCCATCGGTGGCCGTCTGGTGGTTGCCGGCCGCCTCGCAGGCCCCTTAATCCTCGATCACGGCACGGCCGCGGACTGAGACAGAGTTAACGCAACTTCCAAAATGGCGACTGGCCTCAAAAACAAGCGACAAGCGACGCCAGCGACACACCGTCCACCCCGTACTTCATAATACTGCCGCTGGCGTCGCTGCCAATCACCTACTCTAACAGCAAATTGCGCGGCAAGACTTAAAAGTTCGAATTCGTCATGGATTTGATTGCGGTAAAATTTCGCATCGCTAAACATTGAAATTTTCAAAATTGATTTGATCAATGCCCATTTCTTGCGAAAAATAAAGTTGGAATTCTTTTGTTTTATGAAAAATGCAAAATTTTACGTTATCAAGATGCAAATAATTGCATAGTGGCTTCCAAAATTGTAACGATGACGTGTATAATTGTGTTGCCACCAAAATATTAAATAATGCATTATAAATTGTACTCACCCTGTGTGGCCGCGGGTCAGCCGTGGTCCTCGACAGTCACCTAATGGTCGCTGGCCGGGTCCCGGGCAACTAAATTACGACCGCATGCCAACAGAGCACGCATCCTCCAGCATCTGCCAGTGCAATGCCTGTCAACAATAACAGTGCCAGCTGTTAAGCTGCTAACTAACGACAACACGCATGCGCATTAGCGCCAGCTCACTAAAAATTATTGTCCCTTGACTCCGCCTCCTTCTTTCTAAACACAAAGCTCTGCGTTTGGCATGGCGACGGGTGTGCGCACACACGCATTCACCAGCTCGATGTTAAACCACAGAATAAAAACGAGTGAATTAATACTTTAAATTTGCAAATAGAATTTTTATACTGCTAGCGACAGCAGCAAACTCATTCAAAAACTGTTTTTAAGTAAATTGTGTTGAATTTTCACTTCTTAATAAACTATAACTGTTGTTTTTTTTTAAATATATCAAATTATTTGCGGCCTTTTCCAGCCACGCGCGATATTACACTCCCACAGTGCGATTAATTGACACTCCCAATATTTAAAACACCGCGAAATTAGAGCAGTTTGCCGCGCATGTGCGGCGCCGAGATGAGCAACAAAGTGATGCGGGAAAATTTAACAATCTATATTCCTGTTTGTGATTCAAAAACTGTTTTAAGGAAATTTTTGGCCTTACCTGCGAGTCTGACAGTGACTTGTGAAAGCGGCTGACTTGGCATTGGTCAGCTCGGCGGTCTGCTTCTCGTGCGGATCAAGGAGACGCGGTCAAGGAGCCAACGCCAACGCTTGTCTGACTATATAGAGTGAGGTCAGCCAGCGCAGTCACCGAACGAATTCCTCTCGGCGACCGCAGGCTTGGCCAGCTCTTTTGCCAGGCATAGCGTCGGTTCGGGAAAGGCCAACTTGCTCTCCGCGTCACCACAGCTTAGAGCATGCTTCACGCTCTTGGACAGAGACTGAATCGCGTCTGACTTTCTGTTGACAAGAAAGACACGATGGAAATGAAATTAACAGAATTGGAGCGCAGCTCCCGAGTCTTGTAAAGCGTATGTCAACCAATAAATTAGTCGATTTCAACGTAGTGCAACACGAGTGTTTATGTTTTGTTCCGCATATTTTTTTTTTAAATAAATAAAATATGGAGAATTATAAAAGATACTTGACTCACCTGGAAGGAACCCTGGCGGCGGGGCGTAACCTGGATGCTGGGCGGCTCAGGCTTCTTCAGGACGCCGGCCAAGCTGGGAGACGGCCTGACGTTGACGCGTTCCACGTGCTTCCGAAGGCTATTGAGGATGAGAACGCGCGAAGGATGCACGTTCCCGTCGTTCCCGCTGCTGAAGGGGTTGCCGACAATCGCCCCAGCGGATGAGAAGTGGACGGCAGCACTGCCAAAAATGCCAACTTCGCGGCCGCAAGCGCCGAGGATGCAGCCCAGTGGTCCCGAGCAGTTGGCCGACTAAGTCGAGAGACACGGACGACTTTGGCGATGGACTATAAACATGTAATCCTCAACGGCGAACTCGAGCTACGCAACGTCCGTACCCTCAACGTTCAGCACCTGAACGACAACAATTTTAATTATTAACAGACGCAGTTTTTTGCCGCAAAAAAAAAACAAGAAAATTAAATTAAATGGGAGCATTTGCAATCTAATAAGTCAATGCTCGCGAAATATTTGTTTAAAACGTCTTAAGTATCGTGTAAAATCAATGCAAAGAATCAGCAGTGGAAATATTTCATTTGAAAAATAAAAATAAAAATTCGCGGAGGTTTTTAACTCATAATTTAAGCTTTTAAAACGGGATTAACAAAAAAAGAACCGTTTCTTCACTCGGAGAAGCACAACCGTCGGTTTCAGACCATTTCCGGGCCAAGAATCTTTGCCGAACACCGACCACCAACGGCAAGAATAAGGAAGAAACCGAAATATTTCACAAAAAACGACTTAAATATGGTTCAAATAGTTTAAAACTGAATTATTAATGCTTTGTTTGATGATTCCGTGGTGATTTGGAAGCTAAAAGTAAAAATATTCGCCTTAGAGTTCACAGACCAAAAAATTTAAAACTGGAACGAAAAAACGAAGCTTTTCTATTGGGAAATTTAGTCATCGAGTCCCGAACGCATCTGTTATCCAGAAATACTGCCTCAAATACATTTTGGATTATATTAACACAATATTTTGTCTCCGCGCCAATATGACCTGGTAGAAAATTTAAAACCAAAGTCATATGGAAGGATAATATTAAAAATATTCAATTTTAAACGTAACTTTGACTGTCAAAACTGTGTGATACGCTCTGCGAAGCAATATATAAAAATGAAAACGATTTTTACCACCCATTTGGAATTTAAACTGGATCAACCACGAAGAATTGATAAAATAGTTGAAAAAGACAGACAAGGAATTTTTTAACCCTTGGCGAAGGAGCATAATATTTAAGGCAATTTTCCGAAAGCTGGCAAATATTTTGTCTCATCTCATACTGAATTTCCCAAATTCCAAGTCTTGCCTACTCTCATGAGATACTAAATCTAAGAGAAAAAGACGCAACGACAAGACTAAAAAATGCATCAGTAGGCATCGCATCGCAAGTCATTGCGTCTTCCACCGACGTAATCGAACGCAATAGATTATTTAATCAATGGAAGTACCGAGGGGATTGAACAAAGTACAAAACTCACTGATGACGTCCAGCCTGGCGCTAGCCTCGATGCGGCCGACGTCGTTCTCCAGGGTGGCTCTGTAGAGGCCGGCGTCCTCCACGGTCACCTCGCTGATTTCGACGATGCGCAGATCGTCTCTCTCCTTGATGGTCAGTCTGCGCGACGGCGTCAGGATCAGGCCGTCCTTGTCCCAGGTCACCCAGGGCGTCGGGTGGCCGGCGATTGCGCACTGGAACCGCACTGTTGCGCCCTCTTCGACGACCTTACACCACAACAACATCAACCACAATATCTTAATATTGATTTTATTAATTTTTAACTATAAATGAATTTTTATTGCAGTCAAACTATTTAATTTAATTTAATTTAAAAATAATTTAAGGACGAAAGCTTTGAAATTTATTTTTAGAGAATATATATGAGGTGATTTTTGGCCTGGAGCTAATCTGATTGGCTAGTGCAAAGCTAAGGCGACCGTCCCCTCGCCACAAGGCCCAAATTAGCCAAATCAGCTATTTGATAAAAATTGGGGAAAGCTAGATAAAGGGAAAAGCAAAAAGGAACAAGAAAAAGGGAACAGCAAAGCATAGTGTACTCACTTAACATGTGTGTGATGGTCCTCGATATTCGCCTGTCACGGCTGCAGACCAGCACCACGCACGTCATTGTCCCGTTGCTGTCAGACTAAAGACTGAGACTGGAGACTGCCAGTGCCAGTGCCACCGCCAGCTGCAAGGCTAGCAGTGCCACCACCAGCAGCAATCTTCTCTTCGTGCCAAGAGTGCCAGCTGCTAGCAGTGCTAAACAACAGGCATGCGCATAAGAGCCAGCTCAAATACATGATATAATAATATTTTGTTTCGTCGTCTGGCTGAATTGAAATTTGACGTGCCAAATAACAAAAATCAGTAAAGCAATCGATTGCAAAAAAATGTTATTTAAAGTTTCTACTGCAACTATCTGAATCAATAAATATTTTTACAAGAAGAATGCAGAGCAGAAGAAATTACTCGGAAAACTTCAAAATAAATTTGATGCCATTGAACACGAAATTAGCAATTTTTGAAAAAAAATCAAATTTTGCTACGTATTATGAAACAATTCACGAAATTTCATTTGGAGCAACGGTTGGATTGTGTTCTAACCAATAATTGATGCAGTCAGATTTTTTATCGTCCCATTCAAGTCAACGAGTGCTACGAAACCTCGTTTCAGTTCCTGATAATCAGATTTTAGCGCGTTTCGGCCTGGAATTGCGTTATATCTAGCCTCATTTTGCCTATATCTATTATTCGTAGAGGATGCGAAAGTTCAAATATGCAGTTTTAAAGCCACCGCTATCAATTAAATATGATGAAACTTGCCTCGTGAATGAATTCCGAGTGTTGCGGTGCGTCAAGGAACTTGCGTGGATGTGGTCAAGGAGCGAGTTGACGGGGGAGGCGGAGACGCTCTCAGCGACGGGCGGCGGCCGCAGGGTCGAAGGTTGCACCTGCATGTGCTGCTAGCGTAGGCTGCTGCTGCTTCAATTTGCGGATATCCTTGCAAGCCCGCGTGACGATGCACTTGGGAAAAGTCGGCCTCGCAAACTGGGAATCAGAATCTGGCTGAGCGGGGCCCTCTGACTTGTCCCGCACGCCGTCCGTGGCCTGCCACGGCCCTCGGTGGCCGCCTGTTGGTCGCCGGCCACCTCGCAGGCCTCTTAATCCTCGATCACGGCACGGCTATAGACCAAAAACAATTCTCAGCACAGCTGCTAAAATGGCGACTGGCCTCAGGCCTAGCAAATCAAGCTTCATGCAACTGCCGCTGGCGCCGCTAAGTTCGCTCCCGATCGCCAGCTCTAACAGCAAACAGCGCGGCAAGATTTAAAAGTTTTATTTTTCGTATAATGGCGAAATTAATGAGTTGAGACGCACCAGACGCACGAATGACAGGAAATTTATCCGTATCTGACGAGTGGAACACAATAATTCGCGCGTGTGTTATTATGACGTCACGTAGGCGGCTGCACGGCAATAAAAACGCGTGTCTCGCCGGTAATAAAAGAAACGCCGCGCACTCGTGTTAATTGAAGCGAGGCAGGGAGGAGGCGCGCGCGCTAGTTTGTGCATTTTTCGTATATTGGCGAAATTAATGAGTTGAGACGCACGAATGACAGGAAAATTATCCGTTTAAGAATAGGGATGCGCCCGAGCTTCAAATCAAAATAAAAAAAAATCAATGACAAATCGATTGTTGCCCGTTTCTAGCATAAAAAATTCGTGTTTGTTCGCAATTTTTCCGAAATTAAAGACGCAATATTATTACATCGTGGCGCGCGAGAATTTAATGAAAACGCAAAGAAAATCTTGGCCCCCAAAATATCGAGTAATGTAGTGTACTCACCCGCAATGTGGCCATGGTCCTCGATAGTTGCCTAGTGGCCGCTTGGCCCCTCAATCACGGCTGTAGAACATCACCGCGCACGTCATCCTTCAGTCGCTGTCGCTGCCAGACTGGACGACTGGAGTCTGTGTCTGCCAACGCCAGCTGCCAACCACGCATGCGCACTTGTGCATGCTGTGCTTGGCTCCACCTCCTTCTTCTTCTCGGAGTGGACGTCAGCGACGCCAAAAATGCCGACGTCGCGGCCGCAAGCGCCGAGGATGCAGGCGGACTCAAGCTAGGCATCATCCTCTCATAGTCCAGCACCTTAACGACAGCAATTCGGGGCGACCTGGGCAGCAGCTTGAGGTTGTGCAAGGCCTTGAGAAGCACCTCGTCCGTGCGCAACAGCTTCTTCTCCATGGAGGCCTATACGCGCAGCCGGTCGCGGTTCTTGTAGAGCGCCTCAAGGCAGCGTTCCAAGATGGATTGGCTCTCGGTAAGCTTCTGCTTGAGCTACCAGTTCTCCTAATTGAGTCGGCTGCGCTCGTCGCCTCCGCCGCTGCGGCCGGTGTCGCTCTCTATGCCCAGGTCCGGCGAAGACAGCGTGTGCCGGCTGGCAGAGTGCTCGTCGCTGTCGGAGGCGCGCCGCCTCGAGCTGCTGCACCTGCTGCTGGCAGCGCTGCATGTCCTGCTTGGAGGCTTGCTCGAGCTGTTGACACTTGCTGGTGGCGTCGAGCGCGCGTCGCTCCAGCTGCTGGCAGGCGAGCCTCGTGTGCACCAGTTCGTCGTGCATGGCCGCCCTGGCCGCCTCCATGGTGGCCAGCGCCTCCTGCGTCTCGAGCTGCACAAGCTGCAGGTGGCGCTGCACGCCGTCCCGCTCGCTCAGCTCGGCCTCGAGCTGCCGCACGCGGCCCTCCGCCTCCGCCAGCTGCCGCTCGGCGTCGGCGCCCGCCTGCCTCGCCCCTCGCCGCCGCCTCCAGCTGCTGCCGCGTCGCCTCGCTCTGCCGCACCACCACTTCCAGTCGCGCCCGCTGCGATTCCAGCGCCGCCTCCTGCCCCACCGGCTGCTCGGCCTTGGCCAGGGCCTTGTGCGCGCTCAGCTCGGCCTGCAGCGCCTCGATGATCTGCTCCGTCGCGTGCAGCCGCTGCACCAGCTTCTTGTACGACGCTTTCTTGCCTGCAACCACCATTTCTATTAGTAAAAAGGGGTTTACATTATTTTCGATCTGCGAGTTCAGTTTTTCTACACTCGTTGTTCAATATTTCCTGAATTTTACGGGAAAACTTCATTTTTAATTTGATTTGAGTGGTTAAATAAAGGTTCAGAAATTGGTGCAAACATTGTGTGATCGGCAGATATTAAATTTTTTTGAATTAAGAGTAGAGACTTTAAGGAGCAAGGAGAGATGAGTGTTGCCGCCGATTGGAACCGTATCGCCCTCTATTATGTTCCTACTTGCAGCTAGAGAGATAGTCTATCGATTTAAAATCGCAGTAACATTAAATTTGCGCTGGAGCAAAGAATTGAACTGTTTTCTCCGAGTTGTGCCTTCTTATTCGCCATTTTAACGCGATAAAACAACTTTAAGCTGCAAGTAGAGGCCAAACAAGTTGAAGCTCTCTTATAGTATCAGCGTTGGAAATACCTGGGGTGCGGGGCGAGTGCTCGAACTCGGAGGAGTTTGGCGACGAGACGGTCTGGTTGACGGGCGTCTTGTTCTCGGGCAGGCCGATGCGCGCGAGCGAGACGGTGTGGTCCGGCTCGGACCAGACCTCTGACAGATTGGGCTGCTGCTCCTCCTCCTGCTCCTGGTCCTGCTCCAGCTCGTGCTTGCGCGGCGGCCGCGGCGGTTTGCTCGACGTTCGGCCTTTCTCCGTGCTCCACCGCGCCAGCTCCATTTCCTTTGCCAGAGTCCAGCTCCTCGCTCACCGTGCACAAATCCGTCGTCTCCGTCGTCGTCCGCTCCAATTGGCTCTCCATCTGCAATTCATTCATTGATTGATAAATAATAATAGGAATAGCAGTGGAATCACAGTAGCTCGGAAAAATTTAATTTATCGGACAATTTAGGGAAATTAATATTGAATTATTGGCTTTCGGCACACTTGGCCCCCTCTGCAGCCCAGAGTGTCGCAAAGAGAGCGCCTCTAGCAGCTATAAATTAAAAGGGTGTGTGTCAAGCAGCAGATTTGAGCTGATTCCCACTTCTACTAGTGTCGGGAATTTTACGACAAAGCCAATTTTGCAATTTTTGTACAAAATATCCTGCTTTAAATTTAAATTTAATTCGAATTTAAATTTAATTCTGCTTCTATAACCATTTATAGCGTACAAAATTGAAATTCGACGTGCCAAAATCCAAAATCAGTAAGCAATCAGTAACGCGGGTTTTTTTGTTTTGCTTGATTAAATGTTTTTTAAGATTTCTAATGCAACTAGCTGCAAATTTTTGAAATAAAAATTCAAATAGTGCCCCGTATTTTCAAAAAATTCACGAATAATCCTTTGGAGAAACAGTTGGATTGAATTCTAATCAATAATTCACGCAGTCAGATTTTTTATCGTCCGATTCCAGTCAACGAATGCTGTGTAACCTATTTTCAGTTCCCGATATATCAGATTTTTGCGCGTTTCGGCATGGAATTTCGTTCACAGGAACTTAACTTTTTACATGGTTTTGAAGAGCTGCTGCAGGTCGTCGGCGACCCAATCAAGATGCCACATAGTAGCTCGCGATAATTTAAACGAAAACTCATAGAATTTCTTAGCCCCCAAAATATGAAATAATAAATTAGTGTACTCACCCGAAATGTAGCCGTGTTCCTCGGTAGTCGCCTGGTGGTCGCTGGCCCCTCAATCACGACTGCAGTGCACCGCGCACGTCATCCTCCAGCCGATGTCGCTGCCATACTGAAGATTGTGAGTGGAGACTGCCACCGCCAGCTGCCAACCACGCATGCGCACTTAAGCAAGCTGAGAATCATAAATATTTAAAAATCCACATGCGAGAACTGAAGACAAATAAATAACAAAAAGGCTTTTATTCTCTGCACTGAAATTCTTTTTTTTCTATAAATTCTTAATTTTTCATTAAGAATATTATTTTGTTTTCAATGAGGGGATTCAAACGTAGCGCAAATTTTGAATTGCGATTTTACTGATTAATTTAGGTGTCACAATATTTGACGCAAATTAATCAACGGTTCTAATGATGCTATTCTAAACCGAGCCTAACAATAAGATCTAATTATAAAATAGAGTGACTGCTATAGTTACAAAATTAAAACAACAATGTCGAGGGTCGATGAACTCGGTCTTGCGGCACATTATATGTACATTTTTGCCTAGAACCACGCGTCGAATTCGGCCGGCGGTTCAGCCAAAATGTCGGCCGAGTCGAACTGGTCAATATGAGACCAAAACCCGTCAAGCAATTCGCGAATTTACCAAAATGTTCAGTCGCAACAATACCGCACCTCTTTCTGACCTGTCTCTAACCTGCATCTGACCTTAACCGTCACCTATCCCGCCATTGAAACCAATGCTAAAACGGCGAATTCGGTCCGTCGGCCGGCTGTCGAGTCGGCCACAGTGTCGGCCGCGTCGGCATTGTCAAATTGAGACCGAAAAACCTCCAGTCCGGAAAGGAGTTTGCGAGAAATCAAACGAAAATTTGAAAAAATTCTTGGCCGCGAATTCTCAACTCCCCCAAAACATAGGATTTGTGTACTTGCCCAAAATGAGGGTATTCGGCCAGTTGGCGAAGTGGCCGTCGGCAGCGGTTTTCTGTGGCCGCCTGGCGGCCACAGGCCGCCTTCTGGGCCGCTCGATGATGGGCGGTGTCCATCAGCGTGCGCGTAGACCGCTCGCTGCCAGCAACAGGCACACACTACAACTCATTGTTGCATTTAACTCGTTCGTGTGCATTGTTGCATTTAACTCGTGCGTGTGCATTGTTGCCGGCAGCCAGCAGCCACAGCAACCAAAGAATGTTTTCAAACCTCCCGATTCCGAGCCAAAACGAGTCCCCGAGCAGTGTCTGGAAAACTATCTTTTTCGAAAATCGATATGTCTTACAGTGTTCGAGACACAAGCGAATTTTCCAGTTAACATAATGCGACGAACGCGCGGTGTCCAAATGGCCAGCAACTGAATTATATGGCAGCAACCTGCGCGGAAAGCGAGGGTCCCGTTTCTGTGTCCCAATAAGCGAATCAAATATTTTTGTGCAAATGTAAAAAGTGATTGAATTTTATTTATTTATTTAAAATGGACAGTAACTCAAAAACTTATTTTAAATATTCAGGAATTATTTTTAAATTGAAAATTACACGATTGTAAATTAAATAAATCCGAGTTTAAAGCTTATTCCCTTTTAATTTGTACGCACGACATTCACCGAGGAAATTAAATTAAAAACTGCCAGCGGTGACGTCTCAAAGAGGAACGCTTCCAGAATATGTTCAACAGCGCGTCCAAAAGAATCAAGTTGGTGGTGCGAATGTCTCACGCATCCAAAATTTAATTCAAAGTTGTCAGCGCGCAGGCAGGCGAGGAAGATGCTTTTCTGTGTGCCATGCTTTGTGCTGTTTCATTTCCTTTTTGCACGCGAGGGCGAGACGCGCGCGTGCGATACCGGGGTTTGTTTTTATGTTTCTGTGTGTGTGTGCTGCGCAGTGACAGATGAAAAATGGCGTTCGGATATTAATTCGCCGACAAAATGACCGTTTTCATCGTGATCTTTCACCTCGAGTGCACCGCCGCGCAGATTTATGCACAAATTATTTCGTTTCTCTCAGCTCGCATTCAACCAGCCGACGCCGACACACCTAAACTAAACGCGACGCCGGCCAAAGGTCACACTGCAGAGACGCCCTTGCCGGTTGCCAAAAAACACCGCTTCGCATTCGTGCAGATCCAGATTCAGCGCTAACAAACTAAAATTTATCCCGCTTGCCCTCGTTTGTTGTCAGTGACGTCACAATCACAACAAAAAGGAGCTACGTGTCTATTTATCTCAAATACCCAAAAATGCAGTCAACAAACCAACAATTAATCAGTTTCATAGTCGCCGCGAATTCGAGTGTTCGATTGTTAGCGGAATGAATTTCAGAATTCGGTATTCACCTTTCAACGCGCGAACTTCCTGCGCGTCCCTGACGTCCCTAAAGAGCAGTGTGGCCTACGTGGGCGTGATTTCCGGCGTCAGGGACGAATCAGGTCAGGAGAGAATTTTTATTTAATTATAGTTATAATAACACGTTTTAACTAAATTTATCACCACGAATTTAATTACAGCATATTTTCTAATAAATTGCTAGCCACGAATTAAAGAAAAACACATTGTTTTTCACTCCCGCTACAGCCATTTTCATATTGGAGGCCATTTGTGCAGCAGTGGCGGACAATCTTGCTTGTTTTGGGCAATAAATTGAATTGGCCGGCCGCGCGGAATGAAAATGCTCCGGTATTACGGCCGCTGATTGCGAGAGCGGAGCGAAAACCAAATTTCCGCCTCGCCTAAGCGCAAGGTGAGCGTGCCGCCGCGGTGTCAGGTGAGAAAAATAGCAGCTAGCTGACGTTATTATGTCATTCATCAGTCCGTGAACTCAAATGTTACTTGGTGATGAGGATAAAATGGCTCAGCGCGTAAAACCGACTCTTCAGCATGCCCGGTGGCCTTCCGAGCCTGCAAAGAAGCTGCCACGTCGACCTAAACATGCGCAGTTGGTGTCCAGAGATAAAAATATAGTCTAATTCTTTACTTCACGTTAATGCGCATGTGTAACGTGTTTTCAGACGTACTGCGCATGCCCATGAGACCCAAGCATGCGCAGTAGCTTTAGACTCGCTTAGCACATGCGCAGTACGATCTCCAGCCCGCAAGAGGCTGGACAGCAGCGAGCGATGGCGGCATTCAGGGTCGTCACGTAATTTAATTATGGAACTCGGCGAGCGAAACGGCCATAAGTCACGCGTGCAGACTCGATCTTTTTTGCCGATCGGAGACGCAGATCGAATGCCAATTATTGTTCTTTTCGACGGCTGGTATACTATAAATTTGCCGTTCGTCGTGTCGCGGCTTTGGCGAATTGTGATTTGGTCGCGTCAGCAAAGGCCAGGCCAGTCCAGGGGACACGACGATTGATCGCGCGCGCGCGCGCAGCCGGAGACAAATTGCGGCCGGGATACCTGGAAAAGCGGCTTTGGTACGCTCGATTACTGCTAATGCGGCGCGACAAAAACGCGACACTCGATTATTATTTCGGTCGCGTCGCCAAAAGAGCGAATCGAGCGGCTGCTTTTGTAACGAGACGCCGCGAATTAATTAGCATTCAAATTTCGCTTTCGTCACAACGCGAGCTCGTTTGATGGCGCACCAGCACCGGCCGATTCCACATATCAATTGTTAATCAAACAAACACGGCAGTAAATTTAATTCGGCCACTCGGCCGGCATGCACCGCGACCACGACCGCGCAGCCACTCAAATAAAATCTTCGTTCAACTAGACACACACAATCTGAGTAAATAAATCATTCGCTCCGCTTTAGATTCCCTCTTGCCGGCCGGCCGGCCATTTTCACAATCAGGCTCGGAAAATAGTCGCTTCAAGAGGACAAAAGCTGCGCGCCGGGCACTCGGAGTTCAAAGTCGATTCCTGTGTGACAGTCGCACGTTTCACCGGACCATTAAATTACGATCTGGCATAATTACCCTCGCCTTTGCTTGGCAAATAAAGTTAATTTAGGATTTGGCAAAAATATTTTCGCGGACAAATGAAACAAATCCTCATCTCACAAAGAATCTTTCCCATCGCGGGAAATATTTTCATTATATTTCGAAGTTCTAAGGATTTCAAGCACGACAATAATTTTATAAATTCGCATTGTCAAGCTAAGTTTAGCTGCTAAAGATTAGAAAATAAGTTTAAATCAAATACCGTGCAGTCACACATGATGGGCCGCAGCTTTTCGTTTGGCGAGAGTGAGCGAGACAAGCATGTTGTCGGTCGTTTTGTGTCCTTTTTTCCCAAATTTTCCAATTTTGTTCGCATAAAAAATAGAAAAAATAATATTGAACTGACCTTTGACTGGGCGGCGTAGTCGAGGGCGAGCATGCAGTCGTTGTAGCCGCTCTCGGTCTTGATGGCGGCCGGCATGGTCTGGCGGGTTGAACTGTCCGAGGTGTCCAGCGTCCCGGTACCAAGGGTACATGTCGCTGCCACGCCGCCGGGCTGAGCCGCTCGCATCACCCTGCAGACAACAACACAGTCAAAATATTCATTCATCTTCTCTCTTTGCGCAGCGTTGCACGTGCGCCCTGATAGTTGGCGCGCGCATTTCTGCGAATTTGAGCCCGTGTATGAGCGCTTGTCACAAGCTGAGACGCAGCATACGCGCTTATCGATTCGCGGAAATCCATCTCTGCGCTCGCGATTGCTCGCTCCGAAACGAAAAATACATCTTGCACTGCATCCACTCGACACTGTTTTTTATCACCACCGCATCCGACCGATGTTTCCAACTCAATTCAATTTTTATAAACCGATTAACAAGGAAAAGGTGCTAAATATTTGGAAAGAGACGTGTGTCCGATATGAAAGCGCGCTAATGTGCTAAATTGCACTCGATTTGATCGAGTAATTCGGTGAGTTGTGCGACCGAGTTGCTAAAATCTCTGAGTGCGGGAGCTATTATTACCGAATAATCGCTTGTGCCAACGCTTTTTCATCTGAATGCGCCAAGTGTGAAATTAAACACGCAAATTAAATCTGAGAGAACTGTGATTTTTTCGTATTGCTTATTCGTTTCTTTGAATCACACCGTTTAGCTGGAAGAGACAATTTTTGTGTCATTGAATAGTATCTTAAAATTTCCTCATCTCAGGACGCCGGCTATTTTTCCAATCCTAGAAGCATCGCTCAAGACCGCCTAATTTACTTCAAACCGACCGGGTTTTGTGCTCCACGCGGATAGGCAATACATTTCGGAATTAAATTGACAGAAAATTAATTTAAATTATTTGGAATTCACGATTTGGTATTCTATTGCCTATTTGGTTTATTTCAAAAAGGTGCAATAAAACAAAAGTGAAATCAACAATCTACCATTTTTGTGACATAATTATACGATTGTATTTTAATGAAATATCGATGGCTAATAATTTAATTTAACTAGATAAATAATATGTGACTAATTATTTTCTGAAGAATATGAAAGATAACAATGCAGCCAGCCATCTCGTAAGAAGATAGATATAGACAGGCTGCGGTGCTCTCGCGTATGTCACGGCTCAACGAGCTCCGCAACCGAGTGAGTGCAGTTGTTAGTTTTACTTGAAAATTTTTAAAATCAATATAAACCGGATTTTTGCCGACTCCAGGGCCAATTCCAAGACGAATATTGAGATTAATACTTTGAGAGAATTATGCTCAGCCCTCAAATCGTGTAAACATTGAAAAAAATTAATATCTCTTCCCGCAAATATCTTTCAATGAGCCTTCTCAAAGATTGTGCCAATTGTAAAGAGTATAATTTATCTCCGCGAATTTTTTTCTGCTTTAACCATTTTTTACTGCTGATTTTTTTCTCGCGAAATTATCCTTTAGCAAAAATATTTGCAAATACAATCAGGTTTTTTGTTTGCAGCTCGGAACAGGGTCAACTGATAAGTGCTTAATTGAAAATTAATCGTGCCACGTCTAAAATGACTGTAGAAATGCCGGTGGTTGTTTATAAAAAAAACGTGGAATGGAGCCGTGAATGAGTGTGGTTTCGTTTCGAGCGAGTTCGCTTTGCTGCACTGACAGACCGAATGTTTCGGCTTGGTTCCTTTGGTTCGGTTCGGCCGGCACTTGAGCACTGCACACTGCTGCTGCCGCCGAGAAGCGGCCGGCAGGGAGAGAGAGAGCGCGAGCGAGAAAGAGAGGGACCTGTTGCGGCGGCGGCGGCGGCGGCCGAGCGAGCACCGAGACTGGCGCGCCGTTCGCCTTTCGGTGGCCGCGCGTTCGCCGGCCAGAGCTGGCCAGCACTGGAAAAACAACGACGCTGATTGGTCGGTTCAAATTCCCTGGACGAGAGGATAAGAATTTCAAGGCCGCAGACGGGAAGCGGGGGAAACGAGCCAATTTGGCAGCAGGAGAAAAAGAGCGATGACGTCACGATCGGCCAGTCTGGCCACATGCACAAAAATTCATAATTCCGACATCTTTCCGCTCCGCATTTCGCGTGACGCTTTGCTGACTTAAATTAGCAAAATTTATTACATAAAAAATAATAACTTTATGAATTATGAGAAATAAAGTATGTGACGCCAGAGAGCAGAGGCAAATAAATTATTGCATGCGGAACATAATTTTTTTAATTAAAATATTGCCAAATTTTTTTATTTAGCTCCTACCTCTGGCAAAATATACAAAATGGAAAAAAATAAAATTGGGAGAAAGACTGATGATTTCAAAACCCAACTATCAACTGGGATACATTTTTAATTTTAAATTGTACATTCCGAATCCTGCAAAACTGCAATCAGCCGAAACAAACAAAAGGAAAAGGAGTTGCCGTGTTTTAATTAACAATTCTACTTTAAATTATTCCACAGCATAGGATTTAACACACGATTTAAAGTAAATAAATTTCCCTCTCTACTATTGACTCAAATTATTTAATTGGTGGTTTGCAAAAACACACAATTTAACTGTTGGTGTGCGACTGACTTGATAATATTCAAAATATTCTACTAGAAATTCAACTAAAACACTGGCTTTAAAAATACATCCCAATTTTTTAAATTTTCCAAACAGTTACGTACGGAATTTTTGGCTCGCATCAATTGATCAGGATGAAAAGTGTCCGCGTAAACTGAAATTTCGGACTAAATCAGGGAGTGGACGAGTGACAAAGCGTGGCGTGGCGGGACGATAACAAACAATCGGCGCGGCGTAAACAAAGCGATTTGTCTAACTGGTTTCGCGGCGCGCATATTGAATTTGCCGAGCGAACTGCAGTTGCAGTGCAGAGCGAGCGAGAGCCGTTCAGCGTGACGTCACTCCGCTCTCGGATGCTGGTTGCAAAAGCTATGATTAATCGGCTGATTTTTCTCGCTGCTTTCCCGCCGAGATCGAGCGAGAGCCAAGTGCCATAGCTCGAGTTAGACAAAAAGCATTAAGGCGATTGCCTGCACGTCTGAAATGAAAAACAAAACGCGACTTATTCAAATCGCTTCTTTCTTTTCACAAGCAAAAACCAACTAAAGGACGACGGAAAAAAGAAGCAGCCGTCACTTTTTTCTCTGCGTTTCATCTCCGCACGCAAAAACAGCATGTTTAACACGCAGCCCATTGACATCGCACGAGTTTATCACATTTAAAACAGGTGTTCGCTTTTCTAGAAATAATCGTTTCTTGATAGAACATCAGAGAAAATTGATTGTTGGAAAATCAATTAAAAATACGTAACATGGCGCAAAAATCACAGCAGCACCAAGAATCTGTTTCGCTGGAAAGCTTCTGGGTTGATCAGTCCAAAATTGCGAAGACGTGTGTAAATTAATTAATTAATTTTTACGATTTCCAGCGGGCAGACAATCAAATCAACACACTCGAAAAAGTTAAAATTTTGCAGCCAATTTCGTCTGGCATTAAATTTTTCACAAGTTGGATAGTTTTGTAAAAATGTCTGTTAAAATTGGGACAAATGAGGAGACGGAGTGTGTGGTGCGCGTGTGAAGTATTATTGGCAATAAAAAATTGTTTTTTTTTACAACCTGGCGCGATAGAAAACGATCAATTATAAAATAAATTTGTCTGGAAAAGAAGTTGCGCGAATATTTAATGGAAAGATCAGACGACGAGGATGGGCAGGGCGAGCTGACACAGTCTGGAGTCTGAAGGGATTATTTCTGTTGGAAACGCGAGAAATCGTAGTGTGGCAGCGGCGAAATTGAAACTGATTGAAAGCCGCGTTTGTGCCAAGAGGCGAGCTTCACCGCCGTCGCTTTGCTTCGCGCTCCACAGCTAGCCTGCCTCGATTTTCCACATAAATTGCATTTTTAAAAAATCGTCATTGGCGATGACGTGAAAATATCAAAATTGTTTATGTTTGCAACGATAGGTGACTAGATTGTGACTAAATGAATCTAAAAACTTATAAAATTGAGCAATTCGAATGCAGCCAGCACTGTTACTCGAATACGAGTCGATTTTCATATTTTTTCCACCCTTCAAAAATCCTTTTCTCCCAGATGACTCCTATTCCAGCCCCGAATAAAAAGATTACTCACCCTGTTGTAGGAGGTTGCATTGTCCTCGATGGTCTCGGTTCGATGACGCGGACGTCGTCCAGCGCAGGCTTGCCGTTGGCGGTGGCGCGGACATTGAAAATCGCCTTCATCTCGCGGCTCGGCCAGTCTCGTCAAAAATCTATAAACAAGAGCACAAGACATACCATAAATATTCATGCAAACACCAGCGCGTGGACAGTTATCAAATTAAAAGAGGTTTTGCTCGAAGGGCACGCAGCTGGCCGCCGCACAATTAATCGGCGGACAAATATTTTTAGCGGGACTATTTCGCAATCTGCAAAACGGAAAACAAACTAAATTTGCATTTCGCGTCTCGCGGAAAGATAAATAAAATCAGGCCTACGCACGTTTGTCCGAGCGAGTGCAGAGCAAATAACAAAGAGCATGAGCATTATTTGCAGCAGATTTGAAACCGACCGACCGACCGACCGCCGGACCGACCAGCAAATTTGCGCGATTTTTGGCCTTTTATTAAGCAACGACAGTGCCGGCTCGCGAATTTTTTTTTCCAGGTGTTAAGTTTTCCCTCTAAAGAGTTAACCATTTTTTCTGATTATTTTTTTTCTCGCGAAATTTTTCTTTAGCAAAAATATTTGCAAATACAATCAGGTTTTTTGTTTGCAGCTCGGAACAGGGCCAACTGATAAGCGCTTAATTGAAAATTAATCGTGCCACGTACGAAATGACTGTAGAAATGCCGGTGGTTGTTTATAAAAAAACGTGGAATGGAGCCGTGCATGAGTGTGGTTTCGTTTCGAGCGAGTTTTCATCGTTCCTAACTCGAGAAAATTAAATAAAACTCCGGAAAAATGTAATTTTAGAGGGTTCAAAACTTGCAGAAAATATTGCAATCATCAGTCTAAATGAATTGGGTTTAGTTTGGAGATCGAACTCCGCTCAGGAGCCACCCCTCGAATTTTTAACCCTAAAAATTGACCCTTTTCCAGAGTTTTATTTAATTTTCTCGAGTTAGGAACGATGAAATTGATTCAAACTAGCAGGAAATATTGCTTTCATCGGTTTTAAATGAATTGGGTTTGGTTTGGAGATCGAACTCCCCTCAGGAGCCACTCCTCGAATTTTTAACCCTCAAAATTGACCTTTTTCCGGAGTTTTAATTAATTTTCTCGAGATAGGATCGGTGAAATTGATTCAAACTCGCAGGAAATATTGCTTTCATTGATCTTAATGAATTGAATAGGGTTTGGAGATGGTACTTCCCTCAGAGCCACTCCTCGAATTTTTAACCCTCAAAATTGACCTTTTTCCGGAGTTTTAATTAATTTTCTCGAGTTAGGAACGATAAAATTGGTTCAAACTCGCAGGAAATATTGCTTTCATCGATTTTAAATGAATTGGGTTTGGTTTGGAGATTGAACTCCCCTCAGGAGCAACTCCAAGAATTTTTAATCTTCAAAAATTGACCCTTTTCCAGAGTTTTATTTAATTTTCTCGAGTTAGGAATGATAAAATTGGTTCAAACTCGCAGGAAATATTGCTTTCATTGATCTTAATGAATTGAATAGGGTTTGGAGATGGTACTTCCCTCAGGAACCACCCCTCGAATTTTTAACCCTCAAAATTGACCTTTTTCCGGAGTTTTTTTTTATTTTCTCGTGTTAGGAACGATGAAATTGATTCAAACTCGCAGGAAATATTGCTTTGGTCGGTTTTAAATAAATTAGAAAGGGTTTGGAGATCGAAATCCCCTCAGGAGCCACCCCTCGAATTTTTATACCAAAAAATTGACCCTTTTTCGGAGTTTTATTTAATTTGCTCGAGTTAGGAAAGATGAAATTGATTCAAACTCACAGGAAATATTGCTTTCATCGGTTTTAAATAAATCGGAAAGGGTTTGGAGATCGAACTCCACTTAGGAACCACTCCTCGAATTTTTAACCCTCAAAATTGACCCTTTTCTTGGAGTTTTATTTTATTTTTCGAGTTAGGAACGATTAAATTGGTTCAAATTCGCAGGAAATATTGCCTTTATTGATCTTTACGAATTGAATAACGTGTCAAGATCGAACGTCCCTCAGGAGCCGCCCCTAGAATTTTTAACCATCAAAATGGACCTTTTTCCAGACTTTTATTTAATTTTCTCGAGTTAGGAACGATAAAATTGGTTCAAACTCGCAGGAAATATTGCTTTCATTGATCTTTACGAATTGAATAGGGTTTGGAAATCGAACTCCCCTCAGGAGCAACTCCAAGAATTTTTAACCCTCAAAATTGACCCTTTTCCAGAGTTTTGTTTAATTTTCTCGAGTTAGGAACGATGAAATTGATTCAAACTAGCAGGAAATATTGCTTTCATCGATTTTAAATGAATTTGGTTTGGTTTGGAGATTGAACTCCGCTCAGGAGCAACTCCAAGAATTTTTAATCTTCAAAAATTGACCCTTTTCCAGAGTGTTATTTAATTTTCTCGAGTTAGGAATGATAAAATTGGTTCAAACCTGCAGGAAATATTGCTTTCATTGATCTTAATGAATTGAATAGGGTTTGGAGATGGTACTTCCCTCAGGAACCACCCCTCGAATTTATAATCCTCAATTTTTGTTCTTTTTCGGAGTTTTAATTTATTTTCTCGAGTCAGGAATGGTAAAATTAGTTTAAACTCGCAGGAAATATTGCTTTCATCGGTTTTAAATAAATCGGATTGGGTTTGGAGATCGAACTCCCCTCAGGAACCACTCCTCGAATTTTTAACCCTCAAAATTGACCTTTTTCCGGAGTTTTTTTTTTATTTTCTCGAGTTAGGAACGATGAAATTGATTCAAACTCGCAGGAAATATTGCATTCATTGATCTTAATGAATTGAATAGGGTTTGGAGATCGAACTCCCCTCAGGAGCAACTCCAAGAATTTTTAACCCTCAAAATTGACCTTTTTCCGGAGTTTTAATTAATTTTCTCGAGTTAGGAACGATGAAATTGATTCAAACTCGCAGAATATATTGCTTTCATCGATTTTAAATGAATTGGGTTTGGTTTGGAGATCGAACTCCCCTCAGGAACCACCCCTCGAATTTTTAACCCTCAAAATTGACCCATTTACGGAGTTTTATTTAATTTTCTCGAGATAGGATCGGTGAAATTGATTCAAAATCGCAGGAAATACAGTATTCGTTGATCTAAATGAATTTAATATGATCGAACTTCCCTCAGGAGCCACTCCTAGAATTTTTAATCCTAAAAAATTAGCCGAAAATATTCGCCATTTGGCGGGCAGATTTCGGCTGGCAGATCGGCCACAACGTCGGCCGAGTCAAACTGATCAAAATAAGACCGAATTCACCAAAATGCGTCAAGCAGTGAACGTGTTAACTGGCGCAGAAAACCAGAAAATCCTAATAATGATGCATGGCTGACGCTGCAAGGAATTGGGGGAATTTGCCGGCCGAGAGCACAAAAAAAGGGCAACGAGGACCGAAACGGATGTACATTCTATGTAATACGTACCAAATAGGGCGATGCGTCTTTCAAAGTCGGTCCACATCTTCGATTTTGACGATAAATAACAAGAAAAGCGAAAGCGATCCACGATTCACAAAAGTAAACAAAGCGCACTCATCACGGAAAACAAAAGAACGGCGTAATGGCGGCATGGCAAGCGCAAGCGAGCGCAAGCGGGAGAAGGGGGAGAGGGGAAACTGGTGAGAGAAAGCAATCACCAGGCAGGCGGCAGGCGGCAAGGACAGCCTAAAGATTCTAATTTTTTATTTTTTCGATTTTGGAGCATCCTAATTGGTTCAAATTTGCTGTAGACTGACAAAATAATATTAAGAATAATTTAATAGGGTTTGCAAGCATGTATTTATCCCGTAAACTGCCTTAAAAAATTTTAACACTTGAGTTCGGCCAATTTCAAAATTCTAATTTTTATTATTTTAATTTTTGAGCTTTCAAATTGGTTCAAAATTGCTGTAGACTGACAAAATAATATTGAGAATAATTAAATAGGGTTTGCAAGAATTCATTTATCCGGTAAACTGCCTTAAAAAATTTTAACACTTGAGTTCGGCCAATTTCAAAATTCTAATTTTTGTTATTTTAATTTTTGAGCATCCAAATTGGTTCAAATTTGCTGTAGACTAAGTAATTAATATTTAGAATAATTAAATAGGGTTTGCAAGCATGTATTTAACCCGTAAACTTGCTTAAATATTTTTAAAACCTTCAGTTCGGCAAATTTCAAAATTGTAATTTTTTATATTTTAAATTTTGAGCTTCCTCATTAGTTCAAATTTGCTGTAGACTGACAAAATAATATTTAGAATAATTTAATAGGGTTTGCAAGCATGTATTTATCCCGTAAGCTGCCTTAAAAAATTTTAACACTTGAGTTCGGCCAATTTCAAAATTCTATTATTTATTATTTTAATTTTTGAGCTTTCAAATTGGTTCAAAATTGCTGTAGACTGACAAAATAATATTTAGAATAATTAAATAGGGTTTGCAAGAATTTATTCAACCCGTAAACTTGCTTAAATATTTTTAAAACTTTGAGTTCGGCCTATTTCAAAATTCTAATTTTTAATATTTTAATTTTTGAGCATCTTAATTGGTTCAAATTTGTTGTAGACTGACAAAATAATATTTAGAATAATTATATAAGGTTTGAAAGCATGTATTTATCCCGTAAAATGCCTTAAATCTTTTTAAAACCATTTGTTCGGCAAATTTTAAAATTCTAATATTTACTATTTTAATTTTTGAGCATCCTACTTGGTTCAAATTTGCTGTAGACTGACAAAATAATATTAAGAATAATTAAATAGGGTTTGCAAGCATGTATTTATCCCGTAAACTGCCTTAAAAAATTTTAACCCCTTGAGTTCGGCCAATTTCAAAATTCTAATTTTTAATATCTTGATTTTTGACCATCCTAATTGGTTCAAATTTGCTATATAATGACAAAATAATATTTAGAATAAATAAATATGGTTTGCAAGCATGTATTTAACCCTTAAACTGCCTTTAATATTTTTAAAACTTTGAGTTTGGCTTATTTCAAAATTCTATTTTGTAATATTTTAATTTTTGAGCATCCAAATTGGTTCAAATTTGCTGTAGACTGAAAAATGAATATTTAGAATAATTAAATAGGGTTTGCAAGCATGTATTTAACCCGTAAACTTGCTTAAATATTATTAACACCCTGAGTTCGGCCAATTCAAAATTGTAAATTTTTATATTTTAACTTTTTTGAGCATCCTAATTGGTTCAAATTTGCTGTAGACTGACAAAATATAATTCGGAATAATTAAATAAGGTTTGAAAGCATGTATTTATCCCGTAAAATGCCTTAAATCTTTTTAAAACCATTTGTTCGGCAAATTTTAAAATTCTAATATTTACTATTTTAATTTTTGAGCATCCTACTTGGTTCAAATTTGCTGTAGACTGACAAAATAATATTAAGAATAATTAAATAAGGTTTGAAAGCATGTATTTAACCCGTAAAATGCCTTAAATATTTTTAAAACCATTTGTTCGGCAAATTTCAAAATTCTAATTTTTATTATTCTTATATTTGAGCATCCAAATTGGTTCAAATTTGCTTTAGACAGATTAATTAATATTTAGAATAGATAAATAGGGTTTGCAAGCATGTATTTATCCGGTAAACTGCCTTAAAAAATTTTAACACTTGAGTTCAGCCAATTTCAAAGTTCTAATTTTTATTATGTTTATTTTTGAGCATCCTTATTGGTTCAAATTTGCTGTAGACTGACAAAATAATATTTAGAATAATTAAATAGGGTTTGCAAACATGAATTTTACCCTAAAACTGCCTTAAATATTTTTAAAACATTGAGTTCGGCTAATTTCAAAATTCTAATTTTTAATATTTTAATTTTTGAGCATCCAAATTGGTTCAAATTTGCTGTAGACTGACAAAATAATATTAAGAATAATTAAATAGGGTTTGCAAGAATTTATTTAACCCGTAAACTTGCTTAAATATTTTTAAAACTTTGAGTTCGGACAATTTCAAAATTCAAATTTTTAATATTTTAATTATTGAGCATCCAAATTGGTTCAAATTTGCTGTAGACTGAAAAATGAATATTTAGAATAATTAAATAGGGTTTGCAAGCATGTATTTAACCCGTAAACTTCCTTATATATTTTTAAATCCTTGTGTTCGGCTAATTTCAAAATTCTAATTTTTATTAATTTAATTATTGAGCATCAAAATTGGTTCAAATTTGCTGTAGGCTGAAAATGAATATTTAGAATAATTAAATAGGGTTTGCAAGCATGTATTTAACCCGTAAACTGCCTTAAATATTTTTAAAACCTTGATTTCGGCCAATTTCAAAATTCTAATTTTTATTATTTTAATTTTTGAGCATCCAAATTGGTTCAAATTTGTTGTAGACTGACAAAATAATATTTAGAATAGATAAATAGGGTTTGCAAGCACGTATTTATCCCGTAAACTGCCTTAAAAAATTTTAACACTTGAGTTCGGCCAAATTCGAAATTCCAATTTTTAATATCTTCAATTTTGACCATCCGAATTGGTTCAAATTTGCTGTAGACTGAAAAATGAATATTTAGAATAATTAAATAGGGTTTGCAAGCATGTATTTAACCCGTAAACTGCCTTAAATATTATTTAAACCCTGAGTTCTGCCAATTCAAAATTGTAATTTTTTATATTTTAACTTTTTTGAGCATGCTAATTGGTTCAAAATTGCTGTAGACTGACAAAATAATATTAAAAATAATTAAATAGGGTTTGCAAGAATTTATTTAACCCGTAAACTTGCTTAAATATTTTAAAAACTTTGAGTTCGGCCAATTTCCAAATTCTAATTTTTATTATTTTAATTTTTGAGCTTCCAAATTGGTTCAAATTTGCTGTAGACTGACAAAATAATATTTAGAATAATTTAGTAGAGATCGAAAGCATGAGTTTTACCCGGAAACTGCCTTAAATATTTTTAAAACTTTGAGTTCGGCCAATTTCAAAATTCTAATTTTTATTATTTTAATTTTTGAGCATCCAAATTGGTTCAAATTTGCTGTAGACTAAGTAATTAATATTTAGAATAATTAATTAGGGTTTGCAAGCATGTATTTAACCCGTAAACTTGCTTAAATATTTTTAAAATCTTCAGTTTGGCAAATTTCAAAATTGTAATTTATTATATTTTTAATTTTGAGCTTCCTCATTAGTTCAAATTTGCTGTAGACTGACAAAGTAATATTTAGAATAATTTAATAGGGTTTGCAAGAATTTATTCAACCCGTAAACTTGCTTAAATATTTTTAAAACTTTGAGTTCGGCCTATTTCAAAATTCTAATTTTTAATATTTTAATTTTTGAGCATCTTAATTGGTTCAAATTTGTTGTAGACTGACAAAATAATATTAAGAATAATTAAATAGGGTTTGCAAGCATGTATTTATCCCGTAAACTGCCTTAAAAAATTTTAACCCCTTGAGTTCGGCCAATTTCAAAATTCTAATTTTTAATATCTTGATTTTTGACCATCCTAATTGGTTCAAATTTGCTATATAATGACAAAATAATATTTAGAATAAATAAATATGGTTTGCAAGCATGTATTTAACCCTTAAACTGCCTTTAATATTTTTAAAACTTTGAGTTTGGCTTATTTCAAAATTCTATTTTGTAATATTTTAATTTTTGAGCATCCAAATTGGTTCAAATTTGCTGTAGACTGAAAAATGAATATTTAGAATAATTAAATAGGGTTTGCAAGCATGTATTTAACCCGTAAACTTGCTTAAATATTATTAACACCCTGAGTTCGGCCAATTCAAAATTGTAAATTTTTATATTTTAACTTTTTTGAGCATCCTAATTGGTTCAAATTTGCTGTAGACTGACAAAATATAATTCGGAATAATTAAATAAGGTTTGAAAGCATGTATTTATCCCGTAAAATGCCTTAAATCTTTTTAAAACCATTTGTTCGGCAAATTTTAAAATTCTAATATTTACTATTTTAATTTTTGAGCATCCTACTTGGTTCAAATTTGCTGTAGACTGACAAAATAATATTAAGAATAATTAAATAAGGTTTGAAAGCATGTATTTAACCCGTAAAATGCCTTAAATATTTTTAAAACCATTTGTTCGGCAAATTTCAAAATTCTAATTTTTATTATTCTTATATTTGAGCATCCAAATTGGTTCAAATTTGCTTTAGACAGATTAATTAAT
Organism: Cloeon dipterum; assembly: GCF_949628265.1. Classification (NCBI taxonomy): domain Eukaryota; kingdom Metazoa; phylum Arthropoda; class Insecta; order Ephemeroptera; family Baetidae; genus Cloeon; species Cloeon dipterum. The sequence goes on along the minus strand of NC_088789.1, from coordinate 36,286,210 downwards.
ATTTAGAATAGATAAATAGGGTTTGCAAGCATGTATTTATCCGGTAAACTGCCTTAAAAAATTTTAACACTTGAGTTCAGCCAATTTCAAAGTTCTAATTTTTATTATGTTTATTTTTGAGCATCCTTATTGGTTCAAATTTGCTGTAGACTGACAAAATAATATTTAGAATAATTAAATAGGGTTTGCAAACATGAATTTTACCCTAAAACTGCCTTAAATATTTTTAAAACTTTGAGTTCGGCTAATTTCAAAATTCTAATTTTTAATATTTTAATTTTTGAGCATCCAAATTGGTTCAAATTTGCTGTAGACTGACAAAATAATATTAAGAATAATTAAATAGGGTTTGCAAGCATGTATTTATCCCGTAAACTGCCTTAAAAAATTTTAACCCCTTGAGTTCGGCCAATTTCAAAATTCTAATTTTTAATATCTTGATTTTTGACCATCCTAATTGGTTCAAATTTGCTATATAATGACAAAATAATATTTAGAATAAATAAATATGGTTTGCAAGCATGTATTTAACCCTTAAACTGCCTTTAATATTTTTAAAACTTTGAGTTTGGCTTATTTCAAAATTCTATTTTGTAATATTTTAATTTTTGAGCATCCAAATTGGTTCAAATTTGCTGTAGACTGAAAAATGAATATTTAGAATAATTAAATAGGGTTTGCAAGCATGTATTTAACCCGTAAACTTGCTTAAATATTATTAACTCCCTGAGTTCGGCCAATTCAAAATTGTAAATTTTTATATTTTAACTTTTTTGAGCATCCTAATTGGTTCAAATTTGCTGTAGACTGACAAAATATAATTCGGAATAATTAAATAAGGTTTGAAAGCATGTATTTATCCCGTAAAATGCCTTAAATCTTTTTAAAACCATTTGTTCGGCAAATTTTAAAATTCTAATATTTACTATTTTAATTTTTGAGCATCCTACTTGGTTCAAATTTGCTGTAGACTGACAAAATAATATTAAGAATAATTAAATAAGGTTTGAAAGCATGTATTTAACCCGTAAAATGCCTTAAATATTTTTAAAACCATTTGTTCGGCAAATTTCAAAATTCTAATTTTTATTATTCTTATATTTGAGCATCCAAATTTGTTCAAATTTGCTTTAGACAGAATAATTAATATTTAGAATAGATAAATAGGGTTTGCAAGCATGTATTTATCCGGTAAACTGCCTTAAAAAATTTTAACACTTGAGTTCAGCCAATTTCAAAGTTCTAATTTTTATTATGTTTATTTTTGAGCATCCTTATTGGTTCAAATTTGCTGTAGACTGACAAAATAATATTAAGAATAATTAAATAGGGTTTGCAAGAATTTATTTAACCCGTAAACTTGCTTAAATATTTTTAAAACTTTGAGTTCGGACAATTTCAAAATTCAAATTTTTAATATTTTAATTATTGAGCATCCAAATTGGTTCAAATTTGCTGTAGACTGAAAAATGAATATTTAGAATAATTAAATAGGGTTTGCAAGCATGTATTTAACCCGTAAACTTCCTTATATATTTTTAAATCCTTGTGTTCGGCTAATTTCAAAATTCTAATTTTTATTAATTTAATTATTGAGCATCAAAATTGGTTCAAATTTGCTGTAGGCTGAAAATGAATATTTAGAATAATTAAATAGGGTTTGCAAGCATGTATTTAACCCGTAAACTGCCTTAAATATTTTTAAAACCTTGATTTCGGCCAATTTCAAAATTCTAATTTTTATTATTTTAATTTTTGAGCATCCAAATTGGTTCAAATTTGTTGTAGACTGACAAAATAATATTTAGAATAGATAAATAGGGTTTGCAAGCACGTATTTATCCCGTAAACTGCCTTAAAAAATTTTAACACTTGAGTTCGGCCAAATTCGAAATTCCAATTTTTAATATCTTCAATTTTGACCATCCGAATTGGTTCAAATTTGCTGTAGACTGAAAAATGAATATTTAGAATAATTAAATAGGGTTTGCAAGCATGTATTTAACCCGTAAACTGCCTTAAATATTATTTAAACCCTGAGTTCTGCCAATTCAAAATTGTAATTTTTTATATTTTAACTTTTTTGAGCATGCTAATTGGTTCAAAATTGCTGTAGACTGACAAAATAATATTAAAAATAATTAAATAGGGTTTGCAAGAATTTATTTAACCCGTAAACTTGCTTAAATATTTTAAAAACTTTGAGTTCGGCCAATTTCCAAATTCTAATTTTTATTATTTTAATTTTTGAGCTTCCAAATTGGTTCAAATTTGCTGTAGACTGACAAAATAATATTTAGAATAATTTAGTAGAGATCAAAAGCATGAGTTTTCCCCGGAAACTGCCTTAAATATCTTTAAATCCTTGTGTTCGGCCAATTTCAAAATTCTAATTTTTAATATTTTAATTTTTGAGCATCCTAATTGGTTCAAATTTGCTGTAGACTGACAAAATAATATTTAGAATAAATTAATAGGGTTTGCAAGCATGTATTTATCCCGTAAACTGCCATAAAAAATTTTAACACTAAAGTTCGGCCAATTTCAAAATACTAATTTTTTTTATTTTAATTTTTGAGCATCCAAATTGGTTCAAATTTACTGTAGACTGACAAAATAATATTTAGAATAATTTAGTAGAGATCGAAAGCATGAGTTTTACCCGGAAACTGCCTTAAATATTTTTAAAACTTTGAGTTCGGCCAATTTCAAAATTCTAATTTTTATTATTTTAATTTTTGAGCATCCAAATTGGTTCAAATTTGCTGTAGACTAAGTAATTAATATTTAGAATAATTAATTAGGGTTTGCAAGCATGTATTTAACCCGTAAACTTGCTTAAATATTTTTAAAATCTTCAGTTTGGCAAATTTCAAAATTGTAATTTATTATATTTTTAATTTTGAGCTTCCTCATTAGTTCAAATTTGCTGTAGACTGACAAAGTAATATTTAGAATAATTTAATAGGGTTTGCAAGAATTTATTCAACCCGTAAACTTGCTTAAATATTTTTAAAACTTTGAGTTCGGCCTATTTCAAAATTCTAATTTTTAATATTTTAATTTTTGAGGATCTTAATTGGTTCAAATTTGTTGTAGACTGACAAAATAATATTAAGAATAATTAAATAGGGTTTGCAAGCATGTATTTATCCCGTAAACTGCCTTAAAAAATTTTAACCCCTTGACCCACCGAGAAAAAAGTCAACCAAAAGGTGCCCATTGGGTGCCCGCGTTCGGTCACCCGGCTACCCCCCGTGGGCACCCAGATGGGCACCCATTGGTTATACCGCATGTCCAACCCTTCGGGCACCCGCGAGTGGTCATGCCCAGAATTCGGGCACCAAATGGGCACCCATTAAATGACCTTTCATAGAATCTCCTTTTATGTACATTAAAGGTATACCTGAATTCAGGGAGCGTAATAAATGAGAGGCCGATAAAATTCGTTGACCAAAAGCTAACCATCGGGTGCCCGGCTGAGGTTACCACCAGTGGGCAGCCATTGGTTACCTTTTGGCTACCTTTTATCTAGGGCTGTCAGGTGGCACTGGTGGCAGGTCAATTGACTGTGTCCATTAAAAAGATAAATTTCAATATAGCGCAAAATGACAGCCCGAGGTAAGAGGTAGCCAAAAGGTAACCATTGGGTGCCCACTTGGGGTCACCCTCAGTGGGCAGCCAGATGGGCAGCACTTTTATTGGTTATATCAATACAGAAAGGTTACAATTACATAATAATACATTTTATACTTCAAATTTAAAGATCCCCATTTTTTTAAAAAAATCCCCGAAAATCAAATAATGTGAATGAAGGGTGGAATGTAACTCTTTACTGGATTAAGTTATCACCTTGAAATTTTCATTGTCTATCCTAGTTTTCTACCATGAACAACTTATCAACCTACAAAAAATTCGCAGGGCAAAGTTGAAGGTCACCTTTTGCGACCTTTACTCAAAAATTGAAAATCAAGGGATGATACAACCCTTAGATCTTTTTGGGGTTCAGGGCTGAATTGTAGCCCTTGAAATTCTGCACATGCTCACCAAGTTTCAAAGGTGCAACAATAGTTTTGCTGCATATTTTAATTTGAAAATAAAAAACCTGCTCGAGGCTGCTCGGTCGAGCATGCCTTTAGTCTTCGAGTTCGCCTATCATTTGTCGAAACTATTTTTACATATACCATTAGCTTAGAAACAACAAGAGGGCCCAGGGTAGACATAGTAAGGTTGAAATCGACCTTCAGGGCCTGTGCCTGACGAGACCCTGAGATAAAAATTTAAAAAAACTCAATTTCATCAAACTTAGTGTCTTTCCATAGGCTCTGCAGCTCTAATATAAAGCCAAAACTGCCGATTTTCAATTTTAACAACATTTAACATCACTTCAGGATTAATGGCTTCCACAAATATTTAAAGAACCGGTTTCAGGATTGTCAGTCGGCAGTTTTGGCTGTATATTTGAGCTGTGCAGCGGCGAAAACCTATAAAAAGACACCATCCTTGATGAAATTGGACATTTTCTAAATTATTATCTCAGGGTCTGGTCAGGGTCAGACCCTGAAGGTCGATTTTGACCTTACTGTGTCAATTCTTGGTCCTCTTGTTGTGCCTAATCAAATGGAATGGGTAAAAATATTATCGACAAATGATAGGCGAACTCGCCGACTAAAGGCCGTGCTCGATCGAGCGGCATCGAGCCTAATTCAAACTTTCTTTTTCAAATTATAGCAAACTATTTTTGCACCTCTGAAACTTGAACTGCTTGTTCAGATTTTCACGGGCTACATTTCAGGCTTGAACCCTGAAAAATCTAAGGAGGCCATCATCCCTTAAGGTCGAGAAAGGTGACCTTGACCTTCAAATTGCAAATTTATGGAAAAATAAGTTTTTCAGGATCGAAATCTGGGTTTGGCAGCGAAAATTGCAAGGTGATACCTCAATACAGTTAAGTTACATTCCACCTTCAATAACAGAATAAGCAAAAACAAATAATAAATAAATTAATAAATAATGTACAGAACAATTTTTCAAAACCATAAATCAAGTACAATAGACTTTGAAGAACTGCACACTTAAAAGTTAATAAAACTATAATAACACATTAATTTATGAGGTGATGCAGCAACAAAACAAAAATAATGTTGGATGATTATATAAATTGTAAGAGTTCACCAGAAGTTGTGAATTCCCCTTGGCTGCCAGCTGTTACTTTTGATTTTAATAAGATTCCTGCTGCTGTGCATTCAACCCTTAAAATAATTTTATTTGATGTGCTGGAAACCAAAACCATCCATTGTCTAAACCTGATTATATATTTTCAATCTGTTGATGGTTCTAGGGTAATTGGTTGAACTGGTTATGGTTTTCAGCACATTAAAATTAATTATTTTCAGTTAAGAAGGCACGGTAACAGTATTTAATAAAAACCACAGTGCAATTAAAATCAGTATGTGGTGGCTCATCTGTTGTTTTTGATTTCAAAACTTTAAGGCTTTTGCAATTTTAAACTTTAAACCCACGATGATTATCTGACAATAAGTAATTGATTTTAAATTTTAGTTGCCACAATAGTTAACTGTCTTGGAAATTATAATAAAATCTTCTTCAAGAGGAAGCCAACTTAAACTAAAAAATATGCCGCAATCCCAAACTAAATCACAAAACACAAAAATAGTTATGGGATAATATTATAGTTGTTACAAACATAACAATAGAAAATTGAAGTATTTAAGCAGCAAATTGAACTTTGTTAAAATTAATTTTCAAGGTATAAACACAAAATTTATCATAAAATATAGCTATTAAACATACAAAGATTACCACAAGTTATCCCTACACCAATGTCGTCCGCGCGCTTCCTGCAAAAACATGTGGGTTCGTTGCTTTTCATCTCTGCAGGAGTTCATAGTCCCAGCGCATTCCATGTCGGTAGCAAAAGCAAATCGAACCAACAGCACACAACTCTACAAAATAAAATAAAAAGTAACAATTTTCTACTCATTAATTTTGCCATGTATTCAACTACATACCTGGATAATCTGCGGGCGATGTTTAGTTAAGTTTTCCAGGCTTATAACCGGATGGCCATCGTGTACAGGCAGCTATTCCCAACCAGGACATCAGGGCGGGATGCGGTAGAAGCCTGCTGACACACAGGATTGATTAAAAAGCAATCTAAAATAAACATTTTGATGTCAGTGTCCGCGCGCGTATTTTTGTAGCCCCCAATCTAAGTAAATTCAATGATACCCTTACCTTTCGGAATATCAGGAACATCGACCATCCGTCCAAGTATCTGTTGATGTTGTCGATTTGCCGAAATGCAACCGAAATCAGGGCGAAATAATCGGCTAACAATGATGATGCAATCGCAGCGCGTCTCAACCGTCATGCTTATTTTCAATCGCTGAGCGACTGATTGTGAGCCAGAGGCAGCCGGCAGCAGCTGGTGCTGCTGCCGACAGTGGCGCCACACGCGCGGCCGACGAGTGTAACAAAGAAACGCGCGCGCGATAATGTTGAGCTAAAATAATAAGTGCTCAAAACGAGTTAATTTAAAGAGTTTGAAATGCTAATTAGTGTTATAACCAAATAAATTTCTAAAAAATAATTTTTACGAAACACGAACTCAAGAATTTACGGTGGTTATTTTAGGTTGCTCATTGGTTGCCCATTGGTTAACCCATTTTGGTTATCAAAGTTTTTTTTTTATTTGTGTACATTTACTACTTTAGCAAAAATATTTTTTTAAATAAGTTAAAACTTGTGGTGACGAAAATCTGACAAAATTTGAGGGTAAAAGCAAGTAAAGGAAAATAGTGCCCGCGCATCGGTTAACCATTGGGTAACCAAAAGTTGCCCCTGTTTAGCAATCATATTAAAATGCATAAAAAATTCATTTTTCAATCCTAACAATAACCAAAACAATATTTTTTTTCTGTGCCCAAAATTTTACGAAAACAGTTCATGATCCGGTCACACCGCAGTTATCCGATCCGAGCTACCCGAAAGCTGCCCGATGGTTGCCCACGACTGGGCACCAGCAATTTTAGGTATCCCAGCCAAATATACAAAAATTCCAATCAAGCCAGGTTCAGGGTCATGCCTGATATGCAAAACCACTCTTAGTTTAATTTTTTTTAGGTGACCGCAAAGTGACCATAGTTAACCGCCTGCCCACTCCGAGTATCCGAAAGGTGCCCGATGGGTGCCCAAGACTGGGCACTGGCAATTTCGGGGATCCAAGCAAAATTTCGACAAAAATTTAATGAAACATGATTCAGGATCATGCCTGAAATGCAAAATCACTCTTAGTTTTAATTTTGTTAGGTGACCGCAAGTGACCGCCTGCCCGCTCCGGGTAACCAAAAGGTGCCCGATGGGTGCCCAAGAATGGGCACGGGCAATTTCGGTTATCCGAGTCAAATTTCGAAAAAAATCCGATGAAACATGATTCAGGATCATGCCTGAAATGCAAAACCACCCTTATTTTAAATTTTGTTAAGTGACCGCAAGTGACCCCCTGCCCGCTCTGGGTAACCGAAAGGTGCCCATCGGGTGCCCAAGACTGGGCACTCAAAATTTGCATGATCCAAGCCAAATTTCAAAAAAATTCCAATGAAATATGAATCAGTATCATGCCTGAAATGCAAAACTACACTTTGCTCAACTTTGGTCAGGTGACCGAAAAGTGACCGCGGTTACCCCTCTGCTCGCTGGGGAGTTCGGCCAATTTCAAAATTCTAATTTTTAATATCTTGATTTTTGACCATCCTAATTGGTTCAAATTTGCTATATAATGACAAAATAATATTTAGAATAAATAAATATGGTTTGCAAGCATGTATTTAACCCTTAAACTGCCTTTAATATTTTTAAAACTTTGAGTTTGGCTTATTTCAAAATTCTATTTTGTAATATTTTAATTTTTGAGCATCCAAATTGGTTCAAATTTGCTGTAGACTGAAAAATGAATATTTAGAATAATTAAATAGGGTTTGCAAGCATGTATTTAACCCGTAAACTTGCTTAAATATTATTAACACCCTGAGTTCGGCCAATTCAAAATTGTAAATTTTTATATTTTAACTTTTTTGAGCATCCTAATTGGTTCAAATTTGCTGTAGACTGACAAAATATAATTCGGAATAATTAAATAAGGTTTGAAAGCATGTATTTATCCCGTAAAATGCCTTAAATCTTTTTAAAACCATTTGTTCGGCAAATTTTAAAATTCTAATATTTACTATTTTAATTTTTGAGCATCCTACTTGGTTCAAATTTGCTGTAGACTGACAAAATAATATTAAGAATAATTAAATAAGGTTTGAAAGCATGTATTTAACCCGTAAAATGCCTTAAATATTTTTAAAACCATTTGTTCGGCAAATTTCAAAATTCTAATTTTTATTATTCTTATATTTGAGCATCCAAATTGGTTCAAATTTGCTTTAGACAGATTAATTAATATTTAGAATAGATAAATAGGGTTTGCAAGCATGTATTTATCCGGTAAACTGCCTTAAAAAATTTTAACACTTGAGTTCAGCCAATTTCAAAGTTCTAATTTTTATTATGTTTATTTTTGAGCATCCTTATTGGTTCAAATTTGCTGTAGACTGACAAAATAATATTTAGAATAATTAAATAGGGTTTGCAAACATGAATTTTACCCTAAAACTGCCTTAAATATTTTTAAAACTTTGAGTTCGGCTAATTTCAAAATTCTAATTTTTAATATTTTAATTTTTGAGCATCCAAATTGGTTCAAATTTGCTGTAGACTGACAAAATAATATTAAGAATAATTAAATAGGGTTTGCAAGAATTTATTTAACCCGTAAACTTGCTTAAATATTTTTAAAACTTTGAGTTCGGACAATTTCAAAATTCAAATTTTTAATATTTTAATTATTGAGCATCCAAATTGGTTCAAATTTGCTGTAGACTGAAAAATGAATATTTAGAATAATTAAATAGGGTTTGCAAGCATGTATTTAACCCGTAAACTTCCTTATATATTTTTAAATCCTTGTGTTCGGCTAATTTCAAAATTCTGATTTTTATTAATTTAATTATTGAGCATCAAAATTGGTTCAAATTTGCTGTAGGCTGAAAATGAATATTTAGAATAATTAAATAGGGTTTGCAAGCATGTATTTAACCCGTAAACTGCCTTAAATATTTTTAAAACCTTGATTTCGGCCAATTTCAAAATTCTAATTTTTATTATTTTAATTTTTGAGCATCCAAATTGGTTCAAATTTGTTGTAGACTGACAAAATAATATTTAGAATAGATAAATAGGGTTTGCAAGCACGTATTTATCCCGTAAACTGCCTTAAAAAATTTTAACACTTGAGTTCGGCCAAATTCGAAATTCCAATTTTTAATATCTTCAATTTTGACCATCCGAATTGGTTCAAATTTGCTGTAGACTGAAAAATGAATATTTAGAATAATTAAATAGGGTTTGCAAGCATGTATTTAACCCGTAAACTGCCTTAAATATTATTTAAACCCTGAGTTCTGCCAATTCAAAATTGTAATTTTTTATATTTTAACTTTTTTGAGCATGCTAATTGGTTCAAAATTGCTGTAGACTGACAAAATAATATTAAAAATAATTAAATAGGGTTTGCAAGAATTTATTTAACCCGTAAACTTGCTTAAATATTTTAAAAACTTTGAGTTCGGCCAATTTCCAAATTCTAATTTTTATTATTTTAATTTTTGAGCTTCCAAATTGGTTCAAATTTGCTGTAGACTGACAAAATAATATTTAGAATAATTTAGTAGAGATCAAAAGCATGAGTTTTCCCCGGAAACTGCCTTAAATATCTTTAAATCCTTGTGTTCGGCCAATTTCAAAATTCTAATTTTTAATATTTTAATTTTTGAGCATTCTAATTGGTTCAAGTTTGTTGTAGACTGATAAAATAATATTTAGAATAGATAAATAGGGTTTGCAAGCACGTATTTATCCCGTAAACTGCCTTAAAAAATTTTAACACTTGAGTTCGGCCAATTTCAAGATACTAATTTTTTTTATTTTAATTTTTGAGCATCCAAATTGGTTCAAATTTACTGTAGACTGACAAAATAATATTTAGAATAATTTAGTAGAGATCGAAAGCATGAGTTTTACCCGGAAACTGCCTTAAATATTTTTAAAACTTTGAGTTCGGCCAATTTCAAAATTCTAATTTTTATTATTTTAATTTTTGAGCATCCAAATTGGTTCAAATTTGCTGTAGACTAAGTAATTAATATTTAGAATAATTAATTAGGGTTTGCAAGCATGTATTTAACCCGTAAACTTGCTTAAATATTTTTAAAATCTTCAGTTTGGCAAATTTCAAAATTGTAATTTTTTATATTTTAAATTTTGAGCTTCCTCATTAGTTCAAATTTGCTGTAGACTGACAAAATAATATTTAGAATAATTTAATAGGGTTTGCAAGAATTTATTCAACCCGTAAACTTGCTTAAATATTTTTAAAACTTTGAGTTCGGCCTATTTCAAAATTCTAATTTTTAATATTTTAATTATTGAGCATCCAAATTGGTTCAAATTTGCTGTAGACTGAAAAATGAATATTTAGAATAATTAAATAGGGTTTGCAAGCATGTATTTAACCCGTAAACTTCCTTAAATATTTTTAAATCCTTGTGTTCGGCCAATTTCAAAATTCTAATTTTTATTAATTTAATTATTGAGCATCCAAATTGGTTCAAATTTGCTGTAGGCAGAAAAATGAATATTTAGAATAATTAAATAGGGTTTGCAAGCATGTATTTAACCCGTAAACTGCCTTAAATATTTTTAAAACCTTGATTTCGGCCAATTTCAAAATTCTAATTTTTATTATTTTAATTTTTGAGCATCCAAATTGGTTCAAATTTGTTGTAGACTGATAAAATAATATTTAGAATAGATAAATAGGGTTTGAAAGCACGTATTTATCCCGTAAACTGCCTTAAATATTATTTAAACCCTGAGTTCTGCCAATTCAAAATTGTAATTTTTTATATTTTAACTTTTTTGAGCATGCTAATTGGTTCAAAATTGCTGTAGACTGACAAAATAATATTAAGAATAATTAAATAGGGTTTGCAAGAATTTATTTAACCCGTAAACTTGCTTAAATATTTTAAAAACTTTGAGTTCGGCCAATTTCCAAATTCTAATTTTTATTATTTTAATTTTTGAGCTTCCAAATTGGTTCAAATTTGCTGTAGACTGACAAAATAATATTTAGAATAATTTAGTAGAGATCAAAAGCATGAGTTTTCCCCGGAAACTGCCTTAAATATCTTTAAATCCTTGTGTTCGGCCAATTTCAAAATTCTAATTTTTAATATTTTAATTTTTGAGCATCCTAATTGGTTCAAATTTGCTGTAGACTGACAAAATAATAATAATATTTAGAATAAATTTTAGGGTTTGCAAGCATGTATTTATCCCGTAAACTGCCATAAAAAATTTTAACACTAAAGTTCGGCCAATTTCAAAATTCTAATTTTTATTATTTTTATTTTTGAGCATCCAAATTGGTTCAAATTTGTTGTAGACTGAAAAAATAATATTTAGAATAGATAAATAGGGTTTGCAAGCACGTATTTATCCCGTAAACAGCCTTAAAAAATTTTAACACTTAAGTTCGGCCAATTTCGAAATTCCAATTTTTAATATCTTCAATTTTGACCATCCGAATTGGTTCAAATTTGCTGTAGAGTGAAAAATGAATATTTAGAATAATTAAATAGGGTTTGCAAGCATGTATTTAACCCGTAAACTGCCTTAAATATTATTTAAACCCTGAGTTCTGCCAATTCAAAATTGTAATTTTTTATATTTTAACTTTTTTGAGCATCCTAATTGGTTCAAAATTGCTGTAGACTGACAAAATAATATTTAGAATAATTTAGTAGAGATCAAAAGCATGAGTTTTACCCGGAAACTGCCTTAAATATTTTTAAATCCTTGTGTTCGGCCAATTTCAAAATTCTAATTTTTATTATTTTAATTTTTGAGCATCCAAATTGGTTCAAATTTGCTGTAGACTAAGTAATTAATATTTAGAATAATTAATTATGGTTTGCAAGCATGTATTTAACCCGTAAACTTGCTTAAATATTTTTAAAATCTTCAGTTCGGCCTATTTCAAAATTCTAATTTTTAATATTTTAATTTTTGAGCATCTTAATTGGTTCAAATTTGTTGTAGACTGACAAAATAATATTTAGAATAATTAAATAGGGTTTGAAAGCATGTATTTAATCCGTAAAATGCCTTAAATATTTTAAAAACCATTTGTTCGGCAAATTTCAAAATTCTAATTTTTATTATTCTTATTTTTGAGCATCCAAATTGGTTCAAATTTGCTTTAGACAGATTAATTAATATTTAGAATAGATAAATAGGGTTTGCAAGCATGTATTTATCCGGTAAACTGCCTTAAAAAATTTTAACACTTGAGTTCGGCCAATTTCAAAGTTCTAATTTTTATTATTTTAATTTTTGAGCATCCTTATTGGTTCAAATTTGCTGTAGACTGACAAAATAATATTTAGAATAATTAAATAGGGTTTGCAAACATGTATTTATCCCGTAAACTGCCTTAAAAAATTTTAACACTTGAGTTCCGCTATTTTCAAAATTCTAATTTTTATTATTTTAATTTTTGAGGATCCTAATTGGTTCAAATTTGCTATAGACTGACAAAATAATATTAAGAATAATTAAATAAGGTTTGAAAGCATGTATTTAACCCGTAAAATGCCTTAAATATTTTTAAATCCTTGTGTTCGGCCAATTTCAAAATTCTAATTTTTATTAATTTAATTATTGAGCATCCAAATTGGTTCAAATTTGCTGTAGGCAGAAAAATGAATATTTAAAATAATTAAATAGGGTTTGCAAGCATGTATTTAACCCGTAAACTTCCTTAAATATTTTTAAATCCTTGATTTCGGCCAATTTCAAAATTCTAATTTTTATTATTTTAATTTTTGAGCATCCAAATTGGTTCAAATTTGCTGTAGACTGAAAAATGAATATTTAGAATAATTAAATAGGGTTTGCAAGCATGTATTTAACCCGTAAACTGCCTTAAATATTATTTAAACCCTGAGTTCTGCCAATTCAAAATTGTAATTTTTTATATTTTAACTTTTTTGAGCATGCTAATTGGTTCAAAATTGCTGTAGACTGACAAAATAATATTAAGAATAATTAAATAGGGTTTGCAAGAATTTATTTAACCCGTAAACTTGCTTAAATATTTTAAAAACTTTGAGTTCGGCCAATTTCCAAATTCTAATTTTTATTATTTAAATTTTTGAGCTTCCAAATTGGTTCAAATTTGCTGTAGACTGACAAAATAATATTTAGAATAATTTAGTAGAGATCGAAAGCATGAGTTTTACCCGGAAACTGCCTTAAATATCTTTAAATCCTTGTGTTCGGCCAATTTCAAAATTCTAATTTTTACTATTTTAATTTTTGAGCATCCTAATTGGTTCAAATTTGCTGTAGACTGACAAAATAATATTTAGAATAAATTAATAGGGTTTGCAAGCATGTATTAATCCCGTAAACTGCCATAAAAAATTTTAACACTAAAGTTCGGCCAATTTCAAAATACTAATTTTTTTTATTTTAATTTTTGAGCATCCAAATTGGTTCAAATTTACTGTAGACTGACAAAATAATATTTAGAATAATTTAGTAGAGATCGAAAGCATGAGTTTTACCCGGAAACTGCCTTAAATATTTTTAAAACTTTGAGTTCGGCCAATTTCAAAATTCTAATTTTTATTATTTTAATTTTTGAGCATCCAAATTGGTTCAAATTTGCTGTAGACTAAGTAATTAATATTTAGAATAATTAATTAGGGTTTGCAAGCATGTATTTAACCCGTAAACTTGCTTAAATATTTTTAAAATCTTCAGTTTGGCAAATTTCAAAATTGTAATTTTTTATATTTTAAATTTTGAGCTTCCTCATTAGTTCAAATTTGCTGTAGACTGACAAAATAATATTTAGAATAATTTAATAGGGTTTGCAAGAATTTATTCAACCCGTAAACTTGCTTAAATATTTTTAAAACTTTGAGTTCGGCCTATTTCAAAATTCTAATTTTTAATATTTTAATTATTGAGCATCCAAATTGGTTCAAATTTGCTGTAGACTGAAAAATGAATATTTAGAATAATTAAATAGGGTTTGCAAGCATGTATTTAACCCGTAAACTTCCTTAAATATTTTTAAATCCTTGATTTCGGCCAATTTCAAAATTCTAATTTTTATTAATTTAATTATTGAGCATCCAAATTGGTTCAAATTTGCTGTAGGCAGAAAAATGAATATTTAGAATAATTAAATAGGGTTTGCAAGCATGTATTTAACCCGTAAACTGCCTTAAATATTTTTAAAACCTTGATTTCGGCCAATTTCAAAATTCTAATTTTTATTATTTTAATTTTTGAGCATCCAAATTGGTTCAAATTTGTTGTAGACTGATAAAATAATATTTAGAATAGATAAATAGGGTTTGAAAGCACGTATTTATCCCGTAAACTGCCTTAAATATTATTTAAACCCTGAGTTCTGCCAATTCAAAATTGTAATTTTTTATATTTTAACTTTTTTGAGCATGCTAATTGGTTCAAAATTGCTGTAGACTGACAAAATAATATTAAGAATAATTAAATAGGGTTTGCAAGAATTTATTTAACCCGTAAACTTGCTTAAATATTTTAAAAACTTTGAGTTCGGCCAATTTCCAAATTCTAATTTTTATTATTTTAATTTTTGAGCTTCCAAATTGGTTCAAATTTGCTGTAGACTGACAAAATAATATTTAGAATAATTTAGTAGAGATCAAAAGCATGAGTTTTCCCCGGAAACTGCCTTAAATATCTTTAAATCCTTGTGTTCGGCCAATTTCAAAATTCTAATTTTTAATATTTTAATTTTTGAGCATCCTAATTGGTTCAAATTTGCTGTAGACTGACAAAATAATAATAATATTTAGAATAAATTTTAGGGTTTGCAAGCATGTATTTATCCCGTAAACTGCCATAAAAAATTTTAACACTAAAGTTCGGCCAATTTCAAAATTCTAATTTTTATAATTTTTATTTTTGAGCATCCAAATTGGTTCAAATTTGTTGTAGTCTGAAAAAATAATATTTAGAATAGATAAATAGGGTTTGCAAGCACGTATTTATCCCGTAAACAGCCTTAAAAAATTTTAACACTTAAGTTCGGCCAATTTCGAAATTCCAATTTTTAATATCTTCAATTTTGACCATCCGAATTGGTTCAAATTTGCTGTAGAGTGAAAAATGAACATTTAGAATAATTAAATAGGGTTTGCAAGCATGTATTTAACCCGTAAACTGCCTTAAATATTATTTAAACCCTGAGTTCTGCCAATTCAAAATTGTAATTTTTTATATTTTAACTTTTTTGAGCATGCTAATTGGTTCAAATTTGCTGTAGACTGACAAAATAATATTTAGAATAATTTAGTAGAGATCAAAAGCATGAGTTTTACCCGGAAACTGCCTTAAATATTTTTAAATCCTTGTGTTCGGCCAATTTCAAAATTCTAATTTTTATTATTTTAATTTTTGAGCATCCAAATTGGTTCAAATTTGCTGTAGACTAAGTAATTAATATTTAGAATAATTAATTATGGTTTGCAAGCATGTATTTAACCCGTAAACTTGCTTAAATATTTTTAAAATCTTCAGTTCGGCCTATTTCAAAATTCTAATTTTTAATATTTTAATTTTTGAGCATCTTAATTGGTTCAAATTTGTTGTAGACTGACAAAATAATATTTAGAATAATTAAATAGGGTTTGAAAGCATGTATTTAATCCGTAAAATGCCTTAAATATTTTAAAAACCATTTGTTCGGCAAATTTCAAAATTCTAATTTTTATTATTCTTATTTTTGAGCATCCAAATTGGTTCAAATTTGCTTTAGACAGATTAATTAATATTTAGAATAGATAAATAGGGTTTGCAAGCATGTATTTATCCGGTAAACTGCCTTAAAAAATTTTAACACTTGAGTTCGGCCAATTTCAAAGTTCTAATTTTTATTATTTTAATTTTTGAGCATCCTTATTGGTTCAAATTTGCTGTAGACTGACAAAATAATATTTAGAATAATTAAATAGGGTTTGCAAACATGTATTTATCCCGTAAACTGCCTTAAAAAATTTTAACACTTGAGTTCCGCTATTTTCAAAATTCTAATTTTTATTATTTTAATTTTTGAGGATCCTAATTGGTTCAAATTTGCTATAGACTGACAAAATAATATTAAGAATAATTAAATAAGGTTTGAAAGCATGTATTTAACCCGTAAAATGCCTTAAATATTTTTAAATCCTTGTGTTCGGCCAATTTCAAAATTCTAATTTTTATTAATTTAATTATTGAGCATCCAAATTGGTTCAAATTTGCTGTAGGCAGAAAAATGAATATTTAAAATAATTAAATAGGGTTTGCAAGCATGTATTTAACCCGTAAACTTCCTTAAATATTTTTAAATCCTTGATTTCGGCCAATTTCAAAATTCTAATTTTTATTATTTTAATTTTTGAGCATCCAAATTGGTTCAAATTTGCTGTAGACTGAAAAATGAATATTTAGAATAATTAAATAGGGTTTGCAAGCATGTATTTAACCCGTAAACTGCCTTAAATATTATTTAAACCCTGAGTTCTGCCAATTCAAAATTGTAATTTTTTATATTTTAACTTTTTTGAGCATGCTAATTGGTTCAAAATTGCTGTAGACTGACAAAATAATATTAAGAATAATTAAATAGGGTTTGCAAGAATTTATTTAACCCGTAAACTTGCTTAAATATTTTAAAAACTTTGAGTTCGGCCAATTTCCAAATTCTAATTTTTATTATTTAAATTTTTGAGCTTCCAAATTGGTTCAAATTTGCTGTAGACTGACAAAATAATATTTAGAATAATTTAGTAGAGATCGAAAGCATGAGTTTTACCCGGAAACTGCCTTAAATATCTTTAAATCCTTGTGTTCGGCCAATTTCAAAATTCTAATTTTTACTATTTTAATTTTTGAGCATCCTAATTGGTTCAAATTTGCTGTAGACTGACAAAATAATATTTAGAATAAATTAATAGGGTTTGCAAGCATGTATTAATCCCGTAAACTGCCATAAAAAATTTTAACACTAAAGTTCGGCCAATTTCAAAATACTAATTTTTTTTATTTTAATTTTTGAGCATCCAAATTGGTTCAAATTTACTGTAGACTGACAAAATAATATTTAGAATAATTTAGTAGAGATCGAAAGCATGAGTTTTACCCGGAAACTGCCTTAAATATTTTTAAAACTTTGAGTTCGGCCAATTTCAAAATTCTAATTTTTATTATTTTAATTTTTGAGCATCCAAATTGGTTCAAATTTGCTGTAGACTAAGTAATTAATATTTAGAATAATTAATTAGGGTTTGCAAGCATGTATTTAACCCGTAAACTTGCTTAAATATTTTTAAAATCTTCAGTTTGGCAAATTTCAAAATTGTAATTTTTTATATTTTAAATTTTGAGCTTCCTCATTAGTTCAAATTTGCTGTAGACTGACAAAATAATATTTAGAATAATTTAATAGGGTTTGCAAGAATTTATTCAACCCGTAAACTTGCTTAAATATTTTTAAAACTTTGAGTTCGGCCTATTTCAAAATTCTAATTTTTAATATTTTAATTATTGAGCATCCAAATTGGTTCAAATTTGCTGTAGACTGAAAAATGAATATTTAGAATAATTAAATAGGGTTTGCAAGCATGTATTTAACCCGTAAACTTCCTTAAATATTTTTAAATCCTTGATTTCGGCCAATTTCAAAATTCTAATTTTTATTAATTTAATTATTGAGCATCCAAATTGGTTCAAATTTGCTGTAGGCAGAAAAATGAATATTTAGAATAATTAAATAGGGTTTGCAAGCATGTATTTAACCCGTAAACTGCCTTAAATATTTTTAAAACCTTGATTTCGGCCAATTTCAAAATTCTAATTTTTATTATTTTAATTTTTGAGCATCCAAATTGGTTCAAATTTGTTGTAGACTGATAAAATAATATTTAGAATAGATAAATAGGGTTTGAAAGCACGTATTTATCCCGTAAACTGCCTTAAATATTATTTAAACCCTGAGTTCTGCCAATTCAAAATTGTAATTTTTTATATTTTAACTTTTTTGAGCATGCTAATTGGTTCAAAATTGCTGTAGACTGACAAAATAATATTAAGAATAATTAAATAGGGTTTGCAAGAATTTATTTAACCCGTAAACTTGCTTAAATATTTTAAAAACTTTGAGTTCGGCCAATTTCCAAATTCTAATTTTTATTATTTTAATTTTTGAGCTTCCAAATTGGTTCAAATTTGCTGTAGACTGACAAAATAATATTTAGAATAATTTAGTAGAGATCAAAAGCATGAGTTTTCCCCGGAAACTGCCTTAAATATCTTTAAATCCTTGTGTTCGGCCAATTTCAAAATTCTAATTTTTAATATTTTAATTTTTGAGCATCCTAATTGGTTCAAATTTGCTGTAGACTGACAAAATAATAATAATATTTAGAATAAATTTTAGGGTTTGCAAGCATGTATTTATCCCGTAAACTGCCATAAAAAATTTTAACACTAAAGTTCGGCCAATTTCAAAATTCTAATTTTTATAATTTTTATTTTTGAGCATCCAAATTGGTTCAAATTTGTTGTAGTCTGAAAAAATAATATTTAGAATAGATAAATAGGGTTTGCAAGCACGTATTTATCCCGTAAACAGCCTTAAAAAATTTTAACACTTAAGTTCGGCCAATTTCGAAATTCCAATTTTTAATATCTTCAATTTTGACCATCCGAATTGGTTCAAATTTGCTGTAGAGTGAAAAATGAACATTTAGAATAATTAAATAGGGTTTGCAAGCATGTATTTAACCCGTAAACTGCCTTAAATATTATTTAAACCCTGAGTTCTGCCAATTCAAAATTGTAATTTTTTATATTTTAACTTTTTTGAGCATGCTAATTGGTTCAAATTTGCTGTAGACTGACAAAATAATATTTAGAATAATTTAGTAGAGATCAAAAGCATGAGTTTTACCCGGAAACTGCCTTAAATATTTTTAAATCCTTGTGTTCGGCCAATTTCAAAATTCTAATTTTTATTATTTTAATTTTTGAGCATCCAAATTGGTTCAAATTTGCTGTAGACTAAGTAATTAATATTTAGAATAATTAATTATGGTTTGCAAGCATGTATTTAACCCGTAAACTTGCTTAAATATTTTTAAAATCTTCAGTTCGGCCTATTTCAAAATTCTAATTTTTAATATTTTAATTTTTGAGCATCTTAATTGGTTCAAATTTGTTGTAGACTGACAAAATAATATTTAGAATAATTAAATAGGGTTTGAAAGCATGTATTTAATCCGTAAAATGCCTTAAATATTTTAAAAACCATTTGTTCGGCAAATTTCAAAATTCTAATTTTTATTATTCTTATTTTTGAGCATCCAAATTGGTTCAAATTTGCTTTAGACAGATTAATTAATATTTAGAATAGATAAATAGGGTTTGCAAGCATGTATTTATCCGGTAAACTGCCTTAAAAAATTTTAACACTTGAGTTCGGCCAATTTCAAAGTTCTAATTTTTATTATTTTAATTTTTGAGCATCCTTATTGGTTCAAATTTGCTGTAGACTGACAAAATAATATTTAGAATAATTAAATAGGGTTTGCAAACATGTATTTATCCCGTAAACTGCCTTAAAAAATTTTAACACTTGAGTTCCGCTATTTTCAAAATTCTAATTTTTATTATTTTAATTTTTGAGGATCCTAATTGGTTCAAATTTGCTATAGACTGACAAAATAATATTAAGAATAATTAAATAAGGTTTGAAAGCATGTATTTAACCCGTAAAATGCCTTAAATATTTTTAAATCCTTGTGTTCGGCCAATTTCAAAATTCTAATTTTTATTAATTTAATTATTGAGCATCCAAATTGGTTCAAATTTGCTGTAGGCAGAAAAATGAATATTTAAAATAATTAAATAGGGTTTGCAAGCATGTATTTAACCCGTAAACTTCCTTAAATATTTTTAAATCCTTGATTTCGGCCAATTTCAAAATTCTAATTTTTATTATTTTAATTTTTGAGCATCCAAATTGGTTCAAGTTTGTTGTAGACTGATAAAATAATATTTAGAATAGATAAATAGGGTTTGCAAGCACGTATTTATCCCGTAAACTGCCTTAAAAAATTTTAACACTTGAGTTCGGCCAATTTCGAAATTCCAATTTTTAATATCTTCAATTTTGACCATCCGAATTGGTTCAAATTTGCTGTAGACTGAAAAATGAATATTTAGAATAATTAAATAGGGTTTGCAAGCATGTATTTAACCCGTAAACTGCCTTAAATATTATTTAAACCCTGAGTTCTGCCAATTCAAAATTGTAATTTTTTATATTTTAACTTTTTTGAGCATGCTAATTGGTTCAAAATTGCTGTAGACTGACAAAATAATATTAAGAATAATTAAATAGGGTTTGCAAGAATTTATTTAACCCGTAAACTTGCTTAAATATTTTAAAAACTTTGAGTTCGGCCAATTTCCAAATTCTAATTTTTATTATTTAAATTTTTGAGCTTCCAAATTGGTTCAAATTTGCTGTAGACTGACAAAATAATATTTAGAATAATTTAGTAGAGATCGAAAGCATGAGTTTTACCCGGAAACTGCCTTAAATATCTTTAAATCCTTGTGTTCGGCCAATTTCAAAATTCTAATTTTTATTATTTTAATTTTTGAGCATCCAAATTGGTTCAAATTTGCTGTAGACTAAGTAATTAATATTTAGAATAATTAATTATGGTTTGCAAGCATGTATTTAACCCGTAAACTTGCTTAAATATTTTTAAAATCTTCAGTTCGGCCTATTTCAAAATTCTAATTTTTAATATTTTAATTTTTGAGCATCTTAATTGGTTCAAATTTGTTGTAGACTGACAAAATAATATTTAAAATAATTAAATAGGGTTTGAAAGCATGTATTTAATCCGTAAAATGCCTTAAATATTTTAAAAACCATTTGTTCGGCAAATTTCAAAATTCTAATTTTTATTATTCTTATTTTTGAGCATCCAAATTGGTTCAAATTTGCTTTAGACAGATTAATTAATATTTAGAATAGATAAATAGGGTTTGCAAGCATGTATTTATCCGGTAAACTGCCTTAAAAAATTTTAACACTTGAGTTCGGCCAATTTCAAAGTTCTAATTTTTATTATTTTAATTTTTGAGCATCCTTATTGGTTCAAATTTGCTGTAGACTGACAAAATAATATTTAGAATAATTAAATAGGGTTTGCAAACATGTATTTATCCCGTAAACTGCCTTAAAAAATTTTAACACTTGAGTTCCGCTAATTTCAAAATTCTAATTTTTATTATTTTAATTTTTGAGGATCCTAATTGGTTCAAATTTGCTATAGACTGACAAAATAATATTAAGAATAATTAAATAAGGTTTGAAAGCATGTATTTAACCCGTAAAATGCCTTAAATATTTTTAAATCCTTGTGTTCGGCCAATTTCAAAATTCTAATTTTTATTAATTTAATTATTGAGCATCCAAATTGGTTCAAATTTGCTGTAGGCAGAAAAATGAATATTTAAAATAATTAAATAGGGTTTGCAAGCATGTATTTAACCCGTAAACTTCCTTAAATATTTTTAAATCCTTGATTTCGGCCAATTTCAAAATTCTAATTTTTATTATTTTAATTTTTGAGCATCCAAATTGGTTCAAGTTTGTTGTAGACTGATAAAATAATATTTAGAATAGATAAATAGGGTTTGCAAGCACGTATTTATCCCGTAAACTGCCTTAAAAAATTTTAACACTTGAGTTCGGCCAATTTCGAAATTCCAATTTTTAATATCTTCAATTTTGACCATCCGAATTGGTTCAAATTTGCTGTAGACTGAAAAATGAATATTTAGAATAATTAAATAGGGTTTGCAAGCATGTATTTAACCCGTAAACTGCCTTAAATATTATTTAAACCCTGAGTTCTGCCAATTCAAAATTGTAATTTTTTATATTTTAACTTTTTTGAGCATCCTAATTGGTTCAAAATTGCTGTAGACTGACAAAATAATATTTAGAATAATTTAGTAGAGATCAAAAGCATGAGTTTTACCCGGAAACTGCCTTAAATATTTTTAAATCCTTGTGTTCGGCCAATTTCAAAATTCTAATTTTTATTATTTTAATTTTTGAGCATCCAAATTGGTTCAAATTTGCTGTAGACTAAGTAATTAATATTTAGAATAATTAATTAGGGTTTGCAAGCATGTATTTAACCCGTAAACTTGCTTAAATATTTTTAAAATCTTCAGTTCGGCCTATTTCAAAATTCTAATTTTTAATATTTTAATTTTTGAGCATCTTAATTGGTTCAAATTTGTTGTAGACTGACAAAATAATATTTAGAATAATTAAATAGGGTTTGCAAGCACTTATTTATCCCGTAAACTGCCTTAAATATTTTTAAATCCTTGTGTTCGGCCAATTTCAAAATTCTAATTTTTAATATTTTAATTTTTGAGCATCTTAATTGGTTCAAATTTGTTGTAGACTGACAAAATAATATTTAGAATAATTAAATAGGGTTTGCAAGCATGTATTTATCCCGTAAACTGCCTTAAATATTTTTAAATCCTTGTGTTCGGCCAATTTCAAAATTCTAATTTTTATTATTTTAATTTTTGAGGATCCTAATTGGTTCAAATTTGCTATAGACTGACAAAATAATATTAAGAATAATTAAATAAGGTTTGAAAGCTTTATTTAACCCGAAAATGCCTTAAATATTTTTAAAACCATTTGTTCGACAAATTTTCAAATTCTAATTTTTATTATTTTAATTTTTGAGCATCCTAATTGGTTAAAATTTGCTGTAGACTGACAAAATAATATTAAGAATAATTAAATAGGGTTTGCAAGCAAGTATTTATCCCGTAAACTGCCTCAAAAAATTTTAACACTAGAGTTCCGCTAATTTCAAAATTCTAATTTTTATTATTTTAATTTTTGAGGATCCTAATTGGTTCAAATTTGCTATAGACTGACAAAATAATATTTAGAATAATTAAATAAGGTTTGAAAGCATGTATTTAATCCGTAAAATGCGTTAAATATTTTAAAAACCATTTGTTCGGCAAATTTCAAAATTCTAATTTTTATTATTCTTATTTTTGAGCATCCAAATTGGTTCAAATTTGCTTTAGACAGATTAATTAATATTTAGAATAGATAAATAGGGTTTGCAAGCATGTATTTATCCGGTAAACTGCCTTAAAAAATTTTAACACTTGAGTTCGGCCAATTTCAAAGTTCTAATTTTTATTATTTTAATTTTTGAGCATCCTTATTGGTTCAAATTTGCTGTAGACTGACAAAATAATATTTAGAATAATTAAATAGGGTTTGCAAACATGTATTTATCCCGTAAACTGCCTTAAAAAATTTTAACACTTGAGTTCCGCTAATTTCAAAATTCTAATTTTTATTATTTTAATTTTTGAGGATCCTAATTGGTTTAAATTTGCTATAGACTGACAAAATAATATTAAGAATAATTAAATAAGGTTTGAAAGCATGTATTTAATCCGTAAAATGCCTTAAATATTTTAAAAACCATTTGTTCGGCAAATTTCAAAATTCTAATTTTTATTATTCATATTTTTGAGCATCCAAATTGGTTCAAATTTGCTTTAGACAGATTAATTAATATTTAGAATAGATAAATAGGGTTTGCAAGCATGTATTTATCCGGTAAACTGCCTTAAAAAATTTTAACACTTGAGTTCGGCCAATTTCAAAGTTCTAATTTTTATTATTTTAATTTTTGAGCATCCTTATTGGTTCAAATTTGCTGTAGACTGACAAAATAATATTTAGAATAATTAAATAGGGTTTGCAAACATGTATTTATCCCGTAAACTGCCTTAAAAAATTTTAACACTTGAGTTCCGCTAATTTCAAAATTCTAATTTTTATTATTTTAATTTTTGAGGATCCTAATTGGTTCAAATTTGCTATAGACTGACAAAATAATATTAAGAATAATTAAATAAGGTTTGAAAGCATGTATTTAACCCGTAAAATGCCTTAAATATTTTTAAAACCATTTGTTCGGCAAATTTCAAAATTCTAATTTTTAATATTTTAATTTTTGAGCATCTTAATTGGTTCAAATTTGTTGTAGACTGACAAAATAATATTTAGAATAATTAAATAGGGTTTGCAAGCATGTATTTATCCCGTAAACTGCCTTAAATATTTTTAAATCCTTGATTTCGGCCAATTTCAAAATTCTAATTTTTATTATTTTAATTTTTGAGCATCCAAATTGGTTCAAGTTTGTTGTAGACTGATAAAATAATATTTAGAATAGATAAATAGGGTTTGCAAGCACGTATTTATCCCGTAAACTGCCTTAAAAAATTTTAACACTTGAGTTCGGCCAATTTCGAAATTCCAATTTTTAATATCTTCAATTTTGACCATCCGAATTGGTTCAAATTTGCTGTAGACTGAAAAATGAATATTTAGAATAATTAAATAGGGTTTGCAAGCATGTATTTAACCCGTAAACTGCCTTAAATATTATTTAAACCCTGAGTTCTGCCAATTCAAAATTGTAATTTTTTATATTTTAACTTTTTTGAGCATCCTAATTGGTTCAAAATTGCTGTAGACTGACAAAATAATATTTAGAATAATTTAGTAGAGATCAAAAGCATGAGTTTTACCCGGAAACTGCCTTAAATATTTTTAAATCCTTGTGTTCGGCCAATTTCAAAATTCTAATTTTTATTATTTTAATTTTTGAGCATCCAAATTGGTTCAAATTTGCTGTAGACTAAGTAATTAATATTTAGAATAATTAATTAGGGTTTGCAAGCATGTATTTAACCCGTAAACTTGCTTAAATATTTTTAAAATCTTCAGTTCGGCCTATTTCAAAATTCTAATTTTTAATATTTTAATTTTTGAGCATCTTAATTGGTTCAAATTTGTTGTAGACTGACAAAATAATATTTAGAATAATTAAATAGGGTTTGCAAGCACTTATTTATCCCGTAAACTGCCTTAAATATTTTTAAATCCTTGTGTTCGGCCAATTTCAAAATTCTAATTTTTAATATTTTAATTTTTGAGCATCTTAATTGGTTCAAATTTGTTGTAGACTGACAAAATAATATTTAGAATAATTAAATAGGGTTTGCAAGCATGTATTTATCCCGTAAACTGCCTTAAATATTTTTAAATCCTTGTGTTCGGCCAATTTCAAAATTCTAATTTTTATTATTTTAATTTTTGAGGATCCTAATTGGTTCAAATTTGCTATAGACTGACAAAATAATATTAAGAATAATTAAATAAGGTTTGAAAGCTTTATTTAACCCGAAAATGCCTTAAATATTTTTAAAACCATTTGTTCGACAAATTTTCAAATTCTAATTTTTATTATTTTAATTTTTGAGCATCCTAATTGGTTAAAATTTGCTGTAGACTGACAAATTAATATTAAGAATAATTAAATAGGGTTTGCAAGCAAGTATTTATCCCGTAAACTGCCTCAAAAAATTTTAACACTAGAGTTCCGCTAATTTCAAAATTCTAATTTTTATTATTTTAATTTTTGAGGATCCTAATTGGTTCAAATTTGCTATAGACTGACAAAATAATATTTAGAATAATTAAATAAGGTTTGAAAGCATGTATTTAATCCGTAAAATGCGTTAAATATTTTAAAAACCATTTGTTCGGCAAATTTCAAAATTCTAATTTTTATTATTCTTATTTTTGAGCATCCAAATTGGTTCAAATTTGCTTTAGACAGATTAATTAATATTTAGAATAGATAAATAGGGTTTGCAAGCATGTATTTATCCGGTAAACTGCCTTAAAAAATTTTAACACTTGAGTTCGGCCAATTTCAAAGTTCTAATTTTTATTATTTTAATTTTTGAGCATCCTTATTGGTTCAAATTTGCTGTAGACTGACAAAATAATATTTAGAATAATTAAATAGGGTTTGCAAACATGTATTTATCCCGTAAACTGCCTTAAAAAATTTTAACACTTGAGTTCCGCTAATTTCAAAATTCTAATTTTTAATATTTTAATTTTTGAGCATCTTAATTGGTTCAAATTTGTTGTAGACTGACAAAATAATATTTAGAATAATTAAATAGGGTTTGCAAGCATGTATTTATCCCGTAAACTGCCTTAAATATTTTTAAATCCTTGATTTCGGCCAATTTCAAAATTCTAATTTTTATTATTTTAATTTTTGAGCATCCAAATTGGTTCAAGTTTGTTGTAGACTGATAAAATAATATTTAGAATAGATAAATAGGGTTTGCAAGCACGTATTTATCCCGTAAACTGCCTTAAAAAATTTTAACACTTGAGTTCGGCCAATTTCGAAATTCCAATTTTTAATATCTTCAATTTTGACCATCCGAATTGGTTCAAATTTGCTGTAGATTGAAAAATGAATATTTAGAATAATTAAATAGGGTTTGCAAGCATGTATTTAACCCGTAAACTGCCTTAAATATTATTTAAACCCTGAGTTCTGCCAATTCAAAATTGTAATTTTTTATATTTTAACTTTTTTGAGCATCCTAATTGGTTCAAAATTGCTGTAGACTGACAAAATAATATTTAGAATAATTTAGTAGAGATCAAAAGCATGAGTTTTACCCGGAAACTGCCTTAAATATTTTTAAATCCTTGTGTTCGGCCAATTTCAAAATTCTAATTTTTATTATTTTAATTTTTGAGCATCCAAATTGGTTCAAATTTGCTGTAGACTAAGTAATTAATATTTAGAATAATTAATTAGGGTTTGCAAGCATGTATTTAACCCGTAAACTTGCTTAAATATTTTTAAAATCTTCAGTTCGGCCTATTTCAAAATTCTAATTTTTAATATTTTAATTTTTGAGCATCTTAATTGGTTCAAATTTGTTGTAGACTGACAAAATAATATTTAGAATAATTAAATAGGGTTTGCAAGCACTTATTTATCCCGTAAACTGCCTTAAATATTTTTAAATCCTTGTGTTCGGCCAATTTCAAAATTCTAATTTTTAATATTTTAATTTTTGAGCATCTTAATTGGTTCAAATTTGTTGTAGACTGACAAAATAATATTTAGAATAATTAAATAGGGTTTGCAAGCATGTATTTATCCCGTAAACTGCCTTAAATATTTTTAAATCCTTGTGTTCGGCCAATTTCAAAATTCTAATTTTTATTATTTTAATTTTTGAGGATCCTAATTGGTTCAAATTTGCTATAGACTGACAAAATAATATTAAGAATAATTAAATAAGGTTTGAAAGCTTTATTTAACCCGAAAATGCCTTAAATATTTTTAAAACCATTTGTTCGACAAATTTTCAAATTCTAATTTTTATTATTTTAATTTTTGAGCATCCTAATTGGTTAAAATTTGCTGTAGACTGACAAAATAATATTAAGAATAATTAAATAGGGTTTGCAAGCAAGTATTTATCCCGTAAACTGCCTCAAAAAATTTTAACACTAGAGTTCCGCTAATTTCAAAATTCTAATTTTTATTATTTTAATTTTTGAGGATCCTAATTGGTTCAAATTTGCTATAGACTGACAAAATAATATTTAGAATAATTAAATAAGGTTTGAAAGCATGTATTTAATCCGTAAAATGCGTTAAATATTTTAAAAACCATTTGTTCGGCAAATTTCAAAATTCTAATTTTTATTATTCTTATTTTTGAGCATCCAAATTGGTTCAAATTTGCTTTAGACAGATTAATTAATATTTAGAATAGATAAATAGGGTTTGCAAGCATGTATTTATCCGGTAAACTGCCTTAAAAAATTTTAACACTTGAGTTCGGCCAATTTCAAAGTTCTAATTTTTATTATTTTAATTTTTGAGCATCCTTATTGGTTCAAATTTGCTGTAGACTGACAAAATAATATTTAGAATAATTAAATAGGGTTTGCAAACATGTATTTATCCCGTAAACTGCCTTAAAAAATTTTAACACTTGAGTTCCGCTAATTTCAAAATTCTAATTTTTATTATTTTAATTTTTGAGGATCCTAATTGGTTTAAATTTGCTATAGACTGACAAAATAATATTAAGAATAATTAAATAAGGTTTGAAAGCATGTATTTAATCCGTAAAATGCCTTAAATATTTTAAAAACCATTTGTTCGGCAAATTTCAAAATTCTAATTTTTATTATTCATATTTTTGAGCATCCAAATTGGTTCAAATTTGCTTTAGACAGATTAATTAATATTTAGAATAGATAAATAGGGTTTGCAAGCATGTATTTATCCGGTAAACTGCCTTAAAAAATTTTAACACTTGAGTTCGGCCAATTTCAAAGTTCTAATTTTTAATATTTTAATTTTTGAGCATCCTTATTGGTTCAAATTTGCTGTAGACTGACAAAATAATATTTAGAATAATTAAATAGGGTTTGCAAACATGTATTTATCCCGTAAACTGCCTTAAAAAATTTTAACACTTGAGTTCCGCTAATTTCAAAATTCTAATTTTTATTATTTTAATTTTTGAGGATCCTAATTGGTTCAAATTTGCTATAGACTGACAAAATAATATTAAGAATAATTAAATAAGGTTTGAAAGCATGTATTTAACCCGTAAAATGCCTTAAATATTTTTAAAACCATTTGTTCGGCAAATTTCAAAATTCTAATTTTTAATATTTTAATTTTTGAGCATCTTAATTGGTTCAAATTTGTTGTAGACTGACAAAATAATATTTAGAATAATTAAATAGGGTTTGCAAGCATGTATTTATCCCGTAAACTGCCTTAAATATTTTTAAATCCTTGTGTTCGGCAAATTTCAAAATTCTAATTTTTATTATTTTAATTTTTGAGCATCCAAATTGGTTCAAATTTGCTGTAGACTAAGTAATTAATATTTAGAATAATTAATTAGGGTTTGCAAGCATGTATTTAACCCGTAAACTTGAATAAATATTTTTAAAATCTTCAGTTTGGCAAATTTCAAAATTGTAATTTTTTATATTTTAAATTGTGAGCTTCCTCATTAGTTCAAATTTGCTGTAGACTGACAAAATAATATTTAGAATAATTTAATAGGGTTTGCAAGAATTTATTCAACCCGTAAACTTGCTTAAATATTTTTAAAACTTTGAGTTCGGCCTATTTCAAAATTCTAATTTTTAATATTTTAATTATTGAGCATCCAAATTGGTTCAAATTTGCTGTAGACTGAAAAATGAATATTTAGAATAATTAAATAGGGTTTGCAAGCATGTATTTAACCCGTAAACTTCCTTAAATATTTTTAAATCCTTGTGTTCGGCCAATTTCAAAATTCTAATTTTTATTAATTTAATTATTGAGCATCCAAATTGGTTCAAATTTGCTGTAGGCAGAAAAATGAATATTTAGAATAATTAAATAGGGTTTGCAAGCATGTATTTAACCCGTAAACTGCCTTAAATATTTTTAAAACCTTGATTTCGGCCAATTTCAAAATTCTAATTTTTATTATTTTAATTTTTGAGCATCCAAATTGGTTCAAATTTGTTGTAGACTGATAAAATAATATTTAGAATAGATAAATAGGGTTTGAAAGCACGTATTTATCCCGTAAACTGCCTTAAATATTATTTAAACCCTGAGTTCTGCCAATTCAAAATTGTAATTTTTTATATTTTAACTTTTTTGAGCATGCTAATTGGTTCAAAATTGCTGTAGACTGACAAAATAATATTAAGAATAATTAAATAGGGTTTGCAAGAATTTATTTAACCCGTAAACTTGCTTAAATATTTTAAAAACTTTGAGTTCGGCCAATTTCCAAATTCTAATTTTTATTATTTTAATTTTTGAGCTTCCAAATTGGTTCAAATTTGCTGTAGACTGACAAAATAATATTTAGAATAATTTAGTAGAGATCAAAAGCATGAGTTTTCCCCGGAAACTGCCTTAAATATCTTTAAATCCTTGTGTTCGGCCAATTTCAAAATTCTAATTTTTAATATTTTAATTTTTGAGCATCCTAATTGGTTCAAATTTGCTGTAGACTGACAAAATAATAATAATATTTAGAATAAATTTTAGGGTTTGCAAGCATGTATTTATCCCGTAAAATGCCATAAAAAATTTTAACACTAAAGTTCGGCCAATTTCAAAATTCTAATTTTTATAATTTTTATTTTTGAGCATCCAAATTGGTTCAAATTTGTTGTAGTCTGAAAAAATAATATTTAGAATAGATAAATAGGGTTTGCAAGCACGTATTTATCCCGTAAACAGCCTTAAAAAATTTTAACACTTAAGTTCGGCCAATTTCGAAATTCCAATTTTTAATATCTTCAATTTTGACCATCCGAATTGGTTCAAATTTGCTGTAGAGTGAAAAATGAATATTTAGAATAATTAAATAGGGTTTGCAAGCATGTATTTAACCCGTAAACTGCCTTAAATATTATTTAAACCCTGAGTTCTGCCAATTCAAAATTGTAATTTTTTATATTTTAACTTTTTTGAGCATGCTAATTGGTTCAAATTTGCTGTAGACTGACAAAATAATATTTAGAATAATTTAGTAGAGATCAAAAGCATGAGCTTTACCCGGAAACTGCCTTAAATATTTTTAAATCCTTGTGTTCGGCCAATTTCCAAATTCTAATTTTTATTATTTTAATTTTTGAGCTTCCAAATTGGTTCAAAATTGCTGTAGACTGACAAAATAATATTTAGAATAATTTAGTAGAGATCAAAAGCATGAGTTTTACCCGGAAACTGCCTTAAATATTTTTAAATCCTTGTGTTCGGCCAATTTCAAAATTCTAATTTTTATTATTTTAATTTTTGAGCATCCAAATTGGTTCAAATTTGCTGTAGACTAAGTAATTAATATTTAGAATAATTAATTATGGTTTGCAAGCATGTATTTAACCCGTAAACTTGCTTAAATATTTTTAAAATCTTCAGTTCGGCCTATTTCAAAATTCTAATTTTTAATATTTTAATTTTTGAGCATCTTGATTGGTTCAAATTTGTTGTAGACTGACAAAATAATATTTAGAATAATTAAATAGGGTTTGCAAGCATGTATTTATCCCGTAAACTGCCTTAAATATTTTTAAATCCTTGTGTTCGGCCAATTTCAAAATTCTAATTTTTATTATTTTAATTTTTGAGGATCCTAATTGGTTCAAATTTGCTATAGACTGACAAAATAATATTAAGAATAATTAAATAAGGTTTGAAAGCTTTATTTAACCCGAAAATGCCTTAAATATTTTTAAAACCATTTGTTCGACAAATTTTCAAATTCTAATTTTTATTATTTTAATTTTTGAGCATCCTAATTGGTTAAAATTTGCTGTAGACTGACAAAATAATATTAAGAATAATTAAATAGGGTTTGCAAGCAAGTATTTATCCCGTAAACTGCCTCAAAAAATTTTAACACTAGAGTTCCGCTAATTTCAAAATTCTAATTTTTATTATTTTAATTTTTGAGGATCCTAATTGGTTCAAATTTGCTATAGACTGACAAAATAATATTTAGAATAATTAAATAAGGTTTGAAAGCATGTATTTAATCCGTAAAATGCGTTAAATATTTTAAAAACCATTTGTTCGGCAAATTTCAAAATTCTAATTTTTATTATTCTTAATTTTGAGCATCCAAATTGGTTCAAATTTGCTTTAGACAGATTAATTAATATTTAGAATAGATAAATAGGGTTTGCAAGCATGTATTTATCCGGTAAACTGCCTTAAAAAATTTTAACACTTGAGTTCGGCCAATTTCAAAGTTCTAATTTTTATTATTTTAATTTTTGAGCATCCTTATTGGTTCAAATTTGCTGTAGACTGACAAAATAATATTTAGAATAATTAAATAGGGTTTGCAAACATGTATTTATCCCGTAAACTGCCTTAAAAAATTTTAACACTTGAGTTCCGCTAATTTCAAAATTCTAATTTTTATTATTTTAATTTTTGAGGATCCTAATTGGTTCAAATTTGCTATAGACTGACAAAATAATATTAAGAATAATTAAATAAGGTTTGAAAGCATGTATTTAACCCGTAAAATGCCTTAAATATTTTTAAAACCATTTGTTCGGCAAATTTCAAAATTCTAATTTTTAATATTTTAATTTTTGAGCATCTTAATTGGTTCAAATTTGTTGTAGACTGACAAAATAATATTTAGAATAATTAAATAGGGTTTGCAAGCATGTATTTATCCCGTAAACTGCCTTAAATATTTTTAAATCCTTGTGTTCGGCAAATTTCAAAATTCTAATTTTTATTATTTTAATTTTTGAGCATCCAAATTGGTTCAAATTTGCTGTAGACTAAGTAATTAATATTTAGAATAATTAATTAGGGTTTGCAAGCATGTATTTAACCCGTAAACTTGAATAAATATTTTTAAAATCTTCAGTTTGGCAAATTTCAAAATTGTAATTTTTTATATTTTAAATTTTGAGCTTCCTCATTAGTTCAAATTTGCTGTAGACTGACAAAATAATAATAATATTTAGAATAAATTAATAGGGTTTGCAAGCATGTATTTATCCCGTAAACTGCCATAAAAAATTTTAACACTAAAATTCGGCCAATTTCAAAATTCTAATTTTTATTATTTTAATTTTTGAGCATCCAAATTGGTTCAAATTTGTTGTAGACTGAAAAAATAATATTTAGAATAGATAAATAGGGTTTGCAAGCACGTATTTATCCCGTAAACAGCCTTAAAAAATTTTAACACTTAAGTTCGGCCAATTTCGAAATTCCAATTTTTAATATCTTCAATTTTGACCATCCGAATTTGTTCAAATTTGCTGTAGAGTGAAAAATGAATATTTAGAATAATTAAATAGGGTTTGCAAGCATGTATTTAACCCGTAAACTGCCTTAAATATTATTTAAACCCTGAGTTCTGCCAATTCAAAATTGTAATTTTTTATATTTTAACCTTTTTGAGCATCCTAATTGGTTCAAAATTGCTGTAGACTGACAAAATAATATTTAGAATAATTTAGTAGAGATCAAAAGCATGAGTTTTACCCGGAAACTGCCTTAAATATTTTTAAATCCTTGTGTTCGGCCAATTTCAAAATTCTAATTTTTATTATTTTAATTTTTGAGCATCCAAATTGGTTCAAATTTGCTGTAGACTAAGTAATTAATATTGAGAATAATTAATTATGGTTTGCAAGCATGTATTTAACCCGTAAACTTGCTTAAATATTTTTAAAATCTTCAGTTTGGCAAATTTCAAAATTGTAATTTTTTATATTTTAAATTTTGAGCTTCCTCATTAGTTCAAATTTGCTGTGGACTGACAAAATAATATTTAGAATAATTTAATAGGGTTTGCAAGAATTTATTCAACCCGTAAACTTGCTTAAATATTTTTAAAACTTTGAGTTCGGCCTATTTCAAAATTCTAATTTTTAATATTTTAATTTTTGAGCATCTTAATTGGTTCAAATTTGTTGTAGACTGACAAAATAATATTTAGAATAATTAAATAGGGTTTGCAAGCATGTATTTATCCCGTAAACTGCCTTAAATATTTTTAAATCTTTGTGTTCGGCCAATTTCAAAATTCTAATTTTTAATATTTTAATTTTTGAGCATCTTAATTGGTTCAAATTTGTTGTAGACTTACAAAATAATATTTAGAATAATTAAATAGGGTTTGCAAGCATGTATTTATCCCGTAAACTGCCTTAAATATTTTTAAATCCTTGTGTTCGGCCAATTTCAAAATTCTAATTTTTATTATTTTAATTTTTGAGGATCCTAATTGGTTCAAATTTGCTATAGACTGACAAAATAATATTAAGAATAATTAAATAAGGTTTGAAAGCTTTATTTAACCCGTAAAATGCCTTAAATATTTTTAAAACCATTTGTTCGACAAATTTTCAAATTCTAATTTTTATTTTTTTAATTTTTGAGCATCCTAATTGGTTAAAATTTGCTGTAGACTGACAAAATAATATTAAGAATAATTAAATAGGGTTTGCAAGCAAGTATTTATCCCGTAAACTGCCTCAAAAAATTTTAACACTAGAGTTCCGCTAATTTCAAAATTCTAATTTTTATTATTTTAATTTTTGAGGATCCTAATTGGTTCAAATTTGCTATAGACTGACAAAATAATATTTAGAATAATTAAATAAGGTTTGAAAGCATGTATTTAATCCGTAAAATGCGTTAAATATTTTAAAAACCATTTGTTCGGCAAATTTCAAAATTCTAATTTTTATTATTCTTAATTTTGAGCATCCAAATTGGTTCAAATTTGCTTTAGACAGATTAATTAATATTTAGAATAGATAAATAGGGTTTGCAAGCATGTATTTATCCGGTAAACTGCCATAAAAAATTTTAAAACTAAAGTTCGGCCAATTTCAAAATACTAATTTTTTTTATTTTAATTTTTGAGCATCCAAATTGGTTCAAATTTACTGTAGACTGACAAAATAATATTTAGAATAATTTAGTAGAGATCGAAAGCATGAGTTTTACCCGGAAACTGCCTTAAATATTTTTAAAACTATGAGTTCGGCCAATTTCAAAATTCTAATTTTTATTATTTTAATTTTTGAGCATCCAAATTGGTTCAAATTTGCTGTAGACTAAGTAATTAATATTTAGAATAATTAATTAGGGTTTGCAAGCATGTATTTAACCCGTAAACTTGCTTAAATATTTTTAAAATCTTCAGTTTGGCAAATTTCAAAATTGTAATTTATTATATTTTTAATTTTGAGCTTCCTCATTAGTTCAAATTTGCTGTAGACTGACAAAGTAATATTTAGAATAATTTAATAGGGTTTGCAAGAATTTATTCAACCCGTAAACTTGCTTAAATATTTTTAAAACTTTGAGTTCGGCCTATTTCAAAATTCTAATTTTTAATATTTTAATTTTTGAGCATCTTAATTGGTTCAAATTTGTTGTAGACTGACAAAATAATATTTAGAATAATTAAATAGGGTTTGCAAGCATGTATTTATCCCATAAACTGCCTTAAATATTTTTAAATCCTTGTGTTCGGCCAATTTCAAAATTCTAATTTTTAATATTTTAATTATTGAGCATCCAAATTGGTTCAAATTTGCTGTAGACTGACAAAATAATATTTAGAATAATTAAATAGGGTTTGCAAGAATTTATTTAACCCGTAAACTTGCTTAAATATTTTTAAAACTTTGAGTTCGGCCAATTTCAAAATTCTAATTTTTAATATTTAAATTATTGAGCATCCAAATTGGTTCAAATTTGCTGTAGACTGAAAAATGAATATTTAGAATAATTAAATAGTGTTTGCAAGCATGTATTTAACCCGTAAACTGCCTTGAAAAATTTTAACACTTGAGTTCGGCCAATTTCAAAATACAAATTTTTTTTATTTTAATTTTTGAGCATCCAAATTGGTTCAAATTTGCTGTAGACTGACAAAATAATATTTAGAATAATTAATAGGGTTTGCAAGCAAGTATTTATCCCGTAAACTGCCTTAAAAAATTTTAACACTTGAGTTCGGCCAATTTCAAAGTTCTAATTTTTATTATTTTAATTTTTGAGCTTTCAAATTGGTTCAAAATTGCTGTAGACTGACAAAATAATATTTACAATAATTAAAAAGGGTTAGCAAGAATTTATTTAACCCGTAAACTTGCTTAAATATTTTAAAAACTTTGAGTTCGGCCAATTTCAAAATTCTAATTTTTATTATTTTAATATTTGAGCTTCCAAAATGGTTCAAATTTGCTGAAGACAGACAAAATAATATTTAGAATAATTTAGTAGAGTTCGAAAGCATTAGTTTTCCCCGGAAACTGCCTTAAATATCTTTAAATCCATGTGTTCGGCCAATATCAAAATTCTAATTTTTATTATTTTAATTTTTGAGCATCCAAATTGGTTCAAAATTGCTATAGACTGACAAAATAATATTTAGAATAATTAAATAAGGTTTGAAAGCATGTATTTAACCCGTAAAATGCCTTAAATATTTTTAAACCATTTGTTCAACAAATTTCAAAATTCTAATTTTTATTATTTTAATTTTTGAGCATCCTAATTGGTTCAAATTTGCTGTAGACTGACAAAATAATATTAAGAATAATTAAATAGGGTTTGCAAGCAAGTATTTATCCCGTAAACTGCCTCAAAAAATTTTAACACTAGAGTTCCGCTAATTTCAAAATTCTAATTTTTATTATTTTAATTTTTGAGCATCCAAATTGGTTCAAATTTGCTGTAGACTAAGTAATTAATATTTAGAATAATTAATTAGGGTTTGCAAGCATGTATTTAACCCGTAAACTTGAATAAATATTTTTAAAATCTTCAGTTTGGCAAATTTCAAAATTGTAATTTTTTATATTTTAAATTTTGAGCTTCCTCATTAGTTCAAATTTGCTGTAGACTGACAAAATAATAATAATATTTAGAATAAATTAATAGGGTTTGCAAGCATGTATTTATCCCGTAAACTGCCATAAAAAATTTTAACACTAAAATTCGGCCAATTTCAAAATTCTAATTTTTATTATTTTAATTTTTGAGCATCCAAATTGGTTCAAATTTGTTGTAGACTGAAAAAATAATATTTAGAATAGATAAATAGGGTTTGCAAGCACGTATTTATCCCGTAAACAGCCTTAAAAAATTTTAACACTTAAGTTCGGCCAATTTCGAAATTCCAATTTTTAATATCTTCAATTTTGACCATCCGAATTTGTTCAAATTTGCTGTAGAGTGAAAAATGAATATTTAGAATAATTAAATAGGGTTTGCAAGCATGTATTTAACCCGTAAACTGCCTTAAATATTATTTAAACCCTGAGTTCTGCCAATTCAAAATTGTAATTTTTTATATTTTAACCTTTTTGAGCATCCTAATTGGTTCAAAATTGCTGTAGACTGACAAAATAATATTTAGAATAATTTAGTAGAGATCAAAAGCATGAGTTTTACCCGGAAACTGCCTTAAATATTTTTAAATCCTTGTGTTCGGCCAATTTCAAAATTCTAATTTTTATTATTTTAATTTTTGAGCATCCAAATTGGTTCAAATTTGCTGTAGACTAAGTAATTAATATTGAGAATAATTAATTATGGTTTGCAAGCATGTATTTAACCCGTAAACTTGCTTAAATATTTTTAAAACTTTGAGTTCGGCCTATTTCAAAATTCTAATTTTTAATATTTTAATTTTTGAGCATCTTAATTGGTTCAAATTTGTTGTAGACTGACAAAATAATATTTAGAATAATTAAATAGGGTTTGCAAGCATGTATTTATCCCGTAAACTGCCTTAAATATTTTTAAATCTTTGTGTTCGGCCAATTTCAAAATTCTAATTTTTAATATTTTAATTTTTGAGCATCTTAATTGGTTCAAATTTGTTGTAGACTTACAAAATAATATTTAGAATAATTAAATAGGGTTTGCAAGCATGTATTTATCCCGTAAACTGCCTTAAATATTTTTAAATCCTTGTGTTCGGCCAATTTCAAAATTCTAATTTTTATTATTTTAATTTTTGAGGATCCTAATTGGTTCAAATTTGCTATAGACTGACAAAATAATATTAAGAATAATTAAATAAGGTTTGAAAGCTTTATTTAACCCGTAAAATGCCTTAAATATTTTTAAAACCATTTGTTCGACAAATTTTCAAATTCTAATTTTTATTATTTTAATTTTTGAGCATCCTAATTGGTTAAAATTTGCTGTAGACTGACAAAATAATATTAAGAATAATTAAATAAGGTTTGAAAGCATGTATTTAACCCGTAAAATGCCTTAAATATTTTTAAATCCATTTGTTCGGCAAATTTCAAAATTCTAATTTTTATTATTTTAATTTTTGAGCATCCTAATTGGTTAAAATTTGCTGTAGACTGACAAAATAATATTAAAAATAATTAAATAGGGTTTGCAAGCAAGTATTTATCCCGTAAACTGCCTCAAAAAATTTTAACACTAGAGTTCCGCTAATTTCAAAATTCTAATTTTTATTATTTTAATTTTTGAGGATCCTAATTGGTTCAAATTTGCTATAGACTGACAAAATAATATTTAGAATAATTAAATAAGGTTTGAAAGCATGTATTTAATCCGTAAAATGCCTTAAATATTTTAAAAACCATTTGTTCGGCAAATTTCA
Source organism: Cloeon dipterum (assembly GCF_949628265.1). Classification (NCBI taxonomy): domain Eukaryota; kingdom Metazoa; phylum Arthropoda; class Insecta; order Ephemeroptera; family Baetidae; genus Cloeon; species Cloeon dipterum. The sequence continues at coordinate 36,247,816 of NC_088789.1, read as the reverse complement.
AAATTCTAATTTTTATTATTCTTATTTTTGAGCATCCAAATTGGTTCAAATTTGCTTTAGACAGATTAATTAATATTTAGAATAGATAAATAGGGTTTGCAAGCATGTATTTATCCGGTAAACTGCCTTAAAAAATTTTAACACTTGAGTTCTGCCAATTTCAAAGTTCTAATTTTTATTATTTTAATTTTTGAGCATCCTTGTTGGTTCAAATTTGCTGTAGACTGACAAAATAATATTTAGAATAATTAAATAGGGTTTGCAAACACGTATTTATCCCGTAAACTGCCTTAAAAAATTTTAACACTTGAGTTCCACTAATTTCAAAATTCTAATTTTTATTATTTTAATTTTTGAGGATCCTAATTGGTTCAAATTTGCTATAGACTGACAAAATAATATAAAGAATAATTAAATAAGGTTTGAAAGCATGTATTTAACCCGTAAAATGCCTTAAATATTTTTAAAACCATTTGTTCGGCAAATTTCAAAATTCTAATTTTTATTATTTTAATTTTTGAGCATCCTTATTGGTTCAAATTTGCTGTAGTCTGACAAAATAATATTTAGAATAATTATATAGGGTTTGCAAGCATGTATTTAACCCGTAAACTGCCATAAATATTTTTAAAACTTTGAGTTCGGAGAATTTCAAAATTCTAATTTTTAATATTTTAATCTTTGAGCATCCTAATTGGTTCAAATTTGCTATAGACTGACAAAATAATATTTAGAATAATTAAATAAGGTTTGAAATCATGTATTTAACCCGTAAAATGCCTTAAATATTTTTAAAACCATTTGTTCGGCAAATTTCAAAATTCTAATTTTTATTATTCTTATTTTTGAGCATCCTTATTGGTTCAAATTTGCTGTAGTCTGACAAAATAATATTTAGCATAATTATATAGGGTTTGCAAGCATGTATTTATCCGGTAAACTGCCTTAAAAAATTTTAACACTTGAGTTCGGACAATTTCAAAGTTCTAATTTTTATTATTTTAATTTTTGAGCATCCTTATTTGTTCAAATTTGCTGTAGACTGACAAATTAATATCTAGAATAATTAAATAGGGTTTGCAAGAATTTGTTTAACCCGTAAACTTGCTTAAATATTTTTAAAACTTTGAGTTCAGCCAATTTCGAAATTCCAATTTTTAATATCTTCAATTTTGACCATCCGAATTGGTTCAAATTTGCTGTAGACTGAGAAAAGAATATTTAGAATAATTAAATAGGGTTTGCAAGCATGTATTTAACCCGTAAACTGCCTTAAATATTATTTAAACCCTGAGTTCTGCCAATTCAAAATTGTAATTTTTTATATTTTAACTTTTTTGAGCATGCTAATTGGTTCAAATTTGCTGTAGACTGACAAAATAATATTTAGAATAATTAAATAGGGTTTGCAAGAATTTATTTACCCGTAAACTTGCTTAAATATTTTAAAAACTTTGAGTTCGGCCAATTTCCAAATTCTAATTTTTATTATTTTAATTTTTGAGCTTCCAAATTGGTTCAAATTTGCTGTAAACTGACAAAATAATATTTAGAATAATTTAGTAGAGATCAAAAGCATGAGTTTTCCCCGGAAACTGCCTTAAATATCTTTAAATCCTTGTGTTCGGCCAATTTCAAAATTCTAATTTTTAATATTTTAATTTTTGAGCATCCTAATTGGTTCAAATTTGCTGTAGACTGACAAAATAATATTTAGAATAAATTAATAGGGTTTGCAAGCATGTATTTATCCCGTAAACTGCCATAAAAAATTTTAACACTAAAGTTCGGCCAATTTCAAAATACTAATTTTTTTTATTTTAATTTTTGAGCATCCAAATTGGTTCAAATTTACTGTAGACTGACAAAATAATATTTAGAATAATTTAGTAGAGATCGAAAGCATGAGTTTTACCCGTAAACTGCCTTAAATATTTTTAAAACTTTGAGTTCGGCCAATTTCAAAATTCTAATTTTTATTATTTTAATTTTTGAGCATCCAAATTGGTTCAAATTTGCTGTAGACTAAGTAATTAATATTTAGAATAATTAATTAGGGTTTGCAAGCATGTATTTAACCCGTAAACTTGCTTAAATATTTTTAAAATCTTCAGTTTGGCAAATTTCAAAATTGTAATTTATTATATTTTTAATTTTGAGCTTCCTCATTAGTTCAAATTTGCTGTAGACTGACAAAGTAATATTTAGAATAATTTAATAGGGTTTGCAAGAATTTATTCAACCCGTAAACTTGCTTAAATATTTTTAAAACTTTGAGTTCGGCCTATTTCAAAATTCTAATTTTTAATATTTTAATTTTTGAGCATCTTAATTGGTTCAAATTTGTTGTAGACTGACAAAATAATATTTAGAATAATTAAATAGGGTTTGCAAGCATGTATTTATCCCATAAACTGCCTTAAATATTTTTAAATCCTTGTGTTCGGCCAATTTCAAAATTCTAATTTTTAATATTTTAATTATTGAGCATCTTAATTGGTTCAAATTTGCTATAGACTGACAAAATAATATTAAGAATAATTAAATAAGGTTTGAAAGCATGTATTTAACCCGTAAAATGCCTTAAATATTTTTAAAACCATTTGATCGGCCAATTTCCAAATTCTAATTTTTAATATTTTAATTATTGAGCATCTTAATTGGTTCAAATTTGCTATAGACTGACAAAATAATATTTAGAATAATTAAATAGGGTTTGCAAGAATTTATTTAACCCGTAAACTTGCTTAAATATTTTTAAAACTTTGAGTTCGGCCAATTTCAAAATTCTAATTTTTAATATTTAAATTATTGAGCATCCAAATTGGTTCAAATTTGCTGTAGACTGAAAAATGAATATTTAGAATAATTAAATAGTGTTTGCAAGCATGTATTTAACCCGTAAACTGCCTTGAAAAATTTTAACACTTGAGTTCGGCCAATTTCAAAATACAAATTTTTTTTATTTTAATTTTTGAGCATCCTTATTGGTTCAAATTTGCTGTAGACTGACAAAATAATATTTAGAATAATTAAATAGGGTTTGCAAACATGAATTTTACCCTAAAACTGCCTTAAAAATTTTTAAAACTTTGAGTTCGGCTAATTTCAAAATTCTAATTTTTATTATTTTAATTTTTGAGAATCCAAATTGGTTCAAATTTGCTGTAGACTGACAAAATAATATTTAGAATAATTAAATAGGGTTTGCAAGCATGTATTTAACCCGTAAACTTCCTTAAATATTTTTAAATCCTTGATTTCGGCCAATTTCAAAATTCTAATTTTTATTATTTTAATTTTTGAGCATCCAAATTGGTTCAAATTTGTTGTAGACTGACAAAATAATATTTAGAATAGATAAATAGGGTTTGCAAGCACGTATTTATCCCGTAAACTGCCTTAAAAAATTTTAACACATGAGTTCGGCCAATTTCGAAATTCCAATTTTTAATATCTTCAATTTTGACCATCCGAATTGGTTCAAATTTGCTGTAGACTGAAAAATGAATATTTAGAATAATTAAATAGGGTTTGCAAGCATGTATTTAACCCGTAAACTGCCTTAAATATTATTTAAACCCTGAGTTCTGCCAATTCAAAATTGTAATTTTTTATATTTTAACTTTTTTGAGCATGCTAATTGGTTCAAAATTGCTGTAGACTGACAAAATAATATTAAGAATAATTAAATAGGGTTTGCAAGAATTTATATAACCCGTAAACTTGCTTAAATATTTTAAAAACTTTGAGTTCGGCCAATTTCCAAATTCTAATTTTTATTATTTTAATTTTTGAGCTTCCAAATTGGTTCAAATTTGCTGTAGACTGACAAAATAATATTAAGAATAATTTAGTAGAGATCAAAAGCATGAGTTTTCCCCGGAAACTGCCTTAAATATCTTTAAATCCTTGTGTTCGGCCAATTTCAAAATTCTAATTTTTAATATTTTAATTTTTGAGCATCCTAATTGGTTCAAATTTGCTGTAGACTGACAAAATAATATTTAGAATAAATTAATAGGGTTTGCAAGCATGTATTTATCCCGTAAACTGCCATAAAAAATTTTAACACTAAAGTTCGGCCAATTTCAAAATACTAATTTTTTTTATTTTAATTTTTGAGCATCCAAATTGGTTCAAATTTACTGTAGACTGACAAAATAATATTTAGAATAGATAAATAGGGTTTGCAAGCACGTATTTATCCCGTAAACAGCCTTAAAAAATTTTAACACTTAAGTTCGGCTAATTTCGAAATTCCAATTTTTAATATCTTCAATTTTGACCATCCGAATTGGTTCAAATTTGCTGTAGAGTGAAAAATGAATATTTAGAATAATTAAATAGGGTTTGCAAGCATGTATTTAACCCGTAAACTGCCTTAAATATTATTTAAACCCTGAGTTCTGCCAATTCAAAATTGTAATTTTTTATATTTTAACATTTTTGAGCATCCTAATTGGTTCAAAATTGCTGTAGACTGACAAAATAATATTTAGAATAATTTAGTAGAGATCAAAAGCATGAGTTTTACCCGGAAACTGCCTTAAATATTTTTAAATCCTTGTGTTCGGCCAATTTCAAAATTCTAATTTTTATTATTTTAATTTTTGAGCATCCAAATTGGTTCAAATTTGCTGTAGACTAAGTAACTAATATTTAGAATAATTAATTATGGTTTGCAAGCATGTATTTAACCAGTAAACTTGCTTAAATATTTTTAAAATCTTCAGTTTGGCAAATTTCAAAATTGTAATTTTTTATATTTTAAATTTTGAGCTTCCTCATTAGTTCAAATTTGCTGTGGACTGACAAAATAATATTTAGAATAATTTAATAGGGTTTGCAAGAATTTATTCAACCCGTAAACTTGCTTAAATATTTTTAAAACTTTGAGTTCGGCCTATTTCAAAATTCTAATTTTTAATATTTTAATTTTTGAGCATCTTAATTGGTTCAAATTTGTTGTAGACTGACAAAATAATATTTAGAATAATTAAATAGGGTTTGCAAGCATTTATTTATCCCGTAAACTGCCTTAAATATTTTTAAATCCTTGTGTTCGGCCAATTTCAAAATTCTAATTTTTAATATTTTAATTTTTGAGCATCTTAATTGGTTCAAATTTGTTGTAGACTGACAAAATAATATTTAGAATAATTAAATACGGTTTGCAAGCATGTATTTATCCCGTAAACTGCCTTAAATATTTTTAAATCCTTGTGTTCGGCCAATTTCAAAATTCTAATTTTTATTATTTTAATTTTTGAGGATCCTAATTGGTTCAAATTTGCTATAGACTGACAAAATAATATTAAGAATAATTAAATAAGGTTTGAAAGCTTTATTTAACCCGTAAAATGCCTTAAATATTTTTAAAACCATTTGTTCGACAAATTTTCAAATTCTAATTTTTATTATTTTAATTTTTGAGCATCCTAATTGGTTAAAATTTGCTGTAGACTGACAAAATAATATTAAGAATAATTAAATAGGGTTTGCAAGCAAGTATTTATCCCGTAAACTGCCTAAAAAATTTTAACACTAGAGTTCCGCTAATTTCAAAATTCTAATTTTTATTATTCTTATTTTTGAGCATCCAAATTGGTTCAAATTTGCTTTAGACAGATTAATTAATATTTAGAATTATTAAATAGGGTTTGCAAACATGTATTTATCCGGTAAACTGCCTTAAAAAATTTTAACACTTGAGTTCGGCCAATTTCAAAGTTCTAATTTTTATTATTTTAATTTTTGAGCATCCTTATTGGTTCAAATTTGCTGTAGACTGACAAAATAATATTTAGAATAATTAAATAGGGTTTGCAAACATGTATTTATCCCGTAAACTGCCTTAAAAAATTTTAACACTTGAGTTCCGCTAATTTCAAAATTCTAATTTTTATTATTTTAATTTTTGAGGATCCTAATTGGTTCAAATTTGCTATAGACTGACAAAATAATATTTAGAATAATTAAATAAGGTTTGAAAGCATGTATTTAATCCGTAAAATGCCTTAAATATTTTAAAAACCATTTGTTCGGCAAATTTCAAAATTCTAATTTTTATTATTCTTATTTTTGAGCATCCAAATTGGTTCAAATTTGCTTTAGACAGATTAATTAATATTTAGAATAGATAAATAGGGTTTGCAAGCATGTTTTTATCCGGTAAACTGCCTTAAAAAATTTTAACACTTGAGTTCGGCCAATTTCAAAGTTCTAATTTTTATTATTTTAATTTTTGAGCATCCTTATTGGTTCAAATTTGCTGTAGTCTGACAAAATAATATTTAGAATAATTATATAGGGTTTGCAAGCATGTATTTAACCCGTAAACTGCCATAAATATTTTTAAAACCCTGAGTTCTGCCAATTCAAAATTGTAATTTTTTATATTTTAACTTTTTTGAGCATGCTAATTGGTTCAAAATTGCTGTAGACTGACAAAATAATATTAAGAATAATTAATTAGGGTTTGCAAGCATGTATTTAACCCGTAAACTTGCTTAAATATTTTTAAAATCTTCAGTTTGGCAAATTTCAAAATTGTAATTTATTATATTTTTAATTTTGAGCTTCCTCATTAGTTCAAATTTGCTGTAGACTGACAAAGTAATATTTAGAATAATTTAATAGGGTTTGCAAGAATTTATTCAACCCGTAAACTTGCTTAAATATTTTTAAAACTTTGAGTTCGGCCTATTTCAAAATTCTAATTTTTAATATTTTAATTTTTGAGCATCTTAATTGGTTCAAATTTGTTGTAGACTGACAAAATAATATTTAGAATAATTAAAAAAGGGTTTGCAAGCACGTATTTATCCCGTAAACTGCCTTAAATATTTTTAAATCCTTGTGTTCGGCCAATTTCAAACTTCTAATTTTTATTATTTTAATTTTTGAGCATCCAAATTGGTTCAAATTTGCTGTAGACTAAGTAATTAATATTTAGAATAATTAATTAGGGTTTGCAAGCATGTATTTAACCCGTAAACTTGCTTAAATATTTTTCAAATCTTCAGTTTGGCAAATTTCAAAATTGTAATTTTTTATATTTTAAATTTTGAGCTTCCTCATTAGTTCAAATTTGCTGTAGACTGACAAAATAATATTTAGAATAATTTAATAGGGTTTGCAAGAATTTATTCAACCCGTAAACTTGCTTAAATATTTTTAAAACTTTGAGTTCGGCCAATTTCCAAATTCTAATTTTTAATATTTTAATTTTTGAGCATCCTAATTGGTTCAAATTTGCTGTAGACTGACAAAATAATAATAATATTTAGAATAAATTAATAGGGTTTGCAAGCATGTATTAATCCCGTAAACTGCCATAAAAAATTTTAACACTAAAGTTCGGCCAATTTCAAAATTCTAATTTTTATTATTTTAATTTTTGAGCATCCAAATTGGTTCAAATTTGTTGTAGACTGAAAAAATAATATTTAGAATAGATAAATAGGGTTTGCAAGCACGTATTTATCCCGAAAACAGCCTTAATAAATTTTAACACTTAAGTTCGGCCAATTTCGAAATTCCAATTTTTAATATTTTCAATTTTGACCATCCGAATTGGTTCAAATTTGCTGTAGAGTGAAAAATGAATATTTAGAATAATTAAATAGGGTTTGCAAGCATGTATTTAACCCGTAAACTGCCTTAAATATTATTTAAACCCTGAGTTCTGCCAATTCAAAATTGTAATTTTTTATATTTTAACTTTTTTGAGCATCCTAATTGGTTCAAAATTGCTGTAGACTGACAAAATAATATTTAGAATAATTTAGTAGAGATCAAAAGCATGAGTTTTACCCGGAAACTGCCTTAAATATTTTTAAATCCTTGTGTTCGGCCAATTTCAAAATTCTAATTTTTATTATTTTAATTTTTGAGCATCCAAATTGGTTCAAATTTGCTGTAGACTAAGTAATTAATATTTAGAATAATTGATTATGGTTTGCAAGCATGTATTTAACCCATAAACTTGCTTAAATATTTTTAAAATCTTCAGTTTGGCAAATTTCAAAATTGTAATTTTTTATATTTTAAATTTTGAGCTTCCTCATTAGTTCAAATTTGCTGTGGACTGACAAAATAATATTTAGAATAATTTAATAGGGTTTGCAAAAATTTATTCAACCCGTAAACTTGCTTAAATATTTTTAAAACTTTGAGTTCGGCCTATTTCAAAATTCTAATTTTTAATATTTTAATTTTTGAGCATCTTAATTGGTTCAAATTTGTTGTAGACTGACAAAATAATATTTAGAATAATTAAATAGGGTTTGCAAGCATGTATTTATCCCGTAAACTGCCTTAAATATTTTTAAATCTTTGTGTTCGGCCAATTTCAAAATTCTAATTTTTAATATTTTAATTTTTGAGCATCTTAATTGGTTCAAATTTGTTGTAGACTGACAAAATAATATTTAGAATAATTAAATAGGGTTTGCAAGCATGTATTTATCCCGTAAACTGCCTTAAATATTTTTAAATCCTTGTGTTCGGCCAATTTCAAAATTCTAATTTTTATTATTTTAATTTTTGAGGATCCTAATTGGTTCAAATTTGCTATAGACTGACAAAATAATATTAAGAATAATTAAATAAGGTTTGAAAGCTTAATTTATTTAACCCGTAAAATGCCTTAAATATTTTTAAAACCATTTGTTCGACAAATTTTCAAATTCTAATTTTTATTATTTTAATTTTTGAGCATCCTAATTGGTTAAAATTTGCTGTAGACTGACATAATAATATTAAAAATAATTAAATAGGGTTTGCAAGCAAGTATTTATCCCGTAAACTGCCTCAAAAAATTTTAACACTAGAGTTCCGCTAATTTCAAAATTCTAATTTTTATTATTTTAATTTTTGAGGATCCTAATTGGTTCAAATTTGCTATAGACTGACAAAATAATATTTAGAATAATTAAATAAGGTTTGAAAGCATGTATTTAATCCGTAAAATGCCTTAAATATTTTAAAAACCATTTGTTCGGCAAATTTCAAAATTCTAATTTTTATTATTCTTATTTTTGAGCATCCTTATTGGTTCAAATTTGCTGTAGTCTGACAAAATAATATTTAGAATAATTATATAGGGTTTGCAAGCATGTATTTATCCGGTAAACTGCCTTAAAAAATTTTAACACTTGAGTTCGGACAATTTCAAAGTTCTAATTTTTATTATTTTAATTTTTGAGCATCCTTATTTGTTCAAATTTGCTGTAGACTGACAAAATAATATCTAGAATAATTAAATAGGGTTTGCAAGAATTTGTTTAACCCGTAAACTTGCTTAAATATTTTTAAAACTTTGAGTTCGGCCAATTTCGAAATTCCAATTTTTAATATCTTCAATTTTGACCATCCGAATTGGTTCAAATTTGCTGTAGACTGAAAAAAGAATATTTAGAATAATTAAATAGGGTTTGCAAGCATGTATTTAACCCGTAAACTGCCTTAAATATTATTTAAACCCTGAGTTCTGCCAATTCAAAATTGTAATTTTTTATATTTTAACTTTTTTGAGCATGCTAATTGGTTCAAATTTGCTGTAGACTGACAAAATAATATTAAGAATAATTAAATAGGGTTTGCAAGAATTTATTTAACCCGTAAACTTGTTTAAATATTTTAAAAACTTTGAGTTCGGCCAATTTCCAAATTCTAATTTTTATTATTTTAATTTTTGAGCTTCCAAATTGGTTCAAATTTGCTGTAAACTGACAAAATAATATTTAGAATAATTAAATAGGGTTTGCAAGAATTTTTTTAACCCGTAAACTTGCTTAAATATTTTTAAAACTTTGAGTTCGGCCAATTTCGAAATTCCAATTTTTAATATCTTCAATTTTGACCATCCGAATTGGTTCAAATTTGCTGTAGACTGAAAAAAGAATATTTAGAATAATTAAATAGGGTTCGCAAGCATGTATTTAACCCGTAAACTGCCTTAAATATTATTTAAACCCTGAGTTCTGCCAATTCAAAATTGTAATTTTTTATATTTTAACTTTTTTGAGCATGCTAATTGGTTCAAATTTGCTGTAGACTGACAAAATAATATTAAGAATAATTAAATAGGGTTTGCAAGAATTTGTTTAACCCGTAAACTTGCTTAAATATTTTTAAAACTTTGAGTTCGGCCAATTTCGAAATTCCAATTTTTAATATCTTCAATTTTGACCATCCGAATTGGTTCAAATTTGCTGTAGACTGAAAAAAGAATATTTAGAATAATTAAATAGGGTTTGCAAGCATGTATTTAACCCGTAAACTGCCTTAAATATTATTTAAACCCTGAGTTCTGCCAATTCAAAATTGTAATTTTTTATATTTTAACTTTTTTGAGCATGCTAATTGGTTCAAATTTGCTGTAGACTGACAAAATAATATTAAGAATAATTAAATAGGGTTTGCAAGAATTTATTTAACCCGTAAACTTGCTTAAATATTTTAAAAACTTTGAGTTCGGCCAATTTCCAAATTCTAATTTTTATTATTTTAATTTTTGAGCTTCCAAATTGGTTCAAATTTGCTGTAAACTGACAAAATAATATTTAGAATAATTAAATAGGGTTTGCAAGAATTTGTTTAACCCGTAAACTTGCTTAAATATTTTTAAAACTTTGAGTTCGGCCAATTTCGAAATTCCAATTTTTAATATCTTCAATTTTGACCATCCGAATTGGTTCAAATTTGCTGTAGACTGAAAAAAGAATATTTAGAATAATTAAATAGGGGTCGCAAGCATGTATTTAACCCGTAAACTGCCTTAAATATTATTTAAACCCTGAGTTCTGTCAATTCAAAATTTAATTTTTTATATTTTAACTTTTTTGAGCATGCTAATTGGTTCAAATTTGCTGTAGACTGACAAAATAATATTAAGAATAATTAAATAGGATTTGCAAGAATTTATTTAACCCGTAAACTTGCTTAAATATTTTAAAAACTTTGAGTTCGGCCAATTTCCAAATTCTAATTTTTATTATTTTAATTTTTGAGCTTCCAAATTGGTTCAAATTTGCTGTAAACTGACAAAATAATATTTAGAATAATTTAGTAGAGATCAAAAGAATGAGTTTTCCCCGGAAACTGCCTTAAATATCCTTAAATCCTTGTGTTCGGCCAATTTCAAAATTCTAATTTTTAATATTTTAATTTTTGAGCTTCCTAATTGGTTCAACTTTGCTGTAGACTGACAAAATAATATTTAGAATAAATTAATAGGGTTTGCAAGCATGTATTTATCCCGTAAACTGCCATAAAAAATTTTAACACTAAAGTTCGGCCAATTTCCAAATTCTAATTTTTATTATTTTAATTTTTGAGCTTCCAAATTGGTTCAAATTTGCTGTAAACTAACAAAATAATATTTAGAATAATTTAGTAGAGATCAAAAGAATGAGTTTTCCCCGGAAACTGCCTTAAATATCCTTAAATCCTTGTGTTCGGCCAATTTCAAAATTCTAATTTTTAATATTTTAATTTTAGAGCTTCCTAATTGGTTCAAATTTGCTGTAGACTGACAAAATAATATTTAGAATAAATTAATAGGGTTTGCAAGCATGTATTTATCCCGTAAACTGCCAAAAAAATTTTAACACTAAAGTTCGGCCAATTTCAAAATACTAATTTTTTTTATTTTAATTTTTGAGCATCCAAATTGGTTCAAATTTGCTGTAGACTAAGTAATTAATATTTAGAATAATTATATAGGGTTTGCAAGCATGTATTTGACCCGTAAACTTGCTTAAATATTTTTAAAATCTTCAGTTTGGCAAATTTCAAAATTGTAATTTTTTATATTTTAAATTTTGAGCTTCCTCATTAGTTCAAATTTGCTGTAGACTGACAAAATAATATTTAGAATAATTTAATAGGGTTTGCAAGAATTTATTCAACCCGTAAACTTGCTTAAATATTTTTAAAACTTTGAGTTCGGCCAATTTCAAAATTCTAATTTTTGATATTTTAATTATTGAGCATCCAAATTGGTTCAAATTTGCTGTAGACTGAAAAATGAATATTTAGATTAATTAAATAGGGTTGGCAAGCATGTATTTAACCCGTAAACTGCCTTAAATATTTTTAAAACTTTGAGTTCGGCCAATTTCAAAATTCTAATTTTTATTATTTTAATTTTTGAGCATCAAAATTGGTTCAAATTTGCTGTAGACTGACAAAATAATATTAAGAATAATTAAATAAGGTTTGAAAGCATGTATTTAACCCGTAAAATGCCTTAAATATTTTTAAATCCATTTGTTCGGCAAATTTCAAAATTCTAATTTTTATTATTTTAATTTTTGAGCATCCTAATTGGTTAAAATTTGCTGTAGACTGACAAAATAATATTAAAAATAATTAAATAGGGTTTGCAAGCAAGTATTTATCCCGTAAACTGCCTCAAAAAATTTTAACACTAGAGTTCCGCTAATTTCAAAATTCTAATTTTTATTATTTTAATTTTTGAGGATCCTAATTGGTTCAAATTTGCTATAGACTGACAAAATAATATTTAGAATAATTAAATAAGGTTTGAAAGCATGTATTTAATCCGTAAAATGCCTTAAATATTTTAAAAACCATTTGTTCGGCAAATTTCAAAATTCTAATTTTTATTATTCTTATTTTTGAGCATCCTTATTGGTTCAAATTTGCTGTAGTCTGACAAAATAATATTTAGAATAATTATATAGGGTTTGCAAGCATGTATTTATCCGGTAAACTGCCTTAAAAAATTTTAACACTTGAGTTCGGACAATTTCAAAGTTCTAATTTTTATTATTTTAATTTTTGAGCATCCTTATTTGTTCAAATTTGCTGTAGACTGACAAAATAATATCTAGAATAATTAAATAGGGTTTGCAAGAATTTGTTTAACCCGTAAACTTGCTTAAATATTTTTAAAACTTTGAGTTCGGCCAATTTCGAAATTCCAATTTTTAATATCTTCAATTTTGACCATCCGAATTGGTTCAAATTTGCTGTAGACTGAAAAAAGAATATTTAGAATAATTAAATAGGGTTTGCAAGCATGTATTTAACCCGTAAACTGCCTTAAATATTATTTAAACCCTGAGTTCTGCCAATTCAAAATTGTAATTTTTTATATTTTAACTTTTTTGAGCATGCTAATTGGTTCAAATTTGCTGTAGACTGACAAAATAATATTAAGAATAATTAAATAGGGTTTGCAAGAATTTATTTAACCCGTAAACTTGCTTAAATATTTTAAAAACTTTGAGTTCGGCCAATTTCCAAATTCTAATTTTTATTATTTTAATTTTTGAGCTTCCAAATTGGTTCAAATTTGCTGTAAACTGACAAAATAATATTTAGAATAATTAAATAGGGTTTGCAAGAATTTTTTTAACCCGTAAACTTGCTTAAATATTTTTAAAACTTTGAGTTCGGCCAATTTCGAAATTCCAATTTTTAATATCTTCAATTTTGACCATCCGAATTGGTTCAAATTTGCTGTAGACTGAAAAAAGAATATTTAGAATAATTAAATAGGGTTCGCAAGCATGTATTTAACCCGTAAACTGCCTTAAATATTATTTAAACCCTGAGTTCTGCCAATTCAAAATTGTAATTTTTTATATTTTAACTTTTTTGAGCATGCTAATTGGTTCAAATTTGCTGTAGACTGACAAAATAATATTAAGAATAATTAAATAGGGTTTGCAAGAATTTATTTAACCCGTAAACTTGCTTAAATATTTTAAAAACTTTGAGTTCGGCCAATTTCCAAATTCTAATTTTTATTATTTTAATTTTTGAGCTTCCAAATTGGTTCAAATTTGCTGTAAACTGACAAAATAATATTTAGAATAATTAAATAGGGTTTGCAAGCATGTATTTAACCCGTAAACTGCCTTAAATATTATTTAAACCCTGAGTTCTGCCAATTCAAAATTGTAATTTTTTATATTTTAACTTTTTTGAGCATGCTAATTGGTTCAAATTTGCTGTAGACTGACAAAATAATATTAAGAATAATTAAATAGGGTTTGCAAGAATTTATTTAACCCGTAAACTTGCTTAAATATTTTAAAAACTTTGAGTTCGGCCAATTTCCAAATTCTAATTTTTATTATTTTAATTTTTGAGCTTCCAAATTGGTTCAAATTTGCTGTAAACTGACAAAATAATATTTAGAATAATTAAATAGGGTTTGCAAGAATTTGTTTAACCCGTAAACTTGCTTAAATATTTTTAAAACTTTGAGTTCGGCCAATTTCGAAATTCCAATTTTTATTATTTTAATTTTTGAGCTTCCAAATTGGTTCAAATTTGCTGTAAACTGACAAAATAATATTTAGAATAATTTAGTAGAGATCAAAAGAATGAGTTTTCCCCGGAAACTGCCTTAAATATCCTTAAATCCTTGTGTTCGGCCAATTTCAAAATTCTAATTTTTAATATTTTAATTTTTGAGCTTCCTAATTGGTTCAACTTTGCTGTAGACTGACAAAATAATATTTAGAATAAATTAATAGGGTTTGCAAGCATGTATTTATCCCGTAAACTGCCATAAAAAATTTTAACACTAAAGTTCGGCCAATTTCAAAATACTAATTTTTTTTATTTTAATTTTTGAGCATCCAAATTGGTTCAAATTTGCTGTAGACTAAGTAATTAATATTTAGAATAATTATATAGGGTTTGCAAGCATGTATTTGACCCGTAAACTTGCTTAAATATTTTTAAAATCTTCAGTTTGGCAAATTTCAAAATTGTAATTTTTTATATTTTAAATTTTGAGCTTCCTCATTAGTTCAAATTTGCTGTAGACTGACAAAATAATATTTAGAATAATTTAATAGGGTTTGCAAGAATTTATTCAACCCGTAAACTTGCTTAAATATTTTTAAAACTTTGAGTTCGGCCAATTTCAAAATTCTAATTTTTGATATTTTAATTATTGAGCATCCAAATTGGTTCAAATTTGCTGTAGACTGAAAAATGAATATTTAGATTAATGAAATAGGGTTGGCAAGCATGTATTTAACCCGTAAACTGCCTTAAATATTTTTAAAACTTTGAGTTCGGCCAATTTCAAAATTCTAATTTTTATTATTTTAATTTTTGAGCATCAAAATTGGTTCAAATTTGCTGTAGACTGACAAAATAATATTAAGAATAATTAAATAAGGTTTGAAAGCATGTATTTAACCCGTAAAATGCCTTAAATATTTTTAAATCCATTTGTTCGGCAAATTTCAAAATTCTAATTTTTATTATTTTAATTTTTGAGCATCCTAATTGGTTAAAATTTGCTGTAGACTGACAAAATAATATTAAAAATAATTAAATAGGGTTTGCAAGCAAGTATTTATCCCGTAAACTGCCTCAAAAAATTTTAACACTAGAGTTCCGCTAATTTCAAAATTCTAATTTTTATTATTTTAATTTTTGAGGATCCTAATTGGTTCAAATTTGCTATAGACTGACAAAATAATATTTAGAATAATTAAATAAGGTTTGAAAGCATGTTTTTAATCCGTAAAATGCCTTAAATATTTTAAAAACCATTTGTTCGGCAAATTTCAAAATTCTAATTTTTATTATTCTTATTTTTGAGCATCCAAATTGGTTCAAATTTGCTTTAGACAGATTAATTAATATTTAGAATAGATAAATAGGGTTTGCAAGCATGTATTTATCCGGTAAACTGCCTTAAAAAATTTTAACACTTGAGTTCTGCCAATTTCAAAGTTCTAATTTTTATTATTTTAATTTTTGAGCATCCTTGTTGGTTCAAATTTGCTGTAGACTGACAAAATAATATTTAGAATAATTAAATAGGGTTTGCAAACACGTATTTATCCCGTAAACTGCCTTAAAAAATTTTAACACTTGAGTTCCACTAATTTCAAAATTCTAATTTTTATTATTTTAATTTTTGAGGATCCTAATTGGTTCAAATTTGCTATAGACTGACAAAATAATATAAAGAATAATTAAATAAGGTTTGAAAGCATGTATTTAACCCGTAAAATGCCTTAAATATTTTTAAAACCATTTGTTCGGCAAATTTCAAAATTCTAATTTTTATTATTTTAATTTTTGAGCATCCTTATTGGTTCAAATTTGCTGTAGTCTGACAAAATAATATTTAGAATAATTATATAGGGTTTGCAAGCATGTATTTAACCCGTAAACTGCCATAAATATTTTTAAAACTTTGAGTTCGGAGAATTTCAAAATTCTAATTTTTAATATTTTAATCTTTGAGCATCCTAATTGGTTCAAATTTGCTATAGACTGACAAAATAATATTTAGAATAATTAAATAAGGTTTGAAATCATGTATTTAACCCGT
Source organism: Cloeon dipterum (assembly GCF_949628265.1). Taxonomy (NCBI): domain Eukaryota; kingdom Metazoa; phylum Arthropoda; class Insecta; order Ephemeroptera; family Baetidae; genus Cloeon; species Cloeon dipterum. The sequence continues at coordinate 36,231,468 of NC_088789.1, read as the reverse complement.
AAAATGCCTTAAATATTTTTAAAACCATTTGTTCGGCAAATTTCAAAATTCTAATTTTTATTATTCTTATTTTTGAGCATCCTTATTGGTTCAAATTTGCTGTAGTCTGACAAAATAATATTTAGCATAATTATATAGGGTTTGCAAGCATGTATTTATCCGGTAAACTGCCTTAAAAAATTTTAACACTTGAGTTCGGACAATTTCAAAGTTCTAATTTTTATTATTTTAATTTTTGAGCATCCTTATTTGTTCAAATTTGCTGTAGACTGACAAATTAATATCTAGAATAATTAAATAGGGTTTGCAAGAATTTGTTTAACCCGTAAACTTGCTTAAATATTTTTAAAACTTTGAGTTCAGCCAATTTCGAAATTCCAATTTTTAATATCTTCAATTTTGACCATCCGAATTGGTTCAAATTTGCTGTAGACTGAGAAAAGAATATTTAGAATAATTAAATAGGGTTTGCAAGCATGTATTTAACCCGTAAACTGCCTTAAATATTATTTAAACCCTGAGTTCTGCCAATTCAAAATTGTAATTTTTTATATTTTAACTTTTTTGAGCATGCTAATTGGTTCAAATTTGCTGTAGACTGACAAAATAATATTTAGAATAATTAAATAGGGTTTGCAAGAATTTATTTACCCGTAAACTTGCTTAAATATTTTAAAAACTTTGAGTTCGGCCAATTTCCAAATTCTAATTTTTATTATTTTAATTTTTGAGCTTCCAAATTGGTTCAAATTTGCTGTAAACTGACAAAATAATATTTAGAATAATTTAGTAGAGATCAAAAGCATGAGTTTTCCCCGGAAACTGCCTTAAATATCTTTAAATCCTTGTGTTCGGCCAATTTCAAAATTCTAATTTTTAATATTTTAATTTTTGAGCATCCTAATTGGTTCAAATTTGCTGTAGACTGACAAAATAATATTTAGAATAAATTAATAGGGTTTGCAAGCATGTATTTATCCCGTAAACTGCCATAAAAAATTTTAACACTAAAGTTCGGCCAATTTCAAAATACTAATTTTTTTTATTTTAATTTTTGAGCATCCAAATTGGTTCAAATTTACTGTAGACTGACAAAATAATATTTAGAATAATTTAGTAGAGATCGAAAGCATGAGTTTTACCCGGAAACTGCCTTAAATATTTTTAAAACTTTGAGTTCGGCCAATTTCAAAATTCTAATTTTTATTATTTTAATTTTTGAGCATCCAAATTGGTTCAAATTTGCTGTAGACTAAGTAATTAATATTTAGAATAATTAATTAGGGTTTGCAAGCATGTATTTAACCCGTAAACTTGCTTAAATATTTTTAAAATCTTCAGTTTGGCAAATTTCAAAATTGTAATTTATTATATTTTTAATTTTGAGCTTCCTCATTAGTTCAAATTTGCTGTAGACTGACAAAGTAATATTTAGAATAATTTAATAGGGTTTGCAAGAATTTATTCAACCCGTAAACTTGCTTAAATATTTTTAAAACTTTGAGTTCGGCCTATTTCAAAATTCTAATTTTTAATATTTTAATTTTTGAGCATCTTAATTGGTTCAAATTTGTTGTAGACTGACAAAATAATATTTAGAATAATTAAATAGGGTTTGCAAGCATGTATTTATCCCATAAACTGCCTTAAATATTTTTAAATCCTTGTGTTCGGCCAATTTCAAAATTCTAATTTTTAATATTTTAATTATTGAGCATCTTAATTGGTTCAAATTTGCTATAGACTGACAAAATAATATTAAGAATAATTAAATAAGGTTTGAAAGCATGTATTTAACCCGTAAAATGCCTTAAATATTTTTAAAACCATTTGATCGGCCAATTTCCAAATTCTAATTTTTAATATTTTAATTATTGAGCATCTTAATTGGTTCAAATTTGCTATAGACTGACAAAATAATATTTAGAATAATTAAATAGGGTTTGCAAGAATTTATTTAACCCGTAAACTTGCTTAAATATTTTTAAAACTTTGAGTTCGGCCAATTTCAAAATTCTAATTTTTAATATTTAAATTATTGAGCATCCAAATTGGTTCAAATTTGCTGTAGACTGAAAAATGAATATTTAGAATAATTAAATAGTGTTTGCAAGCATGTATTTAACCCGTAAACTGCCTTGAAAAATTTTAACACTTGAGTTCGGCCAATTTCAAAATACAAATTTTTTTTATTTTAATTTTTGAGCATCCTTATTGGTTCAAATTTGCTGTAGACTGACAAAATAATATTTAGAATAATTAAATAGGGTTTGCAAACATGAATTTTACCCTAAAACTGCCTTAAAAATTTTTAAAACTTTGAGTTCGGCTAATTTCAAAATTCTAATTTTTATTATTTTAATTTTTGAGAATCCAAATTGGTTCAAATTTGCTGTAGACTGACAAAATAATATTTAGAATAATTAAATAGGGTTTGCAAGCATGTATTTAACCCGTAAACTTCCTTAAATATTTTTAAATCCTTGATTTCGGCCAATTTCAAAATTCTAATTTTTATTATTTTAATTTTTGAGCATCCAAATTGGTTCAAATTTGTTGTAGACTGACAAAATAATATTTAGAATAGATAAATAGGGTTTGCAAGCACGTATTTATCCCGTAAACTGCCTTAAAAAATTTTAACACATGAGTTCGGCCAATTTCGAAATTCCAATTTTTAATATCTTCAATTTTGACCATCCGAATTGGTTCAAATTTGCTGTAGACTGAAAAATGAATATTTAGAATAATTAAATAGGGTTTGCAAGCATGTATTTAACCCGTAAACTGCCTTAAATATTATTTAAACCCTGAGTTCTGCCAATTCAAAATTGTAATTTTTTATATTTTAACTTTTTTGAGCATGCTAATTGGTTCAAAATTGCTGTAGACTGACAAAATAATATTAAGAATAATTAAATAGGGTTTGCAAGAATTTATATAACCCGTAAACTTGCTTAAATATTTTAAAAACTTTGAGTTCGGCCAATTTCCAAATTCTAATTTTTATTATTTTAATTTTTGAGCTTCCAAATTGGTTCAAATTTGCTGTAGACTGACAAAATAATATTAAGAATAATTTAGTAGAGATCAAAAGCATGAGTTTTCCCCGGAAACTGCCTTAAATATCTTTAAATCCTTGTGTTCGGCCAATTTCAAAATTCTAATTTTTAATATTTTAATTTTTGAGCATCCTAATTGGTTCAAATTTGCTGTAGACTGACAAAATAATATTTAGAATAAATTAATAGGGTTTGCAAGCATGTATTTATCCCGTAAACTGCCATAAAAAATTTTAACACTAAAGTTCGGCCAATTTCAAAATACTAATTTTTTTTATTTTAATTTTTGAGCATCCAAATTGGTTCAAATTTACTGTAGACTGACAAAATAATATTTAGAATAATTTAGTAGAGATCGAAAGCATGAGTTTTACCCGGAAACTGCCTTAAATATTTTTAAAACTTTGAGTTCGGCCAATTTCAAAATTCTAATTTTTATTATTTTAATTTTTGAGCATCCAAATTGGTTCAAATTTGCTGTAGACTAAGTAATTAATATTTAGAATAATTAATTAGGGTTTGCAAGCATGTATTTAACCCGTAAACTTGCTTAAATATTTTTAAAATCTTCAGTTTGGCAAATTTCAAAATTGTAATTTATTATATTTTTAATTTTGAGCTTCCTCATTAGTTCAAATTTGCTGTAGACTGACAAAGTAATATTTAGAATAATTTATAAGGGTTTGCAAGAATTTATTCAACCCGTAAACTTGCTTAAATATTTTTAAAACTTTGAGTTCGGCCTATTTCAAAATTCTAATTTTTAATATTTTAATTTTTGAGCATCTTAATTGGTTCAAATTTGTTGTAGACTGACAAAATAATATTTAGAATAATTAAATAGGGTTTGCAAGCATGTATTTATCCCATAAACTGCCTTAAATATTTTTAAATCCTTGTGTTCGGCCAATTTCAAAATTCTAATTTTTAATATTTTAATTATTGAGCATCTTAATTGGTTCAAATTTGCTATAGACTGACAAAATAATATTAAGAATAATTAAATAAGGTTTGAAAGCATGTATTTAACCCGTAAAATGCCTTAAATATTTTTAAAACCATATGATCGGCCAATTTCCAAATTCTAATTTTTAATATTTTAATTATTGAGCATCTTAATTGGTTCAAATTTGCTATAGACTGACAAAATAATATTTAGAATAATTAAATAGGGTTTGCAAGAATTTATTTAACCCGTAAACTTGCTTAAATATTTTTAAAACTTTGAGTTCGGCCAATTTCAAAATTCTAATTTTTAATATTTAAATTATTGAGCATCCAAATTGGTTCAAATTTGCTGTAGACTGAAAAATGAATATTTAGAATAATTAAATAGTGTTTGCAAGCATGTATTTAACCCGTAAACTGCCTTGAAAAATTTTAACACTTGAGTTCGGCCAATTTCAAAATACAAATTTTTTTTATTTTAATTTTTGAGCATCCTTATTGGTTCAAATTTGCTGTAGACTGACAAAATAATATTTAGAATAATTAAATAGGGTTTGCAAACATGAATTTTACCCTAAAACTGCCTTAAAAATTTTTAAAACTTTGAGTTCGGCTAATTTCAAAATTCTAATTTTTATTATTTTAATTTTTGAGAATCCAAATTGGTTCAAATTTGTTGTAGACTGACAAAATAATATTTAGAATAGATAAATAGGGTTTGCAAGCACGTATTTATCCCGTAAACTGCCTTAAAAAATTTTAACACATGAGTTCGGCCAATTTCGAAATTCCAATTTTTAATATCTTCAATTTTGACCATCCGAATTGGTTCAAATTTGCTGTAGACTGAAAAATGAATATTTAGAATAATTAAATAGGGTTTGCAAGCATGTATTTAACCCGTAAACTGCCTTAAATATTATTTAAACCCTGAGTTCTGCCAATTCAAAATTGTAATTTTTTATATTTTAACTTTTTTGAGCATGCTAATTGGTTCAAAATTGCTGTAGACTGACAAAATAATATTAAGAATAATTAAATAGGGTTTGCAAGAATTTATATAACCCGTAAACTTGCTTAAATATTTTAAAAACTTTGAGTTCGGCCAATTTCCAAATTCTAATTTTTATTATTTTAATTTTTGAGCTTCCAAATTGGTTCAAATTTGCTGTAGACTGACAAAATAATATTAAGAATAATTTAGTAGAGATCAAAAGCATGAGTTTTCCCCGGAAACTGCCTTAAATATCTTTAAATCCTTGTGTTCGGCCAATTTCAAAATTCTAATTTTTAATATTTTAATTTTTGAGCATCCTAATTGGTTCAAATTTGCTGTAGACTGACAAAATAATATTTAGAATAAATTAATAGGGTTTGCAAGCATGTATTTATCCCGTAAACTGCCATAAAAAATTTTAACACTAAAGTTCGGCCAATTTCAAAATACTAATTTTTTTTATTTTAATTTTTGAGCATCCAAATTGGTTCAAATTTACTGTAGACTGACAAAATAATATTTAGAATAGATAAATAGGGTTTGCAAGCACGTATTTATCCCGTAAACAGCCTTAAAAAATTTTAACACTTAAGTTCGGCTAATTTCGAAATTCCAATTTTTAATATCTTCAATTTTGACCATCCGAATTGGTTCAAATTTGCTGTAGAGTGAAAAATGAATATTAAGAATAATTAAATAGGGTTTGCAAGCATGTATTTAACCCGTAAACTGCCTTAAATATTATTTAAACCCTGAGTTCTGCCAATTCAAAATTGTAATTTTTTATATTTTAACATTTTTGAGCATCCTAATTGGTTCAAAATTGCTGTAGACTGACAAAATAATATTTAGAATAATTTAGTAGAGATCAAAAGCATGAGTTTTACCCGGAAACTGCCTTAAATATTTTTAAATCCTTGTGTTCGGCCAATTTCAAAATTCTAATTTTTATTATTTTAATTTTTGAGCATCCAAATTGGTTCAAATTTGCTGTAGACTAAGTAACTAATATTTAGAATAATTAATTATGGTTTGCAAGCATGTATTTAACCCGTAAACTTGCTTAAATATTTTTAAAATCTTCAGTTTGGCAAATTTCAAAATTGTAATTTTTTATATTTTAAATTTTGAGCTTCCTCATTAGTTCAAATTTGCTGTGGACTGACAAAATAATATTTAGAATAATTTAATAGGGTTTGCAAGAATTTATTCAACCCGTAAACTTGCTTAAATATTTTTAAAACTTTGAGTTCGGCCTATTTCAAAATTCTAATTTTTAATATTTTAATTTTTGAGCATCTTAATTGGTTCAAATTTGTTGTAGACTGACAAAATAATATTTAGAATAATTAAATAGGGTTTGCAAGCATTTATTTATCCCGTAAACTGCCTTAAATTTTTTTAAATCCTTGTGTTCGGCCAATTTCAAAATTCTAATTTTTAATATTTTAATTTTTGAGCATCTTAATTGGTTCAAATTTGTTGTAGACTGACAAAATAATATTTAGAATAATTAAATACGGTTTGCAAGCATGTATTTATCCCGTAAACTGCCTTAAATATTTTTAAATCCTTGTGTTCGGCCAATTTCAAAATTCTAATTTTTATTATTTTAATTTTTGAGGATCCTAATTGGTTCAAATTTGCTATAGACTGACAAAATAATATTAAGAATAATTAAATAAGGTTTGAAAGCTTTATTTAACCCGTAAAATGCCTTAAATATTTTTAAAACCATTTGTTCGACAAATTTTCAAATTCTAATTTTTATTATTTTAATTTTTGAGCATCCTAATTGGTTAAAATTTGCTGTAGACTGACAAAATAATATTAAGAATAATTAAATAGGGTTTGCAAGCAAGTATTTATCCCGTAAACTGCCTAAAAAATTTTAACACTAGAGTTCCGCTAATTTCAAAATTCTAATTTTTATTATTTTAATTTTTGAGCATCCTTATTGGTTCAAATTTGTTGTAGACTGACAAAATAATATTTAGAATAATTAAATAGGGTTTGCAAACATGTATTTATCCGGTAAACTGCCTTAAAAAATTTTAACACTTGAGTTCGGCCAATTTCAAAGTTCTAATTTTTATTATTTTAATTTTTGAGCATCCTTATTGGTTCAAATTTGCTGTAGACTGACAAAATAATATTTAGAATAATTAAATAGGGTTTGCAAACATGTATTTATCCCGTAAACTGCCTTAAAAAATTTTAACACTTGAGTTCCGCTAATTTCAAAATTCTAATTTTAATTATTTTAATTTTTGAGGATCCTAATTGGTTCAAATTTGCTATAGACTGACAAAATAATATTAAGAATAATTAAATAAGGTTTGAAAGCATGTATTTAATCCGTAAAATGCCTTAAATATTTTTAAATCCATTTGTTCGGCAAATTTCAAAATTCTAATTTTTATTATTTTAATTTTTGAGCATCCTAATTGGTTAAAATTTGCTGTAGACTGACAAAATAATATTAAAAATAATTAAATAGGGTTTGCAAGCAAGTATTTATCCCGTAAACTGCCTCAAAAAATTTTAACACTAGAGTTCCGCTAATTTCAAAATTCTAATTTTTATTATTTTAATTTTTGAGCATCCTTATTTGTTCAAATTTGCTGTAGACTGACAAAATAATATCTAGAATAATTAAATAGGGTTTGCAAGAATTTGTTTAACCCGTAAACTTGCTTAAATATTTTTAAAACTTTGAGTTCGGCCAATTTCGAAATTCCAATTTTTAATATCTTCAATTTTGACCATCCGAATTGGTTCAAATTTGCTGTAGACTGAAAAAAGAATATTTAGAATAATTAAATAGGGTTTGCAAGCATGTATTTAACCCGTAAACTGCCTTAAATATTATTTAAACCCTGAGTTCTGCCAATTCAAAATTGTAATTTTTTATATTTTAACTTTTTTGAGCATGCTAATTGGTTCAAATTTGCTGTAGACTGACAAAATAATATTAAGAATAATTAAATAGGGTTTGCAAGAATTTGTTTAACCCGTAAACTTGCTTAAATATTTTTAAAACTTTGAGTTCGGCCAATTTCGAAATTCCAATTTTTAATATCTTCAATTTTGACCATCCGAATTGGTTCAAATTTGCTGTAGACTGAAAAAAGAATATTTAGAATAATTAAATAGGGTTTGCAAGCATGTATTTAACCCGTAAACTGCCTTAAATATTATTTAAACCCTGAGTTCTGCCAATTCAAAATTGTAATTTTTTATATTTTAACTTTTTTGAGCATGCTAATTGGTTCAAATTTGCTGTAGACTGACAAAATAATATTAAGAATAATTAAATAGGGTTTGCAAGAATTTATTTAACCCGTAAACTTGCTTAAAAATTTTAAAAACTTTGAGTTCGGCCAATTTCCAAATTCTAATTTTTATTATTTTAATTTTTGAGCTTCCAAATTGGTTCAAATTTGCTGTAAACTGACAAAATAATATTTAGAATAATTAAATAGGGTTTGCAAGAATTTTTTTAACCCGTAAACTTGCTTAAATATTTTTAAAACTTTGAGTTCGGCCAATTTCGAAATTCCAATTTTTAATATCTTCAATTTTGACCATCCGAATTGGTTCAAATTTGCTGTAGACTGAAAAAAGAATATTTAGAATAATTAAATAGGGTTCGCAAGCATGTATTTAACCCGTAAACTGCCTTAAATATTATTTAAACCCTGAGTTCTGCCAATTCAAAATTGTAATTTTTTATATTTTAACTTTTTTGAGCATGCTAATTGGTTCAAATTTGCTGTAGACTGACAAAATAATATTAAGAATAATTAAATAGGGTTTGCAAGAATTTATTTAACCCGTAAACTTGCTTAAATATTTTAAAAACTTTGAGTTCGGCCAATTTCCAAATTCTAATTTTTATTATTTTAATTTTTGAACTTCCAAATTGGTTCAAATTTGCTGTAAACTGACAAAATAATATTTAGAATAATTAAATAGGGTTTGCAAGAATTTGTTTAACCCGTAAACTTGCTTAAATATTTTTAAAACTTTGAGTTCGGCCAATTTCGAAATTCCAATTTTTAATATCTTCAATTTTGACCATCCGAATTGGTTCAAATTTGCTGTAGACTGAAAAAAGAATATTTAGAATAATTAAATAGGGGTCGCAAGCATGTATTTAACCCGTAAACTGCCTTAAATATTATTTAAACCCTGAGTTCTGCCAATTCAAAATTGTAATTTTTTATATTTTAACTTTTTTGAGCATGCTAATTGGTTCAAATTTGCTGTAGACTGACAAAATAATATTAAGAATAATTAAATAGGGTTTGCAAGAATTTATTTAACCCGTAAACTTGCTTAAATATTTTAAAAACTTTGAGTTCGGCCAATTTCCAAATTCTAATTTTTATTATTTTAATTTTTGAGCTTCCAAATTGGTTCAAATTTGCTGTAAACTGACAAAATAATATTTAGAATAATTTAGTAGAGATCAAAAGAATGAGTTTTCCCCGGAAACTGCCTTAAATATCCTTAAATCCTTGTGTTCGGCCAATTTCAAAATTCTAATTTTTAATATTTTAATTTTAGAGCTTCCTAATTGGTTCAAATTTGCTGTAGACTGACAAAATAATATTTAGAATAAATTAATAGGGTTTGCAAGCATGTATTTATCCCGTAAACTGCCATAAAAAATTTTAACACTAAAGTTCGGCCAATTTCAAAATACTAATTTTTTTTATTTTAATTTTTGAGCATCCAAATTGGTTCAAATTTGCTGTAGACTAAGTAATTAATATTTAGAATAATTATATAGGGTTTGCAAGCATGTATTTGACCCGTAAACTTGCTTAAATATTTTTAAAATCTTCAGTTTGGCAAATTTCAAAATTGTAATTTTTTATATTTTAAATTTTGAGCTTCCTCATTAGTTCAAATTTGCTGTAGACTGACAAAATAATATTTAGAATAATTTAATAGGGTTTGCAAGAATTTATTCAACCCGTAAACTTGCTTAAATATTTTTAAAACTTTGAGTTCGGCCAATTTCAAAATTCTAATTTTTGATATTTTAATTATTGAGCATCCAAATTGGTTCAAATTTGCTGTAGACTGAAAAATGAATATTTAGATTAATTAAATAGGGTTGGCAAGCATGTATTTAACCCGTAAACTGCCTTAAATATTTTTAAAACTTTGAGTTCGGCCAATTTCAAAATTCTAATTTTTATTATTTTAATTTTTGAGCATCAAAATTGGTTCAAATTTGCTGTAGACTGACAAAATAATATTAAGAATAATTAAATAAGGTTTGAAAGCATGTATTTAACCCGTAAAATGCCTTAAATATTTTTAAATCCATTTGTTCGGCAAATTTCAAAATTCTAATTTTTATTATTTTAATTTTTGAGCATCCAAATTGGTTCAAATTTGTTGTAGACTGACAAAATAATATTTAGAATAATTAAATAGGGGTTTGCAAGAATTTATTTAACCCGTAAACTTGCTTAAATATTTTTAAAACTTTGAGTTCGGCCAATTTCAAAATTCTAATTTTTGATATTTTAATTATTGAGCATCCAAATTGGTTCAAATTTGCTGTAGACTGAAAAATAAATATTTAGATTAATTAAATAGGGTTGGCAAGCATGTATTTAACCCGTAAACTGCCTTAAATATTTTTAAAACTTTGAGTTCGGCCAATTTCAAAATTCTAATTTTTATTATTTTAATTTTTGAGGATCCAAATTGGTTCAAATTTGCTGTAGACTGACAAAATAATATTTAGAATAGATAAATAGGGTTTGCAAGCACGTATTTTTCCCGTAAACTGCCTTAAAAAATTTTAACATTTGAGTTCGGCCAATTTCGAAATTCCAATTTTTAATATTTTAATTTTTGAGCATCTTAATTGGTTCAAATTTGTTGTAGTCTGACAAAATAATATTTAGAATAATTATATAGGGTTTGCAAGCATGTATTTAACCCGTAAACTTGCTTAAATCTTATTTAAACCATGAGTTCTGCCAATTCAAAATTGTAAAAACTTTGAGTTCGGCCAATTTCCAAATTCTAATTTTTATTATTTTAATTTTTGAGCTTCCAAATTGGTTCAAATTTGCTGTAGACTGACAAAATAATATTTAGAATAATTTAGTAGAGATCAAAAGCATGAGTTTTCCCCGGAAACTGCCTTGAATATCTTTAAATCCTTGTGTTCGGCCAATTTCAAAATTCTAATTTTTAATATTTTAATTTTTGAGCATCCTAATTGGTTCAAATTTGCTGTAGACTGACAAAATAATATTTAGAATAAATTAATAGGGTTTGCAAGCATGTATTTATCCCGTAAACTGCCATAAAAAATTTTAACACTAAAGTTCGGTCAATTTCAAAATTCTAATTTTTATTATTTTAATTTTTGAGCATCCAAATTGGTTCAAATTTGCTGTAGACTAAGTAATTAATATTTAGATTAATTAATTAGGGTTTGCAAGCATGTATTTAACCCGTAAACTTGCTTAAATATTTTTAAAATCTTCAGTTTGGCAAATTTCAAAATGGTAATTTTTTATATTTTAAATTTTGAGCTTCCTCATTAGTTCAAATTTGCTGTAGACTGACAAAATAATATTTAGAATAATTAAATAGGGTTTGCAAGAATTTATTCAAACCGTAAACTTGCTTAAATATTTTTAAAACTTTGAGTTCGGCCTATTTCAAAATTCTAATTTTTAATATTTTAATTTTTGAGCATCCAAATTGGTTCAAATTTGTTGTAGACTGACAAAATAATATTTAGAATAATTAAATAGGGTTTGCAAGCATGTATTTATCCCGTAAACTGCCTTAAATATTTTTAAATCCTTGTGTTCGGCCAATTTCAAAATTCTAATTTTTATTATTTTAATTTTTGAGGATCCTAATTGGTTCAAATTTGCTATAGACTGACAAAATAATATTAATTATAATTAAATAAGGTTTGAAAGCATTATTTAACCCGTAAAATGCCTTAAATATTTTTAAAACCATTTGTTCGGCAAATTTCAAAATTCTAATTTTTATTATTTTAATTTTTGAGCATCCTAATTGGTTAAAATTTGCTGTAGACTGACAAAATAATATTAAGAATAATTAAATAGGGTTTGCAAGCAAGTATTTATCCCGTAAACTGCCTCAAAAAATTTTAACACTAGAGTTCCGCGAATTTCAAAATTCTAATTTTTATTATTTTAATTTTTGAGGATCCTAATTGGTTAAAATTTGCTGTAGACTGACAAAATAATATTAAGAATAATTAAATAGGGTTTGCAAGCAAGTATTTATCCCGTAAACTGCCTCAAAAAATTTTAACACTAGAGTTCCGCGAATTTCAAAATTCTAATTTTTATTATTTTAATTTTTGAGGATCCTAATTGGTTCAAATTTGCTATAGACTGACAAAATAATATTTAGAATAATTAAATAAGGTTTGAAAGCATGTATTTAACCCGTAAAATGCCTTAAATATTTTTAAAACCATTTGTTCGGCAAATTTCAAAATTCTAATTTTTATTATTCTTATTTTTGAGCATCCAAATTGGTTCAAATTTGCTTTAGACAGATTAATTAATATTTAGAATAGATAAATAGGGTTTGCAAGCATGTATTTATCCGGTAAACTGCCTTAAAAAATTTTAACACTTGAGTTCGGCCAATTTCAAAGTTCTAATTTTTATTATTTTAATTTTTGAGCATCCTTATTGGTTCAAATTTGCTGTAGACTGACAAAATAATATTTAGAATAATTAAATAGGGTTTGCAAACATGAATTTTACCCTAAAACTGCCTTAAATATTTTTAAAACTTTGAGTTCGGCCAATTTCAAAATTCTAATTTTTATTATTTTAATTTTTGAGCATCCAAATTGGTTCAAATTTGCTGTAAACTGACAAAATAATATTTAGAATAATTAAATAGGGTTTGAAAGCATGTATTTAACCCGTAAAATGCCTTAAATATTTTTAAAACCATTTGTTCCGCTAATTTCAAAATTCTAATTTTTATTATTTTAATTTTTGAGCATCCAAATTGGTTCAAATTTGCTGTAGACTGACAAAATAATATTTAGAAAAATTAGATAGGGTTTTCAAGAATTTATTTAACCCGTAAACTTGCTTAAATATTTTTAAAACTTTGAGTTCGGCCAATTTCAAAATTCTAATTTTTAATATTTTAATTATTGAGCATCCAAATTGGTTTAAATTTGCTGTAGACTGAAAAAAGAATATTTAGAATAATTAAATAGGGTTTGCAAGCATGTATTTAACCCGTAATCTGCCTTAAATATTTTTAAATCCTTGTGTTCTGCCAATTTCAAAATTCTAATTTTTATTAATTTTATTATTGAGCATTCAATTTGGTTCAAATTTGCTGTAGACTGACAAAATAATATTTAGAATAGATAAATAGGGTTTGCAAGCACGTATTTATCCCGTAAACTGCCTTAAAAAATTTTAACATTTGAGTTCGGCCAATTTCGAAATTCCAATTTTTAATATCTTCAATTTTGACCATCCGAATTGGTTCAAATTTGCTGTTGACTGAAAAATAAATATTTAGAATAATTAAATAGGGTTTGCAAGCATGTATTTAACCCGTAAACTGCCTTAAATATTTTTAAAACTTTGAGTTCGGCCAATTTCAAAATTCTAATTTTTATTATTTTAATTTTTGAGCATCAAAATTGGTTCAAATTTGCTGTAGACTGAAAAAATAATATTAAGAATAATTAAATAAGGTTTGAAAGCATGTATTTAACCCGTAAAATGCCTTAAATATTTTTAAATCCATTTGTTCGGCAAATTTCAAAATTCTAATTTTTATTATTTTAATTTTTGAGCATCCAAATTGGTTCAAATTTGCTGTAGACTGACAAAATAATATTTAGAATAATTTAGTAGAGATCAAAAGCATGAGTTTTCCCCGGAAACTGCCTTAAATATCTTTAAATCCTTGTGTTCGGCCAATTTCAAAATTCTAATTTTTAATATTTTAATTTTTGAGCATCCTAATTGGTTCAAATTTGCTGTAGACTGACAAAATAATATTTAGAATAAATTAATAGGGTTTGCAAGCATGTATTTATCCCGTAAACTGCCATAAAAAATTTTAACACTAAAGTTCGGTCAATTTCAAAATTCTAATTTTTATTATTTTAATTTTTGAGCATCCAAATTGGTTCAAATTTGCTGTAGACTAAGTAATTAATATTGAGAATAATTAATTAGGGTTTGCAAGCATGTATTTAACCCGTAAACTTGCTTAAATATTTTTAAAATCTTCAGTTTGGCAAATTTCAAAATTGTAATTTTTTATATTTTAAATTTTGAGCTTCCTCATTAGTTCAAATTTGCTGTAGACTGACAAAATAATATTTAGAATAATTTAATAGGGTTTGCAAGAATTTATTCAACCCGTAAACTTGCTTAAATATTTTTAAAACTTTGAGTTCGGCCTATTTCAAAATTCTAATTTTTAATATTTTAATTTTTGAGCATCTTAATTGGTTCAAATTTGTTGTAGACTGACAAAATAATATTTAGAATAATTAAATAGGGTTTGCAAGCATGTATTTATCCCGTAAACTGCCTTAATTATTTTTAAATCCTTGTGTTCGGCCAATTTCAAAATTCTAATTTTTAATATTTTAATTTTTGAGCATCTTAATTGGTTCAAATTTGTTGTAGACTGACAAAATAATATTTAGAATAATTAAATAGGGTTTGCAAGCATGTATTTATCCCGTAAACTGCCTTAAATATTTTTAAATCCTTGTGTTCGGCCAATTTCAAAATTCTAATTTTTATTATTTTAATTTTTGAGGATCCTAATTGGTTCAAATTTGCTATAGACTGACAAAATAATATTTAGAATAGATAAATAGGGTTTGCAAGCACGTATTTTTCCCGTAAACTGCCTTAAAAAATTTTAACATTTGAGTTTGGCCAATTTCGAAATTCCAATTTTTAATATTTTAATTTTTGAGCATCTTAATTGGTTCAAATTTGTTGTAGTCTGACAAAATAATATTTAGAATAATTATATAGGGTTTGCAAGCATGTATTTAACCCGTAAACTTGCTTAAATCTTATTTAAACCATGAGTTCTGCCAATTCAAAATTGTAAAAACTTTGAGTTCGGCCAATTTCCAAATTCTAATTTTTATTATTTTAATTTTTGAGCTTCCAAATTGGTTCAAATTTGCTGTAGACTGACAAAATAATATTTAGAATAATTTAGTAGAGATCAAAAGCATGAGTTTTCCCCGGAAACTGCCTTAAATATCTTTAAATCCTTGTGTTCGGCCAATTTCAAAATTCTAATTTTTAATATTTTAATTTTTGAGCATCCTAATTGGTTCAAATTTGCTGTAGACTGACAAAATAATATTTAGAATAAATTAATAGGGTTTGCAAGCATGTATTTATCCCGTAAACTGCCATAAAAAATTTTAACACTAAAGTTCGGTCAATTTCAAAATTCTAATTTTTATTATTTTAATTTTTGAGCATCCAAATTGGTTCAAATTTGCTGTAGACTAAGTAATTAATATTGAGAATAATTAATTAGGGTTTGCAAGCATGTATTTAACCCGTAAAATGCCTTAAATATTTTTAAATCCATTTGTTCGGCAAATTTCAAAATTCTAATTTTTATTATTTTAATTTTTGAGCATCCAAATTGGTTCAAATTTGCTGTAGACTGACAAAATAATATTTAGAATAATTAAATAGGGTTTGCAAGAATTTATTTAACCCGTAAACTTGCTTAAATATTTTTAAAACCATTTGTTCGGCAAATTTCAAAATTCTAATTTTTAATATTTTAATTTTTGAGCATCCAAATTGGTTCAAATTTGCTGTAGACTGACAAAATAATATTTAGAATAAATTGATAGTGTTTGCAAGCATGGATTTATCCCGTAAACTGCCTTAAAAAATTTTAACACTAAAGTTCGGCCAATTTCAAAATACTAATTTTTTTTATTTTAATTTTTGAGCATCCAAATTGGTTCAAATTTGCTGTAGACTGACAAAATAATATTTAGAATAAATTAATAGGGTTTGCAAGCATGCATTTATCCCGTAAACTGCCATAAAAAATTTTAACACTAAAGTTCGGCCAATTTCAAAATACTAATTTTTTTTATTTTAATTTTTGAGCATCCAAATTGGTTCAAATTTGCTGTAGACTGACAAAATAATATTTAGAATAATTTAGTAGAGATCGAAAGCATGAGTTTTACCCGGAAACTGCCTTAAATATTTTTAAATCCTTTGTTCGGCCAATTTCAAAATTCTAATTTTTATTATTTTAATTATTGAGCATCAAAATTGGTTCAAATTTGCTGTAGACTGACAATATAATATTTAGAATAAATTGATAGGGTTTGCAAGCATGTATTTATCCCGTAAACTGCCATAAAAAATTTTAACACTAAAGTTCGGCCTATTTCAAAATACTAATTTTTTTTATTTTAATTTTTGAGCATCCAAATTGGTTCAAATTTGCTGTAGACTGACAAAATAATATTTAGAATAATTTAGTAGAGATCGAAAGCATGAGTTTTACCCGGAAACTGCCTTAAATATTCTTAAATCCTTTGTTCGGCCACTTTCAAAATTCTAATTTTTATTATTTTAATTATTGAGCATCAAAATTGGTTCAAATTTGCTGTAGACTGACAATATAATATTTAGAATAATTTAATAGGGTTTGCAAGCATTTATTCAACCCGTAAACTTGCTTAAATATTTTTAAAACTTTGAGTTTGGCCAATTTCAAAATTCTAATTTTTAATATTTTAATTATTGAGCATCCAAATTGGTTCAAATTTGCTGTAGACTGAAAAATGAATATTTAGAATAATTAAATAGGGTTTGCAAGCATGTATTTATCCCGTAAACTGCCTTAAATATTTTTAAATCCTTGTGTTCGGCCAATTTCAAAATTCTAATTTTTATTATTTTAATTTTTGAGCATCCAAATTGGTTCAAATTTGCTGTAGACTGAATAAATAATATTAAGAATAATTATATAGGGTTTGCAAGCAAGTATTTATCCCGTAAACTGCCTCAAAAAATTTTAACACTAGAGTTCCGCTAATTTCAAAATTCTAATTTTTAATATCTTGATTTTTGACCATCCTAATTGGTTCAAATATGCTATATAATGACAAAAAATTATTTAGAATAAATAAATATGGTTTGCAAGCATGTATTTAACCCGTAAACTTGCTTAAATATTTTTAAAGTGTGTTCTCTTAATTATTAATTAATGTGGGGAAACAACGGGCTAAAACTTCCTCTGAGAAAAGTCATTTCCTTAAAGTACGCTCAGCTGAGCAGTGCTGATGTAGAAAGAAGCTTTTCAAAATGGAAGTCCCATTTGATTGATTGAGACCCAACAGGATGAGTTTTAACACCGAAAACCTTGAATTGCACATGGTTATTAATCACTACTACGCCCTTGATGACGAAAAATAAATTTCAATACCTTGGAATGAAATATTAAATGGTGTATTTTGATGCGTACGTGATACAATAAATAAATTAATTATACCGCAATCAAAACATTTTAATTTTAAAATCCATCGCCATGTTAGTAATGTTGATTGAGCTCCATTAGTAGAATAGTGTTAAGATATATGTTCTATATATACCGCTGACCACCTCTAGGCTATGAAAAAGGCTAACAAATAGTAGAAATGGGTATTTTCCAGCGAATTTTGAACATGGTTCTATCATTTATGCAGTGGAAATTGAACTTAAAAAAACCGTCTAAAACCGTCCAAATTGAAAAAAAAAATCGATTAAAACCGACTAAATTTATACGAAAACCCGTCTAAAAATAGTCGACTATTTTCCCCAAAAAAATCGTCAAAAATTTACAGCCCTACTAATATTTTAAAAAAAAAATAAATGAATAAATAAATTAATTACTAAATAAATAATTATTTAATTAAATAAATATATAAATAATTAAAGTGAATTTAAAAGTGGAGACGCGACAAAATCCTGAGAAAATACATTTTAATTAATAATTTAAAAAAAGTTAAATTAATTAATGAATAAATAAATTATTTAATTAATTAATAAATAAATAATTATTAAATAAATATTCCATGAAGTGAATTAAAGAGTGAAGACGCGACAAAACCCTGAGAAAATACATTTTAATTAATAATTTAAAAAAAGTTAAATAAATAAATGAATAAATAAATTATTTAATTAATTAATAAATAAATAATTATTAAATAAATATTCCATGAAGTGAATTAAAGAGTGACGACGCCACAAAACCCTGAGAAAATACTTTTTTATTAATATTTTTAAAAAATTAATAAATATATTAATTAATTAATAAATATTTAAATTAATCAATAAATTATTAAATAAAGAAATGAATAAATAAACAATCCATGAAGTGAATTTATTAATATTATAATAAATAAATAAATATTTAATAAAAATATATAAATATATGAATAAATATATAAATAATTAAATTAAAAAATTAATTAATTAATAAACATATAAATAAATAAATATTCTATGAAGTGAATTAAATAGAGAAGACGCGATAAAACCCTGACAAAATACTTTTTTAATAATAATTTTAATAATTAAATTATTTTCAGTCGTCCTCTAAGTGAATTAAAGAGAGAAGACGCGACAAAACCCTGAGAAAATACTTTTTAATTAATAATTTTAATAAATTTATGAATTGCAGTCGTCCTTGAAGTGAATTAAAGTGTGAAGACGCAACAAAACCCTGAGAAATACATTTTTACTTATATTAAAAAAAAAATAAATAAATAAATGTATAAATTAATAAATAAATAAATAAATTAATTAATAATTAATAAATAAATATTCCATGAAGTGAATTAAAGAGAGAAGACGCGACAAAACGCTGAGAAAATATTTTTTAACTAATATTTATAAAAACAAATAAATTATTTAATTAATTAATAAATAAATAATTATTTAATAAATATTCCATGAAGTGAATTAAAGAGAGAATACGCGACAAAACGTTGAGAAAATACTTTTTACCTAATATTTTTAAAAAACAAATCAAATTTAAAGCGTCCTTGAAGTGAATTAAAGAGTGAAGAAGCGACAAAACCCTGAGAAAATACTTTTTAATTAGCAATTTTAATAAATTTATGAATTTCAGTCGTCCTTGAAGTGAATTTAAGAGTGAAGACGCGACAAAACCCTGAGAAAATAAATTTTAACACTTGAGTTCCGCTAATTTCAAAATTCTAATTTTTATTATTTTAATTTTTGAGGATCCTAATTGGTTCAAATTTGCTATAGACTGACAAAATAATATTAAGAATAATAACAAAAAAACGTTGAGAAAATACTTTTTACCTAATATTTTTAAAAAACAAATCAAATTTAAAGCGTCCTTGAAGTGAATTAAAGAGTGAAGACGCGACAAAACCCTGAGAAAATACTTTTTAATTAGCAATTTTAATAAATTTGAATTTCAGTCGTCCTTGAAGTGAATTTAAGAGTGAAGACGCGACAAAACCCTGAGAAAATACATTTTAACTAATATTTTAAAAAAATTTTATAAATGAATGAATGAATGAATTAATTAATTAATTAATAAATAAATAAATAATTAAATAAATAAATATATAAATAAAAAAAGTGAATTAAAGAGTGAAGACGTGACAAAACCATGAGAAAATACTTTTTAATTAATAATTTTCATAAATTTATGAACTGCAGTCGTCCTTGAAGTGAATTAAAGAGTGAAGACGCGACAAAACCCTGAGAAAATACATTTTAATTAATAATTTAAAAAAAGTTAAATAAACAAATGAAGAAATAAATTATTTAATTAATTAATAAATAAATAATTATTAAATAAATATTCCATGAAGTGCATTAAAGAGTGACGACGCGACAAAACCCTGAGAAAATACTTTTTTATTAATATTTTTAAAAAATTAATAAATATATTAATTAATTAATAAATATGTAAATTAATCAATAAATTAATAAATAAATAAATAAAAATTCCATGAGTGGAATTAATTAATATTATAAAAAATAAATAAATAAATATTTAATAAAAATATATAAATAAATGAATAAATATATGAATAATTAAATTAAAAAATTAATTAATTAATAAACATATAAATAAATAAATAAATAAATATTCCATGAAGTGAATTAAAGAGTGACGACGCGACAAAACCCTGACAAAATAATCTTTAATTAATAATTTTAATAAATAAATTAATTTTCAGTCGTCCATGAAGTGAATTAAAGAGTGAAGACGACAACACCCTGGAAAATAGATTTTAACTAATATTTAAAAAAATAAATGAATAGATAATTAAATTAATTAATTAATTAATTAATAAATAATAAATAAATATTCCATGAAGTGAATTAAAGAGATAAGACGCGACTAAACCCTGAGAAAATACATTTTATTTAATATTTCAAAAAAAAAATAAATAAATAAATGAAAAAATAAATAAATAAATTAATTTTGAAATATTTTATAAATAAATTAATTAATTAAATAAATAAATATTCCTTGAAGTGAATTAAAGAGTGAAGACGCGATAAAACCCTTAGAAAATACATTTTGACTTATACTTAAAAATAAATGAATAAATAAATAAATAAATTAATTAATTAATTAATAATTAATAAATAAATATTCCATGAAGTGAATTAAAGAGAGAAGACGCAACAATACGCTGAGAAAATACTTTTTATTTAATAATTTTAATAAATTTATGAATTTCAGTTGTCCTTGAAGTGAATTAAAGAGTGAAGACGCAACAAAACCTTGAGAAAATACATTTTGACTTATAATTAAAAAAAATAAATAAATGAATAAATAAATCAATAAATTAATTAATTAATTAATTAATAAATATTCCATGAAGTGAATTAAAGAGAGAAGACGCGACAAAACGGTGAGAAAATACTTTTTAATTAATCTTTTACAAAAACAAATCAAATTTCAAGAGTCCTTGAAGTGAATTAATGAGTGAAGACGCGACAAAACCCTTAAAAAATACATTTTAATTAATAACTATTATAAATTTATTAATTGCAATCGTTCTTAAAGTGAATTAAAGAGTGAAGACGCGACAAAACCTTGAGAAAATACTTTTTAATTAATTATTTTAATAAATTTTTGAATTGTAGTCGTCCTTGAAGTGAATTAAAGATTGAAGATGCTACAAAACCCTGAAAAAATACATTTTAACTAATATTTAAAAATAAATAAATAAATTAATGAATAAATAAATAAATTAATAAACATAAATAAATAAAAAAATAAATTAATTAATTAATTAATCAATAAATAAATAATAAATAAATATTCAATGAAGTGAATTAAAGAAGGACGCGACAAAACCCTGAGAAAATACTTTTTTATTAATTTTTTTAAAAAATAAATTAATAAATAAATAAATTATAATCCAGGAAGTGAATTAAAGAGAGAAGTCGCGACAAAACCCTGAGAAAATACTTTTTTTATTAATTTTTTAAAAAATAAATTAATAAATAAATAAATTAATAATCCAGGAAGTGAATTAAAGAGAGAAGTCGCGACAAAACCCTGAGAAAATACTTTTTTATTAATTTTTTTAAAAAATAAATAAATAAATAAATAAATTAATTAATAATCCAGGAAGTGAATTAAAGAGAGAAGTCGCGACAAAACCCTGAGAAAATACTTTTTTATTAATTTTTTTAAAAAATAAATAAATAAATAAATAAATTAATTAATAATCCAGGAAGTGAATTAAAGAGAGAAGTCGCGACAAAACCCTGAGAAAATACTTTTTTATTAATTTTTTTAAAAAATAAATTAATAAATAAATAAATTAATAATCCAGGAAGTGAATTAAAGAGAGAAGTCGCGACAAAACCCTGAAAAAATACTTTTTTATTAATTATTTAAAAAATAAATTAATAAATAAATAAATTAATAATCCAGGAAGTGAATTAAAGAGAGAAGTCGCGACAAAATCCTGAGAAAATACTTTTCTATTAATTTTTTAAAAAATAAATTAATAAATAAATAAATTAATAATCCAGGAAGTGAATGAAAGAGAGAAGTCGCGACAAAACCCTGAGAAAATACATTTTAATTTATAATTTTAATAAATTTATGAATTTCATTCGTCCTTGAAGTGAATTAAAGAGTGAACTCGCGACAAAACCCTGAAAAAATAATTTAAACTAAGATTTTAAAAATAAATAAATAAATTAATAAAAATAAATAAATAAATAAATTAATAAATAAATAAATAAATAAAATAATTAATTATAAATAAATAATTAATAAATAAATATTCAATGAAGTGAATTAAAGAAGGACGCGACAAAACCCTGAGAAAATACTTTTTTATTAATTTTTTTAAAAAATAAATTAATAAATAAATAAATTAATAATCCAGGAAGTGAATTAAAGAGAGAAGTCGCGACAAAACCCTGAGAAAATACTTTTATATTAATTTTAAAAAAAATAAATTAATAAATAAATAAATTAATAATCCAGGAAGTGAATTAAAGAGTAAAACGCGACAAAACCCATTTGAAAAAATACATTTTAACTAATATTAAAAATATAAAAATAAAAATAATGAATTTATAAATAAATTAATAAAAATAAATAAATAAATAAATAAATAAATTAATTAATGAATAAATAATTAATAAATAAATATTCAATGAAGTGAATTAAAGAAGGACGCGACAAAACCCTGAGAAAATACTTTTTTATTAATTTTTTTAAAAAATAAATTAATAAATAAATAAATTAATAATCCAGGAAGTGAATTAAAGAGAGAAGTCGCGACAAAATCCTGAGAAAATACTTTTCTATTAATTTTTTAAAAAATAAATTAATAAATAAATAAATTAATAATCCAGGAAGTGAATGAAAGAGAGAAGTCGCGACAAAACCCTGAGAAAATACATTTTAATTTATAATTTTAATAAATTTATGAATTTCATTCGTCCTTGAAGTGAATTAAAGAGTGAAGTCGCGACAAAATAATTTTACCTAAGATTTTAAAAATAAATAAATTAATAAAAATAAATAAATTAATAAATAAATAAATAAATAAAATAATAATTTATAAATAAATAATTAATAAATAAATATTCAATGAAGTGAATTAAAGAAGGACGCGACAAAACCCTGAGAAAATACTTTTTTATTAATTTTTTTTAAAAAATAAATTAATAAATAAATAAATTATAATCCAGGAAGTGAATTAAAGAGAGAAGTCGCGACAAAACCCTGAGAAAATACTTTTTTTATTAATTTTTTAAAAAATAAATTAATAAATAAATAAATTAATAATCCAGGAAGTGAATTAAAGAGAGAAGTCGCGACAAAACCCTGAGAAAATACTTTTTTATTAATTTTTTTAAAAAATAAATAAATAAATAAATAAATTAATTAATAATCCAGGAAGTGAATTAAAGAGAGAAGTCGCGACAAAACCCTGAGAAAATACTTTTTTATTAATTTTTTTAAAAAATAAATTAATAAATAAATAAATTAATAATCCAGGAAGTGAATTAAAGAGAGAAGTCGCGACAAAACCCTGAAAAAATACTTTTTTATTAATTATTTAAAAAATAAATTAATAAATAAATAAATTAATAATCCAGGAAGTGAATTAAAGAGAGAAGTCGCGACAAAATCCTGAGAAAATACTTTTCTATTAATTTTTTAAAAAATAAATTAATAAATAAATAAATTAATAATCCAGGAAGTGAATGAAAGAGAGAAGTCGCGACAAAACCCTGAGAAAATACATTTTAATTTATAATTTTAATAAATTTATGAATTTCATTCGTCCTTGAAGTGAATTAAAGAGTGAACTCGCGACAAAACCCTGAAAAAATAATTTAAACTAAGATTTTAAAAATAAATAAATAAATTAATAAAAATAAATAAATAAATAAATTAATAAATAAATAAATAAATAAAATAATTAATTATAAATAAATAATTAATAAATAAATATTCAATGAAGTGAATTAAAGAAGGACGCGACAAAACCCTGAGAAAATACTTTTTTATTAATTTTTTTAAAAAATAAATTAATAAATAAATAAATTAATAATCCAGGAAGTGAATTAAAGAGAGAAGTCGCGACAAAACCCTGAGAAAATACTTTTATATTAATTTTAAAAAAAATAAATTAATAAATAAATAAATTAATAATCCAGGAAGTGAATTAAAGAGTAAAACGCGACAAAACCCATTTGAAAAAATACATTTTAACTAATATTAAAAATATAAAAATAAAAATAATGAATTTATAAATAAATTAATAAAAATAAATAAATAAATAAATAAATAAATTAATTAATGAATAAATAATTAATAAATAAATATTCAATGAAGTGAATTAAAGAAGGACGCGACAAAACCCTGAGAAAATACTTTTTTATTAATTTTTTTAAAAAATAAATTAATAAATAAATAAATTAATAATCCAGGAAGTGAATTAAAGAGAGAAGTCGCGACAAAATCCTGAGAAAATACTTTTCTATTAATTTTTTAAAAAATAAATTAATAAATAAATAAATTAATAATCCAGGAAGTGAATGAAAGAGAGAAGTCGCGACAAAACCCTGAGAAAATACATTTTAATTTATAATTTTAATAAATTTATGAATTTCATTCGTCCTTGAAGTGAATTAAAGAGTGAAGTCGCGACAAAATAATTTTACCTAAGATTTTAAAAATAAATAAATTAATAAAAATAAATAAATTAATAAATAAATAAATAAATAAAATAATTAATTATAAATAAATAATTAATAAATAAATATTCAATGAAGTGAATTAAAGAAGGACGCGACAAAACCCTGAGAAAATACTTTTTTATTAATTTTTTTTAAAAAATAAATTAATAAATAAATAAATTATAATCCAGGAAGTGAATTAAAGAGAGAAGTCGCGACAAAACCCTGAGAAAATACTTTTTTATTAATTTTTATAAAAATAAATTAATAAATAAATAAATTAATAAACCAGGAAGTGAATTAAAGAGAGAAGTCGCGACAAAACCCTGAGATAATACTTTTTTATTAATTTTTTTAAAAAATAAATTAATAAATAAATAAATTAATAATCCAGGAAGTGAATTAAAGAGAGAAGTCGCGACAAAACCCTGAAAAAATACTTTTTTATTAATTTTTTTAAAAAATAAATTAATAAATAAATAAATTAATAATCCAGGAAGTGAATTAAAGAGAGAAGTCGCGACAAAACCCTGAGAAAATGCTTTTTTAATTATTTTTTTAAAAAATAAATTAATAAATAAATAAATTAATAATCCAGGAAGTGAATTTTAGAGAGAAGTCGCGACAAAACCCTGAGAAAATGCTTTTTTAATTATTTTTTTAAAAAATAAATTAATAAATAAATAAATTAATAATCCAGGAAGTGAATTTTAGAGAGAAGTCGCGACAAAACCCTGAGAAAATACTTTTTTATTAATTTTTTTAAAAAATAAATTAATAAATAAATAAAAATAATAATCCAGGAAGTAAATTAAAGAGAGAAGTCGCGACAAAACCCTGAGAAAATACTTTTTTATTAATTTTTTTAAAAAATAAATTAATAAAAAAATAAATTAATAATCCAGGAAGTGAATTAAAGAGAGAAGTCGCGACAAAACCCTGAAAAAATACTTTTATATTAATTTTTTTAAAAATAAATTAATAAATAAATAAATTAATAATCCAGGAAGTGAATTAAAGAGAGAAGTCGCGACAAAACCCTGAGATAATACTTTTTTTATTAATTTTTTTAAAAATAAATTAATAAATAAATAAATTAATAATCCAGGAAGTGAATTAAAGAGAGAAGTCGCGACAAAACCCTGAGATAATACTTTTTTATTAATTTTTTTAAAAAATAAATTAATAAATAAATAAATTAATAATCCAGGAAGTGAATTAAAGAGAGAAGTCGCGACAAAACCCTGAGAAAATACTTTTTTATTAATTTTTTAAAAAATAAATTAATAAATAAATAAATTAATAATCCAGGCAGTGAATTAAAGAGAGAAGTCGCGAAAAAACCCTGTGAAAATACTTTTTTATTAATTTTTTTAAAAAGAAATTAATAAATAAATAAATTAATATTCCAGGAAGCGAATTAAAGAGTGAAGTCGCGACAAAACCCTGAAAAAATACATTTTAACTAATATTTTAAAAATAAATCAATAAATTAATAAAAAATAAATAAATAAATAAATAAATAAATTAATTAATAAATAAATAAATAAAATAATTAATTATAAATAAATAAATAATAAATAAATAATCAATGAAGTGAATTAAAGAAGGACGCGACAAAACCCTGAGAAAATACTTTTTTATTAATTTTTTTAAAAAATAAATAAATAAATAAATAAATTAATAATCCAGAAAGTGAATTAAAGAGTGAAGACGCGACAAAACCCTGAGAAAATACATTTTAATTTATAATTTTAATAAATTTATGAATTTCATTCGTCCTTGAAGTGAATTAAAGAGTGAAATCACGACAAAACCCTGAAAAAATACATTTTAACTAATATTTTAAAAATAAATAAATAAATTAATGAATAAATAAATAAATTAATAAAAATAAATAAATAAATAAATTAATTAATTAATAAATAAATAATTAATAAATGAATATTCAATGAAGTGAATTAAAGAAGGACGCGACAAAACCCTGAGAAAATACTTTTTTATTAATTTTTTTAAAAAATAAATTAATAAATAAATAAATTAATAATCCAGGAAGTGAATTAAAGAGAGAAGTCGCGACAAAACCCTGAGAAAATACATTTTAATTTATAATTTTAATAAATTTATGAATTTCATTCGTCCTTGAAGTGAATTAAAGAGTGAAGTCGCGACAAAATAATTTTACCTAAGATTTTAAAAATAAATAAATTAATAAAAATAAATAAATTAATAAATAAATAAATAAATAAAATAATTAATTATAAATAAATAATTAATAAATAAATATTCAATGAAGTGAATTAAAGAAGGACGCGACAAAACCCTGAGAAAATACTTTTTTATTAATTTTTTTTAAAAAATAAATTAATAAATAAATAAATTATAATCCAGGAAGTGAATTAAAGAGAGAAGTCGCGACAAAACCCTGAGAAAATACTTTTTTATTAATTTTTATAAAAATAAATTAATAAATAAATAAATTAATAAACCAGGAAGTGAATTAAAGAGAGAAGTCGCGACAAAACCCTGAGATAATACTTTTTTATTAATTTTTTTAAAAAATAAATTAATAAATAAATAAATTAATAATCCAGGAAGTGAATTAAAGAGAGAAGTCGCGACAAAACCCTGAAAAAATACTTTTTTATTAATTTTTTTAAAAAATAAATTAATAAATAAATAAATTAATAATCCAGGAAGTGAATTAAAGAGAGAAGTCGCGACAAAACCCTGAGAAAATGCTTTTTTAATTATTTTCCTACTATATATTAAAAAAACAAGGAAATCTCGGAAATCGAACTCGGGATGACGACGGGGCGAGGTCGGGGAGGTCGCGGCGAGCCTTTTCTCAAATGGGCGCGGGGGCGCCGGACGCCCCCGAGGGGGCGGAAACCGCCCCCGAAGAAACTTTCGTCTACCGATCCGGACGAAATTCGGCACGCGGGTCCGGGGCAACCCCCGGAGGCCGCCGCGCGGGCGCGTTCGCCCCGCAAAAGTCCGCGGGGCGCCCGGGAGCCCCGCGAAGGAGGCGCACCCGCGGGGCGGGTCGGCGGATCGGCGCGAGATTCTCGGGGGCGACGGAGGCGGCCGAGGCGAGCCGGACGAGCATACGGACCCGGGGTCGCCGGGCGCGGGATGGGGGCGCGGCGGGGCCCCGAAGTCGCCGCACCCGGGGGTGGCCGCGGAACGGCCGCGCCGATCGGGCCGAAATTCTGTGGGTACGTTCGGCGGCCGCCCCGGAGGCCGCCGCGCGGGCGCGTTCGCCCCGCGAAAGTCCGCGGGGCGCCCGGGAGCCCCGCGAACGAGGGGCGCCCGCGGGGAGGGTCGGCGGATCGGCGCGAAATTCGCGGGGGTGGAAGAGGCGGCCGAGCCGAGCAAGACGAGCATAGGGACCCGGGGTCGCCGGGCGCGGGATGGGGGCGCGGCGGTGCCCCGAAGTCGGCGCCCCCGGATGTGGCTTTGGAAAGGCCGCGCCGATCGGGCCGAAATTTGCGCGGGCCGCGGCGCGCGGGTCGCGGAGTCGGGCGCCGTCGTCGCGGAAGCCCGTGAAAGCCTGATGGCGCTCGGGAGCCCCGCGAACGAGGGGCAACCGCGGCGAGGGTCACCGGATCAAGGCGAGTTTCGCGAAGGTGGCGGAGGCGGCCGAGGCGAGCACGGAGAACCGGAGTCGGAAATTGCGGGAAAGGGGCGCGGCGGGGCCCCGAAGTCGCCGCTCCCGGGGGTGGCTTCGGGAACGGCCGCGCCGATAGGGTTGCCATAACCCCAGAGTTTGCCAATAAGTTTTGTCTGGCACCCGAGTCGGGCGGCCGCATCCTCGTAGCTACCCCCAACTGGAGTCAGTTGCCCCCCTAGGGTTGCCACTCTCCCATCAGACGCCTAACACTTAAGTCTGCCACGCCTCCTAGGGTTGCCACATGTCATAGAGGTTGCCAAAACTCAATGTGGCCGCCAACCCTAGGGTTGCCGCACGCCGTAGAGACTGCCCAAACTCAAGGCGGCCGACCACTATAGGGTTGCCACACGCTGTAGGGACTCCCAAAAATCAAGGCGGCCGCCCACCCTAGGGTTGCCACTCTCCCGTCAGACGCCTAACACTTAAGTCTTCCACGCCTCTTAGGGTTGCCAGACAACATCGGGACGACCAAAACTAAAGGCGGTCGCGTACTCTAGCGTTGCCAGACACCACAGGACCGGCCACAACTTAAGTCGGCCGCGCTTCATAGGGTTGCCACACGCTATAGTGACGGCCAAACTCAATGCGGCAAAGACTCCTAGGGTTGCCACACGCCATAGGGACGGCCCAAACCCCAAGCAGCCGTGAACCCTAGGGTTGCCACACGCCGTAGAGACTGCCCGAACTCAAGGCGGCCGACCACTCTAGGGTTGCCAGACACCACACGACCGGCCCCAACTTTAGTCAGCCGCCCTTCCTAGGGTTGCCGCACGCCGTAGTGACGGCAAAAACTCAAGGCGGCCGCGCACTCTAGGGTTGCCAGACACAACACGGCCGGACCCAACTTAAGTCGGCCGCGCTCCCAAAGGTTGCCGCACGCCACGGGGACGGCCTGAACTTATGGCGGTCTCGCTCCCTAGGGTTGCCGCACGCAGTGGGGACCACTCGAAGTCGAGGCGGCCGCGCACCCTAGGGTTGCCACCTGTCACGGGGACGCCCCGAACTCGAGGTGGCCTCGCTCCCTAGGGTTGCCGCACGTCACGGGGACGCCCGCAACTCGAGGCGGCCGTGCACCCCGGAGTTGCCGGGGGGCGAATCCTCGGTCGCGCGGAAAAAGTCGAGACGTATAGGGGATGTGAAATTACCATATTCTAGTTTTAAAAAATAAATTAATAAATAAATAAATTAATAATCCAGGAAGTGAATTTTAGAGAGAAGTCGCGACAAAACCCTGAGAAAATGCTTTTTTAATTATTTTTTTAAAAAATAAATTAATAAATAAATAAATTAATAATCCAGGAAGTGAATTTTAGAGAGAAGTCGCGACAAAACCCTGAGAAAATACTTTTTTATTAATTTTTTTAAAAAATAAATTAATAAATAAATAAAAATAATAATCCAGGAAGTAAATTAAAGAGAGAAGTCGCGACAAAACCCTGAGAAAATACTTTTTTATTAATTTTTTTAAAAAATAAATTAATAAAAAAATAAATTAATAATCCAGGAAGTGAATTAAAGAGAGAAGTCGCGACAAAACCCTGAAAAAATACTTTTATATTAATTTTTTTAAAAATAAATTAATAAATAAATAAATTAATAATCCAGGAAGTGAATTAAAGAGAGAAGTCGCGACAAAACCCTGAGATAATACTTTTTTTATTAATTTTTTTAAAAATAAATTAATAAATAAATAAATTAATAATCCAGGAAGTGAATTAAAGAGAGAAGTCGCGACAAAACCCTGAGATAATACTTTTTTATTAATTTTTTTAAAAAATAAATTAATAAATAAATAAATTAATAATCCAGGAAGTGAATTAAAGAGAGAAGTCGCGACAAAACCCTGAGAAAATACTTTTTTATTAATTTTTTAAAAAATAAATTAATAAATAAATAAATTAATAATCCAGGCAGTGAATTAAAGAGAGAAGTCGCGAAAAAACCCTGTGAAAATACTTTTTTATTAATTTTTTTAAAAAGAAATTAATAAATAAATAAATTAATATTCCAGGAAGCGAATTAAAGAGTGAAGTCGCGACAAAACCCTGAAAAAATACATTTTAACTAATATTTTAAAAATAAATCAATAAATTAATAAAAAATAAATAAATAAATAAATAAATAAATTAATTAATAAATAAATAAATAAAATAATTAATTATAAATAAATAAATAATAAATAAATAATCAATGAAGTGAATTAAAGAAGGACGCGACAAAACCCTGAGAAAATACTTTTTTATTAATTTTTTTAAAAAATAAATAAATAAATAAATAAATTAATAATCCAGAAAGTGAATTAAAGAGTGAAGACGCGACAAAACCCTGAGAAAATACATTTTAATTTATAATTTTAATAAATTTATGAATTTCATTCGTCCTTGAAGTGAATTAAAGAGTGAAATCACGACAAAACCCTGAAAAAATACATTTTAACTAATATTTTAAAAATAAATAAATAAATTAATGAATAAATAAATAAATTAATAAAAATAAATAAATAAATAAATTAATTAATTAATAAATAAATAATTAATAAATGAATATTCAATGAAGTGAATTAAAGAAGGACGCGACAAAACCCTGAGAAAATACTTTTTTATTAATTTTTTTAAAAAATAAATTAATAAATAAATAAATTAATAATCCAGGAAGTGAATTAAAGAGAGAAGTCGCGACAAAACCCTGAAAAAATACTTTTATATTAATTTTTTAAAAAATAAATTAATAAAAAAATAAATTAATATTCCAGGAAGTGAATTAAAGAGAGAAGTCGCGACAAAACCCTGAGAAAATACTTTTTTATTAATTTTTTTAAAAAATAAATTAATTAATAAATAAATTAATAATCCAGGAAGTGAATGAAAGAGAGAAGTCGCGACAAAACCCTGAGAAAATACTTTTTTATTTAATTGTTAAAAAATATATTAATAAATAAATAAATTAATAATCCAGGAAGTGAATTAAAGAGAGAAGTCGCGACAAAACCCTGAGAAAATGCTTTTTTAATTATTTTTTTAAAAAATAAATTAATAAATAAATAAATTAATAATCTAGGAAGTGAATTTAAGAGAGAAGTCGCGACAAAACCCTGAGATAATACTTTTTTATAAATTTTTTTAAAAAATAAATTAATAAATAAATAAATTAATAATCCAGGAAGTAAATTAAATAGAGAAGTCGCGACAAAACCCTGGGAAAATACTTTTTTATTTAAATTTTAAAAAATAAATTAATAAATAAATAAATTAATATTCCAGGAAGTGAATTAAAGAGTGAAGACGCGACAAAACCCTGAGAAAATACATTTTGATTTATAATTTTAATAAATTTATGAATTTCATTCGTCCTTGAAGTGAATTAAAGAGTGAAGTCACGACAAAACCCTGAAAAAATACATTTTAACTAATATTTTAAAAATAAATAAATAAATTAATGAATAAATAAATAAATTAATAAAAATAAATAAATAAATAAATAAATAAATAAATAAATAAATTAATTAATTAATATATAAATAATTAATAAATAAATATTCAATGAAGTGAATTAAAGAAGGACGTGACAAAACCCTAAGAAAATACTTTTTTATAAATTTTTTTAAAAAATAAATTAATAAATAAATAAATTATAATCCAGGAAGTGAATTAAAGAGAGAAGTCGCAACAAAACCCTGAGAAAATACTTTTTTATTAATTTTTTAAAAAATAAATTAATAAATAAATAAATTAATAATCCAGGAAGTGAATTAAAGAGAGAAGTCGCAACAAAACCCTGAAAAAATACTTTTTTATTAATTTTTTTAAAAAATAAATTAATAAATAAATTAATTAATAATCCAGGAAGTGAATTAAAGAGAGAAGTCGCGACAAAACCCTGAGAAAATACTTTTCTATTAATTTTTTAAAAAATAAATTAATAAATAAATAAATTAATAATCCAGGAAGTGAATTAAAGTGAGAAGTCGCGACAAAACCCTGAGAAAATACTTTTTTATTAATTTTTTAAAAAATTAATTAAAAAATAAATAAATTAATAATCCAGGAAGTGAATTAAAGAGAGAAGTCGCGACAAAACCCTGAGAAAATACTTTTTTATTAATTTTTTAAAAAATAAATTAATAAATAAATAAATTAATAATCCAGGAAGTGAATTAAAGAGAGAAGTCGCGACAAAACCCTGAGATAATACTTTTTTATTAATTTTTTTAAAAAATAAATTAATAAATAAATAAATTAATAATCCAGGAAGTAAATTAAAGAGAGAAGTCGCGACAAAACCCTGAGAAAATACTTTTTTATTTAATTTTTAAAAAATAAATTAATAAATAAATAAATTAATATTCCAGGAAGTGAATTAAAGAGTGAAGACGCGACAAAACCCTGAGAAAATACATTTTAATTTATAATTTTAATAAATTTATGAATTTCATTCGTCCTTGAAGTGAATTAAAGAGTGAAGTCACGACAAAACCCTGAAAAAATACATTTTAACTAATATTTTAAAAATAAATAAATAAATTAATGAATAAATAAATAAATTAATAAAAATAAATAAATAAATAAATAAATAAATAAATAAATTAATTATTTAATATATAAATAATTAATAAATAAATATTCAAATGAAGTGAATTAAAGAAGGACGTGACAAAACCCTGAGAAAATACTTTTTTATTAATTTTTTTAAAAAATAAATTAATAAATAAATAAATTATAATCCAGGAAGTGAATTAAAGAGAGAAGTCGCAACAAAACCCTGAGAAAATACTTTTTTATTAATTTTTTAAAAAATAAATTAATAAATAAATAAATTAATAATCCAGGAAGTGAATTAAAGAGAGAAGTCGCGACAAAACCCTGAAAAAATACTTTTTTATTAATTTTTTTAAAAATAAATTAATAAATAAATAAATTAATAATCCTGGAAGTGAATTAAAGAGAGAAGTCGAAACAAAACCCTGAGAAAATACTTTTTTATTTAATTTTTAAAATATATATTAATAAATAAATAAATTAATAATCCAGGAAGTGAATTAAATAGAGAAGTCGCGACAAAACCCTGAGAAAATACTTTTCTATTAATTTTTTAAAAAATAAATTAATAAATAAATAAATTAATAATCCAGGAAGTGAATTAAAGTGAGAAGTCGCGACAAAACCCTGAGAAAATACTTTTTTATTAATTTTTTAAAAAATTAATTAAAAAATAAATAAATTAATAATCCAGGAAGTGAATTAAAGAGAGAAGTCGCGACAAAACCCTGAGAAAATACTTTTTTATTAATTTTTAAAAAAATAAATTAATAAATAAATAAATTAATAATCCAGGAAGTGAATTAAAGAGAGAAGTCGCGACAAAACCCTGAGAAAATACTTTTTTATTAATTTTTTAAAAAATAAATTAAAAAATAAATAAATTAATAATCCAGGAAGTGAATTAAAGAGAGAAGTCGCGACAAAACCCTGAGAAAATACTTTTTTATTTAATTTTTAAAAAATAAATTAATAAATAAATAAATTAATATTCCAGGAAGTGAATTAAAGAGTGAAGACGCGACAAAACCCTGAAAAAATACATTTTAACTAATATTTTAAAAATAAATAAATAAATTAATGAATAAATAAATAAATTAATAAAAATAAATAAATAAATAAATTAATTAATTAATAAATAAATAATTAATAAATGAATATTCAATGAAGTGAATTAAAGAAGGACGCGACAAAACCCTGAGAAAATACTTTTTTATTAATTTTTTTAAAAAATAAATTAATAAATAAATAAATTAATAATCCAGGAAGTGAATTAAAGAGAGAAGTCGCGACAAAACCCTGAAAAAATACTTTTATATTAATTTTTTAAAAAATAAATTAATAAAAAAATAAATTAATATTCCAGGAAGTGAATTAAAGAGAGAAGTCGCGACAAAATCCTGAAAAAATGCTTTTTTATTAATTTTTTTAAAAAATAAATTAATAAATAAATAAATTAATAATCCAGGAAGTGAATTAAAGAGAGAAGTCGCGACAAAACCCTGAGAAAATACATTTTAATTTATAA
Source organism: Cloeon dipterum (assembly GCF_949628265.1). NCBI lineage: Eukaryota > Metazoa > Arthropoda > Insecta > Ephemeroptera > Baetidae > Cloeon > Cloeon dipterum. Next base: position 36,196,935 of record NC_088789.1, on the reverse strand, counting down.
TTTTAATAAATTTATGAATTTCATTCGTCCTTGAAGTGAATTAAAGAGTGAAGTCACGACAAAACCCTGAAAAAATACATTTTAACTTATATTTTAAAAATAAATAAATAAATTAATGAATAAAAAAATAAATTAATAAAAATAAATAAATAAATAAATAAATTAATTAATTAATATAGAAATAATTAATAAATAAATATTCAATGAAGTGAATTAAAGAAGGACGTGACAAAACCCTGAGAAAATACTTTTTTATTAATTTTTTTAAAAAATAAATAAATTAATAAATAAATTAATAATCCAGGAAGTGAATTAAAGAGAGAAGTCGCGACAAAACCCTGAGAAAATACTTTTTTATTAATTTTTTAAAAAATAAATTAATAAATAAATAAATTAATAATCCAGGAAGTGAATTAAAGAGAGAAGTCGCGACAAAACCCTGAGAAAATACTTTTTTATTTAATTTTTAAAATATATATTAATAAATAAATAAATTAATAATCCAGGAAGTGAATTAAATAGAGAAGTCGCGACAAAACCCTGAGAAAATACTTTTCTATTAATTTTTTAAAAAATAAATTAATAAATAAATAAATTAATAATCCAGGAAGTGAATTAAAGTGAGAAGTCGCGACAAAACCCTGAGAAAATACATTTTAATTTATAATTTTAATAAATTTATGAATTTCATTCGTCCTTGAAGTGAATTAAAGAGTGAAGTCACGACAAAACCCTGAAAAAATACATTTTAACTAATATTTTAAAAATAAATAAATAAATTAATGAATAAATAAATAAATTAATCAAAATAAATAAATAAATAAATAAATAAATAAATAAATAAATTAATTAATTAATATATAAATAATTAATAAATAAATATTCAATGAAGTGAATTAAAGAAAGACGTGACAAAACCCTGAGAAAATACTTTTTTATTAATTTTTTTAAAAAATAAATTAATAAATAAATAAATTATAATCCAGGAAGTGAATTAAAGAGAGAAGTCGCAACAAAACCCTGAGAAAATACTTTTTTATTAATTTTTTTAAAAAATAAATAAATTAATAAATAAATTAATAATCCAGGAAGTGAATTAAAGAGAGAAGTCGCGACAAAACCCTGAGACAATACTTTTTTATTAATTTTTTTAAAAAATAAATTAATAAATAAATAAATTAATAATCCAGGAAGTGAATTAAAGAGAGAAGTCGCGACAAAACCCTGAGAAAATACTTTTTTATTAATTTTTTTAAAAAATAAATAAATAAATTAATAATCCAGGAAGTGAATTAAAGAGAGAAGTCGCAACAAAACCCTGAGAAAATACTTTTTTATTAATTTTTTAAAAAATAAATTAATCAATAAATAAATTAATAATCCAGGAAGTGAATTAAAGAGAGAAGTCGCGAAAAAACCATGTGAAAATACTTTTTTATTAATTTTTTTAAAAAGAAATTAATAAATAAATAAATTAATATTCCAGGAAGCGAATTAAAGAGTGAAGTCGCGACAAAACCCTGAAAAAATACATTTTAACTAATATTTTAAAAATAAATCATTAAATTAATAAAAAATAAATAAATAAATAAATAAATTAATTAATTAATAAATAAATAAATAAAATAATAAATTATAAATAAATAAATAATAAATAAATAATCAATGAAGTGAATTAAAGAAGGACGCGACAAAACCCTGAGAAAATACTTTTTTATTAATTTTTTTTAAAAATAAATAAATAAATAAATAAATTAATAATCCAGAAAGTGAATTAAAGAGTGAAGACGCGACAAACCCTGATAAAATACTTTTTAATTAATAATTTTAATAAATTTATTAATTTCAGTCGTCCTTGAAATGAATTAAAGAGTGAAGACGCGAAAAAACCCTGAGAAAATACAATTTAATTTATAATTTTAATAAATTTATTAATTTCAGTCGTCCTTGAAGTGAATTAAAGAGTGAAACGCGACAAAACCCTGAGAAAATACATTTTAACTAATATATTTAAAAAACATAAATCAATAAATGAATAAATAAATATATAAATAAATTAATAAATTAATAAATAAATGATAAATAAATATTCCATGAAGTGAATTAAAGAGAGAAGACGCGACTAAACCCTGAGAAAATACATATTTACTAATATTTAAAAAAATAAATAAATAAATAAATAAATAAATAAATTAATTAATTAATTCATTAATAATTAAATAATAAATAAATATTCCTTGAAGTGAATTAAAGAGTGAAGACGTGACAAAACCCTGAGAAAATACATTTTAACTAATATTTTAAAAAAATATAAATAAATGAATAAAATAATTAATAATAAATTAATTAATTAATAAATAAATAAATAAATAAATAAATAATAAATAAATATTCCTTGAAGTGAATTAAAGAGAGAAGAAGCGACAAAACCCTGAGAAAAAACATTTTAACTAATATTTATAAAAAATAAATAAATGAATAAATTAATTAATTAATAAATAAATAACTAAATAAATAAATATTCCATGAAGTGAATTAAAGAGAGAAGACGCGACAAAACCCTGGAAAATACATTTTAACTAATATTTAAAAAATGAATAAATAAATAATTTATTTAATAAATAAATAAATAAATAAATAAATAATAAATTATTGTTCCATGAAGTGAATTAAAGAGAGAAGACGCGACAAAACCCTGAGAAAATATATTTTAACTAATATATTTAAAAAACATAAATCAATAAATGAATAAATAACTAAATAAATTAATTAATTAATTAATAAATTAATTAATTAATAATTAATTAAAAAAATAAATATTCCATGAAGTGAATTAAAGAGTGAAAACGCGACAATACGCTGAGAAAATACTTTTTAATTAATAATTTTAATAAATTTATGAATTTCAGTCGTCCTTGAAGTGAATTAAAGAGTAAAGACGTGACAAAACCATGGAAAATACATTTTAACTAATATTTAAAAAAATAAATGAATAAATAAATAAATCAATAAATTAATTAATTGATTAAATAATAAATAAATAATAAATAAATATTCCTTGAAGTGAATTAAAGAGTGAAGACGCGACAAAACCCTGGAAAATACTTTTTTATTAATTTTTTAAAAAATAAATTAATCAATAAATAAATTAATAATCCAGGAAGTGAATTAAAGAGAGAAGTCGCAACAAAACCCTGAGAAAATACTTTTTTATTAATTTTTTAAAAAATAAATTAATCAATAAATAAATTAATAATCCAGGAAGTGAATTAAAGAGAGAAGTCGCGAAAAAACCATGTGAAAATACTTTTTTATTAATTTTTTTAAAAAGAAATTAATAAATAAATAAATTAATATTCCAGGAAGCGAATTAAAGAGTGAAGTCGCGACAAAACCCTGAAAAAATACATTTTAACTAATATTTTAAAAATAAATCATTAAATTAATAAAAAATAAATAAATAAATAAATAAATTAATTAATTAATAAATAAATAAATAAAATAATAAATTATAAATAAATAAATAATAAATAAATAATCAATGAAGTGAATTAAAGAAGGACGCGACAAAACCCTGAGAAAATACTTTTTTATTAATTTTTTTTAAAAATAAATAAATAAATAAATAAATTAATAATCCAGAAAGTGAATTAAAGAGTGAAGACGCGACAAACCCTGATAAAATACTTTTTAATTAATAATTTTAATAAATTTATTAATTTCAGTCGTCCTTGAAATGAATTAAAGAGTGAAGACGCGAAAAAACCCTGAGAAAATACAATTTAATTTATAATTTTAATAAATTTATTAATTTCAGTCGTCCTTGAAGTGAATTAAAGAGTGAAACGCGACAAAACCCTGAGAAAATACATTTTAACTAATATATTTAAAAAACATAAATCAATAAATGAATAAATAAATATATAAATAAATTAATAAATTAATAAATAAATGATAAATAAATATTCCATGAAGTGAATTAAAGAGAGAAGACGCGACTAAACCCTGAGAAAATACATATTTACTAATATTTAAAAAAATAAATAAATAAATAAATAAATAAATAAATTAATTAATTAATTCATTAATAATTAAATAATAAATAAATATTCCTTGAAGTGAATTAAAGAGTGAAGACGTGACAAAACCCTGAGAAAATACATTTTAACTAATATTTTAAAAAAATATAAATAAATGAATAAAATAATTAATAATAAATTAATTAATTAATAAATAAATAAATAAATAAATAAATAATAAATAAATATTCCTTGAAGTGAATTAAAGAGAGAAGAAGCGACAAAACCCTGAGAAAAAACATTTTAACTAATATTTATAAAAAATAAATAAATGAATAAATTAATTAATTAATAAATAAATAACTAAATAAATAAATATTCCATGAAGTGAATTAAAGAGAGAAGACGCGACAAAACCCTGGAAAATACATTTTAACTTATATTTAAAAAATGAATAAATAAATAATTTATTTAATAAATAAATAAATAAATAAATAAATAATAAATTATTGTTCCATGAAGTGAATTAAAGAGAGATGACGCGACAAAACCCTGAGAAAATATATTTTAACTAATATATTTAAAAAACATAAATCAATAAATGAATAAATAACTAAATAAATTAATTAATTAATTAATAAATTAATTAATTAATAATTAATTAAAAAAATAAATATTCCATGAAGTGAATTAAAGAGTGAAAACGCGACAATACGCTGAGAAAATACTTTTTAATTAATAATTTTAATAAATTTATGAATTTCAGTCGTCCTTGAAGTGAATTAAAGAGTAAAGACGTGACAAAACCATGGAAAATACATTTTAACTAATATTTAAAAAAATAAATGAATAAATAAATAAATCAATAAATTAATTAATTGATTAAATAATAAATAAATAATAAATAAATATTCCTTGAAGTGAATTAAAGAGTGAAGACGCGACAAAACCCTGGAAAATACATTTTAACTAATATTTAAAAAAATAAATGAAAAAATAAATAAATCAATAAATTAATTAATTGATTAATTAATAAATAAATAATAAATAAATATTCCATGAAGTGAATTAAAGAGAGAAGACGCGACAAAACCCTGAGAAAATACATTTTAATGAATAATTTTAATAAATTTATTAATTTCAGTCGTCCTTCAAGTGAATTAAAGAGTGAAGACGCGACAAACCCCTGAGAAAATACATTTTGACTAATATTTTTTAAAAAAAATAAATAAATGAATAAATCATTTAATTAATTAATTAATAAATTAATAAATTAATTAATAAATAAATAATTAGTAAATAAATATTACCTGAAGTGAATTAATGAGAGAAGACGCGACAATACGCTGAGAAAATACTTTTTAATTAATAATTTTAATAAATTAATTATTTTCAGTCGTCCATGAAGTGAATTAAAGATTGAAGACGCGAAAAAACCCTGAGAAAATACATTTTAATTAATAATTTTAATAAATTTATTAATTTCAGTCGTCCTTGAAGTGAATTAAAGAGTGAAACGCGACAAAACCCTGAGAAAATACATTTTAACTAATATATTTAAAAAACATAAATCAATAAATGAATAAATAAATATATAAATAAATTAATAAATTAATAAATTAATAAATAAATAATAAACAAATATTCCATGAAGTGAATTAAAGAGAGAAGACGCGACAAAACCCTGAGAAAATACATTTTAAATAATATTTAAAAAAAATATAAATAAATGAATAAATAATTAAATTAATTAATTAATTAATAAATAATTAATGAATTAAATAAATAAATATTCCATGAAGTGAATTTAAGAGAGAAGACGCGTCAAAACCCTGAGAAAATACATTTTAACAAATATATTTAAAAAACATAAATCAATTAATGAATAAATAAATATATAAATAAATTAATTAATTAATAAATTAATAAATAAATGATAAATAATTATTCCATGAAGTGAATTAAAGAGAGAAGACGCGACTAAACCCTGAGAAAATACATATTTACTAATATTTAAAAAAATAAATGAATAAATAAATAAATAAATAAATTAATTAATTAATTAATTAATAATTAAATAATAAATAAATATTCCTTGAAGTGAATTAAAGAGTGAAGACGCGACAAAACCCTGAGAAAATACATTTTAACTAATATTTAAAAATAATAAATAAATGAATAAATTAATTAATTAATAAATAAATAATTAACTAATAAATATTACATGAAGTGAATTAATGAGAGAAGACGCGACAATACGCTGAGAAAATACTTTTTAATTGATAATTTTAATAAATTTATGATTTTCAGTTGTTTTTGAAGTGAATTAAAGAGTGAAGACGCGACAAAACCCTGACAAAATACTTTTTAATTAATAATTTCAATAAATTAATTATTTTCAGTCGTCCATGAAGTGAATTAAAGATTGAAGACGCGACAAAACCCTGAGAAAATACATTTTAACTAATATTTAAAAAACATAAATCAATAAAAGAATAAATAATTATATAAATTAATTAATTAATTAATTAATTAAGAAATAAATAATAAATAAATATTCCTTGAAGTGAATTAAAGAGTGAAGAGGGGACAAAACCCTGAGAAAATACATATTTACTAATATTTAAAAAAATTAATGAATAAATAATTAATTAAATTAATTAATTAATTAATAAATCAATAAATAAATAAATAAATAAATAATAAATTAATATTCCATGAAGTGAATTAAAGAGAGAAGACGCGACTAAACCCTGAGAAAATACATATTTACTAATATTTAAAAAAATAAATGAATAAATACATAAATAAATTAATTAATTAATAAATAAATAATAAATAAATATTCTTTGAAGTGAATTAAAGAGTGAAGACGCGACAAAACTCTGGAAAATACATTTTAACTAATATTTAAAAATAAATAAATAAATAAATTAATTAATTAATTAATTAATAAATAAATATTACCTGAAATGAATTAATGAGAGAAGACGCGACAAAACCCTGAGAAAATACATTTTAACTAATATTTAAAAAAAATAAATAAATGAATAAATTAATTAATTAATAAATTAATAAATTAATTAATAAATAAATAATTAGTAAATAAATATTACCTGAAGTGAATTAATGAGAGAAGACGCGACAATACGCTGAGAAAATACTTTTTAATTAATAATTTTAATAAATTTATGAATTTCAGTTGTCCTTGGAATGAATTAAAGAGTGAAGACGCGACAAAACCCTGACAAAATTAATGAATAAATAATTAATTAAATTAATTAATTAATTAATAAATCAATAAATAAATAAATAATAAATTAATATTCCATGAAGTGAATTAAAGAGAGAAGACGCGACTAAACCCTGAGAAAATACATATTTACTAATATTTAAAAAAATAAATGAATAAATACATAAATAAATTAATTAATTAATAAATAAATAATAAATAAATATTCTTTGAAGTGAATTAAAGAGTGAAGACGCGACAAAACTCTGGAAAATACATTTTAACTAATATTTAAAAATAAATAAATAAATAAATTAATTAATTAATTAATTAATAAATAAATATTACCTGAAATGAATTAATGAGAGAAGACGCGACAAAACCCTGAGAAAATACATTTTAATGAATAATTTTAATAAATTTATTAATTTCAGTCGTCCTTCAAGTGAATTAAAGAGTGAAGACGCGACAAACCCCTGAGAAAATACATTTTGACTAATATTTTTTAAAAAAAATAAATAAATGATTAAATCATTTAATTAATTAATTAATAAATTAATAAATTAATTAATAAATAAATAATTAGTAAATAAATATTACCTGAAGTGAATTAATGAGAGAAGACGCGACAATACGCTGAGAAAATACTTTTTAATTAATAATTTTAATAAATTAATTATTTTCAGTCGTCCATGAAGTGAATTAAAGATTGAAGACGCGAAAAAACCCTGAGAAAATACATTTTAATTAATAATTTTAATAAATTTATTAATTTCAGTCGTCCTTGAAGTGAATTAAAGAGTGAAACGCGACAAAACCCTGAGAAAATACATTTTAACTAATATATTTAAAAAACATAAATCAATAAATGAATAAATAAATATATAAATAAATTAATAAATTAATAAATTAATAAATAAATAATAAACAAATATTCCATGAAGTGAATTAAAGAGAGAAGACGCGACAAAACCCTGAGAAAATACATTTTAAATAATATTTAAAAAAAATATAAATAAATGAATAAATAATTAAATTAATTAATTAATTAATAAATAATTAATGAATTAAATAAATAAATATTCCATGAAGTGAATTTAAGAGAGAAGACGCGTCAAAACCCTGAGAAAATACATTTTAACAAATATATTTAAAAAACATAAATCAATTAATGAATAAATAAATATATAAATAAATTAATTAATTAATAAATTAATAAATAAATGATAAATAATTATTCCATGAAGTGAATTAAAGAGAGAAGACGCGACTAAACCCTGAGAAAATACATATTTACTAATATTTAAAAAAATAAATGAATAAATAAATAAATAAATAAATTAATTAATTAATTAATTAATAATTAAATAATAAATAAATATTCCTTGAAGTGAATTAAAGAGTGAAGACGCGACAAAACCCTGAGAAAATACATTTTAACTAATATTTAAAAATAATAAATAAATGAATAAATTAATTAATTAATAAATAAATAATTAACTAATAAATATTACATGAAGTGAATTAATGAGAGAAGACGCGACAATACGCTGAGAAAATACTTTTTAATTGATAATTTTAATAAATTTATGATTTTCAGTTGTTTTTGAAGTGAATTAAAGAGTGAAGACGCGACAAAACCCTGACAAAATACTTTTTAATTAATAATTTCAATAAATTAATTATTTTCAGTCGTCCATGAAGTGAATTAAAGATTGAAGACGCGACAAAACCCTGAGAAAATACATTTTAACTAATATTTAAAAAACATAAATCAATAAAAGAATAAATAATTATATAAATTAATTAATTAATTAATTAATTAAGAAATAAATAATAAATAAATATTCCTTGAAGTGAATTAAAGAGTGAAGACGCGACAAAACCCTGAGAAAATACATTTTAACTAATATTTAAAAATAATAAATAAATGAATAAATTAATTAATTAATAAATAAATAATTAACTAATAAATATTACATGAAGTGAATTAATGAGAGAAGACGCGACAATACGCTGAGAAAATACTTTTTAATTGATAATTTTAATAAATTTATGATTTTCAGTTGTTTTTGAAGTGAATTAAAGAGTGAAGACGCGACAAAACCCTGACAAAATACTTTTTAATTAATAATTTCAATAAATTAATTATTTTCAGTCGTCCATGAAGTGAATTAAAGATTGAAGACGCGACAAAACCCTGAGAAAATACATTTTAACTAATATTTAAAAAACATAAATCAATAAAAGAATAAATAATTATATAAATTAATTAATTAATTAATTAATTAAGAAATAAATAATAAATAAATATTCCTTGAAGTGAATTAAAGAGTGAAGAGGGGACAAAACCCTGAGAAAATACATATTTACTAATATTTAAAAAAATTAATGAATAAATAATTAATTAAATTAATTAATTAATTAATAAATCAATAAATAAATAAATAAATAAATAATAAATTAATATTCCATGAAGTGAATTAAAGAGAGAAGACGCGACTAAACCCTGAGAAAATACATATTTACTAATATTTAAAAAAATAAATGAATAAATACATAAATAAATTAATTAATTAATAAATAAATAATAAATAAATATTCTTTGAAGTGAATTAAAGAGTGAAGACGCGACAAAACTCTGGAAAATACATTTTAACTAATATTTAAAAATAAATAAATAAATAAATTAATTAATTAATTAATTAATAAATAAATATTACCTGAAATGAATTAATGAGAGAAGACGCGACAAAACCCTGAGAAAATACATTTTAACTAATATTTAAAAAAAATAAATAAATGAATAAATTAATTAATTAATAAATTAATAAATTAATTAATAAATAAATAATTAGTAAATAAATATTACCTGAAGTGAATTAATGAGAGAAGACGCGACAATACGCTGAGAAAATACTTTTTAATTAATAATTTTAATAAATTTATGAATTTCAGTTGTCCTTGGAATGAATTAAAGAGTGAAGACGCGACAAAACCCTGACAAAATACATTTTAACTAATATTTAAAAAAAAATAAATAAAAGAATAAATTAATTATTTAATTAATTAATTAATTAATTAATAAATAATTAATAAATGAATATTCCTTGAAGTGAATTAAAGAGTGAAGACGCGACAAAACCCTGAGAAAATACATTTTAACTAATATTTAAAAAAAAAAAATAAATGAATAAATTAATTAATTAATTTATTTATTTATTAATTAATTAAAAAATAATTAATAAATAAATATTACATGAAATGAATTAATGAGCGAAGACGCGACAATACGCTGAGAAAATACTTTTTAATTAATAATTTTAATAAATTTATGAATTTCAGCTGTCCTTGAAGTGAATTAAAGAGTGAAGACGCGACGAAACCCTGAGAAAATACATTATTTTAACTAATATAAAAAAAAAATAAATAAATGAATAAATAAATTAATTAATTAATTAATAAATTAATTATTTAATTAATTAAAAAATAATTAATAAATAAATATTACATGAAGTGAATTAATGAGAGAAGACGCGACAATACGCTGAGAAAATACTTTTTAATTAATAATTTTAATAAATTTATGAATTTCAGTTGTCCTTGGAATGAATTAAAGAGTGAAGACGTGACAAAACCCTGACAAAATACATTTTAACTAATATTTAAAAAAAAATAAATAAAAGAATAAATTAATTATTTAATTAATTAATTAATTAATTAATTAATAATTAATAAATGAATATTGCTTGAAGTGAATTAAAGAGTGAAGACGCGACAAAATCCTGAGAAAATACATTTTAACTAATATTTAAAAAAAAATAAATAAATGAATAAATTAATTAATTAATTTATTAATTAATTAAAAAATAATTAATAAATAAATATTACATGAAGTGAATTAATGAGCGAAGACGCGACAATACGCTGAAAAAATACTTTTTAATTAATAATTTTAATAAATTTATGAATTCGAGTTGTCCTTAAAGTGAATTAAAGAGTGAAGACGCGACAAAACCCTGAGAAAATACATTTTAACTAATATTTTTAAAAAAAAAATAAATAAATGAATAAATTAATTAATTAATTAATTATTAATTAATTTATAAATTAATTAATTAATTAATTAATTAAGTAATTAATTAATTAATAAATAATAAAAAAATATTACATGAAGTGAATTAAAGAGTGAAGACGCGACAAAACCCTGAGAAAATACATTTTAACTAATATATTTAAAAAACATAAATCAATAAATGAATAAATAAATATATAAATAAATTAATTAATTAATAAATTAATAAATAAATGATAAATAAATATTAAATGAAGTGAATTAAAGAGAGAAGACGCGACTAAACCCTGAGAAACTACATATTTACTAATATTTAAAAAAATAAATGATGAAATAAATTAATTAATTAATTAATAAATAAATAAATAAATAATAAATAAATATTCCATGAAGTGAATTAAAGAGTGAAGACGCGACAAAACCCTGGAAAATACATTTTAACCAATATTTAAAAAATGAATAAATAAATTAATTAATTAATTAATTAATTAATTAATTAATAAATAAATAAATAGTAAATAAATATTCCATGAAGTGAATTAAAGAGAGAAGACGCGACAAAACCCTGAGAAAATACATTTTAACTAATATTTAAAAAAAAATAAATAAAAGAATAAATTAATTAATTAATTAAATAATAAATTAATTAATTAATTAATTAAAAAATAATTAATAAATAAATATTACATGAAGTGAATTAATGAGAGAAGACGCGACAATACGCTGAGAAAATACTTTCTAATTAATAATTTTAATAAATTTATGAATTTCAGTTGTCCTTGAAGTGAATTAAAGAGTGAAGACGCGACAAAACCCTGACAAAATACATTTTAACTAATATATTTAAAAAACATAAATCAATAAATGAATAAATAAATATATAAATAAATTAATAAATTAATAAATAAATGATAAATAAATATTCCATGAAGTGAATTAAAGAGAGAAGACGCGACTAAACCCTGAGAAAATACATATTTACTAATATTTAAAAAAATAAATAAATAAATAAATAAATAAATTAATTAATTAATTAATAATTAAATAATAAATAAATATTCCTTGAAGTGAATTAAAGAGTGAAGACGTGACAAAACCCTGAGAAAATACATTTTAACTAATATTTTAAAAAAATATAAATAAATGAATAAAATAATTAATAATAAATTAATTAATTAATTAACAAATAAATAAATAAATAATAAATAAATATTCCTTGAAGTGAATTAAAGAGAGAAGACGCGACAAAACCCTGAGAAAAAACATTTTAACTAATATTAATAAAAAATAAATAAATGAATAAATTAATTAATTAATAAATAAATAATTAAATAAATAAATATTCCATGAAGTGAATTAAAGAGAGAAGACGCGACAAAACCCTGAGAAAATATATTTTAACTAATATATTTAAAAAACATAAATCAATAAATGAATAAATAACTAAATAAATTAATTAATTAATTAATTAATTAATAATTAATTAAAAAAATAAATATTCCATGAAGTGAATTAAAGAGTGAAAACGCGACAATACGCTGAGAAAATACTTTTTAATTAATAATTTTAATAAATTTATGAATTTCTGTCGTCCTTGAAGTGAATTAAAGAGTGAAGACGTGACAAAACCCTGGAAAATACATTTTAACTAATATTTAAAAAAATAAATGAATAAATAAATATATAAATAAATTAATAAATAAATGAAAAATAAATATTCCATGAAGTGAATTAAAGAGAGAAGACGCGACTAAACCCTGAGAAAATACATATTTACTAATATTTAAAAAAATAAATGAATAAATAAATAAATAAATAAATTAATTAATTAATAAATTAATAATTAAATAATAAATAAATATTGCTTGAAGTGAATTAAAGAGTGAAGACGCGACAAAACCCTGAGAAAATACATTTTAACTAATATAAAAAAAAAATAAATAAATGAATAAATAAATTAATTTATTAATTAATAAATTAATTAATTAATTAATTAAAAAATAATTAATAAATAAATATTACATGAAGTGAATTAATGAGAGAAGACGCGACAATACGCTGAGAAAATACTTTTTAATTAAAAATTTTAATAAATTTATGAATTTCAGTTGTCCTTGAAGTGAATTAAAGAGTGAAGACGCGACAAAACCCTGAGAAAATACATTTTAACTAATATTTTTAAAAAAAAAAATAAATAAATGAATAAATTAATTAATTAATAAATAAATAATTAAATAAATAAATATTCCATGAAGTGAATTAAAGAGAGAAGACGCGACAAAACCCTGGAAAATACATTTTAACTAATATTTAAAAAATGAATAAATAAATAATTTATTTAATAAATAAATAAATAAATAAATAATAAATTATTATTCCATGAAGTGAATTAAAGAGAGAAGACGCGACAAAACCCTGAGAAAATATATTTTAACTAATATATTTAAAAAACATAAATCAATAAATGAATAAATAACTAAATAAATTAATTAATTAATTAATAATTAATTAAAAAAATAAATATTGCATGAAGTGAATTAAAGAGTGAAAACGCGACAATACGCTGAGAAAATACTTTTTAATTAATAATTTTAATAAATTTATGAATTTCAGTCGTCCTTGAAGTGAATTAAAGAGTGAAGACGTGACAAAACCCTGGAAAATACATTTTAACTAATATTTAAAAAAATAAATGAATAAATAAATAAATCAATAAATTAATTAATTGATTAATTAATAATTAAATAATAAATAAATATTCCTTGAAGTGAATTAAAGAGTGAAGACGTGACAAAACCCTGAGAAAATACATTTTAACTAATATTTAAAAAAAAAATAAATAAATGAATAAAATAATTAATAAAAAATTAATTAATTAATTAATAAATAAATAAATAAATAAATAATAAATATTCCTTGAAGTGAATTAAAGAGAGAAGACGCGAGAAAACCCTGAGAAAAAACATTTTAACTAATATTTATAAAAAATAAATAAATGAATAAATTAATTAATTAATAAATAAATAATTAAATAAATAAATATTCCATGAAGTGAATTAAAGAGAGAAGACGCGACAAAACCCTGGAATATACATTTTAACTAATATTTAAAAAATAGATAAATAAATAAATTAATTAATTAATTATTAAATAAATAATAAATAAATATTCCATGAAGTGAATTAAAGAGAGAAGACTCGACAAAACCCTGAGAAAATACATTTTAATGAATAATTTTAATAAATTTATTAATTTCAGTCGTCCTTGAAATGAATTAAAGAGTGAAGACGCGAAAAAACCCTGAGAAAATACATTTTAATTAATAATTTCAATAAATTTATTAATTTCAGTCTTCCTTGAAGTGAATTAAAGAGTGAAACGCGACAAAACCCTGAGAAAATACATTTTAACTAATATATTTAAAAAACATAAATCAATAAATGAATAAATAAATATATAAATAAATTAATTAATTAATAAATTAATAAATAAATGATAAATAAATATTCCATGAAGTGAATTAAAGAGATAAAGACGCGACTAAACCCTGAGAAAATACATATTTACTAATATTTAAAAAAAAAAATAAATGAATAAATTAATTAATTAATAAATTAATTAATTAATTAATTAATAAATAATTAATAAATAAATATTACATGAAGTTAATTAATGAGAGAAGACGCGACAATACGCTGAGAAAATACTTTATAATTAATAATTTTAATAAATTTATGAATTTCAGTTGTCCTTGGAATGAATTAAAGAGTGAAGACGCGACAAAACCCTGACAAAATACTTTTTAATTAATAATTTCAATAAATTAATTATTTTCAGTCGTCCATGAAGTGAGTTAAAGAGTCAAGATGCGACAAAACCCTGAGAAAATGCTTTTTAATTAAAAATTTTAATAAATGAATTAATTTCAGTCATCCTTGAAGTGAATTAAAGAGTGAAGACGCGACAAAAACCTGAGAAAATAGTCTATAATTATTAATTTTAATAAATTTATTAATTTCAGTCGTCCTTGAAGTGAATTAAAGAGTGAAGACCCGACAAAACGCTGAGAAAACACATTTTAACTAATATTTAAAAAAAAATAAATGAATAAATTAATTAATTAATTATTAAATAAATAATTAATAAATAAATATTACCTGAAGTGAATTAATGAGAGAAGACGCGACAATACGCTGAGAAAATACTTTTTAATTAATAATTTCAATAAATTAATTATTTTCAATCGTCCATGAAGTGAATTAAAGATTGAAGACGCGACAAAACCCTGGAAAATATATTTTAACTAATATTTAAAAAATAAATAAATTAATTAATTAATTTATTAATTAATAAATGAATAAATAAATAATAAATTAATATTCCATGAAGTGAATTAAAAAGAGAAGACTTGACAAAACCCTGAGAAAATACATTTTAATGAATAATTTTAATAAATTTATTAATTTCAGTCGTCCTTCAAGTGAATTAAAGAGTGAAGACGTGACAAAACCCTGAGAAAATACATTTTAATTAATAATTTTAATAAATTTATGAATTTCAGTCGTCCTTGAAGTGAATTAAAGAGAGAAGACGCGTCAAAACCCTGAGAAAATACTTTTTAATTAATATTTAAAAAAAATAAATAAATGAATCAATAAATTAATTATTCAATAAATAAATAATTAATAAATAAATATTACATGAAGTGAATTAATGAGAGAAGACGCGACAATACGCTGAGAAAATACTTTCTAATTAATAATTTTAATAAATTTAAGAATTTCAGTTGTCCTTGAAGTGAATTAAAGAGTGAAGACGTGACAAAACCCTGGAAAATACATTTTAACCAATATTTAAAAAAATAAATGAATAAATAAATAAATCAATAAATTAATTAATTGATTAATTAATAAATAAATAATAAATAAATATTCCTTGAAGTGAATTAAAGAGTGAAGACGCGACAAAACCCTAAAAAAATACATTATTTTAACTAATATTTAAAAAATAGATAAATAAATAAATTAATTAATTAATTAACAAATAAATAAATAAATAATAAATAAATATTCCTTGAAGTGAATTAAAGAGAGAAGACGCGACAAAACCCTGAGAAAAAACATTTTAACTAATATTTATAAAAAATAAATAAATGAATAAATTAATTAATTAATAAATAAATAATTAAATAAATAAATATTCCATGAAGTGAATTAAAGAGAGAAGACGCGACAAAACCCTGGAAAATACATTTTAACTAATATTTAAAAAATGAATAAATAAATAATTTATTTAATAAATAAATAAATAAATAAATAATAAATTATTATTCCATGAAGTGAATTAAAGAGAGAAGACGCGACAAAACCCTGAGAAAATATATTTTAACTAATATTTAAAAAACATAAATCAATAAATAAATTAATTAATTAATAAATTAATAAATTAATTAATAAATAAATAATTAGTAAATAAATATTACCTGAAGTGAATTAATGAGAGAAGACGCGACAATACGCTGAGAAAATACTTTTTAATTAATAATTTTAATAAATTTATGAATTTCAGTTGTCCTTGGAATGAATTAAAGAGTGAAGACGCGACAAAACCCTGACAAAATTAATGAATAAATAATTAATTAAATTAATTAATTAATTAATAAATCAATAAATAAATAAATAAATAAATAATAAATTAATATTCCATGAAGTGAATTAAAGAGAGAAGACGCGACTAAACCCTGAGAAAATACATATTTACTAATATTTAAAAAAATAAATGAATAAATACATAAATAAATTAATTAATTAATAAATAAATAATAAATAAATATTCTTTGAAGTGAATTAAAGAGTGAAGACGCGACAAAACTCTGGAAAATACATTTTAACTAATATTTAAAAATAAATAAATAAATAAATTAATTAATTAATTAATTAATAAATAAATATTACCTGAAATGAATTAATGAGAGAAGACGCGACAAAACCCTGAGAAAATACATTTTAACTAATATTTAAAAAAAATAAATAAATGAATAAATTAATTAATTAATAAATTAATAAATTAATTAATAAATAAATAATTAGTAAATAAATACTACCTGAAGTGAATTAATGAGAGAAGACGCGACAATACGCTGAGAAAATACTTTTTAATTAATAATTTTAATAAATTTATGAATTTCAGTTGTCCTTGGAATGAATTAAAGAGTGAAGACGCGACAAAACCCTGACAAAATACATTTTAACTAATATTTAAAAAAAAATAAATAAAAGAATAAATTAATTATTTAATTAATTAATTAATTAATTAATAAATAATTAATAAATGAATATTCCTTGAAGTGAATTAAAGAGTGAAGACGTGACAAAACCCTGGAAAATACATTTTAACCAATATTTAAAAAAATAAATGAATAAATAAATAAATCAATAAATTAATTAATTGATTAATTAATAAATAAATAATAAATAAATATTCCTTGAAGTGAATTAAAGAGTGAAGACGCGACAAAACCCTGGAAAATACATTTTAACTAATATTTAAAAAATAGATAAATAAATAAATTAATTAATTAATTATTAAATAAATAATAAATAAATATTCCATGAAGTAAATTAAAGAGAGAAGACGCGACAAAACCATGGAAAATACATTTTAACTAATATTTAAAAAAATAAATGAATAAATAAATAAATCAATAAATTAATTAATTGATTAATTAATAAATAAATAATAAATAAATATTCCTTGAAGTGAATTAAAGAGTGAAGACGCGACAAAACCCTGGAAAATACATTTTAACTAATATTTAAAAAAATAAATGAATAAATAAATAAATCAATAAATAAATTAATTAATTAATTATTAATTAAATAATAAATAAATATTCCATGAAGTGAATTAAAGAGAGAAGACGCGACAAAACCCTGAGAAAATACATTTTAATGAATAATTTTAATAAATTTATTAATTTCAGTCGTCCTTCAAGTGAATTAAAGAGTGAAGACGCGACAAAACCCTGAGAAAATACATTTTGACTAATATTTTTTTAAAAAAAATAAATAAATGAATAAATTAATGAATTAATAAATTAATTAATAAATAAATAATTAGTAAATAAATATTACCTGAAGTGAATTAATGAGAGAAGACGCGACAATACGCTGAGAAAATACTTTTTAATTAATAATTTTAATAAATTAATTATTTTCAGTCGTCCATGAAGTGAATTAAAGATTGAAGACGCGAAAAAACCCTGAGAAAATACATTTTAATTAATAATTTTAATAAATTTATTAATTTCAGTCGTCCTTGAAGTGAATTAAAGAGTGAAACGCGACAAAACCCTGAGAAAATACATTTTAACTAATATATTTAAAAATAGATAAATAAATAAATTAATTAATTAATTATTTAATAAATAATAAACAAATATTCCATGAAGTGAATTAAAGAGAGAAGACGCGACAAAACCCTGAGAAAATACATTTTAATGAATAATTTTAATAAATTTATTAATTTCAGTCGTCCTTCAAGTGAATTAAAGAGTGAAGACGCGACAAAACCTTGAGAAAATACATATTACCTAATATATTTAAAAAACATAAATCAATAAATGAATAAATAAATAAATTAATTAATTAATTAATTTTTAAATAATTTAATAAATAAATAAATAAATATTCCTTGAAGTGAATTAAAGAGTGAAGTAGCGACAAAACCCTGAGAAAATACATTTTAACTCATATTTAAAAAAAATATAAATAAATGAATAAATAAATAAATAAATTAATTAATTAATTAATTAATAAATAATTAATGAATTAAATAAATAAATATTCCATGAAGTGAATTTAAGAGAGAAGACGCGTCAAAACCCTGAGAAAATACTTTTTAATTAATAATTTTAATAAATTTATGAATTTCAGTCTACCTTGAAGTGAATTAAAGAGTGAAGACTTGACAAAACCCTGAGAAAATACATTTTAACAAATATATTTAAAAAACATAAATCAATAAAAGAATAAATTAATTATTTAATTAATTAATTAATTAATTAATAAATAATTAATAAATGAATGTTCCTTGAAGTGAATTAAAGAGTGAAGACGCGAAAAACCCCTGAGAAAATACATTTTAACTAATATTTAAAAAAAAAATAAATAAATGAATAAATTAATTAATTAATTAATTTATTAATTAATTAAAAAATAATTAATAAATAAATATTACATGAAGTGAATTAATGAGCGAAGACGCGACAATACGCTGAGAAAATACTTTTTAATTAATAATTTTAATAAATTTATGAAATCGAGTTGTCCTTGAAGTGAATTAAAGAGTGAAGACGCGACAAAACCCTGAGAAAATACATTTTAACTAATATATTTAAAAAACATAAATCAATAAATGAATAAATAAATATATAAATAAATTAATAAATAAATGATAAATAATTATTCCATGAAGTGAATTAAAGAGAGAAGACGCGACTAAACCCTGAGAAAATACATATTTACTAATATTTAAAAAAATAAATGAATAAATAAATAAATAAATAAATTAATTAATTAATTAATTAATAATTAAATAATAAATAAATATTCCTTGAAGTGAATTAAAGAGTGAAGACGCGACAAAACCCTGAGAAAATACATTTTAACTAATATTTAAAAAAAATAAATAAATGAATAAATTAATTAATTAATTAAGTAATTAATTAATAAATAATTAATAAATAAATATTACATGAAGTGAATTAATGAGAGAAGACGCGACAATACGCTGAGAAAATACTTTTTAATTTTAATAAATTTATGAATTTCAGTTATCCTTGACGTGAATTAAAGAGTGAAGACGCGACAAAACCCTGACAAAATATTTTTATTTAATAATTTCAATAAATTAATTATTTTCAGTCGTCCATGAAGTGAATTAAAGATTGAAGACGCGACAAAACCCTGAGAAAATACATTTTAACTAATATATTTAAAAAACATAAATCAATAAATGAATAAATAAATATATAAATAAATTAATTAATTAATAAATTAATAATTAAATGATATATAAATATTCCATGGAGTGAATTAAAGAGAGAAGACGCGACTAAACCCAGAGAAAATACATATTTACTAATATTTAAAAAAAAATGAATAAATAAATAAATAATTAATTAATAAATAAATAAATAAATAATAAATAAATATTCCTTGAAGTGAATTAAAGAGTGAAGACGCTACAAAACCCTGAGAAAATACATTTTAACTAATATTTAAAAAAAAATAAATGAATAAATAAATTAATTAATTAATTAATTAAGAAATAAATAATAAATAAATATTCCTTGAAGTGAATTAAAGAGTGAAGAGGGGACAAAACCCTGAGAAAATACATATTTACTAATATTTAAAAAAATTAATGAATAAATAAATAATTAAATTAATTAATTAATTAATTAATAAATCAATAAATAAATAAATATATAATAAATTAATATTCCATGAAGTGAATTAAAGAGTGAAGACGAGACAAAACGCTGAAAAAATACAATTTAATTAATAATTTTAACAAATTTATTAATTTCAGTCGTCCTTGAAGTGAGTTTAAGAGTCAAGATGCGACAAAACCCTGAGAAAATACTTTTTAATTAAAAATTTTAATAAATGAATTAATTTCAGTCGTCCTTGAAGTGAATTAAAGAGTGAAGACCCGACAAAACGCTGAGAAAACACATTTTAACTAATATTTAAAAAGAATTAATAAATGACCCGACAAAACCCTGAGAAAATACATTTTAATTTATATTTAAAATAATAAATAAATGAATAAATAAATTAATTAAAAATTAATAAATTTATTAATTATTTCATTAATAGTAAACTAACTTATTAATTAATTAATAAATAAATAAATTAAATAACTAATTAATAAATAAATAACAAATTAATTAAATAAATATATAAATAAATATTCCATGAAGTGAATTAAAGTGAAAAAACGCGACAAAACGCTAAGAAAATACATTTAACTAATATTTAAAAAAAATTAATAAATTAATGAATAAATAAATAAATTAGTTAATTAATAAATTAATAAATAAATCATTAATTAATTAAATAAATAAATATATATAAATATTCCATGAAGGGAATTAAAGTGAGAAAACGCGACAAAACGCTAATAAAATACATTTTAAGTAATGATTTTAATAAATTTATTAATTTTCAGTCGTCCATGAATTGAATTAAAGAGTGAGGATGCGACAAAACCCTGAGAAAATACTTTTTAATTAACAATTTTAATTAATTTATTAATTTCAGTCGTCCTTGAAGTGAATTAAAGAGTGAAGACCCGACAAAACGCTGAGAAAACACATTTTAACTAATATTTAAAAAAAATTAATAAATAAATGAATAAATACATAAATTAATTAATAAATAAATGAATAAATTAATGAATTAATTAATAAATAAATATTTAATTAATTAATTAAAATAATAAATAAATATTCCTTGAAGTGAATTAAAGAGTGAAGACGCGACAAAACCCTGGAAAATACATTTTAACTAATATTTATAAAATGAATAAATTAATTAATTAATTAATAAATAAATAATAAATAAATATTACATGAAGTGAATTATTGAGAGGAGACGCGACAATACGCTTAGAAAATACTTTTTAGTTAATAATTTTAATAAATTTATGAATTTCAGCTGTCCTTGAAGTGAATTAAAGAGTGAAGACGCTACAAAACCCTGAGAAAATACATTTTAACTAATATTTAAAAAAAAATAAATGAATAAATTAATTAATTAATTAATTAATTAAGAAATAAATAATAAATAAATATTCCTTGAAGTGAATTAAAGAGTGAAGAGGGGACAAAACCCTGAGAAAATACATATTTACTAATATTTAAAAAAATTAATGAATAAATAAATAATTAAATTAATTAATTAATTAATTAATTAATTAATAAATCAATAAATAAATAAATATATAATAAATTAATATTCCATGAAGTGAATTAAAGAGTGAAGACGAGACAAAACGCTGAAAAAATACAATTTAATTAATAATTTTAACAAATTTATTAATTTCAGTCGTCCTTGAAGTGAGTTTAAGAGTCAAGATGCGACAAAACCCTGAGAAAATACTTTTTAATTAAAAATTTTAATAAATGAATTAATTTCAGTCATCCTTGAAGTGAATTAAAGAGTGAAGACGCGACAAAACCCTGAGAAAATAGTCTGTAATTAATAATTTTAATAAATTTATTAATTTCAGTCGTCCTTGAAGTGAATTAAAGAGTGAAGACCCAACAAAACGCTGAGAAAACACATTTTAACTAATATTTAAAAAAAATTAATAAATGACCCGACAAAACCCTGAGAAAATACATTTTAATTTATATTTAAAAAAAATAAATAAATAATAAATAAATTAATTAAAAATTAATAAATTTATTAATCATTTCATTAATAGTAAACTAACTTATTAATTAATTAATAAATAAATAAATTAAATAAATAATTAATAAATAAATAACAAATTATATAAATAAATATATAAATAAATATTCCATGAAGTGAATTAAAGTGAGAAAACGTGACAAAACGCTAATAAAATACATTTTAAGTAATGATTTTAATAAATTTATTAATTTTCAGTCGTCCATGAATTGAATTGAATAGTGAGGATGCGACAAAACCCTGAGAAAATACTTTTTAATTAATAATTTTAATATATTTATTAATTTCAGTCGTCCTTGAAGTGAATTAAAGAGTGAAGACCCGACAAAACGCTGAGAAAACACATTTTAACTAATATTTAAAAAAAAATTAATAAATAAATGAATAAATACATAAATTAATTAATAAATATGAATAAATTAATGAATTAATTAATAAATAAATGAATAAATTAATGAATTAATTAATAAATAAATATTTAATTAATTAATTAAAATAATAAATAAATATTCCATGAAGTGAATTAAAGTGAGAAAACGCGACAAAACGCTAAGAAAATACATTTAACTAATATTAAAAAAAAAAATAATAAATGAATGATTAAATAAATAAATTAATTAATAAATAAATAAATAATTAATTAATTAAATAAATAAATATTCCATGAAGTGAAATAAAGACGCGACAAAACGCTGGTAAAATACATTTTAATTAATAATTTTAAAAAAAATTTTAATTTCAGTCGTCCTTGAAGTAAATTAAAGAGTGAAGACGTGACAAAATCCTGAGAAAATAAATTTTAACTAATATTTAAAAAAAATTAAATAAATGAATAAATAAATAAATAAATTAATTAATTAATAAATAATTAAATAATTCATTATTAAAATTAATATATAAATAAATATTTCATGAAGTGAATTAAATAGAGAAGACGCAACAAAACGCTGACAAAATACTCTTTAATTAAAAATTTTAATAAATTTAATAATTTCAGTCGTCCTTGAAGTGAATTAAAGAGTGAAGATGCGACAAAACCATCAGAAAATACTCTTTAATTAAGAATTTTAATAAATTTATTAATTTCAGTCGTCCTTGAAGTGAATTAAAGAGTGAAGACCCGACAAAACGCTGAGAAAATACATTTTAACTAATATTTAAAAAAAATTAATAAATTAATGAATAAATAAATAAATTAGTTAATTAATAAATTAATAAATAAATCATTAATTAATTAAATAAATAAATATATATAAATATTCCATGAAGGGAATTAAAGTGAGAAAACGCGACAAAACGCTAATAAAATACATTTTAAGTAATGATTTTAATAAATTTATTAATTTTCAGTCGTCCATGAATTGAATTAAAGAGTGAGGATGCGACAAAACCCTGAGAAAATACTTTTTAATTAATAATTTTAATTAATTTATTAATTTCAGTCGTCTTTGAAGTGAAGTAAAGAGTGAAGACCCGACAAAACGCTGAGAAAACACATTTTAACAAATATTTAAAAAAAATTAATAAATAAATGAATAAATACATAAATTAATTAATAAATAAATGAATAAATTAATGAATTAATTAATAAATAAATATTTAATTAATTAATTAAAATAATAAATAAATATTCCATGAAGTGAATTAAAGTGAGAAAACGCGACAAAACGCTGAGAAAATACATTTAACTAATATTTAAAAAAAAATAATAAATAAATGATTAAATAAATAAATTAATTAATAAATAAATAAATAATTAATTAATTAAATAAATAAATATTCCATGAAGTGAAATAAAGACGCGACAAAACGCTGGGAAAATACATTTTAATTAATAATTTTAAAAAAATTTTAATTTCAGTCGTCCTTGAAGTAAATTAAAGAGTGAAGACGCGACAAAATCCTGAGAAAATAAATTTTAACTAATATTTAAAAAAAATTAATAAATTAATGAATAAATAAATAAATTAGTTAATTAATAAATTAATAAATAAATCATTAATTAATTAAATAAATAAATATATATAAATATTCCATGAAGGGAATTAAAGTGAGAAAACGCGACAAAACGCTAATAAAATACATTTTAAGTAATGATTTTAATAAATTTATTAATTTTCAGTCGTCCATGAATTGAATTAAAGAGTGAGGATGCGACAAAACCCTGAGAAAATACTTTTTAATTAATAATTTTAATTAATTTATTAATTTCAGTCGTCTTTGAAGTGAATTAAAGAGTGAAGACCCGACAAAACGCTGAGAAAACACATTTTAACTAATATTTCAAAAAAAATTAAAAAATAAATGAATAAATACATAAATTAATTAATAAATAAATGAATAAATAAATTAATTAATTAATAAATAAATATTTAATTAATTAATTAAAATAATAAATAAATATTCCATGAAGTGAATTAAAGTGAGAAGACCCGACAAAACCCTGAGAAAATACATTTTAATTTATATTTAAAAAAAATAAATAAATGAATAAATAAATTAATTAAAAATTAATAAATTTATTAATTATTTCATTAATAGTAAACTAACTTATTAATTAATTAATAAATAAATAAATTAAATAAATAATTAATAAATAAATAACAAATTAATTAAATAAATATATCAATAAATATTCCATGAAGTGAATTAAAGTGAAAAAACGCGACAAAACGCTAAGAAAATACATTTTAAGTAATGATTTTAATAAATTTATTAATTTTCAGTCGTCCATGAATTGAATTAAAGAGTGAGGATGCGACAAAACCCTGAGAAAATACTTTTTAATTAATAATTTTAATATATTTATTAATTTCAGTCGTCCTTGAAGTGAATTAAAGAGTGAAGACCCGACAAAACGCTGAGAAAACACATTTTAACTAATATTTAAAAAAAAATTAATAAATAAATGAATAAATACATAAATTAATAATAAATATGAATAAATTAATGAATTAATTAATAAATAAATGAATAAATTAATGAATTAATTAATAAATAAATATTTAATTAATTAATTAAAATAATAAATAAATATTCCATGAAGTGAATTAAAGTGAGAAAACGCGACAAAACGCTAAGAAAATACATTTAACTAATATTTAAAAAAAAAATAATAAATAAATGATTAAATAAATAAATTAATTAATAAATAAATAAATAATTAATTAATTAAATAAATAAATATTCCATGAAGTGAAATACAGACGCGACAAAACGCTGGTAAAATACATTTTAATTAATAATTTTAAAAAAATTTATTTTTCAGTCGTCATTGAAGTAAATTAAAGAGTGAAGACGTGACAAAATCCTGAGAAAATACATTTAACTAATATTTAAAAAAAATTAAATAAATGAATAAATAAATAAATAAATTAATTAATTAATAAATAATTAAATAATTCATTATTAAAATTAATATATAAATAAATATTTCATGAAGTGAATTAAATAGAGAAGACGCAACAAAACGCTGACAAAATACTCTTTAATTAAAAATTTTAATAAATTTAATAATTTCAGTCGTCCTTGAAGTGAATTAAAGAGTGAAGATGCGACAAAACCATCAGAAAATACTCTTTAATTAAGAATTTTAATAAATTTATTAATTTCAGTCGTCCTTGAAGTGAATTAAAGAGTGAAGACCCGACAAAACGCTGAGAAAATACATTTTAACTAATATTTAAAAAAATTAATAAATTAATGAATAAATAAATAAATTAGTTAATAAATAAATAAATAATTAATTAATTAAATAAATATATATTCCATGAAGTGAAATAAAGACGCGACAAAACGCTGGGAAAATACATTTTAATTAATAATTTTAAAAAAAATTTAATTTCAGTCGTCCTTGAAGTAAATTAAAGAGTGTAGACGCGACAAAATTCTGAGAAAATAAATTTTAACTAATATTTAAAAAAAAATTAAATAAATGAATAAATAAATAAATAAATTAATTAATAAATAAATAATTCATTATTAAAATTAAAATATAAATAAATATTCCATGAAGTGAATTAAATAGAGAAGACGCAACAAAACGCTGAGAAAACACTCTTTAATTAAAAATTTTAATAAATTTAATAATTTCAGTCGTCCTTGAAGTGAATTAAAGAGTGAAGACCCGACAAAACGCTGAGAAAATACATTTTAACTAATATTTAAAAAAAAATTAATTAATAAATGAATAAATAAATAATTAATTAATTCATTAAATGAATAAATAAACATTCTAAGAAGTGAATAAAACTGAGAAAATGCGACAAAACGCTGAGAAAATACATTTAACTAATATTTAAAAAAAAATAATAAATTAATGAATAAATAAATAAATTAGTTAATTAATAAATTAATAAATAAATCATTAATTAATTAAATAAATAAATATATATAAATATTCCATGAAGGGAAATAAAGTGAGAAAACGTGACAAAACGCTAATAAAATACATTTTAAGTAATGATTTTAATAAATTTATTAATTTTCAGTCGTCCATGAATTGAATTAAAGAGTGAGGATGCGACAAAACCCTGAGAAAATACTTTTTAATTAATAATTTTAATATATTTATTAATTTCAGTCGTCCTTGAAGTGAATTAAAGAGTGAAGACCCGACAAAACGCTGAGAAAACACATTTTAACTAATATTTAAAAAAAAATTAATAAATAAATGAATAAATACATAAATTAATAATAAATATGAATTAATTAATAAATAAATGAATAAATTAATGAATTAATTAATAAATAAATATTTAATTAATTAATTAAAATAATAAATAAATATTCCATGAAGTGAATTAAAGTGAGAAAACGCGACAAAACGCTAAGAAAATACATTTAACTAATATTAAAAAAAAAATAATAAATAAATGATTAAATAAATAAATTAATTAATAAATAAATAAATAATTAATTAATTAAATAAATAAATATTCCATGAAGTGAAATAAAGACGCGACAAAACGCTGGTAAAATACATTTTAATTAATAATTTTAAAAAAAATTTATTTTTCAGTCGTCCTTGAAGTAAATTAAAGAGTGAAGACGTGACAAAATCCTGAGAAAATACATTTAACTAATATTTAAAAAAAATTAAATAAATGAATAAATAAATAAATAAATTAATTAATTAATAAATAATTAAATAATTCATTATTAAAATTAATATATAAATAAATATTTCATGAAGTGAATTAAATAGAGAAGACGCAACAAAACGCTGACAAAATACTCTTTAATTAAAAATTTTAATAAATTTAATAATTTCAGTCGTCCTTGAAGTGAATTAAAGAGTGAAGATGCGACAAAACCATCAGAAAATACTCTTTAATTAAGAATTTTAATAAATTTATTAATTTCAGTCGTCCTTGAAGTGAATTAAAGAGTGAAGACCCGACAAAACGCTGAGAAAATACATTTTAACTAATATTTAAAAAAAATTAATAAATTAATGAATAAATAAATAAATTAGCTAATAAATAAATAAATAATTCATTAATTAAATAAATATATATTCCATGAAGTGAAATAAAGACGCGACAAAACGCTGGGAAAATACATTTTAATTAATAATTTTAAAAAAATTTTAATTTCAGTCGTCCTTGAAGTAAATTAAAGAGTGTAGACGCGACAAAATTCTGAAAAAAATTTTAACTAATATTTAAAAAAAAAATTAAATAAATGAATAAATAAATAAATAAATTAATTAATAAATAAATAATTCATTATTAAAATTAAAATATAAATAAATATTCCATGAAGTGAATTAAATAGAGAAGACGCAACAAAACGCTGAGAAAACACTCTTTAATTAAAAATTTTAATAAATTTAATAATTTCAGTCGTCCTTGAAGTGAATTAAAGAGTGAAGACCCGACAAAACGCTGAGAAAATACATTTTAACTAATATTTAAAAAAAAATTAATTAATAAATGAATAAATAAATAATTAATTAATTCATTAAATGAATAAATAAACATTCTAAGAAGTGAATAAAACTGAGAAAATGCGACAAAACGCTGAGAAAATACATTTAACTAATATTTAAAAAAAAATAATAAATTAATGAATAAATAAATAAATTAGTTAATTAATAAATTAATAAATAAATCATTAATTAATTAAATAAATAAATATATATAAATATTCCATGAAGGGAATTAAAGTGAGAAAACGTGACAAAACGCTAATAAAATACATTTTAAGTAATGATTTTAATAAATTTATTAATTTTCAGTCGTCCATGAATTGAATTAAAGAGTGAGGATGCGACAAAACCCTGAGAAAATACTTTTTAATTAATAATTTTAATATATTTATTAATTTCAGTCGTCCTTGAAGTGAATTAAAGAGTGAAGACCCGACAAAACGCTGAGAAAACACATTTTAACTAATATTTAAAAAAAAATTAATAAATAAATGAATAAATACATAAATTAATAATAAATATGAATAAATTAATGAATTAATTAATAAATAAATGAATAAATTAATGAATTAATTAATAAATAAATATTTAATTAATTAATTAAAATAATAAATAAATATTCCATGAAGTGAATTAAAGTGAGAAAACGCGACAAAACGCTAAGAAAATACATTTAACTAATATTTAAAAAAAAAATAATAAATAAATGATTAAATAAATAAATTAATTAATAAATAAATAAATAATTAATTAATTAAATAAATAAATATTCCATGAAGTGAAATAAAGACGCGACAAAACGCTGGTAAAATACATTTTAATTAATAATTTTAAAAAAAATTTATTTTTCAGTCGTCCTTGAAGTAAATTAAAGAGTGAAGACGTGACAAAATCCTGAGAAAATAAATTTTAACTAATATTTAAAAAAAATTAAATAAATGAATAAATAAATAAATAAATTAATTAATTAATAAATAATTAAATAATTCATTATTAAAATTAATATATAAATAAATATTTCATGAAGTGAATTAAATAGAGAAGACGCAACAAAACGCTGACAAAATACTCTTTAATTAAAAATTTTAATAAATTTAATAATTTCAGTCGTCCTTGAAGTGAATTAAAGAGTGAAGATGCGACAAAACCATCAGAAAATACTCTTTAATTAAGAATTTTAATAAATTTATTAATTTCAGTCGTCCTTGAAGTGAATTAAAGAGTGAAGACCCGACAAAACGCTGAGAAAATACATTTTAACTAATATTTAAAAAAAATTAATAAATTAATGAATAAATAAATAAATTAGTTAATAAATAAATAAATAATTAATTAATTAAATAAATATATATTCCATGAAGTGAAATAAAGACGCGACAAAACGCTGGGAAAATACATTTTAATTAATAATTTTAAAAAAATTTTAATTTCAGTCGTCCTTGAAGTAAATTAAAGAGTGTAGACGCGACAAAATTCTGAGAAAATAAATTTTAACTAATATTTAAAAAAAAATTAAATAAATGAATAAATAAATAAATAAATTAATTAATAAATAAATAATTCATTATTAAAATTAAAATATAAATAAATATTCCATGAAGTGAATTAAATAGAGAAGACGCAACAAAACGCTGAGAAAACACTCTTTAATTAAAAATTTTAATAAATTTAATAATTTCAGTCGTCCTTGAAGTGAATTAAAGAGTGAAGACCCGACAAAACGCTGAGAAAATACATTTTAACTAATATTTAAAAAAAAATTAATTAATAAATGAATAAATAAATAATTAATTAATTCATTAAATGAATAAATAAACATTCTAAGAAGTGAATAAAACTGAGAAAATGCGACAAAACGCTGAGAAAATACATTTAACTAATATTTAAAAAAAATAATAAATTAATGAATAAATAAATAAATTAGTTAATTAATAAATTAATAAATAAATCATTAATTAATTAAATAAATAAATATATATAAATATTCCATGAAGGGAATTAAAGTGAGAAAACGTGACAAAACGCTAATAAAATACATTTTAAGTAATGATTTTAATAAATTTATTAATTTTCAGTCGTCCATGAATTGAATTAAAGAGTGAGGATGCGACAAAACCCTGAGAAAATACTTTTTAATTAATAATTTTAATATATTTATTAATTTCAGTCGTCCTTGAAGTGAATTAAAGAGTGAAGACCCGACAAAACGCTGAGAAAATACATTTTAACTAATATTTAAAAAAAAATTAAATAAATGAATAAATAAATAAATAAATTAATTAATAAATAAATAATTCATTATTAAAATTAAAATATAAATAAATATTCCATGAAGTGAATTAAATAGAGAAGACGCAACAAAACGCTGAGAAAACACTCTTTAATTAAAAATTTTAATAAATTTAATAATTTCAGTCGTCCTTGAAGTGAATTAAAGAGTGAAGACCCGACAAAACGCTGAGAAAATACATTTTAACTAATATTTAAAAAAAAATTAATAAATAAATGAATAAATACATAAATTAATTAATAAATATGAATAAATTAATGAATTAAATAATAAATAAATGAATAAATTAATGAATTAATTATTAAATAAATATTTAATTAATTAATTAAAATAATAAATAAATATTCCATGAAGTGAATTAAAGTGAGAAAACGCGACAAAACGCTAAGAAAATACATTTAACTAATATTTAAAAAAAAATAATAAATAAATGATTAAATAAATAAATTAATTAATAAATAAATAAATAATTAATTAATTAAATAAATAAATATTCCATGAAGTGAAATAAAGACGCGACAAAACGCTGGTAAAATACATTTTAATTAATAATTTTAAAAAAAATTTATTTTTCAGTCGTCCTTGAAGTAAATTAAAGAGTGAAGACGTGACAAAATCCTGAGAAAATACATTTAACTAATATTTAAAAAAAATTAAATAAATGAATAAATAAATAAATAAATTAATTAATTAATAAATAATTAAATAATTCATTATTAAAATTAATATATAAATAAATATTTCATGAAGTGAATTAAATAGAGAAGACGCAACAAAACGCTGACAAAATACTCTTTAATTAAAAATTTTAATAAATTTAATAATTTCAGTCGTCCTTGAAGTGAATTAAAGAGTGAAGATGCGACAAAACCATCAGAAAATACTCTTTAATTAAGAATTTTAATAAATTTATTAATTTCAGTCGTCCTTGAAGTGAATTAAAGAGTGAAGACCCGACAAAACGCTGAGAAAATACATTTTAACTAATATTTAAAAAAAATTAATAAATTAATGAATAAATACATAAATTAATTAATAAATAAATGAATAAATTAATGAATTAATTAATAAATAAATATTTAATTAATTAATTAAAATAATAAATAAATATTCCATGAAGTGAATTAAAGTGAGAAAACGCGACAAAACGCTGAGAAAATACATTTAACTAATATTTAAAAAAAATTAATAAATAAATGATTAAATAAATTAATTAATTAATAAATAAATAATTAATTAATTAATTAAATAAATAAATATTCCATGAAGTGAAATAAAGACGCGACAAAACGCTGGGAAAATACATTTTAATTAATAATTTTAAAAAAATTTTAATTTCAGTCGTCCTTGAAGTAAATTAAAGAGTGAAGACGCGACAAAATCCTGAGAAAATAAATTTTAACTAATATTTAAAAAAAATTAATAAATTAATGAATAAATAAATAAATTAGTTAATTAATAAATTAATAAATAAATCATTAATTAATTAAATAAATAAATATATATAAATATTCCATGAAGGGAATTAAAGTGAGAAAACGCGACAAAACGCTAATAAAATACATTTTAAGTAATGATTTTAATAAATTTATTAATTTTCAGTCGTCCATGAATTGAATTAAAGAGTGAGGATGCTACAAAACCCTGAGAAAATACTTTTTAATTAATAATTTTAATTAATTTATTAATTTCAGTCGTCTTTGAAGTGAATTAAAGAGTGAAGACCCGACAAAACGCTGAGAAAACACATTTTAACTAATATTTAAAAAAAATTAATAAATAAATGAATAAATACATAAATTAATTAATAAATAAATGAATAAATTAATGAATTAATTAATAAATAAATATTTAATTAATTAATTAAAATAATAAATAAATATTCCATGAAGTCAATTAAAGTGGGAAGACCCGAAAAAACCCTGAGAAAATACATTTTTATCATATTTAAAAAAAATAAAAAATAAATAAATAAATGAATAAATAAATAAATAAATAAATTAAAAATTAATAAATTTATTAATTATTTCATTAATATTAAATTAACGAATTAATTAATTAATAAATAAATAAATAATTAATTAAATAAATATATAAATAAATATTCCATGAAGTGAATGAAAGTGAGAAAACGCGACAAAACGCTGAGAAAATACATTTAACTAATATTTAAAATTAATAAATTAATGATTAAATAAATAAATTATTTAATAAATAAATTATTAAATAAATCATTAATTAATTAAATAAATAAAAATATATAAATATTCCATGAATGGAATTAAAGGGAGAAAACGCGACAAAACGCTAATAAAATTCATTTTAATTAATGATTTTAATAAATTAATTAATTTTCAGTCGTCCATGAATTGAATTAAAGAGTGAAGATGCGACAAAACCCTGGGAAAATACTTTTTAATTAATATTTTTAAAAATATATTAATTTTCAGTCGTATAGTAAGTGAATAAAAGAGTGAAGGCGCGATAAAAACCAAAGAAAATACTTTTTAATTAATTTTTTTAATAAATTAATTAATTTTAAGAGATCCAATAAGTGAATTAAAGAGCGAAGACGCGACAAAAACCTGGGAAAATACTTTTTAATTGATATTTTTAAAATTAAATTTATTTTCAGTCGGCCTTGAACTGAATTAAATAGTGAAAACGCGAAGAAACCCAAAGAAAATACTTTTTAAATAATATTTTTAGTATATAAATTCATTTTCAGTCGGCCTTGAAGTGAATTAAAGAGTTAAGACGCGAAGAAACCCTAAGAAAATAATTTTTAAATAATATTTTTAATAAATAAATTTATTTTCAGTAGTCCATGAAGTGAACTAAAGAGCGAAGGCGCGACAAAACACTTTTCGTGATTTGGAAAGTAATAAAATGTCATAACCGGAGATTTCAGATGAAATGAGATGTTGAAAAGAATTTAAAGTGATATGGAG
Organism: Cloeon dipterum; assembly: GCF_949628265.1. Classification (NCBI taxonomy): domain Eukaryota; kingdom Metazoa; phylum Arthropoda; class Insecta; order Ephemeroptera; family Baetidae; genus Cloeon; species Cloeon dipterum. The sequence continues at coordinate 36,162,953 of NC_088789.1, read as the reverse complement.
CATTCTATGTGCGATTACGGCGAAGAGATGATGAAGTGAAAATTGCACTTGACAGAAACACCAAAAAAATTTCAACAGAACTATAATTTTCCGAATTTTTATTAACATTAACCTTATTTTTTAAAATATATTTTATTTATTAATGAATTTTTATTTGTATTATATTAATTTTGAAAATAATTATTTTTATTTATTAAATTTCAGCTTAATAAGATTCATGCCTTAGAAATTAAATATATTGAGTTTAAAGTAAATTTAATCGCTTCAAATGGTTATAAGAATTAGATAAATATTTTTTAGTGCGATTTATTGATTAGTTCCGAAATTATTAACAGCTATTGATTTTAATTTAATTAAACACATTTTAAAGTTTTTAAATTTAAATTTCTTTACTTTAAGATAAAATTTAACAGGTTTTTCGTGGTTTAAAAAAAATTTTAAAACGAATTTGAATGTAATGAAAAATATAATCTAATTTATGGTTATTTTTATGATTCGTTGAAAAGATTTGTAAACCAGATGAAGATGTTGGGCTAAATGAATAAAAAGAGCTGCTCTCCCATAGGCTATGATGGATCTGGAGGACTTGGAGGACGCGAGGGACTGGACTGGCGGACTGGTGGACTGAAGGAAGGAGAGGAATAGGAGCAGCGAAGACGGACCCGAAGACCACGGAGACGGAAGGAGCGGATCAACAAGGCGCAGCAGGCTCTGGCGAAGACCAGGTCGGACGCCGGCGAGCAGCTGCCGAGCGCGGCGGCGGCGGTGGAGGCGGCGGCGGATGCGGAGGGAGCGGTGGTGGAGGCGGTGGTGGAGGTGGCCGTGGAGGTGGCCGTGGAGGCGGTCGAGGAGGCGGCCGAGGTGTTGGCGGCGAAGACGGTGGCGGAGAGAGCGGCGGAGGGAGCGGTGTTGGAGGCGGGGGTGGCGGAGAGGGCAGTCTGAGGCGTTGGGAGAGGTGAGGTGGTGACGGCTGCTTGTGGCAGGCGTAGAGTCGCGTGAGCAGCGAGGAAGGAAGCTGCTGAAGCTGTGTCGCGTGCGGCAGCGTTAAAGTTACAATTAAAAGATAGGCCATTGGAAACGCTGCTTGCGCACCTGCATCGATTTTATTATTGTTTTTCCCTCTGGTGCTGGTAAGATTGATGCGAAAAAATTATCAAAAATAAATATCTCATCGAAAATTTGCCTTTTTGTTCGTTTCGAAAAAGGTTTGCCCAACCAAAATGATAAAAGGATAAAATACAAATAAAAAAAAACTATGAAATGTGCATGAATAGCAAACAAATCCAATTCCCTTTTGTTTTCTTTGCTGTTAAAAAAGGAGAATCATTGGAAATATCGCATTATATTTCTAGCGCTTGGAAATTTTTCTTTTCTTAATAAATATTAATGCGGTTAAACTAAATATTTTACGCAAAGAAATGTAAACTGTCATTCACGTCAGGAAAATGCTCCATTTCTGGTAGACTCGCTCATCATTGCTCTCTCGTCGGTTCCAAATATTTTGCAATGAAAAAAACTGCAAACTAAATAGAGCACGGAATAAAGTTTGCAGAAGCGTTGGCCGAAGTCGCAACTCGGTGTCGGCTGACCGACGGGAAAGAGAGTTTGCCTGCAGCGCGTTTATACGCAGCGCACGACACAAAATCGGCTTCTGCTATTATAAATCAAAATAGAGCAATAGATTTGGGCCAAACAATCAATTCTGTTCGAGGTGTAGCAGTCGTTCGTGCAAAGGTTTGGCGGCGATTTCAGCGGCGAAGGCAAATCCGAGGAGCAGGAAGGCGAAGGCGCCGGCTACTTCTCGTCGGCGACGGCGCGGTAGTCGGCCATGTCGCCGAATTTGCGCACGTCTCGCGCCTGCCACTGCTGCCACAACGCAAACGACGCAATTCCCCGCTCGTGGCTCGCTGCAGCGGCATTCCGGTCGAAGGGAAACAGATTCAAATTTAATTTAAATTATATATCTTTAATTTTATGATCCCTTGTCTTCATTACAAACTCTAGATAGTATTCAGGTTTGCTTTTTAATTTGATGCCTCGTTTCATTGGCACTAATTATTCTAAACTGGTTCTAATTTAAGCAAACGCAAAAAAAATCTTGATAATTTGGTGTGCGTTAATAGATATCGTGAAAGAGAAGAGAAAAGAAAATGTTTCGACGAGCAGGTCATCTTTAAATTGAAAATCCTTCCACGGTCCAGCAATGTTCAGTCCGAGATGAATATCTTTGCTCATTAAGTAGCGGACCGAAACTGACAACTGCCTTGCTGCAAGAGCTTAGAGCGCAAGGTGGAAGAGAGTCCAGAGCACGTGTCTCTATTTTTAACGTGCGACAGCGACAAGAGAAACACGACGCAGTCTCCCGCCGAGGCAAAACTGACGCGTGTTATGCAACCGGCGAAACACGCGTGCTGCCCGGCACAACAAACAACTCGCTCTTCACATTCGTGCACATTCATATTCAGCGCTGACAAACTAAAATTTATCCCGCTTACCCTCATTTGTTGTCAGTGACGTCACAATCACAACAATAAAAAGGAGCTGCGTGTCTATTTATCTCAAACACCCAAAAATGCAGTCAACAAACCAACAATTAATCTGTTTCATAGTCACCGCGAACTTGAGTGTTCGTTTGTTGGCAGAAAGAATTTTAGAATTCGGTCTGTACGTTTCAACGCGCCGACTTCCTACGCTTCCCCGGCGCCCCTGAAGGACAGTTTGGCCTCCGTGGGCGTGACGTCGGGCGTTAGGGATCGAGCCCGCTGACGAATCAGGTCAGGAGAGTTTTAAACCGCTTCTTTAACTTCTTTCTCGCGCTCTTCGTACCTCGCGTGACTCGATTTAACGCTAATTTTGCGTTATGCTCTCATTGGTTCGGTGCCAATCTGGTATTCGTAATAATCTTCGTCAATGTCAATAAAAGAATATTTAATCATTGAGGATTAAATAGTTGCGGATTATTATTAAAAATTTCTTTCCTCTCCTTGAAAATACTGTAAAAGCACATTTTAAACAAATTTTTAATTGCCGATGATAAGATGAACACAAACAAGCGGCGCGGCCGCGACTCGCAATGATTAGCAAGCGCCCCGCGGCGCTGCTTCGGCCTTTGCCTCCCGAGCGAGCGTGAACGCCGAAATTCGGCGCCGCCGCTGATATTCACCGCATGTGTCAGTTCAAATGCGTGCAACAAATACAATGTGTCGGTGCCGCCGCCACTCCAGCTGATCACAATCTCGAAAAATCATTTGTCACTGTCGTGTTTGGACGAGTCGTGTGATTTAGCAACACACCAAACCGGTAAAATTGCGCAACGTTCAACAAACAGCCAAATTTTCATTGTCGAATTGATTGTTGACCTTTTCTTGCAACAAGGAAATTCGCGTTTGGTTGTTGAAAGTTGCGCAATTTTACCGGGACCAGGACGTAACATTTTTTTTTACACTAAAAAGTCTCTTGCGGAATTAGCTCTCTTTTTAAGTAAAAAAAACGTCAAATAATATATTCACAGCTCTATCGTCAACATTAGAATCATTAATAATCACTACTATATACAGAAGAATTTTCATATCTGCTAACAAAGGTATTTGTTTTCGGCATTATGTGATGCTAAAAATTAGTAAAACCGCAAAGTAACTGCAAGTTAATTAATACTATTTAGTTAATTTATCACCACAAATTTAATTAAGATGATTTAGGTCCGCAAACTTAGAGCATATTTTCAAATAAATTGCTGGCCGCGCGATTTAAAGAAAAACATAATTTTTCACGATATACTTGTACAGCCAATTTCATTTTGGAGGCCGTGTGTGCAGCGGTGGCGGTCAATCAGCGAGGAAGCAGGCGCTTCTTTTTAATTAATTTTGGCAATAAATTGAATTGGCGCGGAGTGAAAATGCTCCGGTTTTATGGCCGCTGATTGCGAGAGCGGAGCGAAAACGAAATTTCAGCCTCGCCTCAGCGCAAGGTGAGCGCGCCGCCGAGGCGTCAAGTGAGAAAAAAAGCAGCTAGCTGACCAGGCCCGTTATTATATGTAAATCCTCCCCGGCCCATTCACAATCGAAAACGCACTTTATAAAGCGAGAAAAAAGTTTTGTACAGGAATGAATTAAATTTAGGATGCATCCTTTCCACTATCCAGACCGCAAAACTGAAGCCGTTTCATTTTGGAAAACACCCGTGGGAATAATAAAGAGCTGCCCACGCGGGTGCGTGTGTATTTTATTTTATTATTTTTTTCTTTTAACGCGGCGCACGCGAGTGAGTGTGTTTTGCGCCGATAGCAGAAAAGTAATTAACCGTGCGAGCAAAAGCAACAGAAGCCGAGACTCACTCCCACGCCAAAACAAGTGGAAACACACTCGAAACGCGCCTTCGAAAACTCAACAAGTGACACCGCAGTGCATGCCCGCTTGCAGATAAAATCAAAATTAATTGAAAAGCCCTTTCAACGTTTAAACCCAGATTTATTTTGCTGTTCATTTGAGTTAAAACAAGTGTCAATTTAAATCGGTAGAAATAATTTAAATAATTCGCAAAAATGCGCTCTTAACGAGGGAAAACGAACGAAATTTGCATTTGATTAAAAATAATCAAAAAGCAGAGGAGCAGTAAAGAAGGCTATTTATTGGTGTGTCGTGCTAGATGCAATTTAATTAAATTGTTTGTGAATTTGGACGGGCGGAAAGCGTTGACACCTTGCGAAAAGAGCGGCTGTTTGCTGCTGCTGCTGCACACGTGGCACGCACACGCACTTATTATATACTTAATTGCCCCGACAAGCCTTTTCTTTCATCGCATATTTAAACATATTTATTTCTTTACTCCTACTCTTTTTATGATAAATTGTTTCGTAACAAATTGAGCGTCTCCAGGAGTAAGTAATTTACATGAGACACGGTGTGGCGGCAAATTGACAGCTCTGAGAGCACGCGAAGTAATTGAGCAGCGCGCGAGTGAGCGCTTATTGCACTGAATTTACTCTCCTTACTGCCAGCAGAGTGCCAAGTGCTAACAATAAGTGCCAGTCGCCAACAAAACGCATTTGTGCCAGCCGACAAAGAATATCTCGTCGGCTGGACTGTAATTTTAACAAAACAATTTAATTAAAATTAACCTCGAGATAAAAATTATGTCATCCCAATTATTTTAATATCTTTTTTGCCAGCTGCCTCCGGCTGCACTCGCAGCTAATCCCGGCTCTTCTTGTCGAACAGATCAAGGAGCTAGCAGGTTAACAGGTCCAGTTACATGGCACCATGTGGCGATTCGCAGAGTCCTTGCGCGCGCCTTCGCCAGCTGCTGCACCTTCATCCTCGTCCTGCTTGCCGACTTGCTCGGGGCATTGTGGTCTTGAGGGCGCATCGCTCCAGCTAACAAGCAAGCGATCTTCGCGTGGAGCAGTTGGACGAGCAGGGCGCGAGTTGCAGGTGATGCTGCACGCCACCTCGCTCGCTCAGCTCCGCCTCCAGCTGCCGCTCCGCCTCCGCGCCTCGCTCTGCCGCACTGCAACGTGCTCGCTGTGATTCCCGAGCTCCTTCAGCCGACCGGCTGCTCCACGGCGACCCACCTGGCCTTCGCCAGGGCGCTCATCTCGGCCAGGCTGCGCCTCGTTGATCTGCTCCGTCGCGTGCTGCCGCTGCTCCACTCATTCCTTCTAATCCAAAACTCGTCCTCCAGGTCACCTCTGCGATCCTCTCCGGTCCCTCGTCTCGTCGTCCAAGTCCTCCAGATCCATGCCAGCATACAAGAAAGCAGCTCTATTTATTAATTTAGCCCGATATCTTAATCTAGTTCATGAATCCATTAAAAATACAAAAAATACGTTGCAAAACAAGAATTTTACCTTTATATTCAAACTCTTAAAAATTATTTCAAGGAAATTGCGGTTAAATTGAAATAAATAGTAAAAATAATAAATTAGCAGTATTAAAATCGAATATAATTTAATAAAATTAACTGCAGTAAATTTATTCGGAACTAAACATTAATTAGAACCAAAAATTATTTATTTAATTCTCGCATGACCATTTAAAACAATGTAATTTTCTTTCAATTCAATCAATTTTAATCCTAATACATCTATATTATTCAGCTTAAATTTAATAAATAAAAACATAAATGTTCAATATTAATATTAATAGATAAAAAATTCATTAATATACTAAATAAATATTTAAATATATTATGTTTACTATTATAACTAATATTATGAAAACTTGAGATCCTTTGTTAATTTTATTAATTTTAAGCGCAATTTTTATTTTACTAACTATTTGTCGTAATTGCACCAAAAGTGCTCTACGGTACCATTTTAAATTTTTGCATCATCAACTTTCATCCGAAACTAAAGTTACATAATTTTATTACCTATAGGCTAAAATACGTTTGTCTCCATTTTGAAAGCTCCAAATGATCAAAACAATAACAACGTCTAAAACCCATATGTAGTCCAGAGGAGATTGAGAACAGTCTAGCAGTGGATAGATCTTGAAATTCTGATTGTTAAAACCTGAAACTAGGAATTGCTAAAATCACCAAAAATGAAAAAATGGATTTCTTTCTCGCGTTTTTCGTAATTTTGAACCTCCAAATCTCGGGTTGTGAGCATTTCAATTGCAAAATATACCTACCAATGGACTCGCCTCAATCTCCCCTGAGCAGCAGAAGGGTTAAGGAGATGCTAACGCTCATAATGCATTTCAACCCCATTGCTTCAATATCGTTAATAAGCGACAACCGCTCACTGTTGCATCTTTAATGCTGTATGACAACTTGTGGATGGAGAGCACACACACCCCTAAATCCTTCAGCTACTTAGAGATGGTAGAGGCGAGTGCAACGATGGCTGGTTTCTGCAATTCTGATACCCGGAACCCGAGATTTGGAAGCATTAAGTTAATAAAACGCGCGAAAATCAAGCAATTGTGTAGTTTTCGTGATTTTGGCAACTTCAGATATTAACAATCATAATTTAAAAAACTGTCGACCGCTAAACTGCTCTGAATTTCCTTTGGAGCACAGCTTAGTGGTGTGTTTTGGCGTTGTAATTAATATTGTCCAAACAATTTGGAGCTTTCAATATGGAGACAAATGTAATTTCACCTGAGTAATAAAATTTTAAATTTTGAGTTTCGGATGAAAATGGACCCAGAAAAAATTATAAATGATGCCAAAGCACATTTTTATGCAATTATGGCGAAGAGCTAATAAAAAATTGCTCTCATAAGAAACTCCAAAATATGTTTCAACAGGATTATCTTATTTCTAATTAATATTAACATTCAACATTTATTTAAAGATAATTTTATTTTTATAATTTTTTTTAAATTAATATTAATGTAGAACACATTTATTTTCTTTATTTAATTTCATATAAATAATAATCATGCCTTAGAATTTAAATATATATTGAATTCTAATAAATTTAATTATTTCAAATGGTTATGAGCAATGTATAAATATTTTTTTCAACGATTTAGTGGTTAGTTCCGATATAATTAACAGCTATTGATTTAAATTTATTAATCGACATTTACACATTTTTTAATTTGAATTTCTTTATTAAAGAATAAAATTTAACAGGTTTTCTTTGTTAATTAAAATTTTTAAAGCGAATTTGAATGGAATGAAAAATTTTATTTAATTTAGCGTAATTGTTATGATTTGTTGAGAAGATTTGTGAACTAGATGAAGATGTCGGGCTAAATGAATAAAAGGAGCTGCTTTCCCATAGGCTAGTATGGATCTGGAGGACGCGAGGGACTGGACTGGAGGTGGAGGACTGGCGGACTGAAGGAAGGACAGGAGCAACGAAGAGACCGACCCGAAGACCCCGGAGACGGACGGAGCGGATCAACGAGGCGCAGCAGGCTCTGGCGAAGACCAGGTCGGACGCCGCCGAGCAGCCGTCGAGCGTGGCGGCGGTGGAGGCGGCGGCGGCGTTGGAAGCGGAGGCGGAGGGAGCGATGGTGGCGGCGGAGGGAGCAGTGGAGGCGGCGGTGGTTGCGGCGGTTTCGGCGGCGGCGGAGGGTGCGGCGGTTTCGGCGGCGGCGGAGGGTGCGGCGGTTTCGGCGGTGGCGGAGGTGGCGGCGGCGGAGGTGGCGGCTGCGGTGGAGATGGCGGCTGCGGTGGAGATGGCGGCGGCGGTGGCGGAAGTGGCGGAAGTGGCGGCGGATGGTGCGACAGTTTCGGCGGCGTCGGAGGCGGCGGAGATGGCGGCGGCGGAGGGTGCGGCAGTTTCGGCGGCGCCGGAAATGACGGCGGAGGTGGCGGCAGCGGGCCACGAACGGCAGCTGGAGGCAGTAACGGCGTGCCGCGTGCGGCACCTTTGCGTTTTTAATTAAAAAGCAGGCCGATCGAGACGCTGCTTGCACACCAGCATCGATTTTGCACCGATTTTTATTAATTTTTTCCCTCTGGTGCATATGTAAGATTCCGGCGGAAATATGAATAAAAATAAATATCTCATCGAAAATTTGCCTTTTGGTTTGGTTCGAAAAAGGTTTGCCCAACCAAAATGATACAAGGATAAAATACAAATAAATAAAACTATGAAATGTGCATGAATAGCAAACAAATCCAATTCCCTTTTGTTTTCTTTGCTGTTAAAAAAGGAGAATCATTGGAAATATCGCATTATACGCTCGTTACTTTGTAAGCCCTCCCCGGCCCATTGACAGTCGAAAACGCACTTAATAAAAGGGGAAAAAGATTTTTGTAAAGGAATTAATTCAATTTAGGTACATCCAGACCGCACAACTGGAGCCGTTTCATTTTATTTACGAGGAGTTATAATTCGTGACATCGGGCGCGCGCTTTCGAGAGATAATGAAAAGAGGAAAACACCCGTGGGAATAATCAAGAGCTGCCTACGCGAGTGCGTGTGTATTTTATTTTTTCTTTTAACGCGGCGCACGCGAGTGTGTCTTGCGCTAGCAGAAAAGTGATAACTGTGCGAGTAAAAGCAAAAAAAGCCGAGACTCGCTCTCACGCCAAAACAAGTAGAAACACACTCGAAACGCGCCTTCGAACACTCAACAAGTGACATCAGTGAATGACCACTTGCAGATGAAATCAAAATTAATTGAAAAGCCCTTTCAACGTTCAAACCCAGATTTATTTTGCTGTTCATTTGTATTAGAAACAAAATATCAATTTAAATCGTGAGAAATAATTTAAATAATTCGCAAAAATACGGATGCTGGACGCTCTTAACGAGGGAAAACGGACCAAATTTCCATTTGATTAAAAAGATTAAAAAACAGAGGAGCAGTAAAGGCCATTTATTGGTGTGTCGTGCCAGATGGAATTTAATTAAGCTTTTTGTGAATTTGGACGGGCGGTTAATTATGAAAATGCGAAAAGAGCGGCTGCCTGGTGCTGCACGCGTGGGACGCACACACTTATATATTTCTTAATTGCCCCGAAGTCGCTTCCCTCTTTCGCGAACCGAGAAAATATCGTGCTTCCACACGACTTAATTTCACATCAGACGACGCCAATTAATGTGAAAGTGACAGATTAAAGCAAATTAAATGCATTTTTCAACTTGAAAATATTAATTTGCAGTGACTGCGAAAGTTTGAATTAAAAATGATTCATCAAGGGTCCGCCACGATGAATATTTTTGATTAAATTTGTTCTGTGGAACGAACAAACAATTGTAACGAGAGGAGTTGGAAAGCCGTTCAATAATTGGTGGGAACGTTTCATGAATGGTTCTCGTTGAAAACTGAAAGTAGCGTTGTTTGGCAAAATGCATCATCTTGGCGCGCGCACTTCGGATTTCGCCAGCTCATGCAATGCAAAATGGTTACCACCCGCCCGCGCCAGCATTTTGCGCTAAGCGAGACCTCTGCGCCAGTGCACGGCTGCGTCCAAAGGGCAACCCCATTTCCTGACCTTTTCCGCACTCGAATCGAACCGAGACGACGATTGCGATTCGTGAAAATTGTTCTGTCCAGAGTGACGCAGAAGAGAGCCGGCTGAAGTACACGGCCCTGGCCATATTTCTAAAAAGCCGCAGGTTGCTGCCATTTTGCACAATTTTCTACCTGGAAAAGCAATAGAAAATCGAAATTAAACACACTGCGGCAACTGCATGGCGAGAGAAGAAAAAACTTGTTAATTAAAAGACTCACACGGCTTTAATCATCCAGCATTAATTATTATGCGCGAGAGGGCCTCTCGAATACAACAAATAAGTAATTGCGCGGTCACTGCAACTCGCGTGTGTGCATTTTAAGTACTCGCACGACACGCCCACGTGCCGATTTTAATTTTAAAACTGGCTGCAACGCCTTTTGAAAATCCGCTCATATGCTGCAACAGGTTTCCGTGGGCGAGATTAGAAAGTGCAAAAATCAAAAAAATAAAATAAAATTGAATATTTTCTCGCGTTTTTGGAAAATTTACTTATTTTTGGACTCGCCTCAATTTCCCCTTAAGAGCAGAAGGGTTTAGTGGATGCTAACACTCATCCCTTTCATGCCATTGTCACAATTTCGATAATAAGCGACTACCGTTCCTGGCGCCGCTCACTGTTGCATCTTTAAAACTGTATGCCAACTTGTGGATATGGAGAGCAAACACCCCTTAACCCGCTAGCTACTTAGAGGTGGTCGAGGTGAGTGCAACGGTGGATGGTTTCTAATATTCTGATGCTTACAACTCGAGATTTGGAGGTGGACATATTAAAAAAATCGATTTTTAATTTTAAATTTCGTAATTTTTCATACTCCAAAACTCGGGTTTTAAGGATCAGAATATAAAAAACTAAAGACCGTTGCACTCGTCTTGAATTGCTCTAACCAACAGATTGGTTTTAGGGAGCTTGCTCTCAACACATAAGATGTCACACAGCTCGAAATATGCAAAACAAGGAGCGGCGACAGGAGCGGCGGTCGCTTATTATTAAAAATGTGGCATTGGGGTTGAGGGATGAGTTTGAGCGCCTTTTAAACCCTCCTACGGGTCAGTGGAGACTGATAGATGACTCCAACGGAAGTAAGATTTGGCAATTAAGATGCTCAGATCCCGAGATTTAGAGGTTCAAAGTTTAAACAAAACGCTCAAAAATCAAGCAATTTATTTAACTTTCCGTGATTTTTACAATTCCTAATCTCGGGTTTTAAAAACCAGAATTTCAAAAACTACCCACCACCAGGCTGTTCTCAATCTCCTCTGGAGCGCAGATGTGTTTTTTGACGTTATAATTAATCTTGTTTTAATAACTTGGAGATTTCAAATTTCATGGAGACGAACGTAATTTCGCCTAAGGTAATAACATGTCTTACCCGGCGATTTCAGATGAAATAAGATATTTAAAAAAAATTAAAGTCACATAGAGCACTTTTAATGCGATTACGGCAAAGGGTTAATAAACTTAAAATTGCACTTAACAGAAACACTGAAAAAGATTCCAACAGGATTATAATTTTTTCAAATTAATATTAATATTAAACATTTTATTTGAAAATATTTTTTATTTCTTAATGAATTTTTTATCTATTTATATTAATATTGGAGAAATTTTATTTATTTAAAAAATTTCAGCAATATATTAATTAAGCCTCAGAATTTAAGTAAATTTAGTTCAAAGGAAATTTAATTGTTTCAAATTGTTATCAGAAATGAATAAATATTTTTTTGTTCGCTTTAATATTTAGTTCCTAAATTATTAACAACTATAGATTTTAATATTTTTACGAAATTTAAAAATTTTTAATTGAAATTTCTTTACTTTATAATAAAATTTAACAAGATTTTCTTTGTTTTAAAAATTTTTTGAAGCGAATTTGCATTTAATGAAAAATTTATTCTAATTTATTGTAATTGTTATGATTGTTTGAATCAATTTGTGAACTAGATGAAGATGTCGGGCTAAATGAATAAAAGGAGCTGCTTTCCCATAGGCTAGAATGGAACTGGATCTGGAGGACTTGGAGGACGCGAGGGACTGGACCGGCCTGGAGGTGGAGGTGGAGGTGGAGGACTGGCGGACTGAAGGAGGAACAGGAGCAACGAAGACGGACGGGAAGACCCTGGAGGTGGACCGAGCAGATCAACAAGGGAACAAGGTCGGACGCGGCTGAGCAGCTGTCGAGCGCGGCGGCGACGAGTTCGTGGCAGCTGGCGGCGGCGGTGGCGGCGGTTGCTGCGGTGGCGGCGGTTGCTGCGGTGGCGGCGGTTGCTGCGGTGGCGGCGGTGGCGGCGGTTGCTGCGGTGGCGGTGGTTGCTGCGGCGGCGGCGGCGGCGGCGGTGGCGGTGGCGGTGGCGGTGGCGGCGGCGGCGGCGGTGGCGGTGGCGGTGGCGGTGGCGGCGGCGGCGGTGGCGGCGGCGGTGGCGGTTGCTGCGGTGGCGGTGGCGGCGGTTGCTGCGTTGGCGGCGGTTGCTGCGGTGGCGGTGGTTGCGGCGGCGGTTGCTGCGGCGGCGGCGGTTGCGAGGGCGGCGGCGGCGATTAATTGATTCGGCTTTTGCGTTTGGCGGAAGGACGAAAGAGGCGAGTGAATGGAGCTGTGTCACACTTGGCCTCTGTCGGTCGAGTGGCGACTGGCGATCTTCCAATGGCGGGAGCAGGTGCTCAACGGCCGCGCCGCGCAGACACGACCGCTTATCTCGACGCATTGATCGCGCGCGCACCAGACGACTTTGTTTCTTCTGTCTGGTTTCCCGTGGCCCCCGCCTGCGATGCCCAGCTAATTTTTTCGCGCAATTTGCGATCCAACGACGACGTCGCTCTTAGAACTTGGCCTGAACAAAAGCATTTCATTATTTCGTTGCTCGCGCAGATTAAATGGAATGAAAGGGATCGGTAGCGCGCGACACAATGAACGTGATGAATTCAAAGTGAAATTGTGTGCGACGGCCCCGAGGGAGCGCATCTGCCGGCATTACCAGTCGTCGGCACACGCCTTTTTGCGATAGCCAAATTAAATCGGCGGCCGGCCGGCGGATTTTGTCAGCGCGCAGGTGTAGGGCACGCGTGAAACCTGATGATGCGGCCGGCGGACGGGCGAGCGAATTGCCATTTAAATAGGCCTCTTTGGGGCAAAAGGTAGCGCTGGAGCTCTGCGTGACAAATCGCTCCTCCGGCCTCGGCCATCGGCGCCCATTGGCATAATGCAGCAGAGACACGACGAGCCGATAAAAATGGCTGATACGCCATGCCCACCGCGCGCGCACATGCTCTCGATGGCTCCTCTCCGCTCCGCTTCGTCCGTTATACCGCACATACGCTTTGCAATAAAGTGTAATTTAGAGGAAGAGTAAAAAATAGGCTAATGCGGTGATTGCGAGGAAGCATCTTTTTGTACTTAAACTACAGGTTTTATTGATCGACGGTCGGTAATTTCCAAAAATAAAACAGATGTGAGAAATATAAATTACGGCAAAGATATTTTTTGCTCGTGAAATTGGGCCATAGCGCGAGGTTGGGCGCTCGGATTTCCTAAAAATGAACAGGGCCTTGACAGCGCCATATCAGCGTTCGCTGTCGATATAAATATACAACTGAGTGAGTGAAACACGAGCCGACGAAAAGCCATGCTGCGCCAATTGGATCTAAAAATCGCTGCCTTGCAAATAAAGTCAGAAAAGGACATTTGTAAAGCAAGCGTTTAGCCAGCGCCAAAATTAATTTCTTTTTCTTTTGCAATTTATGCACCGAATTTGATTTTTAATAATGAGCTCAATGTCAGTGAACAGCGCCGGTGGAATTGATCATTGATTGGATATTTACAGGACATCAATGATCATAGCAACCGTAATTATTATTTTTGGCCGTAGCTATAGCAGTCCACTGAATTTATTGTTTTTGGAATCTAGAAAAAATTCAACTCCACAATATGTATTACAATAAAATCTAGACCAAAGTGACAATAAAATTTCCAATTTCTCGTCGTTGTCCAACGGTGTACAAATTATGAGCTATAAATTCTGTAAAAGGCGATGAAACAGATGATTTCTCTATAGAGCTCACCCCGCTTGAATAAATTATTGCTGAAAATTTTAACAGCACTCATCCAGACAAATTTTAGTTCTACCAAATAAAAAGATCGTGATTAGTAAACGTTGGAATGGTTATAATGCAATATTGGCTCCAGCCGGCAACGTATTGCTGGTCGGCGGCGGCTTCAAAGGGCTTGCGGTTTTGCATGTTGCGACACGCACGCACTCTGGCGCGTTTGACAGTCGGGCCTCGTTTTGCACTCCCGGTCCCAGGCAGAGGGCTCGGCAAATGCAGTTCCCACGCACTGAAAACACCATTAAATTATTCCTTATATTCATTTCTAACCTTCAAACAAATTTGAACCAATTTGCATTATCCAAAATCAAAATATTAAAAATTAGAATTTTGAAAATAGCCGAACTCGAAAATTTAAAATTCTTAGGGCAATTACTGGATTAGAGTCATGCTTGCAAACTGTATTAAATTATTTTAAATATTATTTTCTAACATTCCAGCAAATTTGAACCTATTTGCGTGCTCAAAAAATAAAAATATTAAAAATTAGAATTTTGAAATCGGCCGAACTCGAAAATTTAAAATTGTTAAGGCAATTACTGGATTAGAGACATGCTTGCAAACTCTATTAAATTATTTCTAATATTAATTTCTAAGTTTCCAGCAAATTTGAACCTATTTGCGTGCTCCGAAATAAAAATATTCAAAATTAGAATTTTGAAATCGGCCAAACTCGAAAATTAAAAATTCTTAAGGCAATTACTGGATTAGAGACATGCTTGCAAACTCTATTAAATTATTTCTAATATTAATTTCTAAGTTTCCAGCAAATTTGAACCTATTTGCGTGCTCCAAAATAAAAATATTAAAAATTTGAATTTTGAAATCGCTCGAACTCGAAAATTTAAAATTCTTAAGGCAATTACTGGATTAAATAATTTCTTGCAAACTCTGATTAGTTATTCCCTATATTAATTTCTAACTTTTCAGCAAATTTGAACCTATTTGCGTGCTCCAAAATAAAAATATTAAAAATTTGAATTTTGAAATCAGCCGAACTCGAAAATTTAAAATTGTTAAGGCAATTACTGGATTAGAGACATGCTTGCCAACTTTATTAAATTATTTCTAATATTAATTTCTAACTTTCCAGCGAATTTGATCCAATTTGCATGCTTCAAAATAAAAATATTAAAATTAGAATTTTGAAATCAGCCGAACTCGAAAATTTAAAATTGTTAAGGCAATTACTGGATAAAAGACATGCTTGCAAACTTTATTAAATTATTTCTAATATTAATTTCTAAGTTTCCAGCAAATTTGAACCTCTTTGCGTGCTCCAAAATAAAAATATTAAAAATTTGAATTTTGAAATCAGCCGAACTCGAAAATTTAAAATTGTTAAGGCAATTACTGGATTAGAGACATGCTTGCAAACTCTATTAAATTATTTCTAATATTAATTTCTACGTTTCCAGCAAATTTGAACCTATTTGCGTGCTCCAAAATAAAAATATTAAAAATTAGAATTTTGAAATCAGCCGAACTCGAAAATTTAAAATTCTTAGGGCAATTACTGGATTAGAGTAATTCTTTCAAACAGTATTAAATCATTTTAAATACCAATTTCTACGTTTCCAGCAAATTTAAACCTATTTGCGTGCTCCAAAACAAAAATATTAAAAATTGGAATTTTGAAATCAGCCGAACTCGAAAATTTAAAATTCTTAAGGCAATTACTGGATTAAATAATTTCTTGCAAACTCTGATTAGTTATTCCCTATATTAATTTCTAACTTTTCAGCAAATTTGAACCTATTTGCGTGCTCCAAAATAAAAATATTAAAAATTTGAATTTTGAAATCAGCCGAACTCGAAAATTTAAAATTGTTAAGGATATTACTGGATTAGAGACATGCTTGCAAACTCTATTAAATTATTTCTAATATTAATTTCTAAGTTTCCAGCAAATTTGAACCTATTTGCGTGCTCCAAAATAAAAATATTAAAAATTGGAATTTTGAAATCAGCCAAACTCGAAAATTTAAAATTGTTAAGGCAATTACTGGATTAGAGACATGCTTGCCAACTTTATTAAATTATTTCGAATATTAATTTCTAACTTTCCAGCGAATTTGATCCAATTTGCATGCTTCAAAATAAAAATATTAAAATTAGAATTTTGAAATCAGCCGAACTCGAAAATTTAAAATTGTTAAGGCAATTACTGGATTAAATAATTTCTTGCAAACTCTATTAAATTATTTCTAATATTAATTTCTACGTTTCCAGCAAATTTGAACCTATTTGCGTGCTCCAAAATAAAAATATTAAAAATTTGAATTTTGAAATCAGCCGAACTCGAAAATTTAAAATTGTTAAGACAATTACTGGATTAGAGACATGCTTGCAAACTCTATTAAATTATTTCTAATATTAATTTCTAAGTTTCCAGCAAATTTGAACCTATTTGCGTGCTCCAAAATAAAAATATTAAAAATTGGAATTTTGAAATCGGCCAAACTCGAAAATTTAAAATTGTTAAGGCAATTACTGGATTAGAGACATGCTTGCCAACTTTATTAAATTATTTCGAATATTAATTTCTAACTTTCCAGCGAATTTGATCCAATTTGCATGCTTCAAAATAAAAATATTAAAATTAGAATTTTGAAATCAGCCGAACTCGAAAATTTAAAATTGTTAAGGCAATTACTGGATAAAAGACATGCTTGCAAACTTTATTAAATTATTTCTAATATTAATTTCTAAGTTTCCAGCAAATTTGAACCTATTTGCGTGCTCCAAAATAAAAATATTAAAAATTTGAATTTTGAAATCAGCCGAACTCGAAAATTTAAAATTGTTAAGACAATTACTGGATTAGAGACATGCTTGCAAACTCTATTAAATTATTTCTAATATTAATTTATACGTTTCCAGAAAATTTGAACCTATTTGCGTGCTCCAAAATAAAAATATTAAAAATTAGAATTTTGAAATTGGCCGAACTCGAAAATTTAAAATTCTTAGGGCAATTACTGGATTAGAGTAATTCTTTCAAACAGTATTAAATCATTTTAAATACCAATTTCTACGTTTCCAGCAAATTTAAACCTATTTGCGTGCTCCAAAACAAAAATATTAAAAATTGGAATTTTGAAATCGCTCGAACTCGAAAATTTAAAATTCTTAAGGCAATTACTGGATTAAATAATTTCTTGCAAACTCTGATTAGTTATTCCCTATATTAATTTCTAACTTTTCAGCAAATTTGAACCTATTTGCGTGCTCCAAAATAAAAATATTAAAAATTTGAATTTTGAAATCAGCCGAACTCGAAAATTTAAAATTGTTAAGGCAATTACTGGATTAGAGACATGCTTGCAAACTCTATTAAATTATTTCTAATATTAATTTCTACGTTTACAGCAAATTTGAACCTATTTGCGTGCTCCAAAATAAAAATATTAAAAATTTGAATTTTGAAATCAGCCGAACTCGAAAATTTAAAATTGTTAAGGCAATTACTGGATTAGAGACATGCTTGCAAACTCTATTAAATTATTTCTAATATTAATTTCTAACTTTCCAGCAAATTTGAACCTATTTGCGTGCTCCAAAATAAAAATATTCAAAATTAGAATTTTGAAATCGGCCGAACTCGAAAATTAAAAATTCTTAAGGCAATTACTGGATTAGAGACATGATTGCAAACTCTATTAAATTATTTCTAATATTAATTTCTACGTTTCCAGCAAATTTGAACCTATTTGCGTGCTCCAAAATAAAAATATTCAAAATTAGAATTTTGAAATCGGCCAAACTCGAAAATTAAAAATTCTTAAGGCAATTACTGGATTAGAGACATGCTTGCAAACTCTATTAAAATATTTCTAATATTAATTTCTAACTTTCCAGCGAATTTGATCCAATTTGCATGCTTCAAAATAAAAATATTCAAAATTTGAATTTTGAAATCAGCCGAACTCGAAAATTTAAAATTGTTAAGGCAATTACTGGATTAGAGACATGCTTGTAAACTCTATTAAATTATTTCTAATATTAATTTCTACGTTTCCAGCAAATTTGAACCTATTTGCGTGCTCCAAAATAAAAATATTAAAAATTTGAATTTTGAAATCAGCCGAACTCGAAAATTTAAAATTGTTAAGGCAATTACTGGATTAGAGACATGCTTGCAAACTCTATTAAATTATTTCTAATATTAATTTCTAACTTTCCAGCAAATTTGAACCTATTTGCGTGCTCCAAAATAAAAATATTCAAAATTAGAATTTTGAAATCGGCCGAACTCGAAAATTTAAAATTCTTAAGGCAATTACTGGATTAAATAATTTCTTGCAAACTCTGATTAGTTATTCCTTATATTAATTTCTAACTTTTCAGCAAATTTGAACCTATTTGCGTGCTCCAAAATAAAAATATTAAAAATTGGAATTTTGAAATCAGCCGAACTCGAAAATTTAAAATTGTTAAGGCAATTACTGGATTAGAGACATGCTTGCCAACTTTATTAAATTATTTCTAATATTAATTTCTAACTTTCCAGCGAATTTGATCCAATTTGCATGCTTCAAAATAAAAATATTAAAATTAGAATTTTGAAATTGGCCGAACTCGAAAATTTAAAATTCTTAGAGCAATTACTGGATTAGAGTAATTCTTTCAAACAGTATTAAATCATTTTAAATACCAATTTTTACGTTTCCAGCAAATTTAAACCTATTTGCGTGCTCCAAAACAAAAATATTAAAAATTGGAATTTTGAAATCGCTCGAACTCGAAAATTTAAAATTCTTAAGGCAATTACTGGATTAAATAATTTCTTGCAAACTCTGATTAGTTATTCCCTATATTAATTTCTAACTTTTCAGCAAATTTGAACCTATTTGCGTGCTCCAAAATAAAAATATTAAAAATTTGAATTTTGAAATCAGCCGAACTCGAAAATTTAAAATTGTTAAGGCAATTACTGGATTAGAGACATGCTTGCAAACTCTATTAAATTATTTCTAATATTAATTTCTACGTTTCCAGCAAATTTGAACCTATTTGCTTGCTCCAAAATAAAAATATTAAAAAATAGAATTTTGAAATTGGCCGAACTCGAAAATTTAAAATTCTTAAGGCAATTACTGGATTAGAGACATGCTTGCAAACTCTATTAAATTATTTCTAATATTAATTTCTAACTTTCCAGCAAATTTGAACCTATTTGCGTGCTCCAAAATAAAAATATTCAAAATTAGAATTTTGAAATCGGCCGAACTCGAAAATTAAAAATTCTTAAGGCAATTACTGGATTAGAGACATGATTGCAAACTCTATTAAATTATTTCTAATATTAATTTCTACGTTTCCAGCAAATTTGAACCTATTTGCGTGCTCCAAAATAAAAATATTAAAAATTGGAATTTTGAAATCAGCCGAACTTGAAAATTTAAAATTGTTAAGGCAATTACTGGATTAGAGACATGCTTGCAAACTCTATTAAAATATTTCTAATATTAATTTCTAAGTTTCCAGCAAATTTGAACCTATTTGCGTGCTCCAAAATAAAAATATTCAAAATTAGAATTTTGAAATCGGCCGAACTCGAAAATTAAAAATTCTTAAGGCAATTACTGGATTAGAGACATGATTGCAAACTCTATTAAATTATTTCTAATATTAATTTCTAAGTTTCCAGCAAATTTGAACCTATTTGCGTGCTCCAAAATAAAAATATTAAAAATTTGAATTTTGAAATCAGCCGAACTCGAAAATTTAAAATTGTTAAGGCAATTACTGGATTAGAGACATGATTGCAAACTCTATTAAATTATTTCTAATATTAATGTCTAAGTTTCCAGCAAATTTGAACCTATTTGCGTGCTCCAAAATAAAAATATTAAAAATTGAAATTTTGAAATCGGCCGAACTTGAAAATTCAAAATTCTTAGGGCAATTACTGGATTAGAGTAATTCTTTCAAACAGTATTAAATTATTTTAAATACCAATTTCTACGTTTCCAGCAAATTTAAACCTATTTGCGTGCTCCAAAACAAAAATATTAAAAATTGGAATTTTGAAATCGCTCGAACTCGAAAATTTAAAATTCTTAAGGCAATTACTGGATTAAATAATTTCTTGCAAACTCTGATTAGTTATTCCTTATATTAATTTCTAACTTTTCAGCAAATTTGAACCTATTTGCGTGCTCCAAAATAAAAATATTAAAAATTGGAATTTTGAAATCAGCCGAACTCGAAAATTTAAAATTGTTAAGGCAATTACTGGATTAGAGACATGCTTGCAAACTCTATTAAATTATTTCTAATATTAATTTCTACGTTTCCAGCAAATTTGAACCTAGTTGCGTGCTCCAAAATAAAAATATTAAAAATTGGAATTTTGAAATCGGCCGATTTTGGAAATTTAAAATTCTTAGGGCAATTACTGGATTAGAGTTATTCTTTCAAACAGTATTAAATTATTTTAAATACCAATTTCTACGATTCCAGCAAATTTAAACCTATTTGCGTGCTCCAAAACAAAAATATTAAAAATTAGAATTTTGAAATCGCTCGAACTCGAGAATTTAAAATTCTTAAGGCAATTAAGAGAGAGCAAAAAAAAAATTACTGGATTAAAGTCATGCTCGCGAACTCTATTAAATTATTTCTTTAATTTTTTTCTAACTTCCCAGCGAATTTGAACCAATTTGCGTGCTCCAAAATCAAAATATGAAAAATTAGAATTTTGAAATCGGTCGAAGTCGTAAATTTAAAATTCTTAGGGCACTTATTGGATTAGAGTCAAGCTTGGAAACATTATTAAATTATTTTAAATACTAATTTCTAACTTTCAAGCAAGTTTGGACCAATTTACATGCTCAAAAATCAAAATCTTAAAAATTAGAATTTTGAAAAAGGCCGAACTCGAAAATTTAAAATTGTTAGGGCAATTACTGGATTAGAGACATGCTTGCAAACTCTATTAAATTATTTTAAATACCAATTTCTACGTTTCCAGCAAATTTGAAACAATTTTCATGCTCCAAAATAAAAATATTAAATATTTGAATTTTGAAATCGGCCGATTTTGGAAATTTAAAATTCTTAGGGCAATTACTGGATTAGAGTATTTCTTTCAAACAGTATTAAATTATTTTAAATACCAATTTCTTCGTTTCCAGCAAATTTGAACCTATTTGCGTGCTCCAAAATAAAAATATTAAAAATTAAAATTTTGAAATCAGTCGAACTCGAAAATTTTAAATTCTTAAGGCAATTACTGGATTAAAGTCATGCTTGCAAACTCTATTAAATTATTTCTTATAATAATTTCTAACTTTCCAGCGAATTTGAACCAATTTGCATGCTTCAAATTCAAAAAATTAAAAATTAGAATTTTGAAATTGTTTAAAGTTTAAGGACAATACTGGATTTAAACCGTGCTTGGAAACGCTATCAACGCATTCTAAATATTAATTTCTAAAATTCCAGCAAATTTGAACCATTTGAACCGGCCCTTAATTGTGGAAAGAGCGACCTTAAACACGGAGAGCGGAAAGGGTTGCAGTCGGTGGAGGTGTTGGTCCGCGGTGAGCTGACACAGGGTGCTGGGTGCGTGTCGGTGGCCGCGTGGCGGGGCAGCCCGTCCTACACCACACCAGCTGCTCGGAGGAAACGGCCAGGCCGAACGGCTCGAAGAAGCCTTTGTCCAGCCGGTGCTTGCTGTTGTACTCGGCCGGCGGCCACTCGAGCCCTGCCCAGCGCTGCACAGCAAACCAACAGCAGCAGACACGCAGCCATCTTAATGCGCTTTTCAATTCGCTGCGAGAATAATGTGTAACAAAAAATACACCTGAGATGTTCTGCCAGCGGTGGCTGGCCGGCCGGCAGTGCACTGACACTAAGGCGCAAGAATAAAAACCGGTCGTGTCTTTCCTGAAAAATGTCATTGTATGTGCTATACATTATCCCAGGCACGGACTGCCGCTAGCAGTGCACAATTTTTTAATCTTATATAAATATAGCTTTTTTGGCATCAATGTTGAGATTAATGATTGCCGATAGATTAGTAAATTCGAATCTTCCAATTTTATTTTTACACCTTTATTTTTGCAGTCACAAGTGCGACAGCGTCCGCCAAAAAAGACGGAGCGAGTGTGGACCAGTCCGGCCCTGCCTACTGTTTGTGATTCATGTGAAAACTAATATTCAGGCTGAACCGAGAAATAAAAAAGCAGGGAATGGCGCAATTTATAAATGCTGCAATGATTAAGGGTGCATCACATTTAGACGCCAAAATTATCTGTCCTCGTTCTTTGTCTTCAACGTGTCCGATTCGGTTTGAAAAGATCAAAAGCCGAGACATAAAAAGAGCACAGAAAAAAAACCGATTTATTCAGTTTGGAAAAGAAAACATCACAAAAATCAGCACTCGAATGTCTGCGCTTGAAGTTACAGCTCGTCTTTTTGCTTTGCGCTGGCGTGTTTGGTTACGAAGTTGTACAAATCGTCAAGCGACCTCGAGCCATTGTACTCTTCTACCTTGTCGCCGTCCTTGTAAATGAACACGGTGGGAAAGCCGTTGACCTGTCGACAAAATTTTTAGCCTACACGAATCGTGTGGAAAGAAAGGTCGCTCACCTTCTGAGCGGAACACAGGTCCTTGTTCTCGTCGAGGGTGCAGTCGACCTTGGCGATGCGGACGTCAGGCTTGTCCCTGAACTTGGCGGCCAGCTCGTCCCAGGTGGGCGCCAGGCGCTTGCAGTGTCCGCACCACGGCGCGAAGAACTTGACGAGCGCCACGCCGGACGCGACGCCAGCCTCGAACGACTCGCCCGAGAGGCTGGCCACCGGCGACGCCTCCTCGGTTGCCGCCTCCGCTCCCGCGCCTTCCGCCTCCGCGCCGCTCGCGGCCCGCTGCAGCACGAACTGACGCAGCTCCTCCAGCGTACGCGCCCCCTGGTACTTTTCAGTCTGTCCGAAACATTCGGGACGCACGCACGGCATTAGATTACATTCATATTTATTATTTGAGCATGCTTTGCACGGCCGGATTGCCAAACGATCAGACCCGTTGCGTTTGTAAATATCCCCTTTTTTATGATCCGCATGCCAAAGTTAGGATAATTGAGGCTAAATTATATCTGCGCATGCGTCATGTGTCGTGTTTTGTAGCAGAGCAACGCGTCGACCAATCACATGCGCCGGCTCTCTAGCGAGCATCACTAGAGTGTAAGGAAAGGAGAGTAGATACTATCAGGCGACGATGGCATCAGAGCTGATACTCTACTAGTCCTTTCCTTACACTCCTCTTTTTAGAGTGATGCTCGTTATAAGGGGGCCTAGAGAGCATCTGATTGGTCGCCGCGCTGCTCTACTACAAAACACGACACTTGACGTATGCGCAGTATTAATTTAGCCTCAATTAGCCTTAACTAACGCAACGGGTCTAATCTTGTCACCACTATCATTATCGTGTAGCTAAAAACGATCAGCATTAACATGAACTATCAAAACGTAAAAAGGAGCAGTGCAAATCAGGGTGCTTGGTACCTTTTTGCCGTCCTCGATCCACAGCATGGTGGGGTAGCCCTTGACCTCGAACTCGATGCAGACGTCGCGGAGGATGGTGCAGTCAACCTTTCCGACGGTCACGGCCAGCGACTCGTCGAGGCTCTGCGCCAGCTCCTCCCAGGTCGGCGCCAGTTTCTGCCCGCGCGAGCATTTTATTAGTTTTCAAACGGGGCGGGAAGCAAGGGTGTTGGACGGAGGCTAACCTGGCAGTGGCCGCACCACGGCGCGAAGAACTTGACAAAGTGCTTGCCTGAGCGGACGCGCTGGTGGAACGTGTCCTTGGTGTAGTCGACGAGCCGCTCCTGCTGGCCGCCGCCCGGCGCAGCCTGCTCCTCCTCCTCCTGCAACCCACCACCACTTTCTCTTTATTTCTCTTTTCTCAACACCCTGATTCGCGAATCCTCACCGTGCGGCCGATCTGCTCGAAGACGAAAGACCTGAGCGAGCTCAGGTCTCTGGAGCCGCGGAACTTGAGCCCGTCGGTCTCGCCCTTCTTGAAGAACTTGAGCCTTGCAATGCATTCCGTGTTAATTCGATTTTTTCCAAATTGTAAGGGTATGCACTCACGTGGGGTAGCCGGTGACGTCGTTCTCGGAGCACAGGGCCGTCTCCAGGGTGCAGTCGACCTTGGCCACGACGGCCTCCTCGGCGCTCAGCTTGGCCGCCAGCTCGTTCCAGGCCGGCGCAAGGCGCTTGCAGTGCTCGCACCTTTCCAAATTTTCCCAAAAAAGTTGCCGGCATTCGAAAATCAAAAAATAAATAGTCACCAGGGCGCGAAGAACATGACGAAGTGGTTCGCCTTGGGCACCTCCTTCTTGAACGCGTCAGTCGTGTACGAGACCGACTCGCCGGCGGCCACAACGGCCACGGCCGCCCACAAGCACACGCACGCCAGGCCACGCATCATTGCTGGAAAAGATTCGCGGCCGCCGCTTCCACTCGCACTCGAGACAAGTCAATCGCAATCGTGCCTGCAGCCCCGCCAGCTGATCGGATCGGCCATGCCGGTCAATTCGACCGCCTGCCGTGCTAACCGGTTTTTTAGAATCACAAAGAGATCAATAATTATCATTTAACTGATTCGTTTTGCTTTTCTCGTAATCGAAACAGTGCTGTCACTCATTTCTGTGATTCAATTTGTGGGAATAATACGCCAAATTACAAATTAAAATAGAAGTTAACACACAAAATGTACCGGTATTCGAAGCAAACAACTGACTGATTCATTTTATTTCACTGTTCATTGCAATAATCTGCGCAGAGCCGCAGAATGATCAAAACGGACAAGGCTTTAGGTACAGACATGAAATTCAAATCTTGCTAAAAAAAAAATGAAAAAAATCACGCAAGAGCCTCTCGCTATCAGCGCGTCTCCTCTTTCCAGCGACGACGTTTGGTCGTGAGCAGGTCGTGAGTCAGTGCCAGTGCTGCCACCACCAGGGATGGGCAGCATGCGTCACCTCTCGGAATGAGCACCACCGACACCGGTTGAGCGTATCAGCGTACCGGTTTGGTGTTTGGGCGATTAGCCTGGCAGCAGGTGGTGCCGCTTGTCCCGGTTATTGAAATGAACCGGTTGTTGACGGCCAGGGCAGTGAGCACCGCAACAGCAGCTGGCTGGCTGTTGTCTGGCACTAAGCACCGTTCGTTTCGTTTTTCGTGCTGCACCACTCGAGCAGCAGTTTGTTTTCGTTTGGGCCGGCCGCCGCAGTGGTCGGAGGGAGGCAGGAGCGCGCCCCCCGCAGGCCCCGAGACCCCAGGCCGCCCCCTGAGCCGCCGATTCGCTCGGTCTCGGCCCGATTTTGCCGCCTTTCCATGAGTGTCGACGCGGAGCGAATCTCCATTGCTGTTTGTCGGACGCAAGGTCGCTGCTGACTCGACTGCTCTCGCCACTAACATGAAGAAGCAATTCTTCCGCGTCAAGCAGCTCGCCGACCAGACCTTCTCCAGGTGAATATAATTTTTTTTGCGTCCCTGGAGGCTCTGCCAGCAGGAATTTGGGGGACCTAAAATGAAATTTGACTATAATCGTGGGCGTGGTGTTTGCAGGGCGGGCAAGACGGAACTGCTGTCGGACGATCTGCAGGAGATCGACAAGCACGTCGAGTTCCTGAAGAACGCGTGCATCAACTACAGCAAGAAGCTGAGCGCCTACCTGCTCGGCCAGGGCGCCGACGACGCCTCCAAGGAAAAGAGACTGGTACGTGTCCACTTGCTCGCGCAGCCGCTTTTGATTACATTAATTCATATTTTGTATTTTGTGTTGACAGAAAAAATGCCCCGAGTACCAGCTGGGCCAGGCGATGAAGGAGAGCGCCGCCTGCGACGACGCCTTCATGCTCAAGTATTTCCATTCAATTTAATTGTAATTTGAAATTTTAATGCGCGCGGCGCAGAAACATTTTGGAAAAGTGCGGCGCGATCGAGGTGACGCTGGCGCACACGTACGTCGAAATGGACCTGCAGGTGGAGCAGAGCGTGGTCAACCCTCTGCAGGGCGTGATCGACAACGACATTCCCAGCATCGTCAAGCACAAACGCAACCTGGCCAAGCTGGTGCTCGACATGGACGCCGCCAGAACCAGGTTTCGTTGAGCCGAAACGCGGCCGGTTCGAGTTGTCAAATAAAATCTGCTTGCAATTTGCACAGGTACCAGACGGCCGTGAAGCACAGCAACAACATGCCCGGCGCCAAAATCGAGTCGATGCGCGAGGAAATGGAGGAGGCGCAGTCCAAAGTCGACCAGTGCCGGGTCAGCGAAATAATTTTTCTTTTTCCGCTCTAATTTCGATAATAACCAACAAGTGATGACGTACTTTCCCCCTTTTTTTTAAATAAAATTTTGCAGTGGCAAAGATTTCCTTGTTCCTTGAAATTAATTTGCTCTGCTATTTGGAGATCGAGACCAGGCCGCCACTTATCAAATTATAGATTATTTCTTGATAATTGGAATAAAATAGCACGGAAATTGCACCCAATCCTTATCAGTTGGCGCTTGGAATTTTTGACGTTTTTTCCTCTGAAATAATCGACGGTTTTTAGAGCAGAAATATTGGTTTTAGATGGTTTCTGTTTTTCGAACCAACGCAGAGAAATAAAAAAATTAATTGCAATGCAATTTGGTCAGGACCTGCTGGCGACTGAGATGTACCAGTTGATCTCGAAAGAGGCGGAAATCACGAAATACATCGCCGAGCACATCAACATCCAGAAGGCCTACCACGAGCGGGCGCTGCGCTACCTGGAGGAGGCCACCTCCGTGCTCGAGGGAGACCTGGGTTCGCAAATTGTCCTCCCAGAGGCGACAAAGAAATAAAATTGTCGGTTGGCAGGCGACAACGTGATGCGGCCCGTGTTCGGCGAGGCGCTCGAGGAGCATTTGCGCGTCAACAAACGCAAAATCGCGTGGCCCATCGAGCTCTGCGTCTGCTCCCTGCTCATCCTCGGCATGGAGGAGGAGGGACTCTTCAGGGTCGCTGGAGGTCAGTTTTTACCTATTCATTGCAGCTAATTTTTGATGAATTTAATGCAGAAATTTACAATTTTTTTTTTAAAATGTTTCTTCAAACCAAATTGCGTTAAAATTCCACGAAGCATTTCCAGAACCAATTAAAACGCCTCCAGTTCACTCGCTAGTTTTTTCTCGACCTTTAATTTCCCATCTATCATCAAAACTAAATTAGAGACCACAGAAAATCCAACAAAAATTCGTATGAAATAAAGACGACGGGGTATTTTCAAGAAAAAACCGTACAGAAAGCAGCTGTCACCATTATTTTGACAGTTAAAAGATAAAAATAAATTGGGAACGCAGGCGCGTCGAAGGTGCGTCGGATGCGGATGAGCCTGGACGCGAACCTGCTTTCTCTGGAGGGTAGTCTGAGCTACAACGACCCTGCGGTGGTGGCTGGCGCACTCAAGTCGTACCTCCGGGAGCTGCCAGAGCCGCTGATGACCTTCAAGCTGTACACCAACTGGCTCAACGCATCCAAGTGCGTGCTCTCGGCCTCAAAATTTGCATTTAATCGATACAATTAAATTTGAAAGGGTGCCGGTGGCGGAGGAACGCGTGCGGGCCCTCAAGGAGGTGGTGGAGCTGCTTCCCGAGGCCAACAGGGACAACCTCACCTACCTGATCAAGTTCCTGGCAACGCTGTGCAAGAACCAGGAGGTCAACAAGATGAATCCGCAGAACGTGGCCATCGTGCTGGCGCCGAACCTCATCTGGAGCCAGCAGGACGCCGGCAACGGGTACGATTTTCAACCAGTTTCGATTCGTGCAGGCATTGCCGGAGGACTCATTTTTTATTCAGCCAGTTTATTTTTTAACTCACCAGAAAATGGCTTATAAAAAATTGAGGCTAAACGAAACCTATTGTAGGGAAAACCTGAATTTGCTTGTCATTCGCAGGCTGAACATGAGCACGGCCAACGTGCACAGCTTCATCGTGGACCAGCTAGTCAGTCACGCCGAAGACTTATTCCCTGGAGGCGAGTGTCCTGTCCTTTGCGCTGCTCGTAATTTGAAATTGATAATTTTGCTGATTCAGAAATGGATTTCTTCGTGACGATCGCTAAGCCGGAGCCGCTTGATATGAGCGTGGCGCCAGGCGGCGGCCGGCAGACCAACGGCAGCGGCTCCAAGTCGTCGTCCTCGGACCAGGGCCACTCGCGCAACAGCAGCGCCGACACGCTGCTCATCACGAGCACGCCAGACCCGGCCGCCGTGGCGGCCGCCGCCATCAAACGCGCCCACTCCAACAGCAGCCTCACCGACCACAGCAGGTCCCGCTTCAAAAATCTCGACGCCACCTCACCGTACAGTTTTTTCAGTTTTTTTTTTCTTTTGTCGGGTGAATAGGGGAATTTGTGTCTTTTCTCATGTTTTTTTTCTCAAGTGCGACGGTGCTGGTGTATCTCTGTTCTTTCTACTCTTTATTTTTGTTTTGAGCCTGGATTTAATGTGTTTGGATGCAGTCCGCCGGCGAGTCCGAAGCCGCTGCTGCGTCGGAAGAACAAGCAGGCGCCGGTGCCGCCGACGCCGACACCGGGGGCGGCGACGCAGGCGGCCAAGGCAGAGAAGGCAGAGCGGCCGCCGCGGCCCGCGCAGGCGCCCACGCCCAAGGAGAAGCCCAAGGAGAAGGCCAAGAGCGTGGAGGAGCGGCCGCCGCTCAAGGAAATCTGCCCGCCCAAGCCGACGCAGCGCCACAGCGCCGAGCTCGGCGCCGACAACAACGAGAAGCCCGCCGTCGCCCAAAAGCCCCGCTTCCCCATCGCCGCGCCCAGGACCATCCTCAACGACGATGAAAAGGTGCGTTTTAAATAAACCAGGGCATTCGTTTAAATTAAATTAGTGGCACGAAAATTAATTGAAAGTTGTAGCTCTATTTTATTTGTTAATTTAAGTTAAAACAGCAAGCGTGTGTATGTCGCAGGTGCGGCCGGTGATTGCTGAGAGACCTGCGATTCCTGAGCGGCCGGCGTCGCTGCGGGAGTCGTTCCGCGCCAAGAGCTCGGAGCCGGTGGACGACGCGCCTTCTCCGATCTCGCAAGGCGCCGCCCGCTTCTCGCCACCCGCGACTGATCCTCCCTGCCTTGCAGAGGGAAAGGGCGCGGACTTGGAGGCGCGCAGGCATAGCGACAACCACCTGTCCGCCTCCGAGTCGACCGACGACGAGATCCTCGAGCCCGAAAGAGGTATTTTCGTTTCATCGTAAAATTAAATTTGTGGCTTATGCGTTGATTGTTGTTGGGACAGGCAAGGGCGGGTCGTTCCGCGTAAGCAAAATCGCCCGTCCGACGCCGCCACCGCCGCCGCCGCCGAGCAAGACGGCGGCCGACAGCACCGACTTGTAGCGAAAAGTGCCTCTCAGCGCCGGAACAAAAACGACTTGTGATCAACTCTTGCTTTCAGTGATGGAGTCAGTCGTCACGGTTTCAGTTTTCCTTCCAACGATCGGTACAACAATAATTTTTGAATCGGATTTTTTGTGCCTTACGAGAGAGTGAGAGAGAAAGAGAGAGGAGCTTTCCTTGGTTCTTGCACAAAACCCTCCTGACACACACGCGAAACAAAGAAACGAGAGCAGAATCTTGTGTGATAATTCCTAAGTTGCGCTTGGCAAAGTTTAACGCTGTTGTAAGAGTGCAGAAATTTATAAATAAATAAGTATATTCATATTTAGATTGTAATAGAAGCTAGTGCCTAATCAAAAAGACAAGAAATTTGCTGGCAAACGAAAAGAAACTGCCTTGGAAGAAGCGTATTCGTATTTTTAGTCTTGTTGAGTCGCTTAACATATCCTAATAATTTATGTTTCTCCTCCGCGCGTCCGACTGCCTCAAATCCACAGCATTTTAACCTTTGTAAAATAATTAATTCCTCGACTTGCACCAGACGAAATAAAATAAAACACGCCGCGTTTATTATCACGACTGAGCCTTTTATTTTTTGCTGCTGCTGCGTCACACTATGTTGTGCTCGAGCACTCGCTCGTCCAGCAGCACGCGGTCGAACGCGAACCGCGACAAATCGATCGTGCTGAGCTTGCCTTCGATCAGCATCTCCATCACGGCCTGGCCCACGGCCGGCGCCTGCTGCAGACCGTGTCCGCTGAATCCGGTGGCGAAGGTGAGGTTGTAGTAGTAGGGGTGCGGGCCGACGATGCCGTTCTGGTCGAAGGTGTTGTAGTCGTAGTGGCCGGCCCACGCGCTCTTCACCTTGAGCTTCTGCATGGCCGGGATGCGGTGCGCCAGCTGCGGCCACACGTGCGCCTCGAAGAACTCTGGGTCCACGTCAAAGTCGGCCGTCGACGGCTCGGGCACGCCCTCCGGAGGCGAACGGCCGCAAATGTAGTGCCCGCCGTAGCCCTCGCGCCTGCGACGGGACATTTGGTTCATTCTTGACTGACACTCAAGGCGAAAAAATAAACCTTGTTTTACCTGACGTAGGTGCCGGTGGGGTCGATGACGAAGGGCAGGTCGACGCCAGGGCCGTCAGGGCAGTGCACGTTGAACACGTACCGCTTCCTGACAACAAATTAATCAGAGTTGCGGAGGGTGAAAGGGCGGCCAACTGACCTGGGCACGACGGGCAGGGGGAAGGCGAGCATGTCGTCGCCGCTGCCGATGTTGGCCATGGCGGCGATCTCGCCAGAGCTGGCGCCGCTCGCCAGCACGCAGTGTCCGAAGCTGATGGTGCGCCTCTCGCTGTCTGCCAGCCGCACCTGCCAATTTTTTTTATTTTTAATTTAAGGAAGGAAAGAAATTGGCAAACAATTTTGACGAAACTTGGTTCGCACACAAAATGTGATGGCGGGATTTGTAATTTTTTATTATTTCTAGTGTTCGTTTTCACTCCTTGTGTCAGAAATAAGAAATCTGTTTATTCGTTATCAAAAATTTTGCCAAAGTAATAAAGGCTCGACACTGACGACGAGTTTGTCGAGGCGCTGGTAGGGTTTGGAGTTGTCGGCGCCGGCGATGAGCACGTCCGGCTGCTCGCGCGTCTCGAAGCCGACGGCCTCGCCCTGCACGTAGTGGGCGCCGAGCGCGATGGCCTTGGTCCTGAGCGCGTTGAGCAGCGACCACGGGTCGAACCAGCCCTCGTTCTCCAGGCCGAGGCAGCCCAGCGCCACGTCACTCGTGTTCAGCCAGGGAAAACGCGCCTTCAGCTGCTCGCGCGTCAGCAGCACGTTCTTCACGCCCAGATCCCTGCCGAAACAAATTATTATTTTCCCACAGAATACAAATTAAAACACAATTACAGCTGGAGGTCGTGGTTGGCGGCGAGCTGCTCGGCGCCCTCTTCGGTGGCGAGGAAAAGGTAGCCCGTCGGATGGAACTGCACGTCAGGCGGGTCGAGGCCCTCGACGGCGCACCGCTTCGGCAGCTGCCGCAGAAACTCGGCGCCGAACCGAGACATCTGCACGTTCTCCGCCAGCGAAAACTGCTGCCGCAATCCGCCGCACGACAACGTCGTCGCCGCCCTCTTGTACTAAAAATATTTTATTTAATTTTTAAAGGAATAACGCAGGCACTCGTTTTCGGCTCATCAATTTGATTTCATTTGAACGAAACAAATTAAACCATATTTCAGGTCAGTTTCCTCTTGTGTTTTCGTAGCTAGACAAAGATATAATTATAAAATTGAAATGCGAGCAGCGCGTACCGTGGGGTCCTTTTCGAGGATGGTGACGTTCATGGAGCCGGGGAAGTTCTCGAGCAGAAAAAATGCGATTGAGCAGCCGACGACGCCGCCGCCGATGATGAGGACGTCGCAGTGCGACTGCCACGAATAAAAGTGGTGCGGCTCGTCGATGTCCCTGGTCGGCGACGTGAAAAGCGGCTCCAAGCCGAAAAAGTCGCCGATCTGCTTGCGCAGCCGCACGATGTCCCTCTTCAGCACGCTGGCCGCCCGCTTCACAGGGTCGAAGCCATCCTCGCCCGGCCTGCCGACCAAAAATGCATCAAAACGCCATGTTCGATCAAAGTTGCGCGTCGTTCTCACAGGTTGGTGGCGTAGGCCTTCCTCAGGGAGGCCGGCTGCCGCGCCTCGAGCAGCTTTCTGCCCTTCAGCACGGCCTGGAAGGTGCCCCTGCTCAGCCGCATCCTTTGCAATAGAATAATAGCGGTTAAAAGAGGTCCTCCGCAACGGACACGAACTGATTGGCTCAATTAGCGGTCATTCGGGTCACCACTCCTCTGAAATTGCCCATCCAGGATCAATAAAATCAAATTCGTTTGGTGCAAAACATTTATTACATATGTATCTACTTTCGATTTTTCGGCGATTGACGGTGCTGTACGCTGTAAATCGGCGCTGATCACCCTTTATTGCAGTGCTCGCGAGTAATGTGCACGAATTTTCTTAATTTATAGTTACGTAGTAGACTCCTCTCATCACAGTTTTTAAATTAATAAAAAAAATACTACGCATTTAAAGGGACGACCATGTGTTTTTGTTGTTGTTGCGAGTACTGTCACGCCCTTTTTCATCTCTTCGAGGATTGAATCCCTCTAGCGAGTAGATGAATAACTAAAAACAGCTGTGCCTGTTGCGCACTCCGCAAGAAGAAGAGTAAACAGAAGCTGGTGCTGCCTCCAGCGGCGGCAAGAGTTTTCACTGTCAACTCATGCTCCACGACGCGCGCGAATTTCAAACGAGCGGCTCCCGTTGCGAGTTGCGAGTGCGAGCGAAGCCTGTAACCGACCGCCCGGCCGACCCGCTGATTTTCGCCCATTTATCGTTATTTTTGAATGGAGTAAGGTGTGAGGAGGACCAAATAGCACCATGGAAGCTATCGCCGAGGAGGTCGAGCTCAATTCCTTCTTGGAAGCCGACAGGTGAGCCTCTTTTTCCCTTTTCCGCTGCGGCCACCTGATAAAGGTCGCCGCCCCTGTTGATTTCGGTTTTGATTTTCCGTGAAATTTGGTCGAAATTATTTGTGTATCCGATGATTAATTATTTATTAATCTAATTTAGTTAATTTTACAGCGTTAAACTGAGTACGGACTGTTTTTTTCTAGCTATGTACATTTTCCCATCGCGTTGTATCGTTATTTATTGTACGTGTTGACACTGGTCTCGGATATCTCGTTTCTCGTTTGCGCTGCTGCTCACGGGAGCTGGCAGCTGTCGTTGGCGGGGTTGGAGGGGTTGTGGGTCGTCGAGGGGCGCATGCGCAGGGCGGCTGGTGGCGCAGCAGATTCATCTCGCAGTGGAGCGGACGGATGCTCGGCGAGCGGCAGCATTCAGCCTCGTCGTGTCGTCCATCAGACTGCGTGTGTTTGTGCGTCGGTAAGAAAGACTAAAGGGATGCAGCAGCCGCGTCTCGGGGGCGCGTTGTGACGGGGTGCTCGCGGCCAGGGGATGGCGATGGCCAGTAGACGCAGTTTGTCGCCGCCGGCGCGCCGCAGCCTCGCGCCCTTTCTCAAGCGCAGCCCCTCGATGGACCCGCAGCACAAGCCCCTGCTGCCCTACTGGTGAGCCACCCTCCAACCCCCAACCCGTGACGTCACTAGGGAAAACCTGCCCCCGCTTGTAAACATTATTGGGATCGCTTGCAACACGCGCGCCGCTTTTGGCTTTTGGCGCCGTCTCACACGATCTGACCTTTCGCGTTGCTCTTTCTATTTCCTTTTATTTATTTATTTACTTCTTGGCAAACACAAGGCACGCGCGCGTTTTCGTTTCTCGCCGGCTCTATTAATTGGGCAATTAATTGGGGCGCGCCGCGCCCTCGGGCCTGTCGCGGCTCATTAATCCGCTGGATGATTTAGGCAGCGCCCTTTGCCATTGTTTCCGCTCGGATAATTGAAATAATTTTGAGATTATTCTGGGAGCGGGCCTTTTGCCAAGGTGCACCCTGCGCCCGTCCGCCCGCTTGCGACCCCGACGCTGCTCTTTGCCTCTGCTGTGTCGGAGTGACGTCATTACGCGAATCAAGTGCGTCCTTGCTGCCCATTGACGAGGCAACTAACAAGCGCGGCTCCTTCTTCCCGGCCGCGCAGCAGCAGCAGCAGCAGCCAGCGAAACGCGTCAAACACTAATTTGCCGTGTTTGAGCCGAAAGCAGCAGCAAACAAGATAAGAGCCGCAGCCAGCGAGCTCGCGCGCGGCGCAGGAAATTTAATTTGGACGCGTGACAGAAAAGAAGAAAAGGGTCCGACACCGAAATAAACGCGCGGCGCTATCAAAAATAGCAGCCATCCTCTTTTCTCTCGATTTCCATTCCATTTCCACATCCACCCACGTGTTTCTATTATAATTAGTGCCATGTCGAAGACGAGCAGCTGCTGCTTCCGCTGTCGGCTCGATTTCTCTTCTCCTCTTCTTCTACTCAAGGGTGTTTTTCCAAGTAAATCTGCGCCGCGAAAGAATGCAATTGGGTTGAATGAAAAGAAGCGCCCGCCACGCTGGTGTAGTTTTACTCTGTGTTGTTTTTGCAAGGCCGATTCGCACGATTCTCTTACTCTCGGCAATAAAGCAAAGCGAAACTCAACGCCGCGCGCAATTTGTTGTCTTGTTGCAGCACCAGCCCGAGCCAGCTCGAGAGCATCGTCTTCGACGCAGAGGAAACTTCAGACAGCCCGCGTCAGTTGCTCAATTCAGTTTTTATTCTACGCACTCTTATTTTACAACTCGCCTCAATACGTTTACCTGGCTTTTTTATAATTATTTCAAGAAAGAAAAAATGGAAAATACCTGAGTTAAATCCATTTTATTTATTATTGCTTTTTCTGGATTTTCATGAAAATTTAAATTAATCTGTATTAATCTGTAAATTAAATCTGTATATCAATTTTATGGCTCCAAATTAATGCAGTTAAAGAGATAACATCAATTTTGGCACCATTTTCACTGCATTAATGTTTTTTATAATTTCTGGCAATCTAAAGAAAATTGCAATATTTTATATTTTTGTTTTTCACGAATCACGTGTTGCTTTGTGCCACATTTTGGCAAAGTGTCTTGACTGATTATGCGACTCGAAATTCGATCTGCTGCATCGATCGGGATGCCGTAGGAATTTCGAGCTGTTTACTCGGGGATTAACGCGAACAATATTATGCAAACACGCAGTGTCGGAGCTGCTGCAGAGTCGCCAGGCGGGGCCCAGCGGCGGCATGAGCGGCCGCACCGTCAAGCAGTACGAGGAGGAGATGCGCGTGCTCAAGAAGGACAACTTCAACCTCAAGCTGCGCATCTACTTCCTCGAGGAGCGCATGCAGAAGCTCGGCAGGCCGCTCGGCGACGCCGACGGCGCCGAGAAGAAGCTCATCGAGCTCAAGGTGCGCGCCGAAAAGACTAATTTAAAAAAAAATAATTAATTCGAATCGGGTGCAGGTGCAAATGGAAACGCTGCGTCGCGAGATGCAGGCGAAGCAGGCGTTGCTGGCGCAGGCGGGCAAGGCCATCGAGATGATGGAGGAGCAGCACAAGGCCGAGCTGCACAAGCTGCGCCGAGAGCTGGCCGCCGCCGCCGCCGCGCCCAAGCCCGCCGAGAACTCGATGGCGCTCTACGCCGACGCCTTCGACCTGCCGGCCTCCTTCCTCATGCCGCCCCCGCCGCCTCCGCCCGCGGCCGCCCCCAGGACCAGGCCGCACGAAGCCGAACTCGCCGAGCTGCAGCAGCGCCTGCAAGACCTCGCGCAACAACTCGACGCTAGCCAGGAGCGCGAGCGCCGCCTCAACGACGCCCTCGACTCCAGGACGCCCGAGATTCAGATCAAGGTCGGCCCTCTTACCCTTCAAACTAATTTTCATTTGTTCGAAACTATTAAAAAAAAAATCTTGAACGTCTGCTAAAAATCATTTTAATGGAAATATTCTGGTTCTACGATATAGTTTGTATTTTTCGCTTAAAATAGGAATAGTCAAGGCAGGTTTTGTTTAATCATTATGACATTTGTTGCATTACACCTTATTTATCTTCAGGAAAAACACCTATTTTTTATTCTTTACTGCCTGGAAATGTGAGCTATTATTTTGTCTAAATTTTCTGAATTGATTTTCCTCCATTTACGTTATAAAATACTCTTAATCAATTTATATCATCCTATTTTAAAAGTGTCAAATAAAAAGCTTCCGCAAATTGTGTTGATTCTGCTGCTAAAAAAAACAAACCTGTAAAAATGTTGTTTTTAGATCGAGGAGCTGTGTCAGAAGGACAAACTCCTGGAGGACCAGCGGAAGATCATCGTCGAGATCCAGATAAAGCTGGACGAAAAGCAGAAGGAGCTGGAGGAGCTGCGGCAGTCGCTGGACACGCAGCACTCGGCCGTGGACAGGCTGGAGGCGGACAAACAGCAGCTGCAGCAGCGGCTCCTCGAGGCCGACGAGAAGCTGGAAAAGTCGGTCAAGGTACGCGCCTCCTTTAAAGTTGCCGTTTTCGCCGTTTGACATTGGAATTGGGAATTGGGGTGTTGCAGGTGGTGCAGACGCTGGTGTCGCGCAACCAAGAGCTGGCGGCGCGCGCGGCGGGCGCCGACCAAATCGGCGCCATGCAGCACGACGAGACGGAGCACCTGTGGCGCGAACTGGACGAACGCCGGCGCCAGGTGGAGCAGCTGAGCCGCGAGAAGGCGGCCCTGGAGGCGAGGAGGGAGCGGCTGCCCCCGGAGGTGGGCCTCATGCTGGCCCGCCTCGACGAGCTGGCCGCCTTCCTGGCCGCCCTGCTGCGCCGGCCGCACCTGATCGCCAGCTTTTCGGCCGCCAACCGCTCCTCCCTCCTCCAGCTGCTCGACCAGAGCCGCTCCCTCGACGCCTCCGCCTTGTCCGCCTCCGCCGCCCCCGACGACTCGCTCCTCGACCATATCCACAAGTTCCTCGACGCGCCGGAACACTCGGAATTCATTCACGAGGCAAGTTTCATCATACTAAATTGAGAACGGAGGCTTTATCACTGCAAAATGTCTTCAGAAATTCAACTTTCGCATCCTCTTTGAACTTTGAATAGATTAAAGGCAAAATCAAGCTGAATAAAACGAAATTCTAGGCCGAAACGCGCGAAAATCTGATTTTTGGGATTGAAACTAGGTTTTGCTGCGCTCGTTGAGTGGAATCGGACGATAAAAAATCTGGCTGCGTGAACTATTGGTTAGAATTCAATCCAACGGTTTCTCCAAAGCAATTTTTCGTGAATTGTTCAAACATACGGAGCACCATTTCAATTTCTATTTCAAAAATTGCCAATTTCGTGTCCAAAGGCGGCAACCGATGGCAGATGGCACCAAAGTAAATTTGAAGTTTTCTGCTCTCAATTTGCACAGCAAATACTGATTCATTTCTTCTCTGCATTCTTTGTGTAAAAATATTTATTGATTCAGCCAGTTGTAGCAGAAATTTTAAAGAACAGTCTACCAAGACAAAAGTATCGTGGTTTTGCTTTACCGATTTCGGTTTTCAGCACGTTGGTTTTCAATTTTATACGTTTCAAATGCTTATAGAAGTATGTAGTGTTATTTCCTCTAAATTGTCCAACAAGTGTATTTTTTTCTGAGCCACTGATTCCACTGTAGATTCCTAGCATTATTTATTAATGATTGAATGAATGAATTGCAGATGGAGAGCCAGTTGGAGCGGACGACGACGGATTTGTGCGCGGTGAGCGTGAGCGAGGAGCTGGACTCTGGCAAGGAAATGGAGCTGGCGCGGTGGAGCCTGGAGAAGGGCCGAACGTCGAACAAACCGCCGCGGCCGCCGCGCAAGCACGAGCTGGAGCAGGAGGAGGAGGAGCAGCCCAATCTGTCAGAGTCAGAGGCCTGGTCCGAGCCGGACCGCACCGTCTCGCTCGCGCGCATCGGCCTGCCCGAGAACAAGACGCCCGTCAACCAGACCGTCTCGTCGCCAAACTCCTCCGAGCTTGAGCACTCGCCCCGCACCCCAGGTATTTGCAACGCTGATACTATAAGAGAGCTTCAACTTGTTTGGCCTCTACTTGCAGCTTAAAGTTGTTTTATCGCGTTAAAATTGCGAATAAGAAGGCACAACTCGGAGAAAACAGTTCAATTCTTTGCTCCAGCGCAAATTTAATGTTACTGCGATTTTGAATCGATAGATTATCTCTCTAGCTGCAAGTAGGAACATAATAGAGGGCGATACGGTTCCAACACTCATCTCTCCTTGCTCCTTAAAGTCTCTACTCTTAATTCAAAGAAATTTAATATCATCTGCCGATCACACAATGTTTGCACCAATTTCTGAACTTTTTACTAACCACTTCCAAATCAAATGAAATATGGAGTTTTCCCGTAAAATTCAGGAAATATTGAACAAAGAGTGTAGAAAAAGTGGACTCGCTGATCGAAAATAATGTAAACCCCTGTTTTTACTAATAGAAATGGTGGTTGCAGGCAAGAAAGCGTCGTACAAGAAGCTGGTGCAGCGGCTGCACGCGACGGAGCAGATCATCGAGGCGCTGCAGGCCGAGCTGAGCGCGCACAAGGCCCTGGCCAAGACCGAGCAGCCGGTGGGGCAGGAGGCGGCGCTGGAATCGCAGCGGGCGCGACTGGAAGTGGTGGTGCGGCAGAGCGAGGCGACGCGGCAGCAGCTGGAGGCGGCGGCGAGGGGCGAGGCGGGCGCCGACGCCGAGCGGCAGCTGGCGGAGGCGGAGGGCCGCGTGCGGCAGCTCGAGGCCGAGCTGAGCGAGCGGGACGGCGTGCAGCGCCACCTGCAGCTCGTGCAGCTCGAGACGCAGGAGGCGCTGGCCACCATGGAGGCGGCCAGGGCGGCCATGCACGACGAACTGGTGCACACGAGGCTCGCCTGCCAGCAGCTGGAGCGACGCGCGCTCGACGCCACCGGCAAGTGCCAACGGCTGGAGCAAGCCTCCAAGCAGGACATGCAGCGCTGCCAGCAGCTGGCCAAGCAGGTCGAGGAGGCGGAGGTGCAGTGCCGCGCGCTGACGCAGCAGGTGCAGCAGCTCGAGGCGGCGCGCGCCTCCGACAGCGACGAGCACTCTGCCAGCCGGCACACGCTGTCTTCGCCGGACCTGGGCATAGAGAGCGACACCGGCCGCAGCGGCGGCGGAGGTGGAGGCGGCGGCGGCGGCGACGAGCGCAGCCGACTCAATCAGGAGAACTGGCAGCTCAAGCAGAAGCTGGCCGAGAGCCAACGCATCATGGAACGCTGCCTCGAGGCGCTCAACAAAAAGAACCGCGACCGGCTGCGCGTGCAGGCCTCCATGGAGAAGCAGCTGCTGCGCACAGAGGAGGTGCTTCTCAAGGCCTCGCACAACCTCAAACTGCTGCCCAAGTCGCCCTGACCCCGACCGCCGCCACCACGTTTTCAATTTGTGATAATAAGCAAAGAGACAATATTTGCCGCCAACAGACTTTGTGTATATAGAATGTATTTCGACTTTCACCTTGCGTGTGTGTATCAGTAAAAACTGGTTTTTAACGAAATAGCAACCTTTTTCTAGTATTTTGCCACCCAAATCGTGCATTTTAATTTCTACTAGCCTTCCAGCAGTGACACTGCATCATTTTTATCGATCAAAATTGCCATAAACTATCGCTAGAATCCGCGAATTTCTCGAAATCTCGTGTCTGCTGCCCCTGCCCACACATTGGGAGAACCGAAAAGATAAACAAAAGTGCCACACCCCCTTGATCGCGACCTTTGTTTACGTCTCACGCCAAGAATTTTAACTTTGGTGACGAGTCGGGGAATTCGACGCCGCGATCGGCTTCGAATCAACTCGAGAGAGAAAAAGAATCATCGAAATCCTCCTTATCAGATCATTTAGCGGCAAAATTCCTCGCGAATTCGCTCTCATTGAGCGAAATCGGTAAAGTGGGCGTGCCGCTTGGCGACTGGGAGCGCTCGGTGGCGGCGCCAGCGGCAGTAGCGTGAAGCACGGAGCGGACGGAGTGTCGCGGATGAGAAAGGCCAGTCGGCGGCTGGCGGAGCGCGAGGACAGCAGCCGCAGCAGCGCTGACACACTCAGCTGGGCGCCGCACGCGTGTTCTTGTGTCCCGTCGGACGACGACGACAGCGATGCGGCAGCGATAAGCCCCGAGACACGGCCACCACCCGACACGGCGACATGTCCCGCCGCAAGCAGAGCAACCCCAAGCCCCTCAAGAGTGAGTACTCGTGTCTTTTAATTTTCCATTTTTAATTAATTTCGTCCGCGCGTATTCACACATTCACTGACAACGACAACGATTGGATTGTTTTTTTTTCTCTCTCTCTCTCTCTCTTTCTCGGGAAAGAGAGATAGAGATTACGCGATTGTTTGCAGCTGGAGGTTGTTATATAAAATAATGCGAACGCACTGGTTGCGTTGCACCCACACTGCGATGCGATAAAGTGTCCGGCCGGCCGGCCTGCCGCGCCGTGGGTGATAAGCGCCGGGCCGATTGGCGGCGATAAGCACTGGCAGGAAGTGAGCCGCAGATTAGGACAAGGCGCAAGAGTCGACATTTAATTTATCGCGCGCTGCCTCGAGATTGGGAATCGGGCGTCTCGCACTCACATCCCTTTCCGTCCCTCTTCCGTTCTCACGACGCACGCTGAGCTTTTTTTCCGATACGGCTCCGGAAAATTCACGCATTGTTGGCCAATTTGCATTATTGTTGCTTATCGCTGGCTGTGGTAATTAACGCCGAGATAAGTTTAGTTGCGACGCGCAGCAGAAAGAGGAAACTGAAGGAGCGCGCGCGTGATAACAATATTTGCCTCGTCGCAGCCGCAAGGCGCTTATCAGATTGTATGCATAATTTTTTTTCCGCGTGTTAATTGAGTCCTTTTTCGAGTTTGTTTCTCGGTGTGACTGGGCTGCGGGGTCGAGGCCTGGGAGCCGTGCAGCAGGCGAAAGAGGCGAATAATTAATTTGAGCCGCGCGCGCGGAGCGAGCTTAATCTTCGGATCTGGAAAGCAGCTTTTCGAGAGAGAAACGAAACTTGTCACTTTGAACGAACACGGCGACTGGCTCATATCTCATCTTGATTCATTAAACGCGGCGCGGCAATATATTATGTCCACCTTTACTTTACCACGCCACGCCACGCATAATCACGCGGCCATCGATGATTTCACACACACACTCTCAAAAGCTGGCACTCGAACCGAGCAAAATAAAAACGCCGGGCAGACAACTGTAAAGTCGCGGAATGCAAACGAGAAACACCTTTTTCCACAAAGCCAATCGCCAGCAAACACACACACACACACACACACTCTCGCTCCCCGTAATTATCGCGATCGAGCTGCCTGCGAAGTGTCATTCAAACTGCATCTCCGGCAAATGCACATTTTTTAGTAAAAATGTGCA
Organism: Cloeon dipterum; assembly: GCF_949628265.1. Classification (NCBI taxonomy): domain Eukaryota; kingdom Metazoa; phylum Arthropoda; class Insecta; order Ephemeroptera; family Baetidae; genus Cloeon; species Cloeon dipterum. The sequence goes on along the minus strand of NC_088789.1, from coordinate 36,121,610 downwards.
TTTTATTCAAATCTAGATCGTCCAACCGGAGGAATTTCGTGAAGTGCGAATTGAACTCTATAATTATTTCAAAAGATTATGCAAGTCTGATTGCCGACACACTTCTTGTCTTGCTGCTGCTCCGAAGACGCGATTTCAGCGATTTGACGCTGGCGAGCTCGTTCGATTTTGAATTTGCGGCGATTTGGTCGACGGGGATTGTTCGGAGAAATTGTTGTCGCGGTTGTGTGGGCAGTGCGAAAGAAAGAAATCAAGATTGGGCCGAGCGAGGACAAGCTGCGAATGAATTTATCTGCTCTCTTATTCTTTTCTCTCGCTGGCTCGCTCGTCTGCTTTTAATCGAAAATGGAGCGAGTCAATTTGTCAGCCGCGCGAAGATTGCGGATTAAAAAAGGCTGGCTCGGCACGCTATTAACTACTTAATCACTTAGAATTTATCTGCGGACACAGTTCGTCCATTAATTTGCGCCCGATTTTCGCAACAAATTAATCCGCGCGCCGGCCGGCCGGGGCGAAATTTCAAATCGAATCGAATCCGAATCGAACGAAGCGAAAGGCACAGGGAGGGAGTGGGAAGCGGAGGAGTGTCCTGGCCCTGGCTGCTGTTCCCAGGTCTCAGGTGCTGCGATACGATCGGCCTGCAATAAATAAAGGTGGCAAGTGCACGGTAGTTGCAGCGATGACATCGAGAGGCGGTGTTTGTGCATTTGCGTGTCACAGCTTGGGCGGAGTTTCCTCCGAGCGCACATCTCGCGCGCCCACTCCCCTGCACCACACAGCCTCCGCCGCGCGCGATCAAATAAATAAATTCGCTTCGCACTTTGATACCGAATCATGCATTCTAGGGTTGCATGTCCTTTTACCACTGGCAGGGCAGGCCAGGCCAGGCCAGACGAAAGTCTCATCAATTTGAGGTCGGAGGCGACAACAAGTAACGGATAATTACATCAAATAACCCCGATACTGTTTGTTTTAACTTTGCTTTTTCCAACCTGCAGCAGGATGAAACAAATTTCTCGCTCGGCAATCGCGTCGATAAGGATTTGCATGGGGGCTGCTTGCGGATAATTTCGCAAGCGCGCGGCGTGTCATGTGGGCTGCGCTCGCGATAACCACCGCCGAGACTCGCTTCCTTTCGCAAGTCAAAACAAAAAGTGCGAAAATGCAGCCTCGATTATCGGCTCGCTCGCTCGGTCAGCCGCCGCGCGTTGCGAGAGAAGCGAATTCCTGCGCCGTGTGTCACTCGCCGCAATTATTGCGCCTCTCTCTTTCTCTCTTATCCTCTTATCCTCTCTCCTTACAATAAACCGATATTGTGTGTACTATATTTATTATTTTACTTGCCCGCAAAGTGCATCTGGGGCGAGAAACGGCGGTGGTTGTGCGCAATTCGATTCGTGCCACCTGTTGCTCTCGCTGCTCTCGTCGTCGCCGCGCTGCTTTCGGCGCGACCGCCGCGCCCAAATTACCGATTAACCGGAAGCGATTTCGTCTTCGCACCGCGGCCTGATTGTTTTCCAAACGGCCCGCCGACGCAGACAAAACTGCAATTTCTTGCGAGCAAATTATTTTTCCGATGCGCGCGCGCGCGAAAGGTCAATTTATTTCGAAATTACCTTTTAACCTGTTTGAAAGCTGCGCTCTATCGCAGTTGAACGATCGCTGCAATCGACACGCGATTTAATATGCGCGTGTATCTAAGAAAAGGCAATTAATGAGCGAGCGCGGAGGGGATCGAAAAAGCGACCTTTGGACGTGTCCGATAAGCGCGCGCCATCCGAGAACCCTGATGGCCACGACGAAGTGACCAGCGCGACCTTTCCGCACGCACCTGCGCCTTTTTCTTTCTTTGTTTCTTTTTTTTCAACCGAGCCCAGATATTGACTCACCGCGCGCGATGCTAATCACGCAAACAACTCCTGTGTTTACGCTCGACATTCAAACTAATCGCGGCACTCGAATTTGTTCAGCTTAACCTTTCAATGTCCCACCTGAAGCTTTTTGCTGCTCTTTGCAGTTTTAAAAAAAGGTAAATTAATTTAAAAAATAAACCAAAGCTAAAATTGTCAAGTATCCTGATTTATATTTCGCAAAATCTCTTTATTTATGAAATAATAAGTTAAATTGAAAAATTTAAGTCCCGCCGGCATCGCAAGTCAAGAGAGAAAGCCAATAACGTGATGGAAAGGTTTTTTCTCTCTTCGTTGTTTTTGGCGTTGCGGAGGAAAAGTGTCTTTCTTTCTTTCTCTCGTCTCGCATGTGTGTGTTATTTGCATGTGCGCGGGGAATCGATCGCGCGCGCGGCGTGGAAATTGCTTGTTTATTGTCGTGTCGAGAGAGCAGCGAGTGTGTGTGTGTGTTTGCTTTTTTCTCCTTTCTTTGTGCAGGCTCGATCCATTCGGCTCGAACGGAGCATGGGCGTATTTTGCATCTCGATAGCGTACTTAGCATTGCGTTGAAATTATCGCTTCATTCTCGTCTCTTATAGCCAAAGCTTTGAATGGCGCGGCCGAGAGCGAGAGAGAGAAAGAAAGAGAGAGAGAAAACTATTCATCATGCGTCCGCGCCCACCGACAAACGCGCGCGCGCGCGCATCTTGATCACACGCCAACAATGCACACACACACATACAACAATCAACGGCCACCATTTCTCTTTTCTCGCTGCTCGCCACGGGAAAACAAATAAAAACTACTTTTCACACCTCCTTAAAGGCCGCAATAAACACGAAATAAATAAATGTTGGCTCCTTGCCAAAACTGCGTCCGTTGAAATAATATATAAACGTATATAGTTTGCCTTAATAATAATCACAATTTTATCAGGACCGGATTCACGTGTTTTCGAGGCAGATTCTCCTCAAAAAATGTTCAGATTTTGATTGATTCTTTAGTTTTGATCAATTCGATCTGAATTTGTCAATAGGTAATGATAAAAAATTAAAAAAAAGATCCGATCGATGACAAGCACCTTAACAAATTTGTTAAAATATTATTGGCTAAAAAAAGGTTGCCGGACTGATTTAATTTATGCTTTTTGCAATTGTCTTCTGTACCAGTTTCGATTTGATCTGGGTTAAGTTTTACAAATAGTGATCCGTTTGCAACACGCGCTTGCTGGGCTGCGCTGGAGGCGGCGACGGAGAGGAGGCTGCCGGCGGCCGGCGTTTGTGATTCACGCCGCGTGTTGCGCCGCGCGCATTTACATAAACACATTGTCAGCTATGAGAGCGCGTGGAGAGTGGAGAGAGAGTGCGGAGAGTATGCTTGGAATTGCGAACACGCGTTTAACGCGCTCTCGGATCCCATTTCCTCCGACTTCCTCCTCTATTTTCCCATTTTCGCATTTCTCTTTCTGACATCGCGTCGAATCAAATGATTATTAAAAGCCGGCGCGCACAATGTGCATGCGAGTCTTTTCCGGAATTGCTCGCTCGCAACGACAGATAATAAATAAATAAATAAATAAATATGAGAATACAAAACGCGCGCAGCCCCTGCTCTGCTCCCCAACGACGACGACGACGACGGCGCCGACGACGACGCGTTTATCAATTCTCCAAAGCGAGCAGCGGCGCACAATGCGCGCATTCAATCCGCACAGCCATCTCAAAATTAGCGAACGAATCGATTTTGACTCGCTCTCGCGACCATAACTTGAAATTTATACTTTTTGCTTTTCAAATTTTAGAGGAATTTGGGACACCCTTTACAATAAAAAAGATCAGAAAAGAAAATAATTATTTCTTTGCAGTGCTTTTCGTCCTGAATTAATTATAAAAAATTGGCGCTTTGAAATTGTTCAAAATAAATCATGTAGATAATAAACCTTTGCCGGATCTGAAACTTGTCCGACATCGACTTCAATTCTTTAAGCCCCGAAGCGGTTGATTTATATACTTGAAATTTATATACAAAAAATCATTGACGGATTTGTCAGGTGTCGGAAATAGAGAACGTCGAAAAGGATATTTTTTTCAATTTTTGAAGTTCCTTTTCAGTCCACTAATTAAAAATGATTTTCAGCCAAATCTATATTGGAGTTCGTCAATTTCCGATCCAATTCCAATTTAATTTAACATTTTTAAAAACTTGGTGAAGCACAGACACGCGTGCTTTGTGTTTTCCCATTTCCACGATAACCGTCCGTTTTATTATGCTGGTGTGTCACTTAATATTTTGACCAGGCACTCGTGGGGAAACATTAAGGGATGCGGAGTTCATTTTGAATGTATCTCGATTGTGAGGAGGCCGGCGGCCGGGGTGATGGATGACCGCGTGTCTTCCCTCATTTCCTGGGTGATGCCGAGAGCAGAAATAAGAGAGTCGAACGGAATTGTGGGCTGCTTTCAATAAAGCGAGTGCACGCCGAATCGAGATTATTTATTTTATTAATTTCGGCGGCGCAGGGGTCAACTAGCTGGGCTGTGTAGCCGCGCGCTCGCTCGGCAATAAATTCAGGGCTCCTCCTTTTCTCGATTTTGTTTGCTGATAAGCGCGCAGCACTCACGTGAACTCATATTTCAGCGATTCCTCTTCTCGGCTCTCGGCTCTGAGCAGCGTCGTTAAACGACGAGAGAAATCGCAGTTTAATGCCCGGATCGGGTTTGTCCGAAATTAATTAGAAACACAAAAACAAAATATCGGGTTTCCTGCAATTCCTGCGCCGCTCGGCCCTTCGCAAATTACAATTCAAACTTTAATTTCCTTACCGCGACTCATTGCCCGCGAGGCAAATGTACGTACTTTTCGCAATTTTTATTTATATTCGCCTGGCAACCGGCAAGGGCGTCTCTGCAGTGCGACCTTTGGCCGGCGTCGCGTTTAGTTTAGGTGTGTCGGCGTCGGCGTCGGCTGGTTGAATGCGAGAGCCGAGAGAAACGAAATAATTTGTGCATAAATCTGCGCGGCGGTGCACTCGAGGTGAAAGATCACGATGCAAACGGTCATTTGTATTCACGCTCGCGCCTCTGCGGCGGCGAATTAATATCCGAACGCCATTTTTCATCTGTCACTGCGCAGCACACACACACACATTATCGAGAGTGCCGACGAGACGACTCTCGGCGAGAATGTGTGCGAAAGCCAGCCGAGCGAGCCGATCGGCCCGTGTTTCGAATAAATTTGCATGCCGAAAAACAAACCCCGTTATCGCACGCGCGCGCCTCTCGCCCTCGCGCGCAAAAAGGAAATGAAACAGCACAAAGCATGGCACACAGAAAAGCATCTTTCTCGCCTGCCTGCCTGCGCGCTGACAACTCCAAACTTATTTTGCTCTTTGTCGCAAACGCAGATCACGAAACAATGTTTCTCCTCGCGTCTATCCGCGACAAAACTTTTGATATTTATGCGCCAAGCATTTCTTCAATTCTAATTTTAACTCTTTGCATAAGATTTGTGTAGCTCATGGCTTTTCTAAAATGCTATCTTAATCGGTTAGGAAATTAGAAAAATTCAGAGATAGAATTAGGGGTTTGAAATTTTTAATATTTGGAGCAAACAATTGCAACTCTTTTGATTTGAACCTGGTTTTTTTCTAAATAAATTAGGCGAAGCCGAAATTTGCGAAAAAAATATTCGATAGTCCTTTTTGATTTTTGACTGCTGCAGTAGGCTAAAAGCGATAAAAGACATTCAACATGCGAAAGTTGTTTTTTTATTAGCCTATAGCAAAAAAATCGTGCTTGGCTTTTTGCGTACTTAATTATTTGAGAAGTTAATTTAAGTGCTTGAATTTTAATTTAGAGCATTCCGAATTTGTCGCAGAACACAAAAGCGCCAAAACTGTTCGATTTTTCGTGAATCAAGATTTATAAGAATGATTAATTAATTGAGTCGAATCATTTATAAACGTATTCTTGCCTGTTTTAATTCTTAAATCGTGTGAATGAGCGCAGTTGTGTGCTAATAGGGAAAGAAGCGAGCGGTCAGCAAAACTGGGGAAATGCGATCGCGAGCGGGATTAATTGATTGGCCGTTTTGCGGGCGCAGGTGTGTTTTCCGTAATTAGAACGGCGTTGAGAATCGCGGGCACTGATCTGCAGGGAGAGAGAATAAGAGAGAGGCCAAGATTAATGTGAAAGAGTGCTCGACGCGCGGCTTATCGCGCCGAAATCGCGGAGAGCCAATGTGCAGAAAAACAATCCGCGCAGAGCAGCGCTGCTCTCACAAAAGTAATGATGTATCTCGAAATTGTATCTGACGCGCGTTTGTGTGTGTGTGTGTGTGTGTTTGCCCCGGCCGTCGAAATGAGACTGAAAAAGGCGCATTGTTTCGGCGCGCAGCCATAAAACGATCAATCAGCCGCGCGCGATCGGCTAATGGGCGCGCGAATCAAATCGCCTGCCAACTGCCAAACGCTCGTTAATTGGCCAAAAGTGCCAACTCACCCCGAGCCAAAATCAAGGCCTCGCGCCCGCGTGTTTATTCAAATTTGACACTTCCCAAGCAATTAGAACGCGCATTGACGCAAAGGAATTAATTAATAATCTTTTTCCGCGCAGATTTGCCGCGCAAACGAGTGAAATAAAATTGTCCAGTTCATTAACACTAAAACTTTAATGTCGGCCAAAAATGCGCAGAAAGTTTGTTATTTATTTTAAATTTAAAAAATGCACAAACGACACGTCTCTTGAAAAGTATCCATCGGAATATTTGCAGAAAAGTTTGAATTTCGGGTGGAGAGGAAATGTGTTTATCCCGGAAAATTATTGCAATGGGTTTGATTGCATGTCAAATTCTGAATTTTGAGGTTTTGGCGAATACAAATTTTGGAAAAAATCACCGAGCCAAAATAATTGGAAAATATCCAAATGTCCGAACACCGGAGGGGTTCCAACTAAAGAAATTCCATTTTATAAACGGCGAGCGAGATACAAATTGAACGTTCAAAAGTTGAGTTATTACCTCTGTGGACCGATGCAATTTATATTAATTTGAATAAAAGGAATACATAAAAGCGATGGCATCATTTCTCGCTGGATCGGAATGCGGAGCGAAGAAAAATGGAAAAGGGCATAATTGAATGTGTCGGTGCTGGGTTGTGCGCGCGTTGATTTTCGAATTGATGAGCTGTTGAAGCGGGCGCGACGTGTGCACGTGTGAAGCGCGTAATGGGCCGGCCGGCAGCCGCAGGTGGTCCGACGCCCCGCTCGCCTCGCCGCCACCTGATTGATGGCTCGTACCGTCGGGAGTCGGGACACTGCGCCAAAATCGGACAGCACGCGACTCGGGACCAAATTATTCAAATAAGCCGCGTCACACACGAGCCAACCGACGTTTACTTTTTTATTGCACAAAGTTCGCGGAAAGCCGAATTCGGAGCGGCTGTCACGCGATCTCGCCGTGCTCAATTTCGCATTCAAACAACCCCTTTGACTCAGTTGCTTACAAATTATTGGGGGTAATTGCGACGTAAAGTCTTTATTATTTTAAGGGCTGCCAGTTTTTCTCGTAGTTGCGCGGGCCATAAATGCGACGCCCGAATTAAACTCGATATTCGAAACGCCATTTTTTCCAAGTTTTCGGACAGATTTGACGTCGCTCCGACTTTGACGCGAATTGGAGGGTTGGGTCGATGGTTGCGCGCGGTTGGAATCGGCGCGTCGGACAATAAATTAGAGCCTTTTTATCTTTTAATAGGTGTTTGCGGCTAGGGAAAAAAGCGGGCTGGCGGTCAGTTTGCAGTGTTCAGAGTGTGTTCAGTGCAGTGGAGAGCGAAGATAGAAGAGCGAGGCTGGCGCACGAACGATTAGCCGAAAAGAATGAGTGGCCGGCGCATCACCTCTCGCCGCGATAACACGCGCGAATAATGGAGTCAAAAATATAATGCCGCCCTCACATATTCATTCATCTGGCGCCTATCGCGCGCGCACCACCACCGCCACCACCGCACCGACTTTGCTCTTTTTCCGCCTCAATTAATCTGCTAAGACCGCCGATAGATGCGCGCCCGATTGGACCGCGGCCAGTATCCGCTCTCGTCCCTTTTTTTCGCCACAAACACACGCGGGCCCGAAAAAAACGCTCACCCTTATCGCCCTCGCATCCCAAATCATGGCCAACTCGGCTAAAAAAAATGAGAATAAATTGCTTCAATGGAGCTCGTCAAAACATTTTAATATTTTTAAACAAATTAGAGGAGTCGTTGCTTTTTGTTGGATATATATAAGTCCAAAAATAAAAAAGTCTTATGACAAATATCTCTTTGAATGATGTTAAAAAGGTATTTTTAAATATAGGCTGCTGAATGCAAACCCTAAAGAAGAAAAGCAATATTTAATATACTGTCAGTTTTGAAAAGGGACAGAATAAATATATCAGTTTAAAAAGATTATTTTTCAACCCTAAAATTTTGAGCAAATTTAAAATGATTTATACATGAATATTGATTTTATATTTTTTCCAGAAAAAAATGTGTTGGACACACAGTCATGCGCTGGACTTGCTGTGTAGTGATACAAAAATTTATATCTTTAAAAAAAGATTCGGGATTTTTAAAGTCCCACTGAAATTTGTACAGGTTTTGGCCTTCATTGAAATATATTCCTGATCTCCTCGCGCATTTTGATTCTAAAGATAAGAAAATTTTGTGTAGTTAAACTCCTGTAAAAATAATAGGGCATTGTTTCAATTGTAGAATTATTTAAATTTGCTAAAATGTGAAAGTAAATTGTGAGCAGCAACCAAAATTGAAGCTTAGAGTCGGCTGTGCATGCTTCTCGATGTTTGAAAAGATGTGTCCTCGAATTTAATCTCTGCTCGATCAAAACATTAAGTTTTATTTTGAAGAGCACGAGAGGCCGCGCATGCATTAATTTAAACTGGAAGACAATTTTCGATTTGGAAATTCGTGCCGCGCGGCTGTATTGGAGTTTTGATAAAGCAGTCGAAGCAGAGGATGCGGAGGCTTGAAACACATGAATTAAAAGACGAATCGGATCGATTGCATTTAAATTTTGTGTCGCGCGCGCGAGAGAGAAGAGAAGAGAGAGAGAGAGAGAGAGAGAGAGAGAGAGAGAGAGAGAGCTAATGGAGCGCGATAAATAAATCGGGTGGCCGCGTGGTTATCGCCGCTTTTATATTTTAAAGCGGCTTTTTGTCCAGCGCGCAGTAAATTTATTCATTTTGCGGCCGGCAAACTTTGGAATAATTAGCGCGCCGGCCGCCTTGAGACTCTCGCTTATCGGGCGCCTATCTTTTGTATTTTCCCTGCACCGCGCGCGTACAGCTGTTTACTGCCGACCTACGGACGGCCGGCCGGCCGGCCGGGGGTGTCTTATCGCTCGCCCCGCCGCATATGCATACGCCGTCACGCAGCACCCCCGATCCGCGACCGATTACCGTGCGCGCAAATAATGCCTCGGCCGGTGTGCAGTACTTCTTGTCGATTATTATTTTTTCTGTAAAGTCTCTCTGTCTTATTGTTTTAATTATTCACACGGCATTTTATTTTCTAATCTCTGCTTAAAAATCTTTCGATATTAAAAATCTGGCTTCTCGGCGAGTCCAATTGTGTCGAAAACTCACTCACTCTGCGCTGACAATGCGAAACGGTTAATTTTTTTTATTCCGAGTTTCAATCCAATTTTGCGCTTGCGAGAATTTGAATAATCTGCTCTCTGGGGAAACGCTAATTAATTACGGAGAAATTATAATATGCAAATGCGCGGTGTGAGAAAGCAGGAAGTCGTGGGAGACTCGGCCGGCGTCAACCGGCACATTTTTCATAATTTTTGTACAAATAAAAAGAGCAAACACACGGACGCTGCTACGGGAACTGGCGCTGAGCAAAAAGTCAGGGTCAAATAATTTCATCGAAGAAGCTAATTGAAAGCAATTAAGCGCAAATTGATTTTGAAACTTTGTCTCGACATGCAACGTCTTTTGGCTCTCTCGTCGCTCTTTGTGGAAAAGGCAGATCGCATCTCTCACAGAGATCTGTTGGCGCTCAGCTCAGCACACCGAATCGAACACGCAAATTCCGCGCGCGCTCTCGCGATGATTTATTAACGCTTTATTCGCTCGCTCGGCGCGCGGGCATAAATTTTTCAATAAAAAGATGGCCGCTCGGCGTTGCGCTGCAGAAAAGAGCGAGCGAGCGCATCTATCTTGTAAATCGGCCGGCGAAAAGCAGCAAGAAAATCAAAAAAGCTTTTCAATGCGCGCATTATCGTGGCAAACTTTCAGCGCGCGCTTCCGACGATTTTTCACCCGCGCGCACACCCAGCACCGATACAAACTTTTCTTTCTTCCTTCGCCTAGCTCTCTTTCTCAGGTGCGGCAAACTCCGCCGCTTCATCCTGCGAAACGGCCCTCCCTCTAACTGCAATATTAAGATCGCAAAACCAACTTACCTTTAAATCATTCCGTTCGTAATTCTGCCGATCAAGTTTAAAAATGGACTACAAAATGACCTTTAAACAGTCGTTAAATTGTTTGTTGGATCAAACAATAGGGATATATATGGCAGAGATTAATATAGGATACGAAAACCACAGATTCTGTTACCCTTATTTTTGAGTTGCATTAACTATACCAAGCAATATGGAATATATTCTGTATAAATTGACTGAACAATCACTCAGCGGGAAATTTAAAAATAATCTTTCTGCTGTTGAGCAATAATGAAAAATTACAATAATTCAAACCGCCGACGATTGGTGGCTGCCAACAAAAAGCTCCTATGCCGCTACATTAATAGTCTGGGGGTCATAAAATAGAAGTTTGGAAAGCCAAAATAAAATTAACTGGACCGACTTTGAATCGCCGTAATTAATCCAGCACATTGGTGTTGCACTATAGTATACGGTGCTGAGCGTTTGTGCTCCAGATCAACCGCATATTAGTTGTCAACCAACAAAAATAAAATATTTTGCCAAACTATATTCCTCTGTTGCACGGGAATTGTCGAACGCATTGTTCGCAGACAAGGGCAAATGGAAAAGAGCGTGAAAAATGCAACAGAGCGCGTTTGAAATTATTTTTGGTCTGAAATTTACATGACTTTTTACTCATTTTTGTCTTTGAATTGAAATTATGGAAACTCAATCGCGAACGAATATAACCCTTGTCAACTGAGGCAAACCTTGTTTTTTGTTAATTACTTGAGCGCAGAATTCGGCGTTTCTTGTTCTTTCGCGTGCGGGCCCTACGCGGACGCGGTTACTGCTTCACATCCGCAGAATTTTTCAATTTTCAGCTCATTTTGCCGGCCAAGGGGAAGATCTCTAGATACTTCCTCACTCCACACATAGGATTGAGTAGTGGCTCTCAGGCGAAATTATTGCGGCCGCTGACACAAACGGGGATAAAACTCGCAAAATTCTTCAAGCTGGCGCGATGCGGTTCATTGTTGACTGGGGCTGATGACTATGCATACGAAAATTCTTGCGCTCAAACGGTTATTACCTTTAATTGTCTCGTTGTAGCTCATCAGCATTGTTGCAGGTTTGAATTTCGGCCTAGTTTAACCCGAAAAATTATTGAACAGAGCTTGCTGGTGTCCGGCGAATTCTCATCTTGAAATCTTGAAATTGGCTTGGCTGCGTTACGGTCTCGTGTCACCAATTTGCGGGATGAGAGAATTGAAATGCTATGAAGACCGATGAATGCGCTACTAAACTAAACGGCTCACGTCAGCACCGAGTGGCTGACAGGCGAAAACTGAATTCCTATTTGAAAATCGTCTTTCTGCTGTTAAGCGCAATAATGCAAAATTTCAATAATAATTCAAACCGCAGACAATTGTTGGCTCGCAACAAAAAGCAGGACCGCGCTCCTTTATCGCGCTACAGATCAAAATAAAAATGATTTCTAAAAACTCAAATTTTGAATTATTCTATAGAAGAATATTTGGACTTGATGCGCCCTTTGTTGGTTTTTAGCTCTTTGTTGGAAACGTCAAAAAATTATTCTTCAGCAATTAAAGAGGATTGACATTGCAAAATCCTGGAAAATGCTTGTTGGGAATGCACGAACTCATCCCTTTTAGGATTCAGTTGAAGCCGAAATTGAGCTAAATATTTTTCAGAAAAGTAGCTGCATGCTTTTCGAATGGCCAGGACTCTGTCTCCCTTTACTGAAATCTTATTTTTTTTCACAACAAAGAGTTTCCCTAATTACGCTGTTTGAGAGACGAAGCGAAATGTGTCAGGAAAATGTGGCCGAGCGCTGGAAATTTTGAATTTTTACCTAGCAAAAAAGGTCCTGTTGAAACGAGAGAATGAAATCGGTGCAGATTGAGTTTGCGCGGCGATGCAGAATTGAGCGAATTAATTATTGTCGTTTTGCATATTGCGTCGGCGGCGTCGGAGGCAAAAGGAAAAAGCAGGAGAGGCAAGGCGAAGGAGCTGCCGCGCGGTCTGCGGCGCGGCGATAAGCAGCGATAAGCGTGTGTTCTTATTAGGTCGGCACGGCCCGAGTATTAATCTGCGCGGCCACCCCTGCCAGCGCTGCTGCAACCCCCTTTCCTCCGCTCGCTCAGCCAAGACGCGCCGCATCTGATAAGCCGCGACTCTGTTTGCTTTGCCTTTCGCCTTTCGCCTTTTGCCCGCCGCGACCACCGCCGAGCTCAACACGCAAATTCCGCACCGCTACCGGCCGCTTCCTGCCAAAATGCAACAAATTATCAAGCACTTAGCTAAATAGACACCAAAATTTAATTTATTCCGAAATTGCTTAGAACATTTAGAGGAGAATTTTACCTTGAAGTAAATTGATACAGGGCAAAAAATTAGTTCTGCAATTTGCAACAATAAAAAATAAGACATTGCTCCAGCACAAATTCAAAATTTTCAAAATTTGCTCTAAAATTTCCAGCGTAACCCATTTGAAAAAAATGCTAACTTTGCAGTGACTTTCCTAAAAAATTTACATTGCTGCTTTGGTCCATTTTGGCCTAAACTGAATCCTACAAGGGATCATGCATTTCTAACAAGCATTTTCCAGGATTTTGCTGCACAATCATCCCTCTTTAAATCAAATCAAATGAAAGTGGGAACGCCTTCTCTCTGTTGAAATGTTTAAAAATATTTTGTCACGGAAAAACTAAAAATCATTGCTTGATTATTTGTGTGATAACTTTGAAAGAACAAAAGTCCTTTTTTTGTGTGGATCGCGGCGACGTTGAGTGACGTATCGGCCGAGACAATTAACGTGATTAGCGCAGAATTGATGCTTTGACGCGACACAAAGAATGCAATGGCGAAAGAGCGGCGCGCATTGTTGTTTGTAAATAAATAAAAAGTACGTGCGAGCGATTGGATCGGGCGCACAATGCGCGCAAATATTAATAAATCGCTGACCGACCGACCGACCGAGCGACCGGTTTTCTTCTCATACATTTTCATTCGCGGCGCGAAAAGTTTGGAAATAATAATTTGCGAATTGGACCGGACAAATTCGAGAACCGGTTTGTTTGTTTTACCTGTAGATGAATTATGTGACAAGCGCCGGGGCTGCGATTTCGACAATCCGCCCACTTTGTGATTATTATTATTATTATTCTTGGAGCCAAGAGCAGCGAGGAGAGACGAGAAAGGTTAACTGATGATCCGCTGCGAGATGCCTATCTCCGGCCCAAAAGACCACACAGCGACGCGCGCGCTTTTAACACTCGCCTCCCTTCCTCCCACCCACCCACCCACCCACCCAGCAGACTGAGGTTCCGTTTTCAATAATATTCATTCACGGCCCGAATATATCGAGAGAGGGAGATAGATAACAAAAGCAAAGATCCCAACCATTGTTTGCTCGCTTTTCGCCCACTCAAATTTATTTATTTATTTTTCCTCCGCTCGCACGATCAGGACGAGCGCCTAATAACCAGGTCCGTAATTTCTAAACGATATAATTTCCCGGCCCATTGTTTCCTCTCGGACAGAAAAGCAACAATCGATGCCTCGTCGGGCTTTTCGAGGAAAAACGCAAAATAAATCGAGATTTGAATATACAGATGCATTGTTTAGATTTAATAATCTCGACAAATTTTATAGGTAATTATTGTAAAAAACTGCCCAGTCGATGAAAAAGATATATACTGTTAATTCATCTCGTGCCGTTGCTAATTTAACAACTAATTTTTCAGGATCTAATTAAAGCCAAATTGTTCCTATTTTGACTTCACAAAGTTAGCCCTTGTCTTCCTATTTGAAAACTTTAATTATAACAAAAAATCAGACTTAAAAATTGGCCAAGCAATTTAAATGTGGAATATATCTGCTTTTTACGGCGAGCGGTATTTGAGCTGCTTTGACTGCCAGTTGCAGCCAACAGCGTAAATCACTTTATTTCTTCGGAAAATAGTCAGTTTCGTGGAAAAATTCCCGCAGGATGTGTTGTAATTTTAATTCATTTCAGTCATGTGACGGCCAGATCATCCAAAAGGGGCCTGCACATAAAATAATAGGTCCTTTGAATACCCCTGAATTAATTGACAGTAATTTAGCAAAAGATGTAATGCGATAATTTTTCCGCCCTGATCGTGGCGTGGGTGGGAGGGGAGAGGGGAGGCAAAAATGCGGTTGCGACCTTTGCTCGCGCGCGTCGGCGTGGAGGGCGTGTGTTTTGGTCGCCGGGGTGGCTGCGTCTCATTAAGCTCTCATATTCCGAGAAATGTGGACGCATAAAATTTGAATGCATAATTTGCTTCTCGAGATGCGATCTCTCTCTCTCTCTCTCTCTCTCTCTCTCTCATTCTCTGTGCCGCTCTCTCTCTCTCCTCTGTCTCCCTGGTTGGCGCGTCTGCTTGGCTGCTTGGGATTTTTTGCTCGCGCCCGGCCGCGTCGTGTTAATGTTTAATTAATTAAGCTGGAACACGGTGTTTGCGCCCGGTGGTCTTGTGAATAATTTATACTTTTGCACGTGGCTCGTTTCGCCTCTAATTGCTTTACACCCGGCCTTCCTTAACAATGCGCCTGCCGCGCCGCGCCGCGCCGCGCGCAATCTGCTTTTCTTGTCTTTCCACGCTCGCGGAATTTCAATCGATTGAGACACGTACACAGCCGAAACGGGTTTTCTTCCATTCAAATCCAACAGATTTCGCCTCTTTTTTGTTTTTATCTCCGCGCCTGTATATACAGATGTTTCGCTCTGATTAACGCGATTCTAATCTCCGCAATTTAAAATCGGCAATTTAAAACGTGCGCGCGCGTTGACGATTTTATTTTTGTTTAAATTTTGAGCAAGGAAAAGCAGAGACT
This sequence comes from Cloeon dipterum, assembly GCF_949628265.1. Lineage (NCBI taxonomy): Eukaryota > Metazoa > Arthropoda > Insecta > Ephemeroptera > Baetidae > Cloeon > Cloeon dipterum. The sequence continues at coordinate 36,106,411 of NC_088789.1, read as the reverse complement.
GATGGGGCTGGTGGTTGTCGACGGGGCCACACACGCGGCTTTCTCATTTTAATCTGGTTTTATTTATTGGCCTTTGTGCTGACATTCCGTCTCGAGGCGAATTTACGGCGAAAAGATGATCGCGCGCGCGCGAGACGACCAGAGAGCCGACCAGATCAAATCAAGCGTGCATATCTTTTCGCTGCTTTGCTTTTCGTTCGTTCCCTCGGCGCCGAGCAGTCAGCAGAGAATAGAAGAGAAGAGGAGCAACAAATTCGATTTTCGCCGCTTTTATGCGCGTCGTCGTCGAATTTCCGGCGCTGCACCGACGATACCGCAAACAGACAGCTGTCACTCTCTCGCGCAGAAAAACGCAGATTGCATTTTTCGCAGCCCAAATCCGGAAGAATATAACACTCGACGAGAGGCCAGCCAAGAAAATTCAATTTCGGCGCAGGCAAAATCAAAGTTGCGAACGGATTCCATAGTTTTTTGTTGAAACGGTGCAAAATTCAAACTAAATTGATGCAAGATTACAATTTATTGTTATATAGAATTAAAAAAGAAATGATTGAGAGTTTTTGGCTTTTGGTGCTTGGTGCTTGGTGGCAGCGCGCAGACAAGCGGCGGCGCGAGTTGAGTTGATGATGGTCTCGAGATTGGAGAGATTTTTGCCGGGGCCAATTTGGAGATGCGCGGCGCGAAGGCCGCTGGAAAAGGACAAAGGATGCTGCGCCGAGAAACAATGTATAACGAGATAAGATGGCAGAAATTAGGCGCGCGCGTTTTGCAATTAACGAGCCTGCGCCGATCGCGCTGATAGAGCAGAATCGTTCAAACCGGGAATTGATCGCTTATCGGCCACTTTTTTGTTTTATTCCGCGCATCCATCCATCCATCCTCCGAAGATATAATGGGCCCATTGTTTCTTTCGTCATCCCAAGGGTCCTCTCTCTTTCGCCCCGAGTCGGTCCGTCCCGTCGCTCCGCTCGGAGCAGCAGAACTGAAAAGAGCTGCTAGCACTCAATCCATCTTATCGTTAGCGCGGCCGTAATTGTCGCTCTCTCTCTCTCTCTCTTTCTCTCGATCCGCTTTTGCCGTGTGTGTGACACTCGGTCCATTTGCTTATCGGCGGACGCGCGGACGCCGCATTAAGCGACGCGACAGAGATTTTCAAAATCGTCTCTCGCGCGGTGCTGGTGCTGGTGCTGGTGCGCGCGAGATGAGCGCGACTAATCACCGTGGGCATCTCTAATGGGAAACCCGTGTCACCGCTGATTGCACACTCGAGTCGACGCGCGGCGCCAAAATGGAAAAACCAACAAGCGATTTCGAATTTCGGGAAAGAGTGCGCGGCGCGCAGGAAAAGACGGAGAGCGATAAGGCTTAACAGATCTCGCGTTGGCGCTGGAATGTCTCGCTCGAGACGAGCCAGCGAGAACTCGATTCCCACGTGTGCTTATCTTTATGGCAAGAAATATTTCAGAGATAAGCTGGCTTCTCCCGGCCGCGCGCTCGGCACTCAGACGCCCGACAGATAACGCCGCCGCGCGCACCAGACAGCCCAGCATGCACTCTATTTTTAAACTTTTCTAATCGCGCACTTTCAAACTTGCGCCTTTCTGGCTCGTCTCTCTCTATCTCTTTCTCTCTCTCAAAACACACTCGACAAGCGCGCAGATAACAAAACTATTCTCGAATCGATCCGCCGATTTCAGCCTCGCATCTTGATTGTGCTGGACGAAGGCCGAGTCGTCTCTATATTTTAGATCCAAAGCCAAACAAATCATTTACACCGTTTGGTTCGCAACACTGCAGTCTTACATTCGATTGAAGGAGTGCAGTTTTTCGTTAAAATATACAGCTCAAAATTCGAATAAATAATTTAAAATTGGAGTGTAACTATTTTTTAATTCGACAATTTGGATAGAATTATTTGAAAAGTTCAATACAAGCGAGTAAGAAATCAGAAAAAATTAATTTTGGTTTAATCTAATCTTATCTGTGTCTTTCTAAAAATTTAAATCAGTCACTCATGGAATGTGTATTTCCTCGTTAACTAGAATTCAGATCTATATTGTATTTCCTCGTTGCCGTTACAAAGAGCATCGATCTCGAATTTGATATGAAAAGTATTGACAAGTTCCGGGATTCCGATTAATTTTATCAATATGTGTTTTCATCAAAATTTGGAAATTCTTTTGATTTGCCTCATCCTCTGGAAGATAAGAGAGTAGACAATAAACAATCGGAGGAATTTTATTTCTGTTTGATGACGGTTCCGATAACTTGAAACTGAGACAAACCCCGATTTGTGTAGAAATCACTGCGGACAATTTCAGAATCATGCGGTTTCGGAGTAGAGATAGGAGTGCTGGCGGATAACATAACTGCGAATTAAACAACTTAAAATATATTGCTTTGCGGGCGAAAAGAAGAAATAATTGACTATAAAAGACAAAGATCAAAAACGTTAAATTAATCGCGGGCAGTCTGCAAAGGTCGAGGAATTCACTTAAGATTGTCGGACGGATTTGCTGGAGGAGTGTTGCTTGGGCGAATTAAAGGAGGAAAAGAAAGAGTGACGGCCGAATAAATAGCATTAGCGTGTGTGTTGTCACTGCTGCGAGTGTGTGTGTGTGTGTGTTTTTATCGCGTCTGCATCGCGCGCGGCAGGAAAAGGCCGAGAGTCGAGGCTCTCGCGGCGAGATTAACGCGCGGATAAAAGCGTCTTGCTCCACTGCGTCCGCCTCTGAATATTGAGATAAAAATGAGCCTTTTCACACCATCCGACGAGAGCGAGAGAGAGAGAGAGAGGCCTTCCATCCACACACTCGATCCTCGCTTCTTAATTGGCCACGACCAATCCTCGCCAATTTTCTCTCTCTCTCTCTCTCTCTCTCTCTCTCTCTCTCTCTCTCTCTCTCTCTCTCTCTCTCTCTCTCTCTCTCTCTCTCTTTCTCTCTCTCCGCGCGCCAAACAATCCGAAAACGCGATTGTTGAATCTTCGACACCGAAGCAGTGACGTCACCGCCGATTGATTGCCACTTTTCCTACAGTCCAATCATTAAACGTAAAAAAATTTGCAGACAATTTTAAATTTTGGTTTGGCGTTAGAGAAAAGGGAGCGTGCGAGTCACGTGCATTGTCGCACCTGTTTGCCGGCGTTTGCGATTAGTTGCATTGTTGCGGTGGCGGTATTGTTGGTCTCGAGTGTACGCTTGGCATCGCGCACACCATCAACAGGATACACACACACTCACTCACTCACTCACACAGGCCATTGATCAGAGATGCCGATAACGGCCCGGTCCGAGCGAGAGAGAGAGAGAGAGAGCTCCTTAGTCAGACGGGGCTTTTTCTTTCTCTCTTCTCTTCTCTTCTCTTGGCTGTGTGGTGTGGTGTGGTGTGTCGTGGCGAGCGCTGCTCTTTTCCATTATGATTGCGGTCTAACGCCGTCGACACCCAACGCGCAAAACAAGCATATGAATGAAAAGCTGCTGCACCGATAACACCACACCACACCGCGCGCTCTCTCTCTCTCTCTCTCTCTCTCTCTCTCTCTTTCTCTCTCTCTCGCTCGCGCCTGTTTATTTAATAGCTGGCCCTTGTTGCTCCCACCAAGCCTAACACACAAATCCGACGACGACCGAGTCTCTCCCGCCCTTCCTGCACGTCCAAACAAATATAAATCACACTGTCCGCGCGCACCGTCCATCACCGCATCTACACTTTTCTAGATTAATTATTTCAAGGTTGTGCAGTGCACTCTCTTCAAACAAATTAATTTTAAATCCGTTTTGTTGATTATTATTTTATTTAATTATTTGTTTCTCGCACATTAATATATGTTTAACAGGATTTGACGGAGAAAAATGGCTTGTACCGATTGGAATGCGAGTAATATTTTTATTTAGCGCGATGGGTTTGTAATTTGAGCGTTGGCTCGAACGCGGCAATCAGATGTTGCGCTCAATTTTATAAATATCCGATTGCGCGGCTGCGGCTTCGGCGGCGGCGGCGGCGGATCGGCTCGCGATAAATGCAATTGCTGTTCTCGCGTCGATCGCGGAGTCGAGTGGAGCGTGCCAAATCCAAATGCGCCGCTCTCGCCGTCTTATCGCCCTCTTAAAGCGAAACCGAAACCATCGCTCGCATCGTTTTGCCGACAAACGCGCCTTTCCCGGCCGAAACGCCGAAATAATCGCACCTTTCGGCTGCGCGATCGCCGGCCGATTAGCCTTTCAAGCCGGCGCCGCGCCTCAAGTGCCTCCGACGCCCAGCCGCCAAACGACAAAAAAACACACTTTTTTCTGCCACTTGTGCTCACTCTCGGCGCTCACAATCACTTCCTAATTTACCACTCAATTTTCTGCGTTTCTTTAATTTATGGAGATCGAAAAATTGATTGCATTAAAATTTTAGAAAACTCGTCAAATATATTTAAAAGATCTGCAAATCCATCCGTCTTTTTCCCCTGAAAATCAAAAGCCCTGAGCGAAGCGGAAATGTTTGCTCTGTTGTCGGAAATGTTTGTTGTGTGTGTCTTTTGCGTGGTTGGCGCGGCGGGGGGACGGAATATAAGAATTTATCTGGTGGTGGTCGCGCAGAGAGTGTTTGAGCAGCGGACGTGTTTCGTTCGAGTGTGTGTTTTATCCTGGCAGGAATCGATGAGTGCTGGGATCGTGACCGCCGAGCGAAAAGCAGAGCTCGAATAAAAGCCGCTTGAGTGCTTTTAAATATTTCGCTAATCTGCGAGCGCGGCAACGGCGGCTAATATACCGACGCCGGGAATAAGAGAGCGCATGCAGGATTGGATTGAGAGACAGAGAGCAGAATAAGAGACAGAGAGACGCACTCGCGAGGCGCGATGGCAACGCGACAAGGCACATTACCTCGCGATAACCCTTTCTTTCCCCACGTGCAAACTTGCAGAATCCGAAGCGCGCACGACAACTATGGCTTTTCGCCCGCCACTCGCGCGCGCCACACTCCAAATCCACGATTGCATTCCGCGCGCACTTGTGTCTTTCTATTGTTTCCTCACCGAAAATCTAGCAACCTGCACCCTCGCAGCGGAAGCACCCTTATCTCCGCTGACAAAATGCGCTCAATTGAATATAGAGAGGGTGCAAAACGCAAAGCATCCATTTTTACTGCCAATGATACTCTCAAGACTATATCAAATGTCAAACAATCAATAAAGGTCTTCAGAATAAATTTTTAAAATAAATCTCAAAGGTTTCCAAAAATTATACAGGGTGTGACGATAGGAGCCCAAAGTGAAAAAAGCATCTTTTTCTTTAATTGTTATTTGGTCCTATATATTAGCGTTTGCAGATTTTTATTTCGAAGATTAAGAGTAGGACTAAAATCAATCAGGTAGAGGAGCGCGGTCCTGCTTTTTTTTTGGCGGCCAACAATTGTCGGCGGTTTCAATTATTGTAATTTTTCATTATTGATTAACTTTGAAAATGCAACAACGAAAACAGCGCGTTTGAAATTATTATTGTCTGAAATTTAAACGACTTTGTTTATCAGCAGAAAGGAAAATTCTTGGGTGGAACATTTTTGTCTTTGAATTTAAATAATGGAAACTCAATCACGACCGAATTTAACCCATGTCAAATGAGGCAAACCTTTTTGTTGATTAGTTGAGCAGAACTATAGGCGTTTCTTGTTCTTTCGCGTGCGGGCCCTACGCGGACGCGCGCAGTTACTCAGAATTTTTCATTTTCTGCTCATTTTGCCGGCCAAGGGAAGATCTCCGCAGACTTCCTCACTCCACACAGAAGGGTGGCTCTGAGGCGAAATTATTGCGACCGCTGACGCGAACGGAGATAAAGTTCAAAAAATTCTTCTTATTGTTACTCTTTTGCAACATTTCATTGTTGACAGTTGTATCCGAAAAATTCTTGAACAGAGCTTGCTGGTGTCCGGCGAATTCTCATCTTGAAATCTTGAAATTGGCTTGGCTGCGTTACGGTGTCGTGTCGGGTGGTGACCAATTTGCCGGATGAGAGAATTGAAATGATGAAGACCGCGATGAATGCGCTACTAAACGCGCGGCTCACTTCAGCACCGAGTGGCTGACGGGCGAAAACTGAATTCTTATTTGGAAATCGTCTTTCTGCTGTTGAGCGCAATAATGCAAAATTTCAATAATAATTCAAACCGCAGACAATTGTTGGCTCGCAACAAAAAGCAGGGCCGCGCTCCTTTACCGCTACAAGTATAGGATTTAATAATAATTTTTGGTACATTTAGTAACAAACATTTTTGAACGAATAAAAATGTTCTTATCCCCAAACAACAATATCCATTAATCGTTTACAAAAAATATTTATCAACAACAAATCAGTATTAATACATAATAAATCTCAAATTTGCTTAACCCCGATTGCGCGAGTCTATCCATTATTAAAATGCTGCTTCTTTTCCTCGCACTGATTTTCCTGTCTGGAGATGGCCATCTGGTCGATCTCGAGGTGTGTAAGAATCAGTGCTAAGGTGAGTATATAGATGAGAGAGTCTTATACTCTCCTTATTACGCGCTTATCGCACAGGGCCCTCCGCACCGATTTGGGAGAAAATTAATAAGTGCAGCGGAGACCGCCCCTAATCTGCTTTTTAATTTTTTTTTTAAATTTAGCATTCATATCTAGCGGAGTGCAACGTCTCCTTACGTCAGTATTCGCAAACCGTGGGATGGACTATAAAGGAATCAAATAAATCAAGCCAAATTATATTGGAACAAATCTAGAAATCAGGAAAAATAATAAAATGTATTGCTCCTCGGCTCTGATTTGATTTTTTTAACTAATGACTGCCTGCTATCGAGCCGAGAATGCAAAGAGTTGTCTTTTATCTATATATTATAGTAAACCTTTCCACTGAAACCGGCCGTATTTAATATATTTCCCAGGGCATCCTGAGACCCTGTCCCTATGCACACCCTAATTTAAAAAAAATCCCTCGACCTGTCCCTGTACTACTCTTTCAGGAATAATTGAAAAGACAATATATTTAAGAGAGAGGCGAGAACTGAGTTGAATTTTGGTTTGGCGGGGGTGCATCTGAGTTGTGAGAAGGTGTGAAGCTCTGTCGGTGCGCGTTCGTTGTTTTTATCTGGTGGTCGCTTGTCGCGCAGAGACAAAGAAATAAATAAATAAATAAATAAAAGCGGTAGTGCGTGGGCAGGGGCGTGTCGAGGTGAAAGGGTGTCTGCGCGCGCCGTGTGTGGCTCGCTCTCAGGTCTCAGGTGTCACCTGCGCGCGGCCTTGACACCCCTTTTCCCCCGCGTGCATCGCCTCTTTTATTTCAAATTATACATAAATTTATATACATATATGTATTTATTAATGCACCGCGCAGACGGGCCGATGGGCGTGTCTTATTGATTTTTTCCATTCATCTCTCTCTGTTCATTCTAATAAATTAGCGTCTCGCGCGGCTGTCAGATGCGGCGCGATTCAATTTTGATTCCACTCGCTCTCTCGCTGCGTGTCTGAATCTCATTATCTCCTCCCGACCCTGAGAACCGGCAATAGCCACCCTGAACCTTTGCGCCGATAAATAATAACGGGCCGCGCGATTATAAATTAATTTTAATCGGTGGCCGGCAGCGCGCATGCAAGGAAATTTGCCGTTTTTTTAATTTTATTTTTAAAAGCGCGTCGGTGCAAACGATGAAAAGTTGAGAGAGCAGATTGCCATTCTAATTTTTTACCGCTGCTCGCGTCGGTGTCATAGATAATTTTGCATAATAAATCAGTGTCTGTCTTTTCGCCCTCGTTCTCCGCCCCCGCCCCGCCACGCACCCCATTAGTTTATCTGCGCGCGCGAATTCCATTTTCCTAAATCACTGCTCGCTCTTTCGTTGGCGACGGTGCATGCGGCAGGCAGCGCGAAAATCGACTTAATTTCCAGACACTGCTCTTTCTCTCGCTCTTTCTTATTGGAATCAATCACGCGCGGGCCGCGATAAAAGATGACGCGCTCAAAGGAAAGAGAAAAAAATAGCGTGGAAACGAGGAGGAAAGACGTTCGCGGACGCCATGCGCAGATCGCAATCGCGCCGCGCACCAAGCGTAATTTTACATTCGAATCGTAATTTATTATTTTATCTCGTCGGCGTCATCCTGCCCGCCGCGCAAACGCTGCAAACGCGAAAATGGAAATCTTTTCGCCTTTTAATCCGTACACACACATGTACACATGTACACACATCCACCTTTCAACTTTTCAACGCGGCCTCTCAACTCCAGCAAAAAATAAAATAAAAGCCGCGCGCTCTCCTCGCTTTCAAATCGGAAATTTAATATCATATTTATGCTAAAGAGCTTGGATATTACAGCCAATTGATTTTTATTTTATTTTCCTCGGCAGTTCCTTGATTTATTCAATGAATTGTCTAAAGCGTCTTTTTACCATCCCCGATTTATGGGACCAAAACTCGTTTTTATTTAGAAATAAAAGAGTCAAAAACCCGGAGGTTGTTTTGAACAGAGCAGTTCTATTCGATGTCATAATTTTATATTGTGGTAATTTTAAAAAGAGTAAAAAAAGAGCAATGTTTTAAATAAATGCCGTATTTCCACTTAAACGATCGAAATAATTGCTTTTAAAATTGTCAGCATTTAATTTGTTAGTTAAATTGTGGTCCGAAAGCCGTAGGAGCTACAGAAAATAATAATCGACTATATCATCAGAGTTTTACAAATACCTATCAATAATTGTGAGAAAAATAATCAGCAACGATACAATATCAATTTTATTGCCACAATTAATTGCAGGGCATGAAAGTACTTTAATTATCCACATTCTAAAAATTATCTCGCATACATTTTCAATTAATTAGAAAAACAAATAATTAAATAAAAAACTTAAAGATTATTATAAATAAAATTAGAATTTAACTAACAGAAAAATGTATTTTTAAATAATTCATTTCTAACCATTTTTCCAGAAATTGGTCCATTTTAATTAAAACTGTGTTCTGAATATAAATGAGTAAATCGCGGTTGTTTTTGGCATGAAAGCAGAGTGTTTTCCCAGTGGTTCAGCGGGCGCAGAGAATGACGTTTGTGAAAAGGCGTCGAGCAAAAAGTTTGGTTTAATTTGCGGCTTTGAATTCTTGGGCCGGCGCTGAATGTGGAGCGCGGGTGCAAACTGTTGATTAGGCCAAGAACGCGGCGGGCGCGTGGCTGGCGCCGCGAGATAACCGCGCGCACCCCCTGCCACCCCCGGCCGACGCGCAGACAAGGAGCAATAATTGCGCGCGCGTCGAACGCAGTTATTTGTACACCTGCTGCTGCGAACTGTCTCTTTTCGCCTCTTTCGCAGCTTTCGCAGCCGCGGCGTGTTATCGGCCGGGTTCAGGGGTTGCGAGCGCGCGCGCGTTCGAGGGGGTGGTATCAGCCCTCGGCAGCCGCCGCTCGGCCAGCCGTGTGGAAAAATGATACCGAACATGCGGGCGGGCGAGCGCTCTTGCCTGCCATCCACCCGTCCGTCGAATTCCAAGGCTTTTCCCCGCACCCCCGCCCCCGCCCCAACCCCCCCGACTCCCGACTCGTGCACCGCGTTTTGTTATGATTTCCGCGAGCAACTTTTTTGTTTATTCCATTTATTTGCTCGACAATGGCCTGCGCTCTGCTTTGTTGCCTCATCCGATCAATTGTTTGCAAAAATTCATTAAATGGGGCGACAAAGAAAGAAATTTATTTTTGGATTTTTCGGGGACAGTGACAAATATTATATTTTGCATTTGGTGGTTCGTCACTAAATTTCCCAAAGTCAAATCTGTGTCGGGAAACAAATAAATTTTCCACGATTTTGTGCTGCAGCTCCGGATGAAACGCGATTTTTTGAAGGCAAATTTGCAAGTGAACCATAAAACAGATATTTATTTCACTTGTGTAGTGTCAATTGGATTTAAGAGGCGCGCGGGTGGGGCGGGGGAGGCAGGGAGGGTAAATGGAATGTGAGTGCGTGTTTATCAGATGGGGCCGAGATGAAACAATAAAAAGGCTGGCGAGGCGCGCGCATTCATTAGCATAATTCCGCCGCCGCCGCCACCGCCGCCGCCACCGCGCCGGCCGAACGTGATTTAGCCATCGACTCGCGCGCGCCCAATGTTTCAATTCGAAAAGAGCCGAATGGAAACGACCACTTCTTATATAGCAGCAGAGGGGTGCAAAATTTATTAATCGTGTTTGCCTCTTCAGTCATCTCTTTTTTTAATCTCGTCGTAATTTTTAATGGTGCCGAGAAAAAGGTTATCATTTTTGGGACAAAGTGTCTGAGATGGAGGGCGGTGCATGTGCGTCGGAATACGACGCCGGGCTTAACTTTTGCTTTGGTTTTCTTGCCCGGCCTGTTATCGCTTTGACGGATCTGCGCGGCGCTGCGAAATATACGGCGGGCATTAGGCCGGCCTAATATTTCCTTAATACGCGAAAATGGCTGTGCTTGTCTCGTGAGCGCGCTCGCGTTTCTTTTCTCGTTGTCTGGGCCGAATCTGCGCGCGCGAAAGAGCTAGTATTGTGTCCACAGAATTATTGTTATCGCGCCTTCATCTCGGCTGCTGCTCTTTATTCATGCGTCCTATCTCTTTCTGGCTGCGCGTCTCCCTTCTTGCTCCGCGCAACTTGGCTCTTCTCTTGATAAATCTCTCATTTTTTTTTCTCTCTCTCTCTCTTTCTCTCTCGGCACGGCGCTATCTCTAATGTGCGGTAAGCACCGCGAAAAGTAAGAAAAAAGAATCATCTTTTATTTTTTAAAAGCACCCGCGCACGATCTATCTCTGCGCTCGTCTTTTCTATATTTTTTGTACGCATGCAAAGCTGAAAGCAAGTGACAGCCAGCGCTAAAAATGAGCCGGCTGATAAGGAAAACGCCCAGCACCACCGCCTCTTATCTGCTCATTTTTTACTCTCCCATTCTCCGCTCCCATTCCGAAGAAAGAGAAAAGCAACCCTTTGGGCCGACGGCACCCTACCCTGACGGCCCTCCCTCGGAGGCAGGCAAAGTTCAGCCGTTCAAGTCTCCGGCGGCGGAAAAGGATCCAAGGATCGGGTTGACCCGCAGCCGGAAACCAACCCGACAAAGGCGAAAAGCCAGGCCCCGCCGCGACGGGTGGTCCCGCGCCGGGGGCACGCGCCCTTCACCCTTTCCGAGGGCCCTTGATGCTCTAAATTCGAGCTTTTATTTTGCATAGAGGAGTATCAGGTTTTAATCGTTTCCGCGACGCGAACAAAAAAGGCTCAGCTGACACCTGGAGCTAAAATCTATTTTCCACAACAAAAATGCCAATCGGAAAATAAATTATAACAAATTTCACGCCTTGGAAAAAAATTGAAGAAGGTTCAGAACAAATAAACGTTTTATTTTATTTATTTGGCTGTTTCGATGATGAATCATTAAATTAAATAGAAATTAAAAAAGAAGATTAATTGAAAAGGACATTTTCTATATTACTAATCCGCAGTTTGGCAAATAGTTTAAAAATTCGACCTGTTAAAATGTTATTGTTTTGATCAGAATGCGGTTTTCAATTATTTTGGCCCCTTTTCACCGCATCAGGCGCGAGTCAGCTATAAATGGCTTTTTATGTTTTTTGTCGTTTGTTGTTTGGTGTCGGCGAGATGACATCATTTTTTCAGTGAGTGTGAGTGTGTACATATTGATTCGGATTGGAAAAGTTGACCGGGGATGCGGGTGGGCGGGTTGGCGGGCGGGCGGGCGGCGAGGCTTTTCTCAATGCAAAGTGTGCGGCGGTCAGATAAGGGCAGGCCAGGCCAGGCACAGAGACATCCAAAGTGACGAGCGTGATCCCTAGCTGCCTGCCTGCCTGCCTGCGAATATTTGAAAGAGCGAGATGCAATTGGCTTTTATCGGCGGTGCTGCAGCCGCTCGCTCACTCGCCTGGCTTCTTGCTTTTCGCGAGCGAGCGCCGAGTGTTGCCCAGGAGCGCGGCGAGAGAAAAGATAGCGGCCATAAAAACAGACGTACACACACCTATAGCTCGGCGACGCCGTAAAAATATGCATTCACGCGGCCGCCCTCGGCCGGAAATGAGATTGTCCACGCGGCCTTTGATTCGCGCGCTTATCGGCCCCGCAGCCACACCGGCCCATCTCCGCGCGCGATTTTATATTTTCTCCCGCAGCCCACGCGCACAAACCAAAATTGTGATGGAAAAGCCACACAATATGCACTCCTTAGGGGATCGGGAACACTCTTATACATGCTCGACACAAACATGATTATTTTTTGTAACAAGAGTTTTAGTTTATTTTTATGATAACTATTATATCGCTTAGGACAGTTTCCAAACTGCTTAAATAAATAAATAATTTTTGTACTTCCAGCAGCACTTAAAATTTAAACGCAAATTTTTGTGGGAAATATTCCCTGCTCTTGAATGTGCGGGGAGACATAAAAAATAATCAATTTTCTTTGCAGGATTTTTTGGAAGACAAAAATATTTTATTGGCCGAATTGAAAAAGGCAAAGCAACGCGGAAATGGTCGAAACCCTTCCCTAGAGTGCGCATTGTTGTCCTTGGTGTCCACCTCATTGGCATTTTTTGAGACTCTCGATGCGAGGGAGCGGAGGCTGCGTGGCGCCGAGAGTGGGCCGGCAGGCATATCTGCGCTCTGTGTCGTTGGTGTGTTTTATTGTAAAAATTATTCGGTGGAAGCGTCGGCAGTCGGCAGTGCGGCACCTTTTGATAAGCTAATGAGATAAAGAGCGGTGGCGCGCGCGACGTCGCTCTGCTCCACTCCACTCCACTCGCTCGCTCGGCCCGTTTTATTTCGCCCTTATCACGGCTCACACGTTTATATTTCGAAAAAAGAGAGTATGCGCCGCGATAAAGCCTGCACCGCAGCCACCAGCCAGCCAGCCACTAGCTACCAGCATGGCAATATGTTAAACGTGCGCCGAGAAAAGACACATATTCGGCGCGGCCTAGCTGCGCGCTATTTAAAATTAAAACAAAACTTAATCTTGATTGCATAAAAAGGAGCCGTGCACCACACACGGCCGGCGCAATCAGCCGCACGCGAGAACGGAACAAAAATTGACTTCTATTTGCATATTTGCTCTTTATTCCAGCAGGCGCCGATAAAAGTCTAATCTCCCACTCGTATGAGACGCGGAAAACTAACTAACAATAAGCCGCAGCCAAACCAACGAATCGCATTTCTCAAGATCAGAAAAATTGCCAAGAGTGCGATAGGTCAATTATGTAAAATAATGTTTTTCCTGGGGTTTCTTAAAATTGCGCAAATGGAAGGATAGCTGAGAGCTCAGGAATTAATTAAACATCGTAAAAAGATGCATTTTGAGCCAAAATCGAATTGGCGGGAAATTCAAACATCAATGAATACTAATTTAATTTAAATCGTATGTTATACTGAGTGCAGAGTCACCAGAAATATAACTTCCCCCTTTTTCTCTGTGACGTTTCAGGCGTAAAGTTAAAAAATTGTTATCTAGGCAAAGGAAGCATATAGGCTTGTTTTGAATCGCACTCTCGATCAAAATACAACTCGCTAAACAAATAGGCGTAAGGCGAGGGCCCGCGGAAAGAGGCAAGCGCATTCTTTTCGTTTTTGGGAGCGAGTTTGAGGGCAAATAAATAAATAAAAGATGCGGCACAAGTGCGTGCTTTGTGCGCGGCGATGGGGAGGGAGGGAGGGTAGGGGGGAGGGAGGGAGGGAATAAGGCGAAAGGGTTGTCTCCTGCGTTTGGATTTTTCTCGACTAATGAATGCCGGTGCCGGTGTTTTCGTTATCTGCGAGCGCGCCGCGGCGTTTTATCTACGCGGCGGCCGCGAGGGGAGGGCCGAAGGGGAGGCTTATCAGGGACAAACACAGATAAGCGCACGCGGCCCGGCCAAAACGGGCGAACGGGCGGCACGGCAGTTGGCTGGCTCGGACGCCGCCGCCATGGTGCTCAAATTCGGACGCAGGTTCATCCCCGGTGAGTTTTCTCTCGTTTTGATGGATCGCATTTCCTCACTGCTCTCTCATAACTCACTGTCCGCCGGCCGCTCGTTGAATCCGAAATCGATTCGCAAAAGAAAAGAAAGAAAGCAGGGGAACCTGTGGATTCCCCAAAATAGCATTCTCTTATCAGCGAGCAAACTGCGCCGCTCGCTATTTTTGTCTCAGCCGCAATTTCTCCACTTGTTTTGCAATTTACCAGTTTCATTTCACATTTAATCCTTAATCGTAAAAATTATTTCGAGGTGCTCAACACCTAAAACACGGATTTTGGTTTCCAGCATGACAAATTAATTATTTTTAAGCTTTTTAGTGTACGCAGTGCAAGTGACCGAGAATTGTAAATTAACCCTGGCGCCCTCTGCTGGTGGCTTTTCTAATTTTAAATTTATCTCGTCGTTTTTATTTTTTTTTTTAAATTTAAGAATTTGGGTTGGGAGCCGCAATCTGAAGATAATGCTTGAGAAAATCTTTACGACGGGGAATTTCCTGGCGAGCGCTGCGTCGATGTCGCTCTCTCGATCAAAAATACAAACGCAATCTTATCTGCTGGGGAAAAGCGGCTGTATATTTTTAGCCGTTATCTGTTATGGGAATCGATCTGAGCAGCAGTGTGAGTGTGTGTGTCGTGCAGGCGAGCTTTCGATTCAATCTCTTTCAATCAGACGGCCGTAAATATGAAATTCAGATGAAACAATACGTGCGTTTTTATCGCTTTGCATCTGCTGGCAACTCGGGAGCAAGGGCGAAAGGGAAGAAATCTGGACGGACCGAGGAAGGCTGGGCTGGAGGAATCGAGTTTATGGTGCGCTGGCTGGCTGGCTGCAATGGATGTTATCGCGCGCGCGTCTATACAGTGGAGGCGCTCGCTCGCTCGCTCGCTCGTCGTCGTCGTCGTCGTGTGTATGGAGGCGTTATCGCGACTTTGCAGCTTTTGTGAGGGGGTGGACGGGGGTGGCTGCGGCTTATCTGCTCGCCGGCCGCCCTTATCGCCCGCCCGCCGCCTCCACCGACAAGAAGGCAGCCTCCATTTTCGTCGAGCTCCTTGCGCGCGGAGCCTGCAATGCTCTCGCTCCTTTTCTCGCTCGGACCTCGTCGGACACACACTCACTCACTCACTCACTCACCTTATTGATTTTTATTCCATAGCCGCGCTCGCACGAATTATAATTTTATGCCTTTTTAAATAAGCTCTCTTTTCCCGGGCTGCTTTGCTATCAGATGCATGGCTAATGAGCTCTCGCGGCAATCTTATCGCCCGCTCGCCCGCCCGCCCGCTCCCGTAACGTGCATGCCGCAATGTGTATATCGACCAAGACTCTTTATTCCGGCTTCTTTTCTCCAGTGCTTCGCGCCCCCAAAGTCCAACAGAAATTCGTCCCGATTTAATTAATCCGCTTTTTCAAATTAAAAATCTTCAGCTGAATGTTTTCCCATCAAATTGTGGTTAAGGGCTGTGAAATTTACAAGGTCGCGCTGGTAAATTTCAATTACATTATCGTTTTTATTTCGATTTCACTATCAGAAAATTTTTATTGAAATAATCAATAATTGTTTTTGTTATGCGGAGTCTCTGATGGCCATAAGGCCCGAGCTTACCTCTGAAAATCATACAAATTATTTAAATAAAAAACTATTTTTTCTCAGGATGATTCTAGAATACAGTAACTTAATTTTGGGTATTTTGATTTTTCCCAAAAATAATAAAGATTCTTTTACTGCCAGTTGGAAATTATCAGGCAAATTTTGTGCAAAAATAGTAAATTTGGGAATAATTTACTTTGATGGGAAAAAGCTGAAAATTTAATCAGCTTTCTCCATATGGGCAGTTTTTGACGCTATTATCAACTGGTGAATTTTAATCAGGCCAAGCACAGACCCCTTTCGAAAATCTGCAAAAATAAAAAAAACTTTCAAGACTCAAAAGCACTATTTTTATCTTCTCACAGCTAAATTTCCATAATTTTTCTCACCCCGGAAGCTAAGAAAAGAGGGCGTAACCATTTAAGTTCGAAAAATTGGATTTTGGGCCCTCTTGGTCACAAGTTTATGAAAAAAATTGGTCGGTTTGGCTTAAATTTTTTGTCGAATCATATTTACATAAAATCACCATCATTCCGCATTAATCAGTGTTTGTTTCTGTGATCTAACTTAATAATTTGAGAAACTGAAAGGGTGTGTTAAATTTTCCCTTAGCTGTTGGGGGGGGATATTATTTTTATTTAGAAAAAACCTGAAAAAATGTCAGGAAATTTTTTCTCAGCTTTGCAAACGTTGGACTTTTATCGGTCGATCTTTAAGGCTAAAAACGTCCTTTGATTGAAAGTGCGTGTACGCATGCCAGCCGTCGACCTTTTTGCCGAGTGAAAGGCCAGGCGTTTTTTTTTTTTATTTATTTTTTATTATTTTGTGCTGCGAATTTAGGGAAAATAAAACGTGCGTGTGTGCGTCGGTGGGTTGCTTTTGAATGGGCGCCGAGGAAAATGTGCGTGTGCGGTGCGTAGAGGCTTTTATCTGGCCGCTTTTATTGCGGCCATGTGTGCGTATTAAACATGATGGAAAAGTATCGGCTGGCTTTCTATGGAAAAGTTGCACAGCTTTGAGGCTGGCTGGCTGGCTGGCTGCGTGGATGGGTGGATGGGTGCGTGTGCGTCGGCCGATAAGGAGCGGCGCGGGCGGGCGATAACGCGCCTGCCTTGCGCTCGCTCGCTTTTTCCATCCCGGCTCTATGCCTTCCGACGAGAAAGCAGCGCGCAATCTGCAATTACGATCGGCGCGGCCTGGAAAAGCGAGATAGCGCAGCCAGCAGACTGCGATGCCAATCGGCCCGACCGACCGACCGACCGACCCACGAGAAGCCGCGCAGACGAATTTCCCTGCTCGCATCTTATCGCACTAGCTCTCAAGGACAACGCCGCAGGAAAATAAGATAACGAAAAACGCAATTAAAAAGTGTGTGCTGCGTCGCCAGATAATTAACGTAATTAGCAGGAAGCGGCCCGAATCCGCGAATTTATGCAAAAACTGGAACTGACATGGGAACCGAAATATAAAACGAAACCGTGCGCAGGCCCCTTTTTAATTTACATACACGGAAAAATAAGGAAACCTTATCGCCGCCGTCTGACGGAAAAATAAAAGCCTTTTGATAACGGAGAAACGAGTCCAAGGGTCGCTTCAAGAAATATTACCTTTGCTGCCACACTCGAAAATAAATGGTGTTCATGCGCAATCGCGATTAAAAGATAAACAAAAATGCTGGCGGAAGTGTAAATTCTTTTTTGTCCAAATGATTTGCCTTCGATTTTATTTAGAGGCCAATCTGTTGAATTTTCTAAAATAATTTGGTAAATGTGGTTTGTGTCGCCGAGCAACTCTGTCAATGACGTGCAAAATGCGAATAAACTGTTTAATCTGCAAATGGCAACATCAATCATGCGTGACGCACATGGAAACAGGTTTTCGTCTCGGCGGCACCAACATTATTAAATACGCATTCATACAGTCGAGTGAAAGACTTTTGATTTGGAACAAAGCGCGTTTTTGTTTTGGATATATCGGAAAAGGCCCGACTGACTGGCCGGGTCGGGTGAGTTTGTTATTATGAAAATCGGAGATAAAGGGCTGGCTGGGCTGCGAGAGAGTGAGATTGGTGGGCGATAAGGGCGCCGGCGATAGTTGCGAGCGATAAGCTGGCTCGCTAGGAGGAGACGCGCGGCGGCAACCAAGCCAGGCCAGGGCCGAGCCGAGCGGTGCTGGAGCTGAAGATGAATTGGCCGATAAGCGTCGACCGCTGCCGCTGCGATAAGGGAAATGAGAAACAGCGCGTCTCCCCCCGCCCACCCCTCGCGCTGCTTTATCTCTCGCTCTCAGTGCCTGTGCCTGTGCCTGCCTGCCTGCCTGCCTGCCTGCCTGCCTGTGTATAAATGTGTCGGTTGCTCCGCGCAGCCAGCCAGTGTGTGTGTGTAAAGATGGGATAGGAAGCGCGCGGCGTTGGAGCCGCGCTTATCGCCCAGATGCCATCGCCGCGATAACAAACTCAAAACTCGACTCACTCGATTCGATCGTTCCTCCGCACTCCGCGCAACAGCACGCCATCTCCCGGCACGACATCCAAACCGAAATCGATGCCGTTTCCCGCCGAAACCAACGCCCACTCCACCCTGCGCATGCGCACTAGATAATTTTCTAAATTAAATCTTAAATACCGTTTTTGACGACACGTTTCTGAGCGCACAAATAGATTCTCGAGGGTTGAATTAGGTAAAGTGGATATTTTTCACTCCAAAAAGTGCAGCGCGACGAGCAAACTTTTTTCCCGCCAAAACAATATGAATGCGATAACTGCGCACGCGTCAGAGCTGACAAAGAAGTCATTCGTGCAGCTGCGGTCTCTCTGCAAGCGCGCAAACCAGCTGTGACGCATGCGGGAAAAAAGTTTTCGAATTTTTTATCGAAAAAAAAATATCCGCTTACTTAGCCCTCAAAAATCGGTTAGTGTGCTCTGAAACTTCGTCATAGACGGTCATTAAATTAACTTCGATATTGTTTTCTCTCAAAATCGCAATGAAAGGAATAAAATTGAAATAGCTCGTAATAAATCTCCAGGATTAGAGCGGTGGTCAACAGTGTGGCTTCAAAGAAAAACTATTTTAAATTATTTGTACTAAGCTGAGTGCAGAATATTCGCCATTTTAAGCCGTTAACAGTTCATTTGCATTATTCCTGGTGTTTTCAGATTCGGTCTGTGCCTTTTTAAACGCAAGAAATTTCAAAACCAAACTCGGTTCAGCCAATTGCGACAGAAACGTTAAAAACACTTTTCTTTGAAGCTTTAAAAACCGTTGCTGTTGGTTTTCTGCACGTCAAATTAATTTGCAGTTCCCGAAAAAAGGTTTAATTGAACTGTGGCGTCATCTGTTGGCTGCTCCGAACACGAAGGACTTTCCAAATAATTTAATTTGTATATGATGCTTTAGATTTTCAGCGTTTATTTTGTCTCTTTAGGATCGGAAAATTGACTGAATGCCCGAAAAGAATCATCCACAGCAATATTTTGTGCCTTTCCTTGTCCTAAAAGTCATTTAATGCTAAAAGAATCGCTTTATTTTAAGCCCAACACTGGATAATGTATTTAAAAAAAGTGGCGATTAAAAGAAAGAAAGGAGAGGCGAGTGTTTGCTTGCTTTACACGCGCGAGAACTACTTAATTTTTAATTGAACTCTCGCGGCCGTTTGTGCAGCGTGGCTCGTTTGTTTTTAATCTGCAACACGCGGCGAGAGTTGTCTCGTTGTCGCCGCGCGGCCGCGTAAATTGCTGCCGTTTCGTTCGGTTTGGCAGCGAAACGAGTCTCAATTTTGCTTCTTTATTATATTGTTGTTATTATTTGGCTCGCTGTTCTCTTCTCGGCGTCTCGGCATCGACACTTTTGGATCTGCAGGGACAGCACGGCGCTCGCTCGTTTTAATTAACTTGCAATTTGATCGGCAAGTGGCGATTCGAGAGAGTAAGGCGTTAAATATTGTTTTCCGCCGCGCGCGCACACCCTGCAGATAAGCCCGCAGACAGCCACGCACTTAATTGCCTGAGAAACACATAAATAACTCGAGCCGCAGTGCCAATCCGCCAAAATTGAGACCAACAAATCAAGATTTCTCCGAATGGAACAGATTTGTAACTCAACCTAGACGCTTTCTCCGTTTAAATCAAATGAGAAACCTCTTAAAATGTGACAAAATTTACTTAAGTTTCAGTTCATTTGCAATTTTAAGTAATCTTCGTTTTGTTGTGATATCAAAAATATATTAGTATTGGTTTTTTGCACTAGAAGAAGTTTACCTGGCCTCTTTAAAGCCGAAGAAGCTGTCTTTGGGTAGAAAATCCCTGCAAATAAAAGGGCACACTGAACTGTGCGGATTTTTCGCGGTTGATTTGTCAGTGAGATTTCGGAGACACCTGCGCCGCTTTTACAAAGGTTGGCAGTAACTCAGTCAGCGCTCGCGGCATTTTATCTGTTGCATTCTACTCGTCCGTTGGACAATATTTCGTGCGCGCATTTTTATCGGCGTGTGTGCATTCATTATTTGTTTTCGCCGTGCGGCCGGCCAGCAGTGTTTACCTTTGCTCATTTTTCTTGTCGTATCAAAGCACCGAGCTGGCTGCTGGCTGCTGGCTGTGCTATCTGTCGGCGCGCGCGTTCGTTTTAAAAACGTGTAATTTTTCTCGGCGCGCGTTATCTCACCCCCGCGCACCCCCTTGGATACTCGCCCCTCCGCCGCGCGCGCTTATCGCGCACCTTGGGAATTGCCGCCGCCGCTTTTATTTCCATTCCATTGCTTGTCACTTTTCCATCACTTTTGCCGATTTTTTTTCGGCCCTCGCCCGACGCCAGAGAGATGCGCGCGCGTTATTTAAGCCATTACCCGCGGCCGGCGCTGCTTTTTCCTCGCTAGCTCGCTGCAATTTATCTCGCGCTTTTTCCGCCGCTCGGCTGCACCGCGATAACGACGGCCAAAAAACACGACCACCGCGAAAACTTTTGTGTAGCACCAATCCGCCGACTCCATCTTTTATTTGCCCAGCGCCCAATTCACTTTGACACTCACTTGACAGCCCCCAAAATCCACCCTTGCCTTGCAGAGTCGACAGTCTTTCCTTTTTAAAATCGCCGACAGATCATTAAAACAAAATTTTATTCCTGAATCGAATATTAAATTAAAATATGATTTTTCTCACGCTGGCATCTTAAAAATAACTCCAGGAATCGAATATCTTAAAAGAATGGAGAAGAATGAAATTCATTTAAAGTATTTATTAATTTAAATTTGCAAAAAATATATAAAAACACAAGAGTATTAAAAATTAGTTTTGAGCTACAAAAATTATAACAAGAAAAAATATTATTTCACCGTAAATTAATTATTTTCAGTATTTTGAGAGAATAATACAATTTAAAATCGTTTCTTGCACAATCACGTTTCCTCCGAAGTTTTAAAAATTCAAGAAGTAAAACTATATAATTTTATAAATTATTTTTCGCAAAGTTATCCTCAAGAAAAGTAAAGCAACACTTTCAAACAAGTTGAAACCCGATTTTTTATATTCCCAGAGTTTCCGGTGTAAAATAAATATAAAAATAATATATGCTGCCGTTTTCGGATGTCAGTTGATATAAATGAAAATAGATATCTGTGGGGGCAATCAGGAAAACAATATTTTTACATTTTATCTGGCAGCGTTTGTGTGCACCAGAAAGATAAGCTATCAGCTGGAAAGAAGGAGCTGTTTTGTTTTATTCGGAACGAAAATCCGGCTGCCTAGCTTTTCTCGAGAGATAAGCGCGAAAGAGTAATGTGCGCTGATTGCGACGCGCCGAGACATAATTTAATTCTGCTCTCTATTTTTTAATAAGGGCGTCGCGCGAATGGCTTTGGTCCAGAAGCGAGAGCAGACATCGAGCAAGCGAGTGTCACGCGGCGCGGCTAATTAAGCCGAATAAGCGGCCATTTTTGCGGCGCGCCGCGTCGAATCGGCCGTGCGGCCGAGGGAAAGAATTGAAATGATGCTCGTTGTGTAATGTATAATTAGGCGATGAGTATCGCAAACTCCGCCCTCGGAGGCTCGGCTGACTCCGCCTCGTGTTGGTTTAACTCCCTCTTTCAAATTACTGCACACACACGGCATGAGAGAGAAAAATTGATTAATTATCGGGCTCGACCCGACGTGTATAATAACATTGTTCCCAGCCAATTGATCTTTTTCCTGCTCTCATCGCGCGCGTCTTATTGAAAATAATAATAAGAGGCCAGCTTTTGCTGCGCTTATCGGCCGGGCGAGATCTCCACCGGTGGTCCCACACACACACGAATGTATTTTAATGCGCATTAACTAAAATTTCAGATGCGTATCGCGAGAACGGCCTCTCTCGTCTCTCTGCTCGCAGCGAGGCTGGGCCCCGAGAGCGCGATAGCATCGCTTGGCAAATACAATTCCGACCTTATATCGCCTGGCGCACGTGAAAAACACTCGATCCTCTCTCTCTCTCTTCTTAATATTTGTCCTTATCGATTAACAACAACCGATAAAACTTAATGGAAAATCCAATTCGGACGCGCGAGACACGCCAAATCCGCAGCGTCAGACCTTTTTTCTACATTAAATATTCCTCATGCCAGGATACAATCAGGAGAAATCAAACACACTCCCTACCAACATTTTAAATAAATAATGCACGTCGAATAGATTTAAATAAAATTAATAGGCATCGGTTAAAGTCGCGCTGCAACATTTAAAAAACGTCACCTTTGTCGCTTTTTCTTCGAGACAAAAAAAATCAGAGAAGTTTCCTGATTGGTCTTGAGGTCGAGACAGCAGCGCCACGGCCGATCAGATAACCACGCTCCCTCTCTGATTGGTCCGTTTATTTTGCAAAAACGCGCCAAAGAAATGAAACAAATAAAAATAAAATGTTGTGGTTGTTTCAGGAGACGAATTCTGGAACGAGGGCGACGGCAGCGAGAACGGTGGCGGCGAGCGAAGTCCCGCGGCGCCGGCGAGCGAGGCCCTGGGCGCCGACACGAAGCCGTCGCCGCCGCCGGCGGACGAGGACGAGCCCAAGCTGAAGGTGAACGCCAGCCTGGCCACCGACCCTGCCCTCAGGGAGTCGCCAGCCGCCCCCGCCGCCGCCGCAGACACGTCTTCCCCTGTCGACGCTCTCAGGTTCAAACCTGATGCCGGCCTTCCCCTCTTCCCCTCAGGTGACTCACATTTTTACATATTAACGTTTATTTATCAAACGGACAAAAACATGTCCTTGATTTGGTTCCCGCCGCGCAGAAAAATAAAAAATGGCCACTGTCAGCGTCTGGCCGACCAAACAGGGTTTCCTGCTACTAAAAATTTCGCTAAATCGCCAGGTCATTTCGCGTCAAGAGCCAAATATTAAAATTTTGGATGTTTTGTGTGATTTCAGGGTCGTCGGCGGGCATCTTCTGTCTTCCAGCAGTGCCAGAGGCGAGCGTCCCGAGGGCTGTGAAACAAGAGAATCTCGAGGCGGTGGTGGTTGCGGTGCCGCCGCCGCCACCGCCCGTGCCGGCGCCGCGGCAGGGCAAGCGTCCGTTCGGCGCCGGCGGCGTGGAGCCGCTGGGTGGGCCCGCGGGCGGCGCCGCCGCCGTCGCCGCGATCAGCTGCTTCACGTGCCTGCCGTGCAACATCAAGTTCAGCTCGCGCAGCACCCTCGAAGCCCACCAAACCTACTACTGCTCGCACAGGGCCTCCGCCGCCCCGCCCAGGCCCTCTTCGCCCGCCACCCCACTCACAGGTCAGTCTCAAAAACTTCCCCTACCCTGAAAATAATTAAAAACTGATAATTTGCCAAATTTGTAGCCCCGAAAATGTTTTTATCCTTTAAAAATAATTTTGTAAGGTTGGGTTCTTTACCCTGGATTATTTCAAGACATCTCGGGAAATCACGGGACTACAAATTTCGAATTTTCCGATTTTAAATATAGCAAAAGACATTTATGACGTAGAAGACGATTTTCAAGAAATAAAAAATTGTATTACGACGATCCTCAATAACGAAAACATCTTCATTCGCAAACCAGGTTATTTCGCTCATGATCTTTAATTAAAAGCCTCGGAAATCCCTCTCTGCTAAAATCACTGCTTCTCATAATCTCGTCACTGTTATTTTTGCTCGTTTATTGAACGCATTTTTTCTTTTAATCGCATTTTTCGGACATAACGGTGACGGCAATTGGACTGCCACTTAAATAAAAGAGTGCGTGGAAGCGAATTTTGTGAAAAAGCAATTAAGAAACGGCTCGATTTATCGGATCACACAACGGCTGGCCCTTCATAAAAACGCACGTGAAATGGAGATAATGATGATGACTTGTCAGTTTTTTCCTCGCATTGCTTTCTTATTTTTAATCCGAGGCAAAAAGTCTCGCCATATTTTTAGCTTATTCACGGCCGATTAGATAATAATTAGTAAACAAAGTGGGTTTTGGGTACATCAGGGTGGCTTCCAAAGGGTGAAACTGCATACATTCTGAAAGCTCGACCTGGTCGATCCATCGGTGTGCAGATCTCACAATTGGAGCCAACACAGAGCCCGCCAGGCGTCGTTAAAGTGGCCACACACGCAACTTTATTGATATTTTTATCGTTTGAGGGCTGACCTGACGCCAGGGTTCGGTTTTTTACCTGTTCTGATGGTCTTGTCCGACCTCAGGAGTGACCCGAAGCATCTTCCGAGGGAAAAATCAAACGATCGTGCAATTCTGATATATTCTCACTGTTTTCCCTAGAAAGAAACACCCGCTTTCCAACCTTTAACCTTTTGTCTCTCAAAAACAAAATATTCCAAAATGCACTTCATCAAATTGAAAGTGTTTTAGAATGATTAGAATTAATTAAAGCCGATAGTTAAAAAAAATAGAAAATAAATCGTTAATGAGTGTTTTTTGTCAATGTGGTTTTGCAGGGAAGGAGGGCAGCAGCGACACGGAGCCGGGGAGTCCGGGCGGGGGCGAGGGGGCGGAGGAGTCGGCGCCGCCGGCGGCGAAGGTGGCGCGTCGTCAGTACGCGTGTCCGCACTGCTCGTACAGCGCCGACAAGAAGGTGAGCCTGAATCGGCACATGCGCATGCACGCGGCCGCCCCCGTGTCGCCCGCCGCCCCCGCCACCCCCGCCTCCTCCGACCAGGAGCAGCCCCCGGACGCGGAGGCGCTGGCGGCGGCGGCCGCGGGGGCGGCGCTGCCCCCGCCGGCGCTCGACCGCTACTGCGCCAACTGCGACATCCGCTTCTCCAACGTGCGCACCTACAAGGCCCACAAGGCCCACTACTGCGACACCAGGCACGTCGTCAAGCCCAACGCGCCCTCCTCGCCGGCCAACGCCAGCCAGGTGCGTACCTGAAAATTTTATTAGCCAAAATTAAACCTCCTAGACTTCCGAATTTAAATTAAAAAAAAAGATTTTTGCCATCTTTTACGAGTTTAAAAATTTGTGCGATTTGCAGGCGTCGTCCGGCGCCGATCTGTCGAGAGTAGGTTCTGCGGCGTCTCCCGAGGCGTCGCCGGCGCCGCCTCAGGCGTACCTGGCGCTGCCGACGACGCCAGTGCTGCTGGTGCCGTACCATTTGGTGCAGGCGGCCAGTCTGGTGACGGCGCCGCCGCTGCCAGCCGGCGCCGCACACCCCAGCAGCGCCTGCCTCGTGCTGCTCAACGGCGCCGTCCAGCCCCTCGAGCTGCCCCCCGAACGGCCGCCCACGCCGCCTCCGCCGCCCCCCAGACGACCCGAAAAACACCACAGGCCTTCGCAGGTAAGAAAATTTTAAATTATTTATTTTAAACTCCTGATATTTTCCCGTGTAATAAAATCGGCAAAATCGCGAATTTTGGCGCAAAACCAAATTTTTGGGGGCATCGGCAGCGGCAGAAATAGGACCTGAAAGTCGCAGAATTTCACGGCGAGCCTGATTTTTATTCTACGACCCATAGAAGCCGAGTTATTAATTTTGTAAGTCCAAAAAACGCGAAATGTTACATTTAAAATTGTTATTTTCGGGACCCAGGCGGGGCCCTGTGGGTCCAAGGGTGCCTATTCCAAAACCAATCGACGCCCTTTGGTGAATAATGTCCGCCCATATATAGTTTTCTAAAATCGGACCATTTGTCGATTTTTTACGAATTTTTTCCGGCCGCATTTTGGAAAAAGTCAAAATTTTTCAAAAAATTGTTTTATTTTTATTTAAATTCGACTGTTGGTCCGATCGTTGACCACGAATCCTCATCGGACACGTCTCGGAAAGGGCTTTGACCCGCGGTACTCAAACGACCTTTTTCAGGGTACCGCGACCTGAGATCAGCTCCGAGGCCGGTTTTTAATGAGTTTTTTTTAGTAATTTCGAGTCCATTTGACTATAATCGGTAGCGATTTTACATCCCCGCTTGTCGTCGATCTTTCTCAGGTCGCACAACCTTAATATTTGAGTCTTTTGGTCAATTTCGCCTCCTCGACGGATATTTTTAATTAGGTTTTTAAGAAAAATAAATTTAACAAGAATTTGAGTAGTCGCAATAAAAATTAATTAAATTAGAAAATAATAAATTGATGGTAAAATTGTGCAGGCGTCGTCGGAGGTGTGCGTGAACGGCGGCACCTTCCCTTTGGACCTGAGTTTGCCACGGTCAGGCTCAGGGTGCGGCTCCGACCCTGAGGACGAGAAGGAGAACCGCGGGCTGAACACATCGTCGCCGTCGCAGGGCTCATCGCGTGCGTCGTCGCCGGCGTCGGCGTCACCCCGGCCGCACCACAGGCTCAACGGCGCCGCCGCCCCCGCCAAGAAGCAGCCGGAGCCGCCGCCCACGCCACCGGAGGCCCTCCGCAAGACGCCGACCACCCTCCTCCCGCCACACCTCAAACTACCAAAGGTAGGTTGTTGCATTTTTCTCTACAGTTGCTCGATTTTGTTAATTTTTTTCCAAAAAAAAGGTAAAAATCGTTACAAAAAAATATTTTACGTGTTTTTAAATGACTTGCTACGTCATTTTTTAGTAAGAATTCAACTGTTTCACTTAATTTAATATTTTTTGAATGTTCTACATTGAGGAAAGCAATTTTCCTGCTGGAATTTTGGTCTTGAACTAAAACAGGACGTTAATTGCCAGCGTTGAAATCTCCAATCGGTTTATTTTATTTTTTGTTGTCATTAGTTTTCATAATTAAATAAATCGTTTAATATTGAGCACAATTTAAAATGTGTTTATTTGCACTCGGTTGCAATTACTATAATTTATTTGACTTAAATTGAATTTTGGCGCAGCAGCTGTTGGTTCCGGAGCTGCTGGGTCCGCTGCTGGGATCGCAGTTGGCGCTGCTGCAGCGGCCGCTGCTGGGCGCGGAGGCGTTCCAGGCGGCGGTGGGGGCGGCGGGGGTGGCGAGCCCTGGGGCGGCGGGGCCGCAGATCCTGGTGAAGCAGGGCACGGCCAAGTGCGAGAGCTGCAACATCGTCTTCTGCAAGCTGGAGAACTTCGAGGTGCACAAGCAGTACTACTGCCAGGGCCGCAGCCGCCCCGACGCCGCCTCCGCCGCCGCCTCCGACGCGGCCCCGGCCGCCACGCCGTCGCCGCCGGCCGCCGTGCAGCCGCAGCAGCCGCAGCAGCAGCCGCAAACGCAGGCCAAGCTGCTGCAGCAGTTCATCTGCGGCAACTGCGGCATCAAGTTCACCTCGCTGAACAACCTCAAGGCCCACCAGACCTACTACTGCCGCGACAGCCACCTCCAGCCGGCCAACAACTGCACCAACAATAACGACCCTCCGCCGCAGGACAAGAAAAAGTGCCCCAAGTGCAAGGTAAATTTATTTCGGAGATTTTAATGAACGATAATTACGATTTTGAAACAAATATTTTATTAAAGGCACTAAAAATCCATTAATTGGGTTAAATTGCCTCGTCACAGTCAAATCAGGAACTTAAAAATGAGAAAAAATCGTAAAAATATTCATTTCGTTGACAACCACACACTTGACCCCCTCTCGAATACCGGAAGTCACTGCTAATTTATGTTTCTTTCGCTTGATTCCAGGTGAGCGTCGGCTGCGAGGAGGCGCACGAGTGCGTGGTGGGGGCGGCGGGGGCGGTTACCTCGGTGCTGTCGTCGAGCGGGTGGCGGTGTCCGTGCTGCAGGTCGCACCTTCCGACGGCGACCGCCGCGCAGAAGCACCTGGAGGAGCAGCACGCGGGGCTGCTGCGCGGCTTCCGCTGCACCATCTGCAGCTACCGGGGCAACACCCTGCGCGGCATGCGCACCCACATCAGGGCGCACCTGGTGCAGCCGCCGCCGGTCGCCGCCGCGCACGCGCAGGACAAGCAAGGTGACGTCAAGGAGGAGGACTTCATCGCGTGCGTGCTGCACGACGAGCTCGACGCCGCGGCCGCCGCCGCCACCAGCCAGGCGGCCGCGGACGAGCGGCCACCGGCGGCCACGCCCCCCGCCGAGTGCAGCGAATGCGACTCGCACGCCACGCCTAGTCCGCGGCCGCCGGCCGAAGCAGCCGCCACATGATCAATTTCAGAGTCTCAGCCCCTCCCCCTCTTCCTCCCACTACTTTTTCCTACCCTCGCCTGGCAATAACCGCGCCTGTGCGCCTTTCCCCGCTCTCGCAGCCACAATAAAGAGAAAAAAAACAGGCAGTGCGATTATCCGAAAAACCGCCATTTTTCTGTTCTTTCCGCTGGAAAAAGCAGATCAAAGGCGCGAATTTTCTCCTGGAAACACGCTGCTCGCTCAAACTCGAAAATATTTCCCTCGCCGGTGAATCGAAGAGACTGTGAATTCGCCAAATTGCGACTTTGAAGGGGAAAGGAGAAGCACAGCCGCGGCTCATTTTGATATTTGGCAGATCTCAATGAATTGAATTTGAGAGTTTTGCCGCCGCGCTCGACTTGGACTAATCAATTTATATTAATGGTGCGTCAGATCTGAGTATTTGAGACAAAAATAAATAAAGAAACAAACAAATAAATAAAGCCACGTACGTACGCATTCGATCTGAAAATGGATCCAAATGAATGGAGGGAACACGGTGCCGCCACGACGATCTCTCGTGTTTTACAATTTATATACGACTAATCAGAAGAAGAAAATAATGTTTACGATTAATTGAAATGGAAACACTGCTGCGACACTGAAAAAGTGATACACTTGTAACAGCTGTTTGCTAGTCTCTTTGGAGGAAAATGAAAATGAAAAAACTGTGTGCAATCGCGGAACTCGGCGCAGTGATGGAATCAAAGCAGGGCAAATTGGCAGAGAACCTTTTTTAGTACGTAACGATTATATACATGTACACACACACTCTCTCTCCCTCTCTCTCGTAAGAACAATTGTAATAAGCAGAAGCGCCAAGGAAAGCAGTGTGTTTAGCGATTAAAGAACCATTTTATTGAATGTTAACTAAGTGTCTGCGCCGCCGCCGCCGCGCGCCTGCATGCATGTAAAATAATTTTATCCCGCGCATTTATACCAACTAATCATTTTTGTATCTCTCTCACTCTCACTCTCTCGTCTCAAAACCGAACTCGAACTCGAACTCGAATCAGCACACAAACACATATCTGCGCAGTTTGTTTTTACTTTTGCAACATTTTATTTTGATTAAATTATTTGAAACACAAACACGGCTGATTAAAGAGAGTAGATTCGCGCCAGTAAACGCCCGTTTCTTGTGTTGTGCGGGAAAATCTACTTGCGAAAATGTGTAGCTGTTCATTATGTGATGCGTGTAAATAAATAATTATTGTCGCGGAAAAAGAGCAGAGAAGGATTAATTGGACCCTTTCGATGTTTACTCAGCTTGTGACTGCGAGAAAAGTCAGCATATACGTAATAAAAATCAACTTTCTTGAACATAGAGAAATAAATGTTACGTAAATTATTAAAATAATTGGCTTTTTATTTGTAAATCCTCTATATAGGCGAACGATGTCTAGGAGAATCATGTAAATCAATTATTAATTGCGTTTAAAATAATCAGTTTAATTAATTTATGAGTAAAGTTGCTGGATTAGTACAGAGCTTGGTCATTTTAATAAGCGTGAGGTAAGAAGTGGTTCGCGCAATTCTTATTTGAAAAAACCGGTGGGATTTATGAATCAATACCGGTTTTAATAACGGTTATTCCCGGTTTCTCCTTTAAAAACAATAAAAAGAAAAAATAATGTATGCTGTTTGCGCTTTTGCAACTTATGTTTTTAATTAAAAAACTTTAAATGTGGAAAATCGACGAAAACCTGAAGAGAGTTTTAAAAAAATACCGGTAGAAATCGTAAAGCTGACGTCATGCTCGATTCTCGCTTTTGATTGGTCGTCCGACCGATGTTAACCGAAGTTTTCCGCCTTTTTCGTCGCGAACATCCGAGTTGGTGAGTTCACGCAGGAGAAGAGCAAACAAAACACTAGACGGCATTTCAGGAATCCCGCTCACGTCGAAACACGCCGAAAGACGAGGAATTCGCATGAGAGAGTGGAGTGGAGGGCAGTCTTGTTTTGAGTGTAAGTCCAGGTTCATGTGGTAGCCCGATCTGGGCCGAGACACAGGCGAGAATGGGCGGTTTGAAGGTAAAATTGGTCCGCCATGGAGTCTGCATGCCGGCCGACGACACTGACGGAGGCAAACAATGAAAACGCTGGCTGTTTTTTCAGATTAGCGTCAGGATGGCGGACAGAAAAGAGTTCAAAGTCGGCGACCGGGTGTTCGCCAAGGTTCGCGGCTACCCCTCGTGGCCGGCCAGGGTAAGCAACCTGCCGACTTGCCGAATACCGAGGCTGAACCCTTTCTTTTCGCAGGTGAAGAGCATCATCACCGACGCGGCGGCCAACGGCAAAAACACCAAGATCGAAGTCTTCTTCTTCGGCACCTACGAAACGTAATTTGCATGTTTTCCTTTGTTAACCTCAGGGCCGAGATATTGACCTGAGTGCTGAAGCTTGAACTCAGGTCACTGATAAGCCCGACAGCAAACCTAGAAGCGTATGCCGACAGCTCGAACCTAGAGCCTAAGCTTGCTGTGCGATTTACGTTTCACATTCAAAAAGAAAAAATAAAATAGTCGAGGGTTGGATTTATTTTAATTTGTTTCTGCAGAGCTGTGTGCCGTCCTGAGGAGGTCTGCGACTACGAGAGCAACAAGGAGAAGCTTGGCAAAATGCAGAAGCGAAAGTTCTTCAAAGAGGCGCTGCACGAGATCGAGAATGAGCCCAACACCGAGGGCCCCCAACGCATCTTCGAGCCTCCAACCGACTTCCAGAAAGGT
The DNA here is from genome assembly GCF_949628265.1 of Cloeon dipterum. Classification (NCBI taxonomy): domain Eukaryota; kingdom Metazoa; phylum Arthropoda; class Insecta; order Ephemeroptera; family Baetidae; genus Cloeon; species Cloeon dipterum. The sequence continues at coordinate 36,075,593 of NC_088789.1, read as the reverse complement.
AGCTTTTTATTTCTAAACGAATTCAAATTAATAAAAGAATATTATAAGACGAAGACGCCATGTCGGAGGTGAGCGTGTCGTCGTCCAAGCCGTCGCGGCGGCAGTCGGTGGCGAAGAAGCGCGAGTCCGTGGAGGCGGCGGAGGAGGAGCCGCGGAAGAAGGCGAAGCGGGCCGACGACAGTCCCTCAGAGGGCGCCGAGCCGGAGCGCGTGAGCCGCAGCGGCCGCAAAATCAAGCCGAAACGCTTCCTGGACGAGGAGGAGCACGAAGAGGAGCGCAGGACGAGCGGCGCCGAGGACACGCCAAGGGCCAGGAGCAGGCCGGCGGCCGCCGACGAGGCCAGCAGGAAGGTGGCCGCCGTCGCCCCGATCGACCCCAAGCCCCGCGCCCACCCGGCCCCTCCGACCCCCACTTCCGCCCCCGCCGGCGCCACGCTGGAGACTAGGAGGAATGAAAAGCAGCCGCACTCGGTATGTGGCATCAAAATAACGGTATTTTTATCTTTTATTTCTAGGTGTTGGACAGGTTTGGTGCGAAATTTTCTAATCAGCAGTTTCGAGACAATATCCTGCGTGAAAATAAAATTAAAATTCTAAAAATGGTCCGATTTTGGAAAACTGCACACGGGTGGACATGCCCCACCGAGGGGCATCAACTGGTGCTGAAATCAGCCCCGTGCGGCCCACAGGGCCCTGCCTGGGCCGCGAAATTAAAATTTTCAAATGCCGCAATGGGATTTTTCCGACTTGTTGCCACGCGTCGATTGCTCGGGTTTTGCGGGGAAATTCGCGGTTTTGGCGATTTTTTCACACATGTAAATCGGCAAGGGTTGTTTTGTAATTGTGCTAATTTTTATTTTCAACGATTCTCAGGTGTCGAAGGGTGGAAAAGTAAAGGGTGGCGACGAGTTTGCGCCGCCAACGGCGACGGTGAGTCCGATGGTGTCTGGGAAAAAGCAGCAGACGCCGCTGCAGCAGGCAGAGGCGAGGAAGATGAAGGTGACGTTCACGCAGCAGCAGGCGCAGCAGGTGCTGGACAGCGACAAGACGCCGGACAAGGTGAAGGAGCAGCTGAGCAAGGAGATGGCCCTGAAGGCCAAGGAGCGCGAGGAGAGCGCGCGCTGCAAGAAGGCCGAGAAGCGGCGCACGCGGCTGCTCTTCCTGCGGATCGAGGTGCGCCTCCTGCAGATCGACACCATCATCAAGGCCAACCTGAGCCTCGACAAGGCCGAGACCAAGCCCGTGCTGCAGGTGCTCGACGAGCTCAAGAACCTCAAACTCAACCCGATCATGCTCAAGAAGCACCCGGACATCGTCTTCACTATCAAGAAGCTGCGCAGGTACGTCGGAAACACCAAGCAGTGGAACCACACCGACGCCGAGAAGGTAAATTTACTTACCCTGAAATTTCCTCCAAATAATAACCCTGATTTAATGTCAGGAGGAGTTTTCCAAGAAGGCTGGTGAAATCAGGCAGAAGGCGGGCCAAATTTTCGAGTACTTCAGGTTTGTGCTGCTCGGCTCGAAAGACGCGACGGACGTGAGTGCAAAGTTTCTCAAGCAGATCAGCGAGCTGCGGGAAAAGACCAAAAACCTGACGCCCGTCCGCCTGGCCGCCCTCGCCAAGGACCCAAGTAAATCCACAATATATTTCCCTTTTTTAATTAAATTAATTCTGGAATTTCAGCCGTCGCTACGAATTCTGAGCAGAGCGACGACACGGACAAGGACCAGAAGGAGGAGCGCAAGGTTTGACAATTCTTAGATTTATTAGAACGCAAGGCAAATTACTTAATTAAAAGGAAATTGGTGGTGACGGGAAGAGCGGCGAGAAAGAAGCAAGCTGCTCGGCTTAATAGATTGGAGGAACCGCGTCGTCTTCTGCGTGTGTACATTGATTAGAGCTGTAATTCTATTTGAATAAAGATGTTCGCTGTGCGTTACGAGGCTATTCAGAATTTTTTAGATGAATACACTTTGCGCCTAAATGCTACTATAATGGTGATAAATTCGGAGATTTACAAAAGATTATTTGATGTACTGGGCTGTCCACAGATAGCGTCAACGTTCATTTTAGGACCAGAAAGTACTTTTTAACTCTTGTTAAATCTGTTTCCATATGTTTAAATTGGTTCCGGAAACAATTTAGCTTATGAATTTAAAAACCGGTACATATCAGAATCGGAATTCGCAAACGGAGTGGGCGTGGGCGGCAACGTCCGACGTGGGAAGTTTGGCAACGCTGTGTGACTAACACGCATGAGAGCGACGGGCAGCAGAAATACGATTTTTCGGCAAGCGGAGGCGACGGCTTGCGAATCGGCCTGAGCGAGCCGCCCCCGCCCGGAGGCCGCCGATGCCAGGGCGATGCTGCCCGCGCAAGCCAAGGCGCCGGCCAAACCTGCCGCAGGTGCCATTTCCCTCGCGAATTCGCACAGAATTTTGCATTGTTATGGGTATGTATTTGTGTCCCAGCAGCCGACAAACCCACGTCCAAAAAGACGAGTCTGAGCGGCTCCGAGACGGACGTGTCCACCTCGACCGAGAACCTGAGCCAGGAGGAGCGCTATGTCATCAAGCACACCGCCCGCCAGGAGCCTCAGGGACAGGAAAAGCAGGAGGTCTGCGTTTTTTACATAACCGTGCGTGTTTCGACAATTTTACGCAATTTTGCAGCCTGCCGACGGCCTGGCGCCTCACCCTGGCCGCCAGCTGAGCCTGGACAACGCGTCCAGCTACAACACCCTCATCATCCACGCGAATGGTGAGGAGGGACTCGAACCTTGGGCCTCGCTCTCGCCCAACAGGTGCTCTAGCTCGTTTCCTTCGCCTTTCTAATTAATTTCTCCCCAAATTTGTGTGTGCAGATTGTCCAGTCTGCGCGACAGCTACATTTCCGCGGCGTCGAGCCACTCGAAGGCGAGTCTGCCGTCGTCTTCGGCGTCGTCGTCACCGACTCTGTGCGGCGGCGGCGGGCTGGGCGGTCTGCAGGGCGAAACGCGCGAGATCAACGAGATTCCGGCCGACTACCTGAGCAAGTCGCGCGTCCTCAAGCACCTGGCCAAGGAGATGAAGCAGGACGCGAAAGGAGGCGGCGGGGGCGGCGCCCGCCGGCTGCTGGTGCTCGACGTCTCGCCCGAGCGACACGCGCGCCTCCTGGCGCACAGGTACTCGACGCCGGTGCAGCGGTCGCCGCCGCCGGCGCCGCTGCAGGGTCGGCTGGCGCTCAGCAGGTCGCAGCCCGACCTGACGCAGCAGCAGGAGCAGGCCAAGCCGCGACGCCGCCTCGAACTCGTGCTGCCCGAGTCCGAAATGGTGCAGCTGCTGGTCAACGAGACCGCCTACCTCAAGGCAGAGCTCGAGATGTGCCTCAGGAAGGTCGCCAAGAGCCAAAAGGTCAGTCCCGAATTAGTCTGCGGCCTCTGGCATTGATAATTTTGTCTGCAGTTGGAGGAAGAAGTGGCGAACATTCACAGATCTCACCAGGAGCTGATGCAGTCGTCGGAGCGGCGCGAAAAACTCGAACGCGCGGCAAGACAGCGGCTGCAAGAGGACAATCGCCTCCTCAGGCAGCAGTATGAGCTCCTTCTTGCCCAGGTACTCGTTCAATCTTGACTTCTCGATCGTATATATATATTTTTTAATTAAAAAATTTATTTTTTTTTCTTGAAAAATTCAACTTTAAATAGAACAAGTAGCCTTAAACAGTGCAATCTGAGCTTAGGAATGGTGTGAATAGTCCTGAAAATGACTAATAAGTCGGCTTGATTAATTAATTTAGTGGAAAAACGCGTTAAACCTCATTGCGCATGCGTGTGTTGGTCTCATCTCCGCCGCCATATTGATATTATAGTTCGCGGGAGCTGTTGACGACGTGCCCATTTGCGATGAGGGTATTTTGAGCGGAAAATTTGCTGGAAATCGTAACAGAAGATAGAAATTCGCAGACCCGGCGGGAAAAAGATAATGCTAGCGCCAAAATTTTGTTTTGATGACGTAACACGGCACAACACAAGCGCAATCATTGATGCGCATGCGTGACTCGTTGGTCTGATCGCCGCCATATTGTTATTAGAGTTCGCGGGAAACAGACGATGCTAGCGCCACTCGGGTGACGTAATACTGTGCAACATTCTTGAGCTGGAGCAACGTGCAGCACCATTAATGCACATGTCCGCCGCAATATTGCCAATTTTAAAAAATTCTTGCCACTTTCTGGCAATTGGAGGAATTCTAGCCGCGTTAAATCTAATTTTTGTGTGGCAGTGGTCTTCTAGTTGATTTTCCCGCCCGCGAGAATAAATATTTCGCGACCAATCAGCGCTAAAATCTGAGACGAAAAAGAGAGTCTAGGCAAGGTTTCGTGACCTGTGGAGGTCCAGGGACGCAAGGTAGGCGATATTATTTTACTAGAGCAGCGAGCGAGTTTATTTTAGCTGGAAAGGGCGGTGATCCGACTTGAATTTTGGAGATTTAAGCGATTCTTTGCGTTTTATTAACTCTTGCCCGTGCGGAAGTAGTGGTTTGGCCAGCGCGGACACGATTTGAATTGATTTAATTTATCTTCGAAAATCAAAAGAATCAGAACTGAGGCCTGCAAGTAATTTTCGGACGTAAAAAATCGAATTTTCCGTACATATATTTGTAGCCGCGCCTTACCCTTACCCTTTATTACCGGCAAAAACTCCTCCCTCTAAGAATGAATATTAATTAACAGCGGAGGAATTGCAAATGAATGTTCAGGTGGAGCGCGGTCCTGAGGCGTCGGCGGCGGCCGAGGTGGCGGTGCTAAAGTGCGAGCTGGCGAAGCGCGAGTCTGCGTTGGCGGCCGCGTCCGCGCAGACCAAGGAGCTGCTGGCGTGCCGCGAACGGCAGGAATTGGAGCTGGCGGCGCAGCGGGCCACTCTGCACGAGCAGCGCAAGCACATGCACATCCTGGAGACGGCGCTCAACAACGCTCAGGCCACCGTGCTCAGGCTGGAGCACGAGTGCAGGAAGCGGCAGCTGCACGAGCAGCGCCTCCTCCACCTGCAGACCAGCCTCGACACGCAGCTCGCCGCCAACGACAAACTCGAGGCCCAGCTTGACGCTCTCCGAAGGGACAAAGGTATTTATTCAAACAAAATTCGATTGAATAAAACATTCCGTCCTTTCGGGAATTTTTTCTAGGCGAGAAGGGCGACGAGAGCGAGTTGCGGCAGCTGCTGAGGGAACGAGAGGAGCGGGTGTTGTCCCTGGAGAAGGAGGTGGCGCAGTGGCAGCAGTGGTATGTGGACGAGAGCGCCTTCCGGCAGGCGGTCATCGAGGCGGCCAGCATGCCCAAGGAGGGCAAGATGGCGGCGGCGGCGCAAGCGGCCCTCGACAAGTCGCAGCAGCAGCAGCAACAGCAGTCGGAGCGGCGCATCTGCGAGGACAAAATCCGGCAGCTGGACCAGCTGCACGCCGCGCAGCGCCGACTCGCCGACGTCGAGGCCACCGCGCAGCAGCTCGAGTCCAAGGTGGCCGAGAAGGACGCGATGATCAAGGTGCTGCAGCAGTCGATGCGCGCCTCGCCGCACCACCACCTCCACCGGCAGCCCAGTCCGTCGCCCATCGGCAGCATGATGCTGTCCAACGCGTCCAGCACCACGCTCGCGTCCTACCCGCGCGCCCTCTCCGCCGCCAGGGCTTCCAGCGCCGGTAAGTATACTGTAAAATTCACTCCAAGGGGCGTGGCACGCAATCAAAAAACGCGGGAAATTTTAATTAACGCGTAATCGTGTTTGATTTCAGGTTTGGCGTTCCAGCGCTCTCCCTCGGTCGCGGCCGATTACGGAGGCTCGTCAGGGGCGGCGTCGACGACCTCGTCAAGCGCTCATTTAGTGTCTTCGGCAGCGAAAACGACGGCTGCAGGCGGCGGCTCGACTCTGGGCCGCAGCTTCAGCGACGACGCGCACAGCCTGGACGAGCAGTTGCACACGCTCGACTCGCAGGTCCTTGGCGGGGTGAGTTATAACCGAAAACTGTCCCGAAACCAACCCCTAACCAGGCATGCGGCCCCGTTTGAGAGTGCAGTGTCGCTAACTACCCCCTTTTAAATTCTTTCGGCTTTCTAACTCGGTTCAAACCACTCTTTCTTGATTTTTATTACTTATTTCGAATAATTAAATCAATTAAATACATAAACCTTTAATATTTCCCTCGTAATTTGAATAAATAATCAGGGAAGAAGGATTTCGCCGAGTTCTAACCCGCGTTGGTAGCGTTTGCGAAAGGACGAGATGTTTTATTCGATCGATTTTCTACTTAAAAACATTCGGCCTTCATTGCGTGGAAGAAAAAGCGTTGAATTAGTGTCCGAATTCTAGTAATTAACGCTCACCATCGCGATCCGAAGGATGAAAAATAAGCTTTTATGCTGAAAATTCTTGAGGAAGATCGCATCATCAGGACTTAAATGGTGTAAGCGCGTCAGTTTAAACAGATAAATGGATTTACTTTACCTTTTTGAATCGGAAAATGTCCTAGCCAGGTAGCCAGATCCTCACGGGTTTTACAATAATTCTTTGCGAAAATCGGTTATCAGTACATAATGGCGGGTAAGAAATTCTTAGACCTGTGGGGGGGGGAGTGCTTCTAGTAGTCTACAACGACGCATGCGCCATTCAAGGTGAACTAACTGCTTCGGACTGATTGTGAGTGGTAGGGGAAGAAGAACGTAGCCATTAGCAATTAGTGCAATTAGTGACGTCAGATTATTATTATTAGATCTCCAGGAGGCGCTGGCATCGTCGTTTTTTCAATCAAAGAATTTATTCTCCGCCATTTTTATTTTCATTTCTGCTATAGAAATTCGGCGTTACCGCTTCAGTGAGCAAGAAATTAAGCTAGAATTAACGTTAGAAACCTAATTTAACATATATCCAGTTTGAATTTTGTTTGGATTTTAAACTAATGGGGAAAATCGATGGAATAAAAAATATGTTGGGTCCTTTGTGTGCGACTAACGCGTGAGTCGATGTCGGTGAGCAGAAAATAAAGCGTTCTGTGTCCTTTCTCTCTGTCTCGGGCGGCGCTGCACTCTCTTCTCCTGCGATCCGTGGTTGTGGTTGCGGTGGTGGTTGGTCGCCGACTCAAGCAGAGGGTGCTGTGCTGCTTTTCAGGGCTCTATAATCGGGGCGTTGCAGCAAGAAAAGAAGGCCTTTCCCAGCCACTACTGGCTGGTGTGAAGCGCCGCCCGCCCGCCGGAATCGGCGCCCTCGGCGGCGGCGGCGGCGGCTCGCTGCCCCCGACGCCGCCGCCGCCGCTGCAGGGCGGCGCGGCGCCGCGGGCGTCGTCGCTGCACGAGCGCTCGGACATCCTGATCCTGGAGAAGCAGGGCCGCGCCTCGCAGCGCCAGCGCCGCAGCTCGGCCGGCTCGCAGAGCTCCGACTCGGCCTCCGGCCTCGCCAGGCCGCCGGCCGCCCCCGCGGCCCCCGCCAGCGCCGGCTACCACCGGCTGGACCGCTCCTCCAGCAAGGAGAGCCTCCACTCGTCCTCCAGGCTGAGGCACTCGGCCTGCAGACTCGCCCACCAGCCGCCAAACTACCGCATCCAGCTCTAGACACACGGAAGAAGTCGAAATTTACGCAAACCAACCGTCCATTTGTCTGCAAAAGTAAGTTTTTAAGGCCTTCAGATGCGCAGGCGCGCGGACGTTCGAAAATTGGCGGGAAAGGAGCAAGCATTTTGATTCTGGCGTCTCTGAATCCCGGATTCCGTGGCTGTAAATTTAAAAGCAACCCTTTTGTGTTTATTCTTGAAAGCCCTAAATAACCAGGAGAATTCTACTTTTGATGCATTTCACTCGATAAAATTTAATCTTTCCCATTTGGTCGAGGAATGAAATTATGGCACCGTCTTTTATTTTTGGCGCTAGTCTAAAATTCGAATTTTTATTTTGGCCGTGAAATTAAACCAAAAGAATGATTTGGTTCCATGGGAACCAAATCTCCGTCTCTTTACAAAAGAGAGTGCCTTTCAAATTTGTAAAAAAAAGTGCCTTGACACCCACCAAAAACGCCAAAAACAGTCTAATTCGAATTTCAGGGTTTGGAAGGGTGACAAATAAAAAGTAATTTCAATTTGTAAGTTTTGGTTTGAACTTTGTCGCCTAAGTAATATCTTCCCCCGAAATAGGACTAATTATCTTTAATTAAAATAATGCGACTAGCTCTTTTGACGCGGACACCACGATATTACAATGTGCGGCGTTTTGGACGAAACCAAAAGCCGCTGCTTACTTAGGTTCCTTTTATGTTCGAAAGATCTTTTCTAGCGTGGTATTAGTCATTTTTTATTTGCTCTCAAACTGAACATTTAGTTTTATTCGTAAACCTACAAATTTAATTTACACGAAAATACATGTCATACAATTATAATATATTGACAAGAACGAGTGTTAGAGAATAAAATTAACATTTACTCACTGATATAATATTTCCTGGATTTCATTTTTTGACCTGAACCAAACCTTCGTGTATCACAAAGTCATTTCCAATGAAAGACCGAGCTCAACAGGTAAAAAATAAACGTGCTGCGTGAGACGGCAGCGATGTCACGCGGATTGCATGCATTTCACGTGATTCGTTCACTCGAGATGGCTGTGAGAAAAGGAGAAGAATTCCCGAGTACATCAAACCTGGCAAAATGCCTCCGAGAACTGTAAATTGGTCAAATTTTGGAAAAATATCCAAATTTTATTTGTTTTCTTGCTAAAAACAAATATATCATTATCAAAATAATACGTAATTAGTCAAAATAGTCCAAACGCGCATAGCTCCTTTCCTTACACGCTACGAGCAGTGCAGGCGAACGAGTGAAGAGGAGCAGTGTTAGCGCCATCTTGGTTAGACCTGTTCGCATCGGCCGTCAAGTAAGTTCAAAAATTCGCGGGTCTTAATTCCTCTAGATCGCATCTTTGGAGAATTATTTAATTTGATCATTGTTTGTTTACATCCTGCCAGCTCCCAAAAGAATTTACCGATTGCGAGGCCGCTTTTTCGGCAGATCTGAACGCTGAGCCGAAAATGGACCTCTTTCCCATCAAATTAAGGTTTGAATTCGGTTCGCAGGCATGCGATTTAACTAATTTTTGCCCGTGAACAGTTTGAAGCCGCGGCTGGTGGACCCGCTGTGGTTCAGCGTTGACAAACCGTGCGACGAAGAGGCTGAAATATTCGCCATGGAGCAGGAGCTGTCAACCACGGTCGGTTTATCTATATTTATTACTGAAGTTTGGATAAATTTGTGCTCTGCAGCTGGAATCGATTGCGAACAAGGACAGCGACGCGCCCGTCTTCGGCAAGAGCAACTCGGAAGTGAGTTTTTGCTTCTCTTTCCTTTCCCGCTGTACTGTTTTTTGTTTCTGAAGCAGATGGAGGAGATCGAGGAGGATGAAGAGGAGGAGGAGGAAGAGGACAACGATTCGGACAGCCGCGGCGAAGACGAGGAGGAGGAGGACCTCGACCTGGACCACGACCACATGGACTTGACCTACGAGCACGCCGACTCGCCGGTCTGGTGACCGATATCGCAATTGTGGCGCCAATTCCTCATCTCTTCTCTTTGCAGGAGGAAACCTGAGCAGCCGAGCACACTTTTTCTGTGTTTATTTCAAGACTGCCGCGCTCTTCTGCTTTTTTCTGAATTTATTGTACATTTATCATCTTGATAGCCAAAAATTGGCGTTTCTCATGGGATTGTATTTAAAATAAAATATTATCACTTTGCGAGTCAAGGCTGGAAAGGCCCAATTTGAGTCATGCAAATGGAATTTTTCTTGTATAATCGGTATTTTTTTTCGTTTACATAAGAAAAAATAGAGATCGAGTGAAGAAGCGCCAAAAATGGTGGCCTGGCTGATAATTCTTACCACCCCTCAATTGTTATTCTGCCTTATCCGTATTTAAAATATTGTTTGACGCGAATTATTGCACTCTTTTAGCGAACATTCGCAAGAAAATGTTCGAGAACTCATATTCAGGCCAGTGGCGACTTTTTAAACATTTAAAATTTGCCGCCTCTTTTAACCTGTTGTTTAAAAACGCCGGTTCTTCAATCTTGAAATACCGGTAATCTGTTAAAATCAAGAACTTATACAATTTGCAAGAATTATTGCTTTCTATAACATTTTCAAGTGCAGAAGGCAAAGATTGAGTAAGAAAATGTTGGAAATGTATGGAAATATATGAATTATAATCGGTATAAAGTACCGGTTTTATTTTTTCGGTAATATTTTACACCGCGTCTCAGCTGACGGTACCAGAGCGGAGACGGAGACGAATCGCAAGTAGTAAGTAGTGCAGTGCGCGAATCGTGTTTACAAACAGAAAGGTGTTCTTCCGCAGAGCGAGGAGCAACAATGACGGGCCTGGCCGAGCAGATTAAGCATTTGTACGACGCCAAATTGTACTCGAACGTGGTGGCGCTGGTAATGGCCGGATTAATCCGCGCGTGCAGAGCAGCAAAGAATGAGAAATTGTGGTTGATTTCAGTGCAACATCGCGGTGCCGGCGTGCGACAACAACCCGGAGGTGCTGGGCATTCCGCACCAGCGGGCGCAGACGCTCGTGGTGTACGGAGACTCGCTGCTGCGCACCGGACACCCGCGCAAGGCCGAGAGCGTGCTGGAGAAGGCGCTGCTGCTGCGCAAGTGCATCCTCAAGCCCAAGGGCGCAACCCTCGGCGACTACGAGGTCCTCCTCGACGTCGGTGCGTCCGCAATTCTCCTCCTCCTCGCTCTTCACATTATTAATTTTCTATTTTAAAATATATTGACAGACATCAAGTATTTGATACACGAGTGCCGCGTTTGCCAGCACGACGGCGCCGGGGCGATTTCCATTCTCGAGACCGTGTCCGCCAAGGCCCGCAATCCGCGCGTCAACATGGCCCTCGGCAAGCTCTACGCCGCCCGCGGCCTCGAGAGGTCCGCCATAACAGCCTACAAGGAGGTCCTCAAGGTTCGTAGCACGCCAATTTTTATTTTAATGACCACTAGAAGCGCCCATAATTATTCTTCTTTAAAAAATATTTCGCCTTGATTGAGAAAATTAATTTTGTTCATTAATTTGAGCAGAAAACGAATTGTTTGGTGCCAAATTCAGTCTTAAGAGTTGGTTTAAACCGATTTGATTACGAAATATTACGCAAATCGGATAAAAATTATTGGAATTCCTTGTTAAAACCGCTTAGCATTCTGTTGTCATCAAGATTAATATCTCCATTCAGTAAATTCACATTAAAAGTTGATTTGCGCGGATTTAAATGAGAACGTAAACAAGGAAATCAGAGTAAGCAGCAAGAATTCCTTGCTGGAAGAACCCTTGACGCTGATTGGCCAGATTGGCTGAACGCTACGCACGTGTCAACAGTACGTAGTTGGGAGCTGCTGACATGCGCGTTGCGTCCAGCCAATCAGCGTTGAGGGTTATTCCAGCAACGGCAAATAATAAAAAATAATTCTTGACATCCTATTATGCCCCAGATTTTGCATGCCACAATAGCGGGAAATTTAAACGACTTTACATGAAATGAAAATTCTTAGTCAGCGTATTTTTAACGCTCTTTTTTGGGTAAGGAGAGACAAAGTAGCGATTTAGATCTCTAAATGTCGGTATTAACATAGTTCCATCTCAAAATTACTCTTTTCAAATACAATTTCCTATTAACCCTGATTTGCATGTTTGAAATCGTAACGTAGGATAGTAATTCGCCAACCAGGCGGGAAAAAAAGTCTATGCTAGCGCCAAAACATTGTTTGGATGACGCAACACAGCGCAACACTCTCGCGACCATTTATGCGCATGCGTGTGTTGGTCAAATCTCCGCCGCCATATTGTTATTAGAGTTCGCGGTAACAGACGATGCTAGCGCCACTCGGGTGACGCAATACAGTGCAACATTCTTGAGCTCAAGGAGCACCATTAATGCACACATCCGTCGCCATATTGCCATTTTAAAAAATTCATGCAATTTTTCTGGTAATTAGAGCAATTCTAGCCGCCATTTCCATTAATTGCAACTGCTTAAAATTCGAACACAGCTGTTCAACCTCTTATTGAGGTGCGAATTTGGCGATTCCGGCATTTGAGAGGGGGTCAAGTGTGTGTTTTTTATTTTAACCATTTTTCCTATTGCTCTCTTTTTAATAAATTGTGTGATTAGGAGGCGCCGCTAGCGATCGAGGCGGCGGAGCAGCTGCTGCGTCTGGGCGTGAGCGGCGCCGAGGTGATGACGCTGATGGTGAACGGCTACTGCCGGCTGCGCGGCCTCGACTGGGTGCAGATGTGGATGCGCGCGCTGGGCCACCTGCACCAGGGCGAGTACTCGGACGTCATCACGGCGCTCAAGTCGCTCGACAACAAAATCATTTTGCGCGGCTGCTCGCAGCTGACGCTCACCATCGGACGCGCCTACTACCTCAAGGGCGACTACGCCAGCGCCATCGACGCCCTTCAGAAGGTCCAAATATTCGATCCGACGGTGAGCGCGGGGCTGGACGTGCGCGCGCACTGCCTCTACCGCGAGAAACGCACCAAGGAACTCGAGAAGCTGGTGGCGCCGCTCGCGGACAGCGTTTCGGCGCCAATGGTGTCGCCGTGCAACCGCTCCCTGCTCAGCGAGGCCACTCTCGGCGTCCACGGCCCTGAGGTCTGGGTCGCCGTCGGTTGGTGAGTCTCTTTCTCTTTTTTTTCAGCCATTTCTGACCCTATTTTTATGATCCCATGCGAAAGTAAGAAATAATTGAAACTGCGCATGCGTCAAGTCGTATTTTGTAACAAAGCAGCGCCATCTCGGCCCCCTAGCGAGCATTCCTCTAAAAAGAGGAGCGTAAGGAAAGGAGTAGTAGAGTATCAGCTCTGATGCCATTGTTGCCTGCTAGTATCTACTCTCCTTTCCTTACGCTCTAGTGTGGGAGTGGTCGTCGCGGGCAAAGAGCTCCTCTCTTTACAGTGATGCTCGCTAGGGGGCCTAGAAAGCGCTGCATTGCTAAACAAACACGACACTTGACGCATGCGCAGTTTTAATTTAGCCTCAATTATCCCTAATTTTCGCATGTTATCGTAAAAATAGTTTTTTTACAACCGCAACGGGTGTATCGTGTGTCCAGGTACGCCCTTGCGCGCAGCCAGCCCGTCCGAGCGAACCACCTGGCGGCACGCGCCAAGAACCTGTGCCTCCGCGACTCGAGCGTGGAGGCGCTGCTGCTGCGCGGCGCCGCTCAGCGCCAGTTGAAGAGGCTCGACGCCGCCATTGCGTGCTACCGCGACGTGCTGAACGTTGCGCCGAAAATGTTTGAGGCCTACGAGGGCCTCATCAACTGCTACCTGGCGGCGCCCAACCGCAAACGCGAGGCCTTCACCCTGGCTGCCACAGCCTGCCGCAAGCTCAACCACGCCCCACGCGCTCTCACGGTGAGTTTGGCAACTGCGCATGCGTAATTTATCTTATAATGAATGGCCTAATGTTTTTACGCATCCTCAAAGGTATATTCAGATAAAAAATTTAATTGCGCAAGCGTAGCAAAGTTCTAGGCTTTCTGCGCATGCGTGACAACTGAAATTGAGCTCCAATTTGGGTTGCAGCTGTACGCGCAGGTGCTGATGAACGAGCCAGGGTTGTCGTCGAAGGCAAAAAGCGCCTTGGAGAAGGCGCTGAACCAGGACGCACACTTCCTGCCGGCCGCTTACCTTTTGGCCGAGATGCTGGAGAAGGAGCACAAGTACGACCACGCCATCGCGCTGCTGCAGCGCCACATCGACGCCACGCCCAACGCCAAGCTGCACTCGATGATCGGCGACCTTCACAGCCGCGTCGGCAACGTCGACAAAGCGCTAAGCCACTTCACGCTAGCTTTAAAGTTAGTCAACATTCCGAGCATTCTTCCAGGAGGCTGATTTTGATTTTATTTTGTCTTGCGCAGTTTTGATCCTAAAAACCGAGTGGCGCAGGCGGGCATCGACAATATTGACTGCGCAGGCGCTAATCCCGCAGGCGGAGCCAGCAAGCCGTCGCCGTGTTTTCTGTCGACGCCCGGCGCCGATGATGCCGACATGAGCCTGGACGTCGAAGAAGCCATCGACAACAGCGACACGGACGAGGTAACAAAAAACAACCTGGTGTTACTTCAATTATGGCCCTATCCTCAGGTAAAATATTTTCCTTATCGTAATTTCAGTTGGACGAAGGCGAGGGTGCGAACTGGCCCGAAATCTCGTGAATTCGATTTACACTTGGACGCAAAAGTGAAGAAAGCGCGATGGAAATAAGTTAGAATCTCTGTTTTATTGAAAAGACTTATTACAGTGTAAAAATGGCAGCTGTGGTGGGGGCGTGTGAGGGGGCGTGGCTGCTCTAGGCGGCGGGAAGGTGTTCGTGGCGGCGCTGCCTGCGCAGCCACTTGTGCAGCACGTGCGTGTTGATGACCTGCGCCTTGGGGCCCTCGGTGCGGATGTCGAGGTGCGCCGTCGGCTCGAATTCCATCTCCGAGTCGCCAGCGTCGGCCGTGTCGAGGCCGCGGCCGCCCTCGACGCCGCCGCTGTGGCCGCCCTTGGGCCAGCCCTGCGCCGTCCGCATCACGTAGCCGCCCCTCGACGGCCCCCAGCCTGCATCCCGGCCCCCGCCGCCGCTCTCCAGCCACTTGGGACGCGTCTGCTCGGCCATCGGGTCCATCGAGTTCACCCTGCGAAGCACAAAAAGTGATTCAAAGCTTTGGCGCTGGTGTCGCGGAAAAGGCGGGATTTTCTTTTTCTTTTTGGCATTCCGACGAAAATTTGCGGTAAATTTGAATGTGTGTGTGAGTGCAAGTTCTAAAAGTTCTTATGTTTCCCTGTTCTCTAGTTAAAAGCAATTATTTACCACCAAGCGATGGCGCCAAAATCACTCTTATGTAACTGAATTTTTGACTTCAGAGATGTACATTAATTTATTTCTTGTAACTCTCTTTACAAATAAAATTTACGACTATTTCTAGCGGATGTAATTATTTGTTTTATTTACCAAAACAGCTGATCCACCAAACAGAATAATCAAATCTCCTAGTTTGTTCAGCGACAAAGATATACCTCCTGCTATAGCCTGCTGTCCTAATACAAAATGCGTATTTTGCTACGTAAAAAGCGTTAAAATGGCTCATTCGTATCAGGTTAGCAGGCAACGAAAAGAGGTACGCAGAATTCTCCTTAAGATACCTCCTACCATCGCATGCAGACCGCGTACTAAAACCCGATTTTATCGCTAGGATACGTAGCTTTACGTTAAATTAAAAGTTGACCATTTTGTATCCAGTCAACAGAAGACGGTAGAAGGTATCAAAAGATGCATTCTGTGTACCTCCGTCTGTCGCATGCGAACCGCGTAAAAAATGCCGATTTTAACGCTGCATATTCTCGCTTGAAGCTAAATTAAATAATGACCATTTTGTATCCAGTGAGCAGAAGACGGCAGAAGGTAAGAAAAGAACAATTCTGCGTACCTCCTTTTGTTGCATGCGAACCCGGTATTAAAAGCCGATTTTAACGCTAAACAGGCTTGCCGTTAAATTAAATATTGACTATTTTGTATCCAGTCAGCAGAAGACGGTAGGAGGTATCGCGAGAAGAATTTTGCGAGCATGCTTTTGTCACGTGCGAAACAGACTATAACAGCAGGTATCGTTTTGTGGTGCTCCTCTAAATAAAAAAAAATACATAAAATACTATCCAATATTGTTTATTCTTGCAAAAATTAAATAATAATAAACATGGCAAATAACAAAATAAATACGCGTTTAATTGTACATTTCTGCCTGTCCTAACCTCAAAACTGGCGAAATGTGATAAATTAGCTCAAAAATATCTGCCTAAACTGCTAATAATTTACAATAAAATCCCATTAGGTCAGTCACAACCAAACAAACCTCTCCTAGTAATGACTAAAAATAGAACATTTTGATGGAAAATCTCACCTGTAAACGGTTTTTGGGGGCGCATGCGAGGCGAACATGGGCTCCGGGGGGTAAGGCGGCGGCGAGAACGTGGTCTGCGTGGCGGCGACGGCCCTGCGGAGGAGCGGCGCCCGTTTGCGTCTGCGCGACGCCAGCAGCAGGTCGGCGAGGAAGAGCAGCGCCGTGAGCAGCGCGATCACGCCCAGTCCCGCCGCGTGTCCAATCAGCTGGTGCGGAATCTGGTCGATCGACGCCAGGATCAGCGCCCCGGCGGCGCCGAACATCAAAGCACCAACAAATAAAAAGAAAGTTTCCTGAAAATCACGAAATAATAGTGAATTAAAATTAATAATAAACGATTTTTTTCCTATACTTCCTCTAAACCCTGATTTTTTGTCTATGAATCACTGAGAAATCAAAGAAAAACTTTTAACAATGGCGTATATTTGCAGCTAAAGAGTTTGTTATTCGATTTTGAACAGTAAAAAGGCATTAAAAGTGGATTTAATTGCAAATAAAAGCAATGAAATCAAAGGAAGCAGCAAGAATTCTTTGAGAGCAGAATCCTCGACGCTGATTGGCTGACGCAAAACGCTCCCGCGCAATTTGAGAGGCAACCGTGAGAACAGTTGACAATCGTGATGCGCCAGCCAATCAGCGCCGAGTATTTTTTGGGCAAAGAATTTTTAACTGAAGAAAGCGCATAAAGAATAATTCTTTGCTGGAATCATCCTCAACGCTGATTGGCTGAACGCATTGCGCATGTCAACAGAATAACAGATGTCGCGGTTACCTAGCAACGCTCACACATTGAAACTACGCGGCAGCTGCTGTCACGCGCGTTGCGTCCAGCCAATCAGCGTCGAGCAAAGAATCTTTGCTATTTTCTCCGTTTTGCGCGCAATTAAATCTGTTTAAATCCACATTCGGAGTGTTTCTGCAATTAAATATCGCCTGGCCAACTCTTTAGCTGCTGATTGGAACAAACAAATCGGTTTTCCACTCGTCAGGAGCACAATTTAATAATTATAAAAATTTAATTACAGGTTTTTTACTAATATTAATTTTTTTGATAAATTCCCAGGCAGCAACATTTAATTATTTGTTAGCTATTTATAAAAAGGAAAATTTGCGAACCATTGCGCTTTTTCGGCGCAGCTCTCCCGCAGCGGCGGCGACGACGAGTCCAGCGGTGATGATGATGAAGCCGCCGAAGGTGATGTCGACGAAGGCGGCGCCGTGCTCGTCCCAGGTGACGTTGGTCAGCAGCGGCCACTCGTACGACAGCTTCTCCAGCAGGAAAAACAGCCGGCTCGCGTCGTAGTCCGTCACCTTCTTCACCAGCATGCACACCACGCTCATGATCTGCGAGCGAAATAATTACAAATTCAGCATGCATTTTAATAATAATAAATAAATAAATTCAATCCCCAGAAATTTCTTTTAAATATTTATTTATATTTTTCCGGTCGATAAAATAAGTGTGCCAGAAGAAAAACGGGAAAATAACCGTTTTCGGGGCTGCCAGGTCGGCGAAAGGCGGAAGAGCGAGCGGAAAAGTGGGCCGCGCGCGCGCGATAGCAGCCCTGGCTTATCTAATCTACCCTTTTGCGGCGAAAGGTGAGACAGAAAGCAGAATATTCCGGCCTCGTCGCACAAATTGCACACAAACAAGTGCTCTTTGTCCGCCTGCTCGCCGTGGGAAACTTGCCACATTTTTCTCTCCGAATGGCCCTCATTTTTACACACGCGCGCGCGCAAGGCTCTTAATTAGATCGTTTCTCTCTTTTTTTCTAAAAAAAAACCAGCAAGAAATGTATTTAAGCCTGCAAAATAAAATAAAAAATAAATAAATATCTGCAGTTAAAGAAGTTTGTGTTTGAAAAATCCAAACAGCATTATTTTAAAATAAACAATTCAGTTTTGGGGAATTTACTTATTAAATAAAAATATAAAACAGTTCGAAGAATGTAAATAAATAAATAAATAAATAAGAAAAGGCAAGTACTCACGAAAAGGAGAACTTTGATGGAAATCCAGGCGTCGCAGGCCATGTCTACGTCGCAGGAAGGAAAGGTGCGTGCGTCAGGTCGGAGGCAGTTCGCTCGGTCGACTCAGTCAGTCAGGGCCCTGGCTGCCACTTGCCACACCGCCAGCGCCAGGTGAACAAAGCGCCGCCTTTTGTTCCCTCGTGCGCGCGCTGCCAACAAAAAGCAAATCGACAAGTTCGCGTTAATCACTAGCTTTCTCGCCACCTCCGAAAACAAAATAGTAAACCCCATCAAAAGAACAAAACGAGGCCATTAATTTTTAAAAAATGGTAAAATTCACTTTCATTTTTCGTCAATTAATCTTGTGAGGAAAGTAGCAATTTATCAGCTGCGTCAATTTATTGTGGAATAAAGAGTTGGCGGCACAGCAGAAGAGTTGTTTTTCTCCTGCACTCGCTTGTTATCGAAACAGAAAGCAGATTATAATTTAGATTTGCGTCATCGCAGACAATGAGGCCGACTTGTTCCAGTTCCCGCGGCCGCGATTTCCGCGCGTACTGCATCGACGGGGCGAGTTTATCAAAGGAGCCAAAGACTTTGACAGGTACTCAATGCTCATCAGCTGGTAAATACGCCTAATTTTTATATTTTAATATTAAATAGTATCTAATTATTTATTTTTAATTGATTTGAAACATTTAAACCATTTTAAACCAAAATTTTGAACCATTATTCTCAACTCCTTTGCCGTAACCCCATCTGGCTACCAGCTGAATTCATTAAAACCGGCACAGATTGCTCTTTTCATTAAGAAACCGGTTTTCTTTAAAATAATTTAGCATACCTTTCAAATTTTCAATTATTTTTAACGTCTATTTCTTAAAAATACAATCAATAATTGTCCGTGATTTGTAATTCAACCATTTTCAAGGAATTTTCTTCAAATATTCTTAATATTTTCCATTTTTAATTAAAAAAACCGGTACAATTCTTGCATTTTTTCGGTCACTTGTCTCGTGAGTTGCCGGTGTTGTTGTTGTTGCGACAAGCGACACGAGTGACTTTTGCCTCATCTTGGGAGGTCAGTACTTGGTGTTGTCCGCGAGTGTCAGTCGTCGTTCGCCTCTGAGCCGAAGATGGAGGGCTACAAGTCTCCGTTGTCCACGCGTTACTGCTCCTCCGAGATGCAGTTTCTGTTCAGCGAGCAGAACAAATTCCGCACCTGGCGCACCCTGTGGATCAACCTGGCCACCGCGCAGAAGGTCAGCCACCCACCCACCCGCGCGGTGTCACGAGTTGTCCACGAACGCGTGACCCGCCTTGTTTGTTTGCTCCACTTATCGCCCTCATTAATCCTCATTATTTCTCAATTAATTAACATTATCATCTGTATTCATGCGTTTAATTAAAATTAAAACCAAGTACCTTTAAATTAAAGACGTTAAAGAGTCGCCATATTTTTTTTTAAATCGGGAAAGAAGAAATTTTTCTAAAATCGAGTGCTACAATAATTTTTCGAATTTAATAAAATAATTGACAATAGATACAGGTCGTTGAATACTATTTAACACACATTAACGGAGCCAACACACTCCCAAGAGTCCGTCTCTTTTCGAGAAAAGGGCTTTTCACACGGGCCTCGGGCATCTCAGGGCGACGACGACCTGCGCCAGGGCAGTGACAGCGGCGCCGACAGCGAGAAAGCCGGCGGCGGCCAGGTTGTTGATGTTGAGAAAGCCGACGGTGTGGACGCCGGGCAGCACGAAGTGCGTCGCCACGGTGCTGTTGTCGTTGAGCAGCTGGCCCCACGCCGACAGCAGCACGCCGCCGCCACCTGACAGCAGCGCCGCGCTCACCACGTCGAAAGAGGCCTCCTAAATCGAGCAAAAATCAAAATTTCAAGATTAAATATGGCGGCTCGTCGGGTCCTTTAATGGAAATAAGTCGGCCATATTGCATTTTTGAACTCGTGATGGCGCATTGAATCAACTTACGAGCAGAAGCGGCAGTGGCTGCAGCAAGAGGTGGCCAACGGCGGCCATTGAAGCGAGGGCGGCGGCCACCCCGCCGGCCACGTGCACCAGGAGCACGTGGTGGTGGCCGCCAACGTCGAACACCCAAGGATACACCTGCGTGTGAAGGCCCAGAACGCTGCCCACCAGAGCCTGCTTACAAAAATCGAAATAATCACGAAAGGATGAGTGCGCATGCGCGGTTGGCGCTAAATTTAAAATGGCTGCGAATGCGTCGTCAAGTCCTTAGAAGCTGCGCAGTTGGAACGATTAGGATTCAGTTTTTGTAGGCCAGGAAGGCGGGAAATTTAAAATTGGGGGCGTGACCTATTTAAACACTTGAAAGTCCTGAGAAGACTCCCCAAAGGCGCCATTTTGGATCAGAAAATTCAAATTTGGTGGGTTTAAAAGCGATTGGAAGATTCTGCACATCCCGAAACTGATAAAACACATTAAAAGGATTGAATACGCACCAAAAAGACGAGTTTTCCGACGAGGAGCGGCCGCTTGAGGGCGGCCAGCGTGGCCCGCCGACCGGCCATCTCTGCATGCGTGAGTCGAATCGATATATTCGCCGCTTATCTGTCGCGCTCGCTGATAAACGCCCGAGATTAGCACAGGTGACACACGTTTGACGCAATCCGAAAGCTGTTTACTCGCAAAATTATCTCTCAAAAAGGTTTCAAACAAAAATTCCAGCAAAATGTGTGTCGTAATAAATATATTAAATTTATTGTCAGAAAAAGGACAAAGAGGGGGGCAGGGTGGAGGCGGGGATGTGCCGCAGGATGGCGTACTTGAGGGTGAGCAGCAGGTCGCCGAGGAAGATGGCCGCGGTGGGCGTGGCGATCATGCAGTAGAGCAGCAGGCGGTCGGCGGCGAGCCGGGGGTCGGGGTCCGCCCCCGTCGCCTCCAGCAGCTTCTGCAAATCCTCCAGCTCCAAGATGGGCGTGGCGCCGTCCAGCTCGTCCAGCAGCAACGCCAAGTCCGACCAGAACACCCCAGTCGTGATCGCCGCGAAGATAAAGTAGACAGAGCCCAATGCCGCCATGCACGCCATCTGCCGAGATTTTTAGGAAACTCAGATTCGTCATGCGCATGCGCAGAGACAAGTCGGACTAATTTGAGTGAATTGCGCATGTGTAGAATGCATGGGAAACTACTGCGCAGGCTGTTTATGTCCAGAGCACGCGCAGTAGCGTCCTAACGGTATATTAGATGCGCAGTAGCTTCCTAATCGTTCATTACATGCGCAGTACCTTCCAAACTGTTAAATATACCTTCCTAAATTAATAATACATGCGCAGTAGTTTCTCAATGGTAAAATTCATGCGCAGTGGCGTTAATTGCACTGTACACATGCGCAGAGTCACGAAATAAGCTTTAAATTCAACTGGGGGATTGCCACTGACCGAAAACCTGAATTTCAATCACCCTTACATAGAAATCCTCCCCTTTTCTAGTATTTCCAGAAGAGTTGGGGTTAAATTTAACCGGAATATTGAGGAACTAAAATTGGAGACTGACCAGGAAGGGCGTGGGAGGTCGGTTGAGGGCGTACGAGATGAGCAGCAGGGGGCAGTAGACGACGAAGGTTGCCCCTGCGATGACTGGCTGCAGAGCCAGGTGCACGTTGCCCCTGATCACCATGGCCTGCCAGTTTTCCCTGCCCACCACCAGGCACACGATGCAAAACGCCTGCAACACGTCATTTTCGCGCCAATTTTGAATAAAAAATTTGAACGTACGCATTCGACGAACTTGAAGGCGACGTAGGGGCGGCTCTGCTTGCTGACGCGCGGCTGCGGCTTGCTCCTGCGAACGAGATGAGAGAGTGGAGGGGCGTGGCTGGAGGCAGTGGACGCACTCACCGCACGGGGGCCACCTCGACGGCGGCGACGGCGGCGGTGGCGGCGGCCGCGCTGGGCCCCGCGACCGCCTCTGCTGGGCCCTGCTCGATGCCGCCGAAACTCGTCTCCTTGAGCATAATAATAAATGTCTCTGCCGGTGGCTCGCCCTCGAGCCCGTCCGTCCGCCGCTTTATCTTATCTCGCGCCCGGCAAACGCACTTGCGCCGAGACTCGATCGCACCAAATATCCCACTCGCCAACTGCTAAATCCGCGGCGCAGAGTCGTTTTAAATGCGTCACGTATAAATATATAATGTGTCATTATTTATATTTATATGAATCGGTTTAAACTACAAAAATCAAGATAACAATGAATTGTCTTACTGGCGTGGACTTTACTTTATTAGTTTTGTCAAAAACCGATAACAACTGATAATCTGTTGACTAATATTGAACGAATTCTTTCCAAATGGGATGACGCAGTGCAAAGATAAGCTCAAGGACCAGAGTGCGGTGACGCCAGCGAATGTGCCAGTCTGGGATTGATGAGCACCGATTCAGCGATTAGATAATACCTCCTACAAATTCTGTTCGTGGAAATAAAATGAACGTTTTTTTTTATAGAAACTCAACAGTTGAACGTTTTATTGTTTGTGGACGGAAGGGCGGTGGAGGGGGCCGCTTCGAGGGAGGGGAGGGGAGGGGCGGGA
Organism: Cloeon dipterum; assembly: GCF_949628265.1. Lineage (NCBI taxonomy): Eukaryota > Metazoa > Arthropoda > Insecta > Ephemeroptera > Baetidae > Cloeon > Cloeon dipterum. The sequence continues at coordinate 36,053,085 of NC_088789.1, read as the reverse complement.
GGGTCACACGAATTTGAAGGTGTAGCCTGTGTCGCCGAAGTAGACGAGCGACAGGATGATGCTCAGGATCCCGGCGCCGAGCGTCAGGTCGTTCTGGAGCTTGAAGTTCACCCAGGACTCGATCATCAGGGCGCCGGCCGTCACGAAGAGCAACCCTGCGCCCGCGGTCAGCACCATGCTCTAAGGAATTCAGGAATTAGTCAAGGACGGACATGAAATAGACTGAATGGAGCCAACTGCGCAGGCCCCGGGGAGGTCGGAGCATGCGCAGTAGCTCCCTAATTGTAAAATACATGCGCAGTAGCGTTAGGGGTGACCTACGCATGCGCAGTAACTCTTTTCTGATAGAAGAAAACGTTTTGCACTGACCATTCGCTTGGAGAGGGCCTCTTCGAGCAGCAGGCCCGTGATGAGGATCGTATTGACGATGATAAAGGCGAACGGCGTGCCGAAGGCGACGAAGCACTTGGGAATGTTGGCGATGAAGCCGCCCTCGCTGAGCAGCGCGATCACGATGATGTTGATGATCTGCGCGGGATAAATAAAAAGAATAATCCGAATGGGATTTTGGATTTTTTTTTTTCGAGTACTCACCAGCTGGGCCACCTTTAGCCAGAAGGCGATCGACTTGACTTGCGTGAGCGCGTTCGAGGCCATGTCTTTTTCGCCGACTGCAACACAGATAATATTGCCGCTGACTAAATTATTCTGTTCGCGCGCGCCACTCGTGCTACCGCCGCGATAACTTTTATCAGCGCGCGGCTTTGGGCTATCAGTGATTCACTCTCCTCCCACGAACCAACCTTTCTCCCCGCGCACTTGACTCGACTAAAACTCATCTCAAAGGAATTTATCGCTGATTACGCGCTATTTATTGCTTCGACAGTATCAGTCACGGCAATTAACTTATTTTTATCTGAGAAATTTTGAAAATATATTTTTTATAAAAAAATTAATAGTCGTGTTTTTTACTTTGTGCTTGGTAATTAAAATTAGGGGAGTAAAATATAATTAAAATCCCTCTCGATCTAAATTCTCAGAGCAAAAACATTGGCATGTAGCAAAAAAATCGGTGCGAGTACGTGTATTAATTTGATTGGAAAAAGGAGAGTGAGTTGTGCGGCTTCTTCGCGTGAAAATCGATGCCACAATGCGCTCGGAATTTTTAAAAAATAACCCTTTCCTAGCCAATCCCGGAGATGTGAATCGGGCTTTTTCAAATGCAAGGGACAAACCGTAGAAAGGGTTGAATGGAAACGGATCTGGGAACGAACCTGCGTAAGTCTCGGGCATTTTGGCTGCGTGTGTCGAGGGTTCGGCTGCACTTGTCGAGAATCACTGACGGACTGCGCGGCCGGCAAACACCGCGCTCGCCTTTACGTCGCGCCGCCGAAGCCGATAAACAACCAACCGCTCTGTTTTCCATTCAACATTTTCCTTGCCTCTAAAATTGGGGAAAATGACTTTGGTTTTCGCGTCCAAATAGATTAAACCGTTTGAAAATTTTCTCATTAGCCTCTTTAGGTAATATTGTAGATTCTGATCAGATTTGAGAATTTAAATTAAAAAAATTAACTGTCTGAAGGAGCTTTTTAATTATCTTATTATTCTTGTCGTCAGGTAATAACACATTTTAAAGCGTTATTAACTGAAAAAAATGGAAAAACAGCAGTTCCTGATAAACACTACTAAATTAACCATAAAAAGGCTATTTTTAATTAAATGAAACCACCAAATCTTATTTTAACACATTTAATATTGCTAAAGAACGAAACAATTCAAACAAAAGGGTTTTCTTTACTCGCCTTATCATTTTGGAAGTGTGCATCTTAATCCTCTCGATTATGCAGCCACACAAACACAAACAGGCGCTTATCGCCAGACCTCCAACCGACCAAAGGCTTAAGGCGACCAAAATTTAATTCCGATCAGCTGTTATCTCCGCATCTCGTTCTCATTAAAAATATCTATATATTTTTTTAGGAATTGGGTTTGGACATCTCCGACGAGCAGTTGGACGAGATGCGGCGAAACGTGGCGCAGATCGACTTCACGCATGCGCAGGAGGAGGAGCGACGCGTGCGCCACGACGTGATGGCGCACGTGCACACGTTCGCCCGCTGCTGCCCTCTGGCGGCGCCGATCATCCACCTCGGCGCCACCTCCTGCTACGTCACCGACAACACGGTTCGAATATTTTCTCGTGTTCTGCGCATGCGCACTTGATTTACTCACGCGTTGCAGGACCTGTTGGTGATCCGTTCGGCGCTGGAGCTGCTGTTGGTGCGCGTCGCCGGCTGCGTCCAGCGTTTGGCGCGCTTTGCGCAACAGCACCGCGACACGCCCACCCTCGGATTCACGCACTTCCAGTTAGTTTTTGCTCGATAATAATAATAATAATACAGTAAAGGGAAGTGCGGGGCACTAATTTGTCCTCTGAGCCAAAAAATGCTGCAAATCCGGCCCCTTGACCGACCCTGTTCACTATTTTCCCGTGCGAAAAAATCGACAAAGGTGCGAATTTTGGCGCAAAATTGGAGCCATTGACGCGTTTTGATGCGGGAAGGCTGATTTTTAAGTCAGAAATCGAATCCGACCCGTAGGTGAATTTATGAAAATAATATTAAACCCAGAAATATATAAAGCGCAAATTTTCCGGGCTTTTCCGGCGGCGGTAATCGGGCAAAAAAACGCAGAATTTCACGGCAAGTCTAAAAAACTTTGGTTTTCCACTCTGCGACCCATAGGAGCCGAGTTATTAATTTTAAAAGTCCAAAACACATGATTTGCGACATTTCAAACTTTTGTTTTCAGGGCCCAGGCGCCGATTCGGGTACCAATCGAAGCCCCTCAGTGGGACACGTCCCCAGTATTCGGTTTTCCAAAATCGGACAATTTTTGGAATTATACTAATTTTTTTCTGCTAAATTTTTAAACGCATGGTTTTATTTTTATTAAAATTCGACCGTTCATCCGATCGTTGACTACGACCCCTCATCGGACATGTCTTAGATTGGAATTTTAATTGGGTTACCCTGACGACCTTTTTCAGGGTATCGCGACCTGAGATCCGCTCCTAAGCCGGTTTTTAATGCTTTTTTTCAGCATTTCGATTACATTTGGCGATTTTTCATCCTTGCTTGTCACCGACCTTTCTCAGGTCACGTGACCTGAGATCAAGCCCCAGAATGTTTTCGCGGTTTTACCGTCGTTCATGATTCTCTGATTTCCATTTTGTGCTTTTGCTTTGATTAGGCCTGCGCAGATGACGACGGTGGGGAAGAGGGCGTGTCTGTGGCTGCAGGACCTGCTGATGGACGAGCGGGCGTTGCGTCGCGTCCACTCGGAGCTGCGTTTCCGCGGCGTCAAGGGCACCACCGGCACGCAAGCCTCCTTCCTCCAGCTGTTCGACGGTACTTTGAGCTCACAAAAATAAAAATAAATTTATACCGAATTGGTGCGTTCAGGTGACGGCGAGAAGGTGAAGCAGCTGGACAGGCGCGTGTGCCAACTGTCCGGCTTCGAACGCAGCTTCCTCGTGTGCGGACAGACGTACACGCGCAAGCAGGACACGGAGGTGGTCAACGCGCTCGCCTCGCTCGGCGCCTCCGTCCACAAGGCACCGAAAATGCTTCAACCCACGTCGGTTAAAAAATAATTTTCGGTTTGCGTGCAGATGTGCACGGACGTGCGGCTGTTGGCCAGCCTGAAGGAGGTGGAGGAGCCGTTCGAAAAGGACCAGATCGGCTCGTCGGCCATGGCGTACAAACGCAACCCGATGCGCAGCGAGCGTTGCTGCGCGCTTTCCCGCCACCTGATGGCGCTGCCTGCCAACACGCTGCACACGCACGCCACCCAGTGGCTCGAACGCACACTCGACGACAGCGCCAACAGGTCACGACTGCCAACATTACCAATTTTTTATTTGCCGCGGAAATTTGGCCGATCGCTGGATCATTAGGCAGAGGTCTAACTTCACACTGATGTAAAAGTGGGCGGGGCGAAGGATCGGCCAAATTTCCGCGGCACTAACGAAAATGAAGCATTCTTTGTGTGTGTGTGTGCAGGCGGCTGACGCTGTCGGAGGCGTTTTTGACCGCGGACGCCGTGCTGCTGACCCTGCTGAACGTGACGCAGGGTTTGGTGGTCTACCCGAAGGTCATCGAGCGGCACATCAGCCAGGAACTGCCCTTCATGGCCACCGAGAACCTCATCATGGCCATGGTGCGCAAGGGTGCCGACAGACAGGTGTGCGGAAATGCCCATTTGAATTGAAAATAAAATAAATTATTGTTTTTTTTGCCAGGAGTGCCACGAGAAGATCAGGGTGCTGTCGCACGAGGCGGCCGCCCAGGTGAAGGAGCACGGAAAGGACAACGACCTGGTGGCCAGGGTGGAGGCCGACGCCTACTTCGCGCCCATCCTGCCGCACCTGCAGCAACTGCTCGACCCTGCCACCTTCGTCGGACGCGCTCCTCAGCAGGTACGAAACATCGGAGAAAGGGTTTCTGGACTTTAAATATTGACGAGATGAATTAAATTTCCAGGTGACCGAGTTCCTGCAGGAAGAAGTGCAGCCGGTGCTCGACCTTTACCAGGGCAAGCTGGACAACCTGAGCGCGGAGCTCTCAGTCTAAAATGGGGATCCAGATTTTTATCTTGAAGCTTTGGCAAAATCTGAATCTTATATTTCCTTTTTAAAATGCAAGTGCACGTTTATGTGCTTTGAATAAAGGAGAAAATCGGGGATTTTTAGCTGTTTAAATAATGCTCGAGTTTTATTCCATTTCCCATGAGGCTATTATGATTTTAAATTTATTTTGAGGCACCAATAATTATTTTGTAAAATAAAAAAGTGCAGCTTTGCATTTTTCTGCGCAGGGAAAACCCAATTTTCACCACCCAGCTTGGTCTGGTTTTTGGTTTTCTGTCCAGCAAACGAACGACTGCCCACATTTTTGTGCGACAATTAATTCACGTTCATTGCTTTCGTCCAGGTTGACTTTCGATTCCTTCAGCGAACTACTTCCAAGTGAACGACCACGATTAATGAATTTTCACGGCACAACTCGATGAGGATGCCCGAAAGGCGAGAGGCGCCGGCAGCAGGCCACTTTGCGCTGCTGCTCGTTTTTTGTGAGACGGGAGAGTGAATTCGGGTGACATCTGGTGCACGATCGAAACACCATCGCCGCGCTCTCTTTCGAGGGAGAGATAAAACGTCAGCGCACCCACTCCATTCTACATTGATAATTTTTATCAGAGCTACAAAACTGACCTAAAAAATGTATTATCTTGTAGACATCACCAGCCAAGTGAGTGCGAATAAAGAGCGATTTTTTAAGCCAGCGAAATTATTTAAGCCATTCTATAATATACTTGAATACTGAATTTTTAGCAATTTTATAAGTCGGCGATCCAATTTGATCTGTAAAATATTTTGTTAGGAAAAGGCTTGAGTGCCTTGAGTGCTGGAGGAAAAATTTAAATCTTATTCACTACGAGGCCGGGACGTTGAATTTACAAATCGAGGTCAAAAAGCTCGGAAAATGATTAGTTTGACGGATTCTTGGCAGCGAATTTAATGAGGCGATTTAGAGAGAGTTCTAATCGGGAATTTAAAATTTTACGTTGGAATTTCCATGGTTGTAAATGTTTTTTGAAATTTTCCGTCGTCAAATGGTAGGGATAAAGATATAAGATAAATTAAAGGGTTTCATCGGTCAGCCAAAAACACGACATTGTGGAAAATAATATTAAACTTTTTAATTAATTTTTATAACTGATTTACTTCTGCCCCAAAGTAAGTGTACGCAATAGAGATGTGCGAGAGATTGCTGTAATCTAAGATTGACATTTTCAAGAGGAAGATTAAGAAGATTGATGTCGTGTGCAACTCAAAAAGTGCATACGCACCGCCAGATTGAGGTTCCTTTCTGGGAGCGAACTTTGCTCGTTTCAAGTGAGCTCGGTTTTTATCTATCATTTTGTGGCCCATAAAAACGCACGTCTTGTGCGTAGCGTGACTTTCTCGCTTCTCTCACCGACTACAACGCTCGCACCCGGTTAGTCTCTTGCCACGCCCGTGTCGTCTTGCCCTGATACTAATTGGCCGATTAGTTTCTCTAAGGTCAAGAAAAAAGGCCCGCTTGGAGCCGGGCTACGGCGTCGTAGAGGTCGCAGTGACCTACCAGGTCAACTCGCGGTCACACCGAGGGCGGAAAAAGCACCCACTCGACGGGAGCAACACGCAGAACTCTTCCACGCCAATGCGAATGCCTGATTGTGAGTGGTAAGTGCATTATTCGTGAGTCAAGTCGCGCGCTCTATCAATCCACGAATCCACCATTCTTGTTCCCAATTTAATACTCTACTAATAATTAACACACTGCCTGATTTTTTTGCACCATTTTTTAACAAAAATATCGTTCGTCCGTTTCCATCGGTATCAATCGCAGCCTTGTTTGTCCGAATACCTGAGTTCTAAACTCGCACAATTTAACAATCCTCGAAAAGCTAAAAGCAACGACGCGACTTTTTTACAGTTGTTCATTTTTTTCGTGAATCGTAGCCAATAACGAGAGTCAGTTCGCCTGGAAAGAAAACTGGAGCACGATGCAGACATTATCTCCTCGTTATCGCTCGACGCAAACTTTAATCTTTCTAATTCTAATTAATCTACCGCGCATGGGTGGTCGTAAAAGAGACCTGCCGCCCCGCAGCAACAGCAAATAGAGCTCGGCCATCGCAGCACATTAAATTTGCCACTGACTATTACTTCTTCTAATATGCGTGACATGTGGGGTTACAGATCAAATTCTGAAGTAAATCACGAAATTAAAAAATCACTAGCGCGCGAAACGTTGTTTTGTTGCTGTGTGCAGCTCCCGAGCGAGAACGGAAAGTCGTACTGATTTCGTTTTTGTTGCGTTGTGTCGAGGAAGAGGGTAGCTTGGTAATGATGCTAAATTCATGCAAGTGCCGACACCCAGCCGACCAATAATAAAGGATTTGACACCTTTAAACTCATTAGCCGAAAGTATCCGTGGCTGACGTCACAGCCGGCAAAAATGTGAAATTACGTGTGTCAAGGGGCAGTCATTCTTTAATAGATGATTCCACGACGTTCCGCGCCGTTTCAAAAGGTTGAACAAAGACCACCCTTGACCATTTAACTATTACAAACACCGTTCTTAAAATTGAATGAACCATTTTATTGCATGTTTGCAATTTGTTTAATAATTAAAATTCACGTCACAGAAAACGAAGAATTATGGAGATGGAGGAGATTTTAAAACGAGGTAATTTTCATCTCAGGCTCGGTACAAAATTTTACAAACAAATCACCCATTTTCCAGGTGAGACTCAAGGTCGTCCAACAGGTCCAGCGAATCTTGGTTTCTTTCAGTCTGAATCAGGAAAACAAAACGCAGAAAAGTAAATTTTCTTATCTATTAATTGAACGCCATTTTGTTTTAAACGAAAGTAAATCACAGCGTGTTTGTTCTTGTCGTCCATTACGATTTCAAAAACCATGGGCAAAAATTTCGTAACTGTGACGCACCAGACGTGGAAAAACTGGAAACAACCTTTGGAAAAGACCGAAACTGTAATTTCCGCGGCCTTTTTAGACCAAAAAAGGAAATTCTGCTCGATCTTCTCGGCAACCAGGAAAAGCTCTTGCGATTTTTCGCCTCAAAAGGTATGCAATGATCGAATTTACAAATCATCCCCTCTGGCTTGAATTATTTCCATTTCAATCAAGACAAGATCCCGTCGGTTTTCGTGCTGTTTTTCCTCTCTCACGGAAACGAAAATGGAGTGATCGGCACCGATTACTGGAACGAGCAAGAGAATGATTTTATTTCCTTCACGACAGAAGAGGTTTTTGACTCCCTGAAAAATCTGCATGGATTCGAGCAATGTTTGAAACTTGTCAACTTTGGTGTAAGTTATAGCTAGCGTTGCTAAAATGCAAAAAATCAAAGTAAAAAAATTCAACAGCCATGTAGGGGAAAACTAGAAGATGCAAAATTCGACCGAAAAAAGGATTACAAAGACTACGAAAACAAAAACTCTTGCCGAATCACGATGGCTCCTGATATGCCCAACACAGTCATCATTTACTCGACAGTTGAGAGTATTAAAATTTCATTGCGTTATTTATTCACAAAATTAGCATTTGAATTATCTCGTGTTACAGCAACCATGGCAAACACAAGTGAACGCGGTTCCTGGTTCGTGAGCATCATGTGCGATGTTTTGAACCGAATCAGCGAGGATAAGCTTTTGTTGTTATTCCTCACGTCAGTCCAGCACAAAATGCACAAAGCGTCTATCGCTGGACCAGACTTCGCAACAAACCTTCATCTTGGACAGACGCCAGAGGTCAAAATGTTCCCCTTAGACAGGAATTTTTCCTTCTCAAGGTAATATTGGGTTTTTTTACCGAAAATTTAATAAAATTCGAATTGCTTTCCAGGGCATTGACTGCTGCAAAAACTGTTTCAAGAACTGATTCGCGCATGGAAAAAGCAGCAACAATCACGTCAACGTCTGAATTTTTTTCGTGGAAGTCAGACGACGGTAAAAACATCAGAGGTCGACGCGCCTTCATCTTTTACGAACAGCAAACGTTAGAAGTTGAAGAAACGGAAAAAGCTCTGAGGCAAAACTTGGATTTTGATACAAGACTTTGGAAGTTGAAAAAAGAATCTTTGGACGATTATTACAAACAAGGTAATGTAAGAAGAACCAAAAGAGATGCATTATTAATAAAAGTTCGGCTTCGTAGTCAACCATGACGTTGGCTGCGTTTTGACTTGCATTTTCGGCCAAGTGAGCGAAAAGGAAAGGACAAGAGAAGTTTGCGTGCTTGTGAACGGAGAAGAAAAACCAATCGCTGATATTTTACACGGATTTATCGGCCCGAAAAATGAAAGATTGATCGGAAAGCCCAAAATCTTTTTCATCATTGACCAAAAGGCGCAGGAATGTGACTCTGTGAGAATCTTTGTTATTTTTTATTCCATATCTTTTATTCTTGGTTCTAATTTAGCACTCTCCATTCAAGAGCAAATTTGAAGTCTCGTCAACGAACCACAGCGGCTGGCTTGTCATGATTTTGAAAGAAAAAGGTATAGTGCCACATTCGTTAGTTATTTTTTAACGGCTACTCCAACTTGCTGTTGTTTTCCAGAATTTCTTCAGCGCTTAATCGGAATCTTAAAAGGTGATGAGCTGAAAAAGGGAAGAAGCTTGCAAGAGCTTTTAGAGCCCCTTCTCACAACTGGAGCTAAAAAAGAATTTACTCTGCTTAACTCGACGCTTCAGTACTTAATTGATTTTCCCGACTGGCCGAGGACTTTCGTGAAACCAGATTTCAAGTTGAAAGGCTACAGGAAAAAGATTGGCTTCGATGATTTGATCAAAGAGGCGAAAAGGTTGCGAGAAAACCAGGTTTGGCTTTTGAGTTCGGTTGCCGGCGCCGGAAAAACGACCGTTCTCAAAGAAATCGCTTTTCAACTAGGAAAATCCGATCAAGATGCCAAAATTCTTAATATCTCGTTAAAGAAACACTTCGTTTACATATTGAGCATTTCTCGAGTGGATGTAGTCCAATTTCTTGTCGAAACCACAGGGTATTCTGCTGAAGACATACAAAGTTGGATTGCTCACATAAGAATCGTAGTCTTCCTGGATGGATTCGACGAAGTTTGTCCGCACAGCAGGGAAAAAGTTCTCAAAATAGTGAGGGCTTTGAGAGAAAGAGGAATTCCACTTTGCGTAGCAACGAGACCTCACGAGGCGAAAGTGATCGAGAAAGCAGTTGTCAACGTAAAACTTCTCGAAATAGAGCCACTCGATGAAGAGAAGCAAAAAGAGTTTCTGCAGTCCGTTTTCGGTAAGGATGAAGAAGAAATCAAAAGAGTGTTTCACGCTATCAAACAAATAAGCTTTTCAAACTCTGATGATCAACCTTATAAGGATAAAAATCGGGACAATGTCCTGGTCAACCCCCTGCTCCTGTTGTTAGTAGCTCAGAGCAGCGGCGAAGGAAACTTATACTTAATTTACGACAAAGTGGTGAGGAAGAAGGTAGAAATGTGTTTGGTCAGGGAAAATGGCTACAATAAAGTGGCATCGGAGAAGATTGAAATCGCCCTGAACCTTCTGCGGTTGATCGCGTTTCGCTTCATAAAAAACAAGCCGCTTGACGGAGGTGGCGTGACGAGAGAGGACTTGGCGAAGATGAACGACTACGGAGTAGCAACCGTGGAGCAAGAAACGGTCACTTTCCTCCACCGGACATTTGCTGAATTCCTTGCTGCCCAACACTTTTTGAAAAACGTGGAAGAGTCGAGCACTTTTGACATGGAATTTATTAGCAAATGGAATATGGAGCAGGTCAGAAAATTTGTCGATCTTTTCTACTCGACTTTAGAAAAGGAAAAAGATATCGAGTTTCACACGCAAATGATTGTGTTCAGTTTAACTAGATACAACGAACCTCAGTTTCTGATGATTCAAGTTTGCAGAGAAAATCTCAAACAGATATTTAGAATGGTGAGGCCACACATGAATATTTGTGACGAACAAACATTAGAATTTTCTAATATCATGAATCTTTCGCCAGATATTGCTGAAAATGATGTTATTCATTGTGGAAAACATCGTTCTTTCATTTGCGTGAAATACGCCATAAAATTGCTGGTCGTTTCGATAAGAAGCGAAGAAATCGCAATCGAGCTGTTGAAAATGAACGTCATCGATTCACGAACCTTGGAAAAATACATGGATGAGGTTCTAGAAGAAATTGCCAAGTTTAACGCGATCTCCGTGTTCAACCAGCTAAAAGAGACTTTCCCTAACAAATTCATCAAGCTGCTCCAAAAATTCAAATGCGGCGCTGGTTGCACAGCGGTTGAGAGGGACAACGATGAAATTCTAGAACTGTTCCTTGAAAACGGATTCAACGTGAATAGTACAAAGTACCATTCCTATGAAAACGCACTTTTCCTTGCTTGCTACCGGGGGAGACTCAAGTGCGTTCAAATTCTCCTCAAACACGGAGCGAAACTAGCCATTACAGATGCATGTTGTGACAATCAAGTATTTATAGGCAAAATCATTTGGGACCCTTTGAATGTGGCTGTGAGATTCGGCCACCTAGATATTGTCAAGCTTATTTTGGAGGAAGGAACCAGCGGATTGGCCAGAGATACGGTGACGCTTGAGGCAAATATTTTTGTGTTTTACGACGAGAAACCGAAAAGTGATTACATTGCCACGTTCAGAGACGAGTTCAACGCTTTCCAATATGCCATCTTTTACAGAAAAATGGAAATAGCGGAATACCTGCTCTCAAAAAGTCCAGCCTTGAAACACATCAAGACAGGAAATGGGATGAGTCCTTTGCAGCTGGCAGTAGACTGCAGACATGGAGAATTCCTGGTCTGGCTGACAAGAGAAGTCGGCGATGACCTGACTTCTTTGATTCCGAGCGGCGAGCGACAAGATTGGACCGAAGACGATCACTTCATCTACGACCACTTCCTGCTGCTGCGAGGCGACCTGACGAAAACGGACGAGCGAGGCAAAACCCTTCTCCACGTCGCCGCCCAGCACAGGCATTTGCAGCTCGTCCGCGATTTTATTGAGAAAGGCACCGACGTGGCTGCCAAAGACGCCGACGGATGGAACGCCTTGCACTTCGCCTGCACCTTCACCGATTTCATCAATTACCACGACAATTCAGAAGTGGTCAAACTGCTGCACTTAACTAACCCTCGACTGGTGAAAGAAACGACAAATAACGGAGAAACTGTACTGCACATTTTGGTGAACAACAGCTACTGCAACCAATACGAAGAAAAGATATCGTTTAGCAGAGAAACTTTTCGGTTCCTTGTGGACGAAGCAGGGGTGGACTTGGAAGCCAAGGACAGAAAAGGCCGCACGGCCAAGGACGTGGCTGATGATGATAAGCCTAAACTGTGGAATGTGCTTAATCAGTAAAAAATAAATTATCTATTTACAGTCTTAAACATAAAATTGGATTTAAGAAAATAATTTTGTTTCTTTTATTGTTAAACGAGAAGAGTGATACTCAACTGTTCCACGTGCCATAAACGATACAAAAATGTGTCCACCCTTCAAATTCGCTTTTCAGATAAAAGGTCAATCTAAATTTTGGGATTTTGTTAGTTCTAATTTTAATTCGGCCACGATTTCTGCCCTTTCATATTCTAATTGGCGAACAGTGATGCGAAACCGAGTTTGAGCTCTCTACGGCCCATAGGCGATTTATTGCGATTTTTTTTAATATATAGCATTTTCTCTCTTGGCACCAAGCAGCGACAATAGGCAAAAAAGGGCGCCGCTGCTTATCTAATCTGGACAACCTTCTTTTCATTCATTTTTGCGATTTAATTACACCCGGGGAGTTCAATGACACCCAAATCTCGAGTTTTTAGCCGATCAGGTGAATCAGGTGATTGAGACCCTGAAACCGGACCCTGGGCTTTGCACCCGTGTGCTGCTATGCTAATCGAAGTGGTGCGAAGGTGTTCCACCCGTCGGAGGGAAATCGGTCGGCGTTCAACGGCATCACCGTGACCTGCCCTGACCTTCCTCAGGTTGCTTGTACCCTGATTTCAGTTTCCACGCTATTTTTGCACTTTTTTCGGCTTGAAGAATAATTTTCTAAGCCTCTGGCGCTGCTTCGTTCTTCCTCAGGTCATCCATCCTGAGTTTCATATTTCAGTTGTTTATCTGTTTTCGATATTTTGGCTCGTTTCACTAATTGTAAATTATAAATTAAATAAATTAAAAATTCGATGTCTGTGTGGATATAAAGTACGCGGCACCGGTTATAATTTATTGAGGCTCTAAAAGTACATCTTGATCAAATTGAGCTGCCCCATTGGAGGCTTATTTTAAGAGAAAAAATAATTTTAAAAAGTGTGAACACTCACCGTCACGCGGGTTTCCTGGGATTCCAGCACTGGAACGACGTCTCCGCAGCTGAAAACAGAAAATCACACCGTGTCACAACACTATCACCATAATTTTCAACGCATTCACGAAAATATCAAAATAAATCAATTAAACACTAATTATTATTAATATGTCTACGACATAAACTTTGTGCACGGTCAGAGCGTCAAATATTGTGCTCTTTTCTCGCACAACTCAACGCGTAAAGGCAAGAGGCAGCAGGCCACTTTGCGGCTGCTCATTTTTTCTTGAGACCAGAGAGTGAATTCGGCTGACATCTAGTGCAAGATTCAAACACTATCTGGGCGCTCGATCTCTAGAAATAAAATGCCTGCGCACCCACTCTATTCTACATTGATAATTTTTATCACGACTATTTTTTACTGTACAAAAAATTAGACTTTTTATCCCGCTGACGTCGCAGACTTTGGGGGAACGAATTTTGCTCGTTTAAGGTGAGATTGGGTCCTATATCCATTATTCAGAAACACGCACGCGAGAAGCACGCGTCCTCTAGTGTGCCTCTGTCGCAACTCATCCAGCGCACTGCTCGCGTCCGGCTATTCTCTTGCACGAGGTTTTTTACGTAAGGTTGGCATGCTGGGCGAAACCCGTGTCGTCTTGCCCTTTTATTAGTTGGTTATTTATAGGTGAACCACCAGCAGGGCTGATTAGTGCCCCTAACAATAAGTCAAGAAAAAACGCCCGGTTGGATCCCGCCTACGGCCTCGTAGTGGTCAGTGACCTACCGGGTCAACTCGCGGTCTCACTAAGGGCGGAAAACAACCTTCAGGTTGCGCTTCGACGAGAGGAAACACATAAGTACCCATCCACGCAAACGCGAATGCCAGATTGTGAGTGGTAAGTACATTTTTCGTGAGTCAATTCGTGCTCTAAATCAATCCAATATTCTTGTTCTAAATTAAATATTCTGTTAATTGAACCCTTATTTTGAGCCTTATATTTTTTACCATTTTTCCAAAAAATATCGTTCGTCGGTTTCCATCCGTATGTTATCACAGCAATATTTTTTCTCTTTGTCCGACTACCTGAGATTTTAATCCATTCCCAGTAAATTAATTTTGAGACCCTTTGCCTCGGAGAACTCTTAAGAATTCCAGTAATTAATTTATTTTGCTCTGTTCTCACATACTTGAAATTATCGTATTTATCCTCTGCTCTATCTGGCATCTCAATTTTGATTGTTCTAAACTCGCACAATTAAACAATCCTCGAAAGGCGAAGAGCACCGACACCAGACCCCTTTGCAGCTGTACATTTTTTCATGAATCGGAGCCAACAATTATTGGACTTTCCAGCGTAGACGGCAAAAGCCGATAATTTTTGCAAAGCCAGCACACGCTTACTTCCGCTATTATTATCAGCCGCAAGCAATATTGAACTAAGTTGAACATTTCTCGCTATTAACAAACGAACTAATCCGATTGGTTTACATGCAACCAAACTTTTTATAATTTAAATATGTACAAGGGGGAAATAAAATCCTTCCGATTTCCCCACATCAAGCCTCTGTGCGATTAAAAGGCTAACTAACAACCGACTTCCGCGCCCGATATTATGTATTTATGCAGACGGACGAGCGTGTTGTGGCGGCGGCCTGCGCTTTGTGGCGTCACTTCTGCAGAGGCGCTCGGCGCGGAAACACTCGCGGATCAAATACCAACTCCTCTCTCCGTATGCTGGTGAGTAAACGATTGAGAACTCTGTATGCAATTGTAACGAGTATTTGAACTTATTTGAGATAGATATTTCACCGTCATCTTAAATCAGCACACTGATAGACGGTCCATTTAATCAAATACATACTACGAGTGTCCGAATACTCGTTAAACAATAATCATTTCTTATTGGGGATGCATAAACAAGCAATGCCTTGTTTTTGTTTATTGCTTTGATAGCGCTTGCTTATTTCTCTTCAAATATAACGATAAACCTCTGAGTGAACTCTAGCTACTTTATCGCCGCTAAATTAACCACACTTCCCGAAAGAGGAAAACGGACGTTTCGTTGCCAACGATGATTTCGCTTCCGCACTCGTTATCAGATACGGAAATGCTTTAACAAGCCTTTTAACAAGTAGTTTTAACGATAAAGATATTTATGGACGTAAAGAAATTGAACCAACGACATTTTTCAGCCAACGAAGGTCGAAAATGGCCGACAATGAGTGCAGAGGCAACAGCTGCGTTTTTAATAATTTCCCGGGCAAGGAGACGCCCAAAATGGAAGATTCGTTAATTAAGAAAAAAGACTCGGCAGGTCTGGGGTTCTTCCAGTACACCCAGAACGGGGAAATTGTAGTTAAAAAGGCTGACAGGTAAGATTTCAGCTCAATTTAGAAAATCAATTAATTTGGAACGGGATTATTCCGCAGCGTTTGGGTCCTTGTCGTTCATTACACCTTCGAACGCAAAGAAAACCTTCCTGAACACCTCGCAAAACACTACGAGGGAATTGCTCGGAATGGCGACGCCGAGGACGTGCAAAACCTGAGACATTCCTTCCAAGTGAAAAGAAATTGCAACTTCCGGGATCTCTTATCTCCAGAGAAAGACTTTCTGCTTCGATTGCTCAGTGACAGACAGCAGCTCTTAAAATATTTCGATTGCAAAGGTACAAAAGAACATAATTAATTATAAATAAAATTTAAATCTACTCTTGACTTAGACGATCCGACTGTTTTCCTGCTGTTCTTTCTCTCTCACGGAACTGAAGAGGGCGTTATTTCCACCGACCACTGGAGCGAAGAAATAAACAATTTCGTTTGCTTTAACACAGAGGACATCTTCCAGTCACTGAAAAAGCTGGAAAATTTTGACAAATGTCTCAAACTCGTCAACTTTGGCGTAAGCTTAAAAAATTTATTAGATCTATAAATAATTTTTAATTAAAAATTATTCAGTCTTGTCGCGGATTGCTGGCCGACGTGAGATTCACGAAATCAAACCATTTCGACGAAAAGTACGAGAACAGAAATTCGTGCCGCATCACATTCCAACCGAAAATGCACAACCTTGTCGTTTTCTACTCGACAGTCGAGAGTAAGCCTCCGTAAAAATTGATATTCCTCTCGATTTGATTGATTTTTTTTTAGCGACAATGGCGAATCGGAACGAAAAATCCGGCTCCTGGTTCGTGAGGGCCTTCTGCAACGTGCTCGACTCGATCGACGAGGACTGCCCGCTGCTCAAGCTCCTCACGATGGTCCAGTGGAAAGTGCACATCGAGTCTCAGGGCATCCACCTGAGCGCGAAAAGAAAGGGCTTGGCCGGCCAAACACCAGAAGCGAAACTCTTCTCGCAGGACGCCCTCTTTTTCTTCTCCAAGTGCGTTTCCGGTTTTTTTATACCACCAAATTAATTTAATAATTTCCAGAGCCGAGACTCCGGAAATTCCTTGTAGCCAGCACGATGCGATTGGAAACACGGAAGAGACTCCAAAAAACCCAGAGTTTTACTCGTGGGAGTCGGACGCTGGACGAAACATCAGAGGTCGCCACGCTTTCCTCGTGTATAATCATCTCAGTGAAGAAACGCAAGAAATTAAAAAAACTCTGATGCACAGTTTGAATTTTGAAACAAGCGAATGGCAACTCGGCAGAGACGCGTTCAAACTGTTGTTTGACAAAGGTAGCACTTTAAGGGATTATTTATTCGCAAAATTAATTTGAAATTCAGCTTCTGAGTTGGAGCATGACATTGGCTGCGTTTTGACCTGCATATTTGGCAGAGTGAAGGAAAACGAGAGGAAAGAAATCTGCGTGCTCGTGCAGAATGAAGAAAAACCAATCACGGACATTTTGCACTACTTCATCGGTCCGAAGAACGAGAAGTGGATCGGAAAACCCAAAATCCTGTTCCTAATCGATATCAGCGACGAGGAGGAGCTATTACACGACGATGTAAGCTGCACTCAATTAATTAAAAATTAAAATAAAATTAAATTTACAGTTTTCGGCCGCTGAAAATGAATTTGAATTCAAAGTATCGGCTACGAACCACAGTGGCTGGTTCGTTCTAATATTGAGAGACAAAGGTATGCAATAAGTATTCTAATACACCTGTGAAACTTAATATTTAAACTCTTTTTCGACAGGTGATTTCAAAAAGTTGGTCGATATCTTAAAAGGTGACGAGCTCAAAAGGGGAAAATGCTTGCAAGACTTACTCCCGCCGCTCCTTATCTCAAAACCCGGAACAGAAGTAAATGTTTTTCTAAACTCAACGCTGCAATACCTGCTCGACTTTCCAGACTGGCCGAGGTCCTTCGTCAAACCGAATTTCACGCTTGCAAGCTCTGAAGAACAACCTAAAATTAATTTGGATTTCGACAAGTTGATGGAAGAAATAAACAACTCTGTGAAAGAAAGCAAATTTTGGCTTTTGAGTGCACTTGCTGGAGCGGGAAAAACGACTGTGCTCAAGGAAATTGCTTTCCAACTCGCGAAATGCTATCCGCACACCAAAATTTTGCGCGTTTCGCTGGAGAAACACACTAAATTCTTCTCAGACAAATACGAAGTAGACGAGATAGAGTTCCTGGCAAATACCACTCAAAACAGGCCGAAAGAAATCGAAAATTGGATTGAACAGAAGAAGGTGATCGTTGTCCTCGACAGTTTTGACGAAATATGCACGAATCACCAAATGGAAGTTCTCGAATTGATCAGAGCTTTGAATGCGAGGGGGACAACACTGCTGATCGGAACCAGGCCTCACGAAGTGGAGATGATCAAAGGAAGCGCGCAAACAGCACTGCTCCTCGACATCCAGCCCCTGAACAAAGCAAAGCAACTCAACTTCTTGCAGTGTGTAGCAGGGAAGGAAAAGGACGAAAGCGAGCGCCTGCTCAGCGTCTTCAAGAACCAGGACGTTCTCGGGAACCCTCTGCACCTCTCTCTGCTCGCCCAGACCGACGGCGACGGCAACCTGTACCAAATTTATGACAAAGTGATGCAGTTGAAAGTGCAATCGTACTTGGTGAATGACGGATACGACAAGACTCACCCAAAGTTCGTTTGCAGAGTAGAAAATTGTTTGAAAACCCTTCGACTGATTGCATTTCGGGTCGTCAAAGGACTCGATCCCGTCGGACCGGGAGTGAAAAGGAAAGACGTGGACGAGATGAACTGCATTGGAGTGGCCAACGTTGTGAACGAAAAAGTCACTTTTTTACATCAGACTTTCGCAGAGTTCCTCGCCACGCAGCACTTGTTGAAGGCGAATGGCCCTTTGGACTCTGAATTGTTTCTCAAGAGCAACATGCGGCAGTGCACAATGTTCCTGGACATGTTCTACTCCACTGTGGACAGCGAGGAAGACATCAAGTCTCACACAAAGAGACTCTTGAGCTCCGCACAGTCACTTTCGACACAAAGTCTAATTGCTCTAATCTTAGAGGGCAATCTGAAACAGGTTTTCCAGATGGTGAAAACCAGTATTTCCTTTTCTGAGGAGCAAAGTGCCTCCGTTGACGTGTTGATCAAGTCGGTTGAGCGTGAAGAAATCGCCATCGAACTGTTGGAATTGGGAATATTCGACAAAGCAAGCGTCGAGATTATGCTGCCAGAATTGATGCAACAAATCGAGAACAATAACGCGTGCAAGTTTTTTGATCGGCTGCTGGTGACGTTTTCACATTTGCCAGAGTTGATCAGTAAAATAAGACTGGGATTGAATGCGGTGCGAAGGGGCCACTTTGAAATTCTCGACTTGCTGTTGCAAAAAGGAATCTTATCTTTTGCTGATTTCGATGAAATGAAAATACTACTTCGCCTGGCTTGCAAATTCGGAAGTGTAAAGTGCCTTGAGGTTCTGCTCAAACACGGAGGAAAAAAGGAAATATGCGAAGACCCTCTGCATTGGGCCGTGGAATTCGGACAAATGGAGATTGTGAAATTTCTTTTAGAAGAAAAGGTCAGCGGATTGAATCGTGATGACGAGACTTTCGTAATTGATGGGATGCTGGATGAAGACTGGAATGCTTTCCATCATTCAATTAACCACGGAAGAATAGAACCAGCAGAATATTTGATTTCAAAAAGTAAAACTTTGATAGAAATCAAAACCAAAGACGGAAAGAGTCCTTTGCAACTAGCTGCCGGCAAGAGAAAGTGGGAAATGCTGCTTTGGCTGCGAGATAAAAACGCCAACTTGAACACTCTTATTCCGAGTGCCGTGAGGAAATTTTGGACGGAACGTGATCGCACCGAATACGAGCATTTCTTGATGCTTCAAAGTGACGTCACGAAGAAGGACGAGGAAGGGAAAAGTCCTCTCCACTGCGCCGCCAAACACGGATACTACCACTTGGTCCGCGAGCTAATCGCTGCCGGTGCTGAAGTCGCAGCCAGAGACGAAAACGGGTGGAATGCCATGCACTTCGCCTGTCACTCACCCCGAGGCATCAAGACAATCAAACTGTTGCACAGCGAAAACCCTTCCTTGGCGACAGAAAAGACGAGCGAGGGGAAAACTCCGTTGCATCTTTTGCTCGAGAATGGCGACGATCAGGGCGATATCACTCGTTTTCTGGTCCAGCACGCTGGAGTCGATGTCAACGTTCAGGACTGCCGAGGTAGCTCAGCCGTCAGCATCGTTCAAGAGAGATTCTTCCCCGATTCGATCAAAACATTAATTTTGGATAGGTACTTTAACCCCTCCATCAGGGTTAGCCTTCCCGACCAACCTGACCAGGTCGATGCGATGTATAAGAAGAGCAACGAAGCCCTGGAAAACGAGAACAGGCTCTTGCATGCGTGCCAATCGAAAAAATGGGACGAGGTGCGAGAATTGCTATCAAAGCACTTCAATGTGAACGTGCAAAGCATGGACGGAAGAACTGCATTGCACCACGTGGCTGAATCAGGAAGTTTGACCTTGGGGCAAGAGCTGCTCAGCCTGGGAGCTGACGTCAATTCCAAAGATCGCAACGGCACGACAGCTCTGCTTGAAGCCACTCATAGAAATTGCCAAGAACTGCTTCAAACTCTGCTCGATCATGGCACCGAAACCAATCTAGAAAACGAACACAGAGTGACCGCTCTCCACGTTGCCGCTTACAATGGTTATTCTGAGTCGGTGCAAAAGCTCCTGAATTCAGGAGCCAAAGTGGATTTGCAGTGCGAGTACGGATGGACCGCTTTGCATCTGGCCGCGAGTCGAAATAACGCTGACTTGGTACAAATTCTTATCGCTC
Organism: Cloeon dipterum; assembly: GCF_949628265.1. Lineage (NCBI taxonomy): Eukaryota > Metazoa > Arthropoda > Insecta > Ephemeroptera > Baetidae > Cloeon > Cloeon dipterum. The sequence goes on along the minus strand of NC_088789.1, from coordinate 36,032,868 downwards.
ACGGCGCTGACGTCACCATCAAAGACCGGAAGGGCTTGACAGCCATGGATTACGCCGTAAGAGGGAATTGTTTAGAGTCAGTGAAGAGGCTGATCGAGCTAGATCCCGACAGATTCTGGACCAAAATACTCAAACGGACCAGCGTGCAAGTATTTGAGGGAGAAAATTGTCCAGCCATGAGCGGCGATGAAGACGACGTGGACTCGAGCTCAAGAATTCCTCTACCCGTGACCGCAGGTTGTCGCAAATTATTGGAAAAGCTACTCGAGCTTGGCGCTGACGTGAATTTAAAAACAACAGAAGGATTCAAAGCGTTGTTTTTCGCCGTGAAAGAAAATGATTTGGAATTGATGCTGAAGCTGCTCGAGCACGGCGCCGACGTCAATCAACAGGAAAAAGACGGATCGACCGCTCTGCACCTAGCAGTCTCTAAAAATCAGCACGAGTGCGTGCAATTGCTGCTTGACTATGGAGCCGATGTAAATTTGAAGAACAACAAAGGAATGATCCCTCTAGACCTAACCAAAGAGATGAATTGTCCAGATATAACGGAGATGCTTCTCAGCCACAGCCAAGAAGAAACCAATTTGAAACAATCCGGATGGTCGAGCCTTTTGCAAGAGGCGATAAAATCTCTTGACATTCAAGCAGAAACCAGTTCTCTCCATCTTGCCGTCCTTGAGAACAATCCAGAGTTGTTGCAAACTCTTTTGGACCAAGGCTTTGATGCGAATTCGAAAACGAGCCAAGGATGGACCGCTCTGCATGTCGCCGTGTGGTCTAACAACTTGCAAATGGTGCGAAAATTAATTGAGAACGGCGCCCAATTGTTTCTGGATGACGAAAGAGAAATCAATATTTTGCAACATGCTCTGGAGAACTTGGAAATGATCAGGTTCCTCCACGGCGAAGACAAAGATGTCACCTCTTTGCACCTGGCAGTGAAAAACAGTGAACATCCGCTCAACACGATTGTTGCTCTGGTTGAGGAATTCAACGACGTCAATCAAAACGGCGAATCAGCAATCCTCCGTGCCTGCAGGCGAGGAAAGTGGAACATTGTTGATATCCTGTTGACCAAGAAACTGAACGTCAGCATCAAAGACCGCGACGGGAAAACTGCTCTGCACTATGCCGCACGTTCGGGAAAATTGGATTTGGTGAAGGAGCTTGTCGAGCGAGGGGCCGACTTGACTGTGAAGGACGACAAGGGATTGAACGTGCTGCAACATGCCCTGAAACACTTTGAAACGGTTTTCTTCCTTCACGAATTGAATGGGGAGCTGATCAAGGAAGAGTTGAAAGACGGAAGCACCAGTTTGCACGTGGCCATTACTCGAGGTTCACTCCAAGTGATTCGTTTTCTGGTCGACGAAATAAAAATCGATCTGGACAAAAGCAACGACAGCGGATTGACTGGCCTCGTGCTTGCCTGTCGGAGGAAAATGTGGGTGGTGGTTGAGCTTTTGCTGGACAACAACGTGGACGTCAGCAAAGCGGACCGAGCAGGCAAAACGGCTCTGCAATACGCAATGGAATCGCAACGGTTGGACTTGCTGCACAAAATTGCACCATTCGAGGCTTTCAAATGATATCATTGTTATATTTTATCTAATTTAATTTTATAAAAAATAATCTGGACAGCAAGAATTGGGTTTTTAAATCTACTTATTGGGTTAAAAAATAATAAGAATTTCAAGTGCTCAGAAAATCATAAATTTTAAATTATAGGACCAATTGTTTCATGTACCAATTCCAAATAAAGTTGAGACTGTTAAAATGTGATAACTTTAGTTTTAATTCAAATAATTTTCCAAACTAATAAAATAAGAATCTACCTTGCTTTTCGTTAAGTAATTTTACCAATAAAAATGTCACTTTTGGACATGACGAAAATACCTGCTAGATATCCTTGGTATAATCAGCGGGGGTCAAATTCGTGCGACGCGTAGATATAGCGTCAGGTGGATAAAAAACGGTCAAGTGAAAATTTGCGAAAAGAAGCAAGTTTTGGTTAATCTTGTGACGTATAATTTCCATTACTTGTACTTATTGTGTCTTTTGAATAATAAAAACAAACTTTTCAAACTCGTACGGCAATCCAAAGAGAGCTTTTTGCTTCCCACATTCGCACGCCATCTTGGATCTGCGCAGTGAGAACCAATTTTATCGCACAGCTGGCTCCTGCTGGGTATATTTCAAATTTTATCAAAATTACGTGGCGTGCAGCAATGCCGAGCATCAATTCCGAAACGCGGTCACAGCGACAGGAAAAACTCGGAGCGCGCTCAAGGCCGCAACAATACTAACCAAGATACAGGATGCAGGGCATGCGAATAAAATTGAATTCGCTAGCAAATTTCAAAATGCGCTATTTTAAAACTAAAAGCAGTATTGTAACAAATGTGCCAAAGAAAATTTAGAACATTATTGGGCTGGCTTTGAGAAGGCCTTTAGAAAAAACGACACCTTTGAATTCCAAAAGAACTCGGTGAATTTTAAAATTTGAATCTTACACACGAGTTTAAAAAGCAAAAGAATAAATTATTTTACATGAATTTACCACTTATGATTCTCCTATAGCTTTTCTAAATTAAAAAATCAATTTTGGTCGAAAAAGGCGAATAAAATAATGTTTGAAAAATAATAAAGCGAAATTATTATACGTAGAATTGATGAGAGGAAATGCGTCACTCGAATGTGGAGGTATAGAGGCTGAAAAAGGATGCTATGCCCTGCTGGCAGTCCACTTTCGAAACTCTTCTCGAATGCAATGAAGCTCGGCATTTGGAGCTTGATTTTGATTCCGCTGCTGATTAGGCTCGACCAAGCTACACCCCAAGTGAATGCGCCTATTTTAACGCTATGAAATTCTTAATCAAAGCTTTTTCTTTCCAACAGGAGGGCAAAGCGAGATCGCTCAAGATAACCATTTACGGCGGAAATGCAGGTTAATATTCACGTCAGCCTGTAGAAAATCCAACTAAAATGAATTTCATAGCTCCAATCACGATTCATTTGCCGAAACAATTGCGGAGGAAATACATCGTCAAATGTTGCGGATTTAAAAAGTGTCTGCCACCAAAAGTTAACGCCACAACCAAAATAACGTCTACAACTACGCCAAAGGTAAGCATCGAAATTTCAATTATTCGTAATTGACGTTTTATACGTTGACTTTGGCGTTGAATTTTAAGCGCAAAAGCGAGCCCGCAACGGTAACAACGATTCGAGCCACCGTTTCGACAGGAAGCGAGCCTGATGAGTCAAAAATTATTGACGTCAGCACTTTACCTGGTAATAATTAGTATTTAAAATTCCTAGAAATGAAAACAAAATTTCCTACAGCTCCAGAGCAGACGAGTTCCAGAAGCACCGTCGGAGGAACAGAAAAAGAAAAGAGCATTATTGCCACAGCAGGATCTCCAACCGATTCGCCGCCACCACCACCACCAGCAGACACGACGGCGGAAGCTAAAACTAATGCATCTCCCGACAAATCAGAAGAGCCAACAATGGCGTCCTCGTCAGCGGTGGCTTCAACTGAAATTGAAGCTGTCACGTCGACGACAACAACAACAACCACAGCTAAAACCAGCACCTCAACCTCAACCACGACTACAACAGCCACCACCACCACCACCACAACAACAACAACAACGGTTTGTAGTGCACCTTATGGAATTATAAGATTAAATATTATCGGGAAAATATTGAATTTAGCCAACACCATGCAGTTTGTCTTGCTCAAACTTCAACACATTTCTTAAGGTATTTTAAATAAATTCGTGAAAGACAATTTTAATTCTTTTTCTAAAAAGGACACACCCACATCAAAACCATCACCAAGTAGGTTCAAGAGTTTAACTTATTACGTTAATTAAAAATTGCGTGTTTCTTTAGACGAGGGTTCCATGCAATCGTCGAACTGCAGACTAGAATATTTCGTTTCAACAATAAATGCAAGTATTCAAACAGTTTCATAAAATTGAGAGTAAAGAACGCGTGAAAAGGTGACGCGGAATGAGGCTGCATTGCGATGCAAGGCCCTGAACATGACTCTTCTCACCGTCACCTCCCTGGAAGGCCTGCGGTGCATCAGCAATTTCAAGGGTTGCACCCTTTTTTTATTCCTGAGACGCCCCTAAAACAATTTAAATAACGTGTTTAGCCGGCACTTACTGGACGAGCGGCTCGAACGAGGACCTCAACTGCGACTCTGAGAAAAAGTACGCGTGGTGTTCGACGGGCTTTGCCTTGTCCTCGGCTCTGCTCGCTCTCAACGAATTTTGGCTGCCGACCAACACCACCCCGACCGCCCTCGACCGCTGTCTGGCCGTCGCCATATCGAGCACCCCCAGAAGGGGAGTCGAGCACAGGGGGTGCGACCAAACCCTGCCTTTCATCTGTCAGTACAACGTCGACTGTCCGAAACTCTGCGTCAAAAACGTTCGCTTGAACCGCGGTTTAAATATTAAATAGATTCAAATAAAATGTTTTTAAGGACTCGCTGTTCGACTCTGTTGGAAACTTGATGAGTATTGGTCAAAATCAGGTCCAATCAATTAACTCCAACGTGTCGCTCTTTTTTTCAGACAAAGCCGCTTACGGAATTTGGTACAACATCGGCAACTTGACGTATCTCTTGGGAAACAAGCCGGTTTGTCTCTAACTCACGAAAAATCTATGTCTCAACTGTGGGTGGGCAGGTGACTTGGGCTGGCAACTACCAGCAGTGCTGCGCTCTGGGGATGGAAGCCCTCAACATTGACAATGCGGCCGAGCAAACGGGACTAAAAAGATTCACGATCGTCAACATAGGTTTAACGCAGGTTAAGACGAAGAAATAATTCAAATTCGAGTTGATTTAAGCAAACTGGAGTGCAAACTTCAACTACTGGACTTCCGGTACGTGGAAGGGGGCACCGGTGGGCAAGTGGGCGTGGTGCGAGCCCAATGGGCCAACCGTTTTCACCCAGGATCTCGATTGGGAGGACAGACAGCCAGACAACAAAGGGGGAAACGAGAGCTGCGTCCACTTCCGCTTCGTTTTAAACTACACAGGCACTGTCTTGACCGACAGGAACTGCTCCAACAAATATATTTTCACTTGCAAGGTGAAATTAAAAAGTATTCTCTAATTTAGCCAATGACTTTATAATGTAAAATTGAACCTTACATCACTTTAAGACATTTTAATTTTTAGTATTAGAGATAGTAAATAGCTAATAAATACGTTCCAGGGTCAACTGAGCACAACTTCGAAGCCGTGCGTTGCTCCCTGTCCACAAACCACCTGCACGAGAGACGTAAAAACATAATAAAGAATTAATCTTTATCCAAATTACTGCTTTATTCTTTTATAGTACAGCCTTTTCAACACAGAACAAATCCTCTATAGTAAGCACTTAATGCATATACATCAGGCATAATAAATTTTGATCCAAATTCACAGACTATTTTTCGTACGGCAACTGGTACGATGCTTGCGGCAGAAATTTTCTAATTTACAGAAAGAACATGGTATGGATACCTTTAATAAAGGTCTTGGCAATAATTGTTTTCCTCAGTCAACGTGGGAGACTGCCCGGACTCATTGCTGCAGGGTTGGTTTGACCCTGGCCTCGATGGAGTCGACGGGAAAAGCGAATTGTTTTTCCAAAATCGTCTCCAGTAAGAATTGAACCGAACTAAAAAATCTTTTATTTTTATGAATTTTTAAAGAGTTTGCTCCCGTGACCTTTGGCGACTTCTGGCTTTCCGGCACGGACCTGGACTGCGATTCGAACTTCCGGTGGTGCTCGATGAACCGTGCCTTCGAGGAGACTGAGCTCAGGTGGAAGGGTGGTCACCCCGTCAAAGGCCTGGACTGCGTTTACCTCGAAGTGAGAAACGAATCTTTGCTTCTGGCCACAGCCGACTGCGCCGAAAAGAAAGACTTTTTGTGCGAGGTGCGCAAGAAGGCCACCTCTCAAAAGGCCATGCAAACAGAGTGCGCAGAAATCTGGAACATCACCTCAGGTATATGCGAATCTATGAAACAAATTAAAGTGTTTAATCTAATCATTCACGAAACAGAGCAAATCGACCTGCTTTTGAACGCGAGCGCCTTCCTTGCGACCTCTTTCTCTCTCGATCTCAAGGTTTTTTTAAATTTTCTTTTTGATCTTTGGTTAATAATTTTATTTTACAGTGCTTTTTGAAATGCATCGGAGTCGAAGTTGGATTGGTAAACAGTTGAATTTAGACACCTTAAATTTAAAATTTAAATCTTGTGAATTCAAGTTTGACATCGGGAGCGGTTTGAACAGCATCAAAATGTTGCGGGAAATAGAACTCGTGTCGCAGGAGGAGCCAACGAGGCTTCAACAGGGATTTGTCGCGCACGACGAATGCAGTGGAAAAAGTCTGTTTCACATTTTAAACTGATTATCTATTTATGAATTCGATTTGCGTTCAGAACTTGACGACGAATGCGTGACTGCGTACGAAACGTTCAAGTGCGGCCAGGAGAAGGAGCCCGCGTTGCTCTCGAAAATCGTGCAAAATAATTTCGGCAATAGCACCATTGTTCGCATAGAAATTATTGTAAAGATGAGATTTTAGCAAAGTAAAATTTCAGTTCAAACCACCGACTCCGTGCGTTCCTCCGCCCCGGACTTGTTGGATCTCGAATGCATACCCTTGCGTAAAAAATGTAGGCCATTCGGCATTTTAGGTTTTTTTTTAGTTTAAATGATTTAATGTTGCAGCAAACTGCCACCGATCTTATAAACAAAACTCGTTATGGTAAAAAAGCACTGATTGCTCTTTACACTTAAATTAACTTTAACAAATACGTATTTATAGATGGCAATGGGACTTTGATGACAAATAACAATATGACGGTCTACGTCTCAAATATGGTTGCATCTCTGGTAAGATATAAAATTTCCAGCAAACCGGTGGGGCAAATATTTTGTTAATTCTCGCCATATTGCAGAATCCGATTGATGCGTACAAACACTGCTGCTCAATTGGAATGAAGATGCTGGAGCCCGAAACCAGGGCAGAATCTAACTTTATCATGTCAACCTTTTGTAAGTTGAAATGCTTAGGTTCTGAAAAATGTTGAACAGTTCAAATGACTACAGAGTTCCAACCTGTTCATTGTAACTCAAAATTTTTATAAATTTAAAAATCCCCACGAGAATATAACGCGCATTATGTATCTATTATGTTATGCAGAATAATCTCTTCGAGCGTATAAATTAACAATTTTTTCTTCTGCGCAGCGAGTAATCATTACGCACTGGTGGGTGAAACGGAGTTCATCAACCAGTCGCACGAGGTGTGGTGCCAAAGCCGCAAAGTCTTGCCGGACAACATGTACTACGACCTACAATCCAGGTACCCATGCGCGCCGTCGATCCTCACAGCGGATCACTTCAGTAGAGGTTTTATGTCTGTGACCATGGCTGGCTCTGACATCGTGGATTATTTCTTATACCCGGAGAAGTACAACTTCACTTACACTGGATTGAATAAATTCCTCTGCGTTGAAACCTAGCGACAAGACGCAAATCAAAATTGTCGTTTTTTCGAGAGATTGAGTTTTATGTTCACAACTTTGTCTTTTGTTTTGTTTTGTTTTATACGCACGTTTGAATAAAAGCGTTCTAATTAAAATTTGCATATTGTACCTGATTTCCAATGTATTAGACCATTTTTACGAAAGTTGTTTCTTTTCCTTTAGCTTATCAAGATTTATAAAAATAAATTTGTGTTATTGAAGCGAGACTGAATATCAGACGCTCTTATCGTTGTCCACCGACAATTTCCGCTCCATCTGTTAAGAGGCAGGCGTGGAAGTTAATTTTATTGTTAAATACACGCGTGACATAACTACGAAACATTTTATTTATCAAATTATCAAAATTATCAAAAAGGACTCAAAAGAAACTATCATCCTTTCATGACAACTACTTTTGACTTTTGATCTGCTTGAAGAGAGAAGCTTCGTTTCCCTTCGTTCGTTAATTTAATATTGGAGAGTTTGTGCCTGCTCCTGTTCAGTCAACATGACCGAAAACGCGGTCACGCAGCGACAGGAAGATGGAAGAGTCACTCAATGCCACAATTACGAATACCAACGGCTTTTTATTTGTGACCGTGTGAAAACGCGGTCTTAAAAAAGTCCTGGCCATCGTGCCTGGTCAATATAATTTACGCTTCCCATCACTTCTGAACAATAATTCGAACCTTGGATTTGAGCTAACGCCGATTTAAACACTTTAAATTTTTTACCCGCGCGCGTTTTTTGTGCATTTGCGGCTACTTTAGATCTTGGTTGAAAATTAAATTATTCAATTTCGACGAAATAGTTTTTTTAGTTGATTTTTAAAAGTGGCCCGTGTTTGCTGCCGCCTAAATGGAGCAAATTGAGCTATAGATGAGTTGAAAAATTTGCTTTTTATTTTAAAGATGGCTAAATTTAGAATAGCTTTTTCTCCAATTACAGCTTCAACCGATTATGCGGGGATATGACTGAAATTGAGGATTGAATTTAAAAATATTTATAGATCTGGCCGCATTTTCTACAAAACTGAAATGCTGAATATGACCGGTCAATCGTGTACATTTTAAATTTAATCTCAAACCGGCAAGAGCAGAGAATCGCGCGCAATTTGTTTTAGCAGCCGAATTTTCGAGAGAGGGAGAGCGAGCCCGGAGATGCTGCGCCGCAGATGCCACGCGAATTGACTCTCTCGTCTCGCGAAAAATGCGCAGCCGCAACGCAAAGCGGCCTGCCTGCTGCCTCTTGCCTTTCCGCGTCGATTTTGACGCTCTGGCCGGGCAAAGTGCCGCACCGAACACGAGCTGCGACAAATTGTTGGTTTGGTTGAGTAAATCAACGACGTCAAACAAAACAGCGAATCAGAACTCCTCCGTGCCAGCGAGCGAGGAAAGTGGAGCATCGTTGATATCCTGTTGACCAAGAAACTAAACGTCAGCATCAAAGACCGCGACGGGAAAACTGCTCTGCACTATGCCGCACGTTCGGGAAAATTGGATTTGGTGAAGGAGCTTATCGAGCGAGGGGCCGATTTGACTGTGAAGGACGACAAGGGATTGAACGTGCTGCACCATGCCCTGAAACACTTTGAAACGGTTTTCTTCCTTCACGAATTGAATGGAGAGCTGATCAAGGAAGAGTTGAAAGACGGAAGCACCAGTTTGCACGTGGCCATTACTCGAGGTTCACTCCAAGTGATTCGTTTTCTGGTCGACGAAATAAAAATCGATCTGGACAAAAGCAACGAAAGCGGATTGACTGGCCTCGTGCTTGCCTGTCGGAGGAAAATGTGGGTGGTGGTTGAGCTTTTGCTGGACAACAACGTGGACGTCAGCAAAGCGGACCGAGCAGGCAAAACGGCTCTGCAATACGCAATGGAATCGCAACGGTTGGACTTGCTGCACAAAATTGCACCATTCGAGGATTTCAAATGATATAATTATTGTATTTTATTCATTTTAATATTAATATAAATATTTTGGACAGGAGGAGTTGGGTTTTTTAAATTAATTTATTGAAATCAAACAATAAGAATTTCAAGTGCTCAGAAAATCATAGATTATAAATTGTAGGAACAATTGATTCATGTACCAATTCCAAATAAATTTGAGAATGTTAAAATGTGATTACTTTTTTATTTAAAATAATTTTCCAAACTGATAAAATTAGAATCTACCTTGCTTTTAGTTTAGCAATTTCATCAATAAAAATGTATCTTTAAATATGGCTCAAATTCCTGCAAGAAATCCTTGACATTGTAAGACATCGAGGTACCCGCGTAATGGAAAAACGTCTTTTGACTTGAATCGTCTTTTAATTATTGTAAAAGTTAGTAGTGGTACAAGACTGTAATACAAATTAATCACAATCACAAATTTTGCAAATTAAATAATTAATTGTTCACAACGAAAATAATGTATCACAAGTTATGTCTTACCCCGAATGCGGATGTTGCTGCTTCAATAATTATATTTCCTCGCACGGAATTTAGTATTTGTAGTGGGAGGTTCAGTGCAAGTAACGTGCTTGTCGCACAGTTACAATGCCCTCTACCGGTTCGGGAGAGTATGAGCCTGACTTGCGCCGCCAGTAAGTGGTGGGGACCGCCACAGTATAATTCAATATTTTAATATCAAAAATTCGTAGCGTGCAGCAATGCCGAGCATCGATTCCAAAATGCGGTCACAGCAACAGGGAAAGCTCGCAGCGCGCTCAAGGCTGCAACAATACAAACCACGATACAGGATGCAGAGCATACGAATAAAATTGAATTCGCTAGCAAATTTCAAAATGCGCTGTTCTCAATCTCACAGAAGTCTATTATACAACAAATGTGCCAAAGAAAATTTAGAACATTATTGGCCAGGCTTTGAGAAGGCCTGTAGAAAAAACGACACCTTTGAATTCCAAAAGAACTCGGTGAATTTTAAAATTTGAATCTTAATCTTACACACGAGTTTAAAAAGCAAAAGAATAAATTAATTTATATGAATTTACATCTTGTTTCTCCTAGCTTTTCTCGATTAAAAATTCAATTTTGATCAAAAAAGGTAAATAAAATAATATTTGAAAAAATAAAAGAGCGAAATTATTATACGTAGATGTGAAGAGAGGAAATGCGTCACTCGAATGATGGCTGCCTGAAAAAAGGATGCTATATACGCCCCGCTGGCAGTCCACTTTCGAAACTCTTCTCGAATGCAATGAAGCTCGGCATTTGGAGCTTGATTTTGATTCCGCTGCTGATTAGGCTCGACCAAGCTACACCCCAAGTGAATGCGCCTATTTTAACGCTATGAAATTCTTAATCAAAGCTTTTTCTTTCCAACAGGAGGGCAAAGCGAAATCGCTCAAGATAACCATTTACAGCGGGAATGCAGGTAACTATTCACGTCAGCCTGTAAGAAATCGAACTAAAACGAATTTCATAGCTCCAATCACGATTCATTTGCCGAAAAAAATGCGGAGAAAATACATCGTCAAATGTTGCGGATTTAAAACGTGTCTGCCACCACCAGTTAACGCCACAACTAAAATAACTTCTACAACCGCACCCAAGGTAAGCAACGAAATTTCAATTTTTCGTAATTGAAGTTTTATGCGTTTCAATTTGGCGTTGATTTTTTAGCGCAAAAGCGAACCCGTAAAGGTACTAACGATTCGAGCGACCGTTTCGACAGGAAGCGAGCCTGATGAGTCGAAAATTATTGACGTCAGCACTTTACCTGGTAATAATAAGAGTTTAGAGTTCCTAGAAATGAAAAAAAAATTTCCTACACCTCCAGAGCAGACGAGTTCCAGCAGCACCGTCGGAGGAACAGAAAAAGAAAAGAGCATTATTTCCAAAGCAGGATCTCCAACCGATTCGCCAACACCTCCACCAGCACCAGCAGACACGACGGCGGAAGCTGGAACTAATGCATCTCCGGACAAATCAGAAGAGCCAACAATGGCGTCCTCGTCAGCGGTGGCTTTAACTGGAAGTGTTGCTGCCACATCGACAACAACAACAACCACAGCTAAAACCAGAACCTCAACCGCGACCACAACAACCACCACAACAACAACCACCACCACAACAACCACCATCACCACCACCACGAAAACAACAACCACCACCACCTCCACAACAACAACAACAACAACGGTTTGTCGTGAACCTTTTGGAATACCGAAATTAAATATCCAAGGGAAAATATTGAATTTAGCCAACACCATGCAGTTTGTCTTGCTCAAACTTCAACACATTTCTTAAGGTGTTTTGTTGAAATTCGTAAAAGACACTTTTAATTCTTTTTTTAAAAGGACACTCCCACATCAAAACCGAGACCAAGTAGGTTCAAGAGTTATTATTACACGTTAATAAAAATTGCGTGTTTATTTAGACGAGGGTTCCATGCAGTCGTCGAGTTGCAGACTGGAATATTTCGTTTCAACAATAAATGCAAGTATTCAAACAGTTTAATAAAATTGAGAGTAAAGAACGCGTGTAAAGGTGACGCGGAATGAGGCTGCATTGCGATGCAAGGCCCTGAACATGACTCTTCTCACCGTCACCTCCATGGAAGGCCTGCGGTGCATCAGCAACTTCAAAGGTTTCACCCTTTTTTTCCTGAGATGCCCCTAAAACAATTTAAATAACGTGTATAGCCGGCACTTACTGGACGAGCGGCTCGAACGAGGACCTCAACTGCGACTCTGAGAACAAGTACGCGTGGTGTTCGACGGGCTTTGCCTTGTCCTCGGCTCTGCTCGCTCTCAACGAATTTTGGCTGCCGACCAACACCATCCCGACCACCCTCGACCGCTGTCTGGCCGTCACCATATCGAGCACCCCTAGAAGGGGAATCGAGCACAGGGGGTGCAACCAAACCCTGCCTTTCATCTGTCAGTACAACGTCGACTGTCCGAAACTCTGCGTCAAAAACGTTCGCTTGAACAAGCTTATATTTAAATTGATTCAAATAAAATGTTTTTAAGGACTCGCTGTTCAATGCAGTTGGAAACTTGATGAGTATTGGTCAAAATTAGGTCCAATCAATTTACTCCAACGTGTCGCTCTTTTTTTCAGACAAAGCCGCTTACGGAATTTGGTACAACATCGGAAACTTGACGTATCTCTTGGGAAACAAGCCGGTTTGTCTCTAATTCATTTAAAATCCATGCCTCAACTCTCGGTGGGCAGGTGACTTGGGCTGGCAACTACCAGCAGTGCTGCGCTCTGGGGATGGAAGCCCTCAACATTGACAACGCGGCCGAGCAATTGGGACTAACAAGATTCACGATCGTCAACATAGGTTTAACGCAGGTTAAGACGAAGAAATAATACAAATTCGAGTTGATTTAAGCCAACTGGAGTGCAAACTTCAACTACTGGACTTCCGGTACGTGGCAGGGGGCACCGGTGGGCAAGTGGGCGTGGTGCGAGCCCAATGGGCCCACCGTTTTCACCCAGGATCTTGATTGGGAGGACAGACAGCCAGACAACAAAGGGGGAAACGAGAGCTGCGTCCACTTCCGCTTCGTTTTAAACTACACAGGCGCTGTCTTGACTGACAGGAACTGCTCCAACAAATATATTTTCGCTTGCAAGGTGAAATTTAAAAAGTATTCTCTTATTTAGCCCCTGATTTTATAATGTAAAATTGAACCTTACATCACTTTAAGACATTTTGATTTTTAGTATTAGAGATAGTAAATAGCTAATAAATACGTTCCAGGGTCAACTGAGCACAACTTCGAAGCCGTGCGTTGCTCCCTGTCCACAAACCATCTGCCAAAGAGACGTAAAAACATAATAAAGAATTAATCTTAATCCAAATTACTGCTTTCTTCTTTTGTAGTATAGCCTTTTCGACACAGAACAAATCCTCTATAGTAAGCACTTAATGCATATACATTAAGGGATAATAAATTTTGATCCAAATTCACAGACTATTTTTCGTACGGCAACTGGTACGATGCTTGCGGCAGAAATTTTCTAATTTACAGAAAGAACATGGTATGGATACCTTTAATAAAGGTTTATGCAATAATTGTTGTCCTCAGTCAACGTGGGAGACTGCCCGGACTCATTGCTGCAGTGTTGGTTTGACCCTGGCCTCGATGGAGTCGACGGGAAAAGCGAATTGTTTTTCCAAAATCGTCTCCAGTAAGAATTGAACCGAACTAAAAAATCTTTTATTTTTATGAATTTTTAAAGAGTTTGCTCCCGTGACCTTTGGCGACTTCTGGCTTTCCGGCACGGACCTGGACTGCGATTCGAACTTCCGGTGGTGCTCGATGAACCGTGCCTTCGAGGAGGCTGAGCTCAGGTGGAAGGTTGGTCACCCTGTAAAAGGCCTGGATTGCGTTTACCTCGAAGTGAGAAACGAATCTTTGCTTTTGGCCACTGCCGACTGCGCCGAAAAGAAAGACTTTTTGTGCGAGGTGCGCAAGAAGGCCACCTCTCAAAAGGCCATGCAAACAGAGTGCGCAGAAATCTGGAACATCACCTCACGTATATGAGAATCTATGAAACAAATTAAAGTGTTTAATCTAATCATTCACGAAACAGAGCAAATCGACCTGCTTTTGAACGCGAGCGCCTTCCTAGCGACCTCTTTCTCACTCAATCTCAAGGTTATTAAAATTTTCTATTTGATCTTTGGTTAATAATTTTATTTTACAGTGCTTTTTGAAATGCATCGGAGTCGAAGTTGGATCGGTAAACAGTTGAATGTAGACACCTTAAATTTAAAATTTAAATCTTGTGAATTCAAGTTTGACATCGGGAGCGGTTTGAACAGCATCAAAATGTTGCGGGAAATAGAACTCGTGTCGCAGGAGGAGCCGACGAGGCTTCAACAGGGATTTGTCGCGCACGACGAATGCAGTGGAAAAAGTTTGTTTCACATTTTAAACTGTTTATCCATTTATAAATTCGATTTGCGTTCAGAACTTGACGACGAATGCGTGACTGCGTACGAGACGTTCAAGTGCGGCCAGGAGAAGGAGCCCGCGTTGCTCTCAGAAATCGTGCAAAATAATTTCGGCAATAGCACCATAGTTCGCATAGAAATTATTTCAAAGTTGAAGATTTTAGCAGAGTAAAATTTCAGTTCAAACCACCGACTCCTCGCGTTCCTCCGCCCCGGACTTGTTGGATCTCGAATGCATTCCCTTGCGTGAAAAATGTAGGCCATTTGGCATTTTAGGTTATTATTCGGTTTAAATGATTTAATGTTGCAGCAAACTGCCACCGATCTTTTAAACAAAACTCGTTATGGTAAAAGAAAAAGCACTAATCTCTCTTTACACTTAAATTAACTTTAACAAATACGTATTTATAGATGGCAATGGAACCTTGATGACGAATAACAATATGACGGTCTACGTCTCAAATATGGTTGCATCTCTGGTAAGATATAAAATTTCCAGCAAACCGGTGGGGCAAATATTTTGTTAATTCTCGCCATATTGCAGAATCCGATTGATGCGTACAAACACTGCTGCTCAATTGGAATGAAGATGCTGGAGCCCGAAACCAGGGCAGAATCTAACTTTATCATGTCAACCTTTTGTAAGTTGAAATGCTTAGGTTCTGAA
Organism: Cloeon dipterum; assembly: GCF_949628265.1. NCBI lineage: Eukaryota > Metazoa > Arthropoda > Insecta > Ephemeroptera > Baetidae > Cloeon > Cloeon dipterum. Next base: position 36,017,726 of record NC_088789.1, on the reverse strand, counting down.
AAATTTTGAACAGTTCAAATGACTACAGGGTCCCAACCTGTTCATTGTAACTCCAAATTTTAATAAATTTAAAAATCCTTGCGAGAATATAGCGCGCGTTATGTATCTGTTATGTTATGCAGAATAATCTCTTCGAGCGTATAAATTAACAATTTTTTTCTTCTGCGCAGCGAGTAATCATTACGCACTGGTGGGTGAAACGGAGTTCATCAACCAGTCGCACGAGGTGTGGTGCCAAAGCCGCAAAGTCTTGCCGGACAACATGTACTACGACCTACAATCCAGGTACCCAAGCGCGCCGTCGATCCTCACAGCGGATCACTTCAGTAGAGGTTTTATGTCTGTGACCATGGCTGGCTCTGACATCGTCGATTATTTCTTATACCCGGAGAAGTACAACTTCACTTACACTGGATTGAATAAATTCCTCTGCGTTGAAACCTAGCGAAAAGACGCAAAAATCAAGATTGTCTAGGTTTTTCGAGAGATTGAGTTTTATTTGCACAACTTATGTCTTATGTTTTGTTTTATACGCACGTTTGAATAAAAGCGTTCTAAATAAATTTTGCATATTGTACCTGATTTCCAATGTATTAGGCCGTTTTAACGAAAATTGTTTCTTTTCCTTTTGCTTATCAAGATTTATAAAAATAAATTTGTGTAATTGAAGCGAGACTGAATATCAGACGCTCTTATCGTTGTCCACCGACAATTTCCGCTCCATCTGTTAGAGGCAGGCGTGGAAGTTAATTTTATTTCTAAATACACGCGACATAACTACGAAACATTTTATTTGAGTTAGTTTTTAAAGTTTAGAAAGACGAACACGTCTTTTTGATGTTCTCGTTTGCACAGCATCGCTTTATTTCGTTTTTAGCTCAACCACAACAAGCCGAACGATAGCAGATTGATGAAGCATAGTTTTGAGATGACACCGACTGTAGTCTGTACTTACATCTATGATTTTTTTGTAATATTTCCTGATTGAAAAAAATCAACCTGTATATATGTATCTGGATTAATTAAAAGTGCGGTGAGCCAGCCTTGTTTTCAACCGCTTTAATATCGGGACGCGTAATGCTTTCAACAAAACTAGAGCTTTAATTTGTTGGGCGAAGCAAATACCTTTTTTCCTTTGCAATTTATTAAAAAGCCTCAAAATCTAACTCCATAGAAACTATCATCGCTATCATCCTTCCATGCGATTTTTTAAATTTTCTGCAGATCGCATTTCGCATCTGCTTTGTTTCCCTTCGTTCGTTAATTTAATATTGGATAGTTTGTGCCTGCTCCTGGTCAGCCAACATGATCGAAAACGCGGTCACGCAGCGACAGGAAGATGGAAGAGTCACTCAAGGCCACAAAACCAAACCAAAACAACGGAAACCAACAGCAAAAATGCAGCTACATTTCTCAAAAAATTCTCAATTCTCTGTCAGTTTTGAATTATACCGCTCACATTTACTAAAGGAAATTTGGAATTGTTGCATCCCTTGAATTCATCTAAAGGGGTGTGTGACTCATTCTTTTCCTCCCTGAGAGGGTCAGTGTTCACCCTCGCATTTCACAGCAAGCGTTTTAATAGTTCTATGAAATTTTTTGACGATTTATCTAAATTTCTGCGTTTGAGTTTATTTCTAAAAACAATTTTTGAAAATTTAACATCAATTTTTTTAAATCATTTTGCAGTTAAATAGTTTTGACCCGTACAAAAGATATCAAAATTATGATTAACTTCTCTATGTTCAACAAGCTCGATTTTTTCCCTTTGAGAAATTAACGCAGATTTATATATTAACAGGAAATTACTTTATCTCCCAAAATAGAAATTTTCACACCATTTCCTCAAAATCATGTATTTTTCAGCCTAGATCTGAAAAGGAAAAAAATTCTCAAAGAAAAACTCGCGGCTAATAAAATGAAAGTGTTGAAAGTGGCCTAGCTAAATTACGCGACGCTGGTTCCAATTCTTTTTCAGAGCTGATGGGAAACGCGTTTAATATTTATATTGATCAGGGACGAAGCCAAGGACCCCCTTAAGACCGGTTTAACACAAATACAAATTAAAAAGGAATAAAAATAAATTTTCAACACTCACCGGTCCGGTTTTCCTGGAATTTCGGCTCCGAAGTCCAAATTCTCATCCCCGTAGCTGAAAAAATAAAACACGACATCATGAAACATTATTTTTTACATTTTAAGGAGCAGATATTCAAGCGAAAAAAAAATATAAAATTATTTTAAAATAGCTAGAAAATGTTGAGCGTGATTTTTTAATTTAATTGAAAGTTTTTAATGTCAACTCTTTGAAAAATATTCATGATTTCCAGATGAAAAAGGGCAAACATACTAAAAATGACACCAAAAACACTCCAATCAGACAAGAAGCTTAGCAGAAATATGCAAAAAATCTCGCTGACAGCACGAACATCACAAAATTGAAACCAGCTTCCAAATATCTCATTCTTACAACAATAAATCTCAACAAAAAGGCCAAATTTCAGCAATCCGCCTTCCTGGCCATCGGCCGCGGGTCGGCCGTGGTCCTTGGAGACCACAGGCCGCCTCCCAGGCCATAGGATTCCGGCCGCCGTGTGCCGAGCACCTTCGTTTACTCAAAATTCAGTGCATGGCGCATGCGCATACGCGCTCGCCGCTTTCATCACCAAGAAATTTCTCAAATCGCCAAATTTCGGCCCGAAAATGGTCGCAAAATGACGGCCGTGCTCTTGCGAGTCAGAAACAGTTTGATTTTCGAAAATGCATTGAAAAGTTTCCGAGATAAGAGCGAAAAACGAGAGCCAAAGAATTTTCCATTTGATTAACACGCGTTGCCGTAAGAACGCGTGTTAAAATGGCCGCAATGCCAATCATGACGCGACCTGGCGAGGCCACCTCTTTGTAATGGGCCGTGGCAGTGCTCGGGAGGCCGGCAGAGTGGCCGCAGTCGGCGGCCAGAGGCCATCAGTCGCGCAGAGATAAGTGTCAACCCTCACCTGTCCGCGGCTTTTCCTGGAATTTCTTCTGCGAAAGCACGTCCCCGGCGCCACAAACTGGACACAACACTCACACTGAACATTTTCAGCACTTAATCGGCACTCACGCACTCGCGAATTAACCTCACTATCCGTTTAAAATCAGAATAATGTCACTCGCGAACTCAAACAAAGCGGCGGTCTGCTGGCAGAGCGTGAAAGTAAACAATCGCACGAACTGGCCAATCGCGTCGTCTGGCAAAATTCTTGGACCAATCACGTGAGCTCTCCAGAGTGTGGCGCGAATTCAAATGGACGCGCCTAGCCTGGTGACGTCATAAAGCTCAATGAGGCTAGATGTTAATATTTAATAGGATAAAATCGAATCAAATCAATTGATAGAATGATAAGTTAATTAATAAAAAAGCGAACTATATTGCAGACTTTTTATTATTCTATGATCTAAAATACAACATTTTTACCACATTAGTGTAATTTTCCACATTTTTTAGAACAAACAACATTACAAAAAATTATCTTTAAATGTGTCTCAAAACAAAAAATATTATAAAAAATGTTCAATTCTTTTTTTATAAATTCAACTGTGTAATTTCAATGCCAATTTTTTTAGTTTAGAAAAATAATTTAGACATCTTGTTTTCCTTCACAATTAAAATAATTATGAACTTGCTACACCTAATACCTAGCTGCTAGCTCAGATGGCTAGGCAGTATAAAAGATAATATTATTATTATATCCAGGAAAAATCTGGGTTGAGGTCAAATAATTTCGACATTTTCCCAAATTCGGCCCGCAAAAATATCGTGAAAATTCGAATTTGGAAAATCGCACATTGGCAGACGCCCCTTAACAAGAGGCATCGATTGGAAAACAAATTGGCACTTTCCGGTCCATAGGGCCCCGCCTGTGCACCGAAAACAAAAGTTTGCAATGTCACAAATTTAGTTTTTCGGACTTAGATCGGCTCCTACGAGTCACAGAGTTAAAAACCAAAGTTAATTAGACTCGCCGTGAAATTCTGCGTCTTTTAAATCCTTTGGCTGCCCCCAAAACCTGCGCTATTTTTAAGTGTTTGTTATTTTTTTAGTTTTTTATTAAGTTCCTTCTGTTGTTGACTTAAAAATACGAAAAATAAAAAAGTAAGAGTCGAATCAAAGACCTGTCCGATGAGGGTTCATGGTCGATGGTCAGACGAGCGGCGGAATTTTATTGATTTAATATTTATTTTTCATATTTTTTCTTTTTGGTTTCGTTATATTTAAATAATTTTTTGTTATCCAAAATTTCAGCTACAATTAAGAATAAATGCAAGCGAGAATATTCCGTTCAAGTGAGAAGTTCGCAACTGGCACCTCTTTTAAACGCCGCGGGTTGCATACTTTCTTTTAATTGTGCACTTTATACAAGAAATTTAAATTATTCTACTCTGAGAAAAGCGAGAAAACAAGAAAAATGGTCAACTGTCCTCGCGGTTCCACGTTGCAGTTGTCTGGCATCTTTAATCTGGTCACTCAATTGGAATTTAAACTTGACGCACAGCCGTGGATTTCCCAATGATTAGTTTTATTTTGTTTAATACCAAAAGTTCAAATAAATATATATTGGAAATAACTCCTCGTTGTTTATTTATGTTCAACAAACCTCAAGTGGTCGCTTATTTCAAAAATGTATTATTGTCTGATGAATAAAATTGTTATTGTTTATGAAATTGCTGTCAATGTCAAGGTTGTTATCTTTTCAAATGAATTATTAAAATTGTTTATAGTGAAAAGCCAATTTTTGTGAAAATAACAGAGACCACAAATTATGTAAGATATATTATTAAATTACAAAATATTGTTCATTAATCACGCGTAATTATGTGACGCTGAGAGAACTCTAACTAAGTAGCGATGACGATGACTCAAAAATATTTTTAAGGTGGCGATCAATTAGTTAACGCAGATCCAACATTGGTTTAACTTTTGAGATCGTTCTACTAGCAAAAGGTTCCAAAGATTTCCAAGCGGCACTAGTCTTACATTTTAAGAGGACATACAGAATAAATTAATTATCTGTAAATCATTTATTTGTTGGAACCGTCCGAAACGAAATATTTAATTAGGGTAGAGCTGTGAAAACACATTTTTTTATAAATGTTTAAGAATAATGTTTACAGAAATTGGCAACAAATTAATATGAATAGTAAAAAAGGGTCATCGCCTTGACCTTCGTCCTTGTCCTCGCGGCTCAGCTATGTCATTTACAATTTTTTCATATGTTTAAAATTAATTTTACGAATATCATTTAAAGCTTTTCAAATTCAGTAATATGATACACCTTTTTTGCATATTTTCCGCCCTTGCCTAATTTCCCGAAAAACTATTTACAATTTGAAATGGCCTAAAAGGAGCTGTGTATCATGACAGCCAATTAAGAAAATATTAAAACTCCATCATGCATTCGATTTTCCCAGAAACCCCTTTTAAGAAAACTTATTAATTTACAATTTAATTAGTTCTATTGACATCATTATGTTGTAATTTGTATTTATTTAAGCTCTAGTATGTATTTAGGAGACTTAATTTCCATTGGTAGCGGTGATTTGAAAAGCCTACAAATTCGATCATATCAGCTCTCAGTATAATATTTAACCCCTTTGAAAGCTAATTGAATTTGCATCAGTTTGGAATAGTTTTAGAATGGTGTTAACCCGGAAGGTTGCTGTTCGTAAAGCATTTAGCAAAAAAGTCAGTTTTCATCATGATTGAACTTTAGCAGAAAAAAAATATATATTGCTAGAAATCTGAAAGAGTGCCCTAGAAAATGCAATGCTACTATTTATTCATGAAGCATTCGCTAGCGAACCTGCCCAGCGAGCAAATTGTGTTCGTTTAATGTTCTAGAACATTCCACTGATGTTTGGGGAACATTCAAGCGGAATGTTACTGACACACGAAAATGTGACGCTTTTTAAACGTTAGGGAACATTCCGATTGAATATTACTTTAAGTTTGTTTTATGTTCTGTGAATGTTCCGAGAATATTCCTTGAAGCTCTTTTAATATTCAATGAATGTTTATATAATATTCGTTTGATGGCCGATGAATGTTAAGCAGCATAAATGAAACACATGGAATATTTTTAAATTGTATTATTTCAGTGAAGTTTTATTGCATCAATATAAATTAAATGGGTGTCCAATGAATCCAGTTATTCATTTTGCTTTTAAATTAAAAACATTCAACGCTTAACCGCGCACTTCTACCTTAAAATATTTGAAAATAAAACAAAACTTAACGATTTTTGCAGTGATTAAATAATGATAAATAGAAGAACGCGACTATTTAAAACTATATATGTATATGAGAATCATTTTGGTTAAATCATTTGCTTATCAGGCTTCCAATAAATACCGTCCTTTCATGAATTACTACAAATAGAAATTACACAAAATAATGATCATATATGCCTGCGCATGTCGGTTCAGACTTGAAGACGTGTTGAGTGAAGTCTTCTCAGCCGCTGGCACGAAGCTGCGGTGTTGATTTTTGTATTGGCCTGAGGCTGCAGAGGTGGCTGCTTGTCAACAGAGGCGCGCAAAAATATCAGGAGATGCCCACTGAATGAATTTCGGCGTACGTTGGCTTCGAAGACGGCGCTGGCTCGGTCCTCGTCTCAGACCCTGCCAAATCACCATTCATAAATAAATTAGTATTAAATCGCTAAACTAGACACTTTCAAGGAGTACAATCAAGATAAATTTTTGTGCCACTCTTTGAGACAGCAATTCAGGCACCTCCTTAAGGTTTGAATATAACTGAATAAAAATAAATGGAAAAGAGATTTTGAACCTTTGGTTTGAAGAGTTTTGTGGCAAATGTCCCTCTCTCAGCATTTTCTCTGCCGCTGGCACGAAGCTGCGGTGTTGATTTTTGTATTGGCCTGAGGCTGCAGAGGTGGCTGCTTGTCAACAGAGGCGCGCAAAAATATCAGGAGATGCCCACTGAATGAATTTCGGCGTACGTTGGCTTCGAAGACAGCGTCTTGAACAGCGCTTAGGTTCTGGAATGAAATGAATGGATTTTATCAATGAAAAATCGCATTTTTGTGTGCGTTAAGTTGACTAATCAAATTAAAATTAACAGATGGACAAGCAATATGTTTGTTAAATGGCAAAAATAATTATTTACGGTAATCTGATCAATAGCAGAATAATGTGGTTACCAATTAAGGGTAAAATTTTGAACCTTTTAAGGAATCGTATGCAGAAGAGGCAGGCTCACCAGTCTTCCTTCAGATGGAACAACCATGGCTTTACAAATGAACTCTGTGATTGGCAGCTCCTTAGTCTCTTCAGTAAATTTTACATACATCATTCCAATGAATGCAGAGTTACAGACATGATTGTTAAAATAGGGTTCATGAGAACTTAAACAAATGCAATGCACACGACACGGAGATATCCTATGATTTACAGATACTGCTTTGAAAATTTGTTTCCGTTCGTTCACGAGAAAAGAGTCTCCTAGAGAATCTAACTTAAAGAAGAACTTTCGGAACCAAACTTTTACAATTATGCCTTGTCTGTCAAATTCAAAACGTGGCTCTAAATACAACTTCTGTTCAAGACAGTCAGACTCATTAACAGGTATTGAAAGTGTTTCAGACCTGCGCCTGATGATTTGGGAAACCACATTTGGGCCAGCTTTTAAATGCCGTTTGAGCATTCTCAATGCATCTTCTGTGCTGTAGCTAGAAAAGTAATCCAACGGTTTCTTGATGTGATCCACGACGTCGGGAAGATGCATGATGGTGTGAATATTATAAATCCTGTGGCTCTCACCGAAAACATCTTCAAACTTCTCGACGAATGATTTCAAAAGTTTTCGGGCTTCTTCAACTTTTTCCGGAATTGTACATAGCTTTCCATTCCTTAAAATGCGTACCGAAACAAAGAGACGCACGAAAAGATCCTCAGTGTCTTCGGAGATAAGATCCTTGAAGAGGATTAACAGGAGGTAGGTATCAATAAGCCTGTACATACAGGCTTTCCAGCCGTGAATCTTGCGAAGAGGTGTTAACTTTCTATTAAAGTCACTGGGAATAAAGGGCATCACTTCGTCGATTCGGTTGTTCACTATTCGCACCTTTTCGGCTTGCAGTCTTTGGCCGCCTCTTGCCTCCGTTAGAAGGTGAAATAGAAGCCGCTTCATCACTCCTTCGTCTAGAAGGTGCATGGGATCCAGAGCAAAATCGTTAATCATGTCAATGGATACGACTGTTTCAAAGCATGAGTCGTATCTGTGATGGTCTTCGTCTGCCCGAGAAACAAAGGTTTGGTGTGTACGCAATTCAAAGTCAGTGTTGGAGGGATAATGCATTCGGTGGTTTAAACGAGATGCTGGAGCTACACATCGCTCACAACCTTTGGTAGCATTGTGCCCCACACAGCCTTTCATGAAGGATCTTGCCGGCGTATCCGCAGTCAAATAGAAGAGCTTGAATACACAGTCAACATCACAAATTTTAACTGTCTTTCCAATCAGGCTGGACAATTCAGAGCAAAACTCGTGAAAAAAGTCAGTGTGGGAGGGCTTCTTTTCACCACAATACACCTTTACCAAAATTGGCTTGGTCTTGAACAGTCTGAAATGGATTTCCGCCAGGAGTGGCCAGCACGTACACTGCTTCAAGGGACCCTCAAATGGCTCAAAACCGTCGGTTGAAAAGCTGACCAACAGCTTCTTTTCTATCTGCAATGCTTTCAAGATGTCAATGTTACGAGAGGCCTCTTCACGAATGGAGTTCAATATTCCAAAGTAGTAGCTCGTGCCATCACCCTCTTCTTCACCATTTGCTGAAACGCGTCCCTTGCTTTGCACATCTGTTTCGAAGATGGTAACATATCGAGTTGGCAAATCATTCAATTCTTCGGGAAATACCGATTTCAGGCTTCTGGCAAGATCCTCAAACAAGGATAGAGTCGTTGTTGGATACTTGAGGTGCAAATTTTTAAATATAGTAATAACTTTTTCAGTGCTAGAGTCAAAGTCTTGTTCTGAGTTTGAAAAATTGTTCAGCGATTCACAAGATGACGGCAGGGAATCACTAACACACATAGATGACGAGCTTGTATCATGTAAATGATGCGGACTGGATAAACATTCTGCTGTTTCTCCGTCTTGTTCAACATGAGTTGCACCATCAGGCGAGTCTGGTGGTAAATCAAAAGTCAACCGATGATCTTCGGGTAAAAAATCAATATCAGACGAGTTGCTATCGTCTTCTTCCAAGGCAGTCAAAAACTTCCTTCGCCCGCGATGCTTTCTCATGCGTTTAGTGCTCATTTGCCAAGAGAATACTGACTCCCAGAGCACGAATCTTCAGTGTTCGATGAATCACTTCCTTCTTCTTCTTGATCACTTTCTGACAGTGAATACTGTCCTAAGAGATCTTCCAAATCAGCCTTTTCTCTCAGGTCTGCAGCTCTCCCTCCTTGGCTAACGCCCTTTGATTTTTTCTGAAAAAAATAAAACAATGACAATAAATATAAATAAAAATGCAAATACTCGGTATTATGTAGTGGTGAATATTAACATTACTTTAAATTAATTGACACAAATTGAAGCATTTTCTCATTGCATTAAATTAATTTGTTAAGTTTTCAATTATGAATGATACAAATAAATTCAATCAAAATTACTGTGCCAACTAATGATGTGTTAACACACAACTATTGAAGCTTAAGACTTTTTGCTGAGTTAAAAATGATTAGAAATGAAGCGGCGCACATCGGAAAAAATTTGTGTGGTTCATTCACAATATTTATTAATTGCTATGCTTTATTAGATTAAAAATTTTATTAGATGCATTTAAAACCTTTTTTAACTTGCGCTGCGTAGCACCTTTGGACGAGTCTGGTCGGCCTTTTCCGCCTGCTGTTAGGTAACGGCTGATCAAATAGTTGATGGACGAGTTGCCTTGGTACTTGACTTGGCCGTGATGGCAAACTTGCTTGATGGCAGCTGGAAACAAATTGGAAACAAATTTATGATGAAATTTAATTTTTCAAACTAGGCAAGGTTGTTTCGTGTTGAGAAAAAATGATAACAGGCTTCATCCTCGTTGTTTTCATTTTCTTCAATTTGATTCTCGACTAGTTTCGACATCATCTACTGCCTCATGAATATGACGTATTTGATGACGTCCAAACTGGCAAGGAATTAAAAACACGAGGTTGAAGCCTAGTTTATTTTTTTAACATAAAATTTAACTCTCGATAAAACTCCTTTTATAATATATTCATAAACGTTCATCACGAGCTCACATTATTTTGCAGCTTACCAATAAGAATTTTGCACACCATGCTCTTCTTAATTGGGATTTTTATCAAGCTTGGCTTGGTGGGACACTTCTTGGGCTTGGCGAACACCAAGAGCATAGAAATGCTCTCGTCTAAAAGAGTCCTGAGAGCAGAAGTAACAATTTCCTTGAGATCTCCTCCAGACGAGCAATCAATAAGGATATTGTACTACAAAAATCATTTCTTAACATTGATACTTTCAAAAAGATAATAAAAATATTACGAGTGATAATTGCTTGTCTCTATCTCCTTTCAAAAGCTCATTCAAATCGTTGAAGGGTTTTGCAGTTCCATCGGTACTCTCGAGTGGCAGGCCAAATTCATCAGTGTATTCTTTAGTCGGTGCCAGACCCTTTTTAGAACACGCTTGGTGCAGCATGGATACTTGCTTAGCCACCTGGGTGAGCTTGTCCATATATTCCTTGTGGAACGTTTTCTGGTTTACTACCAATTCTGAGAGGACATCTGAGCATAATGGACGATCTAAGTTCTGACATTAATTTGATAATATTTTATCTTACTCTCAAATTTGGTCAGGTCAAATGAAGTGGCAGCTCGACTTTGGGTTTCTACGCTCGAAGACTTTGCATTTTCAAACTCCAATGTTTGATCTTGATCTGAAATACATTAGGAATCCATTGTTTTAAGTTAATTAAATAAAAATGAGTCAGAACCTGGGGGGGACAGATCCAGCAGCTGATCACACTCGGTTTCAAAATCTAAGTTTGAATCTGGCTGACAGTGAGGGCTCAAGTCTTCATCATCAGCGTTTGTTTCATCAATGAAGCCAGAGAGTCCTAAGAGATCAAAACCATCTGTGTTGCTTGTCGACTTTCTCGAGTCCATGCGCAAAGCTTGCGTACTTGGTGCGCCCTCCCCTACCTGCTCAGCAGCACACTTGCCGCTACCTATGTAAATTAAAATATCAAATAATATTGTACGTTATAATTAATGAGTTATTGTACGTTTACTTGTCTTCTGCGAACTTTTGGATTTGGCCTTCTTCGCCGCTACTGGACCCTCACCAATTGCGTTGTACCGCTTATTGGGGATTTGTCGTCTTCGGCCATTCTCCTCTTCGCTTGTGGCCAATGGCTTGATGCCAGTCCTCACCAGAACATTTTTGTTCTGTTGTGATCGTTCGTAGGAGTCTAAAACATTCAATCTTTTAATAGAGAGAACCAAATAAATGGAAAAAGTGTATATTTATGCTGTGATTATATATAATTTCATTCTTTAATTAATAATTATTAAACGTAAGGAAAACTTGGATTGAAATCCCTCAAACATTCCGTTTTTACTGCGAAAACACTTTTCAGAAATTTTATTTTAATGGGATCCATTGTACATTATTTTGATATAAAATTTCCATTAGGGTATACACAACATGCATTATTATATGTTAGTGTGTGATAAGTGGAAAACCATAATCTAAATAAAATCTTACTGCTAAATCCTTCGATGGTTCCCTCACATGCAAGTGCGCTACTAGCATGCACTCTCCCACATTTGATTTTGAGGGATATAATTGAGTCTGGACTAATGAGGTCTGGGTTGGGATATTCAAAGTGTACTTTTCCATCCTTAGATTTTGGGAACTCATTAGCCCAATAACAGGGGATGGTTTCAACATCGCCAGCTTTCCTGCCATTGGGCTGTACTTCATCTCCATATCTAACGATCATGTATTTTTTTAATTTGGACCGATCCATTTCAAGAGCCTTTTTCTGAAAATTAAGTTTGACAAAATATATTACAGGAAAGAACATTTTTTGCAAGCTCATTTAGAAGTGGCATGCAAAGTTTCTCCATGCGCATAAATTTCGCGTTAAAAAATGCTTCACTAATCATGCATGCATTATTATTATAATTTTGAATTAAAAATGTGCAGCTAAAAATTGACAGCATTTATAATTCTAATATATTTAGGCAGAAGCATGTAAAATTACAATATGTGTATGTATGTATCTGAGAAATTTAAGAGGCATCATTTTCACAATCCAGAACATAAATTTTATTGTGAGGGATTCTTGTTCATATTGTATAGCATTCGTTTATAAAATGAATTTGAAAATTCCTCGGATTGCATGTAAACATTATGTAAATTTGAATGAATAAACAAAAAATATACGTCCCAGATCCCAGACAGGATTCTAACAAAATTATCAGATTGAGCATGAAAAATGGATAGGATATTATATGCATGAGCAGTGTGCGCGTACAATACATACACATATAAGTGAGAGGAAAATAATTTAAATTATGAAAAAAATGCCGAATAATGCACACACACAATTCATCTCGTTACACACCTGAACGAACCACTGATGCAGCATATAATTTATGGATTAGTATAAATACTCATAAATATGCATCAATAATTTTTAATAGTTTTTGCGTTGTGTGGTGCTGCATTTTTAATTACATACATAGATACATACATGCACGACAAGATTATACTTACATAATCGAACTGAAACGCTTAATGTCTCGATCTTCTCAGCACTTCCGCTATATCTCAGAGGAATCTGGACAGGATGCAAATTATCAGGGTATGTGTAGCTCGAGATGGCTTTCCTTTTGGCAACATGCGGCGGGAGACCACCAGCACCCGTTGCACATCACAGTCACAGGTCACTGAACTTTCAAGGCTGGGACTTGCGGTGTGAGCAGTGAGCGCTTCCGCGCATTGTCAGCTGCTTGCACTCATTCAAATCTCCACCTAGTGTTTCCCTACCAAAAGTTAAGAGCTGGGTGAGAGGAAGTTGCGCGCGAAAATTTTAAATATAATTATATTGACATGAGACCGAGACCACCTGAAAATTCAAAATTCGCAGATTCATTTTCATGCCTGATACGCGCGTAGGCAACGCGTGAATTCGGGACACATGACGCTGAAATTTTCTTTGGATTCGAGTTATATTCGCACTTATGGTAGACTCACACTTCTCGCTAGAATAGGGCGCATTACATATTAATTTATTCTTCGATCCCATCAGACAACGAGAATTAAGTGTGCGTGAGCGGAAAGTGTGAGTCCCCCATATACTTAACTTAATTTTTATTTCCCACGTACTTGCTGATTGAGATCAATTATGTTGAGACACACACACTATCTTGCAAGAGGCCTTGTGAATTCGGCGATTTTTCAATTAAGTCGGCAAGAGCGACGCAGAGGGACGCGCGCGAAGCTGATTGAGTGCTGCAAATTCGCAGCAGCAGCAGCCTAATCGGCTTTGTTTTGGTTTTTGAGCAATTACTAAAATGGCGCATGACCAGTTTTTAAATTAACGCATGCGCGTAATTAATGTTCTATGCATGTTCCCTGAACATTCAAAGAACATAAAACCATTTTTTAATTTTTGAGTCGATTTAATATCTTAACGGAACATTCAGCTACATTCTATTTATGTTCATGTTCCTCGAATATAAATGAATATTCATCGAATATAGAACATAGAGATAATGTTTTAACCTGAATATTAAATGAACACAACATTACTTCCACACAAAAGGAATGTTCTTTTAATGTCAAAATATTACTTGAACAAATTTTGCTCGCTGGGTGATGTCACTTGCAAATAAGCAATCAATTGTTCTTATCGACAGGAGAAAACTCCTAGAATAGTGAACTTGACCTAGAAGATGTATGTTGTGCAAAACTAATGCCGAGTGAGAAGGTTGCCTCCACGGAAATAAATTTGTCAAGCGCGAAAATAAGTGTTTGGCCACTAACTAAATGCAAAAATACAAACTTATTCGTCCTATAAAATTTAAATCAATTAGAAGTAAATTTGTAATTCGTGAAGGATTAATGTATTCTGAAGTAGACATTAGTTCTCATTAAGTTGATTTTACTCTTAATTGAATAGCAATCAGATAGAATATAAATTACGCTGAACTGATGTCACATCTATTCATTTACCAGTAGGACACCCGTAACGAAACACTTTCCTAGCACCTCTTTTCAACTTCCAAGATGTCAATCGTTGATTTATCCTACATTGTAAGTAATTAACTTTAAATATTTCAGCTGCGTGTTAGAGAGTGGGCACTCCAAAGGGGTGTAGGTCAATTTTGATTAATTGATAGGTTGGAAACCTAATTAAATTTAGATTCCATGATCTAAATAATTGAAATTGCTTTCCCAACTAGTTTTTTGAGGTTACTCTAATTTCTTTCATTTCTGTTAGACGGAAGAGGGAGGGAAGAAACACCAAAAATCGAGGCCAACGTGCAGGTATAATGTGACACTAGAACATTTTAATAACGCAAAATCCAATCAAATGAAACATTTTTTCAGTTTATGCATCCGCTTCACTCTCATTGCCCTTTTGATAATTTTGCTGGTCGTTGCGACCACCACCACCATTTTCTTTTTGCTAGACAGCGCTGGTAAGTTAATTGGATGCATAATATATCCTATATGACATCTGCATTTTACAGAGACCCATCATGACGAGAAAGGCAACAATACCACCACACCACTACCACAGACAACAGCAACCACACCACGACCAACAACCACCACCACTACACCACGCCCAACAACAACGACTACCACCACCACACCAAGACCCACCACAACCACAACCACCACCACACCACGACCTACAACAACAACCACACCACGACCAACAACCACGACCACCACAACCACCACACAAAGACCAACCACAACCACCACTACACCACGACCAACAACAACTACAACCACCACCACACCACGACCAACAACCACGACCACCACAACTACCACACCAAGACCCACCACCACCACCACACCACGACCAACAACAACAACAACAACCACACCACGCCCAACAACAACGACTACCACCACCACACCAAGACCAACCACAACCACAACCACCACACCACGACCAACAACAACAACCACCACCACCACAACCACCACCAAACCCCCACCACCACCAACATTTACCGTCATGATTTCCATTAACAACGACGAGAGGTATTGTGGTGGATCCCTGATTAAGAAAGACAGAGTGCTGACTACTCAGAAATGCTGCATTGGGTGAGTTGTGGGTTCTGGCCGCAGAATGTAGGAATTGACAAACTTATCTCATCATTTCAGAGCGGAAACATTCAGCATCTTCATTGGCGGTATTGACGAACCCAGACGGCCGATCGGCAAGTCCAGTAAATGCAAAAATCACGATAGTAGTAACATCGACGACGGTGTCTGCGTTATTCACCTGGACGCTCCAGTTTCTGGCGAGCGCTTCACAACCATCCGTTTGCCGTGGAGCTATCAGTGCTCAGAAACCTTCGAAGGATACAAAGCGACCATCACTGCCTGGGGACGCACTTCGAACGGTACCAAAATTCCCTTTGGTGTTTGCCAGGGGACAAATTTTTAATTCCCAACTTGCTTGTTTAGATGACGCCGCCTCCGACACTCGGCTTATCCACTCTGACGTCATCGTCAACGAAAAAAAGTTGTGCAAATTTGTTTACCCTAAGCTGAGCACCGAAGGGACAATGTGCACGCGTGACACAAAAGAACCCGACGATTGCGGTGTACGTTTCATTCGCTTTTTTGCTCCTTAAAATTTATTTACAAATTTTGCCCACAGGGATACGCTGGCGACCCCCTCACCATCACTGATTTTGACGGAGAGGAGACCCAAATTGGAATCGCCAGCTTTGGTCCTCACACAAAAGCAGACTGCAACAGAGAAACTGGTTCTCCTGACGGCTTCGTCAGAATCACATCTTACCAATACTTGATCAATATTTGGAGTGATTGAGATATCCGCCCTTGAAGCTCTGTCGAGGATCGTTTTGTAATAAATCAATTTATCCAAGTTTCAAACTTTTGAAATATCTTTTGGCCAACCCTTGCATCGGCTTTTTAACTTATAAAATCGGCAGCTTTCCTCTATACCTAGAGCGAGTATCTTTTAAACTAAATTCCCTTTAGATTTGCAAAGTCCCGTATATTTTATCATCTATAGATGAATTAAAATGAGAAAAATATATAAATTCATTAACAAAAATTTGGTAATTTGTGATTATAAGTTATTTTATTAATTTTTTCCTTTTTGAAAACAAGTAATAATCCTAAAGGGTTTGTTACGTTCTGTGTTTGTGTAGATGGACTATTTTTTCTCTATGTTTTTGTGTTCTTCCTTTTTATTGATGTGTTTGTGTACCTATTTACTAGCAAATAATAACACTTTGCTTGTTAACATAGACAATAATTGATGGATCTAAAAAATAATATTTTTACTGTTTCATCGAGCTTGAAATAAGTCGACGAATGTTCTGCTCTGCTGAAACTCACTGCTTTCGAACATTGGTACATCAGAAGCGCCATCTTGCTCCAAATCAATTAAATATTTCTGCGCGGCGAGAAAATCTGCGAAGGTGGAGCACGAAAAATAGACCTTTTGGTCCTGATAGGTGGCCACGCCGAAGTCGTTCAGCCTCCGCAACTCCTCCGTTCTCACTCCTTCGGCAGGAATCGCGGTTTTTTCGAGGAACTGCGCTGCCACCAAGCGGTGAAGCTCCAAAATTGATTTAATTCTCTCCTCCGCGACCTTGTTGTATCCATTTTCCTTCAGCAAACGCCTTTCCACTTTGTGCCAGATTAATTTTTCGCAAATTTCGTACAAGTTGCATTCACCGTCGCGGTCGAGCAGGAAGGAAAGGTGCAAAGGATTTTCCAGAATATCCTTCTGTTCGAACCTTTTCAAAAATTCCTCATTTTTCTTGCCCATTAACTGCACGAATTCGATTTGCTTTGCTTCGTCGAAAGGTTTGATCTCGACTGAAACAGCATTTGCAAACAAATTCCCCTCGTGAGGCCTCGTTGCTATGCAGCATTTTACTTCCTTTTCTTGCAAAGCTTTCACATAAGTCAGGACCAAGTCGCGGACCTTTGGACGAACCTCATCGAATCCGTCCAAAATGACGAAGACCTGTTTCTTTTCAATCCAAATTTTGATTTCTGTTGTAGAATAGTGAGTCGCGTCTGCGAGGAATTGAATTTCGTTGTACGCAAAGTTCCGGCGGATGCTTGGAAGCGAGATGTACAAAGCTTTGACGTCCGATTTCCTCAGTTCCGACGCAAGTTCTTGAAGTACCGTGGTTTTCCCTGATCCGGCGTCCGAACTCAGGAGCCAAATTTGAGATTCTTTTGACTGTTTCGTCTGTTGCACCAGCTCATCAAAGTTCACTTCTCTAATTGAGGAGTCTGCTGCATTTTTCAGCTGAAAATCTGGTTTGACAAACGTTGGCTGCCAATCAGGGAAGTCGAGGAGGTACTGAAGCGTCGAGTTGAGGAAACTTTTGTCCCCGCTAGAGGATTCGGTCGTCAGGACATGCGAAAGCAGTTCTTGCAGACTCTTCCCCTTTTTAAGGTCGCTTCCTCCGAGGATTTCCAGCAGCTTTTCGTACTTTCCTGCGATAAATTAGATTTTATTCAAGACAAAATCAGGAAGGACTTATACTTCTGCTGTTAAGCACGAGGACGAGCCAGCCACTGTGGCTTGTAGCTGTTAAATCAAATTCAGACTCGACGTTCACTTGAAAAACAAACTGCAACAAAAACCACCAATGAGTTAAATCGCGGTGGCATTTTATTTATTTTTTACCTTTTCATACGTAGTACCGACCGGTTCGAAAGTCTGGTTGATGACGAAAAAGATTTTGGGCTTGCCGATCCACCTGTCATTTCGCGAACCGACGAAATTGTGCAGAATCTCCTTCATCGATTCAAAATAATCTTTCACCAAAACGTAAACTTCGTTAGAATGTTCAGTTGCCCTGATTTCACAGAAGAGACAGGTCAAAATGCACCCAACTCCTTCATCGATCTCAAACTCTTGAACTGCAAGACCAGGATTTTTATCAGTTTAAGGTAAATCTATGTCGACAATTCATATAATATGTACCTTGTTTCAAATATTCTCTCAAGTCATTCAAGTTTCTTGCGCTCGACTCGAAGCCCAAATTCTCGGTGAGAGCTCTTTCCATTTCCTCGACATGCTCGTTCCGATTTTCGAACAAAATAAACGCCCTGCGGCCTCGCAGATCCCGTCCCGCGTCAGACTTCCAGGTGAAAAACTCGGACACCGGTTTAACTGTCGCTCCTTTCGCTTTTCTTGAGTCGGTCAAAGACGGGCGGATTGTTTGCTTCGAAATTCTATAGAAATCGACAAATTAACTCTAGGAAATTTTAACTTTATCTCTAATCCACCTCGAGAAGAAAAACCTGTTGTCCTGAGGGAACATCTTGACCTCGGGCGTCTGTCCCTGAGGTTCGTTCGTCGAGAAGTCGGTGAAAACCCTCGACGTTTCGTGAATTTGCCGCTGAACAGACGTCAGGACGTGAATCAGCGATTTGTCTTCGCTCAGCGAGTTCAAAACGTGGCACAATTTTTCCACGAACCAAGAGCCTCTTTTCTCGTCGCGATTCGCCTTTGTAGCTGAAAGGAAATCAATTAAGAAGTTATTTTGAGAGGAGAAGGAGATCTACTGTTCTTACTTTCGACCGTGGAGTAGAATATGACCAAATTGTGCATTTCCGGCGAGAATGTGATGCAACACGAATTCCTATTTTCGTTTCCCTTGTAGAAATTCTTTGAGCTAAATTTCGGGTCTTTCAAATCTCCTCGGCATGGCTGGTCAATTATTTAATTTATGTAGCATAATCGAGATGATGGGCATATTGAACAAACTCACTCCAAAATTAACAAGTTTCAGGCAATTTCCAAGGTCGGTCAGCTTTTTCAGGGACTTGAACACCTCCGCCGTCGAAATTTCGATATGACTCCCGCTCTGGTGGTGATCGGTGAATATTTTATTATCCTCTCCACCGTGCGAGAGGAAGAAAAGGACCAAGACTGAAGGTAAATCTATGCAGGAAAATTGTTTATTAGAAAAAGATAATGAAAATTTTCACCTTTGGAGGAGAAAAAACGCAGCAGATTTTCCTGGTCAGAAAGGAGTTTGAGCAAACTTCCTTTTTCCGGCGACTGGAGACTGCGGAAGTTGCACCGCCTGTTTTCTGCAAAGGTCTTCCGCAGGTTCTCAACGTCTTCGGCGTCTCCTTCTCGAAAAGACTCGGGCTCGTTTCGGAAATCGTAGTGCACGACAAGCACGAAAACACTTCAAAAACATACTTTTTGTAGAGTGTGTTAAAAATATAAAATACTCACTTGTCTGCGTTTTGCCGATTGACTTCTCCATCTTGATCCGACTCAAAGAACCCGAGACCCGCTGGTCCGTCAGGTCGACCCTGAGCCTCACCTGACTCAAAATCAGTTGCAGCCAAAATATTAATTAATATTTTACCTTTGCTTTCAATATTTCCCATATTTTCCTCTAAAAATTAAATTTACAGGAAATGAGCTTCGCGCAGTCCAATCTTAACTGCTGAGAAGGAGCACACGAACTGAATCGAGAGAAGACAGCGGCGGCGGCGGCGGCGGCGGCGGCAGCAAAAAGAGGAAACCCCTACTCCCCGCTCACACTTGGTGGGAAATTCAATCGGCGTCTTCTTCTCCCAGCCCGCTCTCTTCTAAAATCTCTATAAGCACAACTTTTTAATATTCTCAGTAAAAATTGTTGACTCTAGCAATTGCTCAAATATATTTAAATTAAAAAAATATTAAACAAATTTAAAATTATCAGAAAATAATTAATGCATGTCAAAGAAATTTCAAACGCCATCCAAAAAAATTAATTCAAATTTTGTATTATTATTTAAAGGCGAGAATTGGAGAGGTGACATCAGCGCAGCCTTGGCATTGAACTTGTTTTCGCTCTTTGCGTTCAGACAAGTCAAGTATAAATGTACACTCGTGCCAAAAAGAACAGAGCACTGCATCCAGCTTAATTCCGCTTCTTTGGCCCGATGTGCGTTTGTAAACCTTTTAGCACTCCGAATGTTTATTTTTAATCTTCAAACGCGTAGCATGTCCATTTAGAATTGTATTTTTATATCTACAAAAGGCCCAGAATTTCGTGTAAATTTTTCCGGCAAAAAGTGGAATAAAGGCGCGAAACAGGTATAATTCAAGTCTCGCGTTTGAATTAAGTCAATCGGGCCTAATTTGTTAAAAATAATACCGATTTTTCATTTTTGCGCTTCCCCGGATTTCCAATTGAAATTTCTCTTTAAAAGAGTAGAAAATATAATAAGTGCATCTGAATAAGTCCCCAGGCGCAATGCTTGCGTTCGTTTAGCGCCAGAACCGAGACGACTGTTCGGATAGGCCGCATAATCGCCTGCTGCGTTCGCGAGCAAAATAGTTGTACGTTGGTTTAAATTTTCCAGGGTGGTTAACCTTTACCCTGGGGGTCCTTACGTGGACTTTTATCCTTTTGTCATTTGAATTTAGAAAAGAAAATTAACTCTAAAAATCCCAGAAATCGATGAAAAATCACCGACATGATTTTTTGTCATTTTTACCCCCTAAAATGACGACCCCCAATTTTTAATGCAGGTTAATTTTTTCCAGGATGATAATCCGCTACCCTGAGCTTCATTTCGCAGGGTTTCAGCGTTATTATTTTGGATATTTAAAGAGAGGAGACTTTTTAAAATCCGTGAAAAGTGAGCAAATCAGCATTTTAATTTACAGGAAATCCATAATTAAATAAATACTTTTTTATTTCTAGGTTTGTCTGATCAAAACGAGCTAATTCAAATTGAATCAGAGGAAAATTAAACACAACTTTGAGTCCTGAGTGAGAGAAACCTTAATGGAAACATTTTCAGATGACAAGTACGGACTGTCAGGGTGTCAGGGTTGGTGACGATAAAATCAAGGCTCTTACAAACGCCTGGTGCTTTCGTACGTTAAGCGTCAGCGGGAGTTTAAAACTTATTTTTCCCTTCAATTCAACCCATGACGCGGCCTGCCGTGCAGAAGTTGCTCAGCCCCGAAGAGCACCGAGCCAAACCACGAAGCAAAAAAGACCAAATTTGCAGCAAAACTCCACATTCTGCTTCCACGTGAACTGAAAATTCTTGATTAAATAAATGCATTTCTGATATTTTAATTTATTTACATGGGATTCGGACCAAAAGGTAAATTTCCACAGGCTAAAATCTATTTTCCGTCTTTTAAAAATTAATTCCACAAGTTTATTTTATTTCCTGCAACTAAATTTACTAGTTATATTAAAAATAAAATCGATATGAGTTGGCAAAATCTCTTTTTTACAAGCGCAACTTAAAATTTGCCGCATCTTGAATAAAATAATTTTTTAAAATTAATTATTTTCTCAATCCGAATTTTTAACATTATTAATTTAAAGGCCTATTTTTGACGCATTTTAGAAAATATTTTCAGTTTTACAATAACAATTATGTTTTATATTAATTTTATTACTCAATTTTACTGATTACCAGTTAAAATTTCGCTATGAAAGAGTAGAAAACTAATTGAGCGAATTATCTGAAGTGACCAGGCGCAATGTTGCCATTCATTTGGCGCCAGTTTGGAGACGGCTCACGTGATTGGTCAATCGGTTCACCGGCTGATCGCAGCGGCCAATCATTATGCAGCTGTTTTCCCTGCTTACATTTTTAGTCTTGCTTTCTGTGTGCGCGGACCTTGATTGTTTTTGGACGGATTTTCAGGTGTTTTTCGCGAGTGCGGTGCCGAAAAAATACTAAAAAGGTGCAGTGCGAGTGTTGTGTCGTCGGACTCTCCGGTTTGCGGCGCCGGGGACGTGACTTCGGAGCAGAAATTCCAGAAAAACCGGACCGGTGCGTGTTGACACTTTTTATGTAAATTAAATTGCGATCACCTTGCCAGCATTCACGCGTGTTTTGAAATTTGAGCCAGGCCAAAATCCAATTTTTCAATTTTTAGCCACTATTTTGTGCGATCAGTTTGTTTTGCGGTCGTTTTATTTAGCGAATCGTGATCTGACGCAGCTTTTTGCGTTTTTGTTATCAATGAATGAGGTGCCAATTGGCATGTTTTGTCAATTGATTGGGCTTAATCGGTAAGGTTTCCTGGATGTGGCAGGTTTTTTCGTCGTCCTATAGAATTTTTCTATTTTTCCCGGCCATTCACCGCGCCGGAATAAAATATTTCGCCTGAAATTTGGCTCCTTCCTGCCAGATGAAACATTTATTTTATTTTAAAATTTATTCCTTCAAGTCAGATGAATAAAATTTTATGGTTCGCAAACAAATTGGCACAGTTTTTGTGATTGAGGAAACTTGAAGCCAAAGAACGAGGCAGATTTCGGCGCAGGGCGACCTGGGCTCTCCTTTGCTCCACACCTGCGAAAGGTCGCTGTGTCGTGCCATCAGCCTTGCTTGTTGACGCTGCTGACCAGCAGCTGCGATTTTTTTTTAAATAAATAATGATTTTACGAGGGTATCAAACTCCCATTTGAAGCCATCGTGAAGGCAAACGCGTTCTGATTGAATAATTTATATTTTTTATGCTTAAAAGTGTAAAATAAACAATTCTAAGACGCGTTGGAGGATGAAAAGAAAGGTGATATAAGTGCTGTGACAAAATTATTTCCTGTTTTCAGCTGCGGAGGCGTCGTTTCGGTGCCGGAAACCCAGGAAAGCCGCATGCCGGTGAGTGTTCACACTTTTTTTTTAAAAAAATTCTTAAAATCGACCTGCAATGAGGCTTGTCAATTAAATATGGTCCATTTCTAAGCAGGAAAGTCCAATAATCGTTGCATGTTCCCGCGTCGCAATTAAAAAAGAGTGTAGAAAATAAAGAGCAAAAAAATGGCTTTCAATTGATTCGCGGCTCAATTTGGGAGCAAAAAATGGACTGATTCCACTTCTCAGCCACTTCGAGAGGAGAAGTAAAGCTGCAATCAAACTTATTTAAATCTCCGCACAGGCAAAAATATTTATCACAATTTGCATAATTTAATTTGAGGAAATAATATTGATAAGAAATTTACTTAATTTAAAAATCTCCATTTGCTTGCGTAATTTTACGTAAATCTGCGGCCGGGCCACGACCTGCGACAGAAAAAGGTGAAAATATTTCAATGAAAAAATGTAGCTGGACGAACTTTTAAAGCGAAACACAAGAAAGACAATTAGCCAAATGTAATTCTCAAATTTTTGGCAGGAGACACACAGGAATTTAAATAAATTTAAATCATAATTCAAGACACATCATGCAAATTAAATAATCAAAACTGCTCAAAATATTCAAAGGCCGAGTGCGCCGAGTGACAATTTACTGTCAATGTAGTAAAGAAATTCCAATTTTGACACTAACCTGAAAATGCGTTATCAAATGAGAGCCAATGGCCTGGTAATTATTCAGGAAAAATATCCTCTGACGTGCATTGCGAGGGAAGCGTCTGTTTCTAATCCGATCAATTTTCAACACCAAGAAATAGAAATTGAAATCTCTTTTCAGAGTTGGCTGATGGCAAAACAGGTGGTGGTTTTTTAGATCTCAGGAATTTTAAATGGAGTAAATTTCAGCTCAAAATTAGCGCATCAAAATTTTTACGTGCGATTAATATGTTTGGCATCGCAGATTTAAATTAATTTCAATATTGTAGCAGTACAAAACGCCTCTTGGAGTGGTTGAAAAGCGGAATCAGCTCGTATTTTGCTCCTCAAATTGAGCCGCGAATCAAATGAATTATTTTTTAAACGCGACGCAACAACATCCAAATAATGGTAGACTTTCCTGCGCGGTGATGTCACGGCCGGATGATGAATTCCAAGGCCAGCTCTATCAGCTGAGCCTTTTTGCTAGTCGGATTTTTTTCGATTTGGAATGTCCAATTAATTGCGATGGAAATAATTAAAAATTCTAGTTATGTTTTAAAAATGTAGAAAAATTGAGAATGTGAGACTTTTCGCCATTATTTGCAAAAAGTAGATTAATTGGTAATAAATAAATTATTTGCCGCAATAAATAATTTCCGAAATAAAATTATTTTTAAATAAAACTACGCTTTTAAAAATCACACGGCTTCAGAAAAACCTTATTTATATCTTGGCCGAAATTTTGTTTAAATTGCACGTATTAAAAATGCAATCCTTTCGGTGCTTTCTGGCTGTGCGCAATTAAAAATAATTCGGATTTGGCAAGGGGATATGAGTGCTGGAAACTTACTAAATAATGTTCAAGTGCGAAGAGTTTGGCTCTTTCCTTCTTTTCTTTGGCTCTCGCGCTCGCGACTGATGTTGCGCGTCGCTGCCTCCTTTTCTCTCTCGCTCTGACTGACTGCAGTGTAGCGCCTCGTCTCAATAAAAAACTCGACACACAAGCCGCGGTTGATGCCCTCGCAGCCGCACGCTGCTTCTCATTTCCGCAAATTAACTCATCGGCTCAACCTCTGAAGCTGCCTTTTGACTACGACTACAATTTGACCTTTTTTCAATCCCCATCAGTTGCTTTTTTCAATTATTCCGCTGCGACGAACCTTTTTTCAACAAACTCTGGTTTTAACTAAAAATAAAAAGCGGCCAGATAAAATCAATAAAATAAAAGGCCCAAATTGATGCACCCATTCCCGATTCTCTTTTCTTTTCTTGCTGAAAAGCAGGGGAACGTCCGCCAAATTTGGCTTGAGAAAAATAATTTGGTTTTCCTCCGCCCGCACGACCTCGGATCTGGCCGCATTTTGTGTAAATTGAACTGCTGATTGTGATCGGTCAAAGTACATATTTTCAACCCTACTGTTAACAAAAAGTTATTCTCAGTCGGCAAGTGCAGCGGGAAGTGTTTTTCCAATTTTCGTGCGAGAGCAAAGAAAAAAAAGGATTCTCTCTAATTGAATTACGTTGGGGCATCAAGCACGCCGTCAGCCGCGCTCCTAAATTAAAACGTTTTTAGCAATTTACACCTGCTTTTAAAATTAAGATTTGGTTTGAAGGCTAGAATGGGCGTATTTATTAATTTTAAATTAATTTAAAAGGTTGCTTGTTAATTGTCCTCGTGAATTAAATTTTGTTCTCACCTTGCCAGCAGTTATTTGAAATTTGAGCCAGGCCGAAATCCACTGGTAAAATTTGTTATCAGTTTTGTGCGACCAGTTCGGTTCGCGATCATTTTATTTTGCGAAACGTGATCTGATCCGACGCACAGCTTTTTGCCCTTTTTATAAGAAAATGAAAAAGGTGTTGTCCATTAATTCGAGCTTACTCGATAAGATGACCTTCTGGATGTGGCAGGTTTTTTCCTATTTTTCTCGGCCATTCACCGCGCCGGAATAAAATATTTCGCCTAAAATTTGGCACCTACCTGCGGCAGCTGGAATATTTATTTTATTTTCAATTAATTCTTCTTCAAGTTTGATAAATAAATTATTTATTAGGCTTCGCAAAAAATTTTGCACAGTTTTTGTGATTGAGGAAAAATTGCTGCCAAAATAACGAGGCAGATTTCGACGCAAGGCGAGCTGGGCTCTCCTTTCCTCCACATCTGAGAAAGCCACAAAAATGATAAATTGAATAATCTGCCGATCATTTTCACTCTCCTTGAGCCATCGATGTCTGCTTTTTAATTGCGTTTAGCACAATTTCTTAATTCGCGAGTTAATTATTAGATAAAATAAATTGTAAATATGAGCCTTGAGGTGAGAATAAACATACAAACCGCTGGGAAATCCGAAAAATAAAAATTTGATCGCATTTATTACATTTTACTAAATCATAATTAATGTTAATGTGCCGTAAACTGCGCAGCATGAAAAAATAGCATCAACCTACACAAAATTCCCTATTTTTTCCAATTTTTTATGCAACAAATAATGCTTGAGATTTGCGGGTTTTGAGTTGTTCGGCGAAAACGGTGATGCCGCGCGTGCAAGGCAAGTGTTAGTTTGCTTCTTTCTCTCGCGCTTTGCCTCTGCTCTTAATGCGCGGAGCCGCAGTGGTCTTTTTTGAACTGATGCCGGGCTCGGAAGGGCCATTCTGTGCTTAATTTTAAGTAGTTCCATTCCCAATTTAGTGAATATTTGCCATCTAATTGTTCTAATCACGCTGCGATAATAATTTATTTTGTTTTTACTTTGCCACCATTGCTAACTGGGGAAAACAAAATAGAGCTAAATTTGAATTTTTTCTAATTCGTTAGCTCAGAGCTCAGTGATCAGTGATATATATCGTTTAATTCAAAACACATCCACCCTAATTTATTTATTATTGGCCCAGCCTGGCATAAAATTAGCTCGCCGTCATTGTAACGGCAGTGACCCAGACGTAGACTTTTAATAAAGTCTAGCTTTTTTATGTTGCCAAGCCAGAAGCCCTCACGGCCGCGTTTATTTTTTTTCCTTGCAGAAAATAACCACCACTATAAAGAGGAATTTCCCTTTTTCCGGTCTTCTTTACTGCTCATAAGTTGATTGATTCGCCGCCATTTCAAAATAATATTCGTGATACATGTTATCATTCAACTAAAAGAGGGGCTGATGGCAATACAGGTGGTAAAAATGAAAGTTTTTTTAATTCGGAATTTTTAAATTAAGTAATTTCAGATCAAAATTAATGCCTGAAACATTTGTACGTGAGTAACATTTTCGCCATCGCAGATTTAAATTAATTTCATTATTGTAGCAGCGCAAATGCTCCTCTTGAAGTGATTGAAAAGAAAAATCAGTTCTTATTTTTGTTCCTCATCAAATTGAGCCGCGAATCAAATGAATGCTTGCCTCTTTCTTTTCTGCACCCCTTTTCCTGCGCTGATGTCACGGGGGCAGATCATAAATTCCAAAGCCAGCACGCGCTGCTCTTTCTATATCAGCCCAGCAATTTTAAGTCCGACTTTTCTCGATATCTAAATTCTAAATAATTCCAATGCAAATATTTTTAAATACAAGTAAAAGGTTTTAAAAATGTAAAAACTGGTGAAAAATTGAGAATGTGAAACTTTTCACCTTTTGTAAAAGTAGCTTCAGCAGGATAAACGGCACTTAAAATAATGAGTGGCAGCAATAAATTAAAAAAATAATTAACGGTTTTAAAAATTGCATTGCTTCAGAAAATAAATACAAATCTTTTCAGGAATTTAAAATTTAATCCTTTTAGTGCTTTCTGGCTGAGCGTAATTACAGATAATTTTAATCCGGCAAAGAGATGAGTGTTGGAAAACTTACAAAAAGTGCCGAGGGAGAGTAGTGAGAATAAGGGTGCAGCTCGTCTGCCTTTCCCTCTGGTTTGGCTCTCGCTCGCGAATTATGTGCCTCCTTTTCTCCCTTGCTCTCAGCGAAGAGTGAGACATTTTACCGCTGCCTGCATGATGCGAGTTTATCTATTAAACAGGCTGGGCGTTTTTGTGCAGTGGCCGAGCAGCTTCTTTCCCTCTCTCGGCGCCTCGTCAAAATAAAAAACACAAAATCCGCGGTGCAAATGCGAATCATCAATTTATTATTCTTCTTCCTTGCAATACAAAAATGGGACAAAAACTGGTGCACGTCCCAGTTGAGCAAATAAATATTCCTCCTTACTCAAACACAACCTTCTGCGTGCAAATTACGTTAATAATTGAAAAATATTCTCAGCAGCGAATCGTGCTCCAAGTGCTTTTGCAGCCATGTGTTTTTCCAATTTTCTTCGCCTTTCCGCGTCGAGTAGTGACGCTTCTGGCCGCACCGAACACGACCTGAGACGAAAAAGAAGAAATATTCGTATAAAGAAAATATGCAAGTTGGAGCAACTCTTCAAACGAGACAAAATTAATTCTCAAATGATATTTTCTGTTAGATTAATCTAGCTGTGTAGCAATTCATTTAGCCATCTATAGACAATAGAGACCTGCAGGGATTAAATTTTTGCTAATTGTGTTTCGACGACTCTAACCAAATATAAGTTGCATAAATCGTGCCGGTTGGAAGGCGATGAATCTCTAAAAATCGAGAGAGGCCGCACACACAATTAAATAGATTGAATATCGCGACAAACTTATAACTTCAATATCACAATTTATTTCTTCTTCGAGTTTGAACAATATTATTTAGGCTACGCAAACAAATTGGCACAGTTTTTGTGATTGAGGCGCAGGTGTTTGAGGGAATCTGCGCCATTCCTGTCGAGAACGCAGGGCTCTCGATCCTCTCCGCACCTTCGAAAGGTCGCTGTGTCGGGGCACCAGCCTTTTACCTGTTGACGCTGTCCACTCCAATGTTGGTGCCCGCGAGTTCCAAATGTCGCCACCAGGCCAACCAGAAGCTGCGATTTTTTAAATAAATAATGATTTTACGGGGATACCAAACTCTCATTTGAAGTAATCGTGAAGGTAACACGTTCTGATCGAGTAATTTTTATTTTTTATGCTTGACAGAGTAAAATAAATAATCCTAGCTTGCGCGCAGGGATTAAAATCCAAATTATCGACCCTTGCATGCGAGCATTTCCTTTCTGATTTTTAATTAAAATTTTTTGAGGGTTGGTGAACATGAGCTTGACGGCACTTCCTGTTCGCTTGGACCTTTCGAAGCGAGATTAAAATTTAATGCTACACTTTCCTCCTTAAACAAATTTATTATTATTATTTTTTATACATTCCTCTTTCGCTCGGCTTTTTTTCATTCATTTTGTCAATTTTCAATCAGTAGTTGGAACTTGGAAACGAAGTTGCTATTCATTGATTAATTATTAATTCAGAATTACGAGGAAATGAGAAGACCAAAAGAAAAGCGGATGAAATTGCGGCCAGAAGGAGATTCTTTTCTCTCGTGCGGTGAGAGTGGAAAAAGCAAAAAGGCTCGCGCGCTCTTCTTTGCGAGCTCAAAAAACGGAGAAATAATGTTTCCTCCTGTCGGATTTTCAAAGAAATTTGAAAACCGAGTGTCCAGCTAGTTAATTGCTGCAAAAGGATTTATAAATTTGCATAATGAACAAAAAATCGCACAATTTTTTGTACAATTATATTTTTATTTATAAAATTAATATATGAATGACAGGAAGGCTTATCAAATAAATTCTGGTACAATTATTCGGTAAAATTACATGAAACGAAGCTTATCAGTTTTAATTACATTTTACTATTAGTCCTATAATCAATTTCAACAGTTAATTTAATTTTTACATCTTTTCGCGAATGCGGTGCCTGTGAAGCGATGCAAAGTATTTTGTTTTGATAAGGTTATTTCTTGTTTTCAGCCGCGGAGACGTCGTTTCGGAGCCATAATTCCAGGTGAGTGTTTACCTATTTTAAATATTCTGTTTTTTAGTTACAATCGGCCTCCAACGGGGCTATTCAATCGAACCGAAATGTGCTTGGAGCCTCCACAGATTTAAAATCGTGCAGAAAAATCGTCTTTTTTATTTCGTAATGTGCGGTACAACGAGCCAAAATCGTGAAAATTCTTATAAAAACAGCCTAAATAGGAAGCTCAGGGCATTCGACCTTAGCAAGGAAGGCCGAAGGAGATTTAAAATAAAGTTATGGAAGAGAGAAGTTGAAAAATGTGCTGCAATTGCGACGACAAATTAGTGGCTGCGGTTTCTGTCGTTTCGCGGGTGGAGGCATTGTCGAGGGAAAGGGGGCGTGGCCTCTGGCGACGCCACGCCCACATGCCCCGCCATCCAGTTGTCCTTACTCAGTCCTAAAAAAACACTCAATTTCGAACGCCAAGCCGAACCACAAATGAAAAAGACCCGAATTTCAGCAAAACTGCACGCTCTCTGCTTCCAATGTGCCCTGGAATGTGTAATTTTCCTTCATTCGAGCCAAACGTGTCGATGCAGCTCTCCGCAAGGGCGAAATGCGCACAAGATGAGAGCGTTTTGGAACTCGGAGGAGCTGGAAAAATCCTCAGGGAGTGCGACCTGAGGAAGGACGGTGACAGATGAGGCTGAAGTAAATACGATCACTGAAAAAGCATTAAAATGCGGCCTGGGAAAGGATGCCAGGTTGGGGCACCCTGATAAAGGTCGGTAGGGTGGCCCAGGTAAAAGGTCGATTCCAACACCTGTCCAATCAGGAGGCCATCCGACAAACGACCGAATTTTAGCTGAAAGAACGGCCGGGCGTTCACGTTGCACATCTCTAAGAGTGCAAAACCGGAAAAACCTCGTAAGTCATTAACATTTTTAAAATTGACAGAAACAAGAAGTGGGAGAAATCTTTGTTTTCCGAAATGAGTAAAGTCTGTCAAGGAAAAAGTTTGTCATCGACTTAGTGGCAAAGGTGACGAGCGGCGGCGGCCAGGGCGTGTCGCTTCAAAGCGCAGAAGCCGCCGCCACGGCAGGCTTTTCCGTCTGCTTCGAAACCACATTGGCGCGGAGGTTTAGTTTTGAACCTTTTGAAAGCATTCCGGCAAGAGGCCCGAAATAGGGAAATTGAAAATTCTCGCAAGCATTAAATGATCACAAGTTTGATTGCATTTTTGTGGCCTGCTATGCTAAATTCTATTTCTTTTTAATTTTAAGAAGCCGCATTTGATGATCAAATCCCTGACATAAAATATAATTGGAAATAACGGATAGGGAAACGCCAGAATAAAAAACCTGAAAACAAACTTTTTATGAAATAAATGAATTTATTATTTTTTCCGTGATAATATTATGATATTTCATTTGATTAACTCATTTATAGATACTGAATTCCCATGTTTCTCCTATCCTAAACCTTCGACTTCTGCCTGAAATATCTTCTTCACTTAAATGTTCCCAATAAACAGCACACTCTTTATCATCGGCCACGTCCTCTGCCGTGCGGCCTTTGCTGTCCCTGGCTTCCAAGTCCACCCCTGCTTCATACACAAGGAAACGGAAAGGTTTTCTGCCTGACCATCTAGTACTGTTGAAAGATAAGCGTTCGAAGTTGTTGTTCACCAAAATGTGCAGTGCAGTTTCTCCTTTATTTGTCGTTTCCTTCACCAGTTGAGGGTTAGTGAAGTGCAGGAGTTTGACCACTTCCGAATTGTCGTGCCAGTTAATGAAATCGGTGAAGGTGCAAGCATAGTGCAGGGCGTTCCATCCTCTGGCGTCTTTGGCAGCCACGTCGGCGCCTTTCGCGATGATCTCGCGGACGAGCTGCAAATTTCCGTGCTGGGCGGCCAAGTGGAGAAGGGTTTTACCTCGCTCGTCCGTTTTCGTCAGGTCGCCTCGCAGCAGCAGGAAGTGGTCGTAGATGAAGTGATCGTGTTCGGTCCAACTTTGTGTCTCGCCTCTTGGAATGAAAGAACTCAGGTCATCGCCGATTTCTCTCGCCAGCCAGAACACGAATTCTCCGAATCGGCGGTCCGCAGCCAGCTGCAAAGGACTCTTCCCCTCTCCTGTCTTGATGTGTTTCAAATCTGGACTCTTTGAGAGCAGGTACTCAGCTATTTCCTTTTCTCTGTAATAGACCGCATAGTGGAAAGCGTTGAAATCGCCATTGTACTCCTTCACTGTCTGAAAAATATTTGCCTCAAGCGTCACCTTATCTCGGGCCAATCCGCTAATTTCTTCCTCCACGAAAAGCTTGACAATATCCAGGTGGCCGTACTTCACAGCTACGTTCAGAGGATCCCAAATGCTTTTGTCATAATAAATGGCTTGTTTGGCGCCGTGTTTGAGGAGAATTTTAACGCACTTCAGTTTCCCCTCTCTGCAAGCACGGTTGAGGGTGCGTCCATATATAAAATGTTCTAAAAAATCTTTGCCGAATCCGTTTTCCAGCAACAATTCGAGAATCTCATCGTTTCCATTAGCTACCGCTGTGCAACCGGCGCCGGCGTTGGAACTTGATTTTCTGAGCAGCTCGACGAAGTTGGGGAAAGTCTCTTTTAGCTGGTTGAACACGGAGATCGCGTTGTAACAGGCGATTTCTATGAGTACATCATACATATTATTTTCCAAGGTTCGTGAATCGATGGCGTTCATTTCCAACAGCTCGGTGAAGATTTCTTCGCTTCTTATCGCTATGCCCAGCAATTTAATAGCGTAATTAACGCAAATGGAAGAACGGTGTTTTGTACAACCAAGTTCTCTATCATCCCGGTAAAAGGAATATTTTTCCATTTGCTCGTCACAAAAAGTAATGTGTGGCTTCAGCACTTTAAAAATATGCTTGAGGTTTTTCTCGCAAACGTGATCCAGAAACAGAGCAGATTCGTTTGAAATTTCCTCGGGCACTTTTATTTGCGTGAAAATCTCGATCTCTTCTTCGTTTTCCAAAGTCGAGTAGAAAAGATCGACAAACTTGCTGACCTCTTCCATATTCCGTTTGCCAATAAATTCAAAATCAAAATTGCCTGACTCTTCCACGTTTTTCAAAAAGTGTTGGGCGGCGAGAAATTCTGCAAATGTCTGGTGGAGGAAAGTAACCGTTTCTTCCTCCACGATTGCGACTCCATAGTTGTTCATCTTCGCCAAATCCTTTTTCGTCACTTCAGGTCCGACAAGTTCCTCGTTTTTCATGAAGCGGAAAGCGATCAACCGCAGAAGGTTCAGGGCGATGTCAATCTTCCTCTGTGCCACTTTATTTCCGTCATTTTCCCTTTCCAAACACAGTTGTACCTTCTTCCTCACCACCTTGTCGTAAATTTGGAATAAATTTCCTTCGCCGCTGCACTGAGCAACTAACGACAGGTGCAGGGGGTTGACCAGAATCGTGTCCTCATCTCTACGACTTGAAAGGCCTATTTGTTGGACGGCGTGAAGAACTCTTTTGATTTCTTCCTTGTTGTTGTTGGTCTCTAACCGCAGAAACTCGATTTGCTTTGCTTCATCGAATGGCTCTATTTCAACAAGTGTAGCGTTGCCAACCGTTTTCTCGATCACTTTCGCTTCGTGAGGTCTCGTTGCCACGCAGAGTGGAACTCTTTTTTCTTTCAAAGCCCTCACTATTCCGAGAGCTTTGTCCCTGCTGTGCGGACAAATTTCGTCGAAACCGTCCAGGAAGACGACTACTTTTTTCTGAGCAATCCAATTGTTTATGTCTTCAGAGGAATTCCCCGTGGTTTTTGCTAGAAATTCGACTGCATCCACTCGACGTTTTGTTAATGTTTTAAAGTTTTTATTTAAGGAAATATTCAAAATTTTGGCATTTTGATCTGATTTACCGACTTGAAAAGCGATTTCTTTGAGAACTGTCGATTTTCCTGCGCCAGCCACCGAACTCAACAGCCAAACCTGGTTTTCTCGCAACATTTTCGCCTCTCCGATCAAATCCTCGAAGCAAATCTTTTTCCTGTTGCCTCCCAGCTTGAAATCTGGTTTCACGAAAGTCCTCGGCCAGTCGGGAAAATCAAGTAAGTACTGAAGCGTCGAGTTAAGCAGAGTTAGCTCTTTTTTAGTTCCAGTTGAAAGCAGGGGCACTAAAAGCTCTTGCAAACTTCTCCCTTTTTTCAGCTCATCTCCTTTGAAGATTCCGATCAATTGCTCCAGCAAGTCTGCGAAATAAACCGTGTTGGATTAACCTTTAAGTTAAAAAATGAACGAATTGGGCGCTACCTTTGTCCTTCAAAATCATGACAAGCCAGCCGCTGTGTTTCGTTGAGGACACCTCAAATTTGCTCTTTGATGAATTGTGCTAAAATCGAACCAAGAATAAAAAATATTGAACAAAAGAGAACAATGGAGCTCACAGAGTCGCATTCCATCGCCTTTTGGTCAACGATGAAAAAGATTTTCGGCTTTCCGATCAGTTTGTCATTTTTCGGACCGATAAATCCGTGTAAAATGTCGGCGATTGGTTTTTCTTTTCCGTCCACAATCAAACAAACTTCTTTTGTCCTTTCTTTTTCACTCACTTGGCCGAAAATGCAAGTCAAAACGCAGCCGACGTCATGCTCCATCTCGCGAACTACGAAGTCAAACGTTTACAAGTGTGCATCTTTTTTGGTTCTTGTTATACTACCTTGATTGAAATAAACGTCCAAAGATTCTTTTTTCCACTTCCAAAGTCTTGTATCAAAATCCAAGTTTTGCCGCAGAGCTTTTTCCGTTTCTTCAACTTCTCTTGTTTGCTGTTCATAAAAGATGAAGGCTCGCCGCCCTCGGATGTTTTGTCCTTCGTCTGACTTCCAAGAGAAAAATTCAGACGTTGACGTGATTGTTGCTGCTTTTTCCATGCGCGAATCAGTTCTTGAAACAGATGTTGCAGCAGTCAGCATTGACCTGGAAACCAAAACGTTTATTAATTAATAATTGGAAGGGAATCAAATCACCTTGAGAAGGAAAAACTTGTGTCTGAAGAGAACATTTTGACCTCTGGCGTCTGACCAAGAGGAAGGTTTGTTACTAAGTCCATCATTGCGAGCGACGCTTTGTGCATTTTGTGTTGGACTGACGTGAGAGCTAACAACAAAGGCTTGTCCTCGCTGATCTGGCTCAAGACATCGCACATGCTGTTCACGAACGAGGAACCGCGTTCACTTGTGTTAGCCATGGTTGCTGAAAGACGATATCATATAAATGCTATTTATTTAGTGATTTCCATGAAATTTTACTCTCGACTGTTGAATAAACGATGACTGTGTTGGGCATTTCCGGAGCCGACGTGATTCTGCAAGAGTTTTTGTTTTCGTAGTCTTTGTAATCCTTTTTTCGGTCGAATTTTGCGTCATCTAGTTCTCCCCTACACGGCTGAGGAATTTTTACTTTTATTATTTGCATTTTGTAGCAATGCTAGCCGAAAACATACGCCAAAGTTGACAAGTTTCAAGCTTTTCTCGAATCCATGCAGTTTTTTCAGGGAGTCGAAAACGTCTTCTGTAGTGAAGGAAATAAAATCATTGAGTGTCTCGCTCCAGTAATCAGTGTCGATGACTCCATTTTCGTTGCCGTGAGACAGGAAAAAGAGCACGAAAACTGACGGGATATCTGAATGACAAAAACAATATTTGAAACCGGACGTTACTATTTTCAAATTCCTTTTATTTACCTTTGGAAGAGAAAAATCGCAAGAGCTTTTCCTGGCTGCTGATGAGATCGACCAAATTTTCCTTTTCTGGTCTATAAAGGCTGCGGAAATTGCAGTTTCGGTTCTTTCCAAATGTCGCTTCCAGGTTCTCTACGTCTCGCGCATCACAGTTTCGTAATTTCGTCGTGTTTTTGAAATCGTAATGGACGACAAGAACAAACACGCTGTAAAGAATAATGTGTTTAAAGCGAAATGGCTTTTATTAAAATTTACTTGTTTGCATTTTGTTTGCCTGATTCGAACTGAAAGAAACCAAGATTCGCTGGACCTTTTGGATGACCTTGAGCCTCACCTGGAAAATGGGTGATTTGCCGTTAGGTTCAAAATTAGTTAGGAAAAAATTACCTTGTCTTAAAATCTCCTCCATCTCATCCGTAGTTTGATGTTTATCCAAAATCTAAGTCCTTTTCTGTGAAGTGAATTTTGGACGTTAAATAAATTCCAAATGAAATGGCTAATTCATTTTTAAGAACGGCACTTGTTGCAATTTGAAAAGGCCCGGTTAGTCTTTGAATGTGGCCGCTTTTTCTGACTTTTTACGCCTGAATACTTAAAATACTACTCAGTTCAAAATGATTAAACCCTGGCTCGTTCTTTTCGCTCTTGTAAAAACGTTTTTCTAACCTTCATTTTTGTATGTACACATGCTGTCAAACAATGACAATCTTTAATACACACAACAGTCACATCTCATTGTTAGACGATTAAAAATAATATTATCAAGAAAAAGGACACGAAAAAATTAAAATGGATGAGGATTCATGCAGCCGCCGAGTCGATGTGACGTGCGTCGTCATCGAGGGAGACGAATTGGTTTCTGTCCCTAATTTTGTGTAGGTCGTTCATTGAAACTTACCGTTTTAACGAAAATTAAAATTTCACAGTTACCTTCGCCATCTGGATCTGGAGTGAGCCTCTTTCTTTTGATTCGCGGAAGCATACAACACGACAGCCTCTCCAAAATTAAAGCTGCAGCTCAATCTGAAAAAAAAACATTCAAAATAGGAGAATTGTTTGTACCCAAGAGGCCTGACGGGGCATTGCTACTCCGCGTTCAAAGGCATATCTCAGGGGTAGTTGGCCATAGGTCGGGTGGAATTTTTTTCCTTGGTTTCAGGGTATAGGAGAAACTCCGAGCGGATGGTCGAAAAATTGAAACTCTTATTAAATCCTATATGGGACACAAAGTTTGATTCAAATATCCAAAAATTGCCTTAAAAATCAAGCTGCTCGCCTCCTGTTTTTTATTTTATTTTATTTATTAAAACACATTTTTTTCTCTAAAAATTGGTGAAGCCGGGGTATGTGCGTCTGGTGCATTATCTTCCGGGGTCTAATAGACGTGTTTTTGGCCGAAATCGCTAGCAAGATTAATAAACCAAAAAACTAGATTTTTTGCTGACTTTTCGGCACCAATGAAACCCAAATGTTCGGAGCCAAAGTGGTCTAAATCGCCCCCCAGTTGTGAATGACGTCACAAACGGCACGCGCCCTGTGTGAGGCGAGAGTGCGACAGAGGAGTTAAGTGCTGTGAACCTACGGCCGGCTTGGTTTCGGTGACCTCTGCACCTGAACCTGAACCTTGGGCCGAGTGCTGGCAGCCCCTCAGATTAGGTTAAATCGAAACAGCAACTCAATTCTAAAAAGAGCAAGGCTTGATTTGAACCGCTTTTAGAGAAAAATATTTAATCTTAAATATTAATTTTGATTCGTTGATGTGAGAGTCGCGACGGGCACGTGGCAGCGATTGCTCCAATTGACATCACTGCAACCAACAAAAAGTCCTACTTGATTATTTCAAGTTGGGCGTGTTTGTGATTAAGGCAGCGGGCGCAAATAGGTCGACTGCGAGTGCAAAAACCGAGGAAAATGGATGAATTTTAACCCTTTCGGCGCAAATCTGCCTTTTCTAATTATTATTATTTTTTTTTAACTGCGGACTCTGCAAAAACAGTGGATTTTAATATTGGGACTAGCGTATAGTTTGTCGGCGACGCCTTACGATTAGACAAAAGTCTTAATCATTATGACTCTCATAATATAATAGTTACCAGTGTAGAATGGAGGGGGTGCGCTGGCGTCCTCTCTCGAGGGAGCGCGGGATGCCACGCGAATTCACTCACTCGGCTCTGACTCACGAAAAATGAGCAGCCGCAACGCAAAGTGGCCTGCTGCCTTTCGCGGATCCGCCCTGAGTTGTGACGCTCTGCGGCCGGGCAAAGTGCGGCACCGAACGCAACCTAATTTTAAGACAGAAAAAGGCGAAATGGTTTAATAAAGTAAAAAAATGCAGTTCAGAAGAATTTGTAAAGTTAAGCATTGGAGAGATAACGAGCCAAAATAACCTTAAGAATTGTATTTTTAGTCAGAATTAATTAGAGTCTTCTTTTATTCCTAAAAAAGAGACCTGGAAATTTAATGTTGATCGTATTTCGACTTTTCTAACAAATTATAAATCGCACAGTTCGTGCCGATTGGAAGACTTGCAAGGAGAGAAAATATATATTCTGGTGTGGTAACAACTTTACTGAAACTCTTTCTTAGAGAGGCAAGCTGATGGCAAAACAGGCAATTGAATAATTTATTTAATCGCATACAAATTACCCTCGGTATTTTTAAAATACATATAATTTTTTTGCTCTTTTTATCCGTGTCGTCGGATCGGGAAGGGCGCGCACTGCACTCTGGCACGAATGCTGAATTCCGAGTGCGAATATCACCGCGAACGGATATTATTAGCGCACCAGGCCGCACGCAGGGACGCAGCCCACTCGAGGGCCACTTGCCTCCGCACCGAGGACTTTTTTTTTGAAACGCTAGACATTCGTGTCCCGTGAAGCCAAATCACAAAAGTGCTGGAAAGGTGCAAAGCAGCCCGTTGAGAAATTCGAGAATTTCAAGTCACTAAACTAACCACTTTTTGCCATCTCTGACGCATTGGGTAGCCAGAATTAGATCTCCCAACTGCTCAAATACCTCCCGTTGCTTTGACACTCCCGAGAATGCCGCTGAAGAATGCGAGCCAACGGGCTGGTTTTATCAATATTATTACTTGAAATTGTTCCAACACATAGAATACAGGATCGGTTCACGCTTTGGGGCCCGACAGGGGCGGGGGGTTTGGGAGGGGGATGTCTGCCAGTGCCAATGCTGCGACGGCTTCGACACTCGTCAAAATTCCGTAACTTTGCGAGCCAACGGGCTGGTTCAAGATCTACAAAGGCGCTGGAGGCCCTAGTGCTTCAAACCTTGAACCTGCTCTGGTTTTCGATTAAAAATAATTAATTGGTAAGCGAAGGAGCAAAAGAAGAAGTAGAAGAAAGAAAACTCTATTTTCTGGCCAGCTTTTGAAAGGTTTCAACTATAAAATTGTCAGCAGGCCCACTTGGGTTTCGGTTAAATTTCAAAACTGATGACTGAAAAATAATTTTCCTTGAAACGCACGCTTAATTAAAGCACTTTTTGATCTATATATTGGCAGAACAATAATAAACTGAAAAATGTGCCGATTATTCACTCTCCTCGAGCCATCAATGCCTGCTGTTGGTCGGCGAAACCGGTGACGCCGCGCGTGCAAGGAAAGTGTTAGTTGCTTCATTCTCTCGCGCTTTGCCTCTCTGCTCTTAATGCGCGGTGCCAGTGGTCTTTTTTGAACTGATGCGGGCTCGGAAGGGCCATTCTGTGCTTCATTTTAAGTAGTTCCATTCCAAATTTAGGCCATCTAATTGTTTTAATCACGCCGCGACAATCATTTATTTTATTTTTACTTTTGCCATTGCTAAAAAGAGTCAAAAGCTGCGGAAAATTAAATACACTTTTTTTAATACGTTAGCTCACATCAGTGATATCGTTTAATTTATAACACACTGACCTTAATTTTATTTGCTGGCCCAGTCCGACATAAAAATAGCTCGCCGTTATTGTAATGGCATTGACCCAGACCTAGACTTTTAGCAAAGTCTAGCTTTTGCTCTGTTGCCAAGCCAGAAGCCCTCACGGCTGCGTTTATTTTTTTTCCTTGCAGAAAAAAAATATAACCACCGCATTACAAAGAGGATTTTCGGCCTTCTCTAATGCTCATAAATTGATTGAAAATTTTTGAACGTCTCAAGTTTTACGTCACGAAATATTTGCCTGGTCCTTTTATCGAAAACAAGTTATTGGGCGACTGACTGTCTTTGGTGCGAGAGGTCGCAACCCTTTCCTCGTGGCAGTCTCTCCGGCACTCTTTTCCATTTTGCTGCACTATTTTACACTCGTAGTTCGCGCGGCGCGAATTATTAAAAACAAATAAATAAATGGACCAGGTGAAGGGGATAATATCCATGTTATGGGAATCACAATTATTGCCTAATTTACAACAAATTCATTAAACCTTTGTTTCCCAAAGTGCGCAGGGAGAGGCAAGCTGACAGCAAAACATGCATTATATATCAGTGGCCGCGAATAAAAATTAATTTATTTGCAGCGCGACGCAAAATAGCATCCAAATGTTAGACTTTCCTGCGCGGCGATGTCACGGCGGGATAATAAATTCCAAGGCCAGCTCTATCAGACGGACAATTTTGCAAGTCGGACCCAATATATGAAAAGTGTAACACATTTTTTGGGAAAAAAACAATAAATTGGTTCCGTCCGAACACTATTTAAAAATCAAGCGACTTATGTGCGCGTGCCCCCTTTGTTCTCTTGCTTTTATTTGATATATAGCAACGAGTCAGACTTTTTATCGCTGCCTACGTTTGTCCGCATCAATTGTTTCGTGGCCGAGCAACTTCCCTCTCGCGGCGACTCGTCTCAATAAAAAACCAAGCCGCCGGAATAAAAAGCACTCGCATTTTTTTTTAATTATTCCGCTGGGACAGTCTTAACCTCTTTAAAAGAGCGTCCCTTTGCCTGTTTCCATCCGAACTCTGCGGTTCTAAGTGAAACATAAAAAGTGGCCGATTTTTGTGATAGGCCAAACAATTTTCAACTCTATTTTTTACATTTTAAAGTTCATCTCAGGTGGCAAGAGCAGCAAAGGGTGTATGGAGCCATTTTTTTAAGAGAGGAGAGAAGTGATAAAAGCGTGTTGCAGTCGGATTTTGGCGGATTGCGCGAGTGAATTACCCGCTGTGTCGATTGATATATAACAAGCATTTCTCACAGATGAAATTAAATGTGCTCTCCTTGCTTAAAAATAACATACAGACAAGTGCAAATATTGCGAGGAAGGCAAAAACTTGACGCGGCACAAATTGCAAAGACAAAAAACTCTCCATGTGGAAGCGAACAGCTGCGGCTTCGCGATAATTTCTCCGCGAAGGAGCTGCAGGAGAGCCGGAAACCGAGACCAATTCGGTGCGAGCCAAATAGACAAACGTAGAGTTGCTTGATTTCTTTCTAAATTTGTCAACCCTCCCGGTGAACCCCAGTTTGCAATTAATAATTTGTGAAGAGCCAAAAATATTCACGAGCTGATTTTCTTGGCCAGGGGCTGAAAAGTGTCGTGAAAAACAGGATTGTTGGTGCCACTCGGCCGGCCTTATTGTTCCTCCACAATTAAAATTCCAAATGTATGCATCGATTCCTTTTTTCTTTTCTTTTCTCCGCACGTCCGCCGAAAATGGCTCTAAAGGAAATATATGGCTGTGGCCGCGTTTTTTCCAAACTGATTGTGTTCGGTCAAATAATTTTCAACTCGATTATTCGCATTTTAAAATTTAATTTCAGCAAGCAACGGCAAAGATTCGTGCTAAAAGCGTTTCTGCAGCCGAATTTTGTAGAGATAAAGCGGATCAATTTGATGTTAAACAATAATTAATGAGAGGCGAAGCGCGGACACGGCGGCGATTGCTCCAATTGACGTCACAGCAGCGATCAAACTTTATTTATTTATTTCTGACTGTGTGACGGAGCGAATAAGTCGACTGCGAGTGCAAATCTGGCTGCATTTCTAATTCTTTTTCTTTCCAGCTGTGTCAATGAGAACGCAATGGTCGCGGCGGCCAACGGGAAAGCAAAAGCACTCCCCGTTTTTTTTTAATTTTAGGTCGAACTCTGACTTGGCGAAGAGGCTCTGTTGGCCGGCTTTTGAAAGGTTTTTGTCAGGAATTTCAAATCTGAAGGCTGGAAAATGATTTTCCTTGTTAATTAAAGAACTTTTTAACCTCATTTTGGCAGAATAAATGTAAATTTAAAAATCTGCCGATCGCTTGCCTCTCCTTGAACATGGACGCGTGCTTTTTAATTACACATTCTGCACAATTTCAGTATGCGCGAGTTAATTTTTAGAGAAAAGAAATTGTTGATCAAGCAACACTTATAATTGGAATGAAAATAGTCTCAGTTTCCAATTTGCTCGCGATTTGCAAGAGGAAGAGCAGAGCAGACGAGAGGCCCCGCAAGGAAAGTGTTGCTTCTCTCTCGTGCGCTTTTCGCCTCTCTTAAATGCGGTGCCGGTGGATGCTTTTTTTAGAACGGCGCGGATGCAAAAGGCTACTCTGCGCTTAATTTCGTTTCGCATATAATATCAATATTGGCCATCTAATTCTTTTAATTATACTGATAATATTTTGATGTAAAACACAGTCTGCTTAATTTATTTGTTGGCCCAGCCTGACAAAAAATAACTAACATTCAAATGGCGCTGGCAGTGACCCAGACGTAGACTTTTTCCTCTGTTGCCAAGCATATTCTCAGAGGCCCTCTCACTTTTTTCCATGCAGAAAATAACCACCACTATAAAGAGGATTTGCGCTCTTCTTAACTGCTCATAAATGGATTAATTCAAAATAATATCATTCTTTGCCTGTTTAACCCTTTGGTTTAACGCGTGGTGCAATAAATATTTCTGCTCGCTCTCAAACACAACCTTTTGTGTATCGAAACTAAGCTTAGACCAATTGAATTATAAAAATCACGCATAAAATATAATTAAAGCAGGCAAATGAGTCTCTCTTCAGTTCGAACGTGCGGACGGGCTCTGAGAGAAAAC
Source organism: Cloeon dipterum (assembly GCF_949628265.1). Classification (NCBI taxonomy): domain Eukaryota; kingdom Metazoa; phylum Arthropoda; class Insecta; order Ephemeroptera; family Baetidae; genus Cloeon; species Cloeon dipterum. The sequence goes on along the minus strand of NC_088789.1, from coordinate 35,975,558 downwards.
GTTTCTCCGGCTGCACGGACTAAAAGGGCAATTTTTAAGTTTATTTGAATGTGGCCGAAATAATTGCGCTTACATAAAATTCATTATTTTACGTCTCAAGTTTAGTTTTTAAATTAGAAATTGATTTTCTTGGGGTACTTTTAATCTCTTAAGAGATTAAAAGAGAAAATCCTAATGAGGAGCCAATGCCACACAAAGAATATCAAAAGAGCTTTAATATAGTACATTGTTGCCTCAAATTTTTTAAACTTATTTAGAAACCTGGTGAAAAGTTGAGAATGTGAAACTTTTTTCTTCTTTAGCAAAGATTTTATTTTCAGTAGGTTAATTGGTGAGATAAATTAATTAATTAATGGCTGAAATAAGTTCTCAAATTATTTTTTTTTCACACAAATTTCCTGTTTTGTAAATAAAACGGTATTAAGGAATCACACAGCTTCGGAAAATATATTTAGCCACCATTTTTTTCATGTGCAGGAATTTAAAATTTGCTTTTTTTGGTGCTTCCTGATCCGGCAAGTAGTTGAGTAGCGAGTGTTGGAAAACTTACCAAAAGAGTGAAAAAGGTCCGTCCTTCCTTCTGGTTTGGCTAATTTTTTGCTCTGATCGCTTTTGACTTACGCGTGCGCCTGCCTCCTTATCTCTCTTGCTTTTTATCGCTGCTCGCGTTTGTCCGTCGAGTGGCAAACAGTCGCTGCGCGCGAGTGTGCTCTAGCAAAAAGCAGCTTCTTTCCCTCTCGCGGCGCCTCGCACAAATAAAAAACACGACCCGGAAAGAACTCGCAGCCACACGCGCGCCCTCTCATTTTTGCAAACCAACTCATGCCTAAAGCTTTTTGCAAATTTGCAAAACAGGCTTGTAACAAGGCTAAAGAACTCTAATTTTAGCATTTTTATCCATCCACATCTGGCCCTTTTTTGTAATGTATGGCGCACGTCACAATTGAGCAAATAAATATTTCTGTTGACCCACAAACACAAACCTTCTGCATCCAAAACTAAGCTTATACCAATTGAATAATAAAAATCAGCAATAAAAATGTAATTAAATTGCCTTTTCTTGTTGCATGTGTGGTTCGAGAGGAAATTAATTAGCTTTTCCTCCACTCGCACGGCTTCAGCTCTGGTCGCATTATTTTTACAAATTCATTTTTAGCAATTTACACCTCCGAGTTGCCGTAAAAGCAATATAAAAATTTTACGCGTCAAGGTGAGACTCTTTAAAAAGTCTTAATTTCGGTAAAACTCGATTAATCTCCAAAATAGATTTTCTTTTCGCTCCGAACTGAATCGGAAAAATTCACCGATGTCGAGAATTTAGCTCCTCTACGTTTAAAGGGCGATTAATTATTATTTTTCACTTACTTTTGATCGCGGCTGCGGCACCCAAACGCTATCAGTGTCTGTCGATGAGTGAGAAGTGAGACTTTCAACGCCTGCTGCTCACGAGCATTAATAGTTAGACTTTCGCAGCGAGTTGACGTCACCAAATGTTTTTGACTATCGATATAAATCGATATATATCGTCTGAAAAATATCGATGTTAAAATATCGTCCTAGGGGCGGATCACGGCAACGCAACCTTGAGAAAAAATGGCAACGCTGGGCATAAGGCTTGCATTGCACAGCGTTTCAAGGTCGAGCTAAAAAACGGTGCCGTGATCCGCCCCCTATATAACCAATGTAAAGCTACAAAAAATCGATAAATGTCGTCTGAAAAAACATCGATATTAAAAATCGATTTTTATTTGACCATTTCTACGGCCCAGACTCGCGCTACATGGTTATGCAACTTGACATTACATAGGAACTTAAATATCAGGTCGGCAATTTGCCTCTGAATACAAAAATAACTCGATGTCACGCGGGACTCACTTCACCCCGCGCCATGCGGCTGACGCCGCCGCACTTTGGGGGCCTTTTTCGGGGTTTTTGGGTGGCGACAGGGGGAGCGCTGGGTGTTTTACCACAATTCAGAACCCTACCTGCTACTGGGACTGCATTTCGGGCGTCAGGGCACTCCTTTTCGAACTTTAATCTGGCACTACTTTCTTGAAGATGTGGTCCACCTCGCCGGCTGGCGTGACTGCCTCTTTTGTTTTTTTGCACACGGTGAATTTCCCGCGTCTGGCTAGATGGCGTCGGAGCTTGCCAGGCGCGGGAAACGCGGTCGTGCAATCGCAGCCGAACGCGACCTCTCATTTCCACAAATCAACTCAACTTAAAAATATTCGAAAATTTGGTACGCTTATTGTGGCTACAAATTTTTATTCATCCCCTTAAGTTTTAATTATTCCGCTCTGATTTAAAAAGGAGCAGTAATAATTGTTATTGCTGTGGTGCCCGCGCTTTACGATTCTCCTGCCACCTATCGGTTAATCAAGAAATATAATCTCAAGAAATTATTACATATATAGCTTTTCTTATCTTGGTTGTTGTGTCTACGACCACATCACGTTGAAAACACCGGTTCTCGTCCGATCACCGAAGTTAAGCAACATTGAGTGCAGTCAGTACTTGGATGGGTGACCGCCTGGGAACACTGCATGTCGTAGACGCATTTCACTTTTTGCTAATCGGCATTTTAAAATTTAATTTTCATCTTAAAAATTCGTTTTATTTATTTTTAGGTGCAATTCAAAGCTTTCAGGAGGTTTATTAAAATTAATTATTTATCAAATAGCGAGATTTATTTTTTATCCTCAAGCACAAAAGACACTCACGCAGTCACTCTCGGACAAAGAAAAATAAACAAAATTGCTCATCGACGCAACGATTCCGTCCGGAGTCGGGAAAAGTGCTTTTAAATCGGGTTTGCCCTGCTCGTTCTTCATCCCCTGCATCAGCACCCCGTTCGGAGTCTACAAATTGATGATTTTTGTTGATTTTCGGACTGCCAGCCAGCTGTCCGAATTTGTTTAAATTTATTTATCCCGACAGTGCGCAATAATGGCCTTTTTTCGTCTCTCCTCTCGTCTTTTTATTCCAGCTGCCGCTTCATTTTTCTCTCTCCTGCCAAATGCCAATCTCCACTCGGAGCACACAAATAAGCGAGATAAGGCAAAAGCGGCCTTGGCGCTTACTCAACTTCTTTCCAATCAACGTCAAACATTTAGCGGGTAATTTTTATTTCGCATCAAAATAATTGGATCAAATATCAAGTTTCCTCATCTCCGATAATCGCTTCCCAGTCCATTCAAAAATTATTACCATCTCTCACTCAGCAAAGCCCATTTTCATTCAGGAAAATTTGTGTAATTTTTTATTTACTTTGAAAGTTGCATGGTTCGATTCTTGCCTTTTTTATTTAATTTTTACGACCGCTCCTTTAACTTCTCGTCTTCTTATTGTTAGAAAATGACGCGATCGACACGAACATGACACCTTCTCCATTGAAAACAAACGTGGTCTTCGCGCCCAAAGTGTTCGAATTGCATGACGTCACAGTTCTTGCCAAGCTGCAGGAAACTCTGGCAGTTGCCACGCGAGGGCAGCACCTCTCACCCACACGGCCACACCCACTGCTCTATTTTCTTCTTCACGGCCAGCAGAGCAGCTGATTTAGCCCGTGTTTGTGTTTACGTCTCGCGTTTTGCACAGGATCGGCGGCGATGCAGCGGCTGTTGCAGTCGTCGGCGCCGCTGTCGGCGCCGCCGGACAAGGCCACGCTCTGCAAGCTGCGGGAAAAGAGCGCCGACACGTTGAGCAAGTGCGAGAAGGCGCTCGAGAACTGCGCCAATGACAACGCCAAGGTATTAAAAAAACCTTAAATTCGCACCTGCGGAAATTTAAAGGGCCCTTCGACCCTTCAGGGCGCACCTTCAAACTGATTCAGGGCTGGGTGAAATTTTTATTATCTGCGGTGTGGTTAGAATTTAAAAATTGTGGATTTCAAGGGGGACATTTTTTTAAATTTAATTCCGCTTCCTTGATATCTATTTAAATTTTGTTAATTTTAACATTTATAAGCAAAGGAATGATTATTTTTAAATGAATGGAAAATTTGAGAACCATTACAATTTTTACCAGGTTTAAATCTCAAAGGAATTTAATTTTTCCATAAAATAATTACCTTTTGACCTTTCAGGTGGTACCTTGAGGACCGCGAGCAATACCCGCCGGTGATCAGCGGCTCTCCCTGGCGGTGCAAGGTCTTTTAAGAATAAAAAAGGTGCGTTTTAGCCTAACCCTGAATTTCCACATTTTAATTTTTGAAATAAAATTCAGGTTCGCGGAGAGTATTATTTGTGCTCGGTGAATAATTCCGCTGGCGAGGAGACGGTGCAGGTGGCGCCGACAATGCCGCCAGCCCCAGCATCAGGTCGTCGACGTCAGAAAGGCGGCCGTGTTCAGGTGAGAACAGTTCCATTAAATTTAAATTATAATAAAAAAAATGTCGATCTTGGCATTTTAAAATTTATATTTTAATTAAATAAACGTATTTGGCTGGTTTAAAATCATTTTAACCAGGTATCAGGGTGAAATTAAACCACCTTTCAAAATATCAGACCTCTCTTTTTCTCAGGGACCCTTTTATAAGGGTTTAAAAACGCTAATTTGATTGATTTCGAGGCCAAAAAATATTTCAAATTTTAACTGAATTAAATTTTTTTCATAGCCTTTTTTGATCTGAAACCTTTTGGGGTTAAATATCAGGGTGTTTTTTTCTCCAGCTGATCGAAATCTCGATTTATCAGGTGTTAAAATTGCCAAAACAAAGTAAATTAAATAATGACCCTGAAAAAGAATTGTTTATTTACAGACACGTGAGCGTAGCCATTGCGTGAGGAGGTCGCTGGTTGGATTGGAGGTTGCCGTTGTTTGGTGTGGAGAAATGGACACCCTGGGCAGCGACTCGGAGGTGGAGCAGCAGCACCGCGACTCCTCGTCGTCGTCCGAGACGTCAGTGTCGAGCGGCCGCAAGTCGTACCCTTCGCTGAAGGGTCAGGTGCGCACCTCCAGCCACTACAAGCTAACAATTCCCCGACCTGGCATCAGGGTAAAGACCTGAGAGTTTTTAAATTGTTCAAAATTTGATTTGTAGCTCTTTTTATTTAATTATTTTTGCAAACGAATCCTCTATATTCCCTGAGTCAGGGTAGGATGTTTTTATCGGCATCTATGGCCTCACCTGGTTTGAGGGTGGTTTCGATTTTAATTCTGGACTCGTGTTGCAGTGTCTTGGCGTCGAAGCGGGCGTCGGGCCGCTTCTCCGACTCGCAGCTGAAAGCCGAGCGCCACTTCGCCTCTCACCTCGACAGGGACACCACCTTCCAAACCAACGTCCGGCCATTGTCTGAGATTCGCTACCCCCTCCCGTACTTAAATAAAATTTTTTACTGACAAAAATCTCGAATTTTCTTTATTTTATCAACCGAATTAACCCGCTATTCTTTTAATTAATAATAATCAAACATCTCGGCTGCGCTGCTGCAACACTCCCTCTCGCAGCTGCTTCAGTTTTGGGATTGTTTTATACGAATTTTTAGAATTTGGAATAAAATTTGAGAATCGTAGCACACAAACTGAAAAGGTTTACCAGGCGGAGGAATCGTTTCGGCACATCAGTTGGCGAATAAAGCGAATTTTAGTCTTTCTCTTCCGCGGCAAAGGTGCAGCCGCAACCTACACATTCGCCTGACATTTGGCATTTTTTATAATCAAGATTTATTTTAAAAACTTAAATTTGACCTATTTAATTTTAAATTGCCTCAAATCTTAGAAATTGGCACAGCATAGTTTTATTTTGAAAGAGACTCAAAGAGGAAAATTAAATTCAGTTACCTCTAACTTTGAAGTGTTTATTTTTTTATTAATTAAAAATCATGCTATGTTCCCATTGAAAGTGTCGATGGTAATTAATTAAGCGTTTATCTAAATTCTTTAATACACACGTATTTATTTGTATTGATCAATTTAACAACCGGATTTTAGCTGTAATTTGTGATTTCCTTCCTTGAAACATGACAAACTTGCATTTTTAGCTGGAAAATTATCTAAAATTTAATTACGTGTGTAATCAAAGAGATCTCAAATCTAAAAACACCAATTTTAAAAATAAATTTAAGAAATAGCCAAAAAAATTGATATACTGACGACCTTTGACAGGTTACCGCACCCTGAGATCGATTCCAGTGAAACTTTTCGCGATTTGTTCAACATCCGCTCACGGTTTTTTCGACATAATTCAAAAGAAGCGAAGCAAAAACGCGTGCGGCGCGAATGTCTCGACGAGGCGCCCGCCGGACCGGAGGTCTGTCTGCTGAGGACGTGTCGAGCCGGATCGGAGGGCCCAAAGGCTGCTTCCTGCTTCTGCCGATCAGGGTCAACCCTCGACAGGTCAGCGAGCTCCTCACGCAACAGCTAACCACGTGTCTGCAAATAAATAAAAACATTAAGGGATGATTTTGAATTTTCTTTCCAAATTGCGCTATTTTGGCAAATTTAACACCTTAAAAATCCAGTTCTCGGTTACTTAGAAAGATGTAAATTATTTTTGCAAAATAAAAACACCCTGGGATGAAACTCGTAAGGTTTCAAACCTGTCAGGTTGTTGTAAAAAATTTTATTCACAGTTGAATATTGTGAAAAATTAAATTTTTTGCTTTCACTCGAACCAAATGTGTTTTTAAACCCTTATCAAAGGGTCTGTTAGAAAAAGCTATGGTCTTAAATATTTTAGAATGGTTAAATGCACCCTGATATCAGGTTATTAAACCAACTAGATTTAAATACTAATTTAAAAATTGCCAAAAATGACATTTTTTTATTTTTACCAAAAAATATTGTCACCTGAACGTCCTGAACACGGCCGCCTCTCCGACGTCGATAACCTGGTGCTGAGGCTGGACACGTGGGTCGACCCTGTACTCAGCGCCACCTGCAATTTTAACGTCTCCTCGCCAGCCGAATTTTTCACCCAGCACAAATATTTTCCGCGATCCTCCAGACAAACCTGAAAGTGAATTTTATTTTTTAAAATTAAAAGGAAATTCAGGGTCAGGGTAAAACGCACCTTTGAGATTCTTAAAAGACCTGGCGCCACCAGGGAGAACCGCTGATCACCGCGGCAGCAATTGCTCGCGGTCGTCAGGGTACCAACTGAAAGGTAAAAAAGAAATTATTTTAAGGAAAATTAAATGCCCTGAGAAAAAAATAGATGGATAGAGAATTTGTTGGCAGGTGGCAAGACCCAAGAGTCGTGTGTGAAGTGTTTCCGCAGCCGAATTTTGCCAAATTTCCAGTTCTAATAAAAATTATTCACTGCTAAAAATTGGCCAATTACACGCGGGAACTTTTCAGCTGCGGTCGTCGCTCAGCTTAATTTGTTGCAGCCTCAATTTGGCGATTTTCACCTGGACGTTGTTGGCCCTTGACCGGCCTCAGCACCAGGTCGTTGATGTCGGAAAGGCGGCCGTCTTCAGGTGAGAAAATTTTTATTTAAATAAGGAAGAATTAAACAATTTTAAAATGTTGGTTTGAAATAATATTAACCTGATATCAGGGTGCATTTTAACCTTTCTACGACATTTTAGACCTCGAATTATCTACGGGCCTCTTTTGTAAGGGTTTAAAATTTAGTAACGCTCGTTTTTTTCATGTCGAGGTGAAAAAAAATTATTTTTTATAAATTAAATACTGAATTAAAATTTTCTTAACAACCTAGGTGACAGATCTGAAATCTTTTGGGTTTAATCTCAGGGTGTTTTTATCCAGCAAAGCAAGTTTTAAACTTTCTGAGTAATCAAAAAACCGGATGGATAAGGCAAGTTGGAAAGAAAATAAAAAATTGGCCCTGAAAAAATATTTATTTGCGCGAGGAGGTCGCCGACCTGACGAGGGTTGCCGTTGATTGGCAGAAAAGCAGGAGGTAAAGCAAGGTGCAGAGAAAAGAACAACCTGGGCAGCGCGCGATTCGGAGGCGACTCCACCACGTCCTCCGAGGCGTCGGTGTCGAGCGGCCGCAAGCCGTACCCTTCGCGCAAGCACAAGCCAAAGGGCCAGGTCGCCGCCAAGCACCAGGTGTGCACCTCCAGCGACTACAAGCTAACAATTCCCCGACTTCATCAGGGTTAAGACCCTGAGTTTGTTAATTGTTCAGAATTTTATATCTATTCTTTTTTTTAAATATTCCTTAAAATGCTCTGAGTCCGGTTAGGCTGTTTTTAAAAATTTCGTTTGTAGTTGGTTTCGGTTAAAATTTTTGACTCGTGTTTCAGTGCTGTGGCATGCGCGCGGGTACAGCAGTGGCGTCGTGCCGCTTCTCCGACTCGCGCCACGAGCTGAGAGCCGAGCGAGGCCGAGTGCCACCTTCAGGGACACCACCTTCCAAAGCAACGTCTAGCCATTGTCTGCGATTTGCCGCCCTTACCGACCCCTAATTCATTTTATTAATTCACTTTATTTAATTTGGACGAGAAAATAATCAAACAGCATAGGTTCTCGGCTGCTCTGCTTCTCTTGTTGCAGCAGCTTTTAAAAATTAACCCAAGGGTTTTTTTGAAAAATCTTAAAAATACAAACATCAATTTAAAAATGAATTTAAGAACAAGCTAAAAAAATTGAAATACTGACGACCTTTGAGATCGATTTTAGTGCAACTTTTCGCAATTTTTCAACATCCGCTCAAATTGTGTTCTACCAATCAAAACAGCGAATCAATATTAAGAAAATTTAGCAATCCTTTCACCTTAAAGATTGCTTTAAAAACTATTATTTGGCATTTATTAATTTCAAGAATTCAAAGCGTGTGGTTGAGACTTTTTATAAATGGAAAAAAAATGGTAAAACTCGATTATTCTCCAAAATAGTTTTTTTTTCGTTAATCAGGAACACGCGATGCCTTGATTTTTGCTCCTCTAGGTTTAAAAGGCGATTGATTCTTAATTTCTCAATTACTTAATGATCGCGGCTGCGGCACTCGAACGCTTAACATAGTGCGACACTCACTTCCGCGGCAATTGACGTCAGCGGCCTTTTTTATTGCAATCACTGAGTGGCAGCCAGCCGCTCAGATTATTGGCTCTATCAACCGAAAGAGCGACTCAATTTAAAGAAAATATTAATTTTACTTCTGCCTTAAAAAGGCCAAAAGCTAGCTTTTTACCGCCTGAATAGATAAATCGTGCTAAATTGGTTGAATTTCATCTTAAATAATATTTATGCAGTCCCTAAATATGCGCAACGAGAGGAACAAATTTTTAAATAGTGTAAATTCTCAAATTAAATTACCCACTCAAGCCAATATTTCGAATATTTTAATAAACATTCACGGAGGAAGAAAACCCTGGTGCACAAAATCAACTGATCTATTATTAATTAATTGTTTGCCTATTACGCTAAAGTAATTGAACACAAATTTTTATATTAATAAATTTTATAGAAAAATATTGATGACAAAAAATGCTTTGATGATGGCAGTGCACATTCTCTTTGGGAAAATTGGTTTTCTCGAAATTTTCTCATGTGGCCAGAGGTGGAGGGAAAAAAGGAAGCCCATTCCTTGCGACATCCTTTTGCGACACCGCGAGTGCTCTTTTGCAATCGAAACTCGCAAACTCATTAGCTTGCTGCTGCAATTTTCCAACTGCAGGCTGATGGAACAAGCAAAAGGCGATTCTCAGCCAAAACCCTACTGAGTTTTGTTTTCCTAGAGAAACTTTTTTAAAGATGATGGCAAAACCGGCAATAAATTAAAGTTTTTTCAATCGCAAAAATTCTCCACTGGATTTAGAAAATATGTTAATTTTTACTAACGTTAGTATGTGATAAATATTTTTGTAATCGCGAATTTCAAGCGGCTGATTGTGAGAAACGGAATCAGTTTATTTATTTTGCTCGCCAAATTGAGCCTCGAATAAAATAAATTTATTTCCAGCGCGACGCGATAACATTAAAATTCCTGCTGTCGTGTCGAGGGCCGATAATAATTTCGAAGGCCGATCTTTTCCTCAGCCTACAATTTCGTAGCTCACATCGACTATTCTCCATATGAAATGGTCTCATTAATTCCGTTGGGAATAATTCAATAAATTCTTTCAATAAATTTTGTAGTCATAATTTCTGGATATTCCTTTTCAGTACTAAAGCGCTTTTGAAAATGAGACACGGCTTCGGGAAATAAATTTGGGCTGAAATTTTGTTTCAATTTCTGGAATAATATTTAAAAAATCAATCCTTTTGGTGCTTTGAGGCTGTGCGTAATTAAAAATAATTCAGTTTTGCTGGAAAACTTACCAAAAGTGCCGAGTGCGAAGGGTGCAGCTCGACCCGTCTTTGCTTCTGACTTGTTTTCGCCTGCCTTCTTTTCTCTCTTGCTCTCAGCGAAGAGTCTGAGACTTTTTATCGCTTCCTGCGTTTGTCTATTCAACAGGCTGCTCGTGAGTGCGTGTGGTTTTCGATTAGCTTCCCTCTCTCGGCGCCTCGTCTAAATAAAAAAAAACCTCCTAGCCGAACGCGACCTCTCATTTTCGCTAATGAACTCAACCCCGCTGAACATGAAGCTTTTTCTACATTTCTCAGGCTTCAACTCCAATTTGAGCTTTTTTATCCATCCCCGTGAGTTCCTTTTTCTAACTATTCTGCTGCGACTGTGTTAATAATTGAAAAATAATAATAAAATAAATAAAAATGCTCCAAATTGGAGAATCGATCGTAACAATTTATTTATTTTGAGCAAGGGTGAGAATTTTTATAAATTAATTTGATTTTGGTAAAACTTGAATAATCTGTAAAATAGAATTATTTCTTTTCGATGCGAATTGAATGTGGAAGACTCACCGATGCCTTGAATTTAGTTCCTCTTAAGTTAAAATTGCGATAAATCTCACTTATGATGGCGGCAAACGCTATTTCAGTGTCCGATTGTGAATTTGAGATTTTCTGCGCCTGCTGCTCACAATGTTGTGCGACTTTCGCGGCGAGTGGACGTCAGCGCACTTTTTTAGTGCAAACAACAAGTGGCAGCCGCTCGAAGGCTAGCTTTTTACCGCCTTTGAAGGTAAAGCATGCCAAAATAATTAAATAATAATTACTGACTGACTGCACTCAATGCTTCTTAGCCACGGTAATTTCGCCATCAGCATTTCCAGTTTTAAATTTTTACAATATTTTCTATGAATATTTTGATAAAATTGTTAAAAATTCACGTCTTTTCGAATGTTTCCAAGACTTTGGCTGGTTTGAAAGATATTTTAAAACACTAAAAAATCGCTCTGATTTGGCACTAGCTTGGCCGCCGACGCCTAATTGTGAGTCGGACAAAAAGTATTGCTTTGTAATCAATTTCCAGTGTCGCGAACGAAGCGTCTCTCGTTTTCAATCGGGAGAGAGAGAGCGAGCGCGGAGATGCGGTGTTTGGATGCTGCAGCAGATGCGAGCCGAATTGCCTCTCGTCTCACGAAAAATGAGCAGCGGCAACGCAAAGTGGCTTGCTTCGCCTTTCCGCGTCGAGTAGTGATAATACATGTATGTATGTGAGCAGGAGTCTAACTGAAATACAGCCGCGCCTAAATTAATGTGGTTTCTGAATTCTGAACAAAAATACTCCGAATTCGACAGTGATTGTTATTTTTAGCAATTTATGCCTTCTTTTGCAACGAGGATTGCCTTTTAGTGATGTGTATTATAGTTTTAATTTTTTTAAATGGAATAGAGACTTAATTTTATGGTGAAACTGGATTAATCACCAAAAAAGGTTCTCTTTTCGACGCGAATAGAGTCGGGGAAACTGGCCGATGCCTTGAATTTTGCTCGTCTAGGTGGAAACGCGATTAATTTGTGTTTTGTCACTTACTTTTGATGGCGGCAGCCCGCGCACCCAAATCCCAAACGCCTTCTGTTCAGCTGTGAGCAAAATAGTTTGACTTCCGCGGACTTTTTTACTGCAGGAAACGAGGGGCAGCTGGTCAGATTACGATCTAGCTATCAAATCGGTGACTCAATTTTAAAAAAAATCAACCGCCCCCTGCTTATGTCGAAATGGTTGAATTTCAGCTTAAATATTAATTATTTTATATGCAGTCCGTAAACGCACAATGAACGGAAAATAATTAAAGAAGCGGTGATTCCATAACTGAATGCACTCAAACTTACTTAACTTGGAAAATTTTGCCTTAAGCACTCTCAAAATTTAAAATTTCGAACCCAACTGGGTCGCCAGCTTTACGAAAATTGTCAAAAATGCCAGTCTAATAAAATGTTTTTATAATTTCGTTGGTTTGAAGATACAGTTTAAAATATGTAGTAAAAAATTGCTCTTTATTGGCACTGGTTTGGTCGGTCGCCTAATTGTAAGTGAGACAAAAAGTCTACAAGTTTTCCAACAGCCTTGCTTTGTAATAAATTGCCAGTGTCGAATGAAGTGAATGCGCACCAACTTTTTGTCTCTCCCTCTTTTAATCAAGAGAATGAGAGAGCGCGGAGATGGTGTTTTTGGATCGGGCACCAGATGTCAGCCGAATTCACGACAAAAAAGCAGCCGCAACGATGTCGAGTTAAAAGCACAACTTGAGACGCTCCGGCCGGGCAAAGTGCCGCACCGAGCACGACAGCAAAAAAGGTGTAGATGTAAAGAGAAACATTTCTTTAAACAAAAAGACATAACAGAGACAATTAGCCAAAATCAATTCTTACAATGATATTTTTTGTGGTTAGATTAAATAGAGTCTTGGTATGTAATTGTTTATTTTAGTAAATTATTTTGATCCATCTCAAATTTACGATATCTTGCGCGTGGCACGATATTTTGGCTTGCACTTTGCTACATCACCCTGTTTTTAGGAATTAATTTAAAAAAACCTTTTTTCCTTCAATTCAACCCTGGCAGGCGATGACAAATTTGTGGCTGCAGTTTCTCTCTATACATTTGCTGGCGGAGTTTAGCTCTTGGGGGTTGGCGTCTTCGAGGGGTAGGGGGTTGCACCACGCCCACCTGCCGCAGCCGCCCGTGGCGCGCGGCCCGCCGTCCAGAATTAGTTGCAGTGGGCGTTGCTCGCGGCCCTGAAAAGCGCTCAAACTCGGACGCAGAGCCAAAAAGCAAGGGGAAAAAAATTGCATCAAAACTGCACGCTTTACTCCTACGATCCCTGGAAATACCTACCTTAGGTTTTTTAATTTAATTACGAGCAATTTTGAGAAAGGTTAAATTCTTCCCGCGGGCTGCGATCCGCTTTTCCTACTTCAAAATTCCGTTCTCGTCCATTAATGAAAGATTGGAAATTGGGATCTCAGTAATTTTGCATTTTGCTCTTAGATTTGTCATCCCGGCCTCTTATTAAAGTGTTTAAAAGGTTGTCATTTTTCCTGCATCACTCGAACCATTATTTCCATTTTTATTTTGCCACATTTTCTGTATTTTACAAACCCAATTGGATCGCCAAGTATAAAAAATTCAGAAAAAGCAACGTGCTAAAGTCTAGTTAAATGTTATTAATAATTTCGCATATTAAGAAAAGTACGTACTTTGAAATATTAAAAAATCGGTTTGTATTTTGTCCCTAGTTTGGTCGGTGAGGCCAAAGTGAGGCAAAAAGTCGAAAATTTTGAACAGTATAACTCTCAAATTATTACCAGTGTATTGAATGGAGTTACGCGCGTGCCGGCTTTTGCTCTCTCGCTTTGAGAGTGAGCGAGCGCCGAGATGCTGTTTGGATGGGTACCAAAAAAGATGCGAGGTGAATCGACATTTGGTCCTCTATAGACAATCGAGACCTGCAGCGGTTAAATTTTTGCTAATTGCGTTTCGACGACTCTAGCCAAATATAAGTTGCATAAATCGTGCCGGTTGGAAGGCGATTAATCTCTAAAAATCGAAGAGAGGCCGCACACAATTAAATAGATTGAATATCGCGACAAACTTATAACTTCAATATCACAATTTATTTCTTCTTCGAGTTTGAAGAATATTATTTAGGATACGCAAACAAATTTGCACAGTTTTTGTGACTGAGGCGCCGGTGTTTGAGGGAATCTGCGCCATTCCTGTCGAGAACGCAGGGCTCTCGATCCTCTCCACACCTTCGAAAGGTCGCTGTGTCTGGGCACCAGCCTTACCTGTTGACGCTGTCCACTCCAATGTTGGTGCCCGCGAGGTCCAATTGTCGCCACCAGGCCAACCAGAAGCTGCGATTTTTTAAATGAATAATGATTTTACGGAGATTTGAAGCCATCGTGAAGGCAACACGTTCTGATTGAGTAATTTATATTTTTTATGCTTGACAGTGTAAAATAAATAATTTAATCTTGCGCGCAGGGATTAAAATCGAAATTATCAACCCCTGCATGTGAGCATTGCCTTTCTGATTTTTAATTAAAATGTTTTGAGGGTTGGTGAACATGAGCTTGACGGCACTTCCTGTTCGCTTGGACCTTTCGAAGCGAGATTAAAATTTAATGCTACACTTTCCTCCTTAAACAAATTTATTATTTTTTTTGTACATTCCTCTTTCGCTCGGCTTTTTCATTCATTTTGTCAATTTTCAATCACTAGTTAGTACTCAGAAACAAAGTTGCTATTCATTGATTAATTATTAATTCAGAATTACGAGGAAATGAGAAGGCCAAAAGAAAAGCGGATGAAATTGCGGCCAGAAAGAGATTCTTTTCTCTCGTGCGGTGAGAGTGCAAAAAGGCTCGCGCGCTCTTCTTTGCGAGCTCAAAAAACGGAGAAATGTTTCCTCCTGTGGGATTTTCATGCAAATTTGAAAACCGAATGACCAGCTAGTTGGACGCTGCAAAAGGATTTCTAAATTTGCATAATGAACAAAAAATCGCACATTTTTTTTAAATTATATTTTTATTTATAAAATTAATATTTGAATGACAGGGAGGCATATAAAATAAATTCTGGTACAATTATTCGGCAAAATTACATGAAACGAAGCTTATCAGTTTTAATTAAATTTTAGTATTAGTCCTGGTTAATTTCAACAGTTAATTTAATTTTTACGTCTTTCTTGTTTTCAGCCGCGGAGACGTCGTTTCGGAGCCATAACTCCAGGTGAGTGTTTACCTATTTTAAATATTCTGTTTTTTACTTACAATCGGCCTCCAACGGCGATGGCCAAATTGATCGAAATGTGCTTGGAGCCTCCACAGATTTAAAATCGTGCAGAAAAATCGTCTTTTTTATTTCGTTATGTGCGGTACAACGAGCAAAAACCGTGAAAATTCTTATAAAAACAGCCTAAATAAGAAGCTCAGGGCATTCGACCTTAGCAAGGAAGGCCGAAGGAGATTTAAAATAAAGTTATGGAAGAGAGAAGTTGAAAAATGTGCTGCAATTGCGACGACAAATTAGCGGCTGCAGTTTCTGTCGATTCGCAGGTGCAGGCATTGGCGAGGGAAAGGGGGCGTGGCCTCGGGCGACACCACGCCCACCTGCCCCGCCATCCAGTTGTCCTTGCTCAGCCCTGAAAAACACTCAATTTCGAACGCCAAGCCAAACCACAAGGGAAAAAGATCAAAATTGCAGCAAAAAAGTTAATTCTTCCCGCACTTTCCCAACTTTTCGCCGCCTTTTAAAAATCCGTTAATGAAGACTTAAAATCACATAAGCCCAGTAATTTTTATTCGTATCAATAAAAATAATAATTACGCACATTTTTCGCGCTCTTCAAAGCCGAGCACGAGTTTTTGTACAAGCCCTCGCTTGCCTGGATAAAATTTTGAATTTCAACCTGTTTGAAAATAAGAAAATGGCTAATAACTCGCCCAAAAGAATGGAAGTTTCAAGGCGAAGGTACAAATTGGCTGAAAAGGCCAAAGCTTTTTGAGCTACTTTCCCGCTAATTCTCTGCTGAATCGACAAATCGAGGTCGGTATTTTTCCCGCATCTCGCGAAAAAGCAGTGCTCAGGAGGTGCGACCTGAGGAAGGATGGTGACAGGTGAGGCTGACGAAAAAGCATTAAAATGCGGCCTGGGAAAGGATGCGAGGTCGGGGTACCCTGATAAAGGTCGGTAGGGTGTCCCAGGTAAAAGGTTGATTCCAACACCTGTCCAATCAGGAGGCCATCCGACAAACGACCGAATTTTAACTGAAAGAACGGACGGGCGTTCACGTTGCACATCTCCGCGAGTGCAAAACCGAAAAGCCTCCAATTTGTTCACAGCAATCTTTAGGATTTAAAATTTATAGAAACAAAAGAAGTGGAAAGAATCTATGTTTTCTGAAATGAGTCGAATCTGTCAAGGAAAAAGATTGTCATCGACGTAGTGGCAAAGGTGACGAGCGGCGGCAGCCAGGGCGTGTCGCTTCAAAGCGCAGAAGCCGCCGCCACAGCAGGCTTTTCTTTCTGCTTCGAAACCACATTGGCGCGGAGGTTTAGTTTTGAACCTTTTGAAAGCATTCTGGCAAGAGGCCCGAAATAGGAAAATTGAAAATTGTCGCAAGCATTAAATGATCATTAGTTTGATTGCATTTTTGTGGCCTGCTATGCTAAATTCTATTTCTTTTCAATTTTAAGAAAAATTGCCATTTGATTAAATCACTGACTTAAAATATAATGGTAAATAATGGATAAAGTAACGCCAGAATTAAAAAACGTGAAAGCACAAATTTTTTGATGAAATTAGTGAATTTATTATTTTTTTCCGTGATAATATATGATATTTCCTTTAATTGACTCATTAAGAGCTCAAGTATTCAAAATTTTTTGCTACCCTATACCTACAAATTCTGCCTGAATTATCTTCACTTAAATGTCCCCAATAAACACGCTTTATATCATTGGCCACGTCCTCTGCCGTGCGGCCTTTGCTGTCCCTGGCTTCCAAGTCCACCCCTGCTTCATACACAAGGAAACGGAAAGGTTTTCTGCTAAACGATGTCTCTTCTTCGTAATGGTCTGAGTAGCTGTTGCTCATCAAAATGTGCAGTACAGTTTCTCCGTTATTTGTCGTTTCCTTCACCAGTCGAGGGTTAGTTAAGTGCAGGAGTTTGACCACTTCTGAATTGTCGTGCTCGTTGATGAAATTGGTGTAACTGCAGGCGAAGTGCAGGGCATTCCATCCTCTGGCGTCTTTGGCAGCCACGTCGGCGTCTTTCGCGATGAACTCGCGGACGAGTTGCAAATTTCCGTGCTGGGCGGCCAAGTGGAGAAGAGTTTTACCTTGCTCGTCCGTTTTCGTCAGGTCGCCTTGCAGCAGCAGAAAGTGGTCGTAGATGAAGTGATCAAGTTCGGTCCAATCTTGTCGCTTGCCCTTCGGAATCAAAGAACTCAGGTCATCGCCGACTTCTCTCGCCAGCCAAGCCAGGATTTCTCCGTGTCTGCGGTCCACAGCCAGCTGCAAAGGACTCTTCCCCTCTCCTGTCCTGATGTGTTTCAAGGTTGGACTCTTTGAGAGCAGGTACTCAGCTATTTCCTTTCGTCTGAAAAAGACGGCATAGTGGAAAGCGTTGAAATCGCCATAGTACTCCTTCGCTGTCTGAAAAATATTTGCCTCAAGCGTCACCTTATCTCGGGGAAAACCGCTGATTTCTTCCTCCACGAAAAGCTTGACAATGTCCAGGTGGCCGTGCGTCACAGCTACGTTCAAAGGATCCCAAATTTTAAAGCCATCAAAGGCTTGTTTGGCGCCGTGTTTGAGGAGAATTTTAACGTACTTGAGTTTCCCCTCTCTGCAAGCACGGTAAAGGGTGCGTCCATACATAAAACGTTCTAAAAATTCTTTGCCGAATCCGTTTTCCAGGAACAATTCGAGAATCTCATCGTTTCCATTAGCTACCGCTGTGCAACCGGCGCCGGCGTTGGAACTTGATTTTCTGAGCAGCTCGACGAAGTTTGGGAAAGTCTCTTTTAGCTGGTTGAATACGGAGATCGCGTTGTAACAGGCGATTTCTATGAGGACATCATCCATATTATTTTCTAAGGTTCGTGAATCGACGACTTCCATTTTCAACAGCTCGGTGAAGATTTCTTCGCTTCTTATCGCTTTGACCAGAAATTTAATAGCGTAATTAACGCAAATGGAAGAACGGTGTTTTCTACAACCAAGTTCTCTACTGTCCCGGTAAAATGAATATTTTTCCATTTGCTCGTCACAAAAAGTAATGTGTGGCTTCAGCACTTTAAAAATATGCTTGAGGTTTTCCTCGCAAACATGAATCAGAAACGGAGAAGATTTAGTTGAAATTTCCTGGGACCCTATTTTTTGCGCGTGAAACTCGAAATCTTTCTCCATTTCTAAAGTCGAGTAGAAAAGATCAACAAACTTTCTGACCTCTACATTATTCCATTTGCCAATAAATTCAAAATCAAAATTGCCTGACTCTTCCACGTTTTTCAAAAAGTGTTGGGCGGCGAGGAATTCTGCAAATGTCTGGTGGAGGAAAGTGACCGTTTCTTCCTCCACGATTGCGACTCCATAGTTGTTCATCTTCGCCAAATCCTCTTTCGTCACTCCAGGTCCGACAAGCGGCTCTTTTGTCATGAAGCGAAACGCGATCAACCGCAGAATGTTCAGGGCGATTTCAATCTTCCAGCCTGCTACTTCTTTATCGTCGTTTTCCCTTTCCAAACACAGTTGTACCTTCTTCCTCACAACCGTAGCGTAAATTTGGAATAAATTTCCCTCACCGCTGCACTGAGCAACTAACAACAGGTGCAGGGGGTTGACCAGAATCGTGTTCTTATTTTCTCTTCTATGACTTGGAAGGCCTATTTGTTTGACGGCGTGAAGCACTCTATTGATTTCTTCCTCGTTCTTGTCGGTCACGGACTGCAGAAACTCGATTTGCTTTGCTTCATCAAGTGGCTCTATTTCAACAAGTGTAGCGTTTTTAATCGTTTCCTCGATCACTTTTGCTTCGTGAGGTCTCGTTGCCACGCAAAATGGAACTCTTCTCTCTTTCAGAGCTCTCAGTATTTCGAGAACTTTGTCCCTGCTGTGCGGACAAACTTCGTCGAAACCATCCACGAAGACGACCAATTTTTTCTGAGCAATCCAGTTTTGTATGTCTTCAGTGGAATTCCCAGTGGTTTTCGCTAGAAATTCGACTACGTCCACTCGAGAAATGCTCAAAATGTAAATTAAGTTTTTCGTCAACGAGATATTAAAAATTTTAGCATCTTGATTTGATTTTCCGAGTTGAAAAGCGATTTCTTTGAGAACAGTCGTTTTTCCGGCGCCGGCAACCGAACTCAACAACCAAACCTGGTTTTCTCGCAACATTTTTGCCTCTTTGATCAGATCCTCGAAGCAAATCTTTTTCCTGTTGTCTCTAAACTTGAAATCTGGTTTCACGAAAGTCCTCGACCAGTCGGGAAAATCAAGTAAGTACTGAAGCGTCGAGTTTAGCAGAGTTAATTCTTTTTTTGTACCAGTTGTAAGCAGTGACTCTAAAAGCTCCTGCAAACTTTTCCCTTTTTTCAGTTCATCTCCTTTAAGGATTCTGATCAATTGGTCCAGCAAGTCTGCAAAAAAAATATCGTGTTACATTAAAACATTATAAATATAAATTAACGAATTGGGCGCTACCTTTGCCCTTCAAAATCTTGACAAGCCAGCCGCTGTGATTCGTTGACGAGACCTCAAATTGGCTCTTTGCTGGAGAGTGCTAAAATCGAACCAAGAATAAAAAATATGGAATAAAAAATAGCAACGGAACTCACATAGTCACATTCCTGCGCCTTTTGGTCAACGACGAAAAAGATTTTCGGCTGTCCGATCAATCTGTCATTTTTCGGGCCGACAAATCCATGCAAAATTTCCGTTATTGGAATTTCTCTTCCGTCCACAAGCACGCAAACTTCTTTTGTCCTTTCTTTTTCACTCACTTGGCCGAAAAAGCAAGTTAAAACGCAACCTACGTCATGCTCCATCTCGCGAACTATGAACGCAAACGCTTAGAGAGCATATTAATTGAGTTCTTTTGTTTTACCTTTTATGAAATAATCTTCTAAAGACCTATTTTTCAATTTCCAAAGTCTGGTGTCAAAATCCAAGTTTTGACGCAGAGCTTTTTCTGTTTCTTCAATTTTTTTGGTTAGCTGTTCGTAAAAGATGAAGGCTCGCCGACCTCTGATGTTTTTTCCTTCGTCAGACTTCCAAGAAAAAAATTCAGACGTTGACGTGATTGTTGCTGCTTTTTTCATGCGCGAATCAGTTCTTGAAACAGATTTTTCAGGAGTCAATGACCTGGAAACCAACACATTTTTATTTATACACTTTTGAGAAGAATCAAATTACCTGGACAAGAAAAAGCTTCTGTCTAAAGAGAACATTTTGATCTCTGGCGTCTGACCAAGATGAAGGTTTGTTGCGAAGTCCGGTCCAGCGATAGACGTTTTGTGCACTTTGTGCTGGACTGACGTGAGGAATAATAACAAAGGCTTATCCTCGTTGATCTGGCTCAAAACATCACAGAGACTGTTCACAAACCAGGAACCGAGTTCACTTGTGTTTGCCATGGTTGCTAAAGAACAAAAATCGTATAATTGCAATTTTTTAGTGAATAAATAACACTGAGAAATTTTACTCTCGACTGTCGAATAAACGATGACTGTGTTTGGCATTTCAGGAGCCGACGTGATTCTGCAAGAATTTTTGTTTTCGTAGTCCTTGTAATCATTTTTTCGGTCGAATTTTGCGTCATCTAGTTCTCCCCTACACGGCTGAGGAATTTTTACTTTTATTATTTGAATTTTGTAGCAATGCTAGCCGAAAACTTACGCCAAAATTGACAATCTTCAAACATTTCTCGAATCCATCCAATTTTTTCAGGGAGTTGAAAACGTCTTCTGTCGTGAAGGAAATGAAATCATTGAGTTGTTCGCTCCAGTAATCAGTGTCGATGACTCCATTTTCGTTGCCGTGAGAGAGGAAAAACAGGACGAAAACTGATGGGATGTCTGAATGACAATCAAAATAATAGAAACAGGACTTGACTTTTTACAAATTCCTTTACGTTTTGAGGAGAAAAATCGCAAGAGCTTTTCCTGGTTGCCAAGTATTTCGATCAAAATTTCCTTTTTCGGTCTAAAAAGGCTGCGGAAATTACAGTTTCGGTCCTTTCCAAAGGTCGTTTCCAGTTTCTTCACGTCTGGTGCGTCACAGTTTCGAAATTTCGACGTATTTTTGAAATCGTAATGGACGACAAGAACGAACACGCTGTAAAGAAATTTCGTTTAAAACGAAATGGGATTAAAGATAATGTATACTTGTCTGCGTTTTGATTGCCTGATCCGAACTGAAAGAAACCAAGATTCGCTGGAAATGTTTTACGACCTTGACCCTGACCTAGAAAATCGTCGGTTTGCCGTTAGGTAAAAGAAACTCAATTATGTATGCAGCATAGATCACCTCGCTTTAAAATTTCCTCCATCTCCATCGTTGGATGTCGCTCTTTCTTCGTTTACTGTGAAGGGGATTTTAAACGTTAATTAAAGCGCATATCTAATTAAATTGTTAGATTATTTTTAAGAACAGCGTAGGTAACAGTATTTCTACCATGAGCGGCTTTTTCAATTATTTTAATAGACCTGGGAAAGTCCTAGCCTCTTTTCTGTTCCTGTGACGCGTGACACTTAAAATTCAACTCTGGTCAAAACAATGATGCGCCCGTTGGTTAGATCCCCGAACCGATTCCAGGGGTGAATTAAAAAATGTAGACATTTCTGGAGAAAATTGTAAAGAATTGGAGACTTTTCGTCTAGTTTGAAACGTCTATCTTCATTAGAGGTTAACCATCGATTAAGATTTTAGATTGGCCGCAAATAAAAATTTCAGAAATAGAATTCCATTTGAATAACTCTTTTAAAAAAACACTCTAAGCGTCGGAAAAAAGTTGGGCAGAAATTCGTTTCGATTGCTGAAAAAATCAATCCTTTTGGTGCTTTCTGGCTGTGAGTAATTACAAATAATTCTAATCCGGATAGTTTTTACGAGCGATTGAATGGAAAACTTGAAAAAGGTGTAGTTCTGGCTTCTGGTTTTTTGCTCTCGCTCGCGACTGACGTGCGCCTGCCTTTTTTCTCTCTTGCTCTAGCAATCAGTAAGACTTTTCGTCGCTGGCTACCCACATGGTGACAAACAGGCTGCGCGTGAGCCGACCCCAGCTTTCTTTTCGTCCAAAAATAACTCAAGCCTCTCGTTTCCGCTAACCAGCTCATCCGCTCAACCTAAAGCTATATGTTTTGTTAAAGGCTAGATCTCCAATTTGAAAACTGTTATCCATCACTGTTTGTTCCTTTTCTTAATTAATTATTCCACTGCGACGATCCTGACCTCTTTAAAAAGAGCATCTCTTTGCCCGTTGAACCCTTGGTTTGCCGTGGCGCACGTCACAATTCAGCAAATAAATATTTCTGCTGACTCACAAACACAACCTTCTGCATCCAAATGTAACGCGCGTGTCTAGGGAACTTTGTGCTACGCGTTACTATCTGGCGCGGCTTGAAGAGCCGGCGCCCAGATCTAGCCTGTTCTGCTTTTGGGCTACGGGAACTCTCTCGTGGGAGTTCCCGCGATTAAACTGAATTTGGACTCTTTCGGCCGGTCTGCGGCACCCAGAGCCGGACACTCGCCTTGGTCGATCTCGTGGTCGACAGGCGGTGTCCTCGAACTCCGTCACTGTCAGACGGACAGTGCACAAATATGGAGATTTACGTTATTCCAATGAATTGCTTTAAGTCAACTTACTCTCCTTCAGGTGATCTCAAGCAATCAAACAACTCCTCTTATCATTTGAGCACTTGAGTTTTTATTATCCGAAACCAACGACCGCCGCCCGCGACGGCCTAGCCTACATTGACCTCCTCCCCGCTCGCTAGCGCACAGAGGGGTCGCCTTATACAGGTGCTAGTGGGGGGTAAGGTAGTCGCTACACAAAGAAAGCTTATTGAAAAGTAAAAATCAGCAATAAAATTTAATCGAAGGTTCTGATTGCCTTTTCTTGTTGCATGTGTGGTTCGAGAGGAAATTAATTAGCTTTGCCTCGCCCGCACGACTTCTGCTCTGGTCCCGAATTTTATACAAACTCATTTTTAGCAATTTAAATTTCTTTTACAATAAGAATTAGAATTGCCATGAAAGCAATATATATTAATTTAAAAAATTTACGCGTCATGGTGAGACTGTTTAAAAAGTCTTAATTTCGGTGAAACTTGATTAATCTCCAAAATAGATTTTCTTTTCGCTCCGAATTGAATCGGAAAAATTCACCAATGTCGAGAATTTAGCTCCTCTACGTTTAAAGGGCGATTAATTATTATTTTCTCACTTACTTTTGATCGCGGCTGCGGCACCCAAAACCCAAACGCTATCAGTGTCTGTCGGTGAGTGAGAAGTGAGACTTTCAGCGCTTGCTGCTCGCGAGCATAATAATAGTTCGTTCGCAGCGAGTTGACGTCAGTGGACTTTTTAGTGCAAGGACTGAGAGTGCTGGCAGCCGCTCAGATTAGGCTCTACCAATCGAAATAGCGACTCAATTCCAAGCCCTGCGTTTTAAAATGGCAAGGCTTTTAGGGAAAAATATTTCATCTCAAATATTAATTTTGCTTCACTGATGTGAGAGTCGCGACGCGCGGGCGGGCACGCGGCAGCGATTGCTCCAATTGACATCATTGCAGCCAAGAAAAAGTCCTACTTAATTATTTCAAGTTGGGCATGTTTGTGATTAAGGCGGCGGGCGCAAATAGGTCGACTGCGAGTGCTCAAACCGAGGAAAATGGATGAATTTTAACCCTTTAGGCGAAAATCTTCCTTTTTTAATTATTATTTTTTTTAACCGCAGACTCTGCAAAAACAGTGGATTTTAATATTGGGACTGGCGTATAGTTAGTCGGCGACGCCTTACGATTAGACAAAAGTCGAAACTTTTAATCATTATGACTCTCATATATAATAGTTACCAGTGTAGAATGGAGTGGGTGCGCTGGCGTCCTCTCTCGAGGGAGCGCGGGATGCCACGCGAATTCACTCACTCGTCTCTGACTCACGAAAAATGAGCAGCCGCAACGCAAAGTGGCCTGCTGCCTTTCGCGGATCCGCCCTGAGTTGTGACGCTCCCAGTCGGGCAAAGTGCGGCACCGACGCAACCTAATTGTAAGACAGAAAAAGGCGAAATGGATTATTAAAGTAAAAAAATGCAGTTCAGAAGAATTTGTAAAGTTAAGCATTGGAGAGATAACGAGCCAAAATAACCCTAAGAATTGTATTTTTAGTCAGAATTAATTAGGGTCAAGAGACCTGGAAAATTAATGTTGATCATGTTTCGAGTCTTCTAAAAAATTATAAATCGCATAGTTCGTGCCGATTGGAAGACTTGCAAGGAGAGAAAATATATTCTGGTGTGATAACAACTTTACTGAAACTCTCTCTTAGAGAGGCAAGCTTGTAACGAGTAATTGTATATCACTCGTTGAATTTTGTGTATGATTGATATATTTCGCCATCTAAAGGATATATTTGGAAATCTTTGTAATTCACTATTAGAATGTTTGTGAGCCGGCAAGAGCGAGTGCTCAAGCCTGGCATTAGGAGTGCGTGTCTGGCCGAGTGCAGCACGTAGCTCATTGAAGGTGGAATGGCCACGACGGGCCATGTCCACGAATGACGCACGCTTTGATGCGGATCTGCGTACCTTTGTAATTTGAACTGATGTTCAAATTAATTTTTGTGAGTATTTTCTTATTGTGAATTTGTTTCCAAACTATTGTCATTCTTTTGTGAATTGTAAATTTATTATGGCGAAATATGTATGTTATAAAGGCAACCTGGCCGATAGGCTGTAGCGTGGACATGGACCAGCTACTATTGTTAGTTGAGGACGAATCAACAGGATGTTTAATACTCGGATCGGATTTGTACGAAGATGAGATTGACTCCGTTGAAGATCTTTAGTTGAAGATCAATTTGTATATTTGTTGAGTATGATTGTAAAGGACTAACCATTGAACTGAAAGTTATGATTTAATTGCCACTCGTCACTTAGAATTAAATCTGACGGTTTTTAATTGTTTTAAACAAAACATTCAGTCTATTTCTCCTCTCGCCCCAAAGAAACTTCTATTCGTTAGATGGCATCCCTTATGGTGTTGTGTAGAGTGTTGCGGTTGCAAGCTGCTCTAATCTGTGTTGGATGGTTCCCTGAGAACGCCTGTCCCGTTGATATCGCGCAAGAGTCGGATTGAGAACGGGCAGGGTTTCAAATCGCATCAACCAGATGACGAGAGTTGGGCCGAACATTAAAAGAGCACGAATTTGCTTTTTGAGATTTTAAATTAGTTGATCAAAATTTCGGCGTTGAACTGATGTGACACAGTAATAATTTTCTGTGAAAATTATTTTTCTCGGGGGAGGAGTGTAACGAGTAATTGTATATCACTCGTTGAATTTTGTGTATGATTGATATGATGGCAAAACAGGCAATTGAATAATTTATTTAATCGCATACAAATTACCCTCGGTAGTTTTAAAATATTATATTTTTCTTTCCTCTTTTCATCCCTGTCCTCTCGGAGCGGGAAGGGCGCTCATTGCATTAGCACGAATGCTGCAATCCGAGTGCGAATAACACCGCGAACGGATTGAATGGGCGCACCAGGCCGCACGCAGGACCCAGCCCTGCACTGAAGGGCCACTTGCCTCCGCACCGAGGACTGCATTGAAACGCTAGACATTCGTCCCGTGAAGCCAAATCACGCATGCTGCAAAGGTGCAAACCAGCAAGTAGCGAGTCGCCTCCCAGCCCGTTGAGCAATTTGAGCAATTCGAGTCACTAAACTGACCACTTTTTGCCCTCTCTGACGCATTGGGTAGCAAGTATTAGATCTCCCAACTGCTCAATTTGTGCCTGTTTAGTAAAATGCAGTAAATAAAGTTACGCGGATAGGCAGGGGGCCGACTCTGGATTGCTAAAGATATTTTAATAAAAATGAACGTTCAAAATTATGCAAAGCATACATAGAATCAAAAGAAATGCTAAGTCTAGCCAGGTATATTTCTTTCAGTCAAGTCCACGAAGAATGTTTGTTATTTATTTTTATTAAATATAACTTAAGACTGTATTTATTTTATTGCTTAATAATTTCCCCACTTATCGTAATTAATTTAGTATTTGCTTAATGAAATATTTAGAGTGAGTCTAGAAACAGAAGTACTCGTGATTGGCCCACAAAATTAAAATCGGCCTATCAATGTCATTGTTTACATTTTCAAGATTCAATTTCAGCTGGTGCGAACTCTATTTATTTTTTCACGCTGGGGATTTTAGTCGGGTTTTGAGCAGGTTTTTTTCAAGTGAGTGTTCCTCGAACGGCCCAAATGTCTGCCAATGCTGCGACGGCTTCGACACTCGTGAAAATTCCGTAACATTGCGAGCCAACGGGCTGGTTCGAGATCTACAAAGGCGGTGGAGGCCCTAGTGCTTCAAACCTTGAACCTGCTCTGATTTTCGCTTAAAAATAATTCATTGGCAAGTGAAGGAGCAAAAGACGGAGTAGAAGAAAAATCGAATTTCTGGCTGGCTTTTGAAAGGTTTCAACTATAAAATTGTCAGCAGGCCCACTTCGGCTTAGCTAAATTTCAAAACTGATGACTGGAATATATTTTTCCTTGAAACGCACGCTTAATTCAAGCAATTTTTGATCTATATATTGGCAGAACAATGATAAACTGAAAAATCTGCCGATTATTCACTTTATTCGAGCCATCAATGCCTATGCTTTTTAATTACATTCAGCACAATTTTCTATTAGAAAAAATGCATTGTAAATAATGCGGCCCAAGGTGAGAATAAACATATAAACCGCTGAAAATTTCGAAAAATAAAAATTTGATCGCATTTGTTACATTTTACTAATTCATAATTAATGTTTATGTGCCGTAAACTGTGCAGCATGAAAAAATAGCATCAACCTACACTAAATTCCCGGTTTTTTCCAATTTCTTATGCAACAAATCATGTTTGAGATTTGCGGGTTTTCATTTGGTCGGCGAAACCGGTGATGCCGCGCGTGCAAGGCAAGTGTTAGTTTGCTTCTTTCTCTCGCGCTTTGCCTCTGCTCTTAATGCGCGGTGCCAGTGGTCTGTTTTGAACTGATGCGGGCTCAGCGATTATAGCAGACGGAAAGGACCATTATGTGCTCAATTTTAAGTAGTTCGATTCCCAATTTAGGCCATCTAATTGTTTTAATCACGCTGCGATAATCATTTATTTTATTTTTACTTTGCCATTGCTAAAAAGGGTCAAAAACTGCGGGAAATTAAATACAGCTAAATTTGATTTTTTTTTTCTAATTCGTTAGCTCAGAGCTCAGTGATATATATTGTTTAATTTAAAACACATCCACCCTAATTTATTTATCGGCCCAGCCTAGCATAAAAATAGCTCGCCGTCATTGTAATGGCAGTGACCCAGACCTAGACTTTCTACAAAGTCTAGCTTTTCCTCTGTTGCCAAGCCAGAAGCCCTCACGCCCGCGTTTAATTTTTTTCCTCGCATAAAAAACCCAGCGCATTATAAAAAGAGGATTTTCGGCCTTCTACTGTTCATAAATTGATTGAAAATTTTTGAACGTCTGAAGTTTAGTTTTTAAATTTGGGTTTCATTTTCTTCAGGCACAATTTTGTAATTTTGGACAAAATATTTGCCGGGTCCTTTTATCGAAAAAAGTTATTGGGCGACTGACTGTCTTTGGTGCGAGAGGTCGCAACCCTTTCCTCATGGCACACATATTTCGCTCGCAGCTCAGGCGTGGCAGTCTCTCCGGCACTCTTTTCCTTTTTGCTGCACTCTGCACGCACTATTTTACACTCGCAGTTCGCGCGGCGCGAGTTATTAAAAACAAATAAATAAATGGACAAGGGGATAATATCAACGTTATGGGAATCACAATTATTGCCTAATTTACAACAAATTCATTAAATCTTTGTTTCCCAAAGTGCGCAGAAAAACTAATTGGCGAGTGCTTAATTAATAATTACTGCAATTCTCGATCTCCCACTGCTTTGACTCTATTTATCAATGCGAGAGGAAAAGATATCATCTGCGGCGTGCATTGCGAGGGACTTTCTATTGCGATGAAATTTCAACACCAAGCTATTAAAATATCTTTTCAGAGTTAATAATAAATAGAGATTTACATATATTTTATTCAAGTCTTTCTAATAGAGGGAGCCGATGGCAAAACAGGATTTTTTTTATCTTTTTATCCGTGTCGTCGGAGCGGGAAGGGCGCGCACTGCACTAGCACGAATGCTGAATTCCGAGTGCCAATAACACCGCGAACGGATAACATGGGCGCACCAGGCCGCACATTTCAGGGACCCAGCCCATTCAAGGGCCACTTGCCTCCGCACCGAGGACTGCATTGAAACGCTAGACATTCGTGTCCCGTGAAGCCAAATCACGCATGCTGGAAAGGTGCAAACCAGCCTGTTGAGCAATTTGGGCATTTCGAGTCACTAAACTAACCACCTTTTGCCATCTCTGACATTGGGTAGCCAGAATTAGATCTCGGAACTGCTCAAATACCTCACATTGCTTTGACACTCCTGAGAAATGCCGCTGAACAATGCGAGCCAACGGGCTGGTTTTTTAAATCTCGGGATTTCAAATCAAGTAAATTTTAGATCAACACTTAACATCATTTTGCCTCAAATTATTTGAACGTGATTAATATTTTTGCCATCGTAGATTGAAATTAATTTAGGTATCTAACACTCCTGTTCAAGGGGTTGAAAAGCGAAATCAGTTCATATTTTTGCTCCTCAAATTGAGCCGCGAATCAAATGAATTCTTTTTTAAACACGACGAGATAACATGCCAATTTTAGACTTTCCTATTTGCTGATGTCACGGGCGGATCATAAATTCCAAGGCCAGCAAACGCCGCTCTTTCTATCAGCCCAGCAATTCCTCGATATAAAAAGTCTTACTGATTCCGATAAAAATCATTTAACATACAAGTAAAAGATTTTAAATATTGTAAAAATCTTTGGTGAAAAATTGAGATTGTGAAGCTTTTCACCTTTTGTGAAAAGTCGCTTCAGCAGGATAAAAGGCACTGAAAATAATGAGTGGCAGCAATTAATTAAAAAAAAATAATTGAACGGTTTTAAAAATTGCACTGCTTCAGAAAATAAATACAAAATTTTTCAGGAATTTAAAATTTAATCCTTTTAGTGCTTCCTGGCTGTAGTAGTAAATGGGTAATGACTATCATGACCATGAGTCTCTCGTCATTTTTTGATAAAAATGAATCATTTTTATAATTGAAGGTCGCATTCTAACTTTGGCGCTGCCTCTGGTGGAGGCCATGATCAAACCTCCAACCCGCGGCGTGTTGGCTCTTAATTTCCGGTTAAAAATAATTAAATGGCAGTAGAAGGAGCTAAATAAAGGCGTAGCGGGTGAAAGAAACTTCAAGTGTCTGGCCAGCAAATGCGCGTTGTTGTTTTCAAGCTTTTGTACACTGCAAGTCAGCGGTGAGAAAATCTCACCCCGCCGCATGTTACTGCTGCATTGTGCGAAAAATTCACCTTTGACACCCCAGACATTATGACATGCGGCGGGGTGAGATTTTCTCACCGCTGACTTGCAGTGTAACTTAAAATGAACTAATCGGATTATTTATTAATTAATCGTTTGATAATAGCGAGAAAAGTCCAAGTTAATACAAAAACGCTCGGCCGATAAGAGCGGCAGGAAGGGCGCGGCGTAAGAGCAAATAATGCTGGCCATTGAAATCACCGCAGTCACCGCATTTGGATTTATCGCGTCGCGAAGAGGTGCGGCGAATAAAGAGGAAGGCATTCATTCGATTTTGAGAGGAGAAGTACAGCTGCAGTGAAATTACTCTAAATAAGTGATGGCAAATGTGATGCGTGTAGACTCACTGCATGAGCTACATTTTTATAATTCATTTTATGCTCTTTCAAGCACCAGCCCCCCTTTTGCTCCAGCCCCCCTGTTTGCGTGCATTTTCATAACGCCTGTGAAGGAAGGTCCATTTTTATACCAGTCAAAATCACCACATAGCGTGACGTCACTTTTGCCAACCACAACTTGCGAATTACTAAAATCAATCTTGTGATCGCTCACTCACGGAGCCGAGCCAACCGAGTAGATACAAGAGCGATTGCCTAAAAGCGAGCAAGCGACACGGCTGACAGAGGTGCATCGCTGCACGTGCCATCGGGCACGGACAACGACCTCTCTCGACGCCATCGTAGCTGTCAGACATGATGAAGAGCGGGTCATTTCAAGGTGGCGAGGGCCACCTCCCATTAAATCATGTCAGTCGTCCCCCTCCGAAAAGAGGCGTTGATGTCGCAATCATAGACAAAAAAACAGTAGCAAATGGACCAAAACGTCAAAAACCCGCCTGAGTTATGGGGCGTCATGTCTAGACACG
Organism: Cloeon dipterum; assembly: GCF_949628265.1. Taxonomy (NCBI): domain Eukaryota; kingdom Metazoa; phylum Arthropoda; class Insecta; order Ephemeroptera; family Baetidae; genus Cloeon; species Cloeon dipterum. Next base: position 35,945,202 of record NC_088789.1, on the reverse strand, counting down.
CGTGCACACGGGCGGGACTTGGGTATAAAGAGGGGGGATCCCGACGCCTCGGGGCTCTTGTTCTACACCCGCTACACGAAGCAGCAGGTTGTTTCTCTCGTCACCCCGTGACATGTATATTGGCCGCGACATAAATCTGTCATTTTGAGAAACCGAACACCAGCCGACTTGGGCGCTGAGCACCCCTCAGCGCTGCTTTCTCACCCTAATTCGCTGACAACCGAGACACACATGGAATCCATTATCCTCCTTGTTCTCTTGTAAGTACACTCACATTTCGATTAGTTCCCCCTGACAAGACATTCACGTCATATTACCCAAGTTTTATTGCCATTTCGACCCAACAAGTCAGGCGTCAAGTTTCTTTCACAAACATTAGAATACTCGACGTATTTTAATTAATTCAGAAATTTCCGTTGATTTTCCGTTAAGTTCCGTCTGTTCCGAGAATTCATATCACACTCAAACGCATTAATATTCCAAAGTGCCTACCTCAATATTTATCTCAATAATTGTCCACAACCCTTTCCATAATTGCCATTTCTCAGTTGTCTAGTTTTGCATATTCTTAAAACATTGCTGTATCGCTCGAATAGTTTGTGTGAAATAAACCATGTTTCCAAAGTTCGTAAACTCTTAATTCGTTCGTTTCTGTCCCGCCGATATATCTCCATTCTGCTCAAATTTGGAATTAAACGAAATTGATAAGTTTAACGTAAATGTGTTTTCCCATTTAATGCGTGGAAGACTAGTGCTGAAGTCTCACAGGACGGCCAATTTAAAGTAAAAGTGCTTTCCCATTCAGGCGAGGAAAGTTAATCGGCCAAAAGAGAGTTATCAGAATCAGAAAGAAATATTCTAAAGACACCCGCTGAGAGAGTAGCGAGAGTTCATATCTCCGCACCAAGGAAGAAAGGGAGAGCCGTGCCGTCAGCACACCCCTCGGGCCTGGCCTGTCGAAGCTGCCGCGCTGAGCGAGTGACCGCCGAGTCCAGCCGAACCGATTTCGGGACACACACGCACACACGGTGAGTTGCTTTCTTCTCTCCCTTGTTCGCCAGTCCTTCCAGTACACCCCGAACTCAAACTCAAAATCTGCTGTGTAATTTATTCGCTCTATCAACACCTTGAGCGAGGCTACAATGCGAAGTTGGACTTTTCACGTATTGCTCGCAAAAAACGACAGCGCTCTCTCCATTTGTCCGAGTAATTTTGCAAATTTGCCAATTTCAATTTTCGCCATATCTTTTATGAATATTTAATAAACCCAATTGGATCGCCTTTTCCGAGAGAAAATAAAACTGAAGGCGATGTTTAGTTCGTGCATTAGATGCCAGGCGAATTGACCCTCTCATATCTGCTCTTGATTCACGAAAAAATGAGCAGCCGCAAAGTGGCCTCTTGTCTTTCGGGGTTTTTCTTAATTTAGTTTAAATTAAATTTGTGAGTTTAAAGCATTCAATAGAGGGATAAGAGACCAGAGGACGATTATTTTAATCTCAAATATGCGTCTAACAGAGAAAAATTAATTTATGTCTGGAATTTTCAAGGGCTCATAGAGGCTAAGGGTCTCCTCTATTTGAATTTTTATTTTCAAAATTAACTTTCTAGGAAAATGGATTATTAGCTAAGTAACGGGACAAAAAGAAAATAAAACTGAATAGATAACGATGGAAAGAGACGAACGATGGCTCAAAAAATTGGGCTGTGTGTGTATTATTCACGCAAAATGCACTTACCACTCAAAATCAGGCACTCGCGTTGACGTCGATGGTTGCTCCGTGTTTCCTCCCTCGGTGTGACCGCGAGTTGACCTCTGGTGGGTCACTGCGACCTCTACGACGCCGTATCCGGGCTCGAAGCGGGTGTTTTGGCTTCAATTAGGGTAAAATAACCGGCCCTGCTGGTGGTTCACCAATAAATGGCCAATTGATAAAAGAGCAAGAGATAAACCGGGTGCGAGCGGTGTGCTCGACGAGAGAAGCGCGAGAGGCACACTAAAAGACGTGTGCGTCTCGCGTGAGTGATAGCCGAAAATTGATAAGGATTTGAACGCGCAAAACTGACTCCCCCAAAAGGCACCTTTATCTGGCGCTACAATGTTCGAGTTGCACACACTAATCTCTCGTATATTTGTGTATAAGCAGCCCTAAACCCTTCAGCAGGCCAGGGAATGTCCAGACGAGTCTATCGGTGGGAAGTTTTTGCAATTATGGTTGGCACAACCCAGGATTTTGAGTTGAAAAATTAACGAAATGTAAAAAATGTGCATTTTTCTGTTTTTTGTATTTTTCCCGCGAGCACAGAAAATGGGCAAGTCACAACTTTGAAAGGGCACAACTTCAAGAGGCCTGAGGCTCTCGAAAAGTTCAGAAAATTGTTTTATTTAGCCAAAATAATTTGTTGATATCTTCAAATTTTTCAATCGAAAGGGCGCAGGGTTATTTTTATCCAGTTTTTCAGCCTTCGAAGCTGAATATCCGTAAGAACGATGCACTTTCAATTGAGAGTAAGCGGCGGCCCGGCGGGCCCCACGAAAAAAAATAATTGATCAAACCGCGTTTTTTGGATTTTAAAAATTAATAACTAGTTTGCTATGGGTTCCACGGTGAAAAACCAAACCTAGATTTGCCCTAAATTTCTGCGCATCAAAGGATTTTTGCCGCCCTCGCCCGAAAGAGAGAGAGAGAGGGGAGGGGGACGGACGGAGGGTGGGATTGGGTGGAGGTGGAGGGAGAAAAGTAAGCGGTAGCGGCTTGTTGGGCCGCTTTGAGTTTGGAGGTCCTGCTTTTACTCCGAAAAAGGAAACACGTAACGAGAGCGTGGGAGGGGATGATTGCGGCAAACGCGCTGGGACGGCCCAGCTCTTTTTTAAGCTGCAGCCACGGGGATTGATAAGAACGGACTTGAGATGTTTGTCGGTGCGAGCAAACAAAAGCGATAACGAGAAGATATTACGTTTGGATTGTGCACCACTTATTGCCTGGTGAATTGGCTCTTTTCTCATCAAAAAATGAGCAGCCGCGAAGTGACCTCTTGCTTTTCGGCAAAATCCCCCTCGGGGACCGATCTCAGGGTAAACCACCCTGAAAAAGGTCGCCATTGTGGGGCGGGCGGCCTTCGAAAACTTTTTAGGGAGGGGTCACGACTGATAATCCCTCGCCCCCGTCGAATTATTAGACAATAAAAACCGAGTTTCCCGGTTAGGCGATGGGTAAATTGCATTTAAAAATTGTCGTTGCGCGAATTTACGTACAATAATGTTATTCTGAATTAATTGCGAAAGCTGCAAAGAGTTGAAGCTCCGTGCTGCGCCGCACAGCGAAAATTAGATAAGAGTGTTGGCGGCGCGCGTTACAGCGCGAGTGCAAATTCTGCATTGAGAAACTCAAAAGAAGCAAAGGAACAAGCAGAACCGCACAAAGAGTCGTCAGGTAGCGCGACCTGAGGAAGGCCGGGGACAGGCGAGGTTGAAAAATCGTCGCCGTGTGTCGTCAACTTTGCCGGAATTCGTGAAAAAGCATTAACATTCGGCCTGGGAAAGGGTTTCAGGTCAGGGTAAGCTGAAAAAAGGTCGGTCGGGCAGGTCAGGTGAAAGCCCTTCCCGAGACGCGTCTGATGCGGGGTCGTGGTCAACGATGCGACTAACGGTCGAATTTTTGAAAAATTAAATTAATTAAATGCCGGCCGTAATCCTGTGTGCTCCGCGAGTGCGAAATTCACGTTAGATGAGCATTAAAATGAACCGAAAAGAAGCGTAAAGACAGTTCTCAGGTGGCGTGACCTGAGGAAGGTCAGTGGGGGCGAGGGTGAAAAATCGCCACCGAGGAATGTCACATGTGCTCTGGGAGAAGCATTAAAATTCTACTTGGGCAAGGATCTCAGGTCGAGGTACCCTGTGAAAGGTTGTTTGGGCAAACCAGGTCGACGCCCCCGCCGAGACTTGTCGAGTGAGGGGTCGTAGCCGACGATTGCACCAACAGTCGAATTTTCACAAAATTAAAACCATTTTCTTTGATGCCGCGGCCGACAGCATTTCACACACGCGCGTGTGTGAAACCAAAAAACCCGGTTAAAAATCAATTTTTGGCAAAGCAAAATTGCTGTAAATCTAGATTTTGGCTTTTTTCGACTTCCGAGAAGAATATTGGATATTGATTTGGCGCGCGAAAAATGTACTTACCACTGACGATCAGGCATTCGCGTTGGCGTGGAAGAGTTCTGCGTGTTGCTCCCGTCGAGTGGGGGGTTTTTTCCGCCCTCGGTGTGACCGCGAGTTGACCTGGTAGGTCACTGCGACCTCTACGACGCCGTAGCCCGGCTCCAAGCGGGCCTTTTTTCTTGACCTTAGAGAAACTAACCGGCCAATTAGTATCAGGGCAAGACGAGACGGGCGTGGCAAGAGACTAACCGGGTGCGAGCGTTGTAGTCGGTGAGAGAAGCGAGAAAGTCACGCTACGCACAAGATGTGCGTTTTTATAGGCGACAAAATGATAGATAAAAATCGAGCTCACTTGAAACGAGCAAAGTTCGCTCCCCGAAAGGAACCTCAACCTGCTGGTGCGTATGCACTTTTTGAGTTGCACACGACATCAATCTTGTTAATCTTCCTCTCGAAAATGTCAATCTTAGATTACAGCAATCTCTCGCACATCTCAATTGCGTACACTTACTTTGGGGCAGAAGTAAATCAGTTATAAAAATTAATTAAAAAGTCAATTATTATTTTCCACAATTTTCGTTTATTTGGCTGACCGATGAAACCCTTTAATTCATCTTATATCTTTACCCCTACCATTTGACGATGGAAAATTTAAAAAAACATTAACATCCATGCAAATTCCAACGTACAATTTTTATTCTCGATTGCAATTTGTTGTAAATCGGTATATAATTTCTAAATCACGAAGTTCTTCGCCTTCATCGTCCGTCAAACTCAATATTTTCCGAGCTTTTTCACCTCGATTTTGGATATTCAACGTCTCGGCCTCGTCGTGTACCTTATTATAATTTAGCCTGCAGCACTAAACCTTTTTGCCACATTTTTATAAAATTTTTATAAACTGTCAGAGGGGCGCGAAAGGAAGGCGAGCTCTCGCGAGGGCCCGGCGGCTTCCGTCAGGGTAAACCTACCCTGACAGAAAGGTTTTAGGAATTTTTCTGGCTAGAAAAATATTTAAAATTACTCAAAAATCGCTGTCTATTCGCACTTACTTGGCCGGTGATGTCTACCAGATAAAAAAAGTCTGATTTTTTTAACAGCATTATAGCTCTGATAAAAATTATCAGTTTACAATTGAGTGGGTGCGTTTTATCTCTCGAAAGAGGTGTTTTTGGATCGGGCACCAGATGTCAGCCGAATTCAATCTCGTGTCACGACAAAAATGAGCAGCCGCGCAAAGTGGCCTGCTGCCGGCGCCTCTCGCCTTTCTGCAATCCGCGTTGAGCTGAGCAAAATGCCACCCCGAACACGGAAAAACATTAAGATTGTGGAACTTTTAAACATATATGTGAGAGAGAGTGAGCCGATAATTATAATTAATTAATTATATAAATGTCATCGATGATTTTTGTTAGATAAAATGAAGACAAGAGACCTGGGATTAAAATTTGAGTTTGATTTGTCGAGGCAAATTTAATATTTAATTATAAAAAGGCTGCGCATATGAAATTAATAATAGAGCGAGTTAGAAGCGATAATTTTGTGTGTGTGTTAGGAGAGCTAAAGTTGCGACAAACACTCGCGGATGTCTGCGTTTGCGGCAATCTGTCTGACATGCCAAATATGGTAAATTGTTTGCCTCTTTCATTTGGGATTAACCAATAAATTTGCAAGAGTTGCCAGTAAAAAACTTATTAAATAAAAAGATAAATCAGAGACACTTTTTTATTTAATTTAAATGGTTTACTAGTTATTTTCGAACATAGTTCGTTAAAATGTCGCGAATAATGAGCACGGCATCGTGTTTTCCTGATTTCAGCGGTTGGGAGCGAGAGCTGTATGACTTTGCAGCCGAAATTCGAGGGTCAGGTTGGCCTTGCTCGGCTCTAAAAACACTCCATTGCGAATGCCGAGCTGAACCACAAAGCAAAACGACCCAAATTGCAAAAAACTGCACGCTTTGGTCCCACGTGAGGAGTTTTGAAAAAGCAAGTTTTTTTCCCGCGTGGCTGCAATCCACTTTCCGTACTTCAAAATTCCGTTCTCGTCGATTAATGAAAGATTGAAAATTGCGAGCAGAGTAATTTTGCATTTTGCTCTTCTATCTATTTTTCATCCCGGCGGCCTCTTGGTGTTAAAAATTGTAATTTTTCCTGCAGCACTCGAACCATTTCCAATTTTATTTTGCCATCTTTTCTTTATTTTATAAGACAAAATGGATCGCCAACTTTAAATATTGTTAAAAAATTCAGAAAAAGCAAAAAGCTGTTAATTAATTTCGCTCGGTTTGAAGATGCATTAAGATACTAAAAAATCGGCCTGTATTTTTTTACTAGTTTGGTTGGTGGCGCCAAAGTGAGACACACGGCAGAAATATTTCAACAGTACAACTCTCAAATTAATTACCGCATCGTGTGTAGAATGGAGCGCCGGCTCGCTCTCTCGCTTCGAGAGTGAAAGAGCGCTGAGATGCTGTTTGGATGATGCTCCAGATGCCATATTCAATCTCGTCTCACGCCAAAAATGAGCAGCCGCAACGCAAACTGGCATCTCTCTCATCGTCTTTCGGGCATCCGCGTTGAGTTGCGCGACGATAAAGTACAACTTTTGACGCTTCGGCCGTGCAAATTACTCTTTATTTGGTTCACTTCAAGGAATTCGTTGCTCAGTCGACGAGGAAATCAAAGTGAATACGTGGGTTGGCCGCTCTTGCGCTTGCGTGTCCCAGAAAAATGTGGGCGGTCGTTGATTTTTTGCTGGACAACAAACCGCACCGAGGTGGGAAAACAGTTTTGCCAAAGAATCACAACGCTTGGATTTGCTGCAAAAACTGCACAAAATTAATCTGAACTAAATTAAATGAATGTCTAATCATAAACTTATTTATTATTAAAATTATCATTGGTGCCTGTAAATAACATGAAAAATTAGTGAAAGCTTCAGTAAAATTATTTTCTTAATTAAAATTTGTTCAAACAATTTTGATGTTATGGCTGATTTTCCACACATTTTTGTAAAATATTTATTTGAGCAAGATACATTTTACTAATTATCTAAAATGGAAATGAAATTTGTCATCTTGAAAAGAGTAGAAAACATAATGAGCGCATCTGAAGTCAGCGCAGGCGCAATGCTTGCGTGTTCGTTTAGCGCCAAGAACTGAGACGGCTGATCGGATCATTTTCCAAAAATGGTTTTGTCGTGCATGCATTTTCAGATTTTCAGTCTTGCTTTCTGTGTGCGAGGACGTTGAGTGTTTTAAGACTGATTTTCAGGTGACATCCGAGTGTCCGGTTTGCGGCGCCGGTGACGAGCTTTTTGGAGCAGATAATCCAGGAAAGCCGGACCGGTGTGTGCGTTGACACTTTTACGTAAATTGTCCTCGTGAATTAAATTTTGTTCTCACCTTGCCAGCAGTTATTTGAAATTTGAGCCAGTGGTAAAATTTGTTACCAGTTTTGTGCGACCAGTTCGGTTCGCGATCATTTTATTTTGCGAAACGTGATCTGATCCGACGCACAGCTTTTTGCCCTTTTTATAAGAAAAAGAAATTTTGTGGTCCATTAATTCGAGCTTACTCGATATAAGATGACCTCCGCTGGATGTGGCAGGTTTTTTCCTATTGTTCTCGGCCATTCATAGCTGGAATAAAATATTTCGCCTAAAATTAGGCACCTACCTGCGGCAGCTGGAATATTTATTTAATTTTCAATTAATTCTTCTTCAAGTTTGATAAATAAATTATTTATTAGGCTTCGCAAACAATTTTGCACAGTTTTTGTGATTGAGAAAAAATTGCTGTCAAAATAACGAGGCAGATTTCGACGCAAGGCGAGCTGGGCTCTCCTTTCCTCCACACCTGAGAAAGGTCGCTGTGTCGGGGCGGGGCACCTGCCTTGCATGATGACGCTGTCGACTCCATTATGTTGGTGCCCCAGGTCCAATCTGTTTGGAATTTTTCCGTGTGTTTCGAAATCGCAATGGACGACAAGGACAAACACGCTGCAAAGTAAAGAAATGACGTTTAAAGCGAAATGGCATGTGTGAAAATGTACTTTTCTGCGTTTTGATTCGTGATTTTCCCGTCCGACTCGAACTGAAAGAAACCAAGATCCGCTGGACGTGTTTGACGACCTTGAGCCTCACCTGGAAAATCGGTGATTAGCTGTCACAATCAGTTAAAAAGCCTAAAAAATTAGCTCGTGCTAAAATCTCCTCCATTTCCATAGCTTGATGTCGCTTTTCTCCGTTTTCTGTGAAGTGAATTGTAATTATGAAACAAATTGGTTCATTCAGATTTAATTTGTAACAGTAATTTTATTGTGACAACATTTTGAATGGCCTGGAAAGTCCTCTTTTCTATTCCTAGTGACGCGTGTGATACTTAAAATTCATCTCTGTTCAAAACAATTACGCCCTGACTCGTTGGGCATTCATTTTCAATATTAGATCCCTAAACTGCTCAAATGTGTCCCAATGCTGCGATTCCTTCGACGCTCCTGAAAACACCGCGCGTAACATTGCGAGCTAACGGGCTGGTTGAATTATTCGGTTAAAAGATACTATTTTCTGGCGTGCATCATCCGTGTAAGAAACGTCTGATTCTAATCTTATTTTGCAACATTAGGAATCAAAATATGGTTTCTGTGTTATAGTTAAAAAATTAATAAGAAAGTCTTACTTAGAGAAACAGCTGACGGCAAAAACGGCAATTTTTAATTTTAAAAATTCTAAAAAAATGCGATGTTTGGATCGTGCACCGCAGATGCCACGCAAATTCACTCTCCTCTCTAAAAAAATGAGCAGCCGCAAAATGTTTATATTTATATTAAATTAATTGCTAGACAATCGAGACGTGGGAATTTAATGTTGCTCGTGATTTGACGCCTCTAGCAAATTGTAATTTGCATAAATCGTGTCAGGTAGAAGGCGAGAAAATATATTCAATTGCCTAAAATGGCCCTTTTTGCAGCAGTTTCTCCAAAAAGCCAGCAAAAAAAGGATTCTCTCGTCAGGACTGTTGGCTGATATTTAATTTTGTACGTCTGGATTTTTGTTTTTAATTTTAAGTCTGATTTCTTTGGGCGCATTTGTTCTCTGTAGAGAAAAAAGGAGGCAAGACCGTGCATACATAAAATTAAAAGCGTGTTTTAGGAGCTAAAACTGCGATAAACACTCGGATGTCTGCGGCTAGAGGAGACTTTAATTTCACCAGGCTGACAATGTATTTTTTCATCTGGAAATCACCAATGTTATTTTACTAGTTTTGGCCTTTCAAAAGGTGCTATTCAATAAAAAGAAAAAAAGCAAGCAAAAATGATTTTTGCTACATAGTTATTTTCAAATGACTAAAAATTGTTGAAAAAGTTGTGCACTGATATCGCTTTTTTTCCTGTTGTCAGCGGTGAGGATGACGAGCTGGACGATATGGAGCCGAAATTCAAGAGAAGCCGGACCGGTGAGTGTTGACCTTTTTACTTGTCTCAAAGGGCTCCTGTGTCTCGTCCCTGATCAATTAGATGAGCGTGCGTCAGTTTTAAACAATTCGAACCAGCGGCGCGTTTTTTATTAATTTTTCTACTTCACATCTGACTGAAAAATGATGCTTTCCAAGGAAAATTACGAAAATTTCCATTTTGGCATTCAAAATTGTTTTCTGTTAGTTAAAAAATATAGTAGAGTTAATTTTTAAAAGGAGTCCACGTATCAAAATTTGCTTTTTTTCTAAAATCTGATGAAATTTTAATTTATTTTTCGTTTATCGGATATTGTTCTGAACTTTTGAATTTTTGATAAAACGTGCAAACAAATTGCTCTCTAGTAATTAAATGATTCTTACACGATTCTAAAATATTTCTCCACATGAACACACTAATAAAATGCTAACTCCATGTGCCTCACGATCACTGGATCGCCAGCGCCAGCTTAAAAAATTCTGAAAAATACAGGAAATGCAAACAGGAAACTCTTTTTAATAATTTTGCTGGCTCGAAAGATGCATTAAAATGCTCTCAAATCGCTCTGAGTTTTGGCACTAATTTGGTTGGTGACGCCAGAGTGAGACAAACGGCATCAAATTATAAACAGAAAAACTCTCAAATTAATTAAAAAAAACCTGTGAAATCCTGTCGTTCTAAAAAAACGCCGTCAACTAAGGCTTGATCGCGATGCCAAATTTTTATTGAATTTGAGAAATCGCGAAAATGCTCTGTCCTCGCACTAAAAATCGGTTAGCTGACAGTAATTACAAAAGATCTTGGCGGGGAATAGTACCGAAATATCGATGGATGGTCGAGGACGTAAAATAGAATTGAACGAAAGTTTGATTTGCAAACGAGCAGGAGCAATAAAATTTTACTGCAGCCACTGCCACTGAACAACAAAAGAGGATAAAAAAGAGTTTTCAGTGTAACAGTGTTGGGATTGGAATTTTTTTTTGGGGGGGGGGGGCGTGTTTAAATATTGATCACTATTTTATCTGTTTCCACACAGCAACCCTCCTGTCGTACATACTTTTTAAAGCCGCATTAATCAAGTGAGGAATTTATTTAAAATAATTGCTGTCTGCAATTTATTTTTATTTAAATAAATATAATTTGATTTGGATCATGATACACTTGGGAATTAAATGTTGATTGTGTTTCGACACCTCTGACTAGCACCTGAAGAACTTGAAGGAATTCGTTGGCAAGTCGCAGAGGAAAAAACAACCTGGACTAAAGCAATGAACGTTGGGTTGACCGCTCTTGTGCTTTCTATTTATTAAATTTCTCAGGTAATTTAACATAATCATTTTAAACATTGCTATCTTTAAATAGAACGGAAAATCCACGTGAGCTCAATGTTATGAAATAAAACTCGAGTATTATTTTAAAATCTAAATTGCCACCTTTTCTCTTTTATTCAATGCATATTGACATACATTTCAAAATTATAAGACATATTTGTTATCATGAAAAAGAACCGAAACGGCTCCGTCAAAGAATGACAACGGTTCCATTTCAGGAAATGAACTCTTTGTCCTTATATGTATATCGTTTCCACCGTGGAACCAAACGCGTGGAACTGGGTGGTTCCACCATGGAAGCGGAGGGTTCCTTCAAAACAACTGTTTCGCTTCCGATTAAAATCAGAGGCGAAATATTCGGTTCCGCAGAGAGCGAATTTTTCTGCCGATACTATTTTCACCAGGATATTTAAGGTAATATTGATCTCCGGCCACTTCCTCGGCCGTACGGCCTTTGCTGTTTTTGGCTTTCAAGTCAACCCCAGCTTCGTCCACAAGGAAACGAAAAGTTTCCATCTTGTCTTTATTTACGCGAAAGCGTGCGAAGTTATTGCTCGCCAAAATGTGCAGTGCAGTTTCTCCATTATTTGTCCTTTCTTTCACCAGTCGAGGATTAGTTTTGTACAGGAGTTTGACCACTTCCGAATTGTCGTGGTCGTCGAAGTAATTGGTGCAGCTGCAGGCGAAGTGGAGGGCGTTCCATCCTCTGGCGTCTTTGGCAGCCACGTCGGTGCCTTTCTCAATAAAATCGCGGACGAGCTGCAAATTTCCGTGCTGGGCGGCGACGTGGAGAAGGGTTTTGCCTCGCTCGTCGGTTTTCGTCAGGTCGCCTCGCAGCAGTAGGAAGTGATCGTAGTAGAAGTTTTCGTGTTCTGTCCAACCTTGTTGTTCGCCGTTCGGAATGAAAGAACTCAGGTCATCGCCGACTTCTCTCGCCAGCCAGAGCACGAATTCTCCGTTTCTGCGGTCCACAGCCAGCTGCAAAGGACTCTTTTTCTCCTTTCCTGTCGGGATGTGTTTCAAGGCTGGACTTTTTGAGAGCAGGTACTCGGCTATTTCCTTTTTATTGTAAATGACGGCACAGTGGAAAGCGTTGAATTCGTCATTGACCTGCCACACGTGTTTGTTCAGCACACCCTCCTCAACTGTCAGATGAAAATCTGCCTTAAACGTCACCTCATCTCGGGCCAATCCACTGATTTCTTCCTCCAAAATATGCTTGACAACCTCCAGGTGGCCGCCTTGTACAGCCAGGTTCAAAGGGTCCCAAATTTCGAAGGAATTGTCAAAAGGACTACGCGAAATGGCTTGTTTTGCACTGTATTTAAGGAGAACTTTGACGCATTTGAGGTTCCCTTTATTGCAAGCAAGGTAAAGGGCGTTTCTCCCTGATTTCTTATCGAGCGTAAAATTCACGTCGAATCCATGTTCCAGGAACAATTGAAGAATCTCATCGTTTTCGTAATAAACCGCTGCGCAACCGGCGCTGCATTCTGATTTCCGAAGCAGCTCGATAAAGTTGGGGAAAGTCTCTTTTAGCTGGTTGAACACGGAGATGGCGTTAAACTTGGCTATTTCATTGAGGACTACATCCATGTATTTTTCCAAGGTTCGTAAATCAATGACGTTCATTTTCAACAGCTCGATGGCGATATCTTTGTTTTCTATCGCACTGATCAGCAATACTATGGCGTAATTCACGCAAATGGAAGAACAGTGTTTTCTACAATAACCAGGTTTTGCTATTTGTTCGTCACAAAAAGAGATGTGTGGCTTGACCATCCTAAAAATATTCTTGAGGTTTTCCTCGCAAATATTTAACAGAAATTGAACCGATTTGCTTGAAATTGCCTGGGACACGATTATTTGCGTGTGAAACTCGATCTCTTCTTCCTTTTCTAAAGTCGAGTAGAAAAGATCGACAAACTTTCTGACTTGTTCCATATTCCATTTGCCAATAAATTCAATATCAAAATTGCCTGACTCTTCCACGTTTTTCAAAAACTGTTGGGCTGCAAGGAATTCTGCAAATGTCTGGTGGAGGAAAGTAACAGTTTCTTGCTCCACGGTTGCGACTCCATAGTCGTTCATCTTCGCCAAGTCTTCTTTCGTCACTCCAGGTCCAACAAGTGACTCATTTTTTATGAAGCGGAAAGCGATCGACCGCAGAATGTTTAGGGCATTTTCAATCTTCCACTCTGCAACTTTATCGCCGTCATTTTCCCTTTCCAAACACAGTTGTACCTTCTTCCTCACCACCTTGTCGTAAATTTGGAATAAATTTCCATCGCCGCTGCACTGAGCTGCTAACGAAAGGTGCAGCGGGTTGACCAGAATCGTGTTCTTATTTCCACGTCTGTATCTAGAGTTTGAATGGCCTATTTGTTTGACGGCGTGAAGCACTCTATTGATTTCTTCCTCGTTCTTGTCGGTCACTGACTGCAGAAACTCGATTTGCTTTGCTTCATCGAGTGGCTCTATTTCTACAATTGTAGCGTATTTTACCGCTTTCTCGATCACTTTCACTTCGTGGGGTCTCGTTGCTACGCAAAGTGGAACTCCTCTTTCTTTCATAGCACTCAGTATTGCGAGAACTTTTTCCCTGCTGTGTGGACAAATTTCGTCGAAACCATCCAGGAAGACGATGACTCTTTTCTGAGCAATCCAGCTTGTTACGTCTTCAGTGGAATTCTCCGTGGTTTTTGCTAGAAATTCAACTACGTCCACTCGAGAAATGCTCAATATGTAGTGGAAGTTTTTCATTAACGAAATATTAAAAATTTTGGCATTTTGATCTGATTTTCCGACTTGAAAAGCGATTTCTTTGAGAACTGTCGATTTTCCTGCGCCAGCAACCGAACATAAAAGCCAAACCTGGATTTCTCGCAACATTTTAATCAGGTCTTCGAAGAAAATCTTTTTCCTATTGCCTCTCAGTTTGAAATCTGGTTTCACGAAAGTCCTCGGCCAGTCGGGAAAATCAAGCAAGTACTGAAGCGTCGAGTTTAGCAGAGTTAACTCTTTTTTAGTTCCAGTTGAAAGCAGGGGCACTAAAAGCTCTTGCAAACTTTTCCCTTTTTTCATCTCATCTCCTTCGAAGATTCCGATCAAGTGCCCTAGCAAGTCTGAAAATATAAACCGTTATACTAAAATCCCTTAAAAAATTATCGACTTTGATGCTATACCTTTGTCCTTTACAATCATGATAAGCCAGCCGCTGTGGTTCGTTGACGAGACCTCAAATTGGATTTTTGATGTAAAGTGCTAAAATCGAACCGAGAATTAAAAAAAATATCGAAAAAAGGTAATAATTGAGCTCACCGAGTCGCATTCCATCGCCTTTTGGTCAATGATGAAGAAGATTTTGGGCTTTCCGATCAATCTTTCATTTTTCGGGCCGATAAATCCGTGTAAAATATCGGCGATTGGTTTTTCTTCTCCGTTCACAAGCACGCAAACTTCTCTTGTCCTTTCCTTTTCGCTCACTTGGCCGAAAATGCAAGTCAAAACGCAGCCAACGTCATGCTTGACTACGAAGCCGAACTTTTATTAATAATGCATCTTTTTTGGTTCTTCTTACATTACTAGGGTTGGGAAACTTAGACGATCGACTATTTTTTTCTGTGCTCTATTTCTTTCCAAAAACATGAAATCTTCACGAATCATGAAAAATGATGACGATTGACACACACTTAAAATCGTCTAAAACCGTCTAAATTGCCGAAAATCGTCTAAACCCGCCTGAAACAGTCTAAAACCGTCTAAAATCTCTCAAAATAGGCCATTTGCTGGGGAAATTCTCATATTTTATAATATAACAGAATGCAATGTTGATTTGCCGCGGTTATCTAGGCTCCCAGAGCCATCTCTGCACGGGTGGATTTTTTTCACTTGCACCCACCCACGGAATTTTAAATTTTAATCCGCACCCGCGGTGACGTGTGTTTCAAAAACCCGCAACCGCATTACCGAAACCCCGCATCGGCGGATTTTTAAACCAGAAACTTCATATTATGAATTTTGCTATTCCCCAGTTGCATTGGGCCCTTAGTGTTCGAAGCCACCACCAGATGTCGCCACCGTATACTTTCGTGATAAATTTAATTTTAAGGCACTTCCGCTGCGATTTCAGACTCAATCCTGCTACTGTGCATTCTTTACTTAATATGCTTTCTTTTGACGTTCTGAAAACCAAAATCAATCCAGCCATTTGCCGTAGAAACGTCGGAAAATATTTTAAATTTATAAAATAGTTTTCACGATTCTACGCCGATTAGCGTAACCGATGTTGGTTTTCAGCATGTTAAAAGAAAAAAATGTAAAGTGAAAAATGCACGGTGGTAGGATTAAGTATGCAAGTGCCTTAAAATTGAAATTTTACGGTGGCGCCATCTGTTGGCAACGTCACAAAATATTTCGTGGTTTTTAGTGCATAAACCCGCAACCGCAACGCACCCACCAGAAATGACGAAAAATTAAACCAACCCGCCCCTCGGTGCATTTAACCGCGGGTTTCAACCCGCACTCTTACACCCGTGCAGGGCTCTAATAGATATTATGTCGTCGGTGGTGTCATTTGTGTGACAAAAAATAATAAAAATTCATTGTATAAGTACATTTTCCTGCCTTTTCCAAGGAACTTTGGTAATATTTAATTGAATTATTTGGCCCATAATTTGAATAATTGAAAGAAAAACTGAAAAAATATCAAAAATGCATGAAATTGGCACCAGAAAACAGCCTTCTCAAAACAGTCTAAAACCGTCTAAATCACTAAAACAGTCTAAAAAACAGTCTTTTTGAGGGCAAAAAGCGTCTAAAAATAGTCGACTATTTTGTACAAAAAAACAGTCTAAGTTTCCCAACCCTGTACATTACCTTGTTTGTAATAATTGTTCATTGATTCCTCTTTCAGCTTCCAAAGTCTTGTATCAAAATCCAAGTTCTGCCGCAGAGCTTTTTCCATATCTAGAACTTCTGTCGTTTGCCGTTCGTAAAAGATGAAGGCGCGCCGACCTCTGATGTTTTGTCCTTCGTCTGACTTCCACGAAAAAAATTCAGACGTTGACGTGATTGTTGCTGCCTTTTCCATGCGCGAATCAGTTCGTGAAACAGTTTTTCGAGCAGTCAATGTCCTGAAAAGCATAACGTTTATTAATTAAGAATTGGAAGAGAATCAAATCACCTCGAGAAGGAAAAACTTCTGTCTAAAGGGAAAATTTTGACCTCTGGCGTCTGACCAAGATGAAGGTTGGTTGCGAAGTCCGGTCCGGCGATAGACGCTTTGTGCATTTTGTGTTGCACTGACGTGAGGAATAACAACAAAGGCTTATCCTCGTTGATCTGGCTCAAGACATCGCACAGGATGGTCACAAACCAGGAACCGCGTTCACTTGTGTTCGCCATGGTTGCTGAAAGACGATATCATTTTTCTAAAAATTCATGAACATTGATATTATACTTTCGACTGTTGAATAAACGATGACTGTGTTGAACATATCAGGAGCCGACGTAATTTGGTAAGAATTTCGGCTGTCGTAACTGCTGTAATCCTTTTTTCGGTCGAATTTTGCGTCGTCTAGATCTCCTCTACACGGCTGTTCAATTTTACTTTCAGTTTTTGCATTTTTTTAGCAATGCTAGCTTAAACTTACGCCAAAGTTAATAAGCTTCAAGCTTTTCCCGAATCCATGCAGTTTTTTCAGGGAGTCGAAAACGTCTTCTGTCGTGAAGGAAATGAAATCATTGAGTGTCTCGCTCCAGTAATCAGTGTAGATGACTCCAGTTTCGTTGCCGTGCGAGAGGAAAAACAGAACGAAAACTGACGGAATATCTGAAATAAACAGAATATTATTGAAATCGCGGTGACAATTTATATATTCGACTATTGTCCACCTTTTGAGGAGAAAAACCGCAAGAGCTTTTCCTGGCTGCCGAGAAGATGGAGCAAAATTTCCTTTTTCGGTCTAAAAAGGCTGCGGAAATTACAGTTTCGGTTCTTTCCAAAGGTCATATCCAATTTCTCCACGTCAGGCGCGTCACAGCTTCGAAAGCTTTTTCTTTTTTTGAAATCGTAATGGACGACAAGAACGAACACGCTGTAATGAACATGAAATTAAAGCGAAATGGCGTTTAAGAAAATTTACTTGTCTGCGTTTTGTTTTCCTGATTCGAACTGAAAGAAACCAAGATTCGCTGGACCTGTTGGACGACCTTTAGCCTCACCTGGAAAATCGGCGGTTTGCCGTAATTTTAGAGGAAACTAGTTAATTTATGTTGCGAGCCTCAATAAATTACCTCGCTTTAAAATCTCCTCCATCTCCATGGCTCGATGTTGTACACGTTCCACCTTTACTGTGAAGGGAACTTTTAATGTTAATTTAATTTAAAATATCCAAATAATTTTTAAGAACGGTTTTTTTTAACAGTAAACTAACTAAAATTTTGAATAAGGCCGGAAAGTCTGGAATCGGGCTAGTATGTGACGCTTCTAAAACTTGAAATTCTACTCTGCTGAAAATAATTACGCCCTGGTTCGCTCTGTTAACCCTTGCAAAATCGTTTTTCATACCTATAACATTCTGAAAATCTTGTAAAACTCAGTCCTAGAGACGTTTTTTACTCTTGATTAAAATTGTTGCATAACTTCCAGTTGTTTGTAAAATTGATCATATTTCTCTCAAAGTTAAATTGAATTTGTAAAAATAATTTTATCTCGTAAATGAATTTTTAGAATGCTTTTTATTCCTATTTGTTTGAAATATGCAAAAGTATTACAAAATTGTTTCAATTATTACACATAAGCCTCGTGAGGAATTTATTGGGAGTTTCTTTTATTTCATCATGATAAATTTTCATGCTATCGCAGATACAAATTAATTTAGCTGGTACACTATTCTCCTCTAAAAGTGGTTGTGAGGCGGACTATTTTTCTAGTCTAGTTAGGCAACAAATAAAATAATTTTTCGAGCCTATCCGCATGCCGCTCTATTAAACGGGATCCATATTTAATATAAGCTTTTGCTGCGGTGATGCCATGCGCCGACAATAATGTTTCCAAGGCCGGCACACGCCGCACCCTTCCTGCCGCTCGTGCTTTCTCTCAGCAGTCGTAAATAAATTTGAGAAAGCGACACTTTCCGCCTTTTGTAAAACGTCCATTGGCGTTAACATTTTCAAATTTTTGCCATTTGGATAAAAAAACGCTTTAAAAAAGACACGGCCCCGGAAATGAATTAGTTTGATTTGCAGGAACGATATTTCATCAATCCTTTTTGTGCTTTCTGGCTGTGCGTAATAAAAATAATCCAGATCCGGCAAGGAGGTAAAAGTGGTTGAGAACTTACTAAAATTGCTGACTGAGGAAGGTTACGCTCGTCCGTCTTCTGGTTTGGTTCTCGATTCCGACCTTTTCTCTCTTGCTCTCAACGAGAAGTGAAACTTTTTATCGCTTCCTGCGTTTACGCACTGATTGTGAGTGGCAAACAGGCTTATTGTGCGGTGGTTTACCAGCTTCCCTCTCTCGGTGCCTTATCAAAATAAAAAAACACGAAAGCCGGATAAAATGCAACCGCACTCGACCACTCGTTTTCGCTTGCCAACCCGTCATCTCAACTTAAGGCTTTTTGTAAATTTCACAAGGCTATAGAACTGCAATTTGAGCTTTTTTGCTATCCATCTCCATCAATGTCCTTAGTTGAGCAAAAAATATATTTCTGCTGCTTGCAAACTATGTTTCCAATTACAAAATTAAATGCGGCCTGATAAAAACAGCAGTAAAATGAAATGAAAGGCCCAAATTGATGCATCAATTTCCGTTTCTGTTTTCTTGTTGAAAAGAAGGTCAATCGTTTACATTTTAAAATTAATCTCAAACCGGCAAGAGCGCAGATTTGTTTAATGATTAGTTTTTTCATTTCATTCTGCGTTTACGGTCTGCATAACACATAATTATAATTAAACCATTTTGGCTCGCTGTATCGCCTTGGCCTTTTTAAAGGCATGGGTTAATTGATTTTTTTTTTAATTGAGTCGCTCTTTTGATTTGTGTTGTGCATCCTAATCTGAGCGGCTGCCAGTGCTCGGTCCATGCAATAAAAAAGTCCACTGACGTCAACTCGCTGCGACGAAAGTCTAACTATTGTGCTCGCGAGCAGCAGGCGCTGAAAGTCTCACACGTACTCACCGACAGACACTGATAGCGTTTGGGTGCCGCAGCCGCGATCAAAAGTAAGTGAGAAAATAATAATTAATCGCCCTTTAAACGTAGAGGAGCTAAATTCTCGACATCGGTGAATTTTTCCGATTCAATTCGGAGCAAAAAGAAAATCTATTTTGGAGATTAATCGAGTTTTACCGAAATTAGGACTTTTTAAAGAGTCTCACCATGACGCGTAAAATTTATATATTGCTTTTACGGCAACTCGGAGGTGTAAATTGCTAAAAATGAATTTGTAAAAATAATGCGACCAGAGCTGAAGCCGTGCGAGCGGTACGGTAGCAAAGCTAATTAACTCCCTCTCGAACCACACATGCAACAAGAAAAGGCAATCAGAACCTTCGATTAAATTTTATTGCCGATTTTTACTTTTCAATTGCAATAAGCTTTCTTTGGATGCAGAAGGTTGTGTTTGTGAGTCAGCAGAAATATTTATTTGCTCAATTGTGACGTGCGCCACGGCAAACCAAGGGTTCAACGGGCAAAGAGATGCTCTTTTTAAAGAGGTCAGGATTTTCGCAGCGATATAATGAATTAAAAAAAGGAACAAACAGTGGATAACAGTTTTCGAATTGGAGATCTAGCCTTTAACAAAAAATATAGCTTTAGGTTGAGCGGATGAGCTGGTTAGCGAAAACGAGAGGCTTGAGTTATTTTTGGACGAAAAGGAAGCTGGGGTCGGCTCACGCGCAGCCTGTTTGCCACCATGTGGGTAGCCAGCGACGAAAAGTCTTACTGATTGCTAGAGCAAGAGAGAAAAAAGGCAGGCGCACGTCAGTCGCGAGCGAGAGCAAAAAACCAGAAGCCAGAACTACACCTTTCTCAAGTTTTCCGTTCCATCGCTCGTAAAAACTGTCCCGATTAGAATTATTTGTAATTACTCACAGCCAGAAAGCACCAAAAGGATTGATTTTTTCAGCAATCGAAACGAATTTCTCCCCAAATTGTTTTCCGAAGCTTAGAGTGGTTTTTTAAATGAGTTATTCAAATGGAATTTTATTTCTGAAATTTTTATTTGCGGCCAATCTAAAATCTTAATCGATGGTTATAACCTAATGAAGATGAACGTTTAAAACTAGACGAAAAGTCTCCAATTCTTTATAATTTTCCCCAGAAATGTCTACATTTTATATTTCACCCCTGGAATCGGTTCGGGGATCTAACCAACGGGCCAGGGCCGCATTTTTTTACCAGAGTAGAATTTTAAGTATCACGCGTCACAGGTACAGGAAAGAGGCCAGGACTTTCCCAGGTCTATTAAAATAATTGAAAAAGCCGCTCATGCGGTAGAAATACTGTTACAAACGCTGTTCTTAAAAATAAGCTATAACAATTTAATTAGATATGCGATTTAATTAACGTTTAAAATCCCCTTCACAGTAAACGAAGAAAGAGCGACATCGAACGATGGAGATGGAGGAAATTTTAAATCGAGGTGATTTATGCAGCATACATAATTGAGTTCCCTTAACCTAACGGCAAACCGACCATTTTCTAGGTCAGGGTCAAGGTCGTAAAACATTTCCAGCGAATCTTGGTTTCTTTCAGTTCGGATCAGGCAATCAAAACGCAGACAAGTACAAATTATCTTTAATCCCATTTCGTTTTAAACGAAATTTCTTTACAGCGTGTTCGTTCTGGTCGTACATTACGATTTCAAAAACACGACGAAATTTCGAAACTGTGACGCACCAGACGTGAAGAAACTGGAAACGACCTTTGGAAAGGACCGGAACTGTAATTTCCGCAGCCTTTTTAGACCAAAAAAGGAAATTTTGATCGAACTACTCGGCAACCAGGAAAACATCTTGCGATTGTTCTCTTCAAAAGGTAAAGGAATTTGTAAATAGAAAAGTCCGGTTTCTATTATTTTGATTGCCATTTAGACATCCCGTCGGTTTTCGTGCTATTTTTCCTGTCTCACGGCAACGAAAATGGAGTCATCTACACTGATTACTGGAGCGAGACACTCAGTGATTTTATTTCCTTCACGACAGAAGACGTTTTCAACTCCCTGAAAAAACTGGATGGATTCGAGAAATGTTTGAAGCTTGTCAACTTTGGCGTATGTTTTTAGCTAGCATTTCTAAAAAATGCAAATAATCAAAGTAACAATTCTACAGCCGTGTAGGGGAGAACTAGATGACGCAAAATTCGACCGAAAAGAGGATTACAAGGACTACGAAAACAAAAATTCTTGCAGAATCACGTCGGCACCTGAAATGACCAACACAGTCATCGTTTATTCAACAGTCGAGAGTAAAATTTCTCAGTGTTATTTGTTCCCTAATAAATTGCATTTATACGATTTTGTTTTTTAGCAACCATGGCGAACACAAGTGAACGCGGTTCCTGGTTTGTGAACAGCATGTGCGATGTCTTGAGCCAGATCAACGAGGATAAGCCTTTGTTGTTATTCCTCACGTCAGTGCAGCACAAAGTGCACAAAGCGTCCATCGCTGGACCGGACTTCGCAACAAACCTTCATCTTGGTCAGACGCCAGAGGTCAAAATGTTTTCTTTAGACAGAAGCTTTTTCTTGTCCAGGTAATTTGATTCTTCTCCAAAGTGTATGAATAAAAATGTGTTGGTTTCCAGGTCATTGACTCCTGAAAAATCTGTTTCAAGAACTGATTCGCGCATGAAAAAAGCAGCAACAATCACGTCAACGTCTGATTTTTTCTCTTGGAAGTCGGACGAAGGACAAAATATCAGAGGTCGGCGCGCTTTCATCTTTTACGAACGGCAAACAAAAATAGTTGAAGAAACAGAAAAAGCTCTGCGGCAAAACTTGGATTTTGACACCAGACTTTGGAAATTGAAAAATAGGTCTTTGGAAGATTATTTCATAAAAGGTATAACAAAAGAACTCGATTAAGATGCTTTCTAAACGTTTGCGTTCATAGTTCGCGAGATGGAGCATGACGTAGGTTGCGTTTTGACTTGCTTTTTTGGCCAAGTGAGCGAAAGGGACAGGACAAAAGAAGTTTGCGTGCTTGTGGACGGAAGAGAAATTCCAATAACGGAAATTTTGCATGGATTTGTCGGCCCGAAAAATGACAGATTGATCGGAAAGCCGAAAATCTTTTTCATCGTTGACCAAAAGGCGATGGAATGCGACTCTGTGAGCTCCGCTGTTTTATTGCATTCCATATTTCTCATTCTTGGTTCGATTTTAGCACTCTCGATCAAAGAGCCAATTTGAGGTGTCCTCAACGAACCACAGCGGCTGGCTTGTCATGATTTTGAAAGACAAAGGTAGCGCCCAATTCGTTCATTTTTTTAACTTAATGGTTAATCCAACACGGTTTCTTTCGCAGACTTACTGGACCAATTGATCGGAATCTTCAAAGGAGATGAGCTGAAAAAAGGGAGAAGTTTGCAAGAACTTTTAGTGCCCCTTCTTACAACTGGTACTAAAAAAGAATTGACTCTGCTTAACTCGACGCTTCAGTACTTACTTGATTTTCCCGACTGGCCGAGGACTTTCGTGAAACCAGATTTCAAGCTGGGAGGCAACAGGAAAAAGATTTGCTTCGATGATCTGATCGAAGAGGCGAAAGCGTTGCGAGAAAACCAGGTTTGGCTGTTAAGTTCGGTGGCTGGCGCTGGAAAATCGACAGTTCTCAAAGAAATCGCTTTTCAAGTCGGTAAATCAGATCAAAATGCCAAAATTTTAAATATCTCGTTAAAGAAAAATATCCTTTTCATATTGAGAAATTCTCGAGTGGATTTAGTCCAATTCCTAGCCAAAACCACGGGGAATTCCTCTGAAGACATAACAACTTGGATTGCACAAAAAAGAGTCATCGTTTTCCTGGATGGATTCGACGAAGTTTGTCCGCACAGCAGGGAAAAAATTCTCAAATTAGTGATTGCCCTGAAAGAAAGAGGAGTTCCACTTTGCGTAGCAACGAGACCTCACGAGGCGAAAGTGATCGAGGAAGCAGTTGGCAAAGCGAAACTTGTTCAAATAGAGCCACTTGATGAAGCAAAGCAAATCGAATTTCTGGAGTCCGTGACCAACAAGAACGAGGAAGAAATCAAAAGAGTGCTTCACACCGTCAAACAAATAGGATTTGCAAGCTCTCAAAATCACTTACCTCAACGATATAGAGGTGGAAATCAGAACACGATTCTGGTCAACCCGCTGCACCTGTCGTTAGTTGCTCAGTGCAGCGGTGAGGGAAATTTATTCCAAATTTACACCATGGTGGTGAGGAAGAAGGTAGAAATATGTTTGGTGAGGGAAAATGGCTACAAAGAAGTGGCAGAAGAGAGAATTGAAATCGCCCTTAACCTTCTGCGGTCGATCGCTTTTCGCTTCATAAAAAACGAGCCGCTTGTCGGGGATGGAGTGACGAAAGAAGACTTGGCGAAGATGAACGACTATGGAGTCGCAACCGTGGAGCAAGATACGGTCACATTCCTCCACCAGACATTTGCAGAATTCCTCGCCGCCCAACAGATTTTGAAAAACGTGGAAGAGTTGAGCACTTTTGATATGGAATTTATTGGCAGCTGGGATAATATGGAACAAGTCAGAAAGTTTGTCGATCTTTTCTACTCGACTTTAGAAAAGGAGGAAGAGATCGAGTTTCACACGCAAATAATCGTGTCCCATGTAATTTCAACCAAATCTGCTCCGTTTCTGATTCGAGTTTGCAAGGAAAACCTCAGCCAGATTTTTAGAATGGTGAGGCCACACATTACCTTTTGTGATGAACAAATAGAAGAGGATTTCTATCTCTGGGATGATGCATATGGTTATTGTAGAAAACACCGTTCTTCCATTTGCGTGAATTACGCCATAAAATTGCTGGTCAGTGCGATAAGAAGCGAAGAAATTGCCACCGAGCTGTTGAAAATGAATATCATTGATTCCCGCACCTTAGAAAAACACATTGATTGGATCCTTAAAGAAATTGCCAGGTTTAACGCAATCCCCGTGTTCAACCAGCTTAAAGAGACTTTCCCCAACTTCACCAAGCTGCTCCAAAAATCAGATAGCAGTGCCGGTTGCACAGCGGTTTATTATGAAGAAGATGAGATTTTAGAATTATTCTTGGAAAACGGATTTGACGTGAATTTTACGTTCGATAGAAATAACAATGGAAACGCCCTTTTCCTTGCTTGCCAATGGGGGAGCCTCAGGTGCGTCCAAGTTCTCCTCAAATACGGCGCCAAACAAGCCTTTAAGCATGGTCCTATTTACACGTACCGAAACATTTGGGACCCTTTGAACCTTGCTGTGAAATGCGGCCACCTGGACATTGTCAAGCATATTGTAGAGGAAGGAATCAAAGGATTGGCCCGAGATGCAGTGACGCTTGAGGCAAATTTTTTTCTGACGGACGAGGAGAATGCGATGAAGGAATTCGATGAAAGGTACAGTTACGAATTCAACGCTTTCCACTATGCCGTCTTTTATAGACAAAAGGAAATAGCTGAGTACCTTCTCTCAAAAAGTCCAGCCTTGAAACACATCAGGACAGGAGAGGGGAAGAGTCCTTTGCAGCTGGCTGCGGACCGCCGATTCGGAGAGTTCCTGGTCTGGCTCGCGAGAGAAGTAGATGATGACCTGAGTTCTTTGATTCCGAACGGCGAACGACAAGGTTGGACCGAACACGATCACTTCTACTACGAGCACTTCCTGCTGCTGCAAGGCGACCTGACGAAAACGGACGAGCAAGGCAAAACTCTTCTCCACTGCGCCGCCCAGTACGGTCATTTGCATTTCGTCCGCGAGTTTATCGCGAAAGGTGCCGACGTCTCTACCAAAGACGCCAGAGGATGGAACGCCTTGCACTTCGCCTGGAGCTACACCGATTTCATCAGCAACCACGACAATTCGGAAGTGGTCAAACTCCTGCATTTAACTAACCCTCGACTGGTGAAGGAAACGACAAATAAGGGAGAAACTGTACTGCACATTTTGATGAGCAACAGCTACTTAGGCCATTACGAAGAAGAGACATCGTTTAGCAGAGAAACTTTTCGGTTCCTTGTGGACGAAGCCGGGGTGGACTTGGAAGCCAAGGACAGAAAAGGCCGCACGGCCAAGGACGTGGCTGATGATGATCACCCTGACCTGTGGAATGTGCTTGATCAGTAAAAATACAGAACACTTTTCGATTTCCCCACTTCAGGTATCATGCCGGTTTGCGTCTAAAAGGCTCCAAATTATTTCCACCTGCCGTGTAAGCGCAGAAGGACGAGCCTGTTGCGGCTGCAATTTGGTTATATTATTGATTGTTGTGGGAGACAGAGAGTTGTTTAAAAAGACGCATGAGGCGTGGTACCGTCCGTCATTTATCCAAGTGGAATACACCAGAGTCCATCTTCTTCATCGCTCTACCGCACTGATTTTTGCAAGTGCGAGACGCGCAAGAAACGTACTGGTCTCGTCCATGCCTTCTTCACCGTCCTGTCCAAAGGTGGAAAATCAAGATCGACAATTTTTTTGCGAATTATGCTTTATTTACAGCACGTACTGTTTCCCATTTTGTCTTATCGTTTGAATAAAAGAGGTTTTATGTTTCTCCTAATGTAATTGAATTTCCTTTTTACTTTCAAAAAGATCATCCGTCCTATGCACGTCAAATTTACTAAAAAATGGCTCTGCGTGGAGATTAGAATTAGATCATCGCATTAAATATATCAGTTGTATCATTTTTCGCGGCCTTTTTTTGCCAGGACAGAATGGCAGCCGCTCAGATTTTAGGTTATACCAATCCAAACAGCGAGTCAATTTGAAGACAATTCACGTTACTCCTCTGCTTTTAAAAACGCCAAGCTTTTTATCTCTACATACATAAAGCGTGCCAAAATGGTTCATTTTCTTCTTAAATAACAATTGTGCTGTGTCAGCGACGCGGGGCAGGGCCGCCGAATGGGTGCAGTCGGCCCTGCCGGCGCGCCTTCTCCCTATCACGAGGTCAGAGTTTGTTCTTCTGTGGCCAAAGTAGACTTTACAGGGTGCAGGGTGGACAAGAAGGGAAAATGCCCAGTTACTATACCATACCAGTTTATTGTAGTTAGCGGCGACAGTACACAGCGTGGCTACCCAGAGGGACGAGCGGGGGAGCGAGAGAGTTACCCTCTTGCTCGTGTGCCGTCAGGAGAGAGAATGCGTTGGTGCGAGCGGGTCGTGTGTTCGTGAGGGGGAGGCTCTGGCGTTGCCTTTATTGATACCTGAGTTTCTCCCTCCGCTCTCCCCTGTGGGCGCCCGAAAGTTAACGTAAATACATATCGGTGCGGAACGATTATTAATGCGATCGTAATATCGTCAGGTAAAACCCTGACATGCTGCATTTATCTGAGGGACGAGAGTTGCGACGCGCGGGCACGGCAGCGTTTGCTCCAATTGGCGAAGAAACTTATTTGCGTGTGAGATCAATGGATCTGGCACAAATTAGTCGACTGCGAGGGCAAGATCTGAGACAAAAAAATCACTTTTCCATTTTCGGCCCAAATCTGGCATTTCTAAATCATTTTCTTTCCCGCTCTTAATTTATTTTAAAGGCCGTAAAAGTAAACCGCGAGTTATAGATCAAGTGACACTAATTGGAATGAACATATAGCCTCTCAGTTTCCAATTTGCTTTGTGACTAAATATTATGCAAGACCTACAAATAGCAACCGGAGGAGTAGACGAGATGGCTGGCCAAAATGGCGCGGCAGCACGCAAGGAAAGTGTTGCTTCACTTGCGATTGCGATTGGATTTTGCTGCTCGAGTTATTCCGCGAAAACAGCGGACGCAAAGGGCCATTCTCTGCTTAATTGCAAGTAGTTCGTTTCGCATTTGCTAAATATTTGCCTTCTTATTTTTATGATTTCACTGATGCCATTATTTTTTCTTTTGCTAGTCCTGAAAACCGAAGAAAGCCGCAGATTAAATTAAAGATCACACCAACATTGGACTTTTTCTAAAGCGTTCTCTCACCGATGCTATTTTAATTTGCCTTCATTTATTTCTTTCCCCAGCCTGAAATGAAAATAACACCGTCTTTTTAATGTCAGGGACCAAGACGCAGAATTTATAAAAGTCTAAATATTTATTTTTTAATTCAACCCTCAATTTCAATCATTTTCCCCGCATAATCGGTTGCAGCTGTAATTTTCGGCTGATGAAAAAGCTACTCTTAATTTGACCAGCTTTAAAATAAAAAAGAAAGATATAAGAAATGCATCAGAGCACGTACAACCAGCGCAATAACGGCAAATTCATTTAAAAAGAGTATGTAATAATGGTCCTAAATGGTCTGTAGTTTTAATTTCAATAAAATATAACTAATAATCAATCGCCCCACGTTGTCATAAATCTCTCGAATCGAGGTTTAAGTGTTACAAGCTAACTCTAACCTCCCCTTTTCTACCGGACCGACTCTCCGACAAACACTGACTCCCGTCGTTTTGTTAAGAACGCTTGATTATTTTTGTCGTATTTATTCTTGGGATGAACAATCTCAAATCTCCTTTGCGCATTTAATTTCAATACTGCCAGAAAAATGTAGCCGTGTTTTTGCTGCAGGCATTCGTTGTTGTGATTTGGTTATTGTGGCCTTGAGTGGCTCTTCCATCTTCCTGTCGCTGCGTGACCGCGTTTTCGATCATGTTGGCTGACCAGGAGCAGGCACAAAATATCCAATATTAAATTAACGAACGAAGGGAAACAAAGCAGATGCGAAATGCGATCTGCAGAAAATTTAAAAAATCGCATGGAAGGATGATAGCGATGATAGTTTCTATGGAGTTAGATTTTGAGGCTTTTTAATAAATTGCAAAGGAAAAAAGGTATTTGCTTCGCCCATCAAATTAAAGCTCTAGTTTTGTTGAAAGCATTTCGCGGCCCGATATTAAAGCGGTTGAAAACAAGGCTGGCTCACCGCACTTTTAATTAATCCAGATACATATATACAGGTTGATTTTTTTCAATCAGGAAATATTACAAAAAAATCACAGATGTAAGTACAGTCTACAGTCGGTGTCATCTCAAAACTATGCTTCATCAATCTGCTATCGTTCGGCTTGTTGTGGTTTGAGCTAAAAACGAAATAAAGCGATGCTGTGCAAACGAGAACATCAAAAAGACGTGTTCGTCTTTCTAAACTTAAAAAACTAACTCAAATAAAATGTTTCGTAGTTATGTCGCGCGTGTATTTAACAATAAAATTAACTTTCACGCCTGCCTCTAACAGATGGAGCGGAAATTGTCGGTGGACAACGATAAGAGCGTCTGATATTCAGTCGCAAAAGAGCAATCTCGCTTCAATTACACAATTTTTTTTATAAATCTTGATCAGCAAAAGGAAAAGAAACAATTTTTGTAAAAATGGTCTAATACATTGGAAATCAGGTACAATATGCAAAATTAATTAGAACGCTTTTATTCAAACGTGCGTACAAAACAAAACAAAAGACAAAAGTTGTGAAAATAAAACTCAATCTCTCGAAAAAACGACAATTTTGATTTGCGTCTTGTCGCTAGGTTTCAATGCAGATGAATTTAGACAGTTGCTTAAAAGTGGAATTGTACTTCTCCGGGTATAAGAAATAATCGACGATGTCAGATTCACCCATGGTCGTAGCAATCAAACCTCTGCCGAGGTGATCCGCTATGAGGATCGACGGCGCGCACGGGTACCTATATTCTGCGAAGTACATGTTGTCCGGCAAGACTTTGCGGCTTTGGCACCACACCTCGTGCGACTGGTTGATGAACTCCGTTTCACCCGCCAGTGCGCCATTATTACTCGCTGCGCAGAAGAAAAAAAATGTTAATTTATATCCCCGAAGAGATTATTCTGCATAAAACAACAGATACATAATGCGCGCGTTATATTCTCGTAGGGATTTTTAAATTTATAAAAATTTTGAGTTACAATGAACAGGTTAGAACCCTGTGGTCATTTGAAATGTTCAAAATTTTTCAGAACTGCAGCATTTAAACTTACAAAAGGTTTTCATGATAAAGTTCACATCTGCCCTGGTTTCGGGCTCCAGCATCTTCATTCCGATTGAGCAGCAATGTTTGTACGCATCAATCGGATTCTGCGATATGGCGAGCATTAATAAAACATTTACCATGCGTTTGCTGTGAATTTTATATCACCAGCATTCCATTTGGAACTTGGTATGAAATGTAGACCGTCACGTTGGACTTGGAACTCAAGGCTCCCTTGCCATCTATAAATATGTATTTGTTAAAGTTAATTTAAGTGTAAAGAGAAATCAGTGCTTTTTCTTTTACCAGAACGGGTTTTGTTTAAAAGATCGGTGGCAGTTTGCTGCAACATTAAATCATTTAAACCGAACAATAACCTAAAATGCCAAATGGCCTACATTTTTCACGCAAGGGAATGCATTCGAGATCCAACAAGTCCGGGGCGGAGGAACACACGGAGTCGGTGGTTGGAACTGAAATTTTACTCTGCTAAAATCTTCATCTTTGAAATAATTTCTATGCGAACAATGGTGCTATTGCCGAAATTATTTTGCACGATTTTCGAGAGCAACGCGGGCTCCTTCTCCTGGCCGCACTTGAATGTTTCGTACGCAGTCACGCATTCGTCGTCAAGTTCTGAACGCAAATCGAATTTATAAATAGATAATCAGTTTAAAATGTGAAACAGACTTTTTCCACTGCATTCGTCGTGCGCGACAAATCCCTGTTGAAGCCTCGTTGGCTCCTCCTGCGACACGAGTTCTATTTCCCGCAACATTTTGATGCTGTTCAAGCCGCTCCCGATGTCAAACTTGAAAGCACAAGATTTAAATTTTAAATTCAAAACGTCTAAATTCAACTGTTTACCAATCCAACTTCGACTCCGATGCATTTCAAAAAGCACTGTAAAATGAAATTATTAACCAAAGATTAAATAGAAAATTTTAAAAACCTTGAGATTGAGGGAGAAAGAGGTCGCAAGAAAGGCGCTCGCGTTCAAAAGCAGGTCGATTTGCTCTGTTTCGTGAATGATTAGATTAAACACTTTAATTTGTTTCAAAGATTCGCATATGCCTGAGGTGATGTTCCAGATTTCTGCGCACTCTGTTTGCATGGCCTTTTGAGAGGTGGCCTTCTTGCGCACCTCGCACAAAAAGTCTTTCTTTTCGGCGCAGTCGGCAGTGGCCAAAAGCAAAGATTCGCTTCTCACTTCGAGGTAAACGCAATCGAGGCCTTTCACAGGGTGACCAACCTTCCACCTGAGCTCAGCCTCCTCGAAGGCACGGTTCATCGAGCACCACCGGAAGTTCGAATCGCAGTCCAGGTCCGTGCCGGACAGCCAGAAGTCGCCAAAGGTCACGGGAGCAAACTCTTTAGAATTTTATTAAAATTAAAGAAATTAGAGTTCGGTTTGATCCTTACTGGAGACGATCTTGGAAAAACAATTCGCTTTTCCCGCCGACTCCATCGAGGCCAGGGTCAAACCAACCCTGCAGCAATGGGTTCGGGCAGTCGCCCACGTTGACTGAGGACAACAATTATTGCATAAACCTTTATTAAAGGTATCCATACCATGTTCTTTCTGTAAATTAGAAAATTTCTGCCGCAAGCATCGTACCAGTTGCCGTACGAAAAGTAGTCTGTGAATTTTGTTCAAAATTTATTATCCCTTAATGTATATGCATTAAGTGCTTACTATAGAGGATTTGTTCTGTGTCGAAAAGGCTATACTACAAATGAATGAAACAGTAATTTGGGTTAAGATCAATTATTTATATAAGTTGTTACGTCTCTTTGGCAGGTGGTTTGTGGACAGGAAGCAACGCACGGCTTCGAAGTTGTGCTTAGTTGACCCTGGAACGCATTTATTAGCTATTTACTATCTCTAATACTAAATCAAAATGTCTTAAACTGATGTAAGGTTCAATTTTACATTATAAAGTCAGAGGCTAAATTAGAGAATACTTTTTAATTTCACCTTGCAAGCAAAAATATATTTGTTGGAGCAGTTCCTGTCGGTCAAGACAGCGCCTGTGTAGTTTAGAACGAAGCGGAAGTGGACGCAGCTCTCGTTTCCCCCTTTGTTGTCTGGTTGCTTCTCCTCCCAATCGAGATTCTTGGCGAAAACGGTGGGCCCACTGGGCTCGCACCACGCCCACTTGCCCACCGGTGCCCCCTGCCACGTACCGGAAGTCCAGTAGTTGAAGTTTGCACTCCAGTTGGCTGAAATCAACTCGAATTCGTATTATTTCTTCATCTTAACCTGTGTTAAACCTTTGTTGACGGTCGTGAGGCTTGTTAGTCCCGTTTGCTCGGCCGCATTGTCAATGTTGAGGGCTTCCATCCCCAGAGCGCAGCACTGCTGGTAGTTGCCAGCCCAAGTAACCTGCCCAACCACAGTTGAGAGAGAGATTTTTCGTGAATTAGAGACAAACCGGCTTGTTTCCCAAGAGATACGTCAAGTTTCCGATGTTGTACCAAATTCCGTAAGCGGCTTTGTCTGAAAAGAAAGAGCGACACGTTGGAGTAAATTGATTGGACCTGATTTTGACCAATACTCATCAAGTTTCCAACAGAGTCGAACAGCGAGTCCTTAAAAACATTTTGTTTGAATCAATTTAAATATAAGCTTGTTGAAGCGAACGTTTTTGACGCAGAGTTTCGGACAGTCGACGTTGTACTGACAGATGAAAGGCAGGGTTTGGTCGCACCCCCTGTGCTCGACTCCCCTTCTAGGGGTGCTTGAGATGGCGACGGCCAGACAGCGGTCGAGGGCGGTCGGGGTGGTGTTGGTCGGCAGCCAAAATTCGTTGAGAGCGAGCAGAGCCGCGGACAAGGCAAAGCCCGTCGAACACCACGCGTACTTTTTCTCAGAGTCGCAGTTGAGGTCCTCGTTCGAGCCGCTCGTCCAGTAAGTGCCGGCTATACACGTTATTTAATTTGTTTTGGGGGCATCTCAGGAATAAAAAAGGGTGAAACCTTTGAAGTTGCTGATGCACCGCAGGCCTTCCAGGGAGGTGACGGTGAGAAGAGTCATGTTCAGGGCCTTGCATCGCAATGCAGCCTCATTCCGCGTCACCTTTTCACGCGCTCTTTACTCTAAAGTTTATTAAACTGTTTGAATACTTGCATTTATTGTTGAAACGAAATATTCCAGTCTGCAACTCGACGATTGCATGGAACCCTCGTCTAAATTGTAAATACGCAATTGTAAATGAACGTAATAAGTTTAACTCTTGAACCTACTTGGTGATGGTTTTGATGTGGGAGTGTCCTTTTAAAAAAGAATTAAAAGTGTCTTTTTGAATTTTAATTAAAATACTTTTAGAAATGTGTTGAAGTTTAAGCACGACAAACTGCATGGTGTTGGCTAAATACAATATTTTCCCGATTATATTATTTAATCTTATAATTCCATAAGGTGCACTACAAACCGTTGTTGTTGTTGTCGTGGTGGTGGTTGTTGTAGTCGTGGTTGAGGTTGAGGTGCTTGTTTTAGCTGTGGTTGTTGTCGTCGACGTGACAGCTTCAATTTCAGTTGAAGCCGCCGCTGACGAGGACGCCATTGTTGGCTCCTTTGATTTGTCCGGAGATGCATTAGGTCCAGCTTCCGCCGTCGTGTCTGCTGGTGGTGGTGGTGTTGGCGAATCGGTCGGAGATCCTGCTTTGGAAATAATGCTCTTTTCTTTTTCTGTTCCTCCGACGGTGCTGCTGGAACTCGTCTGCTCTGGAGCTGTAGGAAATTTTGTTTTCATTTCTAGGAACTCTAAACTCTTATTATTACCAGGTAAAGTGCTGACGTCAATAATTTTTGACTCATCAGGCTCGCTTCCTGTCGAAACGGCCGCTCGAATCGTTGGTACCGTTGCGGGCTCGCTTTTGCGCTTAAAAATCAACGCCAAATTCAACGTATAAAACTTCAATTACGAATAATTTAAATTTCGATGCTTACCTTGGGCGTAGTTGTAGACGTTATTTTAGTTGTGGCGTTAACTGTTGGAGGCAGACACTTTTTAAATCCGCAACACTTGACGATGTATTTTCTCCGCATTTTTTTCGGCAAATGAATCGTGATTGGAGCTATGAAATTCATTTTAGTTGGATTTTCCAAAGGATGACTAATATTAACCTGCATTCCCGCCGTAAATGGTTATCTTGAGCGATCTCGCTTTGCCCTCCTGTTGGAAAGAAACAGCTTTGATTAAGAATTTCATAGCGTAAAATTGGGCGCATTCACTTGGGGTGTAGCTTGGTCGAGCCTAATCAGCAGCGGAATCAAAATCAAGCTCCAAATGCCGAGCTTCATTGCATTCGAGAAGAGTTTCGAAAGTGGACTGCCAGCGGGGCATGTAGCATCCTTTTCGGGCCTCTACCTCCATATTCGAGTGACTCATTTCCTCTCTTCAATTCTACGTATAATAATTTCGCTTTATAATTTTAATAAAATTTTATATGCCTTTTTCGATCACAATTTAATATTTAATATGTAAAAGGAAAATCATTAATGGCAAATTCAGATAAAATCGATTTTCTTTTGCTTCTCAAACTCGAGCACGATTCAAATCTTAAATTATGCTTCTTTCTTTAAGTTCTTTTATAATTCTATGATTTCGTTTTATTTTAAAGACCTTATCAAAGCCTGCCCAATAATGTTCTAAATTTTCCTTGGCACATTTGTTGTACTATAATTGACTGCTTGGCGATTGAGAACAGCGCATTTTGAAATTTGCTAGCGAATTCAATTTTATTCGCATGCTCTGCATCCTGTTTC
Source organism: Cloeon dipterum (assembly GCF_949628265.1). Lineage (NCBI taxonomy): Eukaryota > Metazoa > Arthropoda > Insecta > Ephemeroptera > Baetidae > Cloeon > Cloeon dipterum. The sequence continues at coordinate 35,911,317 of NC_088789.1, read as the reverse complement.
GTGGTTGGTATTGTTGCGGCCTTGAGCGCGCTCCGAGTTTTTCCTGTCGCTGTGACCGCGTTTCGGAATTGATGCTCGGCATTGCTGCACGCCACGTATTTTTCATAAATATTGAATTATATCCAGCAGGAGCCAGCTGTGCGATGAAATTGGTTCGCTCTGCGCAGATCCAAGATGGCGTGCGAATGTGGGAAACAAAAAGCTCTCTTTGGATTGCCGTACGAGTTTGAAAAGTTTGTTTGTACGATCCAAAAGGCACAATTAGCTAATAGTAATGCAAATTATGCGTAACAATATTGACCAAAACTTGCTTCTTTTCGCGCATATTCACTTGACTGTTTTTTCGCGCCATATTCCACCGGACGCCATATCTGTGCGTCGCACCGATCTGGTTATACCAAGGATATTTTGCAGGTATTTTGGCCATATTTAAAAAGACATAATTTTATTGAAATTACCGGAAATTACTTAACTAAGCAATAATGGTGGATTTTTACTATTGGGTTAGAAATGAAACAAAATTAAACACATTTTAACATTCGGGACTCAAATTTATTTGGAATTGGTACATGAAACAATTGTTTATATAATTTAAATCCATGATTTGCCTAATACTTTAAATTCATATTATTTTTAACTCAATAAATAGATTTAAAAACCCTGCTCCTGCTGTCCAGATTATTTTTAATAAAATTAAATTAGATAAAATATAACAATTATATCATTTGACACAAATGCAACCGCAGCCGCTCAATTTCGCTAACCAACTCTCAACTGGAAGCATTTTGTAAATTTGCCAGGCTTTTATAACAAGGCTAGAACTGCAATTTGAGCTTTTTTCCATCTCCTAAATCAGTTCCTTTTCCGGTGCGGCAACATGCTGACCCCTTTAAAAGAGCATCTCTCTTTGCCTGTTTAACCCTTTGTTTGACTATAATAATCGATTATTTCTTTGCCAAATCGACTATTTTTGCACATCCCTAATGGACCATAACCCAAAATTTAAATATTATTTTTTTCGCACGCATTGCTCTTTTGCACGGCCTTTTTCACTCGTTTTGCCAACTCAGAAACAAAGATGCTATTCATTAATTAATAATTCAGAATTATCGGGAAATGAGAAGACCAAAAGAAAAGCAAGAAAGAGATTATTTTCTCCCGTGCGGCGGCGAGAGTGTTAAAAGCAAAAAGGTTCGCGCGCGTTTCTTTTCGTGCTCAAAAAACGAAGACTTGTTTCCTCTTGTTGGATTTTCATGGAAATTTGAAAATTTAGTACGCAATTTTTGCGCTGACCAGCCAGTTGGCCGCTGTAAAAGGATTTATAAAAGTACATAATTAACCAAAATTTTATTTTTTTTGTAAAATTTTATTTTTATTTATAACATTAATATTTGAATGACAGAAAGGCTTACATTTCAGAGGATTAGTCGTAGATATTTTAACAATTAATTTAAATGTGGTGTCTATATGAAGTGATTGAAAAGGTGATTTCCTGTTTTCAGACGTGTCATTTCGGAGCAGTATCACAGGAAAACCGTACCGGTAAGTGTCAATCCCTTTTTAAATTATTATTATTTTAACACTTAAAATCAGCCTGCAATGCGGCTGATCAATTAGACCAAAATGTACTTAGAGCCTCGAGAAATTTTTACCAGCGCTGATTATTTAAAATCCATACAGATATCGACTTATTTTTTTGTTTTACGGCACAACCAGCCAAAAAACTAAAAAATTTGATACAGACAGCCAATATTATATTATTAATTTATCATCTGGTGAATCACACCTATTTACCAAAGCTGAAGATTTTACGCTCCTCAGCCTCTTTCAGTCTGCAATGGCACGGTTTTGGAACGGGACAAACCTGACCGCGGGTGCGGGCAAGGTGCACGCGGGTGCAAATTCCGTGGGTTAAAAAAATCATCACTCTGCATGTAATGCCTAAATTTTGAATTTTAAGATTAAATCCAACCAATTTGACACGATTTATTTTAAGCAGGCGGTAAAACACGGGTTTTCTGATTTTTTTTCATCTGGCTGCTTTTTATTTTTCAAACCAGAATTTGGACGCAGAAGGTTGTGTTTGAGTTAGCGGAAATGTTAATAAATTTGCTCAAGTGGGACGTGCTGAACAAAGGGTTAAACAGGCAAAGAGAAAAAGAGCAGAGTAATTAAAAAAAGGAACTGACGGGGATGGATAAAAATGCTAAAATTGTTAGAAGCTTATTCCAATTGCAAATTTACAATAATTTTTGAGTTATTTAGTGGAAATGAGAGGCCGCGTGCGGCTGCGTGTATTTTTTATTATTTAGATGAATCACCGCCGAGAGAGGAAAAGGTGGTCTGCCACCGCAGCCTCTATTTAATATAGAAAAACTCAGGCAGCGATAAAAAGTCTCAATCTTCGCTCGGAGCAAGAGGAAAAAGGAGGCAGCGGCGCACTTTAGCCGAGAGCGACAGCCAAACCTGAAGCAAGGGCGCAACCTTTTGTAGGTTTTCCAGCACTCTTTGCAGGAACTGTTTGCCGCATCTGAATTTTTTGTGATTACGTGCAGCCGGAAAGCACCAAAAGGATTGGTTTACAAATTCCTGCAATTATTTCAAACAAAATTTTGGCCAACCTTTATTTTCCGAAGCCGTGGGATTTTTAAGAGCGACATGTGTTATTTAAAAATGATTTTTCGGAAATTAATTATTGCGGCGAACACTTTATTCATCACTAATAATTGACCTACTTTTTTCAAAAGGCGGAAAGTCTCAGATTCTCAATTTTTCTCTTAGAGCCCGCTCGCACGCTCGATCGCATCCTTGGGGATTTTCGTGAAATCATTAGCAGACTTAATTTTGTCCGTAAAACGTTTGTTTCAACATCTCGTCAGCTTTGGTGTTATATTTTTTTGTGAGCTTAGCAAGAGAAAAATGTAATTTTTCCGAAAGTCATAAAATATAACCAGGATTTAGTTTACCTGAATGACAAGACCCGCAGATATTATGTTATTTTGCTCGAGTGGGATGCTCTTTTAAAGAGCTCGGAATGGTCAGTGAGGAATAAAAAAAATAAAAAACCAACATATCGGGAATATGGTTCAAATTTGAGTCTCGGTCTTTGGTTACAAGCCAGTCAAATTTACAAATAGCTTCAGGTGAAGCGGGGTTGAGTTGGTTAATTTGCGGAAATGAGAGGTCGCGTGCAGCTGCCACAGCTTTCTGCCTAATTTTTATTCGGACGAGGCGCCGATCCGAGAGAGCAGGGAATGAAGCTGCTCGGCCGCACCGCACACTCGCGCGCAGCCTTTATTTTGCCGATTTTATTGGTGATTACAGTCTCAGACTTTTCGCTGATTGTGAGAGCGAGAGAGAAAATAAATAAGTAAAATCGAGAACCAAACCAGAATTAAAGACGCACGCGCTCAACCTTTCTCACTCACAATCAGCAGTTTTAGTAAGTTTTCGACCACTCAAAACTGCTTGCCGGATATTTTTAATTACGCAGAGTTAGAAAGCAACAAAAACATTGATTTAATATCGTTTCTGCAAATCAAAATATGTTATTTCCGAGGCCGTGTCTTCAAATTTGCTGGAAACTTAGAAAATAATATTAAGAATAAATTAATAGAGTTTGCAAGCATGACTTTAATTTAATAATTGCCCTAAGAATTTTAAAACTTTGAGCTGGGCCAATTCCATAACTCTAATTTTTAATTTTTCGATTTTGGAGCAAGAAAATTGGTTCAAATTTGTTGGAAAATTGGAAAATAATATTTAGAATGCGTTAATTAAGTCTGCAAGCTTTGTTTAATTTAATAATTGCCCTAAGAATTTTAAAACTTTGAGCTCGTCCATTTTCATAATTCTAATTTTTAATTTTTCGATTTTGGAGCAAGAATTTTACCAGGGAGCAGTAAATATCCGTGACCCAAATTAAAACCTTCTGCGCAGTCGTAATTCCAATCGGGGCCCAGATTGCGATCTGTGTTGGTTTTCCACCTGTCAAAAATTAAAATGGCGTCGAAATAATGGAGGCCAATCAGGAGACAGTTCAGCGGCCAATCAGAAGCGTCGAAAAAGAGGAGTGGCAACCTAATAATTTCATTCCCGCGTATTTTGTTACATATCCATTGGCCTGATGTGCCATCTAATTGTCGATTCGCCAATTGCCGGGCTAATCAGCTCTTGCTTCAGACAAAAAATAGTCAACTTTTCCGCAGTACTCCACCAAACGCCATATTTGCGCGTCGCTTGAATCCGGCCCCCGATTTAAAACGTACACTTCTTCAAGAATTTTATTTTATGAAAAAATAATTTTGAAAAATGTAGGACTAAAAATTGTCTGATTTATAGACAAAAAATATTTTAAAAATTGTTGCCAACAAGTTTAAAAAAAGAACGAAAATAGAGATTATTGACACTAAATATGTAAAATAATTTAAAATTAATTAATTCTTTTTGATCATTTATTTTTACGTTAGATAGGAGGTGGAAGCAGTTATATAGGTGTATTTTACAGACACTCATAACACTTTCTATCAGTTTAAAATTTGTTTAAGAATGCATGCAGTGCCATGCAGAATTTCCGAGGCGATTCGAAGTATCGGCATGGGACCGCGTCCATATTTATTTTCTTCGTCATCTGCCAGCACTTCTCCGACAGTTAATCCACCGACTCCGTTGGCTTTGAAAAGATTAATCTAAATAAAGACGTGAAATCAGAGGCTTTTAGAGAGTTATTTATTTAAATTAAGACCAGACCTTTTCTTTGAGAGTGTTGAAGTCTTCATAAACGTAAGCGTGAGTCGTGTTGTGAGCGCAGTTATTTTGGAAATCGTCCAGCACAACCTTGTAATTTTCTGTTTCAACCTTTCGACACACCTGGCAAGGACGAAAAATAATTGGAATTCGCTTTCAAAATAATATCAGCCGGGTGTTATTGAGACGAACGCCCACGCGCGCGGCGGCGGCAGATTGTAAAATATCCGAGTTAAATGCCATCAGCTGCTGCTGCTACTGCGGTGGCGGCGGCCGCCTCGTGTGTGCCTTCCCAATTCATGCACATATTGGGGAATTCACCCGGCGGCTGTTTGCAAAGTTGGCTGCTCGCACCCCCACGCACCCCTGGCCGGTGTTTCCCTTTCGTCTGGAATGCTGAAACGCGAGAGAAATGAATATATAAATGCACTCTCGCAGATAGAAAGATGCACATACGCGCGCGATGCGCGGAGGGTGCGTGGAACTACCCCTCGCCGGCCGGCGGTGCTCACCCCTGCAACAACATCGCAGCTCCATCTGACTGAAACGGCGGCAGGCTCGTGCAAAAAGCTGATTTATTACCAGCATTTTTCTTTAAGTGTTCGAATAATTTATTTTAAATTATATAAAAATGAGTAAAATTGCGCCAAATTCTAATGAAAATCAAACATAAACAATTTGTACTTTAATTTTTATTGTTTAAGATAGTAAGAGGCTCATGCAACAATTTTTAAAATAAACGGTTTGTGGAAATAAATTTTTAACTCAATAAACGATTGCTTTCTTGGAAAAATTTGTAATAGGAAAAGCAAGCAGTTTGTCCGAACGGAGCTTATCCGAAAGCAGGGAAAGAAGGCAAATATGGCTGTACTTCTAAACCTCGAAACAGCAAAAACAAAATTGCACTAAAAATTTGAATATAATCAATATGTTCAGTTGAAGAACGGAGTAACTTTATATAAAAATATGTTGTCAAATAAAATTTAGGGAAGTACCTGATTCAGACGCATTAAAAAAAATATTTACAAAACGTTGAGAGAAAAAATAATAAAAATAATATTTCTATTAAAATAGTACAAGATTGATGAATAAAAGACGAAAGTTTTAAACAAAAATTAATGAAAACCATCTAATTTTGTTTGTAAAACTTTATTTCTGAACATACATTTTTCTTATTTCGATACAAAATCTGCAAAAAGGATTCAAAACAGCAGGACCCTGACACGGATTTGAATTATTTGCATCCAACCATTGTGAACGGCAAAATGGTGGCTATGCCAGAGTCCTGAGCACTATTGCTCTTCTACGTAATTATTTGGTAATTTCAATTACAGTAATTTTTGAGTAAAATTTGCAGCAGTTACGGAAGAACTGTAAAGAGAATACAAAAAAATGATTACTTAACTTGTATTCTAAATCTAAATTACACTCTGCTTGATTAAATTGAAAAGGCTGCTAAAATTTCGTTCCAAATTTAATTCGAAAAAAGATTTTTACTTTGATCTGTCGTCTCCTCATTGCAATGATTTCAACAGGTTTCATCAAATTTTCGAATCTCCCACACGTGTTTAGTCATGATGTGCATCAAAAGCTCATTGATTCCATTGTTCTCATCCTCTCCAAGTTCATTCTTCTTAATCTGGAAAGCGTTGGTGCATCCATTGACTGGACGCATTTGACGCAAGGGTCCACTCTTAAAAAGTGTCCAGTGTCTACTGCCAACTTTTTCTTGCAAACTGGGCACACAATGCCGCAATGAGCTTTGTGGCTTTCCCTGCTACTTAGGCATACTTAGGCTACAAGTTGCATCCAGAATTGCACCTGAATGTTAGTATTTCGGGGTGGCTTTCGGTGTTGTGATCCTCCACTCTTTTTCTCAATTCGATCAACTCCCAACAGATCTGGCACTGATATCTGTCCGAGATTCCAATCACGATTTCTTTTATCTGAGAATCTAAATAAATTTTCGGTATTAAATAAAGATATAATTTAAATATTTAAATTGGGGTTGATTCATTAAAAGGCAAAAATAATTGTAATAGGTAATAGCATTGATCCACTTAAATAATTTTTAAGAAATTTCAAGCAGGAATCCAATTGTTTAAAATATATAATATTAGAGAATATATACGAGGAATATTTTCAGGAAAGGCCCTCAAGGGATTAGCGATGCAAGCGTAGTTTTTCAATTCCTCAAAAGGGACGTCAGACACTTGGCATAAATCAGCCACCGTAAATTTAAATCTAGGAAAATACTAAATAAGATTTTAACTAGAGGAAAGTCTTACTCCTCTTTCTGTGAGCAGGATATGCATAAGGCAGCTCGGATTTTGGTTGAGGTCTTAGCATTTATCTTCTCAACAATCTTTCCGTATTGTTTGCCGAGCGCCGGCTTTCCACAGAAGAAACATTCAGTTATGGCTGTGTGCCATTCAAAAAGTTATATAGGGCTACAGACAATTCCAGAGGTAGTTTTAATCTAAAAAAAATACTCACGATACTGATGAAACATCTCTTCGATTCAGAGGCTTAAAAATGAACTAATGAAAATGGTTTTATCCTACTTAAAGAATTTCTTGCAACAAAGAAATGAGACAGCTGATAAGCGAAATATTTGGAAGCAGAGAAGAATTTCAACAATTAAAGCATTACACAACCACCAATTTTGTTCTGCATTCACTGCTCTGGAAATATTTCAGGAATTCAAGGCATTCAATTAATTGACGGGCAAAATAGCATTTTGGATAGAAAGAGAAGGTTCTAATTCATGCTAATGTAAGGATAAATGAAAATTTTATATGGTAATTAGAAATTGAGGCTTGATTATTGTAAGCAAATAAATAAAACGCCATTTTTAATAAAAAAATGATAGTTTATAACCAGAAAAACACATAGTTTGGGAAACAAAATGTCCGAAATGGAAGAGAAGAGAAGTTGATCGCACTGAACACTTCTACAACTCGGCCACTAAAAAGGGAGAGTGGGCCACGTCTGTCTGCGATATATTTTCATGATATATCAAGGTTAACTTGCTGCCCTTCGTGCGAGTCGATCCTCACCTCACTGGGCCACAGACCGCTGAAACGAGAAGGAGTCTTTGTTTACTTTTTCTCTTCTTTAATTTTTGTTTTGGTCTATATATATAACCTTGCTATTCCATTCAGCTTGTAAAGAATATTCCATTAAAATTGAAAAAAGCCGAAAAATGCTTAGGTTGCCGTTCCAGTGTCTGAGAAAATTGATCAATCCCCAAATACGAAAAATAATTAAGCGAAGGGCATTGTCTTTCTATTTTAATCTTTTTCAAATGTGTACCGAATCAGAGAAACCCTGAATTACATACAAAGAACAGTATTACAAATATCTAGCAGTAATTATAAAGTTAAGTGCAGATAGAAAAGAAAAATCAGTACTGACCTTTGTTTGGTAGGTGCGTTTGCACTCGACTGGACCCTCATCCCAGTAGCCGGCACCAAAAAGGGACGTTTCAGGTTTCAATCTTGACGTCGTGAACGCAGTCCCGCAAGCCCGGCGTCAAACTGGGCATCATCTCGCTCAACTTCGACGACTCACATCAGGGGCCTGTGATGCAATGCACTGCAAGCCAGGGGTGAGAAAATGTCACTGCGCTGCAGCGAGCAAATCTCACCCCACCGCATGTCACTCCTGCGTGGTGCGAAAAACTCCCCTTTGACACCCCATGAATAGTGACATGCGGTGAGGTGACATTTTCTCAATGCAGCGCACTGACATTTTCTCACCCCTGACTTGCAGTGTGGGAATTAGGAAACAGCAGGGTCACACCCACAAGCGTCAAAAACACAGGCGGGCATGACCCTGCTGGAAATTAATTAAAAAAGGGAAAATTAATGGAAAAAAGGAAAAAGCAGGGTCACACCCACAAGCGTCTAAAACACAGGCGGGCATGACCCTGCTTGAAATTAATCAGGAAATGGAAAATTAATTGAAAAAGAAAGAGCAGGGTCACACCCACAAGCGTCAAAAACACAGGCGGGCACGACCCTGCTGGAAATTAAGAGAAAAGGGAAAATTAATGGAAAAAGAAAGAGCAGGGTCACACCCACAAGCGTCAAAAACACAGGCGGGCATGACCCTGCTGGAAACTAATTAAAAAAGGTAAAATTAATGGAAAAAAGGAAAAAGCAGGGTCACACCCACAAGCGTCAAAAACACAGGCGGGCATGACCCTGCTGGAAATTAAGAAGAAAAGGGAAAATTAATGGAAAAAAGGAAAAAGCAGGGTCACACCCACAAGCGTCAAAAACACAGGCGGGCATGACCCTGCTGGAAATTAAGAAGAAAAGGGAAAATTAATTGAAAAAGGAAAAAGCAGGGTCACACCCACAAGCGTCAAAAACACAGGCGGGCATGACCCTGCTGGAAATTAAGAGAAAAGGGAAAATTAATGGAAAAAGAAAGAGCAGGGTCACACCCACAAGCGTCAAAAACACAGGCGGGCATGACCCTGCTGGAAACTAATTAAAAAAGGTAAAATTAATGGAAAAAAGGAAAAAGCAGGGTCACACCCACAAGCGTCAAAAACACAGGCGGGCATGACCCTGCTGGAAATTAAGAAGAAAAGGGAAAATTAATGGAAAAAAGGAAAAAGCAGGGTCACACCCACAAGCGTCAAAAACACAGGCGGGCATGACCCTGCTGGAAACTAATTAAAAAAGGTAAAATTAATGGAAAAAAGGAAAAAGCAGGGTCACACCCACAAGCGTCAAAAACACAGGCGGGCATGACCCTGCTGGAAATTAAGAAGAAAAGGGAAAATTAATGGAAAAAAGGAAAAAGCAGGGTCACACCCACAAGCGTCAAAAACACAGGCGGGCATGACCCTGCTGGAAACTAATTAAAAAAGGTAAAATTAATGGAAAAAAGGAAAAAGCAGGGTCACACCCACAAGCGTCAAAAACACAGGCGGGCATGACCCTGCTGGAAATTAAGAAGAAAAGGGAAAATTAATGGAAAAAAGGAAAAAGCAGGGTCACACCCACAAGCGTCAAAAACACAGGCGGGCATGACCCTGCTGGAAACTAATTAAAAAAGGTAAAATTAATGGAAAAAAGGAAAAAGCAGGGTCACACCCACAAGCGTCAAAAACACAGGCGGGCATGACCCTGCTGGAAATTAAGAAGAAAAGGGAAAATTAATGGAAAAAAGGAAAAAGCAGGGTCACACCCACAAGCGTCAAAAACACAGGCGGGCATGACCCTGCTGGAAACTAATTAAAAAAGGTAAAATTAATGGAAAAAAGGAAAAAGCAGGGTCACACCCACAAGCGTCAAAAACACAGGCGGGCATGACCCTGCTGGAAATTAAGAAGAAAAGGGAAAATTAATGGAAAAAAGGAAAAAGCAGGGTCACACCCACAAGCGTCAAAAACACAGGCGGGCATGACCCTGCTGGAAATTAAGAGATAAGGGAAAATTAATGGAAAAAGAAAGAGCAGGGTCACACCCACAAGCGTCAAAAACACAGGCGGGCATGACCCTGCTGGAAATTAAGAAGAAAAGGGAAAATTAATGGAAAAAAGGAAAAAGCAGGGTCACACCCACAAGCGTCAAAAACACAGGCGGGCATGACCCTGCTGGAAATTAAGAAGAAAAGGGAAAATTAATGGAAAAAAGGAAAAAGCAGGGTCACACCCACAAGCGTCAAAAACACAGGCGGGCATGACCCTGCTGGAAATTAAGAAGAAAAGGGAAAATTAATGGAAAAAAGGAAAAAGCAGGGTCACACCCACAAGCGTCAAAAACACAGGCGGGCATGACCCTGCTGGAAATTAAGAAGAAAAGGGAAAATTAATTGAAAAAGGAAAAAGCAGGGTCACACCCACAAGCGTCAAAAACACAGGCGGGCATGACCCTGCTGGAAATTAAGAGAAAAGGGAAAATTAATGGAAAAAGAAAGAGCAGGGTCACACCCACAAGCGTCAAAAACACAGGCGGGCATGACCCTGCTGGAAACTAAGAGAAAAGGGAAAATTAATGGAAAAAGAAAGAGCAGGGTCACACCCACAAGCGTCGAAAACACAGGCGGGCATGACCCTGCTGGAAATTAATTAAAAAAGGGAAAATTAATTGAAAAAGGAAAAAGCAGGGTCACACCCACAAGCGTCAAAAACACAGGCGGGCATGACCCTGCTGGAAATTAAGAGAAAAGGGAAAATTAATGGAAAAAGAAAGAGCAGGGTCACACCCACAAGCGTCGAAAACACAGGCGGGCATGACCCTGCTGGAAATTAATTAAAAAAGGGAAAATTAATTGAAAAAGGAAAAAGCAGGGTCACACCCACAAGCGTCTAAAACACAGGCGGGCATGACCCTGCTGGAAATCAAGAAGAAAAGGGAAAATTAAGGTAAAAATAAAACAGCAAGGTCATCCTCGCAAGCGTCAGAAACGCCGGCGGGCACGACCCTGCTGAGAAAGAAATGAAAAAAGAAATTTGACTCACCCTGAATGTGGCCGTGGTCCTCTATAGTCGCCTGGTGGTCGCTGGCCCCTCAATCGAAACTCACGGCTGAAGACTGGCACCGCGCACGACATCGTCCCGTCACTGCCAGTTACAGACTAATGAGAGTGAGAGTGAGAGTAGGAGAAACGAAGCAGCAGCCAGACACGAAGAGAGGGGAAGGAGTGGGGGAAAAGGTAACTTGTTCGCTCCCCACTCCTTCCCCTCGTTTGGTGACTCTGGCTGCTTCTCCTTAAATGCCACGCATGCGCACTTGTACCGTCTGGCTCCGCCTCCTACATCACATGAACCACGTTTGGCGTTTAGCCCGCGAAATAAGCTTATTGAAATGAAATGATACGCGTGAAATCAACGCTGTGTTTAAAAATATATTCGTACCGTAAAAACTGCGCTACTTTCAACAACCAAACGCGAATTTCCCTGCTGCAAGAAACAATCGACCCTGAAAATCTGCGTTTGACTTAAGTGATGCAAAATTAGCTGGAAAATTGGAAAATAATATTTGGAATGCGTTAATTAAGTCTGCAAGCATGTGTTTAATTTAATAATTGCCCTAAGAATTTTGAAACTTTGATATCGGCCAATTTAAAAATTCTAATTTTTAATTTTTTGATTTTGGAGCGAGAAAATTGGTTCAAATTAGCTGGAAAATTGGAAAATAATATTTGGAATGCGCTAATGAAGTCTACAAGCATGTGTTTAATTTAATAATTGCCCTAAGAATTTTGAAACTTTGATATCGGCCAATTTAAAAATTCTAATTTTTAATTTTTTGATTTTGGAGCGAGAAAATTGGTTCAAATTAGCTGGAAAATTGGAAAATAATATTTGGAATGCGCTAATGAAGTCTACAAGCATGTGTTTAATTTAATAATTGCCCTAAGAATTTTGAAACTTTGATATCGGCCAATTTAAAAATTCTAATTTTTAATTTTTTGATTTTGGAGCGAGAAAATTGGTTCAAATTAGCTGGAAAATTGGAAAATAATATTTGGAATGCGCTAATGAAGTCTACAAGCATGTGTTTAATTTAATAATTGCCCTAAGAATTTTGAAACTTTGATATCGGCCAATTTAAAAATTCTAATTTTTAATTTTTTGATTTTGGAGCGAGAAAATTGGTTCAAATTAGCTGGAAAATTGGAAAATAATATTTGGAATGCGCTAATGAAGTCTGCAAGCATGTCTTTAATTTAATAATTGACTAGAGAATTTTAAAACTTTGATATCGGCCAATTTAAAAATTCTAATTATTAATTTTTCGATTTTGGAGCGTGCAAATCGGTTCAAATTAGCTGGAAAATTGGAAAATAATATTTGGAATGCGCTAATGAAGTCTACAAGCATGTGTTTAATTTAATAATTGCCCTAAGAATTATGAAACTTTGATATCGGCCAATTTAAAAATTCTAATTTTTAATTTTTTGATTTTGGAGCGAGAAAATTGGTTCAAATTAGCTGGAAAATTGGAAAATAATATTTGGAATGCGCTAATGAAGTCTGCAAGCATGTCTTTAATTTAATAATTGACTAGAGAATTTTAAAACTTTGATATCGGCCAATTTAAAAATTCTAATTATTAATTTTTCGATTTTGGAGCGTGCAAATCGGTTCAAATTAGCTGGAAAATTGGAAAATAATATTTGGAATGCGCTAATGAAGTCTGCAAGCATGTGTTTAATTTAATAATTGCCCTAAGAATTTTGAAACTTTGATATCGGCCAATTTAAAAATTCTAATTTTTAATTTTTTGATTTTGGAGCGAGAAAATTGGTTCAAATTAGCTGGAAAATTGGAAAATAATATTTGGAATGCGCTAATGAAGTCTACAAGCATGTGTTTAATTTAATAATTGACCTAAGAATTTTAAAACTTTGATATCGGCCAATTTAAAAATTCTAATTATTAATTTTTCGATTTTGGAGCGTGCAAATCGGTTCAAATTAGCTGGAAAATTGGAAAATAATATTTGGAATGCGCTAATGAAGTCTGCAAGCATGTGTTTAATTTAATAATTGCCCTAAGAATTTTGAAACTTTGATATCGGCCAATTTAAAAATTCTAATTTTTAATTTTTTGATTTTGGAGCGAGAAAATTGGTTCAAATTAGCTGGAAAATTGGAAAATAATATTTGGAATGCGCTAATGAAGTCTGCAAGTATGTGTTTAATTTAATAATTGCCCTAAGAATTTTGAAACTTTGATATCGGCCAATTTAAAAATTCTAATTTTTAATTTTTTGATTTTGGAGCGAGAAAATTGGTTCAAATTAGCTGGAAAATTGGAAAATAATATTTGGAATGCGCTAATGAAGTCTGCAAGCATGTCTTTAATTTAATAATTGACTAGAGAATTTTAAAACTTTGATATCGGCCAATTTAAAAATTCTAATTTTTAATTTTTTGATTTTGGAGCGAGAAAATTGGTTCAAATTAGCTGGAAAATTGGAAAATAATATTTGGAATGCGCTAATGAAGTCTGCAAGCATGTGTTTAATTTAATAATTGCCCTAAGAATTTTGAAACTTTGATATCGGCCAATTTAAAAATTCTAATTTTTAATTTTTTGATTTTGGAGCGAGAAAATTGGTTCAAATTAGCTGGAAAATTGGAAAATAATATTTGGAATGCGCTAATGAAGTCTACAAGCATGTGTTTAATTTAATAATTGACTAGAGAATTTTAAAACTTTGATATCGGCCAATTTAAAAATTCTAATTTTTAATTTTTTGATTTTGGAGCGAGAAAATTGGTTCAAATTAGCTGGAAAATTGGAAAATAATATTTGGAATGCGCTAATGAAGTCTGCAAGTATGTGTTTAATTTAATTATTGCCCTAAGAATTTTGAAACTTTGATATCGGCCAATTTAAAAATTCTAATTTTTAATTTTTTGATTTTGGAGCGAGAAAATTGGTTCAAATTAGCTGGAAAATTGGAAAATAATATTTGGAATGCGCTAATGAAGTCTACAAGCATGTCTTTAATTTAATAATTGACTAGAGAATTTTAAAACTTTGATATCGGCCAATTTAAAAATTCTAATTTTTAATTTTTCGATTTTGGAGCGAGAAAATCGGTTCAAATTAGCTGGAAAATTAGAAAATAATATTAAGAATGCGTTAATTAAGTCTGCAAGCATGTCTTTAATTTAATAATTGACCTAAGAATTTTAAAACTTTGATCTCATCTATTTTCATAATTCTAATTTTTAATTTTTCGATTTTGGAGCGAGAAAATTGGTTCAAATTAGCTGGAAAATTGGAAAATAATATTTGGAATGCGTTAATGAAGTCTGCAAGCATGTGTTTAATTTAATAATTGCCCTAAGAATTTTAAAACTTTGATATCGGCCAATTTAAAAATTCTAATTTTTAATTTTTCGATTTTGGAGCGTGCAAATCGGTTCAAATTAGCTGGAAAATTAGAAAATAATATTTAGAATGCGTTAATTAAGGCTGCAAGCATGTCTTTAATTTAATAAATGCTCTAAGAATTTTAAAACTTTGATCTCATCTATTTTCATAATTCTAATTTTAAATATTTTGTTTTTGGAGCAAGAAAATTGGTTCAAATTAGCTGGAAAATTAGAAAATAATATTTAGATTGCGTTAAATAAGTCTGCAAGCACGTCTTTAATTTAATAATTGCCCTAAGAATTTTAAAACTTTGATCTCATCTATTTTCATAATGCTAATTTTTAATTTTTCGATTTTGGAGCGAGAAAATTGAATCAAATTAGCTGGAAAATTGGAAAATAATATTTGGAATGCGTTCATGAAGTCTGCAAGCATGTGTTTATTTTAATAATTGACCTAAGAATTTTAAAACTTTGATATCGGCCAATTTAAAAATTCTAATTTTTAATTTTTCGATTTTGGAGCGAGAAAATTGGTTCAAATTAGCTGGAAAATTAGAAAATAATATTAAGAATGCGTTAATTAAGTCTGCAAGCATGTCTTTAATTTAATAATTGACCTAAGAATTTTAAAACTTTGATCTCATCTATTTTCATAATGCTGATTTTAAATATTTTGTTTTTGGAGCAAGAAAATTGGTTCAAATTAGCTGGAAAATTAGAAAATAATATTTAGATTGCGTTAAATAAATCTGCAAGCACGTCTTTAATTTAATAATTGACTAGAGAATTTTAAAACTTTGATATCGGCCAATTTAAAAATTCTAATTTTTAATTTTTTGATTTTGGAGCGAGAAAATTGGTTCAAATTAGCTGGAAAATTGGAAAATAATATTTGGAATGCGCTAATGAAGTCTACAAGCATGTGTTTAATTTAATAATAGCCCTAAGAATTTTGAAACTTTGATATCGGCCAATTTAAAAATTCTAATTTTTAATTTTTTGATTTTGGAGCGAGAAAATTGGTTCAAATTAGCTGGAAAATTGGAAAATAATATTTGGAATGCGCTAATGAAGTCTGCAAGCATGTGTTTAATTTAATAATTGCCCTAAGAATTTTGAAACTTTGATATCGGCCAATTTAAAAATTCTAATTTTTAATTTTTTGATTTTGGAGCGAGAAAATTGGTTCAAATTAGCTGGAAAATTGGAAAATAATATTTGGAATGCGCTAATGAAGTCTGCAAGCATGTCTTTAATTTAATAATTGACTAGAGAATTTTAAAACTTTGATATCGGCCAATTTAAAAATTCTAATTATTAATTTTTCGATTTTGGAGCGTGCAAATCGGTTCAAATTAGCTGGAAAATTGGAAAATAATATTTGGAATGCGCTAATGAAGTCTGCAAGCATGTGTTTAATTTAATAATTGCCCTAAGAATTTTGAAACTTTGATATCGGCCAATTTAAAAATTCTAATTTTTAATTTTTTGATTTTGGAGCGAGAAAATTGGTTCAAATTAGCTGGAAAATTGGAAAATAATATTTGGAATGCGCTAATGAAGTCTGCAAGCATGTCTTTAATTTAATAATTGACTAGAGAATTTTAAAACTTTGATATCGGCCAATTTAAAAATTCTAATTTTTAATTTTTCGATTTTGGAGCGAGAAAATCGGTTCAAACTAGCTGGAAAATTGGAAAATAATATTTAGAATGCGCTAATGAAGTCTGCAAGCATGTGTTTAATTTAATAATTGCCCTAAGAATTTTAAAACTTTGATATCGGCCAATTTAAAAATTCTAATTTTTAATTTTTCGATTTTGGAGCGAGAAAATTGGTTCAAACTAGCTGGAAAATTAGAAAATAATATTTAGAATGCGTTAATTAAGGCTGCAAGCATGTCTTTAATTTAATAAATGCTCTAAGAATTTTAAAACTTTGATCTCATCTATTTTCATAATTCTAATTTTAAATATTTTGTTTTTGGAGCAAGAAAATTGGTTCAAATTAGCTGGAAAATTAGAAAATAATATTAAGAATGCGTTAATTAAGTCTGCAAGCATGTCTTTAATTTAATAATTGACCTAAGAATTTTAAAACTTTGATCTCATCTATTTTCATAATGCTAATTTTTAATTTTTCGATTTTGGAGCGAGAAAATTGGTTCAAATTAGCTGGAAAATTGGAAAATAATATTTGGAATGCGTTAATGAAGTCTGCAAGCATGTCTTTAATTTAATAATTGCCCTAAGAATTTTAAAACTTTGATATCGGCCAATTTAAAAATTCTAATTTTTAATTTTTCGATTTTGGAGCGAGAAAATTGGTTCAAATTAGCAGGAAAATTAGAAAATAATATTTAGAGTGCGTTAATTAAGGCTGCAAGCATGTCTTTAATTTAATAAATGCCCTAAGAATTTTAAAACTTTGAGTTGCGCCATTTTCATAAATCTAATTTTTAATTTTTCGATTTTGGAGCGTGCAAATCGGTTCAAATTAGCTGGAAAATTAGAAAATAATATTTAGAATGCGTTAATTAAGGCTGCAAGCATGTCTTTAATTTAATAAATGCTCTAAAAATTTTAAAACTTTGATCTCATCTATTTTCATAATTCTAATTTTAAATATTTTGTTTTTGGAGCAAGAAAATTGGTTCAAATTAGCTGGAAAATTAGAAAATAATATTTAGATTGCGTTAAATAAGTCTGCAAGCACGTCTTTAATTTAATAATTGCCCTAAGAATTTTAAAACTTTGATCTCATCTATTTTCATAATGCTAATTTTTAATTTTTCGATTTTGGAGCGAGAAAATTGGTTCAAATTAGCTGGAAAATTGGAAAATAATATTTGGAATGCGTTCATGAAGTCTGCAAGCATGTGTTTAATTTAATAATTGCCCTAAGAATTTTAAAACTTTGATATCGGCCAATTTAAAAATTCTAATTTTTAATTTTTCGATTTTGGAGCGAGAAAATTGGTTCAAATTAGCTGGAAAATTAGAAAATAATATTAAGAATGCGTTAATTAAGTCTGCAAGCATGTCTTTAATTTAATAATTGACCTAAGAATTTTAAAACTTTGATCTCATCTATTTTCATAATGCTAATTTTTAATTTTTCGATTTTGGAGCGAGAAAATTGGTTCAAATTAGCTGGAAAATTGGAAAATAATATTTGGAATGCGTTCATGAAGTCTGCAAGCATGTGTTTAATTTAATAATTGACTAGAGAATTTTAAAACTTTGATATCGGCCAATTTAAAAATTCTAATTTTTAATTTTTCGATTTTGGAGCGAGAAAATCGGTTCAAACTAGCTGGAAAATTGGAAAATAATATTTAGAATGCGTTAATGAAGTCTGCAAGCATGTGTTTAATTTAATAATTGCCCTAAGAATTTTAAAACTTTGATATCGGCCAATTTAAAAATTCTAATTTTTAATTTTTCGATTTTGGAGCGAGAAAATCGGTTCAAACTAGCTGGAAAATTGGAAAATAATATTTGGAATGCGCTAATGAAGTCTGCAAGCATGTGTTTAATTTAATAATTGCCCTAAGAATTTTAAAACTTTGATATCGGCCAATTTAAAAATTCTAATTTTTAATTTTTCGATTTTGGAGCGAGAAAATTGGTTCAAATTAGCTGGAAAATTAGAAAATAATATTAAGAATGCGTTAATTAAGTCTGCAAGCATGTCTTTAATTTAATAATTGACCTAAGAATTTTAAAACTTTGATCTCATCTATTTTCATAATGCTGATTTTAAATATTTTGTTTTTGGAGCAAGAAAATTGGTTCAAATTAGCTGGAAAATTAGAAAATAATATTTAGATTGCGTTAAATAAATCTGCAAGCACGTCTTTAATTTAATAATTGACTAGAGAATTTTTTAAACTTTGATATCGGCCAATTTAAAAATTCTAATTTTTAATTTTTCGATTTTGGAGCGAGAAAATTGGTTCAAATTAGCTGGAAAATTAGAAAATAATATTAAGAATGCGTTAATTAAGTCTGCAAGCATGTCTTTAATTTAATAATTGACCTAAGAATTTTAAAACTTTGATCTCATCTATTTTCATAATGCTAATTTTTAATTTTTCGATTTTGGAGCGAGAAAATTGGTTCAAATTAGCTGGAAAATTGGAAAATAATATTTGGAATGCGTTCATGAAGTCTGCAAGCATGTGTTTAATTTAATAATTGACTAGAGAATTTTAAAACTTTGATATCGGCCAATTTAAAAATTCTAATTTTTAATTTTTCGATTTTGGAGCGAGAAAATTGGTTCAAATTAGCTGGAAAATTAGAAAATAATATTAAGAATGCGTTAATTAAGTCTGCAAGCATGTCTTTAATTTAATAATTGACCTAAGAATTTTAAAACTTTGATCTCATCTATTTTCATAATTCTAATTTTTAATTTTTCGATTTTGGAGCGAGAAAATTGGTTCAAATTAGCTGGAAAATTGGAAAATAATATTTGGAATGCGCTAATGAAGTCTACAAGCATGTGTTTAATTTAATAATTGCCCTAAGAATTTTGAAACTTTGATATCGGCCAATTTAAAAATTCTAATTTTTAATTTTTTGATTTTGGAGCGAGAAAATTGGTTCAAATTAGCTGGAAAATTGGAAAATAATATTTGGAATGCGCTAATGAAGTCTGCAAGCATGTGTTTAATTTAATAATTGACTAGAGAATTTTAAAACTTTGATATCGGCCAATTTAAAAATTCTAATTATTAATTTTTCGATTTTGGAGCGTGCAAATCGGTTCAAATTAGCTGGAAAATTGGAAAATAATATTTGGAATGCGCTAATGAAGTCTACAAGCATGTGTTTAATTTAATAATTGCCCTAAGAATTATGAAACTTTGATATCGGCCAATTTAAAAATTCTAATTTTTAATTTTTTGATTTTGGAGCGAGAAAATTGGTTCAAATTAGCTGGAAAATTGGAAAATAATATTTGGAATGCGCTAATGAAGTCTGCAAGCATGTCTTTAATTTAATAATTGACTAGAGAATTTTAAAACTTTGATATCGGCCAATTTAAAAATTCTAATTATTAATTTTTCGATTTTGGAGCGTGCAAATCGGTTCAAATTAGCTGGAAAATTGGAAAATAATATTTGGAATGCGCTAATGAAGTCTGCAAGCATGTGTTTAATTTAATAATTGCCCTAAGAATTTTGAAACTTTGATATCGGCCAATTTAAAAATTCTAATTTTTAATTTTTTGATTTTGGAGCGAGAAAATTGGTTCAAATTAGCTGGAAAATTGGAAAATAATATTTGGAATGCGCTAATGAAGTCTGCAAGCATGTGTTTAATTTAATAATTGCCCTAAGAATTTTGAAACTTTGATATCGGCCAATTTAAAAATTCTAATTTTTAATTTTTTGATTTTGGAGCGAGAAAATTGGTTCAAATTAGCTGGAAAATTGGAAAATAATATTTGGAATGCGCTAATGAAGTCTGCAAGCATGTCTTTAATTTAATAATTGCCCTAAGAATTTTGAAACTTTGATATCGGCCAATTTAAAAATTCTAATTTTTAATTTTTTGATTTTGGAGCGAGAAAATTGGTTCAAATTAGCTGGAAAATTGGAAAATAATATTTGGAATGCGCTAATGAAGTCTACAAGCATGTGTTTAATTTAATAATTGACCTAAGAATTTTAAAACTTTGATATC
Source organism: Cloeon dipterum (assembly GCF_949628265.1). Lineage (NCBI taxonomy): Eukaryota > Metazoa > Arthropoda > Insecta > Ephemeroptera > Baetidae > Cloeon > Cloeon dipterum. The sequence goes on along the minus strand of NC_088789.1, from coordinate 35,891,017 downwards.
GGCCAATTTAAAAATTCTAATTATTAATTTTTCGATTTTGGAGCGTGCAAATCGGTTCAAATTAGCTGGAAAATTGGAAAATAATATTTGGAATGCGCTAATGAAGTCTGCAAGCATGTGTTTAATTTAATAATTGCCCTAAGAATTTTGAAACTTTGATATCGGCCAATTTAAAAATTCTAATTTTTAATTTTTTGATTTTGGAGCGAGAAAATTGGTTCAAATTAGCTGGAAAATTGGAAAATAATATTTGGAATGCGCTAATGAAGTCTGCAAGTATGTGTTTAATTTAATTATTGCCCTAAGAATTTTGAAACTTTGATATCGGCCAATTTAAAAATTCTAATTTTTAATTTTTTGATTTTGGAGCGAGAAAATTGGTTCAAATTAGCTGGAAAATTGGAAAATAATATTTGGAATGCGCTAATGAAGTCTGCAAGCATGTCTTTAATTTAATAATTGACTAGAGAATTTTAAAACTTTGATATCGGCCAATTTAAAAATTCTAATTTTTAATTTTTTGATTTTGGAGCGAGAAAATTGGTTCAAATTAGCTGGAAAATTGGAAAATAATATTTGGAATGCGCTAATGAAGTCTGCAAGCATGTGTTTAATTTAATAATTGCCCTAAGAATTTTGAAACTTTGATATCGGCCAATTTAAAAATTCTAATTTTTAATTTTTTGATTTTGGAGCGAGAAAATTGGTTCAAATTAGCTGGAAAATTGGAAAATAATATTTGGAATGCGCTAATGAAGTCTACAAGCATGTGTTTAATTTAATAATTGCCCTAAGAATTTTGAAACTTTGATATCGGCCAATTTAAAAATTCTAATTTTTAATTTTTTGATTTTGGAGCGAGAAAATTGGTTCAAATTAGCTGGAAAATTGGAAAATAATATTTGGAATGCGCTAATGAAGTCTGCAAGCATGTCTTTAATTTAATAATTGACTAGAGAATTTTAAAACTTTGATATCGGCCAATTTAAAAATTCTAATTATTAATTTTTCGATTTTGGAGCGTGCAAATCGGTTCAAATTAGCTGGAAAATTGGAAAATAATATTTGGAATGCGCTAATGAAGTCTGCAAGCATGTGTTTAATTTAATAATTGCCCTAAGAATTTTGAAACTTTGATATCGGCCAATTTAAAAATTCTAATTTTTAATTTTTTGATTTTGGAGCGAGAAAATTGGTTCAAATTAGCTGGAAAATTGGAAAATAATATTTGGAATGCGCTAATGAAGTCTGCAAGCATGTGTTTAATTTAATAATTGCCCAAAGAATTTTAAAACTTTGATATCGGCCAATTTAAAAATTCTAATTTCTAATTTTTCGATTTTGGAGCGAGAAAATTGGTTCAAATTAGCTGGAAATTGGAAAATAATATTTGGAATGCGTTAATGAAGTCTGCAAGCATGTGTTTAATTTAATAATTGACCTAAGAATTTTATAACTTTGAGCTGCGCCATTTTCATAATTCTAATTTTTAATTTTTCGATTTTGGAGCGAGAAAATTGGTTCAAATTAGCTGGAAAATTGGAAAATAATATTTGGAATGCGTTAATGAAGTCTGCAAGCATGTGTTTAATTTAATAATTGCCCTAAGAATTTTAAAACTTTGATATCGGCCAATTTAAAAATTCTAATTTTTAATTTTTCGATTTTGGAGCGAGAAAATTGGTTCAAATTAGCAGGAAAATTAGAAAATAATATTTAGAGTGCGTTAATTAAGGCTGCAAGCATGTCTTTAATTTAATAAATGCCCTAAGAATTTTAAAACTTTGAGTTGCGCCATTTTCATAAATCTAATTTTTAATTTTTCGATTTTGGAGCGTGCAAATCGGTTCAAATTAGCTGGAAAATTAGAAAATAATATTAAGATTGCGTTAAATAAGTCTGCAAGCACGTCTTTAATTTAATAATTGCCCTAAGAATTTTAAAACTTTGATCTCATCTATTTTCATAATGCTAATTTTTAATTTTTCGATTTTGGAGCGAGAAAATTGGTTCAAATTAGCTGGAAAATTGGAAAATAATATTTGGAATGCGTTCATGAAGTCTGCAAGCATGTGTTTATTTTAATAATTGACCTAAGAATTTTGAAACTTTGATATCGGCCAATTTAAAAATTCTAATTTTTAATTTTTTGATTTTGGAGCGAGAAAATTGGTTCAAATTAGCTGGAAAATTGGAAAATAATATTTGGAATGCGCTAATGAAGTCTGCAAGCATGTCTTTAATTTAATAATTGACTAGAGAATTTTAAAACTTTGATATCGGCCAATTTAAAAATTCTAATTATTAATTTTTCGATTTTGGAGCGTGCAAATCGGTTCAAATTAGCTGGAAAATTGGAAAATAATATTTGGAATGCGCTAATGAAGTCTGCAAGCATGTGTTTAATTTAATAATTGCCCTAAGAATTTTGAAACTTTGATATCGGCCAATTTAAAAATTCTAATTTTTAATTTTTTGATTTTGGAGCGAGAAAATTGGTTCAAATTAGCTGGAAAATTGGAAAATAATATTTGGAATGCGCTAATGAAGTCTACAAGCATGTGTTTAATTTAATAATTGCCCTAAGAATTTTGAAACTTTGATATCGGCCAATTTAAAAATTCTAATTTTTAATTTTTTGATTTTGGAGCGAGAAAATTGGTTCAAATTAGCTGGAAAATTGGAAAATAATATTTGGAATGCGCTAATGAAGTCTGCAAGCATGTCTTTAATTTAATAATTGACTAGAGAATTTTAAAACTTTGATATCGGCCAATTTAAAAATTCTAATTATTAATTTTTCGATTTTGGAGCGTGCAAATCGGTTCAAATTAGCTGGAAAATTGGAAAATAATATTTGGAATGCGCTAATGAAGTCTGCAAGCATGTGTTTAATTTAATAATTGCCCTAAGAATTTTGAAACTTTGATATCGGCCAATTTAAAAATTCTAATTTTTAATTTTTTGATTTTGGAGCGAGAAAATTGGTTCAAATTAGCTGGAAAATTGGAAAATAATATTTGGAATGCGCTAATGAAGTCTGCAAGTATGTGTTTAATTTAATAATTGCCCTAAGAATTTTGAAACTTTGATATCGGCCAATTTAAAAATTCTAATTTTTAATTTTTTGATTTTGGAGCGAGAAAATTGGTTCAAATTAGCTGGAAAATTGGAAAATAATATTTGGAATGCGCTAATGAAGTCTGCAAGCATGTCTTTAATTTAATAATTGACTAGAGAATTTTAAAACTTTGATATCGGCCAATTTAAAAATTCTAATTTTTAATTTTTTGATTTTGGAGCGAGAAAATTGGTTCAAATTAGCTGGAAAATTGGAAAATAATATTTGGAATGCGCTAATGAAGTCTGCAAGCATGTGTTTAATTTAATAATTGCCCTAAGAATTTTGAAACTTTGATATCGGCCAATTTAAAAATTCTAATTTTTAATTTTTTGATTTTGGAGCGAGAAAATTGGTTCAAATTAGCTGGAAAATTGGAAAATAATATTTGGAATGCGCTAATGAAGTCTACAAGCATGTGTTTAATTTAATAATTGACTAGAGAATTTTAAAACTTTGATATCGGCCAATTTAAAAATTCTAATTTTTAATTTTTTGATTTTGGAGCGAGAAAATTGGTTCAAATTAGCTGGAAAATTGGAAAATAATATTTGGAATGCGCTAATGAAGTCTGCAAGCATGTCTTTAATTTAATAATTGCCCTAAGAATTTTGAAACTTTGATATCGGCCAATTTAAAAATTCTAATTTTTAATTTTTTGATTTTGGAGCGAGAAAATTGGTTCAAATTAGCTGGAAAATTGGAAAATAATATTTGGAATGCGCTAATGAAGTCTGCAAGCATGTGTTTAATTTAATAATTGCCCAAAGAATTTTAAAACTTTGATATCGGCCAATTTAAAAATTCTAATTTCTAATTTTTCGATTTTGGAGCGAGAAAATTGGTTCAAATTAGCTGGAAATTGGAAAATAATATTTGGAATGCGTTAATGAAGTCTGCAAGCATGTGTTTAATTTAATAATTGACCTAAGAATTTTATAACTTTGAGCTGCGCCATTTTCATAATTCTAATTTTTAATTTTTCGATTTTGGAGCGAGAAAATTGGTTCAAATTAGCTGGAAAATTGGAAAATAATATTTGGAATGCGTTAATGAAGTCTGCAAGCATGTGTTTAATTTAATAATTGCCCTAAGAATTTTAAAACTTTGATATCGGCCAATTTAAAAATTCTAATTTTTAATTTTTCGATTTTGGAGCGAGAAAATTGGTTCAAATTAGCAGGAAAATTAGAAAATAATATTTAGAGTGCGTTAATTAAGGCTGCAAGCATGTCTTTAATTTAATAAATGCCCTAAGAATTTTAAAACTTTGAGTTGCGCCATTTTCATAAATCTAATTTTTAATTTTTCGATTTTGGAGCGTGCAAATCGGTTCAAATTAGCTGGAAAATTAGAAAATAATATTAAGATTGCGTTAAATAAGTCTGCAAGCACGTCTTTAATTTAATAATTGCCCTAAGAATTTTAAAACTTTGATCTCATCTATTTTCATAATGCTAATTTTTAATTTTTCGATTTTGGAGCGAGAAAATTGGTTCAAATTAGCTGGAAAATTGGAAAATAATATTTGGAATGCGTTCATGAAGTCTGCAAGCATGTGTTTATTTTAATAATTGACCTAAGAATTTTGAAACTTTGATATCGGCCAATTTAAAAATTCTAATTTTTAATTTTTTGATTTTGGAGCGAGAAAATTGGTTCAAATTAGCTGGAAAATTGGAAAATAATATTTGGAATGCGCTAATGAAGTCTGCAAGCATGTCTTTAATTTAATAATTGACTAGAGAATTTTAAAACTTTGATATCGGCCAATTTAAAAATTCTAATTATTAATTTTTCGATTTTGGAGCGTGCAAATCGGTTCAAATTAGCTGGAAAATTGGAAAATAATATTTGGAATGCGCTAATGAAGTCTGCAAGCATGTGTTTAATTTAATAATTGCCCTAAGAATTTTGAAACTTTGATATCGGCCAATTTAAAAATTCTAATTTTTAATTTTTTGATTTTGGAGCGAGAAAATTGGTTCAAATTAGCTGGAAAATTGGAAAATAATATTTGGAATGCGCTAATGAAGTCTACAAGCATGTGTTTAATTTAATAATTGCCCTAAGAATTTTGAAACTTTGATATCGGCCAATTTAAAAATTCTAATTTTTAATTTTTTGATTTTGGAGCGAGAAAATTGGTTCAAATTAGCTGGAAAATTGGAAAATAATATTTGGAATGCGCTAATGAAGTCTGCAAGCATGTCTTTAATTTAATAATTGACTAGAGAATTTTAAAACTTTGATATCGGCCAATTTAAAAATTCTAATTATTAATTTTTCGATTTTGGAGCGTGCAAATCGGTTCAAATTAGCTGGAAAATTGGAAAATAATATTTGGAATGCGCTAATGAAGTCTGCAAGCATGTGTTTAATTTAATAATTGCCCTAAGAATTTTGAAACTTTGATATCGGCCAATTTAAAAATTCTAATTTTTAATTTTTTGATTTTGGAGCGAGAAAATTGGTTCAAATTAGCTGGAAAATTGGAAAATAATATTTGGAATGCGCTAATGAAGTCTGCAAGCATGTGTTTAATTTAATAATTGCCCTAAGAATTTTGAAACTTTGATATCGGCCAATTTAAAAATTCTAATTTTTAATTTTTTGATTTTGGAGCGAGAAAATTGGTTCAAATTAGCTGGAAAATTGGAAAATAATATTTGGAATGCGCTAATGAAGTCTGCAAGCATGTCTTTAATTTAATAATTGACTAGAGAATTTTAAAACTTTGATATCGGCCAATTTAAAAATTCTAATTATTAATTTTTCGATTTTGGAGCGTGCAAATCGGTTCAAATTAGCTGGAAAATTGGAAAATAATATTTGGAATGCGCTAATGAAGTCTGCAAGCATGTGTTTAATTTAATAATTGCCCTAAGAATTTTGAAACTTTGATATCGGCCAATTTAAAAATTCTAATTTTTAATTTTTTGATTTTGGAGCGAGAAAATTGGTTCAAATTAGCTGGAAAATTGGAAAATAATATTTGGAATGCGCTAATGAAGTCTACAAGCATGTGTTTAATTTAATAATTGCCCTAAGAATTTTGAAACTTTGATATCGGCCAATTTAAAAATTCTAATTTTTAATTTTTTGATTTTGGAGCGAGAAAATTGGTTCAAATTAGCTGGAAAATTGGAAAATAATATTTGGAATGCGCTAATGAAGTCTGCAAGCATGTCTTTAATTTAATAATTGACTAGAGAATTTTAAAACTTTGATATCGGCCAATTTAAAAATTCTAATTATTAATTTTTCGATTTTGGAGCGTGCAAATCGGTTCAAATTAGCTGGAAAATTGGAAAATAATATTTGGAATGCGCTAATGAAGTCTGCAAGCATGTGTTTAATTTAATAATTGCCCTAAGAATTTTGAAACTTTGATATCGGCCAATTTAAAAATTCTAATTTTTAATTTTTTGATTTTGGAGCGAGAAAATTGGTTCAAATTAGCTGGAAAATTGGAAAATAATATTTGGAATGCGCTAATGAAGTCTGCAAGCATGTCTTTAATTTAATAATTGACTAGAGAATTTTAAAACTTTGATATCGGCCAATTTAAAAATTCTAATTTTTAATTTTTCGATTTTGGAGCGAGAAAATCGGTTCAAATTAGCTGGAAAATTAGAAAATAATATTAAGAATGCGTTAATTAAGTCTGCAAGCATGTCTTTAATTTAATAATTGACCTAAGAATTTTAAAACTTTGATCTCATCTATTTTCATAATTCTAATTTTTAATTTTTCGATTTTGGAGCGAGAAAATTGGTTCAAATTAGCTGGAAAATTGGAAAATAATATTTGGAATGCGTTAATGAAGTCTGCAAGCATGTGTTTAATTTAATAATTGCCCTAAGAATTTTAAAACTTTGATATCGGCCAATTTAAAAATTCTAATTTTTAATTTTTCGATTTTGGAGCGTGCAAATCGGTTCAAATTAGCTGGAAAATTAGAAAATAATATTTAGAATGCGTTAATTAAGGCTGCAAGCATGTCTTTAATTTAATAAATGCTCTAAGAATTTTAAAACTTTGATCTCATCTATTTTCATAATTCTAATTTTAAATATTTTGTTTTTGGAGCAAGAAAATTGGTTCAAATTAGCTGGAAAATTAGAAAATAATATTTAGATTGCGTTAAATAAGTCTGCAAGCACGTCTTTAATTTAATAATTGCCCTAAGAATTTTAAAACTTTGATCTCATCTATTTTCATAATGCTAATTTTTAATTTTTCGATTTTGGAGCGAGAAAATTGAATCAAATTAGCTGGAAAATTGGAAAATAATATTTGGAATGCGTTCATGAAGTCTGCAAGCATGTGTTTATTTTAATAATTGACCTAAGAATTTTAAAACTTTGATATCGGCCAATTTAAAAATTCTAATTTTTAATTTTTCGATTTTGGAGCGAGAAAATTGGTTCAAATTAGCTGGAAAATTAGAAAATAATATTAAGAATGCGTTAATTAAGTCTGCAAGCATGTCTTTAATTTAATAATTGACCTAAGAATTTTAAAACTTTGATCTCATCTATTTTCATAATGCTGATTTTAAATATTTTGTTTTTGGAGCAAGAAAATTGGTTCAAATTAGCTGGAAAATTAGAAAATAATATTTAGATTGCGTTAAATAAATCTGCAAGCACGTCTTTAATTTAATAATTGACTAGAGAATTTTAAAACTTTGATATCGGCCAATTTAAAAATTCTAATTTTTAATTTTTTGATTTTGGAGCGAGAAAATTGGTTCAAATTAGCTGGAAAATTGGAAAATAATATTTGGAATGCGCTAATGAAGTCTACAAGCATGTGTTTAATTTAATAATAGCCCTAAGAATTTTGAAACTTTGATATCGGCCAATTTAAAAATTCTAATTTTTAATTTTTTGATTTTGGAGCGAGAAAATTGGTTCAAATTAGCTGGAAAATTGGAAAATAATATTTGGAATGCGCTAATGAAGTCTGCAAGCATGTGTTTAATTTAATAATTGCCCTAAGAATTTTGAAACTTTGATATCGGCCAATTTAAAAATTCTAATTTTTAATTTTTTGATTTTGGAGCGAGAAAATTGGTTCAAATTAGCTGGAAAATTGGAAAATAATATTTGGAATGCGCTAATGAAGTCTGCAAGCATGTCTTTAATTTAATAATTGACTAGAGAATTTTAAAACTTTGATATCGGCCAATTTAAAAATTCTAATTATTAATTTTTCGATTTTGGAGCGTGCAAATCGGTTCAAATTAGCTGGAAAATTGGAAAATAATATTTGGAATGCGCTAATGAAGTCTGCAAGCATGTGTTTAATTTAATAATTGCCCTAAGAATTTTGAAACTTTGATATCGGCCAATTTAAAAATTCTAATTTTTAATTTTTTGATTTTGGAGCGAGAAAATTGGTTCAAATTAGCTGGAAAATTGGAAAATAATATTTGGAATGCGCTAATGAAGTCTGCAAGCATGTCTTTAATTTAATAATTGACTAGAGAATTTTAAAACTTTGATATCGGCCAATTTAAAAATTCTAATTTTTAATTTTTCGATTTTGGAGCGAGAAAATCGGTTCAAACTAGCTGGAAAATTGGAAAATAATATTTAGAATGCGCTAATGAAGTCTGCAAGCATGTGTTTAATTTAATAATTGCCCTAAGAATTTTAAAACTTTGATATCGGCCAATTTAAAAATTCTAATTTTTAATTTTTCGATTTTGGAGCGAGAAAATTGGTTCAAACTAGCTGGAAAATTAGAAAATAATATTTAGAATGCGTTAATTAAGGCTGCAAGCATGTCTTTAATTTAATAAATGCTCTAAGAATTTTAAAACTTTGATCTCATCTATTTTCATAATTCTAATTTTAAATATTTTGTTTTTGGAGCAAGAAAATTGGTTCAAATTAGCTGGAAAATTAGAAAATAATATTAAGAATGCGTTAATTAAGTCTGCAAGCATGTCTTTAATTTAATAATTGACCTAAGAATTTTAAAACTTTGATCTCATCTATTTTCATAATGCTAATTTTTAATTTTTCGATTTTGGAGCGAGAAAATTGGTTCAAATTAGCTGGAAAATTGGAAAATAATATTTGGAATGCGTTAATGAAGTCTGCAAGCATGTCTTTAATTTAATAATTGCCCTAAGAATTTTAAAACTTTGATATCGGCCAATTTAAAAATTCTAATTTTTAATTTTTCGATTTTGGAGCGAGAAAATTGGTTCAAATTAGCAGGAAAATTAGAAAATAATATTTAGAGTGCGTTAATTAAGGCTGCAAGCATGTCTTTAATTTAATAAATGCCCTAAGAATTTTAAAACTTTGAGTTGCGCCATTTTCATAAATCTAATTTTTAATTTTTCGATTTTGGAGCGTGCAAATCGGTTCAAATTAGCTGGAAAATTAGAAAATAATATTTAGAATGCGTTAATTAAGGCTGCAAGCATGTCTTTAATTTAATAAATGCTCTAAGAATTTTAAAACTTTGATCTCATCTATTTTCATAATTCTAATTTTAAATATTTTGTTTTTGGAGCAAGAAAATTGGTTCAAATTAGCTGGAAAATTAGAAAATAATATTTAGATTGCGTTAAATAAGTCTGCAAGCACGTCTTTAATTTAATAATTGCCCTAAGAATTTTAAAACTTTGATCTCATCTATTTTCATAATGCTAATTTTTAATTTTTCGATTTTGGAGCGAGAAAATTGGTTCAAATTAGCTGGAAAATTGGAAAATAATATTTGGAATGCGTTCATGAAGTCTGCAAGCATGTGTTTAATTTAATAATTGCCCTAAGAATTTTAAAACTTTGATATCGGCCAATTTAAAAATTCTAATTTTTAATTTTTCGATTTTGGAGCGAGAAAATTGGTTCAAATTAGCTGGAAAATTAGAAAATAATATTAAGAATGCGTTAATTAAGTCTGCAAGCATGTCTTTAATTTAATAATTGACCTAAGAATTTTAAAACTTTGATCTCATCTATTTTCATAATGCTAATTTTTAATTTTTCGATTTTGGAGCGAGAAAATTGGTTCAAATTAGCTGGAAAATTGGAAAATAATATTTGGAATGCGTTCATGAAGTCTGCAAGCATGTGTTTAATTTAATAATTGACTAGAGAATTTTAAAACTTTGATATCGGCCAATTTAAAAATTCTAATTTTTAATTTTTCGATTTTGGAGCGAGAAAATCGGTTCAAACTAGCTGGAAAATTGGAAAATAATATTTAGAATGCGTTAATGAAGTCTGCAAGCATGTGTTTAATTTAATAATTGCCCTAAGAATTTTAAAACTTTGATATCGGCCAATTTAAAAATTCTAATTTTTAATTTTTCGATTTTGGAGCGAGAAAATTGGTTCAAATTAGCTGGAAAATTAGAAAATAATATTAAGAATGCGTTAATTAAGTCTGCAAGCATGTCTTTAATTTAATAATTGACCTAAGAATTTTAAAACTTTGATCTCATCTATTTTCATAATGCTGATTTTAAATATTTTGTTTTTGGAGCAAGAAAATTGGTTCAAATTAGCTGGAAAATTAGAAAATAATATTTAGATTGCGTTAAATAAATCTGCAAGCACGTCTTTAATTTAATAATTGACTAGAGAATTTTTTAAACTTTGATATCGGCCAATTTAAAAATTCTAATTTTTAATTTTTCGATTTTGGAGCGAGAAAATTGGTTCAAATTAGCTGGAAAATTAGAAAATAATATTAAGAATGCGTTAATTAAGTCTGCAAGCATGTCTTTAATTTAATAATTGACCTAAGAATTTTAAAACTTTGATCTCATCTATTTTCATAATGCTAATTTTTAATTTTTCGATTTTGGAGCGAGAAAATTGGTTCAAATTAGCTGGAAAATTGGAAAATAATATTTGGAATGCGTTCATGAAGTCTGCAAGCATGTGTTTAATTTAATAATTGACTAGAGAATTTTAAAACTTTGATATCGGCCAATTTAAAAATTCTAATTTTTAATTTTTCGATTTTGGAGCGAGAAAATTGGTTCAAATTAGCTGGAAAATTAGAAAATAATATTAAGAATGCGTTAATTAAGTCTGCAAGCATGTCTTTAATTTAATAATTGACCTAAGAATTTTAAAACTTTGATCTCATCTATTTTCATAATTCTAATTTTTAATTTTTCGATTTTGGAGCGAGAAAATTGGTTCAAATTAGCTGGAAAATTGGAAAATAATATTTGGAATGCGCTAATGAAGTCTACAAGTATGTGTTTAATTTAATAATTGCCCTAAGAATTTTGAAACTTTGATATCGGCCAATTTAAAAATTCTAATTTTTAATTTTTTGATTTTGGAGCGAGAAAATTGGTTCAAATTAGCTGGAAAATTGGAAAATAATATTTGGAATGCGCTAATGAAGTCTACAAGCATGTGTTTAATTTAATAATTGCCCTAAGAATTTTGAAACTTTGATATCGGCCAATTTAAAAATTCTAATTTTTAATTTTTTGATTTTGGAGCGAGAAAATTGGTTCAAATTAGCTGGAAAATTGGAAAATAATATTTGGAATGCGCTAATGAAGTCTGCAAGCATGTCTTTAATTTAATAATTGACTAGAGAATTTTAAAACTTTGATATCGGCCAATTTAAAAATTCTAATTATTAATTTTTCGATTTTGGAGCGTGCAAATCGGTTCAAATTAGCTGGAAAATTGGAAAATAATATTTGGAATGCGCTAATGAAGTCTACAAGCATGTGTTTAATTTAATAATTGCCCTAAGAATTATGAAACTTTGATATCGGCCAATTTAAAAATTCTAATTTTTAATTTTTTGATTTTGGAGCGAGAAAATTGGTTCAAATTAGCTGGAAAATTGGAAAATAATATTTGGAATGCGCTAATGAAGTCTGCAAGCATGTCTTTAATTTAATAATTGACTAGAGAATTTTAAAACTTTGATATCGGCCAATTTAAAAATTCTAATTATTAATTTTTCGATTTTGGAGCGTGCAAATCGGTTCAAATTAGCTGGAAAATTGGAAAATAATATTTGGAATGCGCTAATGAAGTCTGCAAGCATGTGTTTAATTTAATAATTGCCCTAAGAATTTTGAAACTTTGATATCGGCCAATTTAAAAATTCTAATTTTTAATTTTTTGATTTTGGAGCGAGAAAATTGGTTCAAATTAGCTGGAAAATTGGAAAATAATATTTGGAATGCGCTAATGAAGTCTGCAAGCATGTGTTTAATTTAATAATTGCCCTAAGAATTTTGAAACTTTGATATCGGCCAATTTAAAAATTCTAATTTTTAATTTTTTGATTTTGGAGCGAGAAAATTGGTTCAAATTAGCTGGAAAATTGGAAAATAATATTTGGAATGCGCTAATGAAGTCTGCAAGCATGTCTTTAATTTAATAATTGCCCTAAGAATTTTGAAACTTTGATATCGGCCAATTTAAAAATTCTAATTTTTAATTTTTTGATTTTGGAGCGAGAAAATTGGTTCAAATTAGCTGGAAAATTGGAAAATAATATTTGGAATGCGCTAATGAAGTCTACAAGCATGTGTTTAATTTAATAATTGACCTAAGAATTTTAAAACTTTGATATCGGCCAATTTAAAAATTCTAATTATTAATTTTTCGATTTTGGAGCGTGCAAATCGGTTCAAATTAGCTGGAAAATTGGAAAATAATATTTGGAATGCGCTAATGAAGTCTGCAAGCATGTGTTTAATTTAATAATTGCCCTAAGAATTTTGAAACTTTGATATCGGCCAATTTAAAAATTCTAATTTTTAATTTTTTGATTTTGGAGCGAGAAAATTGGTTCAAATTAGCTGGAAAATTGGAAAATAATATTTGGAATGCGCTAATGAAGTCTGCAAGTATGTGTTTAATTTAATTATTGCCCTAAGAATTTTGAAACTTTGATATCGGCCAATTTAAAAATTCTAATTTTTAATTTTTTGATTTTGGAGCGAGAAAATTGGTTCAAATTAGCTGGAAAATTGGAAAATAATATTTGGAATGCGCTAATGAAGTCTGCAAGCATGTCTTTAATTTAATAATTGACTAGAGAATTTTAAAACTTTGATATCGGCCAATTTAAAAATTCTAATTTTTAATTTTTTGATTTTGGAGCGAGAAAATTGGTTCAAATTAGCTGGAAAATTGGAAAATAATATTTGGAATGCGCTAATGAAGTCTGCAAGCATGTGTTTAATTTAATAATTGCCCTAAGAATTTTGAAACTTTGATATCGGCCAATTTAAAAATTCTAATTTTTAATTTTTTGATTTTGGAGCGAGAAAATTGGTTCAAATTAGCTGGAAAATTGGAAAATAATATTTGGAATGCGCTAATGAAGTCTACAAGCATGTGTTTAATTTAATAATTGCCCTAAGAATTTTGAAACTTTGATATCGGCCAATTTAAAAATTCTAATTTTTAATTTTTTGATTTTGGAGCGAGAAAATTGGTTCAAATTAGCTGGAAAATTGGAAAATAATATTTGGAATGCGCTAATGAAGTCTGCAAGCATGTCTTTAATTTAATAATTGACTAGAGAATTTTAAAACTTTGATATCGGCCAATTTAAAAATTCTAATTATTAATTTTTCGATTTTGGAGCGTGCAAATCGGTTCAAATTAGCTGGAAAATTGGAAAATAATATTTGGAATGCGCTAATGAAGTCTGCAAGCATGTGTTTAATTTAATAATTGCCCTAAGAATTTTGAAACTTTGATATCGGCCAATTTAAAAATTCTAATTTTTAATTTTTTGATTTTGGAGCGAGAAAATTGGTTCAAATTAGCTGGAAAATTGGAAAATAATATTTGGAATGCGCTAATGAAGTCTGCAAGCATGTGTTTAATTTAATAATTGCCCAAAGAATTTTAAAACTTTGATATCGGCCAATTTAAAAATTCTAATTTCTAATTTTTCGATTTTGGAGCGAGAAAATTGGTTCAAATTAGCTGGAAATTGGAAAATAATATTTGGAATGCGTTAATGAAGTCTGCAAGCATGTGTTTAATTTAATAATTGACCTAAGAATTTTATAACTTTGAGCTGCGCCATTTTCATAATTCTAATTTTTAATTTTTCGATTTTGGAGCGAGAAAATTGGTTCAAATTAGCTGGAAAATTGGAAAATAATATTTGGAATGCGTTAATGAAGTCTGCAAGCATGTGTTTAATTTAATAATTGCCCTAAGAATTTTAAAACTTTGATATCGGCCAATTTAAAAATTCTAATTTTTAATTTTTCGATTTTGGAGCGAGAAAATTGGTTCAAATTAGCAGGAAAATTAGAAAATAATATTTAGAGTGCGTTAATTAAGGCTGCAAGCATGTCTTTAATTTAATAAATGCCCTAAGAATTTTAAAACTTTGAGTTGCGCCATTTTCATAAATCTAATTTTTAATTTTTCGATTTTGGAGCGTGCAAATCGGTTCAAATTAGCTGGAAAATTAGAAAATAATATTAAGATTGCGTTAAATAAGTCTGCAAGCACGTCTTTAATTTAATAATTGCCCTAAGAATTTTAAAACTTTGATCTCATCTATTTTCATAATGCTAATTTTTAATTTTTCGATTTTGGAGCGAGAAAATTGGTTCAAATTAGCTGGAAAATTGGAAAATAATATTTGGAATGCGTTCATGAAGTCTGCAAGCATGTGTTTATTTTAATAATTGACCTAAGAATTTTGAAACTTTGATATCGGCCAATTTAAAAATTCTAATTTTTAATTTTTTGATTTTGGAGCGAGAAAATTGGTTCAAATTAGCTGGAAAATTGGAAAATAATATTTGGAATGCGCTAATGAAGTCTGCAAGCATGTCTTTAATTTAATAATTGACTAGAGAATTTTAAAACTTTGATATCGGCCAATTTAAAAATTCTAATTATTAATTTTTCGATTTTGGAGCGTGCAAATCGGTTCAAATTAGCTGGAAAATTGGAAAATAATATTTGGAATGCGCTAATGAAGTCTGCAAGCATGTGTTTAATTTAATAATTGCCCTAAGAATTTTGAAACTTTGATATCGGCCAATTTAAAAATTCTAATTTTTAATTTTTTGATTTTGGAGCGAGAAAATTGGTTCAAATTAGCTGGAAAATTGGAAAATAATATTTGGAATGCGCTAATGAAGTCTACAAGCATGTGTTTAATTTAATAATTGCCCTAAGAATTTTGAAACTTTGATATCGGCCAATTTAAAAATTCTAATTTTTAATTTTTTGATTTTGGAGCGAGAAAATTGGTTCAAATTAGCTGGAAAATTGGAAAATAATATTTGGAATGCGCTAATGAAGTCTGCAAGCATGTCTTTAATTTAATAATTGACTAGAGAATTTTAAAACTTTGATATCGGCCAATTTAAAAATTCTAATTATTAATTTTTCGATTTTGGAGCGTGCAAATCGGTTCAAATTAGCTGGAAAATTGGAAAATAATATTTGGAATGCGCTAATGAAGTCTGCAAGCATGTGTTTAATTTAATAATTGCCCTAAGAATTTTGAAACTTTGATATCGGCCAATTTAAAAATTCTAATTTTTAATTTTTTGATTTTGGAGCGAGAAAATTGGTTCAAATTAGCTGGAAAATTGGAAAATAATATTTGGAATGCGCTAATGAAGTCTGCAAGCATGTCTTTAATTTAATAATTGACTAGAGAATTTTAAAACTTTGATCTCATCTATTTTCATAATTCTAATTTTTAATTTTTCGATTTTGGAGCGAGAAAATTGGTTCAAATTAGCTGGAAAATTGGAAAATAATATTTGGAATGCGTTAATGAAGTCTGCAAGCATGTGTTTAATTTAATAATTGCCCTAAGAATTTTAAAACTTTGATATCGGCCAATTTAAAAATTCTAATTTTTAATTTTTCGATTTTGGAGCGTGCAAATCGGTTCAAATTAGCTGGAAAATTAGAAA
The DNA here is from genome assembly GCF_949628265.1 of Cloeon dipterum. Taxonomy (NCBI): domain Eukaryota; kingdom Metazoa; phylum Arthropoda; class Insecta; order Ephemeroptera; family Baetidae; genus Cloeon; species Cloeon dipterum. The sequence continues at coordinate 35,874,965 of NC_088789.1, read as the reverse complement.
ATAATATTTAGAATGCGTTAATTAAGGCTGCAAGCATGTCTTTAATTTAATAAATGCTCTAAGAATTTTAAAACTTTGATCTCATCTATTTTCATAATTCTAATTTTAAATATTTTGTTTTTGGAGCAAGAAAATTGGTTCAAATTAGCTGGAAAATTAGAAAATAATATTTAGATTGCGTTAAATAAGTCTGCAAGCACGTCTTTAATTTAATAATTGCCCTAAGAATTTTAAAACTTTGATCTCATCTATTTTCATAATGCTAATTTTTAATTTTTCGATTTTGGAGCGAGAAAATTGAATCAAATTAGCTGGAAAATTGGAAAATAATATTTGGAATGCGTTCATGAAGTCTGCAAGCATGTGTTTATTTTAATAATTGACCTAAGAATTTTAAAACTTTGATATCGGCCAATTTAAAAATTCTAATTTTTAATTTTTCGATTTTGGAGCGAGAAAATTGGTTCAAATTAGCTGGAAAATTAGAAAATAATATTAAGAATGCGTTAATTAAGTCTGCAAGCATGTCTTTAATTTAATAATTGACCTAAGAATTTTAAAACTTTGATCTCATCTATTTTCATAATGCTGATTTTAAATATTTTGTTTTTGGAGCAAGAAAATTGGTTCAAATTAGCTGGAAAATTAGAAAATAATATTTAGATTGCGTTAAATAAATCTGCAAGCACGTCTTTAATTTAATAATTGACTAGAGAATTTTAAAACTTTGATATCGGCCAATTTAAAAATTCTAATTTTTAATTTTTTGATTTTGGAGCGAGAAAATTGGTTCAAATTAGCTGGAAAATTGGAAAATAATATTTGGAATGCGCTAATGAAGTCTACAAGCATGTGTTTAATTTAATAATAGCCCTAAGAATTTTGAAACTTTGATATCGGCCAATTTAAAAATTCTAATTTTTAATTTTTTGATTTTGGAGCGAGAAAATTGGTTCAAATTAGCTGGAAAATTGGAAAATAATATTTGGAATGCGCTAATGAAGTCTGCAAGCATGTCTTTAATTTAATAATTGACTAGAGAATTTTAAAACTTTGATATCGGCCAATTTAAAAATTCTAATTATTAATTTTTCGATTTTGGAGCGTGCAAATCGGTTCAAATTAGCTGGAAAATTGGAAAATAATATTTGGAATGCGCTAATGAAGTCTGCAAGCATGTGTTTAATTTAATAATTGCCCTAAGAATTTTGAAACTTTGATATCGGCCAATTTAAAAATTCTAATTTTTAATTTTTTGATTTTGGAGCGAGAAAATTGGTTCAAATTAGCTGGAAAATTGGAAAATAATATTTGGAATGCGCTAATGAAGTCTGCAAGCATGTCTTTAATTTAATAATTGACTAGAGAATTTTAAAACTTTGATATCGGCCAATTTAAAAATTCTAATTTTTAATTTTTCGATTTTGGAGCGAGAAAATCGGTTCAAACTAGCTGGAAAATTGGAAAATAATATTTAGAATGCGCTAATTAAGGCTGCAAGCATGTCTTTAATTTAATAAATGCTCTAAGAATTTTAAAACTTTGATCTCATCTATTTTCATAATGCTAATTTTTAATTTTTCGATTTTGGAGCGAGAAAATTGGTTCAAATTAGCTGGAAAATTGGAAAATAATATTTGGAATGCGTTCATGAAGTCTGCAAGCATGTGTTTAATTTAATAATTGCCCTAAGAATTTTAAAACTTTGATATCGGCCAATTTAAAAATTCTAATTTTTAATTTTTCGATTTTGGAGCGAGAAAATTGGTTCAAACTAGCTGGAAAATTAGAAAATAATATTTAGAATGCGTTAATTAAGGCTGCAAGCATGTCTTTAATTTAATAAATGCTCTAAGAATTTTAAAACTTTGATCTCATCTATTTTCATAATGCTAATTTTTAATTTTTCGATTTTGGAGCGAGAAAATTGGTTCAAATTAGCTGGAAAATTGGAAAATAATATTTGGAATGCGTTCATGAAGTCTGCAAGCATGTGTTTAATTTAATAATTGCCCTAAGAATTTTAAAACTTTGATATCGGCCAATTTAAAAATTCTAATTTTTAATTTTTCGATTTTGGAGCGAGAAAATTGGTTCAAACTAGCTGGAAAATTAGAAAATAATATTTAGAATGCGTTAATTAAGGCTGCAAGCATGTCTTTAATTTAATAAATGCTCTAAGAATTTTAAAACTTTGATCTCATCTATTTTCATAATGCTAATTTTTAATTTTTCGATTTTGGAGCGAGAAAATTGGTTCAAATTAGCTGGAAAATTGGAAAATAATATTTGGAATGCGTTCATGAAGTCTGCAAGCATGTGTTTAATTTAATAATTGCCCTAAGAATTTTAAAACTTTGATATCGGCCAATTTAAAAATTCTAATTTTTAATTTTTCGATTTTGGAGCGAGAAAATTGGTTCAAATTAGCTGGAAAATTAGAAAATAATATTAAGAATGCGTTAATTAAGTCTGCAAGCATGTCTTTAATTTAATAATTGACCTAAGAATTTTAAAACTTTGATCTCATCTATTTTCATAATTCTAATTTTTAATTTTTCGATTTTGGAGCGAGAAAATTGGTTCAAATTAGCTGGAAAATTGGAAAATAATATTTGGAATGCGTTAATGAAGTCTGCAAGCATGTCTTTAATTTAATAAATGCCCTAAGAATTTTAAAACTTTGAGTTGCGCCATTTTCATAAATCTAATTTTTAATTTTTCGATTTTGGAGCGTGCAAATCGGTTCAAATTAGCTGGAAAATTAGAAAATAATATTTAGAATGCGTTAATTAAGGCTGCAAGCATGTCTTTAATTTAATAAATGCTCTAAGAATTTTAAAACTTTGATCTCATCTATTTTCATAATTCTAATTTTAAATATTTTGTTTTTGGAGCAAGAAAATTGGTTCAAATTAGCTGGAAAATTAGAAAATAATATTTAGATTGCGTTAAATAAGTCTGCAAGCACGTCTTTAATTTAATAATTGCCCTAAGAATTTTAAAACTTTGATCTCATCTATTTTCATAATGCTAATTTTTAATTTTTCGATTTTGGAGCGAGAAAATTGGTTCAAATTAGCTGGAAAATTGGAAAATAATATTTGGAATGCGTTCATGAAGTCTGCAAGCATGTGTTTAATTTAATAATTGCCCTAAGAATTTTAAAACTTTGATATCGGCCAATTTAAAAATTCTAATTTTTAATTTTTCGATTTTGGAGCGAGAAAATTGGTTCAAATTAGCTGGAAAATTAGAAAATAATATTAAGAATGCGTTAATTAAGTCTGCAAGCATGTCTTTAATTTAATAATTGACCTAAGAATTTTAAAACTTTGATCTCATCTATTTTCATAATGCTAATTTTTAATTTTTCGATTTTGGAGCGAGAAAATTGGTTCAAATTAGCTGGAAAATTGGAAAATAATATTTGGAATGCGTTAATTAAGTCTGCAAGCATGTCTTTAATTTAATAATTGACCTAAGAATTTTAAAACTTTGATCTCATCTATTTTCATAATGCTGATTTTAAATATTTTGTTTTTGGAGCAAGAAAATTGGTTCAAATTAGCTGGAAAATTAGAAAATAATATTTAGATTGCGTTAAATAAATCTGCAAGCACGTCTTTAATTTAATAATTGACTAGAGAATTTTAAAACTTTGATATCGGCCAATTTAAAAATTCTAATTTTTAATTTTTCGATTTTGGAGCGAGAAAATTGGTTCAAATTAGCTGGAAAATTAGAAAATAATATTAAGAATGCGTTAATTAAGTCTGCAAGCATGTCTTTAATTTAATAATTGACCTAAGAATTTTAAAACTTTGATCTCATCTATTTTCATAATGCTAATTTTTAATTTTTCGATTTTGGAGCGAGAAAATTGGTTCAAATTAGCTGCAAAAATTGGAAAATAATATTTGGAATGCGTTCATGAAGTCTGCAAGCATGTGTTTAATTTAATAATTGACTAGAGAATTTTAAAACTTTGATATCGGCCAATTTAAAAATTCTAATTTTTAATTTTTCGATTTTGGAGCGAGAAAATTGGTTCAAATTAGCTGGAAAATTAGAAAATAATATTAAGAATGCGTTAATTAAGTCTGCAAGCATGTCTTTAATTTAATAATTGACCTAAGAATTTTAAAACTTTGATCTCATCTATTTTCATAATTCTAATTTTTAATTTTTCGATTTTGGAGCGAGAAAATTGGTTCAAATTAGCTGGAAAATTGGAAAATAATATTTGGAATGCGCTAATGAAGTCTACAAGCATGTGTTTAATTTAATAATTGCCCTAAGAATTTTGAAACTTTGATATCGGCCAATTTAAAAATTCTAATTTTTAATTTTTTGATTTTGGAGCGAGAAAATTGGTTCAAATTAGCTGGAAAATTGGAAAATAATATTTGGAATGCGCTAATGAAGTCTGCAAGCATGTCTTTAATTTAATAATTGACTAGAGAATTTTAAAACTTTGATATCGGCCAATTTAAAAATTCTAATTTTTAATTTTTCGATTTTGGAGCGTGCAAATCGGTTCAAATTAGCTGGAAAATTGGAAAATAATATTTGGAATGCGCTAATGAAGTCTGCAAGCATGTGTTTAATTTAATAATTGCCCTAAGAATTTTGAAACTTTGATATCGGCCAATTTAAAAATTCTAATTTTTAATTTTTTGATTTTGGAGCGAGAAAATTGGTTCAAATTAGCTGGAAAATTGGAAAATAATATTTGGAATGCGCTAATGAAGTCTGCAAGCATGTGTTTAATTTAATAATTGCCCTAAGAATTTTGAAACTTTGATATCGGCCAATTTAAAAATTCTAATTTTTAATTTTTTGATTTTGGAGCGAGAAAATTGGTTCAAATTAGCTGGAAAATTGGAAAATAATATTTGGAATGCGCTAATGAAGTCTGCAAGCATGTCTTTAATTTAATAATTGACTAGAGAATTTTAAAACTTTGATATCGGCCAATTTAAAAATTCTAATTATTAATTTTTCGATTTTGGAGCGTGCAAATCGGTTCAAATTAGCTGGAAAATTGGAAAATAATATTTGGAATGCGCTAATGAAGTCTGCAAGCATGTGTTTAATTTAATAATTGCCCTAAGAATTTTGAAACTTTGATATCGGCCAATTTAAAAATTCTAATTTTTAATTTTTTGATTTTGGAGCGAGAAAATTGGTTCAAATTAGCTGGAAAATTGGAAAATAATATTTGGAATGCGCTAATGAAGTCTGCAAGCATGTGTTTAATTTAATAATTGCCCTAAGAATTTTGAAACTTTGATATCGGCCAATTTAAAAATTCTAATTTTTAATTTTTTGATTTTGGAGCGAGAAAATTGGTTCAAATTAGCTGGAAAATTGGAAAATAATATTTGGAATGCGCTAATGAAGTCTGCAAGCATGTCTTTAATTTAATAATTGACTAGAGAATTTTAAAACTTTGATATCGGCCAATTTAAAAATTCTAATTATTAATTTTTCGATTTTGGAGCGTGCAAATCGGTTCAAATTAGCTGGAAAATTGGAAAATAATATTTGGAATGCGCTAATGAAGTCTGCAAGCATGTGTTTAATTTAATAATTGCCCTAAGAATTTTGAAACTTTGATATCGGCCAATTTAAAAATTCTAATTTTTAATTTTTTGATTTTGGAGCGAGAAAATTGGTTCAAATTAGCTGGAAAATTGGAAAATAATATTTGGAATGCGCTAATGAAGTCTGCAAGCATGTCTTTAATTTAATAATTGACTAGAGAATTTTAAAACTTTGATATCGGCCAATTTAAAAATTCTAATTATTAATTTTTCGATTTTGGAGCGTGCAAATCGGTTCAAATTAGCTGGAAAATTGGAAAATAATATTTGGAATGCGCTAATGAAGTCTGCAAGCATGTGTTTAATTTAATAATTGACTAGAGAATTTTAAAACTTTGATATCGGCCAATTTAAAAATTCTAATTTTTAATTTTTCGATTTTGGAGCGAGAAAATTGGTTCAAATTAGCTGGAAAATTAGAAAATAATATTAAGAATGCGTTAATTAAGTCTGCAAGCATGTCTTTAATTTAATAATTGACCTAAGAATTTTAAAACTTTGATCTCATCTATTTTCATAATGCTAATTTTTAATTTTTCGATTTTGGAGCGAGAAAATTGGTTCAAATTAGCTGGAAAATTGGAAAATAATATTTGGATTGCGTTAAATAAATCTGCAAGCACGTCTTTAATTTAATAATTGACTAGAGAATTTTAAAACTTTGATATCGGCCAATTTAAAAATTCTAATTTTTAATTTTTCGATTTTGGAGCGAGAAAATTGGTTCAAATTAGCTGGAAAATTAGAAAATAATATTAAGAATGCGTTAATTAAGTCTGCAAGCATGTCTTTAATTTAATAATTGACCTAAGAATTTTAAAACTTTGATCTCATCTATTTTCATAATGCTAATTTTTAATTTTTCGATTTTGGAGCGAGAAAATTGGTTCAAATTAGCTGGAAAATTGGAAAATAATATTTGGAATGCGTTAATGAAGTCTGCAAGCATGTGTTTAATTTAATAATTGACCTAAGAATTTTAAAACTTTGATCTCATCTATTTTCATAATGCTAATTTTTAATTTTTCGATTTTGGAGCGAGAAAATTGGTTCAAATTAGCTGGAAAATTGGAAAATAATATTTAGAGTGCGTTAATTAAGGCTGCAAGCATGTCTTTAATTTAATAAATGCCCTAAGAATTTTAAAACTTTGAGCTGCGCCATTTTCATAAATCTAATTTTTAATTTTTCGATTTTGGAGCGTGCAAATCGGTTCAAATTAGCTGGAAAATTAGAAAATAATATTTAGAATGCGTTAATTAAGGCTGCAAGCATGTCTTTAATTTAATAAATGCTCTAAGAATTTTAAAACTTTGATCTCATCTATTTTCATAATTCTAATTTTAAATATTTTGTTTTTGGAGCAAGAAAATTGGTTCAAATTAGCTGGAAAATTAGAAAATAATATTAAGAATGCGTTAATTAAGTCTGCAAGCATGTCTTTAATTTAATAATTGACCTAAGAATTTTAAAACTTTGATCTCATCTATTTTCATAATGCTGATTTTAAATATTTTGTTTTTGGAGCAAGAAAATTGGTTCAAATTAGCTGGAAAATTAGAAAATAATATTTAGATTGCGTTAAATAAATCTGCAAGCACGTCTTTAATTTAATAATTGACTAGAGAATTTTAAAACTTTGATATCGGCCAATTTAAAAATTCTAATTTTTAATTTTTCGATTTTGGAGCGAGAAAATCGGTTCAAACTAGCTGGAAAATTGGAAAATAATATTTAGAATGCGTTAATGAAGTCTGCAAGCATGTGTTTAATTTAATAATTGACTAGAGAATTTTAAAACTTTGATATCGGCCAATTTAAAAATTCTAATTTTTAATTTTTCGATTTTGGAGCGAGAAAATTGGTTCAAATTAGCTGGAAAATTAGAAAATAATATTAAGAATGCGTTAATTAAGTCTGCAAGCATGTCTTTAATTTAATAATTGACCTAAGAATTTTAAAACTTTGATCTCATCTATTTTCATAATGCTAATTTTTAATTTTTCGATTTTGGAGCGAGAAAATTGGTTCAAATTAGCTGGAAAATTGGAAAATAATATTTGGAATGCGTTAATGAAGTCTGCAAGCATGTGTTTAATTTAATAATTGACCTAAGAATTTTAAAACTTTGATCTCATCTATTTTCATAAATCTAATTTTTAATTTTTCGATTTTGGAGCGTGCAAATCGGTTCAAATTAGCTGGAAAATTAGAAAATAATATTTAGAATGCGTTAATTAAGGCTGCAAGCATGTCTTTAATTTAATAAATGCTCTAAGAATTTTAAAACTTTGATCTCATCTATTTTCATAATTCTAATTTTAAATATTTTGTTTTTGGAGCAAGAAAATTGGTTCAAATTAGCTGGAAAATTAGAAAATAATATTTAGATTGCGTTAAATAAGTCTGCAAGCACGTCTTTAATTTAATAATTGCCCTAAGAATTTTAAAACTTTGAGCTGCGCCATTTTCATAATTCTAATTTTTAATTTTTCGATTTTGGAGCGAGAAAATTGGTTCAAATTAGCTGGAAAATTAGAAAATAATATTTAGAATGCGTTAATTAAGTCTGCAAGCATGTCTTTAATTTAATAATTGCCCTAAGAATTTTAAAACTTTGATCTCGGCCATTTTAAAAATTCTAATTTTAATGTTTCGTTTCTGAAGCATACAAATTGGTTCAAATTAGCTGGAAATTTTGACTTCCCATAGTTCCCATGTTCAAAAAAGGGGGCGTAACCGTTAAATTAGAAAAAAGTGGATTTTGTGGCATTAGTCAGAAGAATATATTTAAAAAAAAAATCGGTCTGTTCATGTATGTAATATCATTTTTGTTCAAATAAAAAGTCACTACGTATCACTCCCCTTTTTAACATTCATTGCGTTCTTATGGCAACGCGCGAATTCAGAGCTGTGCGAATGCGATAATTCCTTTCCCGCGTTCACAGCTGCTGGCAACCAGCAGACAGACACCAGGCTCTAGCGCGCATGCGTATTGCATGTTGCTTTGCTTGCAGTGTAGCGAGCGCCGCGAGCGGAGGAGCGGACGAGTGCGAATACTGCGAATGCGAACGGTGCACTGCAATGGCGCTGCTGCTCTGGTGCTCTGACTCTCCTTACTGCAGTCTGCAGCCGGCGTTGAGCGTTCTGGGAGGCGGCCTGCGGCCACTTGGCGGCCACCGAGGCCCACGGCTGACGGCCACACCAACTGATGGCTGAATTTCCGCTCTGATTGTGAGTAAGTGCATGCTTCAATGCAGCTACATTTCGGGGATTTGAAAGAATTCGCGCGTGAGAATTTTTTTCCGGCCAAGAATTTCGTCATTATCTCGCGAACCATTAATCGAATTTCTATTTTTTTGGTCTCATTTTGACGCGGCCGCCGCGGGCGACAGTGCGGCCGACTCGTTGGCCGAATTTGGCCCGACGGCTGGCCGATGGGTCGAATTCGCTGTTACGTACATAAACAGCGGGTCAATGTAGGGTCAGATTAAGGTTAATATTAGGTGCGGAGTTTTTTCTCTCGTTTTTATTCGATTAACTCGAGGATCACTTGGCGGGGTTTTGGTCTCATACTACTTGCCAGTTTAACTCAGCCGACGTCGTGGCCGAATTCGGCTCAACAGCCTGCCGAATGGCCAAAAATTGTGGTTTTGCGTGCGACAAGAATTAAATAATGTAATTTAGCGTTTAAAAATGGGTTGATATGATTAATCAGCCGCAATTTTCTAATTTTTCTTGGAAGAAATGTATAATTTTATTTTCTTTTGCTTGTTGCTTGCAGCGAGCGGACGAATGGACTGCGATATGGACTGCGGCCGTGATTGAGCGAGCTGGGAGGCGGCCTGCGGCCATCAGGCGGCCATCGTGGACCGCGGCCGACCCGCCACTGATTGCGAGGAAGCACAGAGTAAGTGCAAACCTGTTTAAATTATATTAATTTTGGACTAATTTAGAGAATTCTCGCATGTGAATTAGTTTCCCGCCAAAAATGTTCTCGCATTGGGGTTATTTCGACTCTTTTTATCGCGGCCGACGTTGTGGCCGACTCGCCGGCTAAATTCGACCTGCCGACTGGTGTTTTTGCGCGTTTTAATGCAATAAATTTACATAGAATTGCACACTGTGGCCGTGCCGCTGTCGCTATGCAAAAGGTCATCGACCCTCTGCGTTGGTTTTAATTTTGTGGCGATGTTTTGGTCTAGACGACGCGTTCAGCGGCCGAGAATTAATTAACTAAAGAAACACTTGATGGATTTAGGTGTTAATTTTTTCTCATACTGTGACCGAACCAGCGGCCGAATTCGGCCCGCTAAATTGCCGAAAATGGCGTTTTTAATGTTTGATAATTCGGTGTCGCGCTTTTGATAGAAGGTTGGAAAATTTTTAAATAAAAAATTAAAACCTGTTGCTGGTGTAGTGCTATAACTCGATTGTTGGCAGTATTTTGCGATTACTTGACGGATTTAGGTGTCTTTTTTCTCACACTGACCAGCCGAATTTAATAGCCGAAAAAATAGGACGTTTTAATTATAACAAGCGCAGGTAAACCGGGTTAATATCGAATCAGCTGGCGCGCGCGGCTAATTTTTAATAGCTAAAATTTTAAATTTTAAATTTCTTCCAATGCTTAAGCAATGCCGGACTGAGGCAAAAATTGTTGCCAGTTTTTCTATGACAATGAATAAAGTAGTTTAGGCGCTTCTCTGGCATCCGCATGCTGAATTTGGTTGGCTGTGTTCAGATACTAAGCTACAGACGCCGGACTCCCTGCAGATCTTGTTAGACGCCGGCGTTTCCACGCGAGCACTCGCCCTGCCAGCCGGCAACAAAGCGTTTCCGACATCTCTCTGCGTGTCCAAAGCTGCGAAGCGGGGTGGGGGGAGGGACCTTTGGACACACTGAGGGTGAGGGGGCGCGTTTGCTGCCGGAAGGGGTGGGTCGGTCGCGCGGAATGCGATGCATTCCTGTTTCGTGCGGGGTCTTCGTCAAGCCGGGTCTTCAAATACCAAACGGTGCTCTGGGTCGATCGTAGCAATCTTTGCGCCCTTCCAAAAAGGCCTCGTTGGACCGGTCGACGTCTACCGTGGACTTCCAAATGATCTTTGGACTCCCAAGTTCACCGAGACCCCCATTCGAGCCTTCAAATGCTTGAGAGGTGCCAATTTTGTATTTTTAATAATTTAAATTCGGTGTTTTCAAAATAAGTTGGAAGATATTTAATTTAAACCATGTGGGAATCGATGATAATTAATTCTCGAGTGATTAGCCCGGGGAAAAGTGTTGCGCTTACCTCTGTGGGCAAACACAAATGTTCATGGGAAAGTTGGTAGAAGATCGCGTACCTCACGGGTGACATGGGAAAATGCAAAGGAAAAATAAATCCAAATAAGTTGCTATTTTGGGGGTTACCAATTTGAGATGGGGCCAAGGGGGCGTCAATGGTGCCCAATCGACGCGTAACATATTTCTAACACTGGCTAGGTCCGATTGGGGTGATAGGAGCCGTGTTATAATTTGAAATTTAAAAAAGATTAGGATATTAATTAATTTTTTCGCGGGCTTAATTAGCGGCCTTTATGTGAGTCCAATGGACCGCCGCTTACTCTCGGACGAAAGTGTATCACACAAATTATCATTGCAATTGTTCGTTGGTTCGTTCTGATTTTTTTTAATGCTCGCACTGGATCAGCCGTCGATTCAAAATTGGTTTACAAAATACGAGGAAAAGCAGCAGCAGGCGGCTTAGAATTAAATTATCGGCAAACATGGGAAACGTTTCTAAAGCCAATGGAATGAAAACTCGCATTTTGGCCATAATCGATTGCCCTTTCGATTTTTGGTCAGTTTTTCGACTCTCAGCTGTTTATTTCGGTGTCAAAGGATGCCAAACCAAGTTCGAAACGATTGCAGCCCAGACACGAATTATGGCGATTTTTAGAAAAAATTAAAACTTGCGGCCTTTTTGCGAGCGACAGCGACGAGCAGCGGCACAAACTGCACATTGGCACCGCTCGCCTTTCCAAAACAGTGTCTTTCGGAGTTTGCGATTAGATCCGCGTGCGGCCATTTTAACACGCGAATGTTATTCTCAAAGGAGAAATTCTTTCGCGGCAGATTTTCCCTGCAAATTCAGAATGCACTGGACGGACCGGTTTTACGGGGTCAAAATTGGGGGTTTTGCGAAAATTCTTTGTCTTATATGTCGCAGAGTAGAGTGCAGACGAGACCTGCGGCCTCGGAGGCGCCCTGCGGCCATCAGGCGGCCATCGAAGACCCCGGAAACTCCAACAGATGGCCGAATTTCAGCACTGAGTAAGTACACCATGTTTAAATTATGTTCATATATGGCGAGTTTACAAAATTTGTGCTCTTGGACGCACGTTGATTATTTAAAGTAGCAACGCAAAAGCCGCGTCTGCATTTTGTTATCACGCTGTACTAAGGCTGACTCAACTAAATCAATATCTTTCCTCAGACTTCAATTCGTTTTTTTATTTTTAATATCAATTCTGCTGGTCTAGAGCGTTTTTGCTACTTTTTCGAGCGAGCGAGAGGGTTAAATTAGAGTGTGATAAAGTATCCCACCCTTCAAACCGCGGCCAATCTTGCAAATTTGACTCGTTTGGTTGCTGGGAATTTGCATCACACAGATTCATCCTTTAACTCGCTCGAAAGAGTCGCAATGTGCGGCTCTTCTAGTTTTGAATAATTAAAAAAAAACAAATTCAAAAAACAATAATAATGAATATAATGAAATTAAATAATAGCTATAAAATAATTTATTTGAAAAAGTTGAGTTTACGAAGTTCAGGTATCTGTTTGTCTTTTAAAATTATTAAATTAAAATTAAATTACAAATTTGATTTAGGTAGATGCTAGGAAACGGCATCACACAGATATGCAACCCTTTCGTTGCTAAAAAAAGTTGCTAAAAATGCAAAAACAAATGTAATAAACACGGATCGAGAAATCAGACAGTCAGTATTTTTCTTAAATTTCTCAAAATGATGTTTGTAATGTCTTTCTGCATTCTGTGCTGATGTGAACGAGTTGTTTTGCTCTGTTTTCAGAGTTTCGTAGGAAGGAGTGGAGTGTCAAGGTCAAGTCTACGCCCGCACTGGTAAGTATTTCGCGGCGTGTCTCTTATGCCCAAGCGGTAGCAAATCCCTGCGCTACTTGAATGAGATGAAAAAGATGCAAAAGCAGAGGAGAGTGCAAAAACGGACATAATTTTGCACTGACAATAATAAGCCCACAATTAATTAGTTAGTGCGATTGCGAAAAATGACTCACAATCAGCATCCGGGATCAAATCTGTTGGGTTTTATGGCGCTGATCCCATTAATTCCATCTTTCTGCTGCCCCTCCGCCCTCCATCGGGCGGTAGCGGAATTTTCATTTTTCCGCCGGTTGTTTTCTAAGCAGCGAAGAATTTGCTGCTGCTGCCGCTGCTGAATTGGCGGGAACAGCGACTGGGCAAACCAAACATGCGTGTTTAAGGATTTTGCGGGGAAATTCACAGTAATTCCTCTTTGACCAAGTTTTATTTTCTATTTCATTTTACTTTTATAAGTAATAATCGTTTATTTGCTATTTCGTGTTTCGTTTAATGACAAAAACGTGTTCACAGGTGCCTCCTTCCACTTTTCACACTGAGCAGCGATGCTGAGAGGAAGCTGCTGAAATCCAAAATCCAAAAGGTGAGCCAGGGGAGCCACCCTTCAAGCCCAAATCAGACGCGTTAAAACACAAGGGCTCTCCGAAAAAGCGAAAAGAAATACTCACCAGTCTGAATATGATAATTGCCGAATAATAAACCCAAATACTGGTGGTTTTTTCGCTTTGCAAAATTTGCGAACCCTGGCGGTTTCCCGCACAAATTTCTTTTGAAAGTCTTCCCAAAAAATATGCATTTGAAATTCTTGTTAACGCTTGAAATCGATTCAGGGAAAGAATTAAAAAAATTGAACTATTGGCTATAGTGAGCAGCTAGTGTCAACAATATTTTATACAATTTGCGATCATTATCATTAAGACACATTAAAATAAAATATTACAATTTGTAGGATATTAGTGTATTCGATTTTTATATTTGACATTTAGCACCATAACAGCCAAATCACTAATTTTATGGTTCTCGTCAGCCCGGCAGCTGGCGCGATTGGATTGTTTTTTAAGCAAGACATTTTTTATGATGCATATTTTTAATTTTTAGCTATTTCCCTGGCGGCCGGCGCGGCGCAGCGAGGCTAACTGAGACCTCAACTTAATATCGAACATTGATTTTTATTAAATTACTTACATTAGTGGATTTTTGTTTTGCGCTGAGACCATTTGAATTCTTGGCATTTTAAGTGAACGCCAGCCCACGCAAACTATTGGCTTTAATTCTAGCTGAGCTTATTTTCTAAAAGGTAAAAAGATAAACAATAACCACGGAACAAGGAATGTGACGGTCAGGATTTTTCTTAAATTTTACAAGATGACTTTTTTTGCTTTTCTGGATTCTGTGTCAATTCCTTGTTTGAAATGTGGCAGCCAAAGTAAGTCTTAAAGTTTAAACAATTAATAGGGCCTTCCGAAATAGGCAAAGAGGGATATACACCTCTCAACGAATTTCTCAAGGCTATGAAGATGACCGCTTTGTGCCTGTGGATGACCAACCAACCTCGTGACGCCGGGGCAAGGCCCAGGCCAAACAAAACGTAATATTGGGGAAAAAGAAGCATTGCATAACTTATTAGGCGCCATATTGTTTGGTTTCGTATTTAGTAAATTATTCAAGGTATTTTTATTTAATAAAGCGTCTACTAGTTAAGAGGTAAGGTTGAGGATATTTAGAGGAGCGTTTCCTGCCCAGTTCCCTCGTCAAAAATCAAAGATTTCCATTATTTAACAAACAATTTCCATCAAATCTTAAAACTATTGCTATTTAGGGATACATTTAGAAAGTGAAGTTCCTATCTTCAACGAATTTAATCGATTATTTTTTGTTCTGTCTTGTTTTAGCGGAGAAAGGAGAACAAGCAGCGCAGCCATATTATGGAGAAAATCATCAGGAGGATCAAAATATTGCCGCGGTGTTTTCCCAAGTAACTAATGATCTAATCAAACCTCACAGTTCATTTAAACTACTTTCTAAAAGTAGCTTTCGTGCAACGCCGAAAAGGATTTTTCAAATATCAGCGGTATTTCGTTGAGCAAAAATAGATTTTGGCCGCTGTAACATGCGAGTAATCCAGTCGGAATATATTTATTTATAGGGTTACGTTGCCTCTGCTTTAATTAATAATTGATGCAGCGATCTGCACCAGGGGAAAATGGTAAGTTTGGAATCGCCCTCTGCACGCACTGCGTGCTCAGAATTTGGCGTCTGCTGACGCTCGTGATAACTTAAATTGAAACGACGTCTAAGCGCGAAATATAAATTTGGTTCCATTCAGAGAAATGGTGGGTTTTTTGCGCAATGCTAAATTGGCGAACCCTGGAGGTTTGACGCACAAATTTGTTAAGAAAGTTTGCATATTTTTCAGGCTGTTTTCCAATGGAACGGAAGATTTCTTCGATTTCTAGTAGGAAACTGAGGTTCGCAAAAGATTCATTTTAAATATTTTCTCACGAAAAATACCCATTTTTTATTTTTGACGCTTTGAAGCCGGCGGCTTCCCATAGTGACTCAGACAATTTGACGGCCGGCTGAGACCTCTACATAGAATCGTATATTAAATTGGAAAATAATATTTGGAATGCGCTAATGAAGTCTGCAAGCATGTCTTTAATTTAATAATTGACTAGAGAATTTTAAAACTTTGATATCGGCCAATTTAAAAATTCTAATTATTAATTTTTCGATTTTGGAGCGTGCAAATCGGTTCAAATTAGCTGGAAAATTGGAAAATAATATTTGGAATGCGCTAATGAAGTCTGCAAGCATGTGTTTAATTTAATAATTGCCCTAAGAATTTTGAAACTTTGATATCGGCCAATTTAAAAATTCTAATTTTTAATTTTTTGATTTTGGAGCGAGAAAATTGGTTCAAATTAGCTGGAAAATTGGAAAATAATATTTGGAATGCGCTAATGAAGTCTGCAAGCATGTGTTTAATTTAATAATTGCCCTAAGAATTTTGAAACTTTGATATCGGCCAATTTAAAAATTCTAATTTTTAATTTTTTGATTTTGGAGCGAGAAAATTGGTTCAAATTAGCTGGAAAATTGGAAAATAATATTTGGAATGCGCTAATGAAGTCTGCAAGCATGTCTTTAATTTAATAATTGACTAGAGAATTTTAAAACTTTGATATCGGCCAATTTAAAAATTCTAATTATTAATTTTTCGATTTTGGAGCGTGCAAATCGGTTCAAATTAGCTGGAAAATTGGAAAATAATATTTGGAATGCGCTAATGAAGTCTGCAAGCATGTGTTTAATTTAATAATTGCCCTAAGAATTTTGAAACTTTGATATCGGCCAATTTAAAAATTCTAATTTTTAATTTTTTGATTTTGGAGCGAGAAAATTGGTTCAAATTAGCTGGAAAATTGGAAAATAATATTTGGAATGCGCTAATGAAGTCTGCAAGCATGTCTTTAATTTAATAATTGACTAGAGAATTTTAAAACTTTGATATCGGCCAATTTAAAAATTCTAATTATTAATTTTTCGATTTTGGAGCGTGCAAATCGGTTCAAATTAGCTGGAAAATTGGAAAATAATATTTGGAATGCGCTAATGAAGTCTGCAAGCATGTGTTTAATTTAATAATTGACTAGAGAATTTTAAAACTTTGATATCGGCCAATTTAAAAATTCTAATTTTTAATTTTTCGATTTTGGAGCGAGAAAATTGGTTCAAATTAGCTGGAAAATTAGAAAATAATATTAAGAATGCGTTAATTAAGTCTGCAAGCATGTCTTTAATTTAATAATTGACCTAAGAATTTTAAAACTTTGATCTCATCTATTTTCATAATGCTAATTTTTAATTTTTCGATTTTGGAGCGAGAAAATTGGTTCAAATTAGCTGGAAAATTGGAAAATAATATTTGGAATGCGTTAATGAAGTCTGCAAGCATGTGTTTAATTTAATAATTGACTAGAGAATTTTAAAACTTTGATATCGGCCAATTTAAAAATTCTAATTTTTAATTTTTCGATTTTGGAGCGAGAAAATTGGTTCAAATTAGCTGGAAAATTAGAAAATAATATTAAGAATGCGTTAATTAAGTCTGCAAGCATGTCTTTAATTTAATAATTGACCTAAGAATTTTAAAACTTTGATCTCATCTATTTTCATAATGCTAATTTTTAATTTTTCGATTTTGGAGCGAGAAAATTGGTTCAAATTAGCTGGAAAATTGGAAAATAATATTTGGAATGCGTTAATGAAGTCTGCAAGCATGTGTTTAATTTAATAATTGACCTAAGAATTTTAAAACTTTGATCTCATCTATTTTCATAATGCTAATTTTTAATTTTTCGATTTTGGAGCGAGAAAATTGGTTCAAATTAGCTGGAAAATTGGAAAATAATATTTAGAGTGCGTTAATTAAGGCTGCAAGCATGTCTTTAATTTAATAAATGCCCTAAGAATTTTAAAACTTTGAGCTGCGCCATTTTCATAAATCTAATTTTTAATTTTTCGATTTTGGAGCGTGCAAATCGGTTCAAATTAGCTGGAAAATTAGAAAATAATATTTAGAATGCGTTAATTAAGGCTGCAAGCATGTCTTTAATTTAATAAATGCTCTAAGAATTTTAAAACTTTGATCTCATCTATTTTCATAATTCTAATTTTAAATATTTTGTTTTTGGAGCAAGAAAATTGGTTCAAATTAGCTGGAAAATTAGAAAATAATATTAAGAATGCGTTAATTAAGTCTGCAAGCATGTCTTTAATTTAATAATTGACCTAAGAATTTTAAAACTTTGATCTCATCTATTTTCATAATGCTGATTTTAAATATTTTGTTTTTGGAGCAAGAAAATTGGTTCAAATTAGCTGGAAAATTAGAAAATAATATTTAGATTGCGTTAAATAAATCTGCAAGCACGTCTTTAATTTAATAATTGACTAGAGAATTTTAAAACTTTGATATCGGCCAATTTAAAAATTCTAATTTTTAATTTTTCGATTTTGGAGCGAGAAAATCGGTTCAAACTAGCTGGAAAATTGGAAAATAATATTTAGAATGCGTTAATGAAGTCTGCAAGCATGTGTTTAATTTAATAATTGACTAGAGAATTTTAAAACTTTGATATCGGCCAATTTAAAAATTCTAATTTTTAATTTTTCGATTTTGGAGCGAGAAAATTGGTTCAAATTAGCTGGAAAATTAGAAAATAATATTAAGAATGCGTTAATTAAGTCTGCAAGCATGTCTTTAATTTAATAATTGACCTAAGAATTTTAAAACTTTGATCTCATCTATTTTCATAATGCTAATTTTTAATTTTTCGATTTTGGAGCGAGAAAATTGGTTCAAATTAGCTGGAAAATTGGAAAATAATATTTGGAATGCGTTAATGAAGTCTGCAAGCATGTGTTTAATTTAATAATTGACCTAAGAATTTTAAAACTTTGATCTCATCTATTTTCATAAATCTAATTTTTAATTTTTCGATTTTGGAGCGTGCAAATCGGTTCAAATTAGCTGGAAAATTAGAAAATAATATTTAGAATGCGTTAATTAAGGCTGCAAGCATGTCTTTAATTTAATAAATGCTCTAAGAATTTTAAAACTTTGATCTCATCTATTTTCATAATTCTAATTTTAAATATTTTGTTTTTGGAGCAAGAAAATTGGTTCAAATTAGCTGGAAAATTAGAAAATAATATTTAGATTGCGTTAAATAAGTCTGCAAGCACGTCTTTAATTTAATAATTGCCCTAAGAATTTTAAAACTTTGAGCTGCGCCATTTTCATAATTCTAATTTTTAATTTTTCGATTTTGGAGCGAGAAAATTGGTTCAAATTAGCTGGAAAATTAGAAAATAATATTTAGAATGCGTTAATTAAGTCTGCAAGCATGTCTTTAATTTAATAATTGCCCTAAGAATTTTAAAACTTTGATCTCGGCCATTTTAAAAATTCTAATTTTAATGTTTCGTTTCTGAAGCATACAAATTGGTTCAAATTAGCTGGAAATTTTGACTTCCCATAGTTCCCATGTTCAAAAAAGGGGGCGTAACCGTTAAATTAGAAAAAAGTGGATTTTGTGGCATTAGTCAGAAGAATATATTTAAAAAAAAAATCGGTCTGTTCATGTATGTAATATCATTTTTGTTCAAATAAAAAGTCACTACGTATCACTCCCCTTTTTAACATTCATTGCGTTCTTATGGCAACGCGCGAATTCAGAGCTGTGCGAATGCGATAATTCCTTTCCCGCGTTCACAGCTGCTGGCAACCAGCAGACAGACACCAGGCTCTAGCGCGCATGCGTATTGCATGTTGCTTTGCTTGCAGTGTAGCGAGCGCCGCGAGCGGAGGAGCGGACGAGTGCGAATACTGCGAATGCGAACGGTGCACTGCAATGGCGCTGCTGCTCTGGTGCTCTGACTCTCCTTACTGCTAGGGTTGGGTACTAGCTCAAAAATCGATATCAAATATCTGATATTGATATGATATTTAAAATATCAAAAAATTGATATATCAACCGAAAAATATCAGAATTTGATATATCAACGTTGATATTTCCAGCTGATCAAAAAATGGCTGCCGGACGAACCGAAACTGGTTATGGCTATTTAAAAGGCTTAAAAACCGATTTTTAAAGCATTTTTCACCGATTTTTTTTCATAAATATCGGTTAAATAAGAAAACTTTTGAAAAATGGCGGTTTTCCGCAGTCATGGGATGAGTATTCAAATAATTTAAATATTGCGCGCCTTTAAAACAGATGTTTGAGAAGGGGGTGTGTCGGATCCCACCATATGGCGCCAAAATTTGCATCTGGCTGCTTTCCCTTCCCCCCTTCCCGCCACATGGGTATCTAATTAATTAATTAATTAATAGCTATCATTAGGTAATTAATAAAATAATAATTTAATTGTGCCATTTTAAAATTAATTTTAAGTTTGATGTTTACATTATCAGCTGATAATGTGAGAGCGTCAATTTATCTTCAAATTAAAATATTGGAGTGTTTTTCTCCACATCATATGTGCTCTTCAACCTTCATCTGGTATTAAATAATTGAGTTTAATTGATACACATAAGAGAAATCAGAATGAAATTACCTTAAACCGTAGCTGTTTTGTATTTAATTAGTATTTCAATATGTAATTTGGGGCTATGCCATCAGCAGAGCAATGTTCGCAATAATATTTGCGTTATTTGTACTCATTTTGATTGGATTAGTTACAATAAGTTCTTAATTATTCACCATTCAAATCAAAATTAATTGTTTACAAACAATTTATTATCATTTTAATTCAACAAGTAAATGTGGTACTGCCAGCTGACAGAGGTCATCTGTGACCGATCAGCTGGCGTGTGTGGCCTTTATTGTTGTCAGGGTTTAACCTGACCTACCTGACGTTGCTGGCACATTTGTTTACAAACAATTTAATTTAATTTTCATTCAACACAAAAGCTACTATAAGCTGACCACAGCTGATAGATCATCTGTGATCGATCAGCTGAGACATTTTTCGCGCCTTTTGTGCATTGCGAAAACTGCAATATCGGTTACGCCCATGTTTGGGGACGGAAAGTACAGTTTGATCCTAAACTTTTATGCGAAAACCGGCATGAAAAATGCCATCTGTTGGTCAAAAATGTCAACTGATATCAACCTTGATATCCGACTTAGATATCAATATCAGCCTGATATGATATATCAAATATCAGGCTTGATATTGATATGATATTTGAAATATCATATCAACTTTGATATATCAACGTTGATATACCCAACCCTACTTACTGCAGTCTGCAGCCGGCGTTGAGCGTTCTGGGAGGCGGCCTGCGGCCACTTGGCGGCCACCGAGGCCCACGGCTGACGGCCACACCAACTGATGGCTGAATTTCCGCTCTGATTGTGAGTAAGTGCATGCTTCAATGCAGCTACATTTCGGGGATTTGAAAGAATTCGCGCGTGAGAATTTTTTTCCGGCCAAGAATTTCGTCATTATCTCGCGAACCATTAATCGAATTTCTATTTTTTTGGTCTCATTTTGACGCGGCCGCCGCGGGCGACAGTGCGGCCGACTCGTTGGCCGAATTTGGCCCGACGGCTGGCCGATGGGTCGAATTCGCTGTTACGTACATAAACAGCGGGTCAATGTAGGGTCAGATTAAGGTTAATATTAGGTGCGGAGTTTTTTCTCTCGTTTTTATTCGATTAACTCGAGGATCACTTGGCGGGGTTTTGGTCTCATACTACTTGCCAGTTTAACTCAGCCGACGTCGTGGCCGAATTCGGCTCAACAGCCTGCCGAATGGCCAAAAATTGTGGTTTTGCGTGCGACAAGAATTAAATAATGTAATTTAGCGTTTAAAAATGGGTTGATATGATTAATCAGCCGCAATTTTCTAATTTTTCTTGGAAGAAATGTATAATTTTATTTTCTTTTGCTTGTTGCTTGCAGCGAGCGGACGAATGGACTGCGATATGGACTGCGGCCGTGATTGAGCGAGCTGGGAGGCGGCCTGCGGCCATCAGGCGGCCATCGTGGACCGCGGCCGACCCGCCACTGATTGCGAGGAAGCACAGAGTAAGTGCAAACCTGTTTAAATTATATTAATTTTGGACTAATTTAGAGAATTCTCGCATGTGAATTAGTTTCCCGCCAAAAATGTTCTCGCATTGGGGTTATTTCGACTCTTTTTATCGCGGCCGACGTTGTGGCCGACTCGCCGGCTAAATTCGACCTGCCGACTGGTGTTTTTGCGCGTTTTAATGCAATAAATTTACATAGAATTGCACACTGTGGCCGTGCCGCTGTCGCTATGCAAAAGGTCATCGACCCTCTGCGTTGGTTTTAATTTTGTGGCGATGTTTTGGTCTAGACGACGCGTTCAGCGGCCGAGAATTAATTAACTAAAGAAACACTTGATGGATTTAGGTGTTAATTTTTTCTCATACTGTGACCGAACCAGCGGCCGAATTCGGCCCGCTAAATTGCCGAAAATGGCGTTTTTAATGTTTGATAATTCGGTGTCGCGCTTTTGATAGAAGGTTGGAAAATTTTTAAATAAAAAATTAAAACCTGTTGCTGGTGTAGTGCTATAACTCGATTGTTGGCAGTATTTTGCGATTACTTGACGGATTTAGGTGTCTTTTTTCTCACACTGACCAGCCGAATTTAATAGCCGAAAAAATAGGACGTTTTAATTATAACAAGCGCAGGTAAACCGGGTTAATATCGAATCAGCTGGCGCGCGCGGCTAATTTTTAATAGCTAAAATTTTAAATTTTAAATTTCTTCCAATGCTTAAGCAATGCCGGACTGAGGCAAAAATTGTTGCCAGTTTTTCTATGACAATGAATAAAGTAGTTTAGGCGCTTCTCTGGCATCCGCATGCTGAATTTGGTTGGCTGTGTTCAGATACTAAGCTACAGACGCCGGACTCCCTGCAGATCTTGTTAGACGCCGGCGTTTCCACGCGAGCACTCGCCCTGCCAGCCGGCAACAAAGCGTTTCCGACATCTCTCTGCGTGTCCAAAGCTGCGAAGCGGGGTGGGGGGAGGGACCTTTGGACACACTGAGGGTGAGGGGGCGCGTTTGCTGCCGGAAGGGGTGGGTCGGTCGCGCGGAATGCGATGCATTCCTGTTTCGTGCGGGGTCTTCGTCAAGCCGGGTCTTCAAATACCAAACGGTGCTCTGGGTCGATCGTAGCAATCTTTGCGCCCTTCCAAAAAGGCCTCGTTGGACCGGTCGACGTCTACCGTGGACTTCCAAATGATCTTTGGACTCCCAAGTTCACCGAGACCCCCATTCGAGCCTTCAAATGCTTGAGAGGTGCCAATTTTGTATTTTTAATAATTTAAATTCGGTGTTTTCAAAATAAGTTGGAAGATATTTAATTTAAACCATGTGGGAATCGATGATAATTAATTCTCGAGTGATTAGCCCGGGGAAAAGTGTTGCGCTTACCTCTGTGGGCAAACACAAATGTTCATGGGAAAGTTGGTAGAAGATCGCGTACCTCACGGGTGACATGGGAAAATGCAAAGGAAAAATAAATCCAAATAAGTTGCTATTTTGGGGGTTACCAATTTGAGATGGGGCCAAGGGGGCGTCAATGGTGCCCAATCGACGCGTAACATATTTCTAACACTGGCTAGGTCCGATTGGGGTGATAGGAGCCGTGTTATAATTTGAAATTTAAAAAAGATTAGGATATTAATTAATTTTTTCGCGGGCTTAATTAGCGGCCTTTATGTGAGTCCAATGGACCGCCGCTTACTCTCGGACGAAAGTGTATCACACAAATTATCATTGCAATTGTTCGTTGGTTCGTTCTGATTTTTTTTAATGCTCGCACTGGATCAGCCGTCGATTCAAAATTGGTTTACAAAATACGAGGAAAAGCAGCAGCAGGCGGCTTAGAATTAAATTATCGGCAAACATGGGAAACGTTTCTAAAGCCAATGGAATGAAAACTCGCATTTTGGCCATAATCGATTGCCCTTTCGATTTTTGGTCAGTTTTTCGACTCTCAGCTGTTTATTTCGGTGTCAAAGGATGCCAAACCAAGTTCGAAACGATTGCAGCCCAGACACGAATTATGGCGATTTTTAGAAAAAATTAAAACTTGCGGCCTTTTTGCGAGCGACAGCGACGAGCAGCGGCACAAACTGCACATTGGCACCGCTCGCCTTTCCAAAACAGTGTCTTTCGGAGTTTGCGATTAGATCCGCGTGCGGCCATTTTAACACGCGAATGTTATTCTCAAAGGAGAAATTCTTTCGCGGCAGATTTTCCCTGCAAATTCAGAATGCACTGGACGGACCGGTTTTACGGGGTCAAAATTGGGGGTTTTGCGAAAATTCTTTGTCTTATATGTCGCAGAGTAGAGTGCAGACGAGACCTGCGGCCTCGGAGGCGCCCTGCGGCCATCAGGCGGCCATCGAAGACCCCGGAAACTCCAACAGATGGCCGAATTTCAGCACTGAGTAAGTACACCATGTTTAAATTATGTTCATATATGGCGAGTTTACAAAATTTGTGCTCTTGGACGCACGTTGATTATTTAAAGTAGCAACGCAAAAGCCGCGTCTGCATTTTGTTATCACGCTGTACTAAGGCTGACTCAACTAAATCAATATCTTTCCTCAGACTTCAATTCGTTTTTTTATTTTTAATATCAATTCTGCTGGTCTAGAGCGTTTTTGCTACTTTTTCGAGCGAGCGAGAGGGTTAAATTAGAGTGTGATAAAGTATCCCACCCTTCAAACCGCGGCCAATCTTGCAAATTTGACTCGTTTGGTTGCTGGGAATTTGCATCACACAGATTCATCCTTTAACTCGCTCGAAAGAGTCGCAATGTGCGGCTCTTCTAGTTTTGAATAATTAAAAAAAAACAAATTCAAAAAACAATAATAATGAATATAATGAAATTAAATAATAGCTATAAAATAATTTATTTGAAAAAGTTGAGTTTACGAAGTTCAGGTATCTGTTTGTCTTTTAAAATTATTAAATTAAAATTAAATTACAAATTTGATTTAGGTAGATGCTAGGAAACGGCATCACACAGATATGCAACCCTTTCGTTGCTAAAAAAAGTTGCTAAAAATGCAAAAACAAATGTAATAAACACGGATCGAGAAATCAGACAGTCAGTATTTTTCTTAAATTTCTCAAAATGATGTTTGTAATGTCTTTCTGCATTCTGTGCTGATGTGAACGAGTTGTTTTGCTCTGTTTTCAGAGTTTCGTAGGAAGGAGTGGAGTGTCAAGGTCAAGTCTACGCCCGCACTGGTAAGTATTTCGCGGCGTGTCTCTTATGCCCAAGCGGTAGCAAATCCCTGCGCTACTTGAATGAGATGAAAAAGATGCAAAAGCAGAGGAGAGTGCAAAAACGGACATAATTTTGCACTGACAATAATAAGCCCACAATTAATTAGTTAGTGCGATTGCGAAAAATGACTCACAATCAGCATCCGGGATCAAATCTGTTGGGTTTTATGGCGCTGATCCCATTAATTCCATCTTTCTGCTGCCCCTCCGCCCTCCATCGGGCGGTAGCGGAATTTTCATTTTTCCGCCGGTTGTTTTCTAAGCAGCGAAGAATTTGCTGCTGCTGCCGCTGCTGAATTGGCGGGAACAGCGACTGGGCAAACCAAACATGCGTGTTTAAGGATTTTGCGGGGAAATTCACAGTAATTCCTCTTTGACCAAGTTTTATTTTCTATTTCATTTTACTTTTATAAGTAATAATCGTTTATTTGCTATTTCGTGTTTCGTTTAATGACAAAAACGTGTTCACAGGTGCCTCCTTCCACTTTTCACACTGAGCAGCGATGCTGAGAGGAAGCTGCTGAAATCCAAAATCCAAAAGGTGAGCCAGGGGAGCCACCCTTCAAGCCCAAATCAGACGCGTTAAAACACAAGGGCTCTCCGAAAAAGCGAAAAGAAATACTCACCAGTCTGAATATGATAATTGCCGAATAATAAACCCAAATACTGGTGGTTTTTTCGCTTTGCAAAATTTGCGAACCCTGGCGGTTTCCCGCACAAATTTCTTTTGAAAGTCTTCCCAAAAAATATGCATTTGAAATTCTTGTTAACGCTTGAAATCGATTCAGGGAAAGAATTAAAAAAATTGAACTATTGGCTATAGTGAGCAGCTAGTGTCAACAATATTTTATACAATTTGCGATCATTATCATTAAGACACATTAAAATAAAATATTACAATTTGTAGGATATTAGTGTATTCGATTTTTATATTTGACATTTAGCACCATAACAGCCAAATCACTAATTTTATGGTTCTCGTCAGCCCGGCAGCTGGCGCGATTGGATTGTTTTTTAAGCAAGACATTTTTTATGATGCATATTTTTAATTTTTAGCTATTTCCCTGGCGGCCGGCGCGGCGCAGCGAGGCTAACTGAGACCTCAACTTAATATCGAACATTGATTTTTATTAAATTACTTACATTAGTGGATTTTTGTTTTGCGCTGAGACCATTTGAATTCTTGGCATTTTAAGTGAACGCCAGCCCACGCAAACTATTGGCTTTAATTCTAGCTGAGCTTATTTTCTAAAAGGTAAAAAGATAAACAATAACCACGGAACAAGGAATGTGACGGTCAGGATTTTTCTTAAATTTTACAAGATGACTTTTTTTGCTTTTCTGGATTCTGTGTCAATTCCTTGTTTGAAATGTGGCAGCCAAAGTAAGTCTTAAAGTTTAAACAATTAATAGGGCCTTCCGAAATAGGCAAAGAGGGATATACACCTCTCAACGAATTTCTCAAGGCTATGAAGATGACCGCTTTGTGCCTGTGGATGACCAACCAACCTCGTGACGCCGGGGCAAGGCCCAGGCCAAACAAAACGTAATATTGGGGAAAAAGAAGCATTGCATAACTTATTAGGCGCCATATTGTTTGGTTTCGTATTTAGTAAATTATTCAAGGTATTTTTATTTAATAAAGCGTCTACTAGTTAAGAGGTAAGGTTGAGGATATTTAGAGGAGCGTTTCCTGCCCAGTTCCCTCGTCAAAAATCAAAGATTTCCATTATTTAACAAACAATTTCCATCAAATCTTAAAACTATTGCTATTTAGGGATACATTTAGAAAGTGAAGTTCCTATCTTCAACGAATTTAATCGATTATTTTTTGTTCTGTCTTGTTTTAGCGGAGAAAGGAGAACAAGCAGCGCAGCCATATTATGGAGAAAATCATCAGGAGGATCAAAATATTGCCGCGGTGTTTTCCCAAGTAACTAATGATCTAATCAAACCTCACAGTTCATTTAAACTACTTTCTAAAAGTAGCTTTCGTGCAACGCCGAAAAGGATTTTTCAAATATCAGCGGTATTTCGTTGAGCAAAAATAGATTTTGGCCGCTGTAACATGCGAGTAATCCAGTCGGAATATATTTATTTATAGGGTTACGTTGCCTCTGCTTTAATTAATAATTGATGCAGCGATCTGCACCAGGGGAAAATGGTAAGTTTGGAA
This sequence comes from Cloeon dipterum, assembly GCF_949628265.1. Classification (NCBI taxonomy): domain Eukaryota; kingdom Metazoa; phylum Arthropoda; class Insecta; order Ephemeroptera; family Baetidae; genus Cloeon; species Cloeon dipterum. Next base: position 35,848,204 of record NC_088789.1, on the reverse strand, counting down.
TCGCCCTCTGCACGCACTGCGTGCTCAGAATTTGGCGTCTGCTGACGCTCGTGATAACTTAAATTGAAACGACGTCTAAGCGCGAAATATAAATTTGGTTCCATTCAGAGAAATGGTGGGTTTTTTGCGCAATGCTAAATTGGCGAACCCTGGAGGTTTGACGCACAAATTTGTTAAGAAAGTTTGCATATTTTTCAGGCTGTTTTCCAATGGAACGGAAGATTTCTTCGATTTCTAGTAGGAAACTGAGGTTCGCAAAAGATTCATTTTAAATATTTTCTCACGAAAAATACCCATTTTTTATTTTTGACGCTTTGAAGCCGGCGGCTTCCCATAGTGACTCAGACAATTTGACGGCCGGCTGAGACCTCTACATAGAATCGTATATTAATTTTATTAAAATTATTTAGTCATCTTTTATGCGTCCTTAAAATCTATTTGCGCATTGAATTCTTGGCTCTCATTTTTGAGTGGTCAATTTTTCATATTATGTGTTTTACACATTTTAAAATTCGTCTGCCCTCTATTTAGTTCTTGGAAATGTTGAAGAAACTATAGGTGTGGTAAGAATCAGAAATATTGCAAAATAATGTTTGTATCGGAGCAATTTTTGCAAAAACACTACTTGTACATATTTATTCATCAAGAATGAGAGAGGTCTTACGGAGCTAAATCATTGTTATAACACTCTTGTTCAATTGTTAGCGTGACGCTGTTGGCTTCAAATCTTGGTAAGCTTTGTCTTTTTCGGAACAATATAAATTACTTACTAGAATGTTCAAAACGTAAGAAAACAAGGAATCTGATGGCCGAATACATTATTATTTATTTAAAAATATTTTCCCTCTTTTCTGGATGCAGTGCCAAAGCGAATAACTTTCTCCTGCTGTTTTCAGAGTTTCGTGCGAGTGGAGTGTCAAGTTTACGCCCGGACTGGTATGTATATTTCTGCGCGTCGGATCATCTCAACAAAGTCCTCGCGGGTGGCAGAGCAGTGCGCATTTTTTTTTGCTAATTTTCCCCATAAAAAGGCTAGTTTGCCTGACAATGAGATTCGACGGTAAGTTAGGCCAAGGAGCAGGAATTGGATTATTTTGGACCAGCCGGCATGAAAATTAAAGCTGAAATCTCGACCTGCACGCCCCAGAAGTGCGTGCAGCTACGCTAAAACGCTACCGACGCGCGTTGGACGTTTTTAGAAATTCATATTTCCGCCAATATTGCCGCTTGTCTGAATGGAATAAGCCGAAAGCCGTCTCAGCAGCAGCAGCAGTTGTCACGTACACCAATTATTTCCTTAATATGACCGGAATAAGTTCATTTTATTTAAAATTTTATATTTTGGTGTATGTAATTTGCATTACGTAATCATATGTACTGCGTTTTAATAAATTTATATCTTAGGCAATCGCTAGCTGGCAAGAGCGATGAATCAAACCTAAAGAAACGGAGACTTGCAGTCACGGCGAAGTAAGTTATTTTTGCACAGGTTTATTAATTAGATCTTAAAAATATGTATAGAAATGCATACGTTGCTCCATGGTGTTTGCATTATTCTGTGCAGCTTGGGATTTATCGCAAAATATGGAAATTATGCTGGAGGACAAAGGATTTCCCAATTATCGGCGGTATTTCGTTGAGTCGAAACTAATTTCCGCAGATTAAATAATTAAATTATTATTTTTGGCGGCTATAATTAACTGTCGATTTGCTGCGGTGTGGAGCAGGGAAAAATGGTAAGTTTGGCAATATTCGACGCACGCTACTCAATCATCAACAAGCACAAAATCTGCTTGTTGTGCGTCTGCTGCTGGCGCATTGCTGAAATACTTCTCTTTGCTCACTAACTCCTGCGTCTGCGGTTTCTCGCACTAATTTCTTAAGAAATTTGCATTTTTTCAAAGAGTTTTCTTGGATTGGAAGGTAAGACGGTTTCCTTCAATTTCTCTAACGTTCCGGAAAGTTGCTTTCAATTTGTTTTCTTTCTAGAAATATGCAAAATCAATTTATTTAAATCGTTATTTTGGCATTGGAATCGATTCAAGGTAAGAATGAAAAAAACTCCATCGTGTTGGCTACAGTGAGCAGTTGGACAAATTTGAAGCCATCAAAGTAAAACAGAACTTGTAGATTTTTCAAAAGACCGAATGCGCATAATGAAAATTAAAAGTCAGCCGCGAGTTTCAAATCGGCAGCTGGCGATGACAGCTTCTCCAAATTATTGCGCAGTATATAATGGTGTGCCGACAGACGTTTTTCCCCGGTGGCTGGCAGCCCAGCCAGATTCACGGCGACTGCGCACGTGACTCTAAAAAAATTTGGTGACTGGCTGCGTGACCTGAACACAAAATCAAACGTAAATTTTCATAAAATTGCATTGTTGCATTTTTTTCTGCGTTCTTAAAAAAGCTATGTTTGCATTTCATTTTAAGTGATCCATTGTTTGCTTCAAATCAAGGTGAGTTTGTGTTTTGTACGGAACAGTCTGAATTATTTATTAGAAAAACAAACAAGGTAAAAAATAAAAATCGACGTGGAACAAGTAATTTGACCGTCGATTTTATTAAATTTTAAAAATGGTATTTAGTTCATGCGTTTGCGGATTCTGTGCCAATGTGAATGAGTTTTCTGCTCTTTTTTCAGAGTTTTGTAGGAGTATGACGCCCGAGATGGTGAGTACTTCGGCGGATCTTCTCATCGAAGTCTTCGCTGGTGGCAGTGCAGAGCGCTTTTTTTTGCTATCATTAAAGCGGCGCGGACCTGCTTAAAATAATAATTTCACCGCCACTGCTTCCGCTGGGCTGAATGAAAAAGGCAAAAAGCCGCGGCAGCCGCAGCTTTTGTTCGCACCTGGGCGCGTAATTTCGCGTTGACGAGACGACTGAATTTATCTGATCACTTTTAATTTACGCAGCTCATTGAACAAAGTTTGATATAGACGGAACGGGTGTAGGCGCTTAATATCATTGGCTGATTTTTTTTAAATGAGATGATATTACGCAAGTTGAATGATATTAAAACAATTATTATATTAATTTAAAAATGTACTCGTCATTTGAAAAGAGTACTGTTTTGGGATAAAGAAACAGCAGCCTTAATATAGTTTATCAGAAGATGCTATAATTATTAACTGACTAAAACTGAACTAAAAATTTAATTTTGCAGAAGTGAATGAAACTAAAATTTTATATCGAAGCAAAATGCATTTCAGTGACTAAAATGCGAGCTACCCATGTAACGCCTGAAGAGCGTGGTAAGTAGAGGAGAGGGCAATCATAATGCCCTGACACTGACACTGCGAGCACAATTAATTTGATAATGCGATTGTTAAAAAAGACTGCAGCCAAGATAAAATATTATTTTATGCTGAAATGTGTGGCGCTGCTCCCATCCCATCGCATTCTCTGCTCTCTCGTGCGATGCCAGAATTTAATTTTTCCGCCAGTTTTATCAGCAACGAATTCCATGCTGCTGCAAATAGGCGAGGAGAGAGACTGAGATTGACGAATAGAGGGGCACCGGCGACAAATCCAATGTAAGCAGGAGAGAAGAGTAAAACTACGAGAAGCGAAACAACAGCAAGATAGGAAGGAGTGTGAACGTAGCTGGTCGCCGCTACCATTTCCTCTCCTGATGTCAGGCTGCCTGGCTTGCTCGCATCGCTTTGTAAGCGACAAGCGTGCATGGTAGATGGCTTCGGAGGCTACCGATGGATTACCGAATTCGAGGTGATAATTGTGTGAGTCATTGTAGCATGTGCGTGCGCCGAGTTCAATCAGATCGCTTGCGAGCATGTAATTTGAGCGAAAATTCTTGTGCCAGTGGCTGCAGTGATTGTCACTGCTGCACTCGCCAACTTCACTTTCTTTCGTCCGTCAATTATTACGTAACAAGAATTTCAGCTATGCTGCCGGTTTGCCTAAATTGACATAATAATTATTTTGTCTGCTTCCCAGGTAGAACGTGACTGCTGGCTGCTGTGCGGTTGTGGTTGCGAATTGCGACTGCCAACGCCGACTTGCAACAGCGTTTCACTGCATTCCGCACTCGTCTGCTTATTGGTGAGTGGTTCTTGCACAAAACCTCCACGTATTTTTATTAGGTTCACTTGACCAAGAATTTATTTTACTAATTTTTCCCAGTCGCAGCAGCATATTATGGCGCAGGCGGTCGAGATGATGTGTCTGGGTTGCCCTTGCACGGAGCCAGCCTGCTGTACGAGCGACCAGTCCTCAAGCGAGGCCTTCCCTCTGGCCGCTACTGCCTACCGCAAGCTCGACCACGTCCTTCGGGCACTCTCGGTGAATTTTTATTACTGCTCTGCGCACATGGCGTTAATTAATAAGTTACCATGTTCAGAATCCTGCGAGCCAGCAAGCGCGGTCGCCTCGTTTTCTCAAAATTAACGCCTGGCGCCTGCTGCCTACCTGAGATCCTCTGCGTCGAAGATGAGGAGTGCCGTCAGCTCGAATTTGATCTCTGCGTCGCCTGCGTCAGCCGTGTCGAGGCCGCGGACGCCCTTTTTGGCCAGCCCTGCACCATCCGCATCTCACGTAGCCATCCCTCGTCGGCCCTCAGCCTGCATCCCGTTCTGGATAGCGCCCTGAGCAAGGAGCCAAAAGGTAAATTTGGACAAACTCCAAATGTTAAATTTTAAAATTCTCAAAACTCAGGTTTTTTCCGTAAAATTGTCGGGGGAAAATGCTGAGAAACGCTTGGAGAAGGCCCGCCAGGAAAAGGAGGCGTTGGCCAAGCCGGCGAAGGAGTTTGCCAGGCGGAACAACGCCCAGGAAAGGAACTCGATGAGAGAAAGTGAGTGCTCAGCAAGACATGAAAATTTTAAACTCATTTGTTCTCTTTTTCAGGGAATCCTTCAAATTATCCTCTCCGACTTGGCGGACCTGCAAGACTATTGTATAAGAGACGGTGCTGAAGCTGAACCGTTCATCAGGTAGTGCTCAGCGCAGGCCTTCAATGGCGGTGCTGCAGCGCCGGAAAAAATGCAAATGACGTCATTTTGACATTTTTCGACATCAGAAAATACCCCGAAATACTCTATTTTGCATTTTTAAACTATTTAATTGTGTGTTACTCGAATATATTCATCTTTGTTAAATTTGTACGGTATATTCAAGAATAAACCGATATTACGCAATACTGGATAGCATTTAATTTTTACCGCCACAACAACGCTAATAATGGAAGCCTGTCTGGCATTCGGCACCAAAATGAACCGCCCATTCGCGTATAAATCGGGCTCTAGCATGGAGTCAGCAGCCGACAAAAAGAGGCAATTCTTCTATTTGATACCTCCTATTATCTCCTGCTGACTGGATACAAAATGATCAATTTTTAATGTTATATGAAGCTTCTGCTCTCATTGTAAGCGTTAAAATCGGGTTTTAGTACTAGGTTCGCATGCGGCATGAGGAGGTACGCAGAATTGACCATTTGATACCTTCTGCTGTCTCCTGCAGAGTGGATACAAAATGCTCAATTTTTAGCAGCTCTTAGACGCTAGCGCTAGAGGCACGAGGAACAGTGAAAATCGGGCTTTTCGTACGCGGCCAGCATGAGACGGTAGGAGGCATCAAAAGGAAGATTTTCTGTACCTCCTTTTGTTCCCTGCTAACCTGATACGAACGAGCCATTTTCAACGCTATTTTAGCTCCTCTTTCCTTTCTAAATACGGGCTCTTCAGTATTAGGACAGCAGGCTACAGTAGGAGGTCTCTTTATCGCGAATTCTATGCCACCTGTTGCCAGAGCCAAATACTATGCTAGGCTTAGTAAATAAAGCGATTTTCTTACTCTGGTCGATCAGCTGTTTTGCTCAATATATCCTGGAAACGATTGTAGGTAAAAAGAAATGATTAATGTCAGCTTTTAATGAATTTTATTAGCAAAGAAACGAAATTATTACAGGGTTTTTAACTGAATACAGCGACCGCTTGATGGCACGCAGGATTCTCAGCATTCAGCGCAAGTTTTCGGCGCCACGTTCACAGCGTTGCGGAAACGGCGGCGTCGAGTCTCTTCAACAACTGTCGCTGGGCGGCGCCTCTACGCTCGAATCTCGGAGGCACAGGTTCTTGGCCCGTGCCGCCAGGTTGTTCGCTCGAGCAGGCGTAGGGCAACCTTGACTTCAGGGCCATGTGGACGCCAAGTCGAGGCCATCACATCGGCGCCGCTGACGCCCAGTCCCCCAGCGGCGCCTTCTAGTCACAGAATCTGGTGCTCGGCCTGTGCAGCTCGTCCGCGTCGTCTCGACAGTCTCCGCCATGATGCTGCGACTGGGAAAAAATTAATACAACAAATTATTGGTCATTGCTGGAAAAACGCCGCATGTAAATTATGAATTAAAATGAATATATGGTGATGCCACCTCCAGGAGAAAATAAAATAGGTTGTATCGCCTTTTAGCACTGTAATTATTAATAAAAATTATCAAATAAACGTTTTTTGCTTTCGAATAAATCAAATTTGCCGAGTATTAATTACATACCAGCGCAGCTTGGCAAGGGTTGTTCCTGCGAGTGGACCTTCTCAAATTTGGGTCTGCCACAGAAATCGACGCATCCGGAGGTCGAGACTGTCCTTCTTGGGCCAACTACTTGACGGTGCGGCCGCTGATGCCACCACTAGGCTCCAGCTGACCACATTTCCCGAGGAAAAGCCAAACCTTGGCGTCGGCAACTGCGCTGACGATGCGCGGTCGTCGATGCAGCCAACCTCGCCAGAGCGCAGAAGATTTAGAAGCTTGTCCGTATCCAGCTCGTCGAGCCGCAGCTGTTGTTTCGCAACAGGTCCTAAGCAAAAACATATTATCAGATTATCAATCCGCCTCCAATAGTGAAAAAAGCAATCAGAAATAACGGGGAAAACGAAACAATGACTCTTTAAAAATGAATAAAAATATTTGGCAGCCGATTCGGGCCCTCACTCAGGTCTGTGACGCATTATTTAACCTAACAGAAAATCCTGAATGACAGACCTATTGCTATCCGAGCAAAAGCCAGAGCCATAAAGATAATAAATAAGGAAAATTCACAACCTAAGTATAAATCTAATGACAATAAGAAGGTTTTGTGTACGAGCCACTCACCAAATTAGACGAGTTGAAGGAATCGTGCGCGCGGAATGCAGGGAATGCTGCAAGTCGGCGTCGGCACTCGCTTCTACAAAGCAGTCACATTCTGGAAAGCAGACAAACAATTCACGTAAATTTAGGCAAACCGGCAAAGAGCAAAGAACAATTCTTGAATGAGCTGAGAAGCAGCTTTGTTTGGCGTGCTCGCTGCTGCCGAACGACGGCTCCGAGCCAGACCAGCTGTGCTCGCTGTCTCGACTTGAACCACGACAAACCCCTTTAAGAAATCCCTCCGCGGCCGCGCCTCCAGGGCTCGCCGCGAGGAGCGAATTCTTCTTTGTTCTATTTTTGGCCAGGGCTGTTTGGGCTTGCGTTGCTCCTCGTCGTCGGCCTGCGGTTTTTCGGACTTTGGCTTGCCGCCGCGGCCCTTAGCCTTGGGCTTGGTCTCGCCCGAGCCGGCGGTGCGTTTCCATCTACGTGCCACGCCTCCTTCTGGCCGCCGGGGGTTCTGCTTGCAAGCGTTTAATTTTCTCCCGTCAATCGACTTTCCTAAGCTTTTTAGCTCAAAGCACTTTTAGGGAGAAAAACTGAGTTTTTTTAGCTCCAATTGGAGTTTGTCCAAATTTACCTTTAGGCTGCTTGCTCTGGGCGCTCTCCAGAAGACTCCTTTTTCCAAAGAATTCCTTTTTCAAATTTCGAGACTGCGTCAGAGCTTAAAATTGCTCTCCATTCCAGCAGGTGACGGGCCGAGATGCCTGTACAGAATTTGAGTCCTGCCAACATACAACACAAATATAGTGATTAATTAAGCAAATTTGATTAAAATGAATTTATGATGTACGAGTTTCACTGCGGAGGAAAAGCACGCGACAAGTTTTGACTGGGCAGCAGTGGCAACCATTCATGTAAAATTATATAATACAAGAGTCAAGTTTTTTACCGTCAACTCTTGGAAAATTATTGGTTTTTTCCAAATGAAATATTTGGCATGTCAGCCAGATTGCCGCAGACATTAGACTTCCGAGTGTTGGTCGCAACTTTTTAGCTCTTCTAATTCTAACACACACAAAAATTGTCGCTCTTATTAATTTTATATGCGCGGCCTTTTTATAACTAAATATTAAATTTGCCTCAAGAAATCAAACTCCAATTTTAATCCCAGGTCTCTGTCTTTATTTTATCTATCAAATGATATCGTTGATATTTATATAATTAATTAATTATAATTATCGGCTCACTCTCTCTCACATATATTTTTAAAAGTTCCACAATCTTAATGTTTTTCCGTGTTTGGGGTGGCATTTTGCTCAGCTCAACGCGGATGGCCGAAAGGCGAGAGGCGCCGGCAGCGGGCCACTTTGCGCTGCTGCTCATTTTTTGTCGCGACACGAGATAGAATTCGGCTGACATCTGGTGCCCGATCCAAACACCATCTCCGCGCTCTCTTTCGAGAGATAAAACGCCAACGCACCTACTCCATTCTTAACTGATAATTTTTATCACAGCTATAATGCTGTTCAAAAACTAAGACTTTTTTATCTGGTAGACATCACCGGCCAAGTAAGTGCGAATAGACAGCGATTTTTAAGTCAGAAAAATACGAAAACCATTTTAAAGGCTTGAATTCTGCATTTTTTGTATTTTTAGCAATTTTTGGAGTGGGCGATCGAGTTGGGTTTACCTCAGGGTAGGTTTACCCTGACGGAAGCTGCCGGGCCCTCGCGAGAGCTCGCCTTCCTTTCGCGCCTCTCTGATAGTTTATAATTTTTTTTATAAAAAAATGTGGCAAAAAGTTTTAGTGCTGCAGGCTTTTAATTATAACACGGTGCACGACGAGGCCGGGACGTTGAATATCCAAAATCGAGGTGAAAAAGCTCGGAAAATGTTTAGTTTGACGGACGCTGACGACGAAGAAATTGGTGATTTAGAAATTATATACCGGTTTAGAGAATAAAAATTGTACGTTGGAATTTGCATGGATGTGAATGTTTTTTTTTTATTTTCCATCGTCAAATGGTAGGGATAAAGATATAAGGTGAATTAAAGGGTTTCATCGGTCAGCCAAATAAACGAAAATTGTGGAAAATAATAATTGACTTTTTAATTAATTTTTATAACTGATTTACTTCTGCCCCAAAGTAAGTGTACGCAATAGAGATGTGCGACAGATTGCTGTAATCTAAGATTGACATTTTCGAGAGGAAGATTAACAAGATTGATGTCGTGTGCAACTCAAAAAGTGCATTCGCACCGCCAGATTGAGGTTCCTTTCTGGGAGCGAACTTTGCTCGTTTCAAGTGAGCTCGATTTTTATCTATCATTTTGTCGCCTATAAAAACGCACATCTTGTGCGTAGCGTGACTTTGTCGCTTCTCTCACCGACTACAACGCTCGCACCCGGTTAGTCTCTTGCCACGCCCGTCTCGTCTTGCCCTGATACTAATTGGCCGGTTAGTTTCTCTAAGGTCAAGAAAAAAGGCCCGCTTCGAGCCGGGCTACGGCGTCGTAGAGGTCAGTGACCTACCAGGTCAACTCGCGGTCACACCGAGGGCGGAAAACGAGCCACTCGACGGGAGCACCCACGTCAACGCGAATGCCTGAATGTAAGTACATTTTGCGTGAGTCAAGTCGCGCGCCAAATCAATATCCAATATTCTTCTCGGAAGTCGAAAAAAGCCAAAATCTAGATTTACAGCAATTTTGCTTTGCCAAAAATTGATTTTTAACCGGGTTTTTTGGTTTCGTTTCTCACACGCGCGTGTGTGAAATGCTGTCGGCCGCGGCATCAAAGAAAATGGTTTCAATTTTGTGAAAATTCGACTGTTGGTACAATCGTCGACCACGACCCCTCATTCGACAGGTCTCGGCGAGGGCGTCGACCTGGGTTGCCCGAACAACCTTTCTCAGGGTACCTCGACCTGAGATCCTTGCCCAAGTAGAATTTTAATGCTTAATCCCAGAGCACACGTGACATTCCTCGGCGGCGATTTTTCACCCTCGCCACTGACCTTCCTCAGGTCCCGCCCCCTGAGACCTGTTTTTACGCTTCTTTTCGGTGCCTTCCTGGTCATTATTAGTGCTCATCTAACGTGAATTTCACACTCGCGAAGCTGTGCCAGCGTGCACACGAGCTTACCGCCGGATTTAAATATTTTTTTTAAATTCGATTGTTTGTCGTATCGTCGACCACATACGACCCTTCATTCGACGCGTCTCGGGAAGGGCTTTCACCTGACCTGCCCGACCGACCTTTTTTCAGCTTACCCTGACCTGAAACCCTTTCCCAGGCCGAATATTAATGCTTTTCGCGAATTATGGCAAAGTTGACTACACACGGCGGCGATTTTTCAACCTCGCCTGTCCCCGGCCTTCCTCAGGTCGCGCCACCTGACGACTCTTTGTGCGGTTCTGCTTGTTCCTTTGCTTCTTTTGAGTTTCTCAATGCAGAATTTGCACTCGCGCTGTAACGCGCGCCGCCAACACTCTTATCTAATTTTCGCTGTGCGGCGCAGCAAGGAGCTTCACCAACTCTTTGCAGCTTTCGCAATTTATTCAGAACTTTATTATTGTACGTAAATTCACGCAACGATAATTTTTAAAAGCAATTTACCCATCGCCTGAAACTCGGTTTTTATTGTCCAATAATTTTACGGGGCGAGGGATTATCAGTCGCGACCACTTCCTAAAAAGTTTTCGCACTGCCCCGCCGCCCGCCCCACAATGGCGACCTTTTTCAGGGTGGTTCACCCTGAGATCGGTCCCCGAGGGGGATTTTGCTGAATAGCAAGAGGCCACTTTGCGGCTGTTTGTTTTTTCGTGAATCAAAGCCGACGAGAGGCAATGACTGGTGCACAATCCAAACGCATTATCTTCTCGTTATCGCTTTCGCTCGCTCGCTCGCACCGAAAAACATGTCAAGTCCGTTCTAACCAATCCCCGCGGCAGCACACGTGCTCCAAAGCTCTTTGCACCGTGTTTTTCCCCGGAGTAAAGGCAGGAGCTCTCCACTCCACACTCACAGCGGCCCTCGCTTTTACTTGTCTCCCTCCCCTATCTCTTTATCTCTCTTAGGCGAGGGCGGCAAAAACCCTAAGAGATGCAGAATTTTCGGACGAGTCTAAATAGCTTTGGTTTTTCACCGTGGAACCCAAAGGAGACGAGTTATTAATTTTTAAAATCGAAAAAACGCGGTTTGATCTATTAATTATCGGTTTGTTCTCACCGAGACTAAGCTTTAACTGTGTGCGCCCGTATAGGGTCGGACAGGTGTCCCATTTTTCAACCTGAGTACCTTCCGTCAGGGCTAACTCCAGCTCTGGGCAATAATGAATCAAAATGGCTCGAGATTCAACGCGGAATATATCTCTGGTGTCATTTGAAGACCAAATTCGAGTCGATTAGAACAAAATCCGAGGACTAGACAGTTGAAAAACGTGATTTTTTTCCTTTTCTCATAAGGATAACATGGTAAGTAATAATTTTGGGATTTGTTTGAATTATTATTTTAAATCAGCCACGACTACTTGCCTATCCTCTTCTAATCGACAAAAAATGATTGCGATAGGAAACAGAATTTGACAATTTTACGGCACTCAGGCGAATTAAGGCGAGCACCTGCCACCTTCACGCGTCGCGTCTCCTGGAGGCGTACGCTGCGGCCGTTCAGGGGCTGTGCTCACGCAGCGGGGCGCAAGGCCTGCAATTTGACTATCCTGTTAGATCTCGCAATAGAATTTAGATTTTAAAATGTTTGATAATTACTGTAGCAATCAACGTTCTGAAACTTCTAACAAATTAATTAACTACATGATTTCATATTTGCAATTTAATTAACGTTTATAATTCACTTCACATAGCAAACGAGGAACGTGAGCGAAGATCGAACTATTGAGATGGAGGAAATTTTAAAGCGAGGTAATTTATTGAGGCTCGCAACATAAATTAACTAGTTTCCTCTAAAATTACGGCAAAACCACTGATTTTACAGGTGAGGCTAAAGGTCGTCCAAAAGGTCCAGCGAATCTGGGTTTCTTTCAGTCCAAATCAGGAAAACAAAACGCAGACAAGTAAATTTTCTTAAACGCCATTTCGCTTTAATTTCATGTTCTTTCCAGCGTGTTCGTTCTTGCCGTCCATTACGATTTCAAAGATCAATGTAAAAAATTTCGAAACTGTGACGCGCCAGACGTGGAAAACCTGGAAGCGACCTTTGGAAAGAACCGGAATTGTAATTTCCGCAGCCTTTATAGACCGACACGGGAAATTTTGCTCCATCTTCTTGGCAACCAGGAAAAGCTATTGCGATTTTTCTCCTCAAAAGGTGTGCAATAATTAAATTCATATTTCGTCACATCCGGTTTTCATAATTTCCATTGTCCTTTAGACATTCCGTCGGTTTTCGTGCTCTTTTTCCTCTCTCACGGAAACGAAAATGGAGTCATCTACACTGATCACTGGAGCGAACAACAGAAAGATTTTATTTCCTTCACGACAGAAGACGTTTTCAACTCCCTGAAAAAACTGGATGGATTCGAGAAAAGCTCGAAGATTGTCAACTTTGGCGTAAGTTTTCGGCTAGCATTGCTAAAAATGCAAAAAATCAAAGTAAAAATTGAACAGCCGTGTAGGGGAGAACTAGATGACGCAAAATTCGACCGAAAAAAGGATTACAAGGACTACGAAAACAAAAACTCTTGCAGAATCACGTCGGCTCCTGAAATGCCCAACACAGTCATCGTTTATTCAACAGTCGAGAGTAAAATTTCACGGAAATCACTAAATAAATAGCATTTATATGATATTGTCTTTCAGCAACCATGGCTAACACAAGTGAACGCGGTTCCTGGTTTGTGACCATCCTGTGCGATGTTTTGAGCCAAATCAGCGAGGACAAGCCTTTGTTGTTATTCCTCACGTCAGTCCAGCACAAAATGCACAAAGCGTCGCTCGCAATGATGGACTTGGCAACAAACCTTCCTCTTGGACAGACGTTAGAGATCAAAATGTTCCCTTTAGAAGGCAATTTTTCCTTCTCAAGGTGATTTGATTCCCTTCCAATTATTAATTAATAAACGTTTTGGTTTCCAGGTCAATGCTGACTGCTGCAACATCTGTTTCAAGAACTGATTCGCGCATGGAAAAAGCAGCAACAATCACGTCAACGTCTGAATTTTTCTCTTGGAAGTCGGATGAAGGACAAAACATCAGAGGACGGCGAGCCTTCATCTTTTATGAACAGCAAACAAGAGAAGTTGAAGAAACGGAAAAAGCTCTGCGGCAAAACTTGGATTTTGATACAAGACTTTGGAAGTGGAAAAAAGAATCTTTGGACGTTTATTTCAATCAAGGTATAGTATTACAAGAACCAAAAAAGATGCACACTTGTAAACGTTTGACTTCGTAGTTCGCGAGATGGAGCATGACGTCGGCTGCGTTTTGACTTGCATTTTCGGCCAAGTGAGCGAAAAAGAAAGGACAAAAGAAGTTTGTGTGATAGTGGACGGAAAAGAAAACACAATAACGGACATTGTTCACGGATTTATCGGCCCGAAAAATGACAAACTGATCGGAAAACCGAAAATCTTTTTCATCGTTGATCAAAAGACGATGCAATACGATTCTGTGAGCTCCATTGTTCTCTTTTGTTCAATATTTTTTATTCTTGGTTTGATTTTAGCACAATTCATCAAAGAGCAAATTTGAGGTGTCCTCAACGAACCACAGCGGCTGGCTTGTCATGATTTTGAAAGACAAAGGTAGCGCCCAATTCGTTCATTTTTTAACTTAAAGGTTAATCCAACACGGTTTATTTCGCAGACTTGCTGGACCAATTGATCGGAATCTTCAAAGGAGATGAGCTGAAAAAAGGGAAAAGTTTGCAAGAACTTTTAGTGCCCCTTCTTACAACTGGTACTAAAAAAGAATTGACTCTGCTTAACTCGACGCTTCAGTACTTACTTGATTTTCCCGACTGGCCGAGGACTTTCGTGAAACCAGACTTCAAGCTGGGAGGCAACAGGAAAAAGATTTGCTTCGAGGATCTGATCAAAGAGGCGAAAGCGTTGCGAGAAAACCAGGTTTGGCTGTTGAGTTCGGTCGCCGGCGCCGGAAAATCGACCGTACTCAAAGAAATCGCTTTTCAACTCGGAAAATCAAATCAAGATGCGAAAATTTTTAATATCTCGTTGACGAAAAACTTAATTTACATTTTGAGCATTTCTCGAGTGGACGTAGTCGAATTTCTAGTGAAAACCACGGGGAATTCCTCTGAAGACATAACAAATTGGATTGCACAAAAAAGAGTCATCGTTTTCCTGGACGGTTTCGACGAAGTTTGTCCGCACAGCAGGGAAAAAATTCTCAAATTAGTGAGTGCCCTGAAGCAAAGAAGAGTTCCACTTTGCGTAGCAACGAGACCGCACGAAGCGAAAGTGATCGAGAAAACGGTGAAAAACGTTACACTTGTTGAAATAGAGCCACTGAATGAAGTAAAGCAAATCGAGTTTCTGAAGTCCGTGACCGACAAGAACGAGGAAGAAATCAATAGAGTGCTTCACGCCGTCAAACAAATAGGCCATTCAAACTATAGATATAGAGATGAAAATGAGGACACGATTCTGGTCAACCCCCTGCACCTGTTGTTAGTTGCTCAGAGCAGCGGCGAGGGAAATTTATTCCAAATTTACGCTACGGTTGTGAGGAAGAAGGTACAACTGTGTTTGGAAAGGGAAAATGACGACAAAGAAGTAGCAGGCTGGAAGATTGAAATCGCCCTGAACCTTCTACGGTCGATCGCGTTTCGCTATATGAATAACGAGCCGCTTGTCGGACCTGGGGTGACGAAAGAGGACTTGGCGAAGATGAACGACTATGGAGTCGCAACCGTGGAACAAGAAACGGTCACTTTCCTCCACGAGACATTTGCAGAATTCCTCGCCGCCCAACACTTTTTGAAAAACGTGGGAGAGTCAAGCAATTTTGATTTTGAATTTATTGGCAAACGGAACATGAAAGAGGTCAGCAAGTTTGTTGATCTTTTCTACTCGACTTTGGAAAAGGAGGAAGAGATCGAGTTCCACACGAAAATAATTGTTTCCTATTTAAATTCAACCAAATCGGGTCCATTTCTGATTCATGTTTGCAAGGAAAACCTCAAGCATATTTTTAAAGTGCTGAAGCCACACATTACTTTTTGTGACGAGCAAATGGAAAAATATTCCTTTTACCGGGATGATAGAGAACTTGGTTGTACAAAACACCGTTCTTCCATTTGCGTTAATTACGCTATTAAATTGCTGGTCAGTACGATAAGAAGCGAAGAAATCGCCACGGAGCTGTTGAAAATGAACGTCATCGATTCACGAACCTTGGAAGAATACATTAATGTAGTCCTCACAGAAATCGCCTGTTACAACGCAATCTCCGTGTTCAACCAGCTAAAAGAGACTTTCCCCAACTTCGTCGAGCTGCTCAGAAAATCAAGTTCCAACGCCGGCGCCGGTTGCATAGCGGTAATTAAAGATAACGATGAGATTCTCGAATTGTTCCTGGAAAACGGATTCGGAAAAGATACTTCAGAACATTTTATGTATGGAGAAACCCTTTACCGTGCTTGCAGAGACGGGAAACTTAAGTGCGTTAAAATTCTCCTCAAACACGGCGCCAAACAAGCCATTACGTATGAGAGAGGTCGCCGAACCATTTGTGACCCTTTGAACGTAGCTGTGGAATATGGCCACCTGGATATTGTCAAGCTTTTCGTGGAGGAAGAAATTAGCGGATTGGCCCGAGATGAGGTGACGTTTAAGGCAGATTTTAATCTGACAGTTGAGGAGGGTGTGCTGAAAAAACACGAGTGGCAGGACAATGACGATTTAAACGCTTTCCACTATGCGGTCTATTCCAGAAAAAAGGAAATAGCTGAGTACCTGCTCTCAAAGAGTCCAGCCTTGAAACACATCAGGACAGGAGAGGGGAAGAGTCCTTTGCAGCTGGCTGTGGACCGTAGATTCGGAGAATTCGTGCTCTGGCTGGCGAGAGAAATCGGCGATGACCTGAGTTCTTTCATTCCAAGAGGCGAGACACAAAGTTGGACCGAACACGATCACTTCATCTACGATCACTTTCTGCTGCTGCGAGGCGACCTGACGAAAAAGAAAGAGCGAGGCAAAACCCTCCTCCACATCGCCGCCCAGCACGGACATTTGCAACTCGTCCGCGAGTTCATCGCGAAAGGCGCCGACGTGGCTGCCAAAGACGCCAGAGGATGGAACGCCTTGCACTTCGCCTGCACCTTCACCGATTTCATTAACTGGCACGACAATTCAGAAGTGGTCAAACTCCTGCACTTAACTAACCCTCAACTGGTGAAGGAAACGACAAATAAAGGAGAAACTGCACTGCACATTTTGGTGAACAACAACTTCGAACGCTTATCTTCCTACAGTTATAGATATTCAGGCAGAAAACCTTTCCGTTTCCTTGTGTATGAAGCAGGGGTGGACTTGGAAGCCAGGGACAGCAAAGGCCGCACGGCAGAGGACGTGGCCAATGATAAAGACCGTGATTATTGGGAACATTTAAGTGAAGAAGATGAAGATAATTCAGGCAGAATTTATGGGGTTTGGTAAGAGAAAATTGGATCCAGTAGCTCTGAATGAGTTAATCAAAGGAAATATCATATATTATCACGGAAAAAATAATAAATTCATTTATTTCATAAAAAGTTTGTTTTCAGGTTTTTTATTCTGGCGTTTCCCTATATCCGTTATTTCCAATTTTATTTTAAGTCAGTGATTTAATCAAATGGCGCTGTTTTTTCTTAAAATTGAAAATAAAAATAAAATATAGCATTGCTGGCCACAAGAATGCAATCAAACTTATGATCATTTAATGCTTGCGAGAATTTTCAATTTCCCTATTTCGGGCCTCTTGCCGGAATACTTTCAAAAGGTTTAAAACTAAACCTCCGCGCCAATGTGGTTTCGAAGCAGACGGAAAAATATGAATTTCCAGGGCACGTGCGTGCGACCAGAAAGTGCAGTTTTGCTGAAATTCGTGACTTTTTGCTTTGTGGTTCGGCTTGGCGTTCGAAATTGAGTGTTTTTTAGGACTGAGCAAGGACAACTGGATGGCGGGGCAGGTGGGCGTGGTGCCTCCCGAGGCCACGCCCCCTTTCCCTCGCCAATGCCTCCACCCGCGAATCGACAGAAACTGCAGCCACTAATTTGTCGTCGCAATTGCAGCACATTTTTCAACTTCTCTCTTCCACAACTTTATTTTAAATCTCCTTCGGCCTTCCTTGCTCAGGTCGAATGCCCTGAGCCCTGAGTTTCATATTTAGGCTGTTTTTATAAGAATTTTCACGATTTTGGCTCGTTGTACCACATTACAAAATAAAAAAGACGATTTTTCTGTACGATTTTAAATCTCTCGATGCTCCAAGCACATTTCGATCAAATTGAATAGCCCTATTGGAGGCCGATTGTAAGTAAAAAACAGAATATTTAAAATAGGTAAACACTCACCTGGAATTATGGCTCCGAAACGACGTCTCCGCGGCTGAAAACAAGAAATAACCTTATCAAAACACAATACTTTGCAACGCTTCACAGGCGCCGCAACCGCGAAAAGATGTAAAAATTAAATTAACTGTTGAAATCGACTAGGACTAATACTTGAATGTAATTAAAACCCATAAGATTTGTTTCATGTAATTTTACCGAATAATTGTACGAGAATTTATTTTATAAGCCTTCCTGTCATTGATAAATTAATTTTATAAATGAAAATATAATTGTACAAAAAAATGTGCGATTTTTTGTTCATTGTGCAAATTTAGAAATCCTTTTGCAGCGTTCAACTAGCTGGTCATTCGGTTTTCAAATTTCCATGAAAATCCCAGAGGAGGAAACATTTCTCCGTTTTTTGAGCTCGCAAAGAAGAGCGTGCGAGCCTTTTTGCTTTTTCCACTCTCACCGCACGAGAGAAAAGAATCTCTTTCTGGCCGCAATTTCATCCGCTTTTCTTTTGGCCTTCTCATTTCCTCGTAATTCTTAATTAATAATTGATAAATGAATAGCAACTTTGTTTCCAACTACTGATTGAAAATTGACAAAATGAATGGAAAAAGCCGAGCGAAAGAGGAATGTACAAAAAAATAATAAATTTGTTTAAGGAGGAAAGTGTAGCATTAAATTTTAATCTCGCTTCGAAAGGTCCAAGCGGACAGGAAGTGCCGTCAAGCTCATGTTCACCAACCCTCAAAAAATTTTAATTAAAAATCAGAAAGGCAATGCTCGCATGCAGGGGGTTGATAATTTCGATTTTAATCCCTGCGCGCAAGATTAAATTATTTATTTTACACTCTGTGAAGCATAAAAAAATATAAATTACTCAATCAGAACGTGTTGCCTTCACGATTATTTCAAATGAGAGTTTGGTATCCCCGTAAAATCATTATTTATTTAAAAATCGCAGCTGCTGGTTGGCCTGGTGGCGACATTTGGACCTCGCGGGCACCAACATTGGAGTGGACAGCGTCAACAGGTAAGGCTGGTGCCCCGACACAGCGACCTTTCGAAGGTGTGGAGAGGATCGAGAGCCCTGCGTTCTCGACAGGAATGGCGCAGATTCCCTCCAACACCTGCGCCTCAATCACAAAAACTGTGCCAATTTGTTTGCGTAGCCTAAATAATATTGTTCAAACTCGAAGAAGAAATAAATTGTGATATTGAAGTTATAAGTTTGTCGCGATATTCAATCTATTTAAATTTGTGCGGCCTCTCTCGATTTTTAGAGATTAATCGCCTTCCAACCGGCACGATTTATGCAATTTATATTTGGTTAGCGTCGTCGAAACACAATTAGCAAAAATTTAACCCCCGCAGGTCTCTATTTTCTATAGAGGGCTAAATGAATTGCTACACGGCTAGATTAATCTAACAGAAAATATCATTTGAGAATTAATTTTGCCTCGCTTTAAGAGTTGCTCCAACTTACATATTTTCTTTACACGAATATTTCTTCTTTTTCGTCTCAGGTCGTTTTCGGTGCGGCCAGAAGCGTCACTACTCGACGCGGAAAGGCGAAGCAAGCCACTTTGCGTTGCCGCTGCTCATTTTTCGTGAGACGAGAGGCAATTCGGCTCGCATCTGCTGCACCATCCAAAATTCCAAACACCGCATCTCCGCGCTCGCTCTCTCTCCCGATTGAAAGCGAGAGACGCTTCGTTCGCGACACTGGCAATTGATTACAAAGCAACACTTTTTGTCCGACTCACAATTAGGCGTCGGCGGCCAAGCTAGTGCCAAATCAGAGCGATTTTTGAGTGTTTTAAAATATCTTCAAAACCAGCCAAAGTCTTGGAAACATTCGAATAGACTTGAATTTTTAACAATTTTATCAAAATATTTATAGAAAATATTGTAAAAATTTAAAACTGGAAATGCTGATGGCGAAATTACCGTGGCTTAGAAGCATTCAGTGCAGTCAGTCAGTAATTATTATTTAATTATTTTGGCATGCTTTACCTTCAAAGGCGGTAAAAAGCTAGCCTTCAAGCGGCTGCCACTCGTTGTTTGCACTAAAAAAGTGCGCTGACGTCCACTCGCCGCGAAAGTCGCACAACATTGTGAGCAGCAGGCGCAGAAAATCTCAAATTCACAGTCGGACACTGAAATAGCGTTTGCCGCCATCGTAAGTGAGATTTATCGCAATTTCAACTTAAGAGGAACTAAATTCAAGGCATCGGTGAGTCTTCCACATTCAATTCGCATCGAAAAGAAATAATTCTATTTTACAGATTATTCAAGTTTTACCAAAATCAAATTAATTTATAAAAATTCTCACCCTTGCTCAAAATAAATCAATTGTTACGATCGATTCTCCAATTTGGAGCATTTTAATTTATTTTATTATTATTTTTCAATTATTTTAACCCAGTTTGGATGCAGAAGGTTGGTTTGAGTAAGGAGCAATATTTATTTGCTTCATTGGGACGCGTGCACCGTGGTGAAAAAAGGGTGAAACGCTGGCAAAGAGATGCTCTATTAAAGAAGTCAGCATATAGTCGCAGCAGAATAATTAGAAAAAGGAACTCACGGGGATGGATAAAAAAGCTCAAATTGGAGTTGAAGCCTGAGAAATGTAGAAAAAGCTTCATGTTCAGCGGGGTTGAGTTCATTAGCGAAAATGAGAGGTCGCGTTCGGCTAGGAGGTTTTTTTTTATTTAGACGAGGCGCCGAGAGAGGGAAGCTGATCGAAAAACACACGCACTCACGAGCAACCTGTTTAATAGACAAACGCAGGCGGCGAAAAGTCTCACTCTTCGCTGAGAACAAGAGAGAAAAGGAGGCAGGCGAAAACAAGTCGGAAGCAAAGACGGATCAAGCTGCACGCTTCGCACTTGGAACTTTTGGTAAGTTTTCCAGCAAAACTGAATAATTTTTTATTACGCTCAAGCCACAAAGCACCGAAAGGATTGATTTTTTTAAATACTATTCCAGCAATTGAAACCAAATTTCAGCCCAAATTTATTTCCCGAAGCCGTGTCTGATTTTCAAAAGCGTTTTAGTACTGAAAAGGAATTTCCAGAAATTATGACTACAAAATTTATTGAAAGAAATAATTGAATTATTCCCAACGGAATTAATGAGACCATTTCATATGGGGAATAGTCGATGTGAGCTACAAAATTGTAGGCTGAGGAAAAGATCGGCCTTCGAAATTATTATCGGCCCTCGACACGACAGCAGCAATTTTAATGTTATCGCGTCGCGCTGGAAATAAATTTATTTTATTCGCGGCTCAATTTGGCGAGCAAAATAAATAAACTGATTCCGTTTCTCACAATCGGCCGCTTGAAACTTGAAATCCGCGATTACAAAAATATTTATCACTTTAATGTTAATAAAAATTTACATATGATCTAAATCCAGAGGAGAATACTTGCGATTGAAAAACCTTTTAATTTATTGCCGGTTTCGGCATCATCTTTAAAAAAGTTTCTCTAGGAAAACAAAACTCAGTAGGGTTTTGGCTAAGAATCGACTTTTGCTTGTTCCATCAGCCTGCAGTTGGAAAATTGCAGCAGCAAGCTAATGAGTTTGCGAGTGTCGATTGCAAAAGAGCACTCGCGGCGTCGCAACGATGGAAGAATGGGCTTCCTTTTTTCCCTCCACCTCTGGCCACATGAGAAAATTTCGAGAAAACCAATTTTCCCAAAGAGAATGTGCACTGCCATCATCAAAGCATTTTTTGTCATAAATATTTTTCTATAAAATTTATTAACATAGAATTTTGTGTTAAATTACTTCAGCGTAATAGGCAAACAATTAATTAATAAATAGATCAGTTGATTTTGTGCACCAGGGTTTTCTTCCTCCGTGCATCTTTATTAAAATATTCAAAATATTGGCTTGCGTGGGTAATTTAATTTGAGAATTTACTCTGTTTAAAAATTTGTTCTTCTCGTTGCGCATATTTAGGGACTGCATAAATATTATTTAAGATGAAATTCAACCAATTTAGCACGATTTATCTATTCAGGCGGTAAAAAGCTAGCTTTTGGCCTTTTTAAGGCAGAAGTAAAATTAATATTTTCTTTAAATTGAGTCGCTCTTTCGGTTGATAGAGAGCGAATAATCTGAGCGGCTGGCTGCCACTCAGTGATTGCAATAAAAAAGGCCGCTGACGTCAATTGCCGCGGAAGTGAGTGTCGCACTATGTTAAGCGTTCGAGTGCCGCAGCCGCGATCATTAAGTAATTGAGAAATTAAGAATCAATCGCCTTTTAAACCTAGAGGAGCAAAAATCAAGGCATCGCGTGTTCCTGATTAACGAAAAAAAAACTATTTTGGAGAATAATCGAGTTTTACCATTTTTTTTCCATTTATAAAAAGTCTCAACCACACGCTTTGAATTCTTGAAATTAATAAATGCCAAATAATAGTTTTTAAAGCAATTTTTAAGGTGAAAGGATTGCTAAATTTTCTTAATATTGATTCGCTGATTTGATTGGTAGAACACAATTTGAGCGGATGTTGAAAAATTGCGAAAAGTTGCACTAAAATCGATCTCAAAGGTCGTCAGTATTTCAATTTTTTTAGCTTGTTCTTAAATTCATTTTTAAAATTGATGTTTGTATTTTTAAGATTTTTCAAAAAAACCCTTGGGTTAATTTTTAAAAGCTGCTGCAACAAGAGAAGCAGAGCAGCCGAGAACCTATGCTGTTTGATTATTTTCTCGTCCAAATTAAATAAAGTGAATTAATAAAATGAATTAGGGGTCGGTAAGGGCGGCAAATCGCAGACAATGGCTAGACGTTGCTTTGGAAGGTGGTGTCCCTGAAGGTGGCACTCGGCCTCGCTTGGCTCTCAGCTCGTGGCGCGAGTCGGAGAAGCGGCACGACGCCACTGCTGTACCCGCGCGCATGCCACAGCACTGAAACACGAGTCAAAAATTTTAACCGAAACCAACTACAAACGAAATTTTTAAAAACAGCCTAACCTGACTCAGAGTATTTTAAGGAATATTTAAAAAAAAAGAATAGATATAAAATTCTGAACAATTAACAAATCAGGGTCTTAACCCTGATGAAGTCGGGGAATTGTTAGCTTGTAGTCGCTGGAGGTGCGCACCTGGTGCTTGGCGGCGACCTGGCCCTTTGGCTTGTGCTTGCGCGAAGGGTACGGTTTGCGGCCGCTCGACACCGACGCCTCGGAGGACGTGGTGGAGTCGCCTCCGAATCGGTGCCCATTGCAGGTTGTTCTTTGCTCTGCACCTTGTGTACCTCCTGATTCTTCCAATCAGGGTCAACCCTCGTCAGGTCAGCGACCTCCTCGCGCAAATAAATATTTTTTTCAGGGCCAATTTTTTATTTTCTTTCCAAATTGCCTTGTAAATCCGGTTTTTTGATTACTTAGAAAGTTTAAAATTTGTTTTGCTGGATAAAAACACCCTGAGATTAAACCCAAAAGATTTCAGATCTGTCACCTACGTTGTTAAGAAAAATTTAATTCAGTATAAATTTGTGAAAAATAATTTTTTTTCACCTCCACATGAAAAAAACCAGCGTTACTAAATTTTGAACCCTTTCAAATGAGGCCCGTAGATAATCAGGGGTCTAAAATGTCGTAGAAAGGTTAAAATGCACCCTGATATCAGGTTAATATTATTTCAAACCAACATTTAAAAATTGTTTAATTCTTCCTTATTTAAATAAAAATTTTCTCACCTGAAGACGGCCGCCTTTCCGACATCAACGACCTGGTCCTGAGGCTGGTCAATGGCCAACAACGTCCAGGGGAAAATCGCCAAATTGAGGGTGCAACAAATTAAGCTGAGCGACGACCGCAGCTGAAAAGTTCCCGCGTGTAATTGGCCAATTTTTAGCAGTGAATAATTTTTATTAGAACTGGAAATTTGGCAAAATTCGGCTGCGGAAACAGTTCACACACGACTCTTGGGTCTTGCCACCTGCCAACAAATTCTCTATCCATCTATTTTTTTCTCAGGGCATTTAATTTTCCTTAAAATAATTTCTTTTTTACCTTTCAGTTGGTACCCTGACGACCGCGAGCAATTGCTGCCGCGGTGATCAGCGGTTCTCCCTGGTGGCGCCAGGTCTTTTAAGAATCTCAAAGGTGCGTTTTACCCTGACCCTGAATTT
The DNA here is from genome assembly GCF_949628265.1 of Cloeon dipterum. Taxonomy (NCBI): domain Eukaryota; kingdom Metazoa; phylum Arthropoda; class Insecta; order Ephemeroptera; family Baetidae; genus Cloeon; species Cloeon dipterum. Next base: position 35,824,447 of record NC_088789.1, on the reverse strand, counting down.
CCATTTAATTTTAAAAAATAAAATTCACTTTCAGGTTCGTCTGGAGGATCGCGGAAAATATTTGTGCTGGCTGAAAAATTCGGCTGGCGAGGAGACGTTAAAATTGCAGGTGGCGCTGAGTACAGGGTCGACCCACGTGTCCAGCCTCAGCACCAGGTTATCGACGTCGGAGAGGCGGCCGTGTTCAGGACGTTCAGGTGACAATATTTTTTGGTAAAAATAAAAAAATGTCATTTTTGGCAATTTTTAAATTAGTATTTAAATCTAGTTGGTTTAATAACCTGATATCAGGGTGCATTTTAACCATTCTAAAATATTTAAGACCATAGTTTTTTCTAACAGACCCTTTGATAAGGGTTTAAATGTTTAAAAACACATTTGGTTCGAGTGAAAGCAAAAAATTTAATTTTTCACAATATTCAACTGTGAATAAAATTTTTTACAACAACCTGACAGGTTTGAAACCTAACGAGTTTCATCCCAGGGTGTTTTTATTTTGCAAAAATAATTTACATCTTTCTAAGTAACCGAGAACTGGATTTTTAAGGTGTTAAATTTGCCAAAATAGCGCAATTTGGAAAGAAAATTCAAAATCATCCCTTAATGTTTTTATTTATTTGCAGACACGTGGTTAGCTGTTGCGTGAGGAGCTCGCTGACCTGTCGAGGGTTGACCCTGACCGGCAGAAGCAGGAAGCAGCCTTTGGGCCCTCCGATCCGGCTCGACACGTCCTCAGCAGACAGACCTCCGGTCCGGCGGCCGCCTCGGCGAGACATTCGCGTTTTTGCTTCGCTTCTTTTGAATTATGTCGAAAAAACCGTGAGCGGATGTTGAACAAATCGCGAAAAGTTTCACTGGAATCGATCTCAGGGTGCGGTAACCTGTCAAAGGTCGTCAGTATATCAATTTTTTTGGCTATTTCTTAAATTTATTTTTAAAATTGGTGTTTTTAGATTTGAGATCTCTTTGATTACACACGTAATTAAATTTTAGATAATTTTCCAGCTAAAAACGCACATTTGTCATGTTTCAAGGAAGGAAATCACAAATTACAGCTAAAAATCCGGTTGTTAAATTGATCAATACAAATAAATACGTGTGTATTAAAGAATTTAGATAAAGGCTTCATTAATTACCATCGACTCTTTCAATGGGAACATAGCATGATTTTTAATTAATAAAAAAATAAACACTTCAAAGTTAGAGGTAACTGAATTTAATTTTCCTCTTTGAGTCTTTTTCAAAATAAAACTGCCAATTTCTAAGATTTGAGGCAATTTAAAATTAAATAGGTCAAATTTAAGTTTTTAAAATAAATCTTGATTATAAAAAATGAATAGAATGCCAAATCTCAGGCGAATGTGTAGGTTGCGGCTGCACCTTTGCCGCGGAAGAGAAAGACTAATTCGCTTTATTCGCCAACTGATGTGCCGAAACGATTCCTCCGCCTGGTAAACTTTTTGTTTTTTGTGCTAGGATTCTCAAATTTTGTTACAAATTCTAAAAATTCGTATAAAAAATCCCAAAACTGAAGCAGCCGCGAGAGGGAGTGTTGCAGCAGCGCAGCCGAGATGTTTGATTATTATTAATTAAAAGAATAGCGGATTGGCCGGGTTGATAAAATAAAGAAAATTCGAGATTTTTGACAGTACAAAATTGTATTTAAGTAGGGGAGGGGGTAGCGAACTCAGAGACAATGGCCGGACGTTGGTTTGGAAGGTGGTGTCCCTGTCGAGGTGAGAGAGGCGGCACTCGGCCTCGCTCGGCTTTCAGCTGCGAGTCGGAGAAGCGGCCCGACGCCCGTCTTCGCCAAGACACTGCAACACGAGTCCACAATTTAAATCGAAGCCACCTTCAAACCAGGTGAGGACATACATGGCGATAAAAACATCCTACCCTGACTCAGGAAATATAGAGGATTCGTTTGCAAAAATAATTAAATAAAAAGAGCTACAAATCAAATTTTGAACAATTTAAAAACTCTCAGGTCTTTACCCTGATGCCAGGTCGGGGAATTGTTAGCTTGTAGTGGCTGGAGGTGCGCACCTGACCCTTCAGCGAAGGGTACGACTTGCGGCCGCTCGACACTGACGTCTCCACCTCCGAGTCACTGCCCAGGGTGTCCTTTTCTCCACACCAATCAACGGCAACCCTCGGCAGGTCAGCGAGCTCCTCACGCAATGGCTACGCTCACGTGTCTGCAAATAAACAATTTTATTCAGGGTCATTATTTAATTTACTTTGTTTTGGCAATTTTAACACCTGATAAATCGAGATTTCGATCAGCTGGAGAAAACACCCTGATATTTAACCCCAAAAGTTTTCAGATCAAAAAAGGCTAGGAAAAAAATTTAATTCAGTTAAAATTTGAAATATTTTTTGGCCTCGAAATCAATCAAATTAGCGTTTTTAAACCCTTATAAAAGGGTCCCTGAGAAAAAGAGAGGCCTGATATTTTGTAAGGTGGTTAAATTTCACCCTGATACCAGGTTAAAATGATTTTAAACCAGCCAGATACGTTTATTTAACTAAAATATCAATTTTAAAAATGCCAAGATCGACATTTTATTAATATTTTATTATAATTTAAATGGAACTGTTCTCACCTGAACACGGCCGCCTTTCTGACGTCGACGACCTGATGCTGGGGCTGGTGGCATTGTCGGCGCCACCTGCACCGTCTCCTCGCCAGCAGAATTATTCACCGAGCACAAATAATACTCTCCGCGAACCTGAATTTTATTTCAAAAATTAAAATGTGGAAATTCAGGGTCAGGCTAAAACGCACCTTTTTTATTCTTAAAAGACCTGGCACCGCCAGGGAGAGCCGCTGATCACCGGTGGGTATTGCTCGCGGTCCTCAAGGCACCACCTGAAAGGTCAAAAGGTAATTATTTTATGGAAAAATTAAATTCCTTTGAGATTTAAACCTGGTAAAAATTGTAATGGTTCTCAAATTTTCCATTCATTTAAAAATAATCATTCCCTTGCTTCACTTTGCTTATAAATGTTAAAATTAACAAAATTTAAATAGATATCAAGGAAATGGAATTAAATTTAAAGAAATGTGCCCTTGAAATCCACAATTTTTAAATTCTAACCACACCGCAGATAATAAAAATTTCACCCAGCCCTGAATCAGTTTGAAGGTGCGCCCTGAAGGGTCGAAGGGCCCTTTAAATTTCCGCAGGTGCGAATTTAAGGTTTTTTTAATACCTTGGCGTTGTCATTGGCGCAGTTCTCGAGCGCCTTCTCGCACTTGCTCAACGTGTCGGCGCTCTTTTCCCGCAGCTTGCCGAGCGTGGCCTTGTCCGGCGGCGCCAACAGTGGCGCCGACGAGTGCAACAGCCGCTGCATCCCCGCCGATCCTGTGCAAAACGCGAGACGTAAACACAAACACGGGCTCGATCAGCTGCTCTGCTGGCCGTGAAGAAGAAAATAGAGCAGTGGGTGTGGCCGTGTGGGTGAGAGGTGCTGCCCTCGCGTGGCAACTGCGAGAATCATCTGCAGCTTGGCAAGAACTGTGACGTCATGCAATTCGAACACTTTGGGCGCGAAGACCACGTTTGTTTTCAATGGAGAAGGTGTCATGTTCGTGTCGATCGCGTCATTTTCTAACAATAAGAAGACGAGAAGTTAAAGGAGCGGTCGTAAAAATTAAATAAAAAAGGCAAGAATCGAACCATGCAACTTTCAAAGTAAATAAAAAATTACACAAATTTTCCTGAATGAAAATGGGCTTTGCTGAGTGAGAGATGGTAATAATTTTTGAATGGACTGGGAAGCGATTATCGGAGATGAGGAAACTTGATATTTGATCCAATTATTTTGATGCGAAATAAAAATTACCCGCTAAATGTTGGAAGTCGATTGGAAAAAATTTGACTAATAAGTGCCAAGGCCGCTTTTGCCTCTTATCTCGCTTATTTGTGTGCTCCGAGTGGAGATTGGCATTTGGCAGGAGAGAGAAAAATGAAGCGGCAGCTGGAATAAAAAGCAGCGACGAGAGGAGAGACGAAAAAAGGCCATTATTGCGCACTGTCGGGATAAATAAATTTAAACAAATTGTCATCAACGGACAGCTGGCTGGCAGTCCGAAAATCAACAAAAATCATCAATTCGTAGACTCCGAAGGGGGTGCTGATGCAGGGGATGAAGAACGAGCAGGGCAAACCCGATTTAAAAGCACTTTTCCCGACTCCGGACGGAATCGTTGCGTCGATGAGCAATTTTGTTTATTTTTCTTTGTCCGAGACTTCGAGAGTGACTGCGTGAGTGTCTTTTGTGCTTGAGGAGAAAAAATAAATCTCGCTATTTGATAAATAATTAATTTTAATAAACCTGAAAGCTTTGAATTGCACCTAAAAATAAATAAAACGAATTTTTAAGATGAAAATGAAATTTTAACAAAATGCCGATTAGCAAAAAGTGAAATGCGTCTACAACATGCAGTGTTCCCAGGCGGTCACCCATCCAAGTACTGACTGCACTCAATGTTGCTTAACTTCGGTGATCGGACGAGAACCGGTGTTTTCAACGTGATATGGTCGTAGACACCAACGCCTTGACAAGAAACGCTATATAATTTCATGAGATTATATTTATCTGATTAACCAACAGGTGGTAGGAGAATCGTAAAGCGCGGGCACCACAGCAATAACAATTATTACTGCTCCTTTTTAAATCAGAGCGGAATAATTAAAACTTAAGGGGATGAATAAAAATTTGTAGCCACAATAAGCGTACCAAATTTTCGAATATTTTTAAGTTGAGTTGATTTGTGGAAATGAGAGGTCGCGTTCGGCTGCGATTGCACGACCGCGTTTCCCGCGCCTGGCTAGCTCCGACGCCATCTAGCCAGACGCGGGAAATTCGCCGTGTGCAAAAAAACAAAAGAGGCAGTCACGCCAGCCGGCGAGGTGGACCACATCTTCAAGAAAGTAGTGCCAGATTAAAGTTCGAAAAGGAGTGCCCTGACGCCCGAAATGCAGTCCCAGTAGCAGGTAGGGTTCTGAATTGTGGTAAAACACCCAGCGCTCCCCCTGTCGCCACCCAAAAACCCCGAAAAAGGCCCCCAAAGTGCGGCGGCGTCAGCCGCATGGCGCGGGGTGAAGTGAGTCCCGCGTGACATCGAGTTATTTTTGTATTCAGAGGCAAATTGCCGACCTGATATTTAAGTTCCTATGTAATGTCAAGTTGCATAACCATGTAGCGCGAGTCTGGGCCGTAGAAATGGTCAAATAAAAATCGATTTTTAATATCGATGTTTTTTCAGACGACATTTATCGATTTTTTGTAGCTTTACATTGGTTATATAGGACGATATTTTAACATCGATATTTTTCAGACGATATATATCGATTTATATCGATAGTCAAAAACATTTGGTGGCGTCAACTCGCTGCGAAAGTCTAACTATTAATGCTCGTGAGCAGCAGGCGTTGAAAGTCTCACTTCTCACTCATCGACAGACACTGATAGCGTTTGGGTTTTGAGTGCCGCAGCCGCGATCAAAAGTAAGTGAGAAAATAATAATTAATCGCCCTTTAAACGTAGAGGAGCTAAATTCTCGACATCGGTGAATTTTTCCGATTCAGTTCGGAGCGAAAAGAAAATTTATTTTGGAGATTAATCGAGTTTTACCGAAATTAAGACTTTTTAAACAGTGTCACCATGACGCGTAAAATTTTTAAATTAATAAATATCGCCAATTGATATTGCTTTCGCGACAATTCTTATTGTAAAAGGAGGTGTAAATTGCTAAAAATGAGTTTGTAAAAAATGCGACCAGAGCTGAAGTCTGTGCGAGCGGAGGCAAAGCTAATTAATTTCCTCTCGAACCACACATGCAACAAGAAAAGGCAATTTAATTACATTTTTATTGCTGATTTTTATTATTCAATTGGTATAAGCTTAGTTTTGGATGCAGAAGGATTGTGTTTGTGGGTCAACAGAAATATTTATTTGCTCAATTGTGATGTGCGCCATACATTACAAAAAAGGGCCAGATGTGGATGGATAAAAATGCTAAAATTAGAGTTCTTTAGCCTTGTTACAAGCCTGTTTTGCAAATTTGCAAAAAGCTTTAGGCATGAGTTGGTTTGCAAAAATGAGAGGGCGCGCGTGTGGCTGCGAGTTCTTTCCGGGTCGTGTTTTTTATTTGTACGAGGCGCCGCGAGAGGGAAAGAAGCTGCTTTGCTAGAGCCCACTCGCGCGCAGCCTCTGTTTGCACACTCGACGGACAAACGCGAGCAGCGATAAAAAGCAAGAGAGATAAGGAGGCAGGCGCACGCGAAAGTCAAAAGCGATCAGAGCAAAAAATCAGCCAAATCAGAAGGAAAGGACGGACCTTTTTCACTCGGCACTCTTGTTAAGTTTTCCAACACTCGCTACTCAACTACTTGCCGGATCAGAAAGCACCAAAAAAAGCAAATTTTAAATTCCTGCACATGAAAAAAATGGTGGCTAAATATATTTTCCGAAGCTGTGTGATTCCTTAATACCGTTTTATTTACAAAACAGGAAATTTGTGTGAAAAAAAATAATTTGAGAACTTATTTCAGCCATTAATTAATTAATTTATCTCACCAATTAACCTACTGAAAATAGAATCTTTGCTAAAGAAGAAAAAAGTTTCACATTCTCAACTTTTCACCAGGTTTCTAAATAAGTTTAAAAAATTTGAGGCAACAATGTACTATATTAAAGCTCTTTTGATATTCTTTGTGTGGCATTGGCTCCTCATTAGGATTTTCTCTTTTAATCTCTTAAGAGATTAAAAGTACCCCAAGAAAATCAATTTCTAATTTAAAAACTAAACTTGAGACGTAAAATAATGAATTTTATGTAAGCGCAATTATTTAGGCCACATTCAAATAAACTTAAAAATTGCCCTTTTAGTCCGTGCAGCCGGAGAAACGTTTTCTCTCAGAGCCCGTCCGCACGTTCGAACTGAAGAGAGACTCATTTGCCTGCTTTAATTATATTTTATGCGTGATTTTTATAATTCAATTGGTCTAAGCTTAGTTTCGATACACAAAAGGTTGTGTTTGAGAGCGAGCAGAAATATTTATTGCACCACGCGTTAAACCAAAGGGTTAAACAGGCAAAGAATGATATTATTTAGAATTAATCAATTTATGAGCAGTTAAGAAGAGCGCAAATCCTCTTTATAGTGGTGGTTATTTTCTGCATGGAAAAAAGTGAGAGGGCCTCTGAGAATATGCTTGGCAACAGAGGAAAAAGTCTACGTCTGGGTCACTGCCAGCGCCATTTGAATGTTAGTTATTTTTTGTCAGGCTGGGCCAACAAATAAATTAAGCAGACTGTGTTTTAAATCAAAATATTATCAGTATAATTAAAAGAATTAGATGGCCAATATTGATATTATATGCGAAACAAACTACTTGAAATTAAGCGCAGAGTAGCCCTTTGCATCCGCCGTTCTAAAAAAAAAAAACATCCACCGGCACCGCATTTAAGAGAGGCGCAAAAAGCGCAGGAGAGAGAAGCAACACTTTCCTTGCGGGGCCTCTCGTCTGCTCTGCTCTTCCTCTTGCAAATCGCGAGCAAATTGGAAACTGAGACTATTTTCATTGCAATTATTGGTGTTGCCTGATCAACAATTTCTTTTCTCTAAAAATTAACTCGCGCATACTGAAATTGTGCAGAATGTGTAATTAAAAAGCACGCGTCCATGTTCAAGGAGAGACAAGCGATCGGCAGATTTTTAAATTTAAATTTATTCTGCCAAAATGAGGTTAAAAAGTTCTTTAATTAACAAGGAAAATCATTTTCCAGCCTTCAGATTTGAAATTCCTGACAAAAACCTTTCAAAAGCCGGCCGGAAACTCAGAACCAACAGATCCTCTTCGCCAAGTCAGAGTTCAACCTAAAATTAAAAAAAAAACGGGGAGTGCTTTCCCGTTGGCCGCCGCGACCATTGCGTTCTCATTGACACAGCTGGAAAGAAAATGAATTAGAAATGCAGCCAGATTTGCACTCGCAGTCGACTTATTCGCTCCGTCACACAGTCAGAAATAAATAAATAAAGTTTTATCGCTGCTGCGACGTCAATTGGAGCAATCGCCGCCATGTCCGCGCTTCGCCTCTCATTAATTATTGTTTAACATCAAATTGATCCGCTTTATCTCTACAAAATTCGGCTGCAGAAACGCTTCTAGCACAAATCTCTGCTGTTGCTTCCTGAAATTAGATTTTAAAATGTGAATAATCGAGTTGAAAATTATTTGACGGAACACAATCAGTTTGTAAAAAATGCGGCTCGAGCCACATATTTCCTTTAGAGCCATTTTCGGCGGACGTGCGGAGAAAAGAAAAGAAAAAAGGAATCGATGCATACATTTGGAATTTTAATTGTGGAGGAACAATAAGGCCGGCCGAGTGGCACCAACAATCCTGTTTTTCACGACACTTTTCAGCCCCTGGCCAAGAAAATCAGCTCGTGAATATTTTTGGCTCTTCACAAATTATTAATTGCAAACTGGGGGTTCACTTGGAGGGCTGGCAAATTTAGAAAGAAGAATTGGTCTCGGTTTCCGCGGCTCTCCTGCAGCTCTTCCGCGGAGAAATTATCGCGAATTGAAGCCGCAGCTGTTCGCTTCCACAGGGAGAGTTTTTTGTCTTTGCAATTCGTGTCGCGTCAATTTTTTGCCTTCCTCGCAATATTTGCACTTGTCTATTATTTTTAAGCAAGGAGAGCACATTTCATTTCATCTGTGAGAAATGCTTGTTATATATCAATCGACACAGCAGGTAATTTACTCGCGCAATCCGCCAAAATCCGACTGCAACTCGCTTTTATCACTTCTCCTCTCTTAAAAAAATGGCTAGAAACACCCTTTGCTGCTCTTGCCACCTGAGATGAACTTTAAAATGTAAAAAATAGAGTTGAAAATTGTTTGGCCTATCACAAAAATCGGCCACTTTTTATGTTTCACTTAGAACCGCAGAGTTCGGATGCAAACAGGCAAAGGGACGCTCTTTTAAAGAGGTTAAGACTGTCCCAGCGGAATAAATAAAAAAAAATGCGAGTCCTTTTTTCCGGCGGCTTGGTTTTTTATTGAGACGAGGCGCCGCGAGAGGGAAGTTGCTCGGCCACGAAACAATTGAGGCAGCGATGAAAAGCCTCGCTCTTCGAATAAAATAAGTCGCGAGCGAGCGAGAGCAAAACCAGATGGAACCTTTCTCGCTCGGCACTTTTTGTAAGTTTTCCAGCACTAGAATTATTTTTATTCACGCAGAGCCAGAAAGCGCCGAAACGATCGAATTTTAGTATTCTCGCAATTCACCAGTTGCATAAATCCAAAGTGTTCGAAGCCGCCAACAGATGGTGCCACCGTAGACTTTCGATTTTAAGGCACTTCCGCTGCGATTTCAGACTCAATCTAGCTACTGTGCATTCTTCAATTAATTTGCTATTTTTGATATTCGCGGTTCAATTTGAGGAGGAAAAATATGAACTGATTTCGCTTTTGAACTACTTGAACAGAGGAGTGTTAGATAATTACTACGATGAAATTAATTTCAATCTGCGATGCCAAAAATATTAATCACGTTTAAATAATTTGAGGCAAAAAATGATGTTAAGTGTTGATCTGAAATTTACTTGATTTCAAATCCCGAGATTAAAAAAAACCACCTGTTATGCCATCAGCTCCCTCTATTAGAAAGACTTGAATAAAATTTATGTAAATCTTTAATTATTATTAATTCTGAAAAGATATTTTAATAACTTGGTGTTGAAATTTCATCGCAATAGAAAGTCCCTCGCAATGCACGCCGCAGATGATATCTTTTCCTCTCGCATTGATAAGGAATTTTCAATAGAGTCAAAGCAGTGGGAGATCGAGAATTGCAGTAATTATTAATTAAGCACTCGCCAATTAGTTTTTCTGCGCACTTTGGGAAACAAATATTTAATGAATGTGTTGTAAATTAGGCAATAATTGTGATTCCCATAACGTGGATATTATCCCCTTGTCCATTTATTTCTAATAATTCGCGCCGCGCGAACTACGAGTGTAAAATAATGCAGCAAAAAGGAAAAGAGTGCCGGAGAGACTGCCCGCCTGAGCTGCGAGCGAAATATGTGTGCCACGAGGAAAGTGTTGCGACCTCTCGCACCAAAGTCAGTCAGTCACCCATTAGCCACTGTCCGCCGACTTTTTGCGCTAAAAGGACCCGGCAAATTATTGGAGCGGCTGACGTGCTTGATGGCCCAAAACGCAATTAAATTAGATTTATATTCTTATATTCACTGCTCTGTCTCGGAAATGGGAAAAACACTTTGCGCACGATTCTCGCTGCTCTTGCCGGCTGAGATTAATTTGTTTTAAACAATCAAGTTGAAAATTATTTGATGGATCACAATCAGCATTTCAGTTTGTAAAAAATGCGGCCAGAGCTGAGGTCGTGCGAGCGGAGGAAAGGCAAATTATTTTTTCTCTCAAGCCAAATTTGGCGGACGTGGAGCTGCTTTTCAACAAGAAAAGAAAAGAGAAACGGGAATCGGTGCTCTCATCGTCTCATTACATTTTATTGCTGGTTTTATTATCTGGTCGCTTTTTATTTTTAATTAAAACCAGAGTTTGTTTAAACAGACAAAGAGATGAACTTTTAAAAAGGTTTTAGGATCGTCGCCGCGGATTGATTGAAAAAAGCATCTGATGGGGATTGAAAAAAGGTCAAATTGTAGTCCAAGTCAAAAGGCAGCTTCAGAGGTTGAGCCGATGAGTTAATTTGCGGATATGAGAAGCAGCGTGCGGCTGCGAGGGCATTAACCGCGGCTTGTGTGTCGAGTTTTTTATTGAGACGAGGCGGCGAGAGAGGGCAGCTGGATGCTCCCTTTGCCGCACACTCACGCGAAGCCTCCCATTGTCAGTCAGAGGCGAAAAGTCTCACTCTTCGCTCAGTTAGAGCGAGAGAGAAAAGGAGGCAGCGACGCACATGAGTCGCGAGCGCGAGAGCAAAACCGGAAGGAAAGACGGACGAGCAGCACTCTCGATCAGCACTCTTTGTAAGTTTTCCAACACTCATAACTATTTGCCGGGTCAGAATTATTTCTAATTACGCACAGTCGGCAAGCACCAAAAGGTTTGATTTTTCAATTTCTGCACTTTAAACAAACTTTCGGCTAAAATTTGTTTTCCGAAGCCGTGCGTGATTTTTAAAAGCGTTGCAGTATTTTAAAGGAATTTTAAATCAGAAATTATAATTTGAAAATACATTGCTGCCGCCACTCATTGTTTTAACTACTGAAGATAAACTTTTTGCAAAAAGGTGACATATTTCACATTCTCAATTTTTCACCAAACTTTTCTACATTTTGAAAACCTTTCTGGTATTGTCAATTATTTGCATCGCGATTAGTTAGACTTTGCATATCGAGAAAGTCTAACTTGCAAAATTGCTCGGCCGAGAGAAGCATCGCTGGCCTTGGAAACATTATCTGCGGCCGTGCCGTCGCCGCAGGAAAGTCGAAAGAGGGGGAAGCATTCAATTTATTCGCGGCTCGTTTTAAAGAACAAAATATGCGAACAGATTTTGCTTTTTTTTATTCCAGCCCCTTCAAACGGTAGCACCTTACCTAATTTAATGAAATTAATTTAAATCTGCGAAGGGCAAAATATTAATCGCACGTATAAATATTTCAGGCAATAATTTTGATCCGAAATTACTTGATTTAAAAATCCCGAGAGCTAAAAAACTTTTCATTTGCCACCTGCTTTGCAATGAGCTCCTTGCATTAAAGAGACTTTCAAAAATTGGATTCATCTTGAGCTATTAACACTCAATATATTAAGATCCGCTGTTTTCGCAGAGTCCGCAATTAAAAAAAAATAGAAATGCCAGATTTGCGCCGAAGGGACAGATTCCTCAGTTTTTGCGCCGGCCGCCTTAATCACAAACACGCCCAACTTGAAATAATCAAGTAGGACTTTTTGTTGGTTGCAGTGATGTTAATTGGAGCAATCGCTGCCGCGTGCCCGCCCGCGCGTCGCGACTCTCACATCAACGAATCAAAATTAATATTTAAGATTAAATATTTTTCTCTAAAAGCGGTTAAAATCAAGCCTTGCTCTTTTTAGAATTGAGTCGCTGTTTCGATTTAACCTAATCTGAGGGGCTGCCAGCACTCGGCCCAAGGTTCAGGTTCAGGTGCAGAGGTCACCGAAACCAAGCCGGCCGTAGGTTCACAGCACTTAACTCCTCTGTCGCACTCTCGCCTCTCACAGGGCGCGTGCCGTTTGTGACGTCATTCACAACTGGGGGGCGATTTGGGCCACTTTGGCTCCGAACATTTGGGTTTCATTGGTGCCGAAAAATCAGCAAAAATTCTAGTTTTTTGGTTTATTAATCTTGCTAGCGATTTCGGCCAAAAACACGTCTATTAGACCCCGGAAGATAATGCACCAGACGCACATACCCCGGCTTCACCAATTTTTAGAGAAACCAAATGTGTTTTAATAAATAAAATAAAAAAAAATAGGAGGAGAGCAGCTTGATGTATAAGGCAATTTTTGGATTTAATAGGAGTTTCAATTTTTCGACCATCCGCTCGGAGTTTCTCCTATACCCTGAAACCAAGGAAAAAAATTCCACCCGACCTATGGCCAACTACCCCTGAGATATGCCTTTGAACGCGGCGTAGCAATGCCCCGTCAGGCCTCTTTAACACAAATTAATAATTTTTGCCTTATTAGTAACATATTAGCTCCGGCGCTATGGGTCCGATTGAGCAAACTCCGATCGAACGGTAATACTTAATCGACCCAATTAAAGCCCGTGTGACCCTTCCAGCCCCACGGGCTGGTTAAACTGCGTAAAATCTGTTTTAATTTTTAATTTTTGGCCCCGATTAGCCCAAATGAGCCTCAAAATATGCGCGGTTTTGTTTCCAAATTCGGTCGATTCGTTTTTCGGGGTTGGTAATGGCGATCTATCAACCTCCGTGCATAACTTCCCCTTTCAGATGCGAGCAAAAGCCCTTTTTTCGATTGTAGCTACGGGCAAATCGCTGCCTTCGGCGGCGACAATAAAGGAGTTGAATTTCGCTAAAAAGAAACTATATCTCTACAACGAATTCTCCTATTTTGAATGTTTTTTTTTCAGATTGAGCTGCAGCTTTAATTTTGGAGTGGCTGTCGTGTTGCAAGCTTCCGCGAATCAAAAGAAAGAGGCTCACTCCAGATCCAGATGGCGAAGGTAACTGTGAAATTTTAATTTTCGTTAAAACGGTAAGTTTCAATGAACGACCTACACAAAATTAGGGACAGAAACCAATTCATCTCCCTCGATGACGACGCACGTCACATCGACTCGGTGGCTGCATGAATCCTCATCCATTTTAATTTTTCCTTTTTCTTGATAATATTATTATTTAATAGTCTAACAATGAGATGTGACTGTTGTGTGTATTAAAGATTGTCATTGTTTGACAGCATGTGTACACACAAAAATGAAGGTTAGAAAAACGTTTTTACAAGAGCGAAAAGAACGAGCCAGGGTTTAATCATTTTGAACTGAGTAGTATTTTAAGTATTCAGGTGTAAAAAGTCAGAAAAAGCGGCCACATTCAAAGACTAACCGGGCCTTTTCAAATTGCTACAAGTGCCGTTCTTAAAAATGAATTAGCCATTTCATTTGGAATTTATTTAAAATTCACTTCACAGAAAAGGAAGATAGAGAAACATCAAACTATGGATGAGATGGAGGAGATTTTAAGACAAGGTAATTTTTTCCTAACTAATTTTGAACCTAACGGCAAATCACCCATTTTCCAGGTGAGGCTCAAGGTCATCCAAAAGGTCCAGCGAATCTTGGTTTCTTTCAGTTCGAATCAGGCAAAGGAAATGCAGACAAGTAAATTTTCTTATCTATTAAACGCCATTTAGTTTAAATCAACTTTTCTTTGCAGCGTGTTCGTTCTTGTCGTCCATTACGATTTCCAAAACACGACGAAATTACGAAACTGTGATGCGCGAGACGTTGAGAAACTGGAAACGACCTTTGGAAAGAACCGGAACTGTAATTTCCGCAGCCTTTATAGACCGAAAAAGGAAATTGTGCTCGATCTTCTCGGCAGCCAGGAAAAGCTCTTGCGGTTTTTCTCCTCAAAAGGTTAGCAATAATCGAATCTACAAATCGTCACATCCGGTTTTAATTATTTTAATTTCAATTCAGACAAAATCCCGTCGGTTTTCGAGCTGTACTTCCTCTCTCACGGCAACGAAAATGGAGTCATCTACACTGATTACTGGAGCAAGACACTCAGTGATTTTATTTCCTTCACGACAGAAGACGTTTTCAACTCCCTGAAAAAACTGCATGGATTCGAGAAAAGCTTGAAGTTTGTCAACTTTGGCGTAAGTTTGCTGTAGCATAACTAAAAATGCAATTAATCAAAGCAAAATTCCACAGCCGTGTAGGGGAAATCTAGACGACGCAAAATTCGACCGAAAAAAGGATTACAAGGACTACGAAAACAAAAACTCTTGCCGAATCACGTCGGCTCCTGAAATGCCCAACACAGTCATCGTTTATTCAACAGTCGAGAGTAAAATTTCACGGAAATCACTAAATAAATAGCATTTATAAGTTATCGTCTTTCAGCAACCATGGCTAACACAAGTGAACGCGGTTCCTCGTTCGTGAACAGCATGTGCGATGTCTTGAGCCAGATCAACGAGGATAAGCCTTTGTTGTTATTCCTCACGTCAGTCCAGCACAAAATGCACAAAGCGTCTATCGCCGGACCGGACTTCGCAACAAACCTTCATCTTGGTCAGACGCCAGAGGTCAAAATGTTCTCATCAGACACAAGCTTTTCCTTCTCAAGGTAATTTTGGTATCCTCGAAAAATTAAATAAGAAACGTATTGGTTTCTAGGTCATTGATAGCTGCAACATCTGTTTCAAGAACTGATTCGCGCATGGAAAAAGCAGCAACAATCACGTCAACGTCTGAATTTTTCTCTTGGAAGTCGGACGAAGGACAAAACATCCGAGGGCGGCGAGCCTTCATCTTTTATGAACAGCAAACAAGAGAAGTTGAAGAAATGGAAAAAGCTCTGCGGCAAAACTTGGATTTTGATACAAGACTTTGGAAGTGGAAAAAAGAATCTTTGGACGTTTATTTCAATCAAGGTTTAGTATTACAAGAACCAAAAAAGATGCACACTTGCAAACGTTTGACTTTGTAGTTCGCGAGATGGAGCATGACGTCGGCTGCGTTTTGACTTGCATTTTCGGCCAAGTGAGCGAAAAAGAAGAAGTTTGCGTGCTTGTGAACGGAGAAGAAAAACCAATTGCCGACATTTTACACGGATTTATCGGCCCGAAAAATGACAAACTGATCGGAAAGCCGAAAATCTTTTTCATCGTTGACCAAAAGGCGCAGGAATGCGATTCTGTGAGCTCCATTGTTCTCTTTTGTTCAATATTTTTTATTCTTGGTTCGATTTTAGCACAATTCATCAAAGAGCCAATTTGAGGTGTCCTCAACGAACCACAGCGGCTGGCTTGTCATGATTTTGAAGGACAAAGGTAGCGCCCAATTCGTTCATTTTTTAACTTAATGGTTAATCCAACACGGTTTATTTCGCAGACTTACTGGAGCAATTGATCGGAATCTTTAAAGGAGATGAGCTGAAAAAAGGGAGAAGTTTGCAAGAGCTTTTAGTGCCACTGCTTTCAACTGGAACTAAAAAAGAGTTAACTCTGCTTAACTCGACGCTTCAGTACTTACTTGATTTTCCCGACTGGCCGAGGACTTTCGTAAAACCAGATTTGAAGTTTAGAGACAACAGGAAAAAGATTTGCTTCGAGGATCTGATCGGAGAGGCGAAAATGTTGCGAGAAAACCAGGTTTGGCTGTTGAGTTCGGTGGCTGGCGCAGGAAAAACGACCGTTCTCAAAGAAATCGCTTTCCAAATCGGAAAATCGGATCAAGACGCGAGAGTTTTGAATATCTCCTTAAATAAAAACTTTAAAACATTAACAAAACCTCGAGTGGATGCAGTCGAATTTCTAGCAAAAACCACAGGGAATTCCTCTGAAGACATAAAAAATTGGATTGCTCAGAAAAAAGTAGTCGTCTTCCTGGACGGTTTCGACGAAACTTGTCCGCACAGCAGGGACAAAGCTCTCGGAATAGTGAGGGCTTTGAAAGAAAAAAGAGTTCCACTCTGCGTGGCAACGAGACCGCACGAAGCGAAAGTGATCGAGAAAACGGTTGGCAACGCTACACTTGTTGAAATAGAGCCATTCGATGAAGCAAAGCAAATCGAGTTTCTGCAGTCTGTGACCGATATGAACGAGGAAGAAATCAAAAGAGTACTTCATGCCGTCAAGCAAATAGGCCTTTCAAGAAGCTCTATATATCCATATTACGGGGACAATATCCTGGTTAAATCTGGTGGAAATCAGAACACGATTCTGGTCAACCCGCTGCACCTGTCGTTAGTTGCTCAGAGCAGCAGCGAAGGAAATTTATTCCAAATTTACGACAAAGTGGTGAGGAAGAAGGTACAAAAGGGTTTGGAGAGGAAATATGGCTGCAAACAAGTGGAAGACGATAGTATTGACAAAGAACTGATCCCTCTTCTGTTGATCGCGTTTCGCTATATGAAAAACGAGCCGCTTGTCGGACCTGGAGTGACGAGAGAAGATTTGGCGAAGATGAACGACTATGGAGTCGCAACCGTGGAGCAAGAAAGGGTCACTTTCCTCCACCAGACATTTGCAGAATTCCTCGCCGCCCAACAGTTTTTGAAAAACGTGGAAGAGTCAGGCAATTTTGATTTTGAATTTATTGGCAAATGGGATATGGAAGAGGTCAGAAAGTTTGTCGATCTTTTCTACTCGACTTTGGAAAAGGAGGAAGAGATCGAGTTCCCCACGGAAATAAAAGTGCCCGAGGAAAATTCAAACAAGTCTGCTCTGTTTCTGATTCATGTTTGCAAGAAAAACCTCAAGCATATTTTTAAAGTGCTGAAGCCACACATTACTTTTTGTGACGAGCAAATGGAAAAATATTCCCTTCCCTGGGATGATGATGATGGAGAACTTGGTTGTATAAAACACTCTTCTTCCATTTGCGTGAATTACGCTATTACATTGCTGGTCTATTCGATAAGAAGCGAAGAAATCGCCACGGAGCTGTTGAAAATGAACGTCATCGATTCACGAACCTTGGAAGAATACATTAATGTAGTCCTCACAGAAATCGCCTGTTACAACGCAATCTCCGTGTTCAACCAGCTAAAAGAGACTTTCCCCAACTTCGTCGAGCTGCTCAGAAAATCAAGTTCCAACGCCGGCGCCGGTTTCACAGCGGTAGCTAATGATAACGATGAGATTCTCGAATTGTTGCTGGAAAACGGATTCGGCAAAGATAATTTAAAACGTTTTATGTATGGACGCACCCTTTACCTTGCTTGCCAAGAGGGGAGACTCAAGTGCGTTAAAATTCTCCTCAAACACGGCGCCAAACAAGCCTTTTGTGACGATGAAATTTGGGATCCTTTGAACGTAGCTGTGAAGTACGGCCACCTGGATATTGTCAAGCTTTTCGTGGAGGAGGAAATTAGCGGATCGGCCCGAGATGAGGTGACGCTTGAGGCAAATATTTTTCAGACAGTGAAGGAGTACAATGGCGATTTCAACGCTTTCCACCATGCCATCTCTTACAGAAAAAAGGATATAGCTGAGTACCTGCTCTCAAAAAGTCCAGCCTTGAAACACATCCCGACAGAAAAGGAGAAAAAGAGTCCTTTGCAGCTGGCTGTGGACCGCCGATTCGGAGAGTTCCTGGTCTGGCTGGCGAGAGAAGTCGGCGACGACCTGAGTTCTTTCATTCCGAGCGGCGAGCGACAAGATTGGACCTTTAAAGATCACTTCTACTACGATCACTTCCGGCTGCTGCGAGGCGACCTGACGGAAACGGACGAGCGAGGCAAAACCCTTCTCCACTTGGCCGCTCAGCACGGAAATTTGCATTTCGTCCGCGAGTTCATCACGAAAGGCGCCGACGTGGCTGCCAAAGACGCCAACGGATGGAACGCCTTGCACTTCGCCTGCAGCTACGCCGATTTCATTTACAGGCACGACAATTCAGAAGTGGTCAGACTCGTGCACTTAACTAACCCTCGACTAGTGAAGCAAACGACAAATAAAGAAGAAACTGCACTGCACATTTTGGTGAGCAACAGTTTCGAACGCTTATCTTCCAGCAGTTATAGATGGTCAGGCACAAAAACTTTTCACTTCCTTGTGTATGAAGCAGGGGTGGACTTGGAAGCCAGGGACAGCAAAGGCCGCACGGCAGAGGACGTGGCCAATGATTTACACCGTGATACTTATTGGAGACATTTAAGTGAAAAAGATATTTCAGGCAGAAGTGGAAGGTTTAGGATAAGAGGAAATTTGGTAACCAGTGACTTTGAATGAGTTAATGAAATGAAATATCATATATTATCTCGGAAAAATTAATAAATTCATTTATTTGATAAAAAGTTTGTTTTCTGGTTTTTTATTCTGGCGTTACCCTATATCCGTTATTTCCAATTATATTTTATGTCAGGGATTTGATCATCAAATGCGGCTTCTTAAAATTAAAAAGAAATAGAATTTAGCATAGCAGGCCACAAAAATGCAATCAAACTTGTGATCATTTAATGCTTGCGAGAATTTTCAATTTCCCTATTTCGGGCCTCTTGACGGAATACTTTCAAAAGGTTCAAAACTAAACCTCCGCGCCAATGTGGTTTCGAAGCAGACGGAAAAGCTTGCCGTGGCGGCGGCTCCTGCGCTTTGAAGCGACACGCCCTGGCCGCCGCCGCTCGTCACCTTTGCTACTACGTCGATGACAAACTTTTTCCTTGACAGACTTTACTCATTTCGCAAAACATAGATTCTTTCCACTTCTTGTTTCTGTCAATTTGAAATGTTAATGACTTACGAGGTTTTTCCGGTTTTCCACTCGCAGAGATGTGCAACGTGAACGCCCGGCCGTTCTTTCAGTTAAAATTCGGTCGTTTGTCGGATGGCCTCCTGATTGGACAGGTGTTGGAATCGACCTTTTACCTGGGCCACCCTACCGACCTTTATCAGGGTGCCCCGACCTGACATCCTATCCCAGGCCGCATTTTAATGCTTTTTCGTCAGCCTCACCTGTCACCATCCTTCCTCAGGTCGCACCACCTGAGCACTGCTTTTTCGCGGGGTGCGGGAAAAATACCGACCTCGATTTGTCGATTCGGCAGGGAATTAGCGGGAAAGTAGCGCAAAAAGCTTTGGCCTTTTCAGCAAATTTGTACCTTCGCCTTGAAACTTCCATTCTTTTGGGCGAGGTCGCCATTTTCTTATTTTCAAACAGGTTTAAATTCAAAATTTTATCCAGGCAAGTGAGGGCTCGTACAAAAACTCGTGCTCGGCTTTGAAGAGCGCGAAAAATGTGCGTAATTTTTATTTTTATTGATACGAATCAAAATTATTGGGCTTATGTGATTTTAAGTCTTCATTAACGGATTTTTAAAAGGCGGCGAAAAGTTGGGAAAGTGCGGGAAGAATTAACTTTTTTTGCTGCAATTTTGATCTTTTTCCCTTGTGGTTTGGCTTGGCGTTCGAAATTCAGTTTTTTTCAGGGCTGAGCAAGGACAACTGGATGGCGGGGCAGGTGGGCGTGGTGCCACCCGAGGCCACGCCCCTTTCCCTCGCCAATGTCTCCACCCGCGAATCGACAGAAACCGCAGCCACTAATTTGTCGTCGCAATTGCAGCACATTTTTCGACTTCTCTCTTCCACAACTTTATTTTAAATCTCCTTCGGCCTTCCTTGCTCAGGTCGAATGCCCTGAGTTTCTTATTTAGGCTTTTTGACAGAATTTTCACGATTTTGGCTCGTTGAACCACATTGCAAAATAAAAAAGACGATTATAAATCTGTGGAGGCTCCAAGTACATTTCGATCAAATTAAATAGCCCCGTTGGAAGCCGATTGTAAGTAAAAAACAGAATATTTAAAAAAGGTAAACACTCACCTGGAATTATGGCTCCGAAACGACGTCTCCGCGGCTGAAAACAAGAAATAACCTTATCAAAACACAATACTTTTCATCGCTTCACAGGCACCGCATTCGCCAAAAGATGTAAAAATTAAATTAATTGTTGAAATCGACTATGGGACTAATACTTGAATGTAATTAAAACTGATAAGCTTCGTTTCATGTAATTTTACCGAATAATTGTACCAGAATTCATTTTATAAGCCTTCCTGTCATTCATATATTAATTTTATAAATAAAAATATAATTGTACAAAAAAATGTGCGATTTTTTGTTCATTCTGCAAATTTAGAAATCCTTTTGCAGCGTTCAACTAGCTGGACACTCGGTTTTCAAATTTCCATGAAAATCCCACAGGAGGAAACATTTCTCCGTTTTTTGAGCTCGCAAAGAAGAGCGCGCGAGCCTTTTTGCTTTTTTCGCTCTCACCGCACGAGAGAAAAGAATCTCTTTCTGGCCGCATTTCATCCGCTTTTCTTTTGGCCTTCTCATTTCCTCGTAATTCTGAATTAATAATTAATCAATGAATAGCAACTTTGTTTCCAAGTTCCAACTACTGATTGAAAATTGACAAAATGAATGGAAAAAGCCGAGCGAAAGAGGAATGTACAAAAAAATAATAAATTTGTTTAAGGAGGAAAGTCTAGCATTAAATTTTAATCTCGCTTCGAAGGTCCAAGCGAACAGGAAGTGCCGTCAAGCTCATGTTCACCAACCCTCAAAAAATTTTAATTAAAAATCAGAAAGGCAATGCTCGCATGCAGGGGGTTGATAATTTCGATTTTAATCCCTGCGCGCAAGATTAAATGATTTATTTTACACTGTCAAGCATAAAAAAATATAAATTACTCAACGAGAACGTGTTGCCTTCACGATTACTTCAAATGAGAGTTTGGTATCCCCGTAAAATCATTATTTATTTAAAAAATCGCAGCTGCTGGTTGGCCTGGTGGCTACAATTGGACCTCGCGGGCACCAACATTGGAGTGGACAGCGTCAACAGGTAAGGCTGGTGCCCCGACACAGCGACCTTTCGAAGGTGTGGAGAGGATCGAGAGCCCTGCTGCGTTCTCGACAGGAATGGCGCAGATTCCCTCAAACACCTGCGCCTCAATCACAAAAACTGTGCCAATTTGTTTGCGTAGCCTAAATAAAATTCTTCAAACTCGAAGAAGAAATAAATTGTGATATTGAAGTTATAAGTTTGTCGCGATATTCAATCTATTTAATTGTGTGCGGCCTCTCTCGATTTTTAGAGATTAATCGCCTTCCAACCGGCACGATTTATGCAACTTATATTTGGTTAGAGTCGTCGAAACGCAATTAGCAAAAATTTAACCGCTGCAGGTCTCTATTTTCTATAGAGGGCTAAATGAATTGCTACACAGCTAGATTAATCTAACAGAAAATATCATTTGAGAATTAATTTTGGCTCGCTTGAAGAGTTGCTCCAACTTGCATATTTTCTTTACACGAATATTTCTTCTTTTTCGTCTCAGGTCGTTTTCGGTGCGGCACTTTGCGGCCAGAAGCGTCACTACTCGACGCGGAAAGGCGAAGCAAGCCACTTTGCGTTGCCGCTGCTCATTTTTCGTGAGACGAGAGGCAATTCGGCTCGCATCTGCTGCAGCATCCAAAATTCCAAACACCGCATCTCCGCGCTCGCTCTCTCTCCCGATTGAAAGCGAGAGACGCTTCGTTCGCGACACTGGCAATTGATTACAAAGCAACACTTTTTGTCCGACTCAAAATTAGGCGTGGGCGGCCAAGCTAGTGCCAAATCAGAGCGATTTTTGAGTGTTTTAAAATATCTTCAAAACCCGCCAAAGTCTTGGAAACATTCGAAAAGACGTGAATTTTTAACAATTTTATCAAAATATTTGTAGAAAATATTGTAAAAATTTAAAACTGGAAATGCTGATGGCGAAATTACCGTGGCTAAGAAGCATTGAGTGCAGTCAGTCAGTAATTATTATTTAATTATTTTGGCATGCTCTACCTTCAAAGGCGGTAAAAAGCTAGCCTTCGAGCGGCTGCCACTCGTTGTTTTGCACTAAAAAAAAGGGCGCTGACGTCCACTCGCCGCGAAAGTCGCACAACATTGTGAGCAGCAGGCGCAGAAAATCTCAAATTCACAGTCGGACATGAAATAGCGTTTGGATTTCTTTGCCGCCATCATGAGTGAGATTTGTCGCAATTTTAACTTAAGAGGAACTAAATTCAAGGCATCGGTGAGTCTTCCACATTCAATTCGCATCGAAAAGAAATAATTCTATTTTACAGATTATTCAAGTTTTACCAAAATCAAATTAATTTATAAAAATTCTCACCCTTGCTCAAAATAAATAAATTGTTACGATCGATTCTCCAATTTGGAGCATTTTTATTTATTTTATTATTATTTTTCAATTATTAACACAGTTTGGATGCAGAAGGTTGGTTTGAGTAAGGAGCAATGTTTATTTGCTTCATTGGGACGCGTGCACCGGGGCGAACAAAGGGTGAAACACGCAAAGAGATGCTCTTTTAAAGAAGTCAGCATAGTCACAGCAGAATAATTAGAAAAAGGAACTCACGGGGATGGATAAAAAAGCTCAAATTGGAGTTGAAGCCTGAGAAATGTAGAAAAAGCTTCATGTTCAGCGGGGTTGAGTTGGTTTGCGAAAATGAGCGGTCGCGTTCGGCTACGAGTGTTTTTTTTTATTTAGAAGAGGCGCCGAGAGAGGGAAAAGCTAATCGAAAACCACACGCACTCACGAGCAGCCTGTTTGATAGACAAACGCAGGCGGCGATAAAAAGTCTCAGACTCTCCGCTGAGAGCAAGAGAGAAAAGGAGGCAGGCGAAAACAAGTCGGAAGCAAAGACGGATCGAGCTGCACCCTTCGCACTCGGCACTTTTGGTAAGTTTTCCAGCAAAACTGAATTATTTTTAATTACGCACAGCCTCAAAGCACCAAAAGGATTGATTTTTTAAATATTATTCCAGCAATTGAAACAAAATTTCAGCCCAAATTTTTTTCCCGAAGCCGTGTCTGATTTTCAAAAGCGTTTTACAAATGAAAAGGAATTTCCAGAAATTATAACTTCAAAATTTATTGAAAGAAATTATTGAATTATTCCCAACGGAATTAATGAGACCATTTCATATGGAGAATATTCGATGTGAGCTACGAAATTGTAGGATGAGGAAAAGATCGGCCTTCGAAAGTATCATCGGCGCTCGACACGACAGCAGCAATTTTAATGTCATTGCGTCGCGCTGGAAATAAATTTATTTTATTCGCGGCTCAACTTGGCGAGCAAAATAAATAAACTGATTCCGTTTCTCACAATCAGCCGCTTGAAATTCGCGATTACAAAAATATTTATCACTTTAACGTTAATAAAAATTTACATATTTTCTAAATCCAGTGGATAATTTTTGCGATTTAAAAAACTTTAATTTATTGCCGGTTTTGCCATCATCTTTAAAAAAGTTTCTCTAGGAAAATAAAAACAAAACTCAGTAGGGTTTTGGCTAAGAATCGCCTTTTGCTTGTTCCATCAGCCTGCAGTTGGAAAATTGCAGCAGCAAGCTAATGAGTTTGCGAGTGTCGATTGAAAAAGAGCACTCGCGGCGTCGCAACGATGGAAGAATGGGCTTCCTTTTTTCCCTCCACCTCTGGCCACATGAGAAAATTTCGAGAAAACCAATTTTCCCAAAGAGAATGTGCACTGCCATCATCAAAGCATTTTGTTCATCAATATTTTTCTATAAAATTTATTAATATAAAAATTTGTGTTAAATTACCTTAGCGTAATAGGCAAACAATTAACTAATAATAGATCAGTTGATTTTTTTGCACCAGGGTTTTCTTCCTCCGTGAATCTTTATTAAATATTCGAAATATTGGCTCGCGTGGGTAATTTAATTTGAGAATTTACACTATTTAAAAATTTGTTCCTCTCGTTGCGCATTTAGGGACTGCATAAATATTATTTAAGATGACATTCAACCAATTTAGCACGATTTATCTATTCAGGCGGTAAAAAGCTAGCTTTTGGCCTTTTTAAGGCAGAAGTACAATTAATATTTGTTTAAATTGAGTCGCTCTTTCGGTTGATAGAGCCGATAATCAGAGCGGCTGGCTGCCACTCAGTGATTGCAATAAAAAAGGCCGCTGACGTCAAATTGCCGCGGAAGTGTGTGTCGCACTCACAGTCCCGTTTGAGTGCCGCAGCCGCGATCATATAATTGCAAGTAAGTGAAAAAACATAAATTTATCGCATTTTTTAGCTAGAGGAGCATCATAGCTCGAGGCATCGCGTATTCCCGATAGCGAAAAGGAAACCTAGTTTGGAGGATAATCGAGTTTTACCATTTTTTTCTATTTATAAAAAGTCTCAACCACACGCTTTGAATTCTTGAAATTAATAAATGCCAAAAATAGTTTCTAAAGCAATTTTTAAGGTGCAAGGATCAATAGCTAAATTTTCTAAATATTGATTCGCTGTTTTGATTGGTAGAACACAATCTGAGCAGCTGCCACTTGTTCTTGGCAAAAATTTGTGCAAAAAATTCTGCAAATTTAAGTATTTTTGTTCAGATTCTGTAGACACATTATAATTTAGCAGCGGCTTTCGTACTGTGTGCCTCCGCGTATTTAAATTAGAGTAATTTTAATCATATTTTTACTGCTTTTGTCTCTAGAAAATTGGAAAAACAAACGGCTGCAAAAGCACTTGGCGCACGATTCGCTGCTGAGATTATTTTTCCGGTTTCTTTTTCAATTATCAACATAATTTGCACGCAGAAGGTTGAGTTTGAGCAAGGAGGAATATTAGTTTGCTCAAGCTGGACGTGCGCCGTGCTGAACAAAGGGTTAAAAAGGCAAACAAATGCTTTTTTAAAAAGATCAGCATAGTCGCAGCGCAATAATTACAAAAAAGAACAGAAAAAGATGGATAAAAAAGCTCAAATTGGAGTCCTAGCCTTGTTATAAGCCCGTGAAATTTACAAAAAGCTTCAGGTTGAGCGGGGTTCAGTTGGTTTGCAAAAATGAGAGATCGCGCGTGCGGCTGCGGGTTGCGAGTGCTTTCCGGCCTTTGTGTTTCTTATTTGGACGAGGTGCCGAGAGAGGGAAAGAAGAAGCTGCTCGATCGGCCACCGCATGCACACTTCACGCGCAGCCTCTTTGCCACTCGACGGACAAAAACGCAGGCCAGGCAGCGATGGAAACTCTAACTCTTCGCTGAATGTGAGAGCAAGAGAGAAAAAGAAGTCGAAAACGAGAGCAACACTTTTTTAATCAGCGGATTTGTTTAGTTTTCCAGCACTCACTACTCAACTATTTACCGGATCTGAATTATTTGTAATTACGCACAACCACAGAGAGCACCGAAAGGATCGACTTTTTAAATTCCTCAAATTGAAACAAATCGTTGCCCAAACTTATTTTCCGAAGATGAGGCATTTTTAAAACCGTTTGTACTTACTGCCAATAATATCTTAATCGCTGCATGTCGTCGCTGATTCACTTAATCAAGATGGACGCTTTACACGAGACGAAAAAGACTCCCACTTTTCTTTCACTACATTTTAGATAATTAGTAAAATGTATCTTGCTCAAATAATTATTTTACAAAAATGTGTGGAAAATCAGCCATAAAATCAAAATTGAGTTTGAAATTTCAATTAAGAAAATAATTAAATTGAAGATGATGCAAATTTAAAGTTTCGCCGGTAATCCAAAGATTTTATCCACTTTTCGTGTCTGCAAACTGTTGACTTTTATTTTTACACTGCACATTGATGTGAACAAATAAATTGGTTAATTAGAGGAAACAAAATAAACATGTGTGCGAATGAATTTTGAAAGACGGATTACAGCCTGTGGAAAGCATTCCTTTTTTCCCAAATTTCTCGTAATTAAATTAAAGTATCAGAAGTGCATTTATCACAGAGCACGCGGAAGCATGGAGATTTGCTGCAATTTTGGTCTCTCTGCTTTGTGGTTCGGCTCGGCGATCAAAATTGAGTGCTTTTCGGGGCTGATTGTGAGCAAAGACAACTGGACGCTCAAGTAGAACTACTGGACACGGCTGGGCCAGGTGGGCGTGGTGCAGCCCAGGGCCGCGCCCCCTACCCTTCGAAGACGCCAGCCCCCAGAGAGCCCTGCCTCCACCTGCAAACCTAGAGAAACCAATCAGAGACAGAAACTGCAGCCACAGAAACAGAAATGTCGTCGCCTGCCAGGTTTGAATTGAACGAAGTTTCAAATTAATTCATAAAAAATAATATAATACGTAATAAAATAAATAATTGCATGCCTAGACTCTATTTAATTTAAAAAAATATTGCAAGAATCTTATGCCTAGCTCGAAATGTTCGTCCAACTGCATATTTTCCCTTTTTCTGTCGTGGGTCGTGCTCTCTCACAATCAGTGCGGCGCTTTGCCCGGCCGGAGCGTCAAAGTTGCGCTTTTTTTCTCGCACAACTCACCGCGGATCCCCAAAAGGCAGCAGGCCACTTTGCGTTGCGGCTGCTCATTTTTTCGCTAGACGAAAGAGTGAATTCGCGTGGCATCTGCGGTGCAGCATCCAAACAAATAATCCTCGTTATCGCTCGCTCGCACTTTTTCGCTCTCTGGAGTAAGCGAGAGAGCAAACAACTCCATAATTCAAAGCTATCAATATTTATACTGTTTACACATTTAGATTTTTTCTCTCACTTGGGCGTCACCGACCAAACCATTGACAATAAAGAGACAAAGAGAGATTTTTAATATTCAAACCAGTGAAATAATTAAACAAAACAATTTTATTGACTTAAAAATTGCATTTCTTTGATTTTTACAATTTAATTGCGTTCGGTTGCATTAATAAACCATGAGTTTTTAAATTGGCGAGCCAGGTGGATTTATTAAATATTTAAAGAAAATATTGCATTCAAAAATTAAGGTGGAAATGAGAGCTGGAGGCCAAATTACAACATTATACACTAATATACGAGGCCGGGACGTTGAATATCCCAATCGAAGTAAAAAGCACAGAAAAATGATTATTAGTAAGTTCCAATTTTCACGTTGAGATTTCCATTAATTTCAATGATTTTTTGAGTTTTCAATCGAAATATGCTAGGTTGAAAGAAATAAGATCGATTTCAGGGTTTCACCGGTCAGCCAAATACACGACATTTTCTGCCCCAAAAAGAATACGTCAATAAATGCTCTCTGTTATTGTAAAATAGCGATAAATACGAGAGATTAGTGTGTGCAACTCAAACATTGCAGCGCCAGATAAAGGTGCCTTTTGGGGAAGGGAGTTTTGCTCGTTCGAATCCTTATCAATTTGCGGCTATCACTCACGCGAGACGCACGTCTTTTAGTGTGCCTCTCTCGCTTCTCGTCGAGCACACCGCTCGCGCATCCGGTTTATCTCTTGCCAAGCCCGTGTTTTGTGCCCTTTTATCAATTGGCCATTTATTGGTGAACCACCAGCAGGGCCGGTTATTTTACCCTAATTCAAGCCAAAACGCCCGCTTGGAGCCTGGCTACGGCATCGTAGAGGTCGCAGTGACCTACCAGGTCAACTCGCGGTCACACCGCGAGGGCGGAAAACCACCCACTCGACGGGGGAGGAAACACGGAGCACCCATCCGCACGCCAACGCGAATGCTTGATTCTGAATCTGAGTGGTAAGTGCATTTTGCGTGAGTCAAGTCGCGCGCTGATCAATTCAATATATTATTTTTCTTTCTTTTCATTTAATAATAAACATACACGGCCTGATTTTTTAAACCATTTATTAAAAATATCGTTCGTCGCTTTCCATCGTTATCTATCAGTTTTATTTTCTTTTTGTCCCATTACCTAGCTAATAATCCATTCATGGAAAGTTTTAATTTTGAGAAGTCAAATTTCAAACAGATGGAGACCTCTGTGAACCCTTGAAAATTCCAGATATAAATAATTTTTCTGTTAGACGCATATTTGAGATTAAAATAATCGTCCTCTGGTCTCGCATCCCTCTATTGAATGCTTTAAACTCACAAATTTAATTTAAACTAAATTAAGAAAAACCCCAAAAGGCAAGAGGCCACTTTGCGGCTGCTCATTTTTTCGTGAATCAATAAGAGCAGATATGAGAGGGTCAATTCGCCTGGCATCTGGTGCACAAACTAAACGTCGCCTCCATTTTTTCTAGGAAATGGCGATCCAATTGGGTTTATTAAATATTCATAGAAAATGTGGTGAAAATTGAAATTTGGAAATTTTCAAAATTATTTGGACAAATGGAGAGACCGCTGTGTCTTTTGTAGCGAGCCATACGTGAAAAGTCCAACTTTGCATCACATTTTGCCATCACTTATTTAGAGTAATTTCACTGCAGCTGCACTTCTCCTCTCATAATCGAATGAATGCCTTCCTCTTCAATCGCCGCACCTCTTGAACGCGACGCGATCAATCCAAATGTTTGACTTTCGTGCGGTGATTTCAATGGCCAGCATTATTTGCTCTTACGCCGCACCCGTTTTAAGTTGGACTTTTCACTATAAAAGGCCGCAAAAAAGTCTCCCTCTGCTCGTGAGCAGCAGGCGCCGAAAGTCTCCCTTCTCACTCGCAATGTCAGATACTGATAACGTTTTGGTGCCGCTGCCGTGATAATAATTGTGAAAAGAACAATCAATCGCTTATTTTGACCTCGATAGGAACAAAATTTAAGGTGTCGGTGAGATTTCCCGATTCGAATCAAAATCAATCTATTTTAATGTTTACCATATTAAAATTTTTTCATTTATAAATAGTTTCACCCTCACGGTTTAAAATTTAAAACAAGCGGGCCCCGTGGGGCCAAACTTTTGGCCGGGGGTGCTCGAAGGGTGGTGTATCCCCCCAACCACCAAAAGTCTCAACAGTAAACGCGCACCCCTTGATTTTACCCTCCCTGTCTTTAGTCGAGACGTGAGAAAAAATCCTGAAAAATTCCGACGGGAAGCTGAAAATCTCGAAAACATGTTGCTTTCAATGCTAATCAAATGGAAGATGGGGAAAAAATGTATTTTTTTCAAACTTCCAACCCTTATTAACTTAATTAAGCTATTTTCGAAGCTATTTTGGAAAACTTGGTGCCAAAAGACGAGCAATATAGGGCGTTTAAAACCGGACCTTCCGCGTCTCTGAGGAATTCCCGTAAAAGACGGTTATTCGATTTGGCAATATACATATTATCGTGTTCAGAACCTATCCAATCATTCAATTCTTCAAATAAATGAATGAACTAGGTGCAAAAAGACGTGGAAAATATGGAGCCGATTTTTAAACTATCGATCCTGATTATTTGATATCCCTTTTAGGAGGTACTTAGGTTTAAAAATTTGCACTAAGTGAGTTATTTTCTCCACCGGCCAATTTCGGATTTCCGCAGTTCGTTTGACGCGTCGTTGCAAGCTCTTTCGGACCCTCAGTGCTTGTGCCCTTGAAGCAAAAACCCTGCCCATAAATAAAAGCAATTTTCAAAAATTCACCCGGAGCTCAAATGAGGCTCCAGGAGGCTTCTTCCTTAAGGAGAGGACTCGCAATATGCCAAAGTGTTTTAGTTTAGGTTGCGGGTGTTAATTTTTTCAAAATGTTAAGAAGCAGGCTAACGGGAGGTTTTTTTAATAATCTTTAGCCCTGAATTTTTACAACGCTGCTGAGAACGCGGAGTAGCAAGGGCCCTACGGACCCCGCAAACACGAACAATACAAAAAAACAGAAAATTGATATAGTTCCGGCCCATTGGGACCAAACGAGCCAAACCGAGATTGAAAAAAGCACATAAATTCTACGTTGAACGGTACTTGATGGACCCTATTAAAGTCCATGGGGCACTCCGGGACCCACAAAATGCGAAAAACGGATATAATTTTTTGCGGGGCCCCATTGGCCCCAATGGACTGCAATGAGTCTCGAAAGTTGCGGTTCGGCGAGAGGCATCGATTCGTTTTTCAAGGGTTAAAATGGTGATTATTCAACCCCCGTAAAAGACCTCCCCTAGGATGCGAGCTCTTTCACCGCGGCACGCGTAAAAGGACAATTTAAGGAACTCACAATGAATTAAAATAATACGTGATGCCAATTTAAGGCTTTCAAGGTAACCTGTGAAATCCACTCGTGCAGAGCTCTAGTCGTGTCCCTTTATAATGTTTGCTCCTCAAAAATATGAGACTGTTGTGTGTTGGGATTGCCATTATTGTTTGACGCAAAATGAAGTTGGGAAAAACGTTTCTGTAAGCAAGAGAGGAACAAGCCAGGGCGTAATTATTTTGAACGGAGTAGAATTTCAAATGTCTGGCATAGACATCTGATTGTGAGCCAGCTGCACAGCGCCAGCCAGGAGCCAGCCATCCATAATTTGGAACATTATCAGGTTTTATCACGAGCCCAATGTTTCATTTTCGCATTCACATGCCCCGAGTTAAAAATTTTCACGCCGTTTTTCTATTTCATGGATATTTTCCTGAAGTAGTTCATACTCAAAAAGTCGATTGTCTTATAAAGCCGCATCATAAGTTTTTATTCAATGCAGTGGGTTTTTTTTTGAAAATACGTGAATTTTTGAGCCCTGCTTAAAAAGCACTATAGCTAGCTGCAAGCCAGCCGCCAGCCGAGCCGACGAAATTTTGACGGCTCGGCGCCGCAAAGCCAGCCGCTGGGCGCTGATCAAAGTGTCCTTTATTTTAATAATTGATCCTAAAATTGAAAGGCCGAGCGCGCCTTCACGTGCTGCTGATGGAAGGAACACTAAAGCAATATATTTTTCTGCTTCAATAAATAATAAATATAAAAAAGTGAAAGCGAAGCAAAATCCAAACTGACTCAGATGTCAACTGCAGGCGTCACAGAAACGGAACATTGGTCCGATTCCAGGACTTTCAGGGCCTTTACGAAACATATTCTTTCTGTTATAAACACAATTCATAAAAATTAATAACCCTTTTATGGAATATTTAAAATTTAAATTACATTTAAAATTCCACAGAAAAGGAAGAAAGCTAAGCATCGAACTATGGACGAGATGGAAAAGATTTTAAGACAAGGTAAACTTTTACAGCTCGCTAAAAAATGTCTCTAACCTAACGGCAAATCACCGATTTTCCAGGTGAGGCTCAAGGTCGACCAAGAGGTCCAGCGGATCTTGGTTTCTTTCAGTTTGAATCAGGAAAACAAAACGCAGACAAGTAAATTTTCTTATTTAGTAAAAGCCATATCGTTTTAAACGTAATTTCTTTAAAGCGTGTTTGTTCTTCTCATCCATTACCGCAATTTCGAAAAGTGGAACAAATTTCGAAACTGTGACGCACCAGACGTGGAGAACCTGAAAACGACCTTTGGAAAGAACCGGAACTGCTATTTCCGCAACCTTTATAGACCAGAAAAGGAAATTTTGCTCGATCTTCTCGGCAGCCAGGAAAAGCTCTTGCGTTATTTCTCCTCAAAAGGTGTGCAATAATTAAATTCATATTTCGTCAAATCCGGTTTTCATAATTTCCATTGTCCTTTAGACATTCCGTCGGTTTTCGTGCTCTTTTTCCTCTCTCACGGCAACGAAAATGGAGTCATCTACACTGATCACTGGAGCGAACAACAGAAAGATTTTATTTCCTTCACGACAGAAGACGTTTTCAACTCTCTGAAAAAACTGGATGGATTTGAGAAATGTTTGAAGCTTGTCAACTTTGGCGTAAGTTTGCGGTCGAAATTGCTACAAGACGAAATAATAAAAGTAAAAATTGAACAGCCGTGTAGGGGAAATCTAGATGACGCAAAGTTCGACCGAAAAGAGGATTACAAGAGCTACAACAACCAAAATTCTTGCCGAATCACTTATTCGGCTCCTGATTTACCTAACACAGTCATCGTTTATTCAACAGTCGAAAGTAAAATTTAACTTCATAAATTATTTACAGAATAAACCATTTCAATGATCTCGTGTTACAGCAACCATGGCTAACACAAGTGAACGCGGTTCGTGGTTTGTGAACAGCATGTGCGATGTCTTGAGCCAGATCAACGAGGATAAGCCTTTGTTGTTATTCCTCACGTCAGTGCAGCACAAAGTGCACAAAGCATCTATCGCTGGACCTGACTTCGCAACAAACCTTCATCTTGGTCAGACGCCAGAGGTCAAAATGTTCCCCTTAGACACAAGTTTTTTCTTCTCAAGGTGATTTAGATTATATCAAAAAATTAAATAAAAATCGTGTTCGTTTCCAGGGCATTGAATGCTGCAAAACCTGTTTCAAGAAATGATTCACTCATGGAAAAAGCAGCAACAATCACGTCAACGTCTGAATCTTTTCCTTGGAAGTCACGCGAGGGAAAAAATATCAGAGGTCGGCGCGCCTTCATCTTTTACGAACGGCAAACGTTAGAAGTTCAAGATATGGAAAAAGCTCTGCGGCAGAACTTGGATTTTGATACAAGACTTTGGAAATTGAATGATGATTCTTTGAAACTGTATATCACACAAGGTATATAACAAGAACAAAAATTTAGCATTATCTAAGCATTTAACTTTGTAGTTAGCAAGATGGAGCATGATGTTGGCTGCGTTGTGACTTGCATTTTCGGCCAAGTGAGCGTAAACAAAGAGACAAAAGAAGTTTGCGTGCTTGTGAACGGAAGAGAAATTCCAATTACCGACATTTTGCATGGATTTATCGGCCCGAAAAATGACAGATTGATCGGAAAGCCCAAGATATTTTTCATCATTGACCAAAAGGCGATGGAAAGCGACAACGTGAGCTCCTTATAAATTCCTATTATTCTATAAATTTTAATCTTGGTTCGATTTTAGCTCAAATCATCAAAGAGCAAATTTGAGGTGTTTTCAACGAATCACAGCGGCTGGCTTGTCATGATTTTGAAGGACAAAGGTAGCGCCCAATTAGTTCATTTTTTAACTTAAAGGTTAATCCAACACGGTTTATTTCGCAGACTTGCTGGAGCAATTGATCGGAATCTTCAAAGGAGATGAGCTGAAAAAAGGGAGAAGTTTGCAAGAGCTTTTAGTACTTACAACTGGTACTAAAAAAGAATTAACTCTGCTAAACTCGACGCTTCAGTACTTACTTGATTTTCCCGACTGGCCGAGGACATTCGTGAAACCAGATTTCAAGCTTACAGTGAGAGGCAACAGGAAAAAGATTTGCTTCGAGGATCTGATCGGAGAGGCGAAAATGTTGCGAGAAAACCAGGTTTGGCTGTTGAGTTCGGTCGCCGGCGCCGGAAAATCGACAGTTCTCAAAGAAATCGCTTTCCAAATCGGAAAATCGGATCAAGACGCGAGAGTTTTGAATATCTCATTAAATAAAAACTTTAAAACATTAACAAAACCTCGAGTGGATGCAGTCGAATTTCTAGCCAAAACCACAGGGAATTCCTCTGAAGACATAAAAAATTGGATTGCTCAGAAAAAAGTAGTCGTCTTCCTGGACGGTTTCGACGAGATTTGTCCGCACAGCAGGGACAAAGCTCTCGGAATATTGAGGGCTTTGAAAGAAAAAAGAGTTCCACTCTGCGTGGCAACGAGACCGCACGAAGCGAAAGTGATCGAGGCAACGATTAAAAACGCTACACTTGTTGAAATAGAGCCATTCGACGAAGCAAAGCAAATCGAGTTTCTGCGGTTAGAGACCAATAACAACGAGGAAGAAATCAAGAGAGTTCTTCACGCCGTCCAACAAATAGGCCTTTCAAGTCGTAGAGATGAGGACACGATTCTGGTCAACCCCCTGCACCTGTCGTTAGTAGCTCAGTGCAGCGGCGAAGGAAATTTATTCCAAATTTACGACAAGGTGGTGATGAAGAAGGTACAACTGTGTTTGGAAAGGGAAAATGACGGAAATAAAGTGGCACAGAGGAAGATTGACAACGCCCTGAACCTTCTGCGGTTGATCGCTTTCCGCTTCATGAAAAACGAGGAACTTGTCGGACCTGAAGTGACGAAAAAGGATTTGGCGAAGATGAACAACTATGGAGTCGCAATCGTGGAGCAAGAAAAGGTCACTTTCCTCCACCAGACATTTGCAGAATTCCTCGCCGCCCAACAGTTTTTGAAAAACGTGGGAGAGTCGGGCAATTTTGATTTTGAATTTATTGGCCAATGGTATAGGGAAGAGGTCAGAAAGTTTGTCGATCTTTTCTACTCGACTTTGGAAAACGAAGAAGAGATCGAGATTTACACGCAAATAAAAGTGCCCGAGGAAATTTCAAACAAATCTGTTCTGTTTCTGAATCACGTTTGCAAGGAAAACCTCAAGCATATTTTTAAAGTGCTGAAGCCACACATTACTTTTTGTGACGAGCAAATGGAAAAATATTCCTTTTACCGGGATAATAGAGAACTTGGTTGTACAAAACACCGTTCTTCCATTTGCGTTAATTACGCTATTAAATTGCTGGTCAAAGCGATAAGAAGCGAAGAAATCTTCACCGAGCTGTTGGAAATGAACGCCATCGATTCACGAACCTTGGAAAATAATATGGATGATGTACTCATAGAAATCGCCTGTTACAACGCAACCTCCGTGTTCAACCAGCTAAAAGAGACTTTCCCCAACTTCGTCGAGCTGCTCAGAAAATCAAGTATCAGCGACGTCGCCGGTTGCATAGCGGTTCATTATGATAACGATGAGATTCTCGAATTGATGCTGGAAAACGGATTCGGCAAAGATTTTTTAGAACATTTTATGTATGGACGCACCCTTTTCATTGCTTGCAGAGAGGGGAAACTCAAGTACGTTAAAATTCTCCTCAAACACGGCGCCAAACAAGCCATTGATATAGCCTTTAGCATTCCCCAAAGGATTTGTGACCCTTTGAACGTAGCTGTGGAATATGGCCACCTGGACATTGTCAAGCTTTTCGTGGAGGAAGAAATTAGCGGTTTTCCCCGAGATAAAGTGACGCTTGAGGCAGATATTTTTCAGACAGACAAGGAGAATGCGGTCAAGCAATACAATCGAGAGTTCATTGGCGAGGAAAGTGACGGTTTCAACGCTTTCCATTATGCCGTCTATTACAGAGAAAAGGAAATTGCCGAGTACCTGCTCTCAAAGAGTCCAGATTTGAAACACATCAGGACAGGAGAGGGGAAGAGTCCTTTGAAGCTGGCTGTGGACCACAGAAACGGAGAATTTGTGCTCTGGCTGGCGAGAGAAATCGGCGATGACCTGAGTTCTTTCATTCCAAGAGGCGAGACACAAAGTTGGACCGAACACGATCACTTCATCTACGACCACTTCCTGCTGCTGCGAGGCGACCTGACGGAAAAGGACGAGCGAGGTAAAACTCTTCTCCACTGCGCCGCCCAGCACGGACATTTGCAACTCGTCCGCGAGTTCATCGCGAAAGGTGCCAACGTGACTGCCAAAGACGCCAACGGATGGAACGCCTTGCACTTCGCCTGCACCTTCATCGATTTCATTAACAGGCACGACAATTCAGAAGTGGTCAAACTCCTGCACCTAACTAACCCTCAACTGGTGAAGGAAACGACAAATAAAGGAGAAACTGCACTGCACATTTTGGTGAACAACAACTTCAAACGCTTATCTTCCAACAGTTATACATGGTCAGGCAGAAAACCTTTCCGTTTCCTTGTGTATGAAGCAGGGGTGGACTTGGAAGCCAGGGACAGCAAAGGCCTCACGGCAGAGGACGTGGCCAATGATAAAGACCGTGGTTATTGGGGACATTTAAGTGAAGAAGATGAAGATTATTCAGGCAGAATTTATAGGTATAGGATAAGAGAAAATTGGGAATCCTGTAGCTCTAAATGAGTTAATTAAAGGAAATATCATACATTATCACGGAAAAAAAATAAATTCACTTATTTCATCAAAAATTTTGTGCTTTCACGTTTTTTATTCTGGCGTTTCCCTATATCCGTTATTTTCAATTATATTTTATGTCAGTGATTTGATCATCATCAAATGCGGCTTCTAAATAGTAAAAAAATAATAAAATTTAGCATAGCAGGCCATAAAATTGCAAAATCAATCTTTTGATCATATTTTAATGCGAGACTTTTCGATTTCTTTGTTTCTGGCCTCTTGCCGGAATTCTTTTAAAAGGCTCAAAACTAGTTCCGCGCCAATGTGTTGTTTAACCAAACGGAAAAACCTGCCGTGGCGGCGGCTTCTGCGCTTTGAAGCGACACGCCCTGGCCGCCGCCGCTCGTCACCTTTGCCACTACGTCGATGACAGACTTTACTCATTTCGGAAAACAGATTCTTTCCACTTCTTTTGTTTCTATAAATTTTAAATCCTAAAGATTGCTGTGAACAAATTGGAGGCTTTTCGGTTTTTGCACTCGCGGAGATGTGCAACGTGAACGCCCGGCCGTTCTTTCAGTTAAAATTCGGTCGTTTGTCGGATGGCCTCCTGATTGGACAGGTGTTTGAATCGACCTTTTACCTGGGACACCCCACCGACCTTTATCAGGTTGCCCCGACCTGGCATCCTTTCCCAGGCCGCATTTTACAGCTTTTTCAGTAATCGTACATTTTTCAGCCCCTCTTAACACCGTCCTTCCTCAGGTCGCACTCCCTGAGGATTTTTCCAGCTCCTCCGAGTTCCAAAACGCTCTCATCTTGTGCGCATTTCGCCCTTGCGGAGAGCTGCATCAACACGTTTGGCTCGAATGAAGGAAAATGACACATTCCAGGGCACATTGGAAGCAGAGAGCGTGCAGTTTTGCTGAAATTCGGGTCTTTTTCATTTGTGGTTCGGCTTGGCGTTCGAAATTCATCGAGGGCTTAGCAAGAACAACTGGATGGCGGGGCAGGTGGGCGTGGTGTCGCCCGAGGCCACGCCCCCTTTCACTCGCCAATGCCTGCACCTGCGAATCGACAGAAACCGCAGCCACTAATTTGTCGTCGCAATTGCAGCACATTTTTCAACTTCTCTCTTCCACAACTTTATTTTAAATCTCCTTCGGCCTTCCTTGCTCAGGTCGAATGCCCTGAGTTTCTTATTTAGGCAGTTTTTATCAGAATTTTCACGATTTTGGCTCGTTGTACCACATTGCAAAATAATAAAGACGATTTTAAATCTGTGGAGGCTCCAAGCACATTTTGATCAAATTGGCCATCGCCGTTGGAGGCCGATTGTAAGTAAAAAACAGAATATTTAAAAAAGATAAACACTCACCTGGAATTATGGCTCCGAAACGACGTCTCCGCGGCTGAAAACAAGAAATAACCTTATCAAAACACAATACTTTGCAACGCTTCACAGGCACCACATTCGCGAAAAGATGTAAAAATTAAATTAACTGTTGAAATCGACTAGGACTAATACTAAAATGTAATTAAAACTGATAAGCTTCGTTTCGTGTAATTTTACCGAATAATTGAACCAGAATTTTTTTTATAAGCCTTCCTGTCATTCAAATATTAATTTTATAAATAAAAATATAATTGTACAAAAAAATGTGCGATTTTTTGTTCACTATACAAATTTAGAAATCCTTTTGCAGCGTTCAACTAGCTGGTCATTCGGTTTTCAAATTTGCATGAAAATCCGACAGGAGGAAACATTTCTCCGTTTTTTGAGCTCGCAAAGAAGAGCGCGCGAGCCTTTTTGCTTTTTCCACTCTCACCGCACGAGAGAAAAGAATCTCCTTCTGGCCGCAATTTCATCCGCTTTTCTTTTGGTCTTCTCATTCCCTGATAATTCTGAATTAATAATTAATTAATTAATGAATAGCAACTTTGTTTCCAACT
Source organism: Cloeon dipterum (assembly GCF_949628265.1). Lineage (NCBI taxonomy): Eukaryota > Metazoa > Arthropoda > Insecta > Ephemeroptera > Baetidae > Cloeon > Cloeon dipterum. The sequence goes on along the minus strand of NC_088789.1, from coordinate 35,786,610 downwards.
ACTGATTGAAAATTGACAAAATGAATGAAAAAGCCGGGCGAAAGAGGAATGTATCAAAAAATTTGTTTAAGGAGGAAAGTGTAGCATTAAATTTTAATCTCGCTTCGAAAGGTCCAAGCGAACAGGAAGTGCCGTCAAGCTCATGTTCACCAACCCTCAAAACATTTTAATTAAAAATCAGAAAGGCAATGCTCACATGCAGGGGTTGATAATTTGGATTTTAATCCCTGCGCGCAAGCTAGGATTATTTATTTTACTCTGTCAAGCATAAAAAATAAAAATTACTCAATGAGAACGTGCTGCCTTCACGATTACTTCAAATGAGAGTTTGGTATCCCCGTAAAATCATTATTTATTTAAAAATCGCAGCTGCTGGTTGGGCTGGTGGCGACATTTGGAACTCGCGGGCACCAACATTGGAGTGGACAGCGTCAACAGGTAAAAGGCTGGTGCCCCGACACAGCGACCTCTCGAAGGTGCGGAGAGGATCGAGAGCCCTGCGTTCTCGACAGGAATGGCGCAGATTCCCTCATGCACCTGCGCCTCAGTCACAAAAACTGTGCCAATTTGTTTGCGTAACCTAAATAATATTGTTCAAACTCGAAGAAGAAATAAATTGTGATATTGAAGTTATAAGTTTGTCGCGATATTCAATCTATTTCCTTGTGTGCGGCCTCTCTCGATTTTTATAGATTAATCGCCTTCCAACCGGCACGATTTATGCAACTTATGTTTGGTTAGAGTCGTCGAAACGCAATTAGCAAAAATTTAACCGCTGCAGGTCTCTATTTTCTATAGAGGGCTAAATGAATTGCTACACAGCTAGATTAATCTAACAGAAAATATCATTTAAGAATTAATTTTGGCTCGCTCGAAGAGTTGCTCCAACTTGCATATTTTCTTTATACGAATATTTCTTCTTTTTCGTCTCAGGTCGTGTTCGGTGCGGCACTTTGCGGCCAGAAGCGTCAGTACTCGACGCGGAAAGGCGAAGCAAGCCAATTTGCGTTGCCGCTGCTCATTTTTCGTGAGACGAGAGGCAATTCGGCTCGCATCTGCTGCAGCATCCAAAATTCCAAACACCGCATCTCCGCGCTCGCTCTCTCTCCCGATTGAAAGCGAGAGACGCTTCGTTCGCGACACTGGCAATTGATTACAAAGCAAAACCATGGTTCGAGAAGTTTGATTTGTTGCCTGTCTTTTCCATATTTCTATTGCAATGTTGCAAATTTGTGCGTCGTCATCATCACTATTTTCAGCTAGTTAGGGAGGTGCACGGATACAACACTCGCTCCAGAGATAATTATTTTGTGCCCTCCCAGGTGTCAGCGGCGGCTTCTCGAAATCCAAAAATTTACATGCTAAATTTGTATAATAAACTTCCTGAGCAGATTCGGGGCGAGCAGCAGTTAGACGAATACGAAAAGCAGTTAAAGAATTTTGTTTATGCTAACAAATTTTATACTTATGATGATTATCTCAATTTCAGAGCATCAAATGTAGCAAAACACACACACTCGCTTGTTACACAAACATAACGAAATGTTAACACTATGTTTCTTCTTTATTGTTATTAATTATTTTGTTGTTTAAGACTCATTTGTAAATGCGCGGACAGAAATGGAGAAGCTTCGATTTTTGTACCGCTGTGTAATGCAAATAAAGGAAATTAATTAACACTTTTTGTCCGACTCACAATTAGGCGTGGGCGGCCAAGCTAGTGCCAAATCAGAGCGATTTTTGAGTGTTTTAAAATATCTTCAAAACCCGCCAAAGTCTTGGAAACATTCGAAAAGACGTGAATTTTTAACAATTTTATCAAAATATTTATAGAAAATATTGTAAAAATTTAAAACTGGAAATGCTGATGGCGAAATTACCGTGGTTAAGAAGCATTGAGTGCAGTCAGTCAGCAATTATTATTTAATTATTTTCGTATGCTTTACCTTCAAAGGCGGTAAAAAGCTAGCCTTCAAGCGGCTGCCACTCGTTGTTTTGCACTAAAAAAAAGGGCGCTGACGTCCACTCGCCGCGAAAGTCGCACAACATTGTGAGCAGGAGGCGCAGAAAATCTCAAATTCACAGTCGGACACTGAAATAGCGTTTGCCGCCATCATGAGTGAGATTGATCGCAATTTCAACTTAAGAGGAACTAAATTCAAGGCATCGGTGAGTCTTCCGCATTCAATTCACATCGAAAAGAAATAATTCTATTTTACAGATTATTCAATTTTTACCAAAATCAAATTAATTTATAAAAATTCTCACCCTTTCTCAAAATAAATAAATTGTTACGGTCAATTCTCCAATTTGGAGCATTTTAATTTATTTTATTATTATTTTTCAATTATTAACACAGTTTGGATGCAGAAGGTTGGTTTCAGTTAAGAGGAATATTTATTTGCTTCATTGGGACGCGTGCACCGGGGCGAACAAAGGATGAAACGCTGGCAAAGAGATGCGATTTTAAAGAAGTCAGCATAGTCACAGCAGAATAATTAGAAAAAGGAACTCACGGGGATGGATAAAAAAGCTCAAATTGGAGTTGAAGCCTGAGAAATGTAGACAAAGCTTCATGTTCAGCGGGGTTGAGTTGGTTTGCGAAAATCAGAGGTCGCGTTCCGCTACGAGTGTTTGTTTTTATTTAAACGAGGCGCCGAGAGAGGGAAAAGCTAATCGAAAACCACACGCACTCACGAGCAGCCTGTTGAATAGAAAAACGCAGGAAGCGATAAAAAGTCTCAGACTCTTCGCTGAGAGCGAGAGAGAAAAAGAGGCAGGCGAAAACAAGTGAGAAGCAAAGACGGATGAGCTGCACCCTTCGCACTTTTGGCACTTTTGGTAAGTTTTCCAGCAAAACTGAATTATTTTTAATTACGCTCAAGCCACAAAGCACCAAGAGGATTGATTTTTTAAATATTATTCCAGAAATTGAAACAAAATTTCAGCCCAAATTTATTTCCCGAAGCCGTGTCTGATTTTCAAAAGCGTTTTACAAATGAAAAGGAATTTCCAGAAATTATGACCTCAAAATTTATTGAAAGATATTATTGAATTATTCCCAACGGAATTAATTAGACCATTTCATAAGGAGAATAGTCGATGTGGCCTACAAAATTGTAGGCTGAGGAAAAGATCGGCTCGTATTGGCCTTCGAAATTATCATCGGCCCTCGACGCGACAGCAGCAATTTTAATGTCATTGGATCATTGCGTCGCGCTGGAAATAAATTAATTTTATTCGCGGCCCAACTTGAGGAGTTAAAAAGGGACTGATTCCACTTCTCACAATAATCAACCGCTTCGGTAGGAGCAGGACACTTTAATTGGATTTTAATTACTTCAATATGAAGTAATAATACTGATAAAAAACAATTAATTGGCTGTTTTGCCATCAGCTTTTCTCTCTAACTAAGAAAGAATTTCAATAAATTTTTTAGCATCACAAAATATTTTTTTCCCGGAAAAATCAAGCAGCCCGTTCGCTCAAATTTTAAGGAAATTTCAGGAGTGTCGAAGCAATCGGAGATATTTGAGCTGGCCCAATGTCACAAATTGCTAAAGCTGGGTTTGCTAAACGTGACTGGAAATGCTCAAATAGCTCAACGGGCTAGGAGGCGCTTCGGCAGGAAAAGTCTAACAGTTGCATGTTATTTTGCGTCTCGCGTTTAAAAAAGGGGCGCAACAAAGAAAGAGGCAAGCAAGAGAGACGCAAAGCGCGAGAGAAGCAACACTATTTCCTTGCGTGCGGCCTCAACATTTTTGCCTACCAGCTCAACCTTTTGCTAAACGCGCAAAATATCTCGAGCAAGTTTTGCTGCAAATCAAGTTGGAAACGGGCACATTATTCACATTAATAAATGTATTTTTTTCACGAAGTTAAATTTTATGATTTCCTGGGAATATTTTTTTAAATAAATAAAATATATAAAACTATTTTCTTTTAGGTTCTTTTCAGTTCCTCCCCGGCAGTAAATTCCCACGCGGCCTTTTAATATTTTGCGCCCGTTTGATAAATTAAATTTTAATAAAATGTCTGAATTGAAACAAAAAATCTCTCCTGCCAGCTTTGAATTAGAATTAGCCACTCTCCCGATTCATCAGGCCCTTTTTTACCAGCCAGCCTGGCTCATGCCACAAAGCCACGCCCGCAAAGTCCCGATTTCGATAGCCAGTTGGCTGCCCGGAGACGGAGACCCTTTTAGTCCGTGCAGCCGGAGAAACGTTTTCTCTCAGAGCCCGTTCGCACGCTCGAACTGAAGAGAGAGTCATTTGCCTGCTTTAATTATATTTTATGCGTGATTTTTATTATTCAATTGGTCTAAGCTTAGTTTCGATACACAAAAGGTTGTGTTTGAGAGCGAGCAGAAATATTTATTGCACCACGCGTTAAACCAAAGGGTTAAACAGGCAAAGAATGATTAACAAAGGAAGAGATGCGGATGAAAATGTTCAAATTGAAGATTTAGTCTCGATCTAAGCCTTTTAGAACAAGCGGATGAGTTGGTTTGCGAAAACGAGAGCTTTTTGTTCTGCCTAATGTTTTATTTAGACGAGGCGCAGAGAGAGGGCAGCTAGATGGTCGCTCCTTACCGCACACTCACGCGCAGCCTCCCATTGTCAGTCAGCGACGAAAAGTCTCACTCTTCCCGGAGAGCAAGAGGGAAAAAGAGGCAGGCGCTCGTCAGCCGCAAGCGACAGCCAAACCTGAAGGAACGACGCACGAGCTCCACCTTTCTCACTCACAATCAGCACTTTTGGTCAGTTTTCAACCACTCGTAACGACTTGCCGCATCTGCATTATTTTTATTTCGCGCACAGCCAAAATAAGCACCAAAAGGATGGAATTTTAAATACCAGCAATTATTTGAAACAAATTTCGGCCCAACACTCTTTTCAAAGGCATCTCATTTTTTGTTTAATTTTATTTCGGAAATTATTTATTGCGGCCAGTCAGTTATTTATCATCAATTAACCTACTTGTTGCAAGGCGAAAAGTCTTACATTCTCAATTTTTCTACACTTTTCAAAATAGCTAACTGGATTTGTAAATTATTTTTATCGGAATTAGAAAGACTTTTTATATCGAGGGTTTGCTGGGCTGAAAGAAAGAGCGGCGCTTGCTGGCCTCGGAATTTATGATCCGCCCGCGACATCACCAAATAGGAAAGTCTAACATTTGCATAATATCGCGTCGCGTTTAAAAAAGAGGTGAAACAAATAAATTAATTTTATTCGCGGCTCGATTTGTGGAGCTAAATATGAACAGTCCCTTCAAGCGGTAGTACATCACCTGATTCGACGAAATTAATTTTAATCTGCGAAGGGCGAAAATATTAACCGCGTATAAATCGTTTGAGGAAATTATGTTGATCTGAAATTTACTTAACTTAAAAATCCCGTGATTTGAAAAACAGCCAACCTGTTTTGCCATCAGCCCTCTTTGTTAAAAAGACTTGCATCAAATTCCTGTATTAAATATTATTTTAATTTGTGCTGGGTGTTGAAATTTCATCGAATTAGAAAGAGACGCCCGTCCCACGCAAAGCACGCCAGATATTATTTTTTCCTTAATTTATTTTTGGCTCGCGTTGTCACGGCATTTCCAGGAGTGTCGAAAGCAGTGGCAGATCGGGGATTGCAGCAATTAACAGTTTTCCACCACTTGTGGGGGTTTCAGCACTAACGAAATGGTTTTTTCTGCAACCTTTGTTTTAACCCACTTGACACTACTAGTTGAAAAAACCAAAATCACTTTTGCCTGTGCGGTGTTCCATCCGCCTGCAGAATAAATCAAATCGCACTGCCGCAATTAATTGAATTTCACTCGCGGTGTCGCAACAATGGGCTTCCTTTTCTTCGTTTCACCTCTGGCAAGACGCGAACATCTCGAGAAAATCAATTTTTCCAAAGGGAATGTGCGTGATGCTTTTTCAGAACATGTAACCGCGATTTGGAAATTTGAAAAACGTTTATCTGAAAGACAAGACCCGCAAATAATTAATTATTCGCCGCATTTTTGGGTATCAAACATTTACACAGCTCCGCGACTTGAAATAAGAAAATATGCGTCTCCTCTTGCCGCAGATGTCCGAGTGTTGGTAGCAATTTTATATTGCAACTTTTAATTTGTGCGGCAGAAAATCAAACTCAAAATTAAAAACTAAAACTTAGGACGTTGAAAAGTTTCTTTTTCAGTATTTTACAGGTAATTTGGCCAACCAGTTGGGTTTTTTAACTATTTAAAAAATTTAACGCAACAAATTAAAATTGGGAAATTTGTTGTGAGCAATGCGTGACATGCTAATCACGAATATTATTTTGAATTAATCAATTTATGAGCAGTTAAGAAGAGCGCAAATCCTCTTTATAGTGGTGGTTATTTTCTGCATGGAAAAAAGTGAGAGGGCCTCTGAGAATATGCTTGGCAACAGAGGAAAGGCTAGACTTTGTAAAAATTCTACGTCTGGGTCACTGCCAGTGCCATTTGAATGTTAGTTATTTTTTGTCAGGCTGGGCCAACAAATAAATTAAGCAGACTGTGTTTTAAATCAAAATATTATCAGTATAATTAAAAGAATTAGATGGCCAATATTGATATTATATGCGAAACAAACTACTTGAAATTAAGCGCAGAGTAGCCCTTTGCATCCGCCGTTCTAAAAAAAAAAAAAACATCCACCGGCACCGCATTTAAGAGAGGCGCAAAAAGCGCAGGAGAGAGAAGCAACACTTTCCTTGCGGGGCCTCTCGTCTGCTCTGCTCTTCCTCTTGCAAATCGCGAGCAAATTGGAAACTGAGACTATTTTCATTGCAATTATTAGTGTTGCCTGATCAACAATTTATTTTCTCTAAAAATTAACTCGCGCATACTGAAATTGTGCAGAATGTGTAATTAAAAAGCACGCGTCCATGTTGAAGAAGAGACAAGCGATCGGCAGATTTTCGAAATTTAAATTAATTCTGCCAAAATGAGGTTAAAAAGTTCTATAATTAAGAAGGAAAATCATTTCCCAGCCTTCAGATTTGAAATTCCTGACGAAAACCTTTCAAAAGCCGGCCAGAAACTCAGAACCAAGAGAGTCTCTTCGCTAAGTCAGAGTTCGACCTAAAATTTAAAAAAAAAAACGGGGAGTGCTTTATTTGCTTTCCCGTTGGCCGCCGCGACCATTGCGTTCTCATTGACACAGCTGGAAAGAAATGAATTAGAAATGCAGCCAGATTTGCACTCGCAGTCGACTTATTCGCTCCGTCACACAGTCAGAAATAAATAAATAAAGTTTTATCGCTGCTGTGACGTCAATTGGAGCAATCGCCGCCGTGTCCGCGCTTCGCCTCTCATTAATTATTGTTTAACATCAAATTGATCCGCTTTATCTCTACAAAATTCGGCTGCAGAAACGCTTTTAGCACGAATCTCTGCTGTTGCTTCCTGAAATTAGATTTTAAAATGCGAATAATCGAGTTGAAAATTATTTGACGGAACACAATCAGTTTGGAAAAAACGCGGCCACAGCCATATATTTCCTTTAGAGCCATTTTCGGCGGACGTGCGGAGAAAAGAAAAGAAAAAAGGAATCGATGCATACATTTGGAATTTTAATTGTGGAGGAACAATAAGGCTGGCCGAGTTGCACCAACAATTCTCTTTTTCACGACATTTTTCAGCCTCGGGCCAAGAAAATCAGCTCGTGAATATTTTTGGCTCTTCACAAATTATTAATTGCAAACTGGGGTTCACCGGGAGGGTTGACAAATTTAGAAAGAAATGAAGCAACTCTACGTTTGTCTATTTGGCTCGCACCGAATTGGTCTCGGTTTCCGGCTCTCCTGCAGCTCCTTCGCGGAGAAATTATCGCGAATTGAAGCCGCGCAGCTGCTCGCTTCCACAGGGAGAGTTTTTTGTCTTAGCAATTTGTGTCGCGTCAATTTTTTGCCTTCCTCGCAATATTTGCACTTGTCTATTATTTTTAAGCAAGGAGAGCACATTTAATTTCATCTGTGAGAAATGCTTGTTTATCAATCGACACAGCAGGTAATTTACTCGCGCAATCCGCCAAAATCCGACTGCAACTCGCTTTTATCACTTCTCTTCTCTTAAAAAAATGGCTAGAAACACCCTTTGCTGCTCTTGCCACCTGAGATGAACTTTAAAATGTGAATAATAGAGTTGGAAATTGTTTGGCCTATCACAACAATCGGCCACTTTTTTCTTTCATTTAGAACCGCAGAGTTCGGATGCAAACAGGCAAAGGGACGCTCTTTTAAAGAGGTTAAGACTGTCCCAGCGGAATAATTAAAAAAAATGCGAGTGCTTTTTATTCCGGCGGCTTGGTTTTTTATTGAGACGAGGCGCCGCGAGAGGGAAGTTGCTCGGCCACGAAACAATTGACTCGGATAAACACACAGGCAGCGATAAAAAGTCTGACTCGTTGCTATATTTCAAATAAAAGCAAGAGAAAAAAGGGGGCACGCGCACATAAGTCGCTTGATTTTTAAATAGTGTTCGGACGGAACCAATTTATTGATTTTTTCCCAAAAAATGTGTTACACTTTTCATATATTGGGTCCGACTTGCAAAATTGTCCGTCTGATAGAGCTGGCCTTGGAATTTATTATCCCGCCGTGACATCGCCGCGCAGGAAAGTCTAACATTTGGATGCTATTTTGCGTCGCGCTGCAAATAAATTAATTTTTATTCGCGGCCACTGATATATAATGCATGTTTTGCCGTCAGCTTGCCTCTCCCTGCGCACTTTGGGAAACAAAGGTTTAATGAATTTGTTGTAAATTAGGCAATAATTGTGATTACCATAACATGGATATTATCCCCTTCCCCTGGTCCATTTATTTATTTGTTTTTAATATTCGCGCCGCGCGAACTACGAGTGTAAAATAGTGCAGCAAAAAGGAAAAGAGTGCCGGAGAGACTGCCACGAGGAAAGGGTTGCGACCTCTCGCACCAAAGACAGTCAGTCGCCCAATAACTTTTTTCGCTAAAAGGACCCGGCAAATATTTTGTCCGTGGACAGGACGCGTTATTCCAAAATTGTGCCTGAAGAAAATGAAACCCAAATTTAAAAACTAAACTTCAAACGTTCAAAAATTTTCAATCAATTTATGAACAGTACAAGGCCGAAAATCCTCTTTGCAATGCGGTGGTTATATTTTTTTCTGCAAGGAAAAAAATAAACGCGGCCGTGAGGGCTTCTGGCTTGGCAACAGAGCAAAAGCTAGACTTTGTTTAAAGTCTACGTTTGCGTCACTGCCATTACAATGACGGCGAGCTATTTTTATGTCGGACTGGGCCAGCAAATAAAATTAAGGTCAATGTGTTATTACTTAAACAATATATCACTGAGCTAACGTATTAAAAAAGTGTATTTAATTTTCCGCAGCTTTTGACCCTTTTTAGCAATGGCAAAAGTAAAAATAAAATAAATGATTATCGCGGCGTGATTAGAACAATTAGATGGCCAAAATTGGGAATCGAACTACTTAAAATGAAGCACAGAATGGCCCTTCCGAGCCCGCATCAGTTCAAAAAAGACCACCGGCACCGCGCATTAAGAGCAGAAGCAAAGCGCGAGAGAAAGAAGCAACTAACACTTTCCTTGCACGCGCGGCGTCACCGGTTTCGCCGACCAACAGCAGGCATTGATGGCTCGAGGAGAGTGAATAATCGGCACATTTTTCAGTTTATCATTTTTGTGCCGAAATATATACCAAAAAGTGCCTTAATTAATCGTGCGTGTCAAGGAAAATTATTTTCCAGTCATCAGTTTTGAAATTAAACCGAAACCCAAGTGGGCCTGCTGACAATTTTATAGTTGAAACCTTTCAAAAGCCAGCCAGAAATTCGATTTTTCTTCTACTCCGTCTTTTGCTCCTTCGCTTACCAATTAATTATTTTTAACCGAAAACCAGAGCAGGTTCAAGGTTTGAAGCACTAGGGCCTCCACCGCCTTTGTAGATCTTGAACCAGCCCGTTGGATCGCAAAGTTACGGAATTTTTACGAGTGTCGAAGCCGTCGCAGCATTGGCAGACATCCCCCTCCCAAACCCCCCGCCCCTTTCGGGCCCCAAAGCGTGAACCGATCCTGTATTCTATGTGTTGGAACAATTTCAAGTAATAATATTGATAAAACCAGCCCGTTGGCTCGCATTCTTCAGCGGCATTCTCGGGAGTGTCAAAGCAACGGGAGGTATTTTGAGCAGTTGGGAGATCTAATACTTGCTACCCAATGCGTCAGAGAGGGCAAAAAGTGGTTAGTTTAGTGACTCGAAATGCTCGAATTGCTCAACGGGCTGCTTTGCACCTTTCCAGCATTTTTGTGATTTGGCTTCACGGGACACGAATGTGTAGCGTTTCAAAAAAAGGCCTCGGAGCGGAGGCGAGTGGCCCTTGAGTGGGCTGGGTCACTGCGTGCGGCCTGGTGCGCTAATAATATCCGTTCGCGGTGATATTCGCACTCGGAATTCAGCATTCGTGCCAGAGTGCAGTGCGCGCCCTTCCCGATCCGACGACACGGATAAAAAGAGCAAAAATATATGTATTTTAAAAATACCGAGGGTAATTTGTATGCGATTAAATAAATTATTCAATTGCCTGTTTTGCCATCAGCTTGCCTCTCTAAGAAAGAGTTTCAGTAAAGTTGTTACCACACCAGAATATATTTTCTCTCCTTGCAAGTCTTCCAATCGGCACGAACTGTGCGATTTATAATTTGTTAGAAGAGTCGAAATACGATCAACATTAAATTTCCAGGTCTCTTGTCTAGAAATAAAAGAAGACTCTAATTAATTCTGACTAAAAATACAATTCTTAGGGTTATTTTGGCTCGGTTTCTCTCCAATGCTTAACTTTACAAATTCCTCTGAACTGCATTTTTTTACTTTAATAAACCATTTCGCCTTTTTCTGTCTTACAATTAGGTTGCGTCGGGGCCGCACTTTGCCCGACTGGGAGCGTCACAACTCAGGGCGGATCCGCGAAAGGCAGCAGGCCACTTTGCGTTGCGGCTGCTCATTTTTCGTGAGTCAGAGCCGAGTGAGTGAATTCGCGTGGCATCCCGCGCTCCCTCGAGAGAGGACGCCAGCGCACCCCCTCGATTCTACACTGGTAACTATTATATTATGAGAGTCATAATGATTAAGACTTTTGTCTAATCGTAAGGCGTCACCGACTAACTATACGCTAGTGCCAATATTAAAATCCACTGTTTTTGCAGAGTCCGCGGTGAAAAAAATAATAATAATTAGAAAAGGCAGATTTGCGCCGAAAGGGTTACAATTCATCCATTTTCCTCGGTTTTTGCACTCGCAGTCGACCTATTTGCGCCCGCTGCCATAATTACAAACACGCACAGCTTGAAATAATCAAGTAGGACTTTTTTTTGGTTGCAGTGATGTTAATTGGAGCAATCGCTGCCGCGTGCCCGCCCGCGCGTCGCGACTCTCACATCAACGAATCAAAATTAATATTTAAGATTAAATATTTTTCTCTAAAAGCGGTTAAAATCAAGCCTTGCTCTTTTTAGAATTGAGTCGCTGTTTCGATTTAACCTAATCTGAGTGGCTGCCAGCGCTCGGTCCATGCAATAAAAAAATCCACTCGCTGCGAAAGTCTAACTATTATGCTCGCGAGCAGCAGGCGCTGAAAGTCTCACTTCTCACTCACCGACAGACACTGATATAGCGTTTGGGATTTGGGTGCCGCAGCCGCGATCATTAAGTAAGTGAGAAAACACAAATTAATCCCATGATCATCTCGGTTAATTTTCCCGGTAACATTCGCATCGAAAAGAAAACCTGTTTTACAGATTAATCGAGTAAAGTCTTACCCTGCCCCTTTCAATTTTTAAAATAAAGGAGACGTAAATTGCAAAATAACATTTGTAGAAACAATTCTCCTATGTGGAGTAATTGTTTCAGATTCAGCCACCTCGTTAATTTAGAAGCGGCTTTAAAAGCACTTTGCGCAAGATTCTCTGCTGTTGCTGGCTGGAATTAATTTTAAAATGTCAACAAATCGAGTTGAAAATTCCTTGACCGCGCTCACAACCAGCGTTTCAATTTGTAAAAAATGCGGCCAGAGCCGAGGTCTTGCGGCCGGAGGAAAAGCACACACACACTTGCACGATTCTCGCTGCTCTTGCCGGCTGAGATTAACATTAAAATGCAAACAATAATCAAATTAAAAGTACTTTTACCGATCGAAATCGGAAATTCAGTTTATAAAAAAATGCGAGCTGAACTCAAGCCAAACGTTTGGCGGACGCGTGCACCTGCTTTTTAACAAGGAAAGGATAGATTTTAACCGACTTTCTCCGCGAGTCGAAATCCGCCCCGCCCTGGACTACTAACTGCCCTTGAGATGGTCTTTCGATCACGGGGTAGAACAGCCCTCAACATGGAAAATGTGCACTTTGAAAATTAATAGCTTGGGCCCTATTATGGGCTTGATCGGGCCGAAACAAAACTGAAAATTTCGGCCACAAAATTCGGCGTCGAATAACACCGAAATATGCTCACACGGAAAGTATAAGGGCGCGCTAAAACTTTTTAATTTTTTATGTAGCACTATGCGTACCCAATCGTGCCAGAAATGAGTGGAAAAAACGCGCCTCGACGACAGCTATCAATAACTGCGCAGCTTTTTTTTAAACTGGTTTCCATTGTTGTTTGGGGTGGAAATCGTGATCTATTAGCCCCCAGAAAACCCCAGCCCGCTACTTTATGCAGGCAAAACCGCGCGAGGGCTAGCGTGCACTCACGGTCTGTTCGACTCGATTTTTCCCCCAAAAAAAGCGTTCTGCCGACAAGTTTTGGTAAAAAAGACATGCTTTTTCTATAGACTTGCTTTTGGCAGAAATCGCTAGCAACATTAATAAACCAAAAAAAAATATATATTTTGCTGATTTTTTGGTACCAATGAAACCCAAATGTTTGGAGCCCAAGTGGCCTAAATCGGCGACCTGTGCACCAGGTGTCAAAGGTCGATTCGTTCGCAGGTTGGGCCTCAACTCGTTCAGGTTCAGGTGCACCGAAACCAACCCGGCCGTAGGTTCACAGCACTTAACTCCTCTGTCGCACTCTCGCCTCACACAGGGCGCGTGCCGTTTGTGACGTCATTCACAACAAATTAATAATTTTGCTTCAGTAACATATTAGCTCCGGCCCTATGGGTCCGATTGAGCAAACTCCGATCGAACGGTAATACTTAATCGACCCAATTAAAGCCCGTGTGACCCTTCCAGCCCCACGGGCTGGTAAAACTGCGTAAAATCTGTTTTAATTTTTAATTTTTGGCCCCAATTAGCCCAAATGAGCCTCAAAATAGGCGCGGATTTGTTTCCAAATTCGATCGATTCGTTTTTCGGGGTTGTTAATGGCGATCTATCAACCTCCGTGCATAACTTCCCCTTTCAGATGCGAGCAAAAGCTCTTTTTTCGATTGTGGCTTCGGGCAAATCGCTGCCTTCGGCGGCGACAATAAAGGAGTTGAATTTCGCTAAAAAGAAACTATATCTCTACAACGAATTCTCCTATTTTGAATGTTTTTTTTTCAGATTGAGCTGCAGCTTTAATTTTGGAGTGGCTGTCGTGTTGCAAGCTTCCGCGAATCAAAAGAAAGAGGCTCACTCCAGATCCAGATGGCGAAGGTAACTGTGAAATTTTAATTTTCGTTAAAACGGTAAGTTTCAATGAACGACCTACACAAAATTAGGGACAGAAACCAATTCATCTCCCTCGATGACGACGCACGTCACATCGACTCGGTGGCTGCATGAATCCTCATCCATTTTAATTTTTCCTTTTTCTTGATAATATTATTATTTAATAGTCTAACAATGAGATGTGACTGTTGTGTGTATTAAAGATTGTCATTGTTTGACAGCATGTGTACACACAAAAATGAAGGTTAGAAAAACGTTTTTACAAGAGCGAAAAGAACGAGCCAGGGTTTAATCATTTTGAACTGAGTAGTATTTTAAGTATTCAGGTGTAAAAAGTCAGAAAAAGCGGCCACATTCAAAGACTAACCGGGCCTTTTCAAATTGCTACAAGTGCCGTTCTTAAAAATGAATTAGCCATTTCATTTGGAATTTATTTAAAATTCACTTCACAGAAAAGGAAGATAGAGAAACATCAAACTATGGATGAGATGGAGGAGATTTTAAGACAAGGTAATTTTTTCCTAACTAATTTTGAACCTAACGGCAAATCACCCATTTTCCAGGTGAGGCTCAAGGTCATCCAAAAGGTCCAGCGAATCTTGGTTTCTTTCAGTTCGAATCAGGCAAAGGAAATGCAGACAAGTAAATTTTCTTATCTATTAAACGCCATTTAGTTTAAATCAACTTTTCTTTGCAGCGTGTTCGTTCTTGTCGTCCATTACGATTTCCAAAACACGACGAAATTACGAAACTGTGATGCGCGAGACGTTGAGAAACTGGAAACGACCTTTGGAAAGAACCGGAACTGTAATTTCCGCAGCCTTTATAGACCGAAAAAGGAAATTGTGCTCGATCTTCTCGGCAGCCAGGAAAAGCTCTTGCGGTTTTTCTCCTCAAAAGGTTAGCAATAGTCGAATTTACAAATCGTCACATCCGGTTTTAATTATTTTAATTTCAATTCAGACAAAATCCCGTCGGTTTTCGAGCTGTACTTCCTCTCTCACGGCAACGAAAATGGAGTCATCTACACTGATTACTGGAGCAAGACACTCAGTGATTTTATTTCCTTCACGACAGAAGACGTTTTCAACTCCCTGAAAAAACTGCATGGATTCGAGAAAAGCTTGAAGTTTGTCAACTTTGGCGTAAGTTTGCTGTAGCATAACTAAAAATGCAATTAATCAAAGCAAAATTCCACAGCCGTGTAGGGGAAATCTAGACGACGCAAAATTCGACCGAAAAAAGGATTACAAGGACTACGAAAACAAAAACTCTTGCCGAATCACGTCGGCTCCTGAAATGCCCAACACAGTCATCGTTTATTCAACAGTCGAGAGTAAAATTTCACGGAAATCACTAAATAAATAGCATTTATAAGTTATCGTCTTTCAGCAACCATGGCTAACACAAGTGAACGCGGTTCCTCGTTCGTGAACAGCATGTGCGATGTCTTGAGCCAGATCAACGAGGATAAGCCTTTGTTGTTATTCCTCACGTCAGTCCAGCACAAAATGCACAAAGCATCTATCGCCGGACCAGACTTCGCAACAAACCTTCATCTTGGTCAGACGCCAGAGGTCAAAATGTTCTCATCAGACACAAGCTTTTCCTTCTCAAGGTAATTTTGGTATCCTCGAAAAATTAAATAAGAAACGTATTGGTTTCTAGGTCATTGATAGCTGCAACATCTGTTTCAAGAACTGATTCGCGCATGGAAAAAGCAGCAACAATCACGTCAACGTCTGAATTTTTCTCTTGGAAGTCGGACGAAGGACAAAACATCCGAGGGCGGCGAGCCTTCATCTTTTATGAACAGCAAACAAGAGAAGTTGAAGAAACGGAAAAAGCTCTGCGGCAAAACTTGGATTTTGATACAAGACTTTGGAAGTGGAAAAAAGAATCTTTGGACGTTTATTTCAATCAAGGTTTAGTATTACAAGAACCAAAAAAGATGCACACTTGCAAACGTTTGACTTTGTAGTTCGCGAGATGGAGCATGACGTCGGCTGCGTTTTGACTTGCATTTTCGGCCAAGTGAGCGAAAAAGAAGAAGTTTGCGTGCTTGTGAACGGAGAAGAAAAACCAATTGCCGACATTTTACACGGATTTATCGGCCCGAAAAATGACAAACTGATCGGAAAGCCGAAAATCTTTTTCATCGTTGACCAAAAGGCGCAGGAATGCGATTCTGTGAGCTCCATTGTTCTCTTTTGTTCAATATTTTTTATTCTTGGTTTGATTTTAGCACAATTCATCAAAGAGCAAATTTGAGGTGTCCTCAACGAACCACAGCGGCTGGCTTGTCATGATTTTGAAGGACAAAGGTAGCGCCCAATTCGTTCATTTTTTAACTTAATGGTTAATCCAACACGGTTTATTTCGCAGACTTACTGGAGCAATTGATCGGAATCTTTAAAGGAGATGAGCTGAAAAAAGGGAGAAGTTTGCAAGAGCTTTTAGTGCCACTGCTTTCAACTGGAACTAAAAAAGAGTTAACTCTGCTTAACTCGACGCTTCAGTACTTACTTGATTTTCCCGACTGGCCGAGGACTTTCGTAAAACCCGATTTGAAGTTTAGAGACAACAGGAAAAAGATTTGCTTCGAGGATCTGATCGGAGAGGCGAAAATGTTGCGAGAAAACCAGGTTTGGCAGTTGAGTTCGGTGGCTGGCGCAGGAAAAACGACCGTTCTCAAAGAAATCGCTTTCCAAATCGGAAAATCGGATCAAGACGCGAGAGTTTTGAATATCTCCTTAAATAAAAACTTTAAAACATTAACAAAACCTCGAGTGGATGCAGTCGAATTTCTAGCAAAAACCACAGGGAATTCCTCTGAAGACATAAAAAATTGGATTGCTCAGAAAAAAGTAGTCGTCTTCCTGGACGGTTTCGACGAAACTTGTCCGCACAGCAGGGACAAAGCTCTCGGAATAGTGAGGGCTTTGAAAGAAAAAAGAGTTCCACTCTGCGTGGCAACGAGACCGCACGAAGCGAAAGTGATCGAGGAAGCGGTTGGCAACGCTACACTTGTTGAAATAGAGCCATTCGATGAAGCAAAGCAAATCGAGTTTCTGCAGTCTGTGACCGATATGAACGAGGAAGAAATCAAAAGAGTACTTCATGCCGTCAAGCAAATAGGCCTTTCAAGAAGCTCTATATATCCATATTACGGGGACAATATCCTGGTTAACCCGCTGCACCTGTCGTTAGTTGCTCAGAGCAGCAGCGAAGGAAATTTATTCCAAATTTACGACAAAGTGGTGAGGAAGAAGGTACAAAAGGGTTTGGAGAGGAAATATGGCTGCAAACAAGTGGAAGACGATAGTATTGACAAAGAACTGATCCCTCTTCTGTTGATCGCGTTTCGCTATATGAATAACGAGCCGCTTGTCGGGGATGGAGTGACGAGAGAAGATTTGGCGAAGATGAACGACTATGGAGTCGCAACCGTGGAGCAAGAAAGGGTCACTTTCCTCCACCGGACATTTGCTGAATTCCTTGCTGCCCAACAGTTTTTGAAAAACGTGGAAGAGTCAGGCAATTTTGATTTTGAATTTATTGGCAAATGGGATATGGAAGAGGTCAGAAAGTTTGTCGATCTTTTCTACTCGACTTTGGAAAACGAAGAAGAGATCGAGTTTCACACGCAATTAATCGTGTCCCAGGCAATTTCAACTAAATCGGGTCCGTTTTTGCGAAAAGTTTGCGAGGAAAACCTCAAGCATATTTTTAAAGTGTTGAAGCCACACATTACTTTTTGTGACGAGCAAATGGAAAATTATTCCTTTTTCCAGGATCATGCTAGAATACCTAGTTGTATAAAACACCGTTCTTCCATTTGCGTGAATTACGCTATTGAATTGCTGGTCTATTCGATAAGAAGCGAAGAAATCTTCACCGAGCTGTTGGAAATGAACGCCATCGATTCACGAACCTTGGAAAAAAACATGGATGCGGTCCTCATAGAAATCGCCCGTTACAACGCAATCTCCGTGTTCAACCAGCTAAAAGAGACTTTCCCCAACTTCGTCGAGCTGCTCAGAAAATCAAGTTCCATCGCCGGCGCCGGTTGCACAGCGGTTCATAATGATAACGATGAGATTCTCGAATTGTTGCTGGAAAACGGATTTGGCAAAGATACTTTAGAACCTTTTATGTATGGATACACCCTTTACTGTGCTTGCGCATGGGGGGAACTCAAATGCGTTAAAATTCTCCTAAAACACGGCGCCAAACAAGCCATTTTTGATAATGAAATTTGTGACCCTTTGAACGTAGCTGTGGAATATGGCCACCTGGATATTGTCAAGCTTTTCGTGGAGGAAGAAATTAGCAGATTGGCCCGAGATAAGGTGACGCTTGAGGCAAATATTTTTCAGACAGTGAAGGAGTACAATGGCGATTTCAACGCTTTCCACTGTGCCATCATTTACAATAAAAAGGAAATAGCTGAGTACCTGCTCTCAAAGAGTCCAGCCTTGAAACACATCCCGACAGGAAAGGAGAAAAAGAGTCCTTTGCAGCTGGCTGTGGACCGTAGATTCGGAGAATTCGTGATCTGGCTGGCGAGAGAAGTTGACGACGACCTGAGTTCTTTGATTCCGAACGGAGAGCGACAAGATTTGACCGAAGACGATCACTTCATCTACGACCACTTCCTGCTGCTGCAAGGCGACCTGACGAGATCGGACGAGCGAGGCAAAACCGCTCTTCACTGCGCCGCCCAGCACGGACATTTGCAGCTCGTCCGCGAGTTCATCGCGAAAGGCGTCGACGTGGCTGCCAAAGACGCCGACGGATGGAACGCTATGCACTTCGCCTGCAGCTACACCAATTTCTTCAATGACCGCGACAATTCGAAAGTGGTCAAACTCCTGTACAAAACTAATCCTCGACTGGTGAAAGAAACGACAAATAATGGAGAAACTGCACTGCACATTTTGGCGAGCAATAACTTCGAACGCTTTCGCGTATATAAAGACAAGATGGAAACTTATCGTTTCCTTGTGGACGAAGCTGGGGTTGACTTGAAAGCCAAGGACAGCAAAGGCCGTACGGCCGAGGAAGTGGCCGGAGATCACTATTACCTTAAATATCCTCGTGAAAATACTAACGGCAGAAAAATTCGCTCTCTGTGGGACCGAATATTTCGCCTCTGATTTTAATCGGAAGCGAAACAGTTGGTTTTAAGGAACCCTTCGCTTCCATCGTGGAACCACCCAGTTCCACGAAGGAGGCGTTTGGTTCCACGGTGGAAACGATATACATATAAACACAAAGAGTTCGTTTCCTGAAATGGAACCGTTGTCTTTTTTTACGGAGCCGTTTCGGTTCTTTTTCATGATAACAAATAAGTCTTATAATTTTGAAATGTATGTCAATATGAATTGAATAAAAGAGAAAAGGTGGCAATTTAGATTTGAAAATAAAACTCGAGTTTTATTCCATACCATTGAGCTCACGTGGATTTTCCGTTCTATTTAAAGATAGCAATGATTCGAATGATTATGTTAAATTACCTGAGAAATTTAATTAATAAAATGCACAAGAGCGGTCAACCCAGCGTTCATTGCTTTAGTCCAGGTTGTTTTTTCCTCTGCGACTTGCCAACGAATTCCTTCAAGTTCTTGAGGTGCTAGTTAGAGGTGTCGAAACACGAGCAACATTGAATTCCTAAGTGTATCACGATCAAAGTCAAATTTTATTTATGTAAATAAAAATAAATTGCGTTTGTTGGTACAGCAATTATTGTAATTAATTGCTCACTTGATTAATGCGGCTTTAAATAGTATGTACGACAGGAGGGTTGCTGTGCATAACCAGATAAAATAGTGATCAATATTTAAACACGCCCCCCCAAAAATTCCAATCCCAACACTGTTACAGTGAAAACACTGAAAACTCTTTTTTATCCACTTTTGTTGTTCGGTGGCAGTGGCTGCAGTAAAATTTTATTGCTCCTGCTCGTTTGCAAATCAAACTTTCGTTCAATTCTATTTTAACGTCCTCGACCATCCATCGATATTTCGGTACTATTCCCCGCCAAGATCTTTTGTAATTACTGTCAGCTAACCGATTTTTAGTGCGAGGACAGAGCATTTTCGCGATTTCTCAAATTCAATAAAATTTTGGCATCGCGATCAAGCCTTAGTTAACGGCGTTTTTTTAGAACGACAGGATTTCACAGAGTTTTTTTTAAATTAATTTGAGAGTTTTTCTGTTTAAAATTTGATGCCGTTTGTCTCACTCTGGCGTCACCAACCAAATTAGTGCCAAAACTCAGAGCGATTTGAGAGCATTTTAATGCATCTTTCGAGCCAGCAAAATTATTAAAAACAGTTTGCATTTCTTGTATTTTTCAGAATTTTTTAAGCTGGCGCTGGCGATCCAGTGATCGTGAGGCACATGGAGTTAGCATTTTATTAGTGTGTTCATGTGGAGAAAGATTTTAGAAATATGTAAGAATCATTTAATTACTAGAGAGCAATTTGTTTGCACGTTTTATCAAAAATTCAAAAGTTCAGAACAATATCGCGACGCATATACTATTTCACTAACGCTGACAACAGGAAAAAAGCGACATCAGTGCACAACTTTTTCAACAATTTTTAGTCATTTGAAAATAACTATGTAGCAAAAATCATTTTTGCTTGATTTTTTTTCTTTTTATTGAATAGCACCTTTTTAAAGGCCAAAACTAGTAAAATAATATTGGTGATTTCCAGATGAAAAAATATATTGTCAGCCTGGTGAAATTAAAGTCTCCTCTAGCCGCAGACATCCGAGTGTTTATCGCAGTTTTAGCTCCTAAAACACGCTTTTAATTTTATGTATGCACGGTCTTGCCTCCTTTTTTCTCTACAGAGAACAAATGCGCCCAAAGAAATCAGACTTAAAATTAAAAAACAAAAATCCAGACGTACAAAATTATATATCAGCCGCCAGTCCTGACGGGAGAATTCTTTTTTTGCTGGCTTTTTGGAGAAACTAATGCAAAAAGGGCTATTTTAGGCAGTTGAATATATTTTCTCGCTTTCTACCTGACACGAATTATGCAAATTACAATTTGCTAGAGGCGTCAAATCACGAGCAACATTAAATTCCCACGTCTCGATTGTCTAGCAATTAATTTAATATAAATATAAACATTTTGCGGCTGTTCATTTTTTTTAGGGAGGAGAGTGAATTCGCGTGGCATCTGCGGTGCACGATCCAAGCATCGCATTTTTTTAGAATTTTTAAAATTAAAAATTGCCTGTTTTGCCGTCAGCTATTTCTCTAAGTAAGACTTTCTTATTAATTTTTTAACTATAACACAGAAACCATATTTTAATTCCTAATTAATGTTGCAAAATAAGATTAGAATCAGACGTTTCCTACACGGATGATGCACGCCAGAAAATAGTATCTTTTAACCGAATAATTCAACCAGCCCGTTAGCTCGCAAAATGTTACGCGCGGTGTTTTCAGGAGCGGCGAAGGAATCGCAGCATTGGGACACATTTGAGCAGTTTAGGGATCTAATATTGAAATTGAATGCCCAACAAGTCAGGGCTTCATTGTTTTGAACAGAGACGAATTTTAAGTATCACACGCGTCACTAGGAATAGAAAAGAGGACTTTCCAGGCCTATTCAAAATGTTGTCACAATAAAAATACTGTTACAAATTAAATCTGAATGAACCATTTAACTGCATTTTTGCAATTTGTGTCATAATTACAATTCACTTCACAGAAAACGGAGAAAAGCAACATCAAGCTATGGAGATGGAGGAGATTTTAGCACGAGCTAATTTTTGAGGCTTTTTAACTGATTGTGACAGCTAATCACCGATTTTCTAGGTGAGGCTCAAGGTCGTCAAACACGTCCAGCGGATCTTGGTTTCTTTCAGTTCGAGTCGGACGGGAAAATCACGAATCAAAACGCAGAAAAGTACATTTTCACACATGCCATTTCGCTTTAAACGTCATTTCTTTACTTTGCAGCGTGTTTGTCCTTGTCGTCCATTACGATTTCAAAACAGAAAAATTCCAAACAGATTGGACCTGGGGCACCAACATAATGGAGTCGACAGCGTCATCATGCAAGGCAGGTGCCCCGCCCCGACACAGCGACCTTTCTCAGGTGTGGAGGAAAGGAGAGCCCAGCTCGCCTTGCGTCGAAATCTGCCTCGTTATTTTGGCAGCAATTTTTCCTCAATCACAAAAACTGTGCAAAATTGTTTGCGAAGCCTAATAAATAATTTATTTATCAAACTTGCAGAAGAAATAAATTGAAAACAAAATAAATATTCCAGCTGCCGCAGGTAGGTGCCTAATTTTAGGCGAAATATTTTATTCCAGCTATGAATGGCCGAGAAAAATAGGAAAAAACCTGCCACATCCAGCGAAGGTCATCTTATCGAGTAAGCTCGAATTAATGGACAACACCTTTTTCATTTTCTTATAAAAAGGGCAAAAAGCTGTGCGTCGGATCAGATCACGTTTCGCAAAATAAAATGATCGCGAACCGAACTGGTCGCACAAAACTGGTAACAAATTTTACCAGTGGCTCAAATTTCAAATAACTGCTGGCAAGGTGAGAACAAAATTTAACTCACGAGGACAATTTACATAAAAGTGTCAACGCACACAGCGGTCCGGCTTTCCCGGATTATCTGCTCCAAAAAGCACGTCACCGGCGCCGCAAACCGGACACTCGGATGTCACCTGAAAATCAGTCTTAAAACACTCAACGTCCTCGCACACAGAAAGCAAGACTGAAAATCTGAAAATGCATGCACGACAAAATCATTTTTGGATAATGATCCGATCAGCCGTCTCAGTTCTTGGCGCTAAACGAACACGCAAGCATTGCGCCTGCGCTGACTTCAGATGCGCTCATTATGTTTTCTACTCTTTTAAAGATGACAAATTTCATTTCCATTTTAGATAATTAGTAAAATGTACCTTGCTCAAATAAATATTTTACAAAAATGTGTGGAAAAATCAGCCATAAAATCAAAATTGTTTGAACAAATTTTAATTAAGAAAATAATTTTACTGAAGCTTTCACTCATTTTTCATGTTATTTACAGGCACCAATGATAATTTTAATAATAAATAAGTTTATGATTAGCCATTCATTTAATTTAGTTTAATTTTGTTTTCCCACCTCGGTGCGGTTTGTTGTCCAGCAAAAAATCAACGACCGCCCACATTTTTCTGGGACACGCAAGCGCAAGAGCGGTCAACCCACGTATTCACTTTGATTTCCTCGTCGACTGAGCAACGAATTCCTTGAAGTGAACCAAATAAAGAGTAATTTGCACGGCCGAAGCGTCAAAAGTTGTACTTTATCGTCGCGCAACTCAACGCGGATGCCCGAAAGGCGATGAGAGAGATGCCACTTTGCGTTGCGGCTGCTCATTTTTGGCGTGAGACGAGATTGAATATGGCATCTGGAGCATCATCCAAACAGCATTTCAGCGCTCTTTCACTCTCGAAGCGAGAGAGCAAGCCGGCGCTCCGTTCTACACACGATGGTAATTAATTTGAGAGTTGTACTGTTGAAATATTTCTGCCGTGTGTCTCACTTTGGCGCCACCAACCAAACTAGTAAAAAAATACAGGCCGATTTTTTACTATTTTAATGTAAATGTATCTTCAAACCCAGCGAAGTTAATTAACAGCTTTTTGCTTTTTCTGCATTTTTAACAATATTTAAAGTTGGCGATCCATTTTGTCTTATAAAATAAAGAAAAGATGGCAAAATAAAATTGGAAATGGTTCGAGTGCTGCAGGAAAAATTACAATTTTTAACACCAAGAGGCCGCCGGGATGAAAAATACAGAGAAGAGCAAAATGCAAAATTACTCAGCTCGCAATTTTCAATCTTTCATTAATGGACAAGAACGGAATTTTGAAGTACGGAAAGTGGATTATTGCAGCCACGCGGGAAAATTTTCTTTTTCAAAACTCCTCACGTGGGACCAAAGCGTGCATTTTTTGCAATTTGGGTCGTTTTGCTTTGTGGTTCAGCTCGGCATTCGAAATGGAGTGTTTTTAGAGCCGAGCAAGGCCAACCTGACCCTCGAATTTCGGCTGCAAAGTCATACAGCTCTCGCTCCCAACCGCTGAAATCAGGAAAACACGATGCCGGTGCTCATTATTCGCGACATTTTAACGAACTCCGTACTATCTTCGAAAATAACTAGTAAACCAACTTTAGCCGCAACTTTAGCTCTCCTAACACACACAACAAAATTATCGCTTCTAACTCGCTCTTATTAATTTTATATGCGCGGCCTTTTAATAATTAAATATTAAATTTGCCTCGACAAATCAAACTCAAATTTTAATCCCAGGTCTCTGTCTTTATTTTATCTATCAAATGATATCGTTGATATTTATATAATTAATTAATTATAATTATTGGCCATTCTCTTTTAAATTTATTTTTAAAAGTTCCACAATCTTAATGTTTTTCCGTGTTCGGGGTGGCATTTTGCTCAGCTCAACGCGGATGCCCGAAAGGCGAGAGGCGCCGGCAGCAGGCCACCTTGCGTTGCGGCTCATTTTTGTCGAGAGACGAGATTGAATTCGGCTGACATCTGGTGCCCGATCCAAAAACACCTCTTTCGAGAGATAAAACGCACCCGCACCCATTCTAAACTGATAATTTTTATCAGAGCTATAATGCTGTAAAAAAATAAGACTTTTTTATCTGGTAGACATCACCGGCCAAGTAAGTGCGAATAGACAGCGATTTTTGGGTAATTTTAAATATTTTTCTGGCCAGAAAAATTCCTAAAACCATTCTGTCAGGGTAGGTTTACCCTGACGGAAGCTGCCGGGCCCTCGCGAGAGCTCGCCTTCCTTTCGCGTCCCTCTGACAGTTTATAATTTTTTTTATAAAAAAATGTGGCAAAAAGTTTTAGTGCTGCAGGCTAAATTATAACACGGTGCACGACGAGGCCGGGACGTTGAATATCCAAAATCGAGGTGAAAAAGCTCGGAAAATGTTTAATTAGACGGACGATGAAGGCGAGGAACTTGGTGATTTAGAAATTATATACCGATTAACAAAAAATTGCAATCGAGAATAAAAATTGTACGTTGGAATTGACATGGATCCATCCATCCATTTTCTGTGGTTAGTGACTGATAAGAATGAGGAAGAAATCAAGAGAATATTTACACATCTTAAATATCGGGACCAAATTCTCAGTAACCCTCTTCACTTGTCGTTAGTTGCTCAGTGCAGTGACGAACTAAATTTATTCCAAATTTACGACAAGGTGGTGAGGAGGAAGATAGAAATGTGTTTGGAAAGGGAAAATGGCTACGAAAAAGTGGCAGAGGAGAGGATTGAAATCGCGCTGAACCTTCTGCGGTTGGTTGCGTTTCGCGTCCCTCTGACAGTTTATAATTTTTTTTATCAAAAAATGTGGCAAAAAGTTTTAGTGCTGCAGGCTAAATTATAACACGGTGCACGACGAGGCCGGGACGTTGAATATCCAAAATCGAGGTGAAAAAGCTCGGAAAATGTTTAATTAGACGGACGATGAAGGCGAAGAACTTGGTGATTTAGAAATTATATACCGATTAACAGAAAATTGCAATCGAGAATAAAAATTGTGCGTTGGAATTTGCATGGATGTTAATGTTTTTTTTATTTTCCATCGTCAAATGGTAGGGTTAAATATATAAGATAAATTAAAGGGTTTCATCGGTGAGCCAAATAAACGAAAATTGTGGAAAATAATAATTGACTTTTTAATTAATTTTTATAACTGATTTACTTCTGGCCCAAAGTAAGTGTACGCTAATGAGATGTGCGAGAGATTGCTGTAATCTATGATTCACATTTTCAAGAGGAAGATTAACAAGATTGATGTCGTGTGCAACTCAAAAAGTGCATTCGCACCGCCAGATTGAGGTTCCTTTCTGGGAGCGAACTTTGCTCGTTTCAAGTGAGCTCGGTTTTTATCTATCATTTTGTGGCCCATAAAAACGCACGTCTTGTGCGTAGCGTGACTTTGTCGCTTCTCTCACCGACTACACCGCTCGCACCCGGTTAGTCTCTTGCCACGCCCGTCTCGTCTTGCCCTGAAGCTAATTGGCCGATTAGTTTCTCTAAGGTCAAGAAAAAAGGCCCGCTTGGAGCCGGGCTGCGGCGTCGAAGAGGTCGCAGTGACCTACCAGAGGTCAACTCGAGGGCGGAAAAGCCCCCAGTCGACGGGAGCACCCACGTCAACGCGAATGCCTCATCGTCAGTGGTAAGTACATCTTTCACGCGCCAAATCATTATCCAATATTCTTCTCGGAAGTGGAAAGAAGCCAAAATCTAGATTTACAGCAATGTTGCTTGGCCAAAATTGATTTTTAACCGGGTTTTTTGGTTTCACACACGCGCGTGTGTGTGAAATGCTGTCGGCCGCTTCATCGACAAAAATGGTTTTAATTTTGTGAAAATTCGACTGTTGGTGCAATCGTCGACCACGACCCCTCATTCGACAGGTCTCGGCGAGGGCGTCGACCTGGGTTGCCCAAACAACCTTTCTCAGGGTACCTCGACCTGAGATCCTTGCCCAAGTAGAATTTTAATGCTTCTCCCAGAGCACATGTGACATTCCTCGGCGGCGATTTTTCACCCTCGCCCCCACTGACCTTCCTCAGGTCGCGCCACCTGAGATCTGTCTTTACGCTTCTTTTCGGTTCATTTTAATGCTCATCTAACGTGAATTTCGCACTCGCGGAGCTGTGTAGCGTGCACACAGGATTACGGCCGGCATTTAATTAATTTATTTTTTCAAAAATTCGACCGTTAGTCGCATCGTTGACCACGACCCCGCATCAGACGCGTCTCGGGAAGGGCTTTCACCTGACCTGCCCGACCGACCTTTTTTCAGCTTACCCTGACCTGAAACCCTTTCCCAGGCCGAATATTAATGCTTTTTCGCGAATTCCGGCAAAGTTGACGACACACGGCGACGATTTTTCAACCTCGCCTGTCCCCGGCCTTCCTCAGGTCGCGCCACCTAACGTCTCTTTGTGCTGTTCTGCTTGTTCCTTTGCTTCTTTTGAGTTTCTCAATGCAGAATTTGCACTCGCGCTGTAACGCAGACACGCGCGGCGCCACCAAAACTCCTTATCTAATTTTCGTTGTGCGGCGCAGCAAGGAGCTTCACCAACTCTTTTCAGCTTTCGCAATTAATTCAGAATAACATTATTGTACGTAAATTCACGCAACGACAATTTTATGTATTATCAGTCGTGACCCGTCCCTAAAAAGTTCTCGCAGAGCCTCGCCACCCTGGCGACCTTTTTCAGCGTTTTCTTCCGAGGGGGATTTTGCCGTTTTTCCGGAGCCGCCGGGCTCCCGCGGGGTTGGGGGGTCGAACCTGCCCCCCTAACGACGCTCAAGCTCAAAGCTTTAAATTTCATTAAAAATAAATTACGAAAAGCAAGAGGCCACTTTGCGGCTGTTTGTTTTTTCGTGAATCAAAGCCGACGAGAGGCAATGACTGGTTCACATTAAAACGCATTATCTTCTCGTTATCGCTTTCGCTCGCTCGCTCGCACCGAAAAACATGTCAAGTCCGTTCTAATCAATCCCCGCGGCAGCACACGTGCTTCAATGCTCTTTGCAACGTGTTTTTCCCCGGAGTAAAGGCAGGAGCTCTCCACTCCACACTCACAGCGGCCCAACACGCCGCTGTCGCTTTTACTTGTCTCCCTCCCCCTGTCTTTATCTCTCTTGGGCGAGGGCGGCAAAAACCCTTAGAGACGCAGAATTTTAGGGCGAGTCTAAATAGCTTTGGTTTTTCACCGTGGAATCCGTAGGAGACGAGTTATTAATTTTTAAAATCGAAAAAACGCGGTTTGATCAGTTAATTATCGGTTTGTTCTCACCGAAACTAAGCTATAACTGTGTGCGCCCATATAGGGTCGGAAAGGTTGCCCGTTTTTCACCCTGAGTACCTTCCGTCAGGGCTAACTCCAGCTCTGGGTAATAATGAATAAAAATGGCTCGAGATTCAACGCGGAATATATCTCTGGTGTCATTTGAAGACCAAATTCGAGTCGATCAGAACAAAATCCTAGGACTAGACAGTTAAAAAACGTGATTTTTTTCCTTTTCTCATAAGGATAACATGGTAAGTAATAATTTTGGGATTTTGTTTGAATTATTATTTTAAATCAGCCACGATTACTTGCCTATCCTCTTCTAATCGACCAAAAATGATTGCGATAGGCAACAGAATTTGACAATTTTACGGCACTCAGGCGAATTAAGGCGAGCACCTGCCACCTTCACGCGTCGCTTCTCCTGGAGGCGTACGCTGCGGCCGTTCAGGGGCTGTGCTCACGCAGCGGGGCACAACGCCTGCAATTTGACTATCCTGTTAGATCTCGCAATAGAATTTAGATTTTAAAATGTTTGATAATTACTGTAGCAATTAATCAACGTTCTGAAACTTCTAGCAAATTAATTAACTACATGACTTCATATTTGCAATTAAATTAACGTTTAAAATTCACTCCACATAGCAAACGAGGAACGTGAGCGAAAATCGAACTATTGAGATGGAGGACATTTTAAAGCGAGGTAATTTATTGAGGCTCGCAACATAAATTAACTAGTTTCCTCTAAAATGACGGCAAAACCACCGATTTTCCAGGTGAGGCTAAAGGTCGTCCAACAGGTCCAGCGAATCTTGGTTTCTTTCAGTCTGAATCAGGAAAACAAAACGCAGACAAGTAAATTTTCTTGTTAAATCCCATTTCGTTTTAAACACCTTTCTTTACAGCGTATTCGTTCTTGCCATCCATTACGATTTCAAAGATCAATGTAAAAAATTTCGAAACTGTGACGCGCGAGACGTGAAGAACCTGGAAGCGACCTTTGGAAAGAACCGGAACTGTAATTTCCGCAGCCTTTATAGACCGACACGGGAAATTTTGCTCCATCTTCTTGGCAACCAGGAAAAGCTCTTGCGTTATTTCTCCT
Organism: Cloeon dipterum; assembly: GCF_949628265.1. Taxonomy (NCBI): domain Eukaryota; kingdom Metazoa; phylum Arthropoda; class Insecta; order Ephemeroptera; family Baetidae; genus Cloeon; species Cloeon dipterum. The sequence goes on along the minus strand of NC_088789.1, from coordinate 35,757,937 downwards.
CAAGAGGTGTGCAATAATTAAATTTATATTTCGTCAATTCCGGTTTTCATAATTTCCATTGTCCTTCAGACATTCCGTCGGTTTTCGTGCTCTTTTTCCTGTCTCACGGCAACGAAAATGGAGTCATCTACACTGATTACTGGAGCGAGCAACTCAATGATTTTATTTCATTCACGACAGAAGACGTTTTCGACTCCCTGAAAAAACTGCCTGGATTCGAGAAAAGCTTGAAACTTGTCAACTTTGGCGTATGTTTTCGGTTAGCATTGCTAAAAATGCAAATAATCAAAGCAAAATTCCACAGCCGTGTAGGGGAAATCTAGATGACGCAAAATTCGACCGAAAAAAGGATTACAAGGACTACGAAAACAAAAACTCTTGCAGAATCAAGTCGGCTCCTGAAATGCCAAACACAGTCATCGTTTATTCGACAGTCGAGAGTAATATCACAGCGCAATATATTCACTAAATAAATAGCATTTATATATGATATCGTCTTTCAGCAACCATGGCTAACACAAGTGAACGCGGTTCCTGGTTTGTGACCATCCTGTGCGATGTTTTGAGCCAAATAAGAGAGGACAAGCCTTTGTTGTTATTCCTCACGTCAGTCCAGCACAAAATGCACAAAGCGTCGCTCGCAATGATGGACTTGGCAACAAACCTTCCTCTTGGACAGACGTTAGAGGTCAAAATGTTCCCTTTAGAAGGCAATTTTTTCTTCTCAAGGTGATTTGACTCTCTTCAAATTGTTAATTAATAAACGTGTTGCTTTCCAGAACATTAACTGCTGCAAAATCTGTTTCAAGAACTGATTCGCGCATGGAAAAAGCAGCAACAATCACGTCAACGTCTGAATTTTTTTCGTGGAAGTCGAACGAAGGACAAAACATCAGAGGTCGGCGAGCCTTCATCTTTTATGAGCGGCTAACGAAAGAAGTTGAAGAAATGGAAAAAGCTCTGCGGCAAAACTTGGATTTTGATACAAGACTTTGGAAGTGGAAAAAAGAATCTTTGGACGTTTATTTCAATCAAGGTGGTATTACAAGAACCAAAAAAGATGCACACTTGTAAACGTTTGCGTTCATAGTTCGCGAGATGGAGCATGACGTAGGTTGCGTTTTGACTTGCATTTTCGGCCAAGTGAGCGAAAAAGAAAGGACAGGAGAAGTTTGCGTGCTTGTGAACGGAGAAGAAAAACCAATCGCCGACATTTTACACGGATTTATCGGCCCGAAAAATGACAGATTGATCGGAAAGCCGAAAATCTTTTTCATCGTTGACCAAAAGGCGATGGAATGCGACTCAGTGAGCTTAGTTGTTCTCTTTTGTTCAATATTTTGTATTCTTGGTTCGATTTTAGCACAATTCATCAAAGAGCAAATTAGATGTGTCCTCAACGAACCACAGCGGCTGGCTTGTCATGATTTTGAAAGACAAAGGTAGCGCCCAATTCGTTCATTTTTTTAACTTAAAGGTTAATCCAACACGGTTTATTTCGCAGATTTGCTGGACCAATTGATCGGAATCTTCAAAGGAGATGAGCTGAAAAAAGGGAGAAGTTTGCAAGAACTTTTAGTGCCCCTTCTTACAACTGGCACTAAAAAAGAGCTAACTTTGCTTAACTCGACGCTTCAGTACTTACTTGATTTTCCCGACTGGCCGAAGACATTCGTGAAACCAGATTTCAAGTTGAGAGGCAACAGGAAAAAGATTGGCTTCGAGGATCTGATCAAAGAGGCGAAAATGTTGCGAGAAAACCAGGTTTGGCTTTTGAGTTCGGTTGCCGGTGCTGGAAAAACGACCGTTCTCAAAGAAATCGCTTTTCAACTCGGAAAATCCAATCAAAATGCAAAAATTTTGAATATCTCTTTGACAAAACACAACTTTTACATATTAAAAAATCCCCGAATAGATGTAGTCGAATTTCTAGCAAAAACCACAGGGAATTCTTCTGAAGACATAACAAATTGGATTGCTCAGAAAAGAGTCCTTGTCTTCCTGGACGGTTTCGACGAAGTTTGTCCGCACAGCAGGGATGAAGTTCTCAAATTAGTGAGGGCTTTGAAAGAAAGAAGAGTTCCACTTTGCGTAGCAACGAGACCACATGAAGCGAAAGTGATCGAGGAAGCAGTTGGCAACGCAAAACTTGTCGAAATAGAGCCACTCGATGAAACAAAGCAAGTCGAGTTTCTGCGGTCCGTGTCAAACAAGAACGAGGAAGAAATCAAAAGAGTTCTTCACGCCGTCCAACAAATAGGCCTTTCAAGCTCCAGAAATATACCTAAACGATATAGACATGAAAATCAGGATACGATTCTGGCTAACCCGCTGCACCTGTCGTTAGTTGCTCAGTGCAGCGGCGAAGGAAATTTATTCAAAATTTACGACAAGGTGGTGAGGAAGATGGTAAAACGGTGTTTGGTGAGAGAAGATGGCAACGAAAAAGTGACAAAAGTGAAAATTGAAATCGCCCTGAAACGTCTGCGGCTGATCGCGTATCGATTCTTAGAAAACGAGAAGCTGGTCGACGGCAAAGATATTAAGAGCGGAGACTTGGAACGCATGAACGACTTTGGAGTCGCAACCGTGGAGCAAGAAAGGGTCACTTTCCTCCACCAGACATTTGCAGAATTCCTCGCCGCCCAACACTTTTTGAAAAACGTGGAAGAGTCAGGCAATTTTGATTTTGAATTTATTGGCCAATGGAATATGGAAGAGGTCAGAAAGTTTGTCGATCTTTTCTACTCGACTTTGGAAAAGGAGGAAGAGATCGAGTTCCACACGGAAATAATTGTTTCCTATTTAAATTCAACCAAATCGGCTCCATTTCTGATTAATGTTTGCGAGGAAAACCTCAGGCATATTTTTAAAGTGCTGAAGCCACACATTACTTTTTGTGACGAGCAAATGGAAAATTATTCCTGTTCCTGGGATTTTTATAGAAAACTTGGTTGTATAAAACACAGTCCTTCCATTTGCGTGAATTACGCTATTAAATTGCTGGTCGATTCGATAAAAAGCGAAGAAATCGCCATCGAGCTGTTGAAAATGAACGCCATCGATTCACGAACCTTGGAAAAAAACATTGATGATGTCCTCGTAGTAATCGCCTGTTACAACGCAATCTCCGTGTTCAACCAGCTAAAAGAGACTTTCCCCAACTTCGTCGAGCTGCTCAGAAAATCAAAATGCAACGCCTGTTGCGTAGCGGTAGCTAATGGAAACGATGAGATTCTCGAATTGTTCCTGGAAAACGGATTCGGCAAAGATACTTTAGAACATTTTATGTATGGAAGCACCCTTAACAGTGCTTGCATATTGGGTAGACTCAAGTACGTTAAAATTCTCCTCAAACACGGCGCCAAACAAGCCATTTGTTATTATTACAAAAGCTTTTGGGATCCTCTGAACGTAGCTGTAAAATATGGCCACCTGGACATTGTCAAGCTTTTCGTGGAGGAAGAAATTAGCGGATTTGCCCGAGATGCGGTGACGTTTGAGGCAGATATTTTTCAGACAGACGAGGAGAATGCGGTCAAGCAATACAATCGAGAGTTCAGTGGCGAGGAAAGTGACAAATTCAACGCTTTCCACTATGCCGTCTATTACAATAAAAAGGAAATTGCTGAGTACCTGCTCTCAAAGAGTCCAGATTTGAAACACATCAGGACAGGAGAGGGGAAGAGTCCTTTGCAGATGGCTGTGGACCGTAGATTCGGAGAATTCGTGCTCTGGCTGGCGAGAGAAGTCGGCGACGACCTGAGTTCTTTCATTCCAAGAGGCGAGACACAAAGTTGGACCGAACACGATCACTTCTACTACGATCACTTCCTGCTGCTGCGAGGCGACCTGACGAAAACGGACGAGCGAGGTAAAACCCTTCTCCACTGCGCTGCCCAGCACGGACATTTGCAGCTCGTCCGCGAGTTCATCGCGAAAGGCGCCGACGTGGCTGCCAAAGACGCCAGAGGATGGAACGCTCTGCACTTCGCCTGCACCTTCACCGATTTCATTAACTGGCACGACAATTCGGAAGTGGTCAAACTCCTGCACAAAACTAACCCTCGACTGGTGAAGGAAACGACAAAAAAAGGAGAAACTGCACTGCATATTTTGGTGAACAACAACTTCGAACGCCTATCTCGCTACGATTATAGAATATCAGGCACAAAATCTTTCCGTTTCCTTGTGTATGAAGCAGGGGTGGACTTGGAAGCCAGGGACAGCAAAGGCCGCACGGCAGAGGACGTGGCCGATGATAAAGACCGTGATTATTGGGAACATTTAAGTGAAGAAGATGAAGATAATTCAGGCAGAATTTATGGGGTTTGGTAAGAGAAAATTGGATCCAGTAGCTCTGAATGAGTTAATCAAAGGAAATATCATATATTATCTCGGAAAAATTAATAAATTCATTTATTTCATACAAAGTTCGTTTTCAGGTTTTTTATTCTGGCGTTTCCCTATCCATTATTTCCAATTATATTTTATGTCAGTGATTTGATCATCATCAAATGCGGCTTCTTAATACTAAAAAAATAATAAAATTTAGCATAGCAGGCCATAAAAATGCAAAATCCATCTTTTGATCATATTTTAATGCGAGACTTTTCGATTTCCGCATTTCGGGCCTCTTGCCGGAATTCTTTTAAAAGGCTCAAAACTAGTTCCGCGCCAATGTGTTGTTTAAGCAGACGGAAAAGCCTGCCGTGGCGGCGGCTTCTGCGCTTTGAAGCGACACGCCCTGGCCGCCGCCTTTGCCACTACGTCGATGACAAACTTTTTCCTTGACAGATTAGACTCATTTCGGAAAACAAAGATTTCTCCGACTTCTTGTTTCTGTCAATTTTAAATGTAAATGACTTACCAGGTTTTTCCGGTTTTGCACTCGCAGAGATGTGCAACGTGAACGCCCGGCCGTTCTTTCAGTTAAAATTCGGTCGTTTGTCGGATGGCCTCCTGATTGGACAGGTGTTGGAATCGACCTTTTACCTGGGCCACCCTACCGACCTTTATCAGGGTGCCCCGACCTGACATCCTTTCCCAGGCCGCATTTTAATGCTTTTTCGTCAGCCTCACCTGTCACCATCCTTCCTCAGGTCGCACCACCTGAGCACTGCTTTTTCGCGGGGTGCGGGAAAAATACCGACCTCGATTTGTCGATTCGGCAGGGAATTAGCGGGAAAGTAGCGCAAAAAGCTTTGGCCTTTTCAGCAAATTTGTACCTTCGCCTTGAAACTTCCATTCTTTTGGGCGAGGTCGCCATTTTCTTATTTTCAAACAGGTTTAAATTCAAAATTTTATCCAGGCAAGTGAGGGCTCGTACAAAAACTCGTGCTCGGCTTTGAAGAGCGCGAAAAATGTGCGTAATTTTTATTTTTATTGATACGAATCAAAATTATTGGGCTTATGTGATTTTAAGTCTTCATTAACGGATTTTTAAAAGGCGGCGAAAAGTTGGGAAAGTGCGGGAAGAATTTACTTTTTTTTATCTTTTTCATTTGTGGTTCGGTTTGGCGTTCGAAATTGAGTGTCTATTTCAGGGCTGAGCAAGGACAACTGGATGGCGGGGCAGGTGGGGCGTGGTGCTGCCCGAGGCCACGCCCCCTTTCCCTCGCCAATGCCTGCACCCGCGAATCGACAGAAACCGCAGCCACTAATTTGTCGTCGCAATTGCAGCACATTTTTCGACTTCTCTCTTCCACAACTTTATTTTAAATCTCCTTCGGCCTTCCTTGCTCAGGTCGAATGCCCTGAGTTTCTTATTTAGGCTTTTTGACAGAATTTTCACGATTTTGGCTCGTTGAACCACATTGCAAAATAAAAAAGACGATTATAAATCTGTGGAGGCTCCAAGTACATTTCGATCAAATTAAATAGCCCCGTTGGAAGCCGATTGTAAGTAAAAAACAGAATATTTAAAAAAGGTAAACACTCACCTGGAATTATGGCTCCGAAACGACGTCTCCGCGGCTGAAAACAAGAAATAACCTTATCAAAACACAATACTTTTCATCGCTTCACAGGCACCGCATTCGCCAAAAGATGTAAAAATTAAATTAATTGTTGAAATCGACTATGGGACTAATACTTGAATGTAATTAAAACTGATAAGCTTCGTTTCATGTAATTTTACCGAATAATTGTACCAGAATTTATTTGATAAGCCTTCCTGTCATTGATATATTAATTTTATAAATAAAAATATAATTGTACAAAAAAATGTGCGATTTTTTGTTCATTCTGCAAATTTAGAAATCCTTTTGCAGCGTTCAACTAGCTGGACACTCGGTTTTCAAATTTCCATGAAAATCCCACAGGAGGAAACATTTCTCCGTTTTTTGAGCTCGCAAAGAAGAGCGCGCGAGCCTTTTTGCTTTTTTCGCTCTCACCGCACGAGAGAAAAGAATCTCTTTCTGGCCGCATTTCATCCGCTTTTCTTTTGGCCTTCTCATTTCCTCGTAATTCTGAATTAATAATTAATCAATGAATAGCAACTTTGTTTCCAAGTTCCAACTACTGATTGAAAATTGACAAAATGAATGGAAAAAGCCGAGCGAAAGAGGAATGTACAAAAAAATAATAAATTTGTTTAAGGAGGAAAGTCTAGCATTAAATTTTAATCTCGCTTCGAAGGTCCAAGCGAACAGGAAGTGCCGTCAAGCTCATGTTCACCAACCCTCAAAAAATTTTAATTAAAAATCAGAAAGGCAATGCTCGCATGCAGGGGGTTGATAATTTCGATTTTAATCCCTGCGCGCAAGATTAAATGATTTATTTTACACTGTCAAGCATAAAAAAATATAAATTACTCAACGAGAACGTGTTGCCTTCACGATTACTTCAAATGAGAGTTTGGTATCCCCGTAAAATCATTATTTATTTAAAAAATCGGAGCTGCTGGTTGGCCTGGTGGCTACAATTGGACCTCGCGGGCACCAACATTGGAGTGGACAGCGTCAACAGGTAAGGCTGGTGCCCCGACACAGCGACCTTTCGAAGGTGTGGAGAGGATCGAGAGCCCTGCTGCGTTCTCGACAGGAATGGCGCAGATTCCCTCAAACACCTGCGCCTCAATCACAAAAACTGTGCCAATTTGTTTGCGTAGCCTAAATAAAATTCTTCAAACTCGAAGAAGAAATAAATTGTGATATTGAAGTTATAAGTTTGTCGCGATATTCAATCTATTTAATTGTGTGCGGCCTCTCTCGATTTTTAGAGATTAATCGCCTTCCAACCGGCACGATTTATGCAACTTATATTTGGTTAGAGTCGTCGAAACGCAATTAGCAAAAATTTAACCGCTGCAGGTCTCTATTTTCTATAGAGGACTAAATGAATTGCTACACAGCTAGATTAATCTAACAGAAAATATCATTTGAGAATTAATTTTGTCTCGCTTGAAGAGTTGCTCCAACTTGCATATTTTCTTTATACGAATATTTCTTCTTTTTCGTCTCAGGTCGTTTTCGGTGCGGCACTTTGCGGCCAGAAGCGTCACTACTCGACGCGGAAAGGCGAAGCAAGCCACTTTGCGTTGCCGCTGCTCATTTTTCGTGAGACGAGAGGCAATTCGGCTCGCATCTGCTGCACCATCCAAAATTCCAAACACCGCATCTCCGCGCTCGCTCTCTCTCCCGATTGAAAGCGAGAGACGCTTCGTTCGCGACACTGGCAATTGATTACAAAGCAACACTTTTTGTCCGACTCACAATTAGGCGTCAGCGGCCAAGCTAGTGCCAAATCAGAGCGATTTTTTAGTGTTTTAAAATATCTTCAAAACCAGCCAAAGTCTTAGAAACATTCGAATAGACTTCAATTTTTAACAATTTTATCAAAATATTTATAGAAAATATTGTAAAAATTTAAAACTGGAAATGCTGATGGCGAAATTACCGTGGTTAAGGAGCATTGAGTGCAGTCAGTCAGTAATTATTATTTAATTATTTTGGCATGCTTTACCTTCAAAGGCGGTAAAAAGCTAGCCTTCGAGCGGCTGCCACTCGTTGTTTGCACTAAAAAAAGTGCGCTGACGTCCACTCGCCGCGAAAGTCGCACAACATTGTGAGCAGCAGGCGCAGAAAATCTCAAATTCACAGTCGGACACTGAAATAGCGTTTGCCGCCATCGTGAGTGAGATTTATCGCAATTTCAACTTAAGAGGAACTAAATTCAAGGCATCGGTGAGTCTTCCACATTCAATTCGCATCGAAAAGAAATAATTCTACTTTACAGATTATTCAAGTTTTACCAAAATCAAATTAATTTATAAAAATTCTCACCCTTGCTCAAAATAAATAAATTGTTACGATCGATTCTCCAATTTGGAGCATTTTAATTTATTTTATTATTATTTTTCAATTATTTTAACCCAGTTTGGATGCAGAAGGTTGGTTTGAGCAAGGAGCAATATTTATTTGCTTGATTGGGACGCGTGCACCGGGGCGAACAAAGGGCGAAACAGGCAAAGAGATGCTCTTTTAAAGAAGTGAGCATAGTCGCAGCAGAATAATTAGAAAAAGGAACTCACGGGGATGGATAAAAAAGCTCAAATTGGAGTTGAAGCCTGAGAAATGTAGAAAAAGCTTCATGTTCAGCGGGGTTGAGTTGGTTTGCGAAAATGAGAGGTCGCGTTCGGCTACGAGTGTTTTTTTATTTAAACGAGGCGCCGTGAGAGGGAAGCTAATCGAAAACCACACGCACTCACGAGCAGCCTGTTTAATAGACAAACGCAGGTTGCGACGAAAAGGCTCAGACTCTTCGCTGAGAGCGAGAGAGAAAAAGAGGCAGGCGAAAACAAGTCAGAAGCAAAGACGGATCGAGCTGCACCCTTCGCACTCGGCAATTTTGGTAAGTTTTCCAGCAAAACTGAATTATTTTTAATTACGCACAGGCACAAAGCACCAAAAGGATTGATTTTTTAAATATTATTCCAGCAATTGAAACAAAATTTCAGCCCAAATTTATTTCCCGAAGCCGTGTCTCATTTTCAAAAGCGCTTTAGTACTGAAAAGGAATATCCAGAAATTATGACTACAAAATTTATTGAAAGAAATTATTGAATTATTCCCAACGGAATTAATGAGACCATTTCATATGGGGAATAGTCGATGTGACCTACAAAATTGTAGGATGAGGAAAAGATCGGCCTTCGAAATTATTATCGGCCCTCGACACGACAGCAGCAATTTTAATGTCATTGCGTCGCGCTGGAAATAAATTTATTTTATTCGCGGCTCAACTTGGCGAGCAAAATAAATAAACTGATTCCGTTTCTCACAATCAGCCGCTTGAAATTCGCGATTACAAAAATATTTATCACAATAACGTTAGTAAAAATTTATTTTCTAAATCCAGTGGAGAATTTTTGCGATTGAAAAAACTTTAATTAATTGCCGGTTTTGCCATCATGATTTTTTAAAGATGCATCTTTAAAAAATTTTCTCTAGGAAAACAAAACTCAGTAGGGTTTTGGCTGACAATCGCCTTTTGCTTGTTCCATCAGCCTGCAGTTGGAAAATTGCAGCAGCAAGCTAATGAGTTTGCGAGTTTCGATTGCAAAAGAGCACTCGCGGCGTCGCAACGATGGAAGAATGGGCTTCCTTTTTTTCGCTCCACATCTGGCTAGATGCGAAAATCAATTTTCCCAAAGAGAATGTGCACTGCCATCATCAAAGCATTTTTTGTCATAAATATTTTTCTATAAAATTTATTAACATAAAATTTTGTGTTAATTTACTTTAGCGTAATAGGCAAACAATTAATTAATAAATAGATCAGTTGATTTTGTGCACCAGGGTTTTCTTCCTCCGTGAATGTTTATTAAAATATTCGAAATATTGGCTTGCGTGGGTAATTTAATTTGAGAATTTACACTGTTTAAAAATTTGTTCTTCTCGTTGCGCATTTAGGGACTGCATAATTATTATTTAAGATGAAATTCAAACAATTTAGCACGATTTATATATTCAGGCGGTAAAAAGCTGGCCTTTGGCCTTTTCAAAGCAGAAGTAAAATTAATATTTGTTTAAATTGAGTCGCTCTTTCGGTTGATATAGAGCCAATAATCAGAGCGGCTGGCTGCCACTCAGTGATTGCAATAAAAAAGGCCGCTGACGTCAAATTGCCGCGGAAGTGTGTGTCGCACTCACAGTCCCGTTTGAGTGCCGCAGCCGCGATCATATAATTGCAAGTAAATAAAAAACATAAATTTATCGCATTTTTAAGCTAGAGGAGCAAAATTCGAGGCATCGCGTGTTCCCATTACCGAAAAGGAAACCTAGTTTGGAGAATAGTCGAGTTTTACCATTTTTTCTATTTATAAAAAGTCAACCACACGCTTTGAATTCTTGAATTTAATAAATGCCAAATAATAGTTTCTAAAGCAATTTTTAAGGTGAAAGGATCAATTGCAACATTTTTTATATATTGATTCGCTGTTTTGATTGGTAGAACACAATCTGAGCGGCTGCCACTTGTTCTTGGCAATAATTTGTGCAAAAAATTCGGCAATTTAAAGTATTTTTGTTCAGATTCTGTTGACACATTATAATTTAAAAGCGGCTTTCGTGCTGTGTGTCCCCGCGTATTTAAATTAGAGTAATTTTAATCATTTTTTTTACTGCTTTTGTCTCTAGAAAATTGGAAAAACAAACGGCTGCAAAAGCACTTGGCGCACGATTCGCTGCTGAGATTATTTTTCCGGTTTCTTTTTCAATTATCAACATAATTTGCACGCAGAAGGTTGAGTTTGAGCAAGGAGGAATATTAGTTTGCTCAAGCTGGACGTGCGCCGTGCTGAACAAAGGGTTAAAAAGGCAAACAAATACTTTTTTAAAAAGATCAGGATCGTCGCAGTGCAATAATTACAAAAAAAAGAAAAAGATGGATAAAAAAGCTCAAATTGGAGTCCTAGCCTTGTTACAAGCCTGAGAAATGTAGAAAAAGCTTCAGGTCAGGTTGAGCGGGGTTCAGTTGGTTTGCAAAAATGAGAGGTGGCGCGTGCGGCTGCGGGTTGCGAGTGCTTTCCGGCCTGTGTGTTTCTTATTTGGACGAGGTGCCGAGGGAGGGAAAGAAGAAGCTGCTCGATCGGCCACCGCATGCACACTCACGCGCAGCCTCTTTGCCACTCGACGGACAAAAACGCAGGCCAGGCAGCGATGGAAACTCTAACTCTTCGCTGATTGCGAGAGCAAGAGAGAAAAAGAAGTCGAAAACGAGAGCAACACTTTTTTAATCAGCGGATTTGTTTTTAGTTTTCCAGCACTCGCTACTCAACTATTAACCGGATCTGAATTATCTGTAATTACGCACAACCACAGAGAGCACCGAAAGGATCGACTTTTTAAATTCCTCAAATTGAAACAAATCGTTGCCCAAACTCATTTTCCGAAGATGAGGCATTTTTAAAACCGTTTGTACTTACTGCCAATAATATCTTAATCGCTGCATGTCGTCGCTGATTCACTTAATCAAGATGGACGCTTTACACGAGACGAAAAAGACTCCCACTTTTCTTTCACTACATTTTACATAATTAGTAAAATGTATCTTGCTCAAATAAATATTTTACAAAAATGTGTGGAAAATCAGCCATAAAATCAAAATTGATTGAACAAATTTTAATTTTAAGAAAGTAATCAAATTGAAGATGATGCAAATTTAAAGTTTCGCCGGTAAACCAAAGATTTTACCCACTTTTCGTGTCTGCAAACTGTTGACTTTTATATTTACACTGCACATTGATGTGATCAAATAAATTGGTTAATTAGAGGAAACAAAATAAACATGTGTGCGAATGAATTTTGAAAGACGGATTACAGTCTGTGGAAAATATTCCTTTTTTCCCAAATTTCTCGTAATTAAAAATTAAAGTATCAGAAGTGCATTTATCACACAGCACGCGGAAGCATGGAGATTTGCTGCAATTTTGGTCTCTCTGCTTTGTGGTTCGGCTCTGCGATCAAAATTGAGTGCTTTTCGGGGCTGATTGTGAGCAAAGACAACTGGACGTTCAAGAAGAACTACTGGACACGGCTGGGCCAGGTGGGCGTGGTGCAGTCCAGGGCCGCGCCCCCGACCCCTCGAAGACGCCAGCCCCCCGAGAGCCCTGCCTCCACCTGCAAACCTAGAGAAACCAATCAGAGACAGAATCTGCAGCCACAGAAACAGAAATGTCGTCGCCTGCCAGGTTTGAATTGAACGAAGTTTCAAATTAATTCTTAAAAAATAATATAATACGTAATAATATAAATAATTGCATGCCTTGACTCTATTTTTAATTTAATTAAAAAAAATATTGCAAGAATCTTATGCCTAGCTCGAAATGTTCGTCCAACTGCATATTTTCCCTTTTTCTGTCGTGGGTCGTGCTCACTCACAATCAGTGCGGCGCTTTGCCCGGCCGGAGCGTCACAAGTTGCGCTTTTTTCTCGCACAACTCACCGCGGATCCCCGAAAGGCAGCAGGCCACTTTGCGTTGCGGCTGCTCATTTTTTCGTGAGACGAAAGAGTGAATTCGCGTGGCATCTGCGGTGCAGCATCCAAACAAATAATCCTCGTTATCGCTCCTTCGCTCGCACTTTTTCGCTCTCTGGTGCAGGCGAGAGAGCAAGCAACTCCATAATTCAAAGCTATCAATATTTATACTGTTTACAAATTTAGATTTTTTTCTCTCACTTGGGCGTCACCGACCAAACCATTGACAATAAAGAGACAAAGAGAGATTTTTAATCTTCAAACCAGTGAAATAATTAAAAAAAAACAATTTTATTGACTTAAAAATTGCATTTCTTCGATTTTCACAATTTAATTGCGTTCGGTTGCATTAATGAACCATGAGTTTTTAAATTGGCGAGCCAGGTAGATTTATTAAATATTTAAAGAAAATGTTGCAATCAAAAATTAAGGTGGAAATGAGAGCTGGAGGCCAAATTGCAACCTGGTACACTATAATACATACGAGGCCGGGACGTTGAATATCCCAATCGAAGTAAAAAAGCACAGAAAAATGATTATTACAAAGTTCCAATTTTCACGTTGAGATTTCCATTAATTTCAATGATTTTTTAAGTTTTCCATCGAAATATGCTAGGTTGAAAGATATAAGATCGATTTAAGGGATTCACCGGTCAGCCAAATACACGACATTTTCTGCCCCAAAAAGAATACGTCAATAAATGCACTCTGTTATTGTAAAATAGCGATAAATACGAGAGATTAGTGTGTGCAACTCAAACATTGCAGCGCCAGATAAAGGTGCTTTTTGGGGGAGGGAGTTTTGCTCGTTCGAATCCTTATCAATTTGCGGCTATCACTCACGCGAGACGCACGTCTTTTAGTGTGCCTCTCTCGCTCGCTTCTCTCGTCGAGCACACCGCTCGCGCATCCGGTTAGTCTCTTGCTTCTCGTCTTTTATTAATTGGCCATTTATTGGTGAACCACTAGAAGGGCCGTTTAGTGTCCCTAAAGTCAAGAAAAAAGGCCCGCTTGGAGCCTGGCTACGGCATCGTAGAGGTCGCAGTGACCTACCAGGTCAACTCGCGGTCACACCGCGAGGGCGGAAAACCACCCACTCGACTGGGGAGGAAACACGGAGCACCCATCCGCACGCCAACGCGAATGCCTGATTCTGATTCTGAGTGGTAAGTGCATTTTGCGTGAGTCAAGTCGCGCGCTAGATCAATTCAATATATTATTTTTCTTTCTTTTCATTTAATAATAAACATACACGGCCTGATTTTTTAAACCATTTATTAAAAATATCGTTCGTCGCTTATCCATCGTTATCTATCACAGTTTTATTTTCTTTTTGTCCCATTACCTAGCTAATAATCCATTCATGGAAAGTTTTAATTTTGAGAAGTCAAATTTCAAACAGATGGAGACCTCTATGAACCCTTGAAAATTCCAGATATAAATAATTTTTCCTCTGTTAGACGCATATTTGAGATTAAAATAATCGTCCTCTGGTCTCGTATGCGTCTATTGAATGCTTTAAACTCACAAATTTAATTTAAACTAAATTAAGAAAAACCCCCAAAGGCAAGAGGCCACTTTGCGGCTGCTCATTTTTTCGTGAATCAATAAGAGCAGGTATGAGAGGGTCAATTCGCCTGGCATCTGGTGCACAAACTAAACGTCGCCTCCATTTTTTGTAGGAAATGGCGATCCCATTGGGTTTATTAAATATTCATAGAAAATGTGGCGAAAATTGAAATTTGCAAATTTTCAAAGTTACTCGGACAAATGGAGAGAGCGCTGTGTCTTTTTTTGCGAGCAATACGTGAAAAGTCCAACTTCGCATCACATTTTGCCATCACTTATTCAGAGTAATTTCACTGCAGCTGTACTACTCTCATAATCGAATGAATGCCTTCCTCTTCAATCGCCGCACCTCTTGAACGCGACGCGATCAATCCAAATGTTTTACTTTCCGGCATTATTTGCTCTTACGCCGCACCCGTTTTAAGTTGGACTTTTCACTATAAAAGGCCGCAAAAAAGTCTCTCTCTGCTCGTGAGCAGCAGGCGCCGAAAGTCTCCCTTCTCACTCGCAATGTCAGATACTGATAACGTTTTGGTGCCGCTGCCGCGATAATAATTGTGAAAAGAACAATCAATCGCTTATTTTGACCTCGATAGGAACAAAATTTAAGGTGTCGGTGAGATTTCCCGATTCGAATCAAAATCAATCTATTTTAATGTTTACCATATTAAAATTTTTTCATTTATTAATAGTTTAACCCTCGCGGTTTAAAATTTAAAACAAGCAGGCCCCGTGGGGCCAAACTTTTGGCCGGGGGTGCTCGAAGGGTGGTGCATCCCCCCAACCACCAAAAGTCTCAACAGTCCACGCACACCCCTTGATTTTACCCTCCCTGTCTTTAATCGAGACGTGAGAAAAAATCCTGAAAAATTCCGACGGGAAGCTGAAAATCTCGAAAACATGTTGCTTTTAATGCTAATCAAATGGAAGATGGGGAAAAAATGTATTTTTTCCAAACTTCAAACCCTTATTAACTTGGCTATTTTCGAAGCTATTTTGGAAATCTTGGTGCCACAAGACGAGCAATAAAGGGGCTATACTCTCACCCTTAAGGAATTCCCGTAAAAGACGGTTTTTCGATTTTGCAATACATATTATCGTGTTCAGAACCTATCTAATCCTTCAATTCTTCAAATAAATTAATGAACTAGGTGCAAAAAGACGTGGAAAATATGGAGCCGATTTTTAAACTATCGATCCTGATTATTTGATATCCCTCTTAGGAGGTACTTAGGTTTAAAAATTTGCACCAAGTGAGTTATTTTTCTCCACCGGCCAATTTCGGATTTCCGCAGTTCGTTTGACGCGTCGTTGCAAGCTCTTTCGGACCCTCAGTGCTTGTGCCCTTGAAGCAAAAACCCTGCCCATAAATATAAGCAATTTTCAAAAATTCACCCGGAGCTCAAATGAGACTCCAGGAGGCTTCTTCCTCTAGGAGAGGACTCGCAATATGCCAAAGTGTTTTAGTTTAGGTTGCGGGTGTTAATGTTTTCGAAATGTTTAGACGCAGGATTACGGGAGATTTTTTTAATTTACCCTTAGCCCTGACTTTTTATAACGCTGCTGAGAACGCGGAGTAGCAAGGGCCCTACGGACCCTGCAAACACGAACAATAGAAAAAAAAAACAGAAAATGTATATAGTTCCGGCCCATTGGGACCAAACGAGCCAAACCGAGATTGAAAAAAGCACATAAAATTCTACGTTGAACGGTTTTAATGGACCCTATTAAAGTCCATGGGGCACTCCGGGCCCCACAAAATGCGAAAAATGGATATAATTTTTTGCGGGGCCCCATTGGCCTTGGCCCCAATGAACTACAATGAGTCTCGAAAGTTGCGGTTCGGCGAGAGGCATCGATTCGTTTTTCGAGGGTGAAAATGGTGATTAACCCCCGTAAAAGACCTCCCCTAGGATGCGAGCTCTTTCACCGCGGCACGCGTAAAAGGACAGTTTAAGGAACTCACAATGAATTAAAATAATACGTGATGCCAATTTAACGCTTTCAAGGTAATCCGTGAAAAAAAATCCACCCGTGCAGGGCTCTAGTCGTGTCCCTTTATAATGTTTGCTCCTAAAAAAAATGAGATTGTTGTGTGTTGGGATTGCCATCATTGTTTGACGCAAAATGTAGTTGGGAAAAACGTTTTTGTAAACAAGAGATGAACAAGCCAGGGCGTAATTATTTTGAACGGAGTAGAATTTCAAATGTCTGGCATACACATCTGATTTTGAGCCAGCCATCCATAATTTGGAACATTATCAGGTTGTATCACGAGCCCACTGTTTCATTTTCACATGCCCCGAGTTAAAAATTTTCGCGCCGTTTTTCTATTTCATGGATATTTTCCTGAAGTATAGTTCTCATACTCAAAAAGTCGATTGTCTTAAAAAGCCGCATCATAAGTTTTTTTGCAATGCAGTGTTGGAAAAAAATTCGGGATTTTTTGTGCCCTGCTTAAATAGCACTTATAGCCTAGCTGCAAGCCAGCCGCCAGCCGAGCCGACGAAAATTTGACGGCTCGGCGCCGCAAAGCCAGCCGCTGATCAAAGTGTCCTTTATTTTAATAATTGATCCTAAAATTGAAAGGCCGAGCGCGCCTTCACGTGCTGCTGATGGAAGGAACACTAAAGCAATATATTTTTCTGCTTCAATAAATAATAAATATAAAAAAGTGAAAGCGAAGCAAAATCTAAACTGGCTCAGATGTCAAATCAGGCGTCACAGGAACGGAACATTGGTCCGATTTCAGGACTTTCAGGGCCTTTACGAAACATATTATTTCTCTTATAAACACAATTCATAAAAATTAATAACCCTTTTATGGACTATTTAAAATTTAATTAACGCTTAAAATTCCACAGAAAAGGAAGAAAGTTAGGCATCGAACTATGGACGAGATGGAAAAGATTTTAAGACAAGGTAAACTTTTACAGCTCGCTAAAAAATTTCTCTAACCTAACGGCAAATCACCGATTTTCCAGGTGAGGCTCAAGGTCGACCAAGAGGTCCAGCGGATCTTGGTTTCTTTCAGTTTGAATCAGGAAAACAAAACGCAGACAAGTAAATTTTCTTATTTAGTAAAAGCCATACCGTTTTAAATGTAAATTCTTTACAGCGTGTTTGTTCTTCTCATCCACTACCGCAATTTCGAAAAAACGAACAAATTTCGAAACTGTGACGCACCAGACGTGGAGAAACTGAAAACGACCTTTGGAAAGAACCGGAACTGTAATTTCCGCAACCTTTATAGACCAGAAAAGGAAATTTTGCTCGATCTTCTCGGCAGCCAGGAAAAGCTCTTGCGTTATTTCTCCTCAAAAGGTGTGCAATAATTAAATTCATATTTCGTCAATTCCGGTTTTCATAATTTTCATTGTCCTTCAGACATTCCGTCGGTTTTCGTGCTCTTTTTCCTCTCTCACGGCAACGAAAATGGAGTCATCTACACTGATCACTGGAGCGAGACACTGAAAGATTTTATTTCCTTCACGACAGAAGACGTTTTCAACTCTCTGAAAAAACTGGATGGATTTGAGAAATGTTTGAAGCTTGTCAACTTTGGCGTAAGTTTGCGGTCGAAATTGCTACAAGACGAAATAATAAAAGTAAAAATTGAACAGCCGTGTAGGGGAAATCTAGATGACGCAAAGTTCGACCGAAAAGAGGATTACAAGAGCTACAACAACCAAAATTCTTGCCGAATCACTTATTCGGCTCCTGATTTACCTAACACAGTCATCGTTTATTCAACAGTCGAAAGTAAAATTTAACTTCATGAATTATTTACAGAATAAACCATTTCAATGATCTCGTGTTACAGCAACCATGGCTAACACAAGTGAACGCGGTTCCTGGTTTGTGACATTCCTGTGCGATGTTTTGAGCCAGATCAACGAGGATAAGCCTTTGTTGTTATTCCTCACGTCAGTCCAGCACAAAGTGCACAAAGCGTCCATCGCTGGACCTGACTTCGCAACAAACCTTCATCTTGGTCAGACGCCAGAGGTCAAAATGTTCCCCTTAGACACAAGTTTTTTCTTCTCAAGGTGATTTAGATTATATCAAAAAATTAAATAAAAATCGTGTTCGTTTCCAGGGCATTGAATGCTGCAAAATCTGTTTCAAGAAATGATTCACTCATGGAAAAAGCAGCAACAATCACGTCAACGTCTGAATCTTTTCCTTGGAAGTCACGCGAGGGAAAAAATATCAGAGGTCGCCGCGCCTTCATCTTTTACGAACGGCAAACGTTAGAAGTTCAAGATATGGAAAAAGCTCTGCGGCAGAACTTGGATTTTGATACCAGACTTTGGAAATTGAATGACGATTCTTTGAAACTGTATATCACACAAGGTATATAACAAGAACAAAAAAATTAAGCATTATCTAAGCATTTAACTTTGTAGTTAGCAAGATGGAGCATGATGTTGGCTGCGTTGTGACTTGCATTTTCGGCCAAGTGAGCGTAAACAAAGAGACAAAAGAAGTTTGCGTGCTTGTGAACGGAAGAGAAATTCCAATTACCGACATTTTGCATGGATTTATCGGCCCGAAAAATGACAGATTGATCGGAAAGCCCAAGATATTTTTCATCATTGACCAAAAGGCGATGGAAAGCGACAACGTGAGCTCCTTATAAATTCCTATTATTCTATAACCTTTATTCTTGGTTCGATTTTAGCTCAAATCATCAAAGAGCAAATTTGAGGTGTCGTCAACGAACCACAGCGGCTGGCTTGTCATGATTTTGAAGGACAAAGGTAGCGCCCAATTAGTTCATTTTTTAACTTACAGGTTAATCCAACACGGTTTATTTCGCAGACTTGCTGGACCAATTGATCGGAATCTTCAAAGGAGATGAGCTGAAAAAAGGGAGAAGTTTGCAAGAGCTTTTAGTTCCCCTGCTTACAACTGGTACTAAAAAAGAATTAACTCTGCTAAACACAACGCTTCAGTACTTACTTGATTTTCCCGACTGGCCGAGGACATTCGTGAAACCAGATTTCAAGCTGGGAGGCAACAGGAAAAAGATTTGCTTCGAGGATCTGATCGGAGAGGCGAAAATGTTGCGAGAAAACCAGGTTTGGCTTTTGAGTTCGGTTGCCGGTGCTGGAAAAACGACCGTTCTCAAAGAAATCGCTTTTCAACTCGGTAAATCGGATCAAGACGCGAGAGTTTTGAATATCTCATTAAATAAACACTTTAAAACATTAACAAAACCTCGAGTGGATGCAGTCGAATTTCTGGCAAAAACCACGGGGAATTCCTCTGAAGACATAAACAATTGGATTGCTCAGAAAAAGGTAGTAGTCTTCCTGGACGGTTTCGACGAAATTTGTCCGCACAGCAGGGACAAAGCTCTCGGAATATTGAGGGCTTTGCAAGAAAAAAGAGTTCCACTCTGCGTGGCAACGAGACCGCACGAAGCGAAAGTGATCGAGGAAACGATTAAAAACGCAACACTTGTTGAAATAGAGCCATTCGACGAAGCAAAGCAAATCGAGTTTCTGCAGTTAGAGACCGATAACAACGAGGAAGAAATCAAAAGAGTTCTTCACGCCGTCAAACAAATAGGCCTTTCAAGTCGTAGAGATGAGGACACGATTCTGGTCAACCCCCTGCACCTGTCGTTAGTGGCTCAGTGCAGCGGCGAAGGAAATTTATTCCAAATTTACGACAAGGTGGTGAGGAAGAAGGTACAAAAGGGTTTGGAGAGGAAATATGGCTGCAAACAAGTGGAAGACGATAGTATTGACAAAGAACTGATCCCTCTTCTGTTGATCGCGTTTCGCTATATGAATAACGAGCCGCTTGTCGGGGATGGAGTGACGAGAGAAGATTTGGCGAAGATGAACGACTATGGAGTCGCAACCGTGGAGGAAGAAACGGTCACTTTCCTCCACCAGACATTTGCAGAATTCCTCGCCGCCCAACAGTTTTTGAAAAACGTGGAAGAGTCAAGTATTTTTGATTTTGAATTTATTGGCCAATGGAATATGGAAGAGGTCAGCAAGTTTGTCGATCTTTTCTACTCGACTTTGAAAAACGGAGAAGAGATCGAGATTTACACGCAAATAAAAGTGCCCGAGAAAAATTCATATAAATCTGCTCTGTTTCTGAATCATGTTTGCAAGAAAAACCTCAAGCATATTTTTAAAGTGATGAAACCACACATTATTTTTTGTGACGAGCAAATGGAAAGTTCCTCATGCGGGGATGATAGAGAACTTGGTTGTATAAAACACTCTTCTTCCATTTGCGTGAACTACCCCATAGTATTGCTGGTCAAAGCGATAAGAAGCGAAGAAATCGCCATCGAGCTGTTGAAAATGAACGCCATCGATTCACGAACCTTGGAAAAATGCATGGATGTAGTCCTCACAGAAATCGCCTGTTACAACGCGATCTCCGTGTTCAACCAGCTAAAAGAGACTTTCCTCAACTTCGTCGAGCTGCTCAGAAAATCAAGTTCCAACGCCGACGCCGGTTACACAGCTGTTTATAATGATAACGATGAGATTCTCGAATTGTTCCTGGAAAACGGATTCGGCAAAGATACTTTAGAACGTTTTATGCATGGACGCGCCCTTTGCCGTGCTTGCAGAGACGGGAAACTCAAGTACGTTAAAATTCTCCTCAAACACGGCGCCAAACAAGCCATTTTTTTAAATGAAATTTGTGACCCTTTGAACGTAGCTGTGATGCACGGCCACCTGGACATTGTCAAGCTTTTCGTGGAGGAAGAAATCAGCGGTTTTCCCCGAGATAAAGTGACGTTTGAGGCAGATATTTTTCAGACAGACGAGGAGAATGCGGTCATGGAATACAATTTAGAGTTCAGTGACGAGGACAGTGACGAAGAAAGTGACGAGGAAAGTGACAAATTCAACGGTTTCCACTATGCCGTCTATTACAATAAAAAGAAAATTGCTGAGTACCTGCTCTCAAAGAGTCCAGATTTGAAACACATCAAGACAGGAAAGGGGAAGAGTCCTTTGCAGCTCGCTGTGGACCGCCGATTCGGAGAGTTCCTGGTCTGGCTGGCGAAAGAAATCGGCGACGACCTGAGTTCTTTCATTCCAAGAGGCGAGACAAAAAGTTGGACCGAACACGATCACTTCATTTACGATCACTTCCTGCTGCTGCGAGGCGACCTGACGAAAACGGACGAGCGAGGTAAAACCCTTCTCCACTGCGCCGCCCAGCACGGAAATTTGCAGCTCGTCCGCGAGTTCATCGCGAAAGGCGCCGACGTGGCTGCCAAAGACGCCAGAGGATGGAACGCTCTGCACTTCGCCTGCAGCTTCCTCAAATTCATTAACAGGCACGACAATTCCGAAGTGGTCAAACTCCTGCACTTAACTAACCCTCGACTGGTGAAGGAAACGACAAATAAAGGAGAAACTGCACTGCATATTTTGGTGAACAACAACTTCGAACGCTATTCTTACTACGATTTTAGATGGTCAGGCACAAAACCTTTCCGTTTCCTTGTGTATGAAGCAGGGGTGGACTTGGAAGCCAGGGACAGCAAAGGCCGCACGGCAGAGGACGTTGCCAATGATTTAGAGTGTGGTTATTGGGGACATTTAAGTGAAGAAGATTAAGAAGATAAAGATTATTCTGGCAGAATTCTTAGGTTAAGATAAGAGAAAATTGGGAATCCTGTCGCTCTAAATGAGTTAATTAAAGGAAATATCATATATTATCACGGCAAAAATAATAAATTCACTTATTTCATCAAAAAATTTTGTGCTTTCACGTTTTTTTAATTCTGGCGTTACTTTATCCATTATTTACCATTATATTTTAAGTCAGTGATTTAATCAAATGGCAATTTTTTTTTCTTAAAATTAAAAAGAAATAGAATTTAGCATAGCAGGCCACAAAAATGCAATCAAACTTATTTTCAATTTCCCTATTTCGGGCTTCTTGCCGGAATACTTTCAAAAGGTTTAAAACTAAACCTCCGCGCCAATGTGGTTTCGAAGCAGACGGAAAAATATGAATTTCCAGGGCACGTGCGTGCGACCAGAAAGTGCAGTTTTGCTGAAATTCGTGACTTTTTGCTTTGTGCTTCGGCTTGGCGTTCGAAATTGAGTGTTTTTTAGGACTGAGCAAGGACAACTGGATGGCGGGGCAGGTGGGCGTGGTGTCATCCGAGGCCACGCCCCCTTTCCCTCGCCAATGCCTGCACCCGCGAATCGACAGAAACCGCAGCCACTAATTTGTCGTCGCAATTGCAGCACATTTTTCGACTTCTCTCTTCCACAACTTTATTTTAAATCTCCTTCGGCCTTCCTTGCTCAGGTCGAATGCCCTGAGCTTTCTATTTAGGCTGTTTTTATCAGATTATTCACGATTTTGGCTCGTTGTACCACATTGCAAAATAAAAAGGACGATTTTTCTGTACGATTTTAAATCTGTGGAGGCTCCAAGTACATTTCGATTCGATTGAATAGCCCCGTTGGATGCCGATTGTAAGTAAAAAACAGAATATTTAAAATAGGTAAACACTCACCTGGAATTATGGCTCCGAAACGACGTCTCCGCGGCTGAAAACAAGAAATCACCTTATCAAAACACAATACTTTGCAACGCTTCACAGGAACCACATTCACGAAAAGATGTAAAAATTAAATTAACTGTTGAAATTGACTATAGGACTAATACTAGAATGTAATTAAAACTGATAAGCTTCGTTTCATGTAATTTTACCGAATAATTGTACCAGAATTTATTTGATAAGCCTTTCTGTCATTCAAATATTAATTTTATAAATAAAAATATAATTGAACAAAAAAATGTGCGATTTTTTGTTCATTATGCAAATTTATAAATCCTTTTGCAGCGTTCAACTAGCTGGTCATTCGGTTTTCAAATTTCCTTGAAAATCCCACAGGAGGAAACATTTCTCCGTTTTTTGAGCTCGCAAAGAAGAGCGCGCGAGCCTTTTTGCTTTTTCCACTCTCAACACACGAGATAAAAGAATCTCTTTCTGGCCGCAATTTCATCCGCTTTTCTTTTGGCCTTCTCATTTCATGATAATTCTGAATTAATAATTAGTTAATTAATAGCAACTTTGTTTCCAACTACTGATTGAAAATTGACAAAATTAATAAAAAAAGCCGAGCGAAAGAGGAATGTATAAAAAATAATAAATTTGTTTAAGGTGGAAAGTGTAGCATTAAATTTTATTCTCGCTTCGAAAGGTCCAAGCGAACAGGAAGTGTCGTCAAGCTCATGTTCACCAACCCTCAAAAGATTTTAATTAAAAATCAGAAAGGCAATGCTCGCATGCAGGGGGTTGATAATTTCGATTTTATTCCCTGCGCGCAAGATTAAATTATTTATTTTACACTCTGTCAAGCATAAAAAATATAAATTACTCAATCAGAACGTGTTGCCTTCACGATTGCTTCAAATGAGAGTTTGGTATCCCCGTAAAATCATTATTTATTTAAAAAATCGGAGCTGCTGGTTGGCCTGGTGGCGACATTTGGACCTCGCGGGCACCAATATTGGAGTGGACAGCGTCAACAGGTAAAAGGCTGGTGCCCCGACACAGCGACCTTTCGAAGGTGCGGAGAGGATCGAGAGCCCTGCGTTCTCGACAGGAATGGCGCAGATTCCCTCCAACACCTGCGCCTCAATCACAAAAACTGTGCCAATTTGTTTGCGTAGCCTAAATAATATTGTTCAAACTCGAAGAAGAAATAAATTGTGATATTGAAGTTATAAGTTTGTCGCGATATTCAATCTATTTAATTGTGTGCGGCCTCTCTCGATTTTTAGAGATTAATCGCCTTCAAACCGGCACGATTTATGCAATTTATATTTGGTTAGCGTCGTCGAAACACAATTAGCAAAAATTTAACCCCCGCAGGTCTCTATTTTCTATAGAGGGCTAAATGAATTGCTACACGGCTAGATTAATCTAACAGAAAATATCATTTGAGAATTAATTTTGCCTCGCTTTAAGAGTTGCTCCAACTTGCATATTTTCTTTACACGAATATTTCTTCTTTTTCGTCTCAGGTCGTTTTCGGTGCGGCCAGAAGCGTCACTACTCGACGCGGAAAGGCGAAGCAAGCCACTTTGCGTTGCCGCTGCTCATTTTTCGTGAGACGAGAGGCGATTCGGCTCGCATCTGCTGCAGCATCCAAAATTCCAAACACCGCATCTCCGCGCTCGCTCTCTCTCCCGATTGAAAGCGAGAGACGCTTCGTTCGCGACACTGGCAATTGATTACAAAGCAACACTTTTTGTCCGACTCACAATTAGGCGTCAGCGGCTAAGCTAGTGCCAAATCTGAGCGATTTTTGAGTGTTTTAAAATATCTTCAAAACCAGCCAAAGTCTTAGAAACATTCGAATAGACTTGAATTTTTAACAATTTTATCAAAATATTTATAGAAAATATTGTAAAAATTTAAAACTGGAAATGCTGATGGCGAAATTACCGTGGCTTAGAAGCATTCAGTGCAGTCAGTCAGTAATTATTATTTAATTATTTTGGCATGCTTTACCTTCAAAGGCGGTAAAAAGCTAGCCTTCAAGCGGCTGCCACTCGTTGTTTTGCACTAAAAAAAGTGCGCTGACGTCCACTCGCCGCGAAAGTCGCACAACATTGTGAGCAGGAGGCGCAGAAAATCTCAAATTCACAGTCCGACACTGAAATAGCGTTTGGATTTCTTTGCCGCCATCGTGAGTGAGATTTATCGCAATTTCAACTTAAGAGGAACTAAATTCAAGGCATCGGTGAGTCTTCCACATTCAATTCGCATCGAAAAGAAATAATTCTATTTTACAGATTATTCAAGTTTTACCAAAATTAAATTAATTTATAAAAATTCCCACCCTTGCTCAAAATAAATAAATTGTTACGATCAATTCTCCAATTTGGAGCATTTTTATTAATTTTATTATTATTTTTCAATTATTAACACAGTTTGGATGCAGAAGGTTGGTTTGAGTTAAGGAGCAATATTTATTTGCTTAATTGGGACGCGTGCACCGGGGCGAACAAAGGGTGAAACAGGCAAAGAGATGCTCTTTTAAAGAAGTCAGCATAGTCACAGCAGAATAATTAGAAAAAGGAACTCACGGGGATGGATAAAAAAGCTCAAATTGGAGTTGAAGCCTGAGAAATGTAGAAAAAGCTTCATGTTCAGCGGGGTTGAGTTGGTTTGCGAAAATGAGAGGTCGCGTTCGGCTACGAGTGTTTTTTATTATTTAGACGAGGCGCCGAGAGAGGGAAGCTAATCGAAAACCACACGCACTCACGAGCAGCCTGTTGAATAGAAAAACGCAGGAAGCGATAAAAAGTCTCAGACTCTCCGCTGAGAGCAAGAGAGAAAAGGAGGCAGGCGAAAACAAGTGAGAAGCAAAGACGGATGAGCTGCACCCTTCGCACTTTTGGCACTTTTGGTAAGTTTTCCAGCAAAACTGAATTATTTTTAATTACGCTCAAGCCACAAAGCACCAAGAGGATTGATTTTTTAAATATTATTCCAGAAATTGAAACAAAATTTCAGCCCAAATTTATTTCCCGAAGCCGTGTCTGATTTTCAAAAGCGTTTTACAAATGAAAAGGAATTTCCAGAAATTATGACCTCAAAATTTATTGAAAGATATTATTGAATTATTCCCAACGGAATTAATTAGACCATTTCATAAGGAGAATAGTCGATGTGGCCTACAAAATTGTAGGCTGAGGAAAAGATCGGCTCGTATTGGCCTTCGAAATTATCATCGGCCCTCGACGCGACAGCAGCAATTTTAATGTCATTGGATCATTGCGTCGCGCTGGAAATAAATTAATTTTATTCGCGGCCCAACTTGAGGAGTTAAAAAGGGACTGATTCCACTTCTCACAATAATCAACCGCTTCGGTAGGAGCAGGACACTTTAATTGGATTTTAATTACTTCAATATGAAGTAATAATACTGATAAAAAACAATTAATTGGCTGTTTTGCCATCAGCTTTTCTCTCTAACTAAGAAAGAATTTCAATAAATTTTTTAGCATCACAAAATATTTTTTTCCCGGAAAAATCAAGCAGCCCGTTCGCTCAAATTTTAAGGAAATTTCAGGAGTGTCGAAGCAATCGGAGATATTTGAGCTGGCCCAATGTCACAAATTGCTAAAGCTGGGTTTGCTAAACGTGACTGGAAATGCTCAAATAGCTCAACGGGCTAGGAGGCGCTTCGGCAGGAAAAGTCTAACAGTTGCATGTTATTTTGCGTCTCGCGTTTAAAAAAGGGGCGCAACAAAGAAAGAGGCAAGCAAGAGAGACGCAAAGCGCGAGAGAAGCAACACTATTTCCTAGCGTGCGGCCTCAACATTTTTGCCTACCAGCTCAACCTTTTGCTAAACGCGCAAAATATCTCGAGCAAGTTTTGCTGCAAATCAAGTTGGAAACGGGCACATTATTCACATTAATAAATGCATTTTTTTCACGAAGTTAAATTTTATGATTTCCCGGGGAATATTTTTTTAAATAAATAAAATATATAAAACTATTTTCTTCTAGGTTCGTTTCAGTTCCTCCCCGGCAGTAAATTCCCACACGGCCTTTTAATTTTTTGCGCCCGTTTGATAAATTAAATTTTAATAAAATGTCTGAATTGAAACAAAAAATCTCTCCTGCCAGCTTTGAATTAGAATTAGCCACTCTCCCGATTCATCAGGCCCTTTTTTACCAGCCAGCCTGGCTCATGCCACAAAGCCACGCCCGCAAAGTCCCGATTTCGATAGCCAGTTGGCTGCCCGGAGACCCTTTTAGTCCGTGCAGCCGGAGAAACGTTTTCTCTCAGAGCCCGTTCGCACGCTCGAACTGAAGAGAGAGTCATTTGCCTGCTTTAATTATATTTTATGCGTGATTTTTATTATTCAATTGGTCTAAGCTTAGTTTCGATACACAAAAGGTTGTGTTTGAGAGCGAGCAGAAATATTTATTGCACCACGCGTTAAACCAAAGGGTTAAACAGGCAAAGAATGATTAAAAAAGGAAGAGATGCGGATGAAAATGTTCAAATTGAAGATTTAGTCTCGATCTAAGCCTTTTAGAACAAGCGGATGAGTTGGTTTGCGAAAACGAGAGCTTTTTGTTCTGCCTAATGTTTTGTTTAGACGAGGCGCAGAGAGAGGGCAGCTAGATGGTCGCTCCTTGCCGCACACTCACGCGCAGCCTCCCATTGTCAGTCAGCGACGAAAAGTCTCACTCTTCCCGGAGAGCAAGAGGGAAAAAGAGGCAGGCGCTCGTCAGCCGCAAGCGACAGCCAAACCTGAAGGAACGACGCACGAGCTCCACCTTTCTCACTCACAATCAGCACTTTTGGTCAGTTTTCAACCACTCGTAACGACTTGCCGCATCTGCATTATTTTTATTTCGCGCACAGCCAAAATAAGCACCAAAAGGATGGAATTTTAAATACCTGCAATTATTTGAAACAAATTTCGGCCCAACACTCTTTTCAAAGCCATCTCATTTTTGTTTAATTTTATTTCGGAAATTATTTATTGCGGCCAGTCAGTTATTTATCATCAATTAACCTACTTGTTGCAAGGCGAAAAGTCTTACATTCTCAATTTTTCTACACTTTTCAAAATAGCTAACTGGATTTGTAAATTATTTTTATCGGAATTAGAAAGACTTTTTATATCGAGGGTTCGCTGGGCTGAAAGAAAGAGCGGCGCTTGCTGGCCTCGGAATTTATGATCCGCCCGCGACATCACCAAATAGGAAAGTCTAACATTTGCATCTTATCGCGTCGCGTTTAAAAAAGAGGCGAAACAAATAATTTAATTTTAGTCGCGGCTCGATTTGTGGAGCTAAATATGAACAGTCCCTTCAAGCGGTAGTACATCACCTGATTCGACGAAATTAATTTTAATCTGCGAAGGGCGAAAATATTAATCGCGTATAAATCTTTTGAGGAAATTATGTTGATCTGAAATTTACTTAATTTAAAAATCCCGAGATTTGAAAAACAACCTGTTTTGCCATCAGCCCTCTTTGTTAAAAAGACTTGCATAAAATTCCTGTACTCTTTAAATATTATTTTAATTTGTGCTGAATGTTGAAATTTCAGCGAATTAGAAAGAGACGCGCGTCCCACGCAAAGCACGCCAGATATTATTTTTTCCTGAATTTATTTTTGGCTCGCATTGTTACGGCATTTCCAGGAGTGTCAAAGCAGTGGCAGATCGGGGATTGCAGCAATTAACAGTTTTCCACCACTTGTGGGGGTTTCAGCACTAACAAAATGGTTTTTTCTGCAACCTTTGTTTTAACCCACTTGACAATACTAGTTGAAAAAACCAAAATCACTTTTGCCTGTGCGGTGTTCCATCCGCCTGCAGAATAAATCAAATCGCACTGCCGCAATTAATTGAATTTCACTCGCGGTGTCGCATCAAACGGGCTTCCTTTTCTTCGTTTCACCTCTGGCAAGACGCGAACATCTCGACAAAATCAATTTTTCCAAA
Organism: Cloeon dipterum; assembly: GCF_949628265.1. Lineage (NCBI taxonomy): Eukaryota > Metazoa > Arthropoda > Insecta > Ephemeroptera > Baetidae > Cloeon > Cloeon dipterum. The sequence goes on along the minus strand of NC_088789.1, from coordinate 35,729,392 downwards.
GGGAATGTGCGTGATGCTTTTTCAGAACATGTAACCGCGATTTGGAAATTTGAAAAACGTTCATCTGAAAGACAAGACCCGCAAATAATTAATTATTCGCCGCATTTTTGGGTATCAAACATTTACACAGCTCCGCGACTTGAAATAAGAAAATATGCGTCTCCTCTTGCCGCAGATGTCCGAGTGTTGGTAGCAATTTTATATTGCAACTTTCAATTTGTGCGGCAGAAAATCGCACTCAAATTTAAAAACTAAAACTTCGGACGTTGAAAAATTTCTTTTTCAGTATTTTACAGGATATTTTGGCAAACCAGTTGGGTTTTTTAACTATTTAAAAAATTTAACGCAACAAATTAAAATTGGGAAATTTGTTGTGAGCAATGCGTGACATGCTAATCACGAATATTATTTTGAATTAATCCATTTATGAGCAGTTAAGAAGAGCGCAAATCCTCTTTATAGTGGTGGTTATTTTCTGCATGGAAAAAAGTGAGAGGGCCTCTGAGAATATGCTTGGCAACAGAGGAAAGGCTAGACTTTGTAAAAATTCTACGTCTGGGTCACTGCCAGTGCCATTTGAATGTTAGTTATTTTTTGTCAGGCTGGGCCAACAAATAAATTAAGCAGACTGTGTTTTAAATCAAAATATTATCAGTATAATTAAAAGAATTAGATGGCCAATATTGATATTATATGCGAAACAAACTACTTGAAATTAAGCGCAGAGTAGCCCTTTGCATCCGCCGTTCTAAAAAAAGCATCCACCGGCACCGCATTTAAGAGAGGCGCGAAAAGCGCACGAGAGAGAAGCAACACTTTCCTTGCGGGGCCTCTCGTCTGCTCTGCTCTTCCTCTTGCAAATCGCGAGCAAATTGGAAACTGAGACTATTTTCATTCCAATTATAAGTGTTGCCTGATCAACAATTTATTTTCTCTAAAAATTAACCGCGCATACTGAAATTGTGCAGAATGTGTAATTAAAAAGCACGCGTCCATGTTCAAGGAGAGGCAAGCGATCGGCAGATTTTTAAATTTAAATTTATTCTGCCAAAATGAGGTCAAAAAGTTCTTTAATTAACAAGGAAAACCATTTTCCAGCCTTCAGATTTGAAATTCCTGACAAAAACCTTTCAAAAGCCGGCCAGAAACTCAGAACCAAGAGATTCTCTTCGCTAAGTCAGAGTTCGACCTAAAATTAAAAAAAAAAAAACGGGGAGTGCTTTTGCTTTCCCGTTGGCCGCCGCGACCATTGCGTTCTCATTGACACAGCTGGAAAGAAATGAATTAGAAATGCAGCCAGATTTGCACTCGCAGTCGACTTATTCGATCCGTCACACAGTCAGAAATAAATAAATAAAGTTTTATCGCTGCTGTGACGTCAATTGGAGCAATCGCCGCCGTGTCCGCGCTTCGCCTCTCATTAATTATTGTTTAACATCAAATTGATCCGCTTTATCTCTACAAAATTCGGCTGCAGAAACGCTTCTAGCACGAATCTCTGCCGTTGCTTGCTGAAATTAAATTTTAAAATGCGAATAATCGAGTTGAAAATTATTTGACCGAACACAATCAGTTTGGAAAAAACGCGGCCACAGCCATGTATTTCCTTTAGAGCCATTTTCGGCGGACGTGCGGAGAAAAGAAAAGAAAAAAGGAATCGATGCATACATTTGGAATTTTAATTGTGGAGGAACAATAAGGCTGGCCGAGTTGCACCAACAATTCTGTTTTTCACGACATTTTTCAGCCTCGGGCCAAGAAAATCAGCTCGTGAATATTTTTGGCTCTTCACAAATTATATCAATTGCAAACTGGGTTTCACTGGGAGGGCTGGCAAATTTAGAAAGAAATAAAGCAACTCTACGTTTGTCTGATTTATTGGCTCGCGCCGAATTGGTCTCGGTTTCCGGCCCGTCGGCTCTCCTGCAGCTCCTTCGCGGAGAAATTATTGCGAAGCCGCAGCTGTTCGCTTCCACATGGAGAGTTTTTTGTCTTTGCAATTCTTGTCGCCTTCCTCGCAATATTTGCACTTGTCTAATTAATTTTAAGAGTGACTATGAATCCCTTTTCGAACTGGCTTTCGGCGGCTATACCGGAGAGCACATTTAATTTTATCGTTCCGATATTCTTATCACCTGCAATCCGCCAAAATCCGACTGCAACAATCACAATCGGCATTTTGATTTTTTAAAAGCGTCCAGAACTGAGGTCGTGCGAGCGAAGGAAAAGCAAATTTCGTCTTGATAGCCACATTCGGCGGATGTGCAACTGCTTTTCAACAAGAAAAAGACGAGAAATGGGAATTTAAACGCATCAATTCGGACCTTTAATAAAAAAATTTATTCACCATTTAATATGGCTTAATATTTTGCAATTAGAAGCATAGTTTGCATGCAGAAGGGTTGTGTTTGAGTTAGCAGAAATTTTTATTTGCCTAATTGGGACGTGCGCCATGGTGAACAAAGGGTTAAGTTCTTTTAAATAGAGATCGTCAGGAAAGTCACAGCGGAATAAATAAAAAAGGAACTGTCGGGGATTGGGAGGTGGATGAAAAATGTTTATAAGTTCTAGCCACAATGAGCCTCCCAAATTTTCGAGTATTTTTAAGTCGAGCGGATGAGTTGGTTTATGAAAATGAGAGGTCGCGTGTTCGGCTGCGATTGCACGATTCGGCGTTTGCGTTTTTAAAAATATCGCGGCGCCGAGAGAGGGAAGCAAGCTGCGGTTACCTCCGACAAACTGATTCGGATGAACGCTGAAAAGTGTCACTCTTCGCAGAGAGACGCGCGAGAGAAGAAAGGAGGCAGGCGCTCTGCTCCAGCCGACGCAGCCAAAGCCAAAGCAGAAGGAAGGGCGGATGCGCTTCACCTTTCCCACCTTTCTCACTCACAACCAGCAGTTTTGGTAAGTTTTCCAGCTCTCGCATCTCCTTGCCGGACCTGAATTATTTTTTATTTCGCCCAGTCAGAAAGCGCAAAAAAGATTGATTTTCAAACAGTATTATGCTGCAACTTGAACAAAATTTCGGCCAAAATTTATTTTCCGAAGCCGTGTCACATTTCGGGCTGTGAATTTAAAACGGTTATTTTCGGGAAAATAATCGTTTATATTTACACATAATTTTGGATACATTTAAACGGTTTTGGGCAATTTTTTTCATTTACATTTTCGACCATGTTTAAATTCAATGGAAAATATACATTTATTATTTGCGTTTTTCCACGGTGAGCCAGAGACGGCGAAATGGGCGAGGCAATGTTTTTCCTTTTCCACGCGTGCCACGCCTCTGCCGTCACCCGACGAGACTCCAGCTGGCCAATGAGAGCCAAAGACGTCAAATCCTTTTTTATTGGTTGGCTGGGTGCCGAAACTTGCATGAATTTGATAGCATTCAAGAGCTACTCTCGCAAAAACGCAAGATAAACGAAATTAACGAAATCTATTCTAAATTCTGTTCTCGTTCGGCGCCGCGCACAGAACAAAGCGACGTCATGCGTTCGCTTTTAATTTTTTTTATTCGTGATTCACTGCGGAATTTGATCTGTAACCTCACATGTCATGCATCGCATACTCTAGGAAATTAAACGAGCTCTCCAGTGGTGTGCTTTGAATGTTTTCCTCAAGCTTTCTAAATAATAGCAGCGCACGCAGGAAAATAGGAATTTTTCAAATATATCGCTATTTTTACAACACCGCAAATCAGAATTGCAAATACTGCATACCATTCATTTCGTCTTAATCTTCCCTGCATAGCAAAAATGTTTTGATTGTGATCAACCCTCATCCCCCTTCCACCCGTGTATTAAAGTAACGAGAAAAATCGCGTCGTTTTGCACTTTCAGCAAAAGTATTCACTGTTAAAAACGCTCTTAAATTGAAGAGCCAAGTCTTCGGTTCTAATCATCAGAAATTAAAAATCTACCCGCCATTGGACTCGTCTCGACCTGCCCCGACCAGCTGAAAGGTTTAGGGATGCTTACCCTCCACTCCTAAGTTGCTATACTTCAACCCCCTCGATAAAAGTAAAAAAATTAGCATCTTAGAGGGGTGGAAGTTAAGCACCCCCTAAACCATTCAGCTGGCCAGGGCTGGTCGAGGCAAGTCCAACGGTGGTTAGTGTTTTCAAATCTGATAATAAATTAGAACCCGAGATTTGGAGTTGCAAAAATGACGAAATTGGAAAAATTCCTATATTTTCTCGGAGCGTGGCCGCTATTAATTAGAAAGTGCGAGGCAAAAAAATATTAATTAATTTTCAAGAAATTTTTCCTCGAAAAAGTCGGATTTAGACGGTATTAAGAATGTTGCAAACAGCATAAAACTGCATGATTCATGCTCATTTGATGGTCCCGCTATGATTCGAAGATTAGAAAGTCTCAGACTCTTCCCGGAGAGCAAGAGAGAAACGGAGGCAGGCGCAAATAAGTTGAAAGCGAGAGCATAACCAGAGGGAAAGAGGAACGAGCTGCACTTTTCTCACTCGGCACTTTCTGTAAGTTCTTTGCCGCATTAGAATTATTTTTAATAACGCATAACTAGAGAGCAGCAAAAGGATTGATTTTTAAATACCATTCCTTCAATAAAAACAAAATTCCGGCCCATATTTATTTTCCGGAGCCGTGTGGTTTTTTAAAAGCTTTTTATTATTTATTATTCAAAAGCAGTTTTAATGTCGAAATAATAATAAATGTGGCTCAGCGCGGCGAGAGATTGCACCACTACCATTGCCTGACAACACTACCAGATGGTTGAAAGACTAACTCCGGATACGTATTTTTAGCGGGGCACGCAGAGCCTTTTTCCTTTTGACACAGAGAGTAAATAAGAACGACTTTTTACGCTGCCAATTCAACTCTGCAGCATATAGAGAGAGGAGATTCTGTTGTTTTTGGTCCGTTAATAACTAAGTTTTCGATTTTTGTACAAGTAAGCAGTGCTTCTATCAATCAAATTTGGAAAAGAAGCCAATTGTGGAATGCGCAAAAATGCACCACTGCTTTTTTGCGCGAAAAACAACTGAACCCTCTGAAGAGCTATATTATATTTCGTGTAACAAAAGTCAGACATTTCGGAAAATTACGATGAGAGATTAAGTTTTCGGTCTCTTGGTGAAACCAGTGCAGGGTTCGAAAAAAACCACACTGCATAGCAAAACTCTTTTGCGGCTTCTTCAACATTTTTCCGAAACACATGCAATTTTATTGAAATTCCAAGTTTCACACGACGGATGAACAAAATTAGGGATTTTTAAAAATCAGTTGAAATCGCAATTTTCCATAATTTCCGATTTTTTTAGCGCGAAATGTGAACTTTTCGGGGTTGAAATTGGCGAAGTCTGAACCAGTGGCTTTTATACGGATTTTGTAAAATCCCTTTTTTTGGTCATCCATCATGGCAATTTTTAATCTTCCATAAAAAATGTTGCGATTGCACGATTCGGCGTTTGTGTTTTTAATAAAATCGCGGCGCCGAGAGAGGGAAGCCAGCTGCGGTCACCTCAGCCATAAAAATTAATTAGAAAAAAAAACGTTGCGTGTTGCACCACGCAAAAGTTTTAATCAGATGAGAATCATTTTTCAGAAAATGAAATAGTCCACTTTTTTAATTTTTGATTAATATTTAAGATGAAAATGTTGGTCTCGGACGGTTTAAAAAAAATTAGGACCGGTTTTCAAGGCAGTATTTTGCGAAGAGATTTTAAAAAAATTATTCATATAATAAACTCGTTTCCAATTTTATCCAGAGGTATTTTGGAAATCAGGCAAAAATAGTTTTACAAGAATCTTATCAAATCACATTGAAAGGGAGTAATTATCTCAGGCTGAATAATTCAGTGTTTTTCGTCCGATACTGAGAGGTGCTTTTAGCCATTTCGCAGCAGAAAAGCAGCAAAAGTATTTCAGAACAGCTTTTTCCAATGTTCAGAAGCGGGTACGGCGTGGTTTTTGACTTGCAGTTAAAATTCCAGGAAAAATTCGATTCTTTTTTTGTTCGAGATTTTTTCACGAAATTTGGCTGGTCAGCTGATCAACGTCCAAACAGCCCAGTTGGACGTTTCTGATATCATCCAGCTCATTAAAAATCAGTGTATAAGCCACTGCGGTTTCACTAAAAGACAAACCGCAATTTTACATCATTTTTGGCATTTTTTTAGCGCGAAATGTGAACTTTTCGGGGTTTGCAAAATTTTGTAAAATCCCTTTTTTGGTCATCAATCATGAGAATTTTTATCTTTTATAAAAATGCATGTGTTTCGCAAAAATACGTTAAATGGCAGAAAAAGCCACAAAAAAAACAGTTTTTTTTCAATGCAATGGGTTCCCCTAGGGCCGTGACGTAACCAAATGAATGTCTCACTTTTAGATGAAGTTATTGCGCGCGTTTGAAAAGATCGAGGCACAGCAAATAGGCTGCAAGTATTCATTTTTTATTTTCGGCTGAATTTGTGCAGAAAAAATGGTCTGATTCTGGCTTTTTGCAACAATTTCTAGAGGGACAGTACAATTAAAAACAATTAAAAAAGCCGTTTGCGGTGATCATGCCGACAGTAAATACAATTATCGCCCAAATTACCAAACTATAAGAGAAATAATAAGGCTGGCCGAGATGCACCAACACTTCTGTTATTCACGACGCATTTTTCCGCCTCTGTCCAAGGAAATCCTGCTTCAAATCAGCTCGTGAATATTTTTGGCTCTTCACAAATTATTAATTGCAAACTGGGGTTCACCGGGAGGGCTGGCAAATTTAGAAAGAAATAAAGCAACTCTACGTTTGTCTATTTGGCTCGCGCCGAATTGGTCTCGGTTTCCGGCTCTCCCGCAGCTCCTTCGCGGAGAAATTATCGCGAAGCCGCAGCTGCTCGCTTCCACAGGGAGAGTTTTTTGTCTTTGCAATTCGTGTCGCGTCAAGTTTTTGCACTTGTCTATTATTTTTAAGCAAGGAGAGCGAGAGCAAATTTCATTTCATCTGTGAGAAATGCTTGTTATATATCAATCGACACAGCGGGTAATTCACTCGCGCAATCCGCCAAAATCCGACTGCAACACGCTTTTATCACTTCTCTCCTCTCTTAAAAAAAAATGGCTCCATACACCCTTTGCTGCTCTTGCCACCTGAGATGAACTTTAAAATGTAAAAAATAGAGTTGGAAATTGTTTGGCCTATCACAACAATCGGCCACTTTTTTTGTTTCATTTAGAACCGCAGAGTTCGGATGCAAACAGGCAAAGGGACGCTCTTTTAAAGAGGTTAAGACTGTCCCAGCGGAATAATTAAAAAAAATGCGAGTGCTTTTTATTCCGGCGGCTTGGTTTTTTATTGAGACGAGTCGCCGCGAGAGGGAAGTTGCTCGGCCACGAAACAATTGACTCGGATAAACACACAGGCAGCGATAAAAAGTCTGACTCGTTGCTATATTTCAAATAAAAGCAAGAGAAAAAAGGGGGCACGCGCACATAAGTCGCTTGATTTTTAAATAGCGTTCGGACGGAACCAATTTATTGATTTTTTCCCAAAAAATGTGTTACACTTTTCATATATTGGGTCCGACTTGCAAAATTGTCCGTCTGATAGAGCTGGCCTTGGAATTTATTATCCCGCCGTGACATCGCCGCGCAGGAAAGTCTAACATTTGGATGCTATTTTGCGTCGCGCTGCAAATAAATTAATTTTTATTCGCGGCCACTGATATATAATGCATGTTTTGCCGTCAGCTTGCCTCTCCCTGCGCACTTTGGGAAACAAAGGTTTAATGAATTTGTTGTAAATTAGGCAATAATAATTGTGATTCCCATAACGTGCATATTATCCCCTTGTCCATTTATTTCTAATAATTCGCGCCGCGCGAGCTGCGAGTGTAAAATAGTGCGTGCAGAGTGCAGCAAAAAGGAAAAGAGTGCCGGAGAGACTGCCACGAGGAAAGGGTTGCGACCTCTCGCACCAAAGACAGTCAGTCGCCCAATAACTTTTTTTGCTAAAAGGACCCGGCAAATATTTTGTCCGTGGACAGGACGCGTTATTCCAAAATTGTGCCTGAAGAAAATGAAACCCAAATTTAAAAACTAAACTTCAAACGTTCAAAAATTTTCAATCAATTTATGAACAGTACAAGGCCGAAAATCCTCTTTGCAATGCGGTGGTTATATTTTTTTCTGCAAGGAAAAAAATAAACGCGGCCGTGAGGGCTTCTGGCTTGGCAACAGAGCAAAAGCTAGACTTTGTTTAAAGTCTACGTTTGCGTCACTGCCATTACAATGATGGCGAGCTATTTTTATGTCGGACTGGGCCAGCAAATAAAATTAAGGTCAATGTGTTATTACTTAAACAATATATCACTGAGCTAACGTATTAAAAAAGTGTATTTAATTTTCCGCAGCTTTTGACCCTTTTTAGCAATGGCAAAAGTAAAAATAAAATAAATGATTATCGCGGCGTGATTAGAACAATTAGATGGCCAAAATTGGGAATCGAACTACTTAAAATGAAGCACAGAATGGCCCTTCCGAGCCCGCATCAGTTCAAAAAAGACCACTGGCACCGCGCATTAAGAGCAGAGAGGCAAAGCGCGAGAGAATGAAGCAACTAACACTTTCCTTGCACGCGCGGCGTCACCGGTTTCGCCGACCAACAGCAGGCATTGATGGCTCGAGGAGAGTGAATAATCGGCACATTTTTCAGTTTATCATTTTTGTGCCGAAATATATACCAAAAAGTGCCTTAATTAATCGTGCGTGTCAAGGAAAATTATTTTCCAGTCATCAGTTTTGAAATTAAACCGAAACCCAAGTGGGCCTGCTGACAATTTTATAGTTGAAACCTTTGAAAATCCAGCAGGAAATTCGACTTTTCTTTCTTCTACTTCTTCTTTGCTCCTTCACTTGCCAATTAATTATTTTTAACCGAAAACCAGAGCAGGTTCAAGGTTTGAAGCACTAGGGCCTCCAGCGCCTTTGTAGATCTTGAACCAGCCCGTTGGCTCGCAAAGTTACGGAATTTTGACGAGTGTCGAAGCCGTCGCAGCATTGGCACTGGCAGACATCCCACTCCCAAACCCCCCGCCCCTTTCGGGCCCCAAAGCGTGAACCGATCCTGTATTCTATGTGTTGGAACAATTTCAAGTAATAATATTGATAAAACCAGCCCGTTGGCTCGCATTGTTCAGCGGCATTCTCGGGAGTGTCAAAGCAACGGGAGGTATTTGAGCAGTTGGGAGATCTAATTCTGGCTACCCAATGCGTCAGAGATGGCAAAAAGTGGTTAGTTTAGTGACTCGAAATGCTCGAATTGCTCAACGGGCTGCTTTTGCACCTTTCCAGCATTTTTGTGATTTGGCTTCACGGGACACGAATGTCTAGCGAATCAAAAAAAAAAGTCCTCGGTACGGAGGCAAGTGGCCCTCGAGTGGGCTGGGTCCCTGAAATGTGCGGCCTGGTGAGATAATGATATCCGTTCGCGGTGATATTCGCACTCGGAATTCAGCATTCGTGCCAGTGCAGTGCGCGCCCTTCCCGATCTGACGACACGGATAAAAAGAGCAAAAATATATAGAGGCTGAAGCAAACTGACAAATTAGTAGTGAGAAATGAGGTCGTCGATTTCGTCACCGAATTTACCTATTTAGGAGTAACGTTTCAGTCTTCCGGAATTTCTTTTTCTAAACATATTGAGAAAAAAGTGAGAGCTTCAATTCTAGCCACCTCCAAACTAAACTCTCTCCCCAGATCATCAGTCAGCACTGCTTTGAAACTTTTCAATCTTGCAATAGCTCCAATCGCAAGTTACGGAATAGAGGCGATTTGGCCATTTTTAAATCTCAAAGACTTTAATAAATTAGAATCCTCCAAATCAAGATTTCTAAAAAGAGCTCTTTCCGTATCCAAATTAATGAAATCCAGGCTGACATATAAATTAGCAGACACTGATTTCCTTGTAAAAGAATTGCAAACGAGATTTTCACTGCCGGAGACTGATTCATTTAAAAAGTTCATGGCTAACCAGGATTTTAAGGCCTCCGAAATCGACCCGGGGTTTTTCGTCACCCCCGCCATTGTCAACCAAAATTGGAAGGGAGCCATGTTTATTAACAGACATATGTTCACGAGACACGCTTGTCACGGTTTTCACTATTTGATCTGTAATAAATTGACCTATCACTCCTGCGCGAGTGAGGACTGCGAGTGCAAATTCTGTGATATTAAACAAATTAACTTTTACCATTTTTTTGAATGTGTTAAGAACAATCTGACGTTGTGCCAAGCCGCCAAAGCAAAAACGAGCATTGATATGTGATTTAATTACTCTGTATTTTATGTCTGTTGTACACCTTTTGGTGTTTAATAAATATTTCATTCAAAAATATATGTATTTTAAAAATACCGAGGGTAATTTGTATGCGATTAAATAAATTATTCAATTGCCTGTTTTGCCATCAGCTTGCCTCTCTAAGAAAGAGTTTAAGTTCAGTTGTTACCACACCAGAATATATATTTTCTCTCCTTGCAAGTCTTCCAATCGGCACGAACTGTGCGATTTATAATTTGTTAGAAAAGTCGAAATACGATCAACATTAAATTTCCAGGTCTCTTGTCTAGAAATAAAAGAAGACTCTAATTAATTCTGACTAAAAATACAATTCTTAGGGTTATTTTGGCTCGGTTTCTCTCCAATGCTTAACTTTACAAATTCTTCTGAACTGCATTTTTTTTACTTTAATAAACCATTTCGCCTTTTTCTGTCTTACAATTAGGTTGCGTCGGTGCCGCACTTTGCCCGACTGGGAGCGTCACAACTCAGGGCGGATCCGCGAAAGGCAGCAGGCCACTTTGCGTTGCGGCTGCTCATTTTTCGTGAGTCAGAGCCGAGTGAGTGAATTCGCGTGGCATCTCCGCGCTCCCTCGAGAGAGGACGCCAGCGCACCCACTCCATTCCACACTGGTAAATATAGTTTGAGACTTCAACTTTTGTCTGAGGTTTCACCCACTAACAATATACGCTAGTGCCAATACAGAGCGATTTTTTAAGAATTTAAAGACCAACCAGCAAAGTTAATGAAAAACGTTTAACTTTTTATTATTTTCAATTTTTTTAAAATTGGCAATTCAATTGGGTTTATGAAGTATTAATAAAATACGTTGCAAAAAAATTGGAAATAGCAAGAGTACCGCGAAGGTAAGTAGTAGCATTGAGTTCAATCGCAGTACTTGGATAGGTTACCAACTGGGAACACTGCATTTTCTAGGCTTATAAATTTTTTTCTTTTATTGTGCATTTAGGGACTGCAAAATAATTATTTAATATGACATTTTGGCACGATCAATCTTAAAAGGCGGTAAGAAGCTAGCCTTGGCCTTTTTAAAAGAAGGATCGTGGGTGAGTTTGCTTAATACCGAGTAGGACCTATAGAGGAACAAAATTCAAGGCATCGGTGAGTTTTCCAGATTCTATTCACATCGAAATAAATTATCACCAATTTAAAACTTTTTCGATTTATAAAAGAAATCACCCTCATGATTTGAATTTTTTGGTCAGGGGTTTTCGAGGGGTGGCGTATCAACCCCCCGAACTACCATAAGTCCAAATAGTCAACGCGCACCCCTTGATTTTACCCTCCGTGTTTTAGTCGAGACATGAATTGCTTTATTATCAGTTTTTTTATTTTTCTACGTGTGCTTGAAATTTATGTGTGCCTTCCTTTTATTGTTGGCTGATAATTATGTTTATTCTCACTTGTTATTTATTGCTATCAAGGCAATCTTATTGGTTAAAGAGTTCAATTTCAAAAAATATAATAGCTATATATACTGTACAAACAGTTCTCCTACCCTGCGAAAAATCTTCATTGTTTTAATATTAGGGTAACATTATTTCCCAATAACCATTATTGTTTTAATATTGGCGTCTAATGTTATATCAATGTGAAAATGTGACTTTTTTCAATATTGTTCTAATATTGGCACCAATATTGGCCACTATCATTGCGTTATTATTAATTTCAAATGGAAATTAAATGATGTCCTAATTTCCGTAGAATATTGGTAATTAGGGGTTTTCTGAATGAGATACATAGTTTAATTTAATTATTTTATTTTTTTATTATATCTAGACAAATTTTTGTAACACTTATAAGTCACACAAGAGTTATATAACTTATAAAAAATTATTTATACGTCATTTCACATAAAACAGTTGGGTTTCTCTCTAGTCACAGCATTCTAGTTTTACAATATACATTGAAGTGCACAGCATGGATTGAGACAAAGTCGTTGGGTTTAAGTAGGGAAATACTTAAAATCAGCACTACATAATACATGTTGGCCACTTAGTCAAATCGTCGTCCTGTCGGGACACAGAGCGACGTCGACACTGGCATGAATAAGGGGTGGTCAGAAATTGATGAGGGACTTGTCATGTGTGCTGATGGCCTGAACTTTATATTATACAGAGCGGCCATTATTGTTTCCCATTTTTGTCACTGTCAATGCGGCCCGTCGGGCCGAACGATTCGACAAACTCAAAAGTGACACACTAATTAAAATTAATTTGGCATTTAATAATAACTGTCAGTTCTAGCTTTGTTATTAACGAATTTTGAAAAATTTAAATGCAAAATTAATTTTAATTAGAGTGCCACTTTTGATTTTGTCAAATCGTTCGGCCCGACGGGCCGCATTGACAGTGACAAAAATGGGAAACAATAATGGCGGCTCTGTATAATATAAAGTTCAGGCCATTACCACACATGACAAGTACCTCATCAATTTCTGACCGCCCTTTTTGGTGCCAGTGCTCATAAAAGTCATTAATATTTTTTAAGTCAAGGACCAAAGGTTCCAAAACGCCCAAATTAAAAAAAATGCAGTGAAGTGGTAGCAATAAGGTTTTTTTTTATCGATTTTCACCAGTCTCTTGCAGGCCATGTTTTCACTTAAGTTTTCAATATTTTTCTAAATTGTTCATGCGACTAGAAAAATTGTCTGAGATAAATTTATTGAGAAATTGAGGCAAATGAAAATTTAAAAGGAAATATCTACTTGTAAATTTTGACCACTCCGACCTCTAATTTTATATAATATTAATACCTAGGAGGAAATGACAAAAGTCAATTTAATGCGCAATAAATTGGTAAAAATTGAGTTGCTCAAACAGCAGTTAAAAACCAGTGGAGAAAAATACCGGGTGAATACAAATGCAATTCTGCATGAACGCATGACGCAAGGACATAAAATTAATTATTTTGAGTTCCAAAGTAGTTTGGTGTGGCGGTACGTGGGGCCACTTTCGTGGAGGGTGGATGTTCATGGAGCTAGGGTAGTTCTCGATCAGAAAAGACGATTAGGGCAGCAACATGAGGAGAAAGTCCACAAGGTAAACGGGTGCGGGTCGTGGATGTCCTTGGGCACCAGGCGGCGACGTGAAAAGTGGCCCGGCTCAAAGCCGACGAACTTCGCCATCTTCTTGTCCAGCCGCGCATTGTCCTTGTCCCTCTTCCAGCTCGTTCATCGTCTGCTCCACAGGGTCGAAGCCATCCTCGCCCGGCCTGTCAACGAAAAATTGCATCAAAATTCGATGTTGTATCAAAGTTACGGCTCGTTTTCTCACTGCGTGCAGCAGTAAAAATTTGAAACCGCGAATTGGAATGAAAACAAAGTAAAAAACGAATAATTCTCATTACCTGTAATATTTGCTGAACGGTGCGTGTGTTGATAACATCAAGGATCCTTACATGGGTGTATTTTAAACTCTTAAGAGCAGACAAACGACTCGCAGAACGAAGAACAAAACGAAAATTGCGCGAAGCGTAGCCGTTAGCCGTTCAGTGTTTGTTTCTTGATGCGGTGATGGCGGACGGAGTAGCAGAGTGTGCGACTCATGGATGCGCACGCATTCACGCATGCGCACTGATATCATTGAATTAACATTGGTGTAATATTAAAACAAGATTAAGATAATAACTTATTTACATTTGTTTTTCATTATTTTTTTAATATTACCGCAACATTGTGTTGCAATCATTTTTTATTCATCATTTATTAACATTATTCCAATAATGCTTATGATTAAATTATCATTGGTATTATTGGCTAATGAAGATTTTTCGCAGGGTATTTTCAGGATTTTTTTCCAGATTGAGCTGCCGCTTTAATTTAGGAAAGGCTGTCGTGTGGGATGCGTCCAACAAAAGAAAGGGGCCTTCTCCAGATCCAGATGGGGAAGGTAACAACTTTAATTTTACCTTTAGTGGAATAATTCTATGACCGACCTTTGCTAAAACGGGGACGGTAACCTGTTCGTCTCTCGCGATGGCGACGGACGTCTTACAGACACATCCACCAGTTAGCTGGTCCAGCTGACGCGGTGGCTGCGTGAATTCTTATATTTTTTAGTTATGTCGTGTCCCTTTAAAGTGGAATGATACAGGGCAACAATTGAAAAATATTTGAATTGTTGGATGCCATAAACAATTGATCAATAAACAATTTGTTGAACAATTTGCAATAGTAAAAAAGGACCTTCCTACAGTAAAAATTCAAATTTTGCCAATTTTCTCCAAAATTTCGAGTGCTTGAACATATTTTCTTGGCATATATTCCGATTCCTCTCGTCTAGAGTCCTTGTATTAGAGAGTTGTGCGGAAGGGATATACGAACGCGCCTACGCCTCGCGCATCTCGGCCGTCCTATCTTGCCCCATGTTAAAATGAGTTTGCGCCGGTGGCTCTGTGGTAGCTTTATTGAATGCCGCCCACCGCAAAATTGGTGTCAAACGAAAGAGCACGAGTTAAACTACGTTTATAGTCGGAACCACGCTTGAAAACCAAATGGTGTTCGAGAAATCCGCTTCGCAAAAACGCTATTTTGGCTGCACGCTCCAGCTGCGGGAGCTGCCCTCCAGCGCCACGACGGTGCCGCCGGCGAACGGAAATAACGACGTTCCCACTACCACCAGAAACCGGCGCGACGATTTCCCTGTGGGGAGATCTCCCCACACTATCTGAAACTACTGAAGTGGGAGGCAGCCGACCAATGAGATCGCGCGAAATCGTCGCGCCGGTTTCTGGCGGTAGTGGGAACGTCGTTATTTCCGTTCGCCGGCGGCACCGTCGTGGCGCTGGAGGGCAGCTCCCGCAGCTGGAGCGTGCAGCCAAAATAGCGTTTTTGCGAAGCGGATTTCTCGAACACCATTTGGTTTTCAAGCGTGGTTCCGACTATAAACGTAGTTTAACTCGTGCTCTTTCGTTTGACACCAATTTCGCGGTGGGCGGCATTCAATAAAGCTACCACAGAGCCACCGGCGCAAACTCATTTTAACATGGGGCAAGATAGGACGGCCGAGATGCGCGAGGCGTAGGCGCGTTCGTATATCCCTTCCGCACAACTCTCTAATACAAGGACTCTACTCTCGTCGAGATCTGTCCAATTGTGTAGGCCACTTATTGGGGAAACTCTTGGTTTTGAAATAAAATCGGATTTAAAGAAGAAAATTGAAGAAGCAATATTCTCAAGCTACCATTAATTATTACTTCCTTCCAAATGTTGTTCCTACATAATTGTATCATTACTTTATGGATGTGTGCTGATTTGGGGCAGAGTTGCCCTGTCAGCCCATAATAAACTTAAATTTTGAAACTAAAGTAAGGAGACAGCCATTACCATTTGAAAAGCACAGTAACTTTCCAGCCAATTTTCTCAAAAAATTACAGCGCTTCTTAGGTCAATTTAGGCTTTAACTGATTCCTTAGGGATGAGTTTATGCATTGGCAACAAGCATTTTCCAGGCTTTTGCAGTATCCTTCCTCTATAAAATGTTTGCTCCTCAAAAAATGAGATGTGACTGTTGTGTGTTGGGATTGTCATTGTTTGACGCAAAATGTAGTTTATGTAAGCGCGAGAAGAACAAGCCGAAGGGCATAATTATTTTGAACTCAATATAATTTTAAGTGTCACACGTCACAGGATCGGAACCGAGGTCCTATTCCAGGAATAATACGGCCTTTTCAAACTGTATGATTATTACTGCTTTACAAATGCCATTCTTAAATATTAATTTCAAAAATTTGATTGGATATTTGCAATTTAATTAAGGTTTAAAATGCACTTTACAGAGAGATCGCGATACTATGGAGGAGATTTTAATAGAAGGTAATTATATCCGGCACATTGTTACAAAGTTTAACTGTGAGTCCCTTGAACCTAACGGCAAATCCCCGATTTTCCAGGGGAGGATCAAGGTCTACCAAAAGGTCCATCGAATCTAGGATTCTTCCAGTTTGAATCAGACCGGCAAATCAGGACAGAAAAAGCAAAAAAGTAAATTGTCTTAAACGCCATTTCGCTTTAAACACATACATATGTTCTTTATAGCGTGTTTTTTCTTGTCGTCCATTACGATTTCAAAAACATAAAAGAAGA
This sequence comes from Cloeon dipterum, assembly GCF_949628265.1. NCBI lineage: Eukaryota > Metazoa > Arthropoda > Insecta > Ephemeroptera > Baetidae > Cloeon > Cloeon dipterum. Next base: position 35,712,983 of record NC_088789.1, on the reverse strand, counting down.
GGAACGAAAGTGGGACGAGGGAGACGTTAAGAACTTGAAAACGACCTTTGGAGACAACCGAAACTGTAATTTCCGCAGCCTTCATAGACCGAAAAAGGAAATTTTTCTCCATCTTCTCGGCAACCAGGAAAAGCTCTTGCGTTTTTTCTCCTCAAAAGGTTAAGGAATTTGTAAATAGTAAAGTCCGGTTTCTATTATTTTGATTGTCATTCAGATATCCCGTCAATTTTCGTGCTGTTTTTCCTGTCTCACGGCAACGAAAATGGAGTCATCTACACTGATTACTGGAGCGAGACACTCAATGATTTTATTTCCTTCACGACAAAAGAGGTTTTCGAGTCCCTGGAAAAACTGGATGGATTCAAGAAATGTTTGAAAATTGTCAACTTTGGCGTAAGTGTGCGGCTAGCATTGCTAAAATCGCAAATTATGCAAGTAAAAATTCCACAGCCGTGTAGGGGAGAGCTAGATGACGCAAAGTTCGATCCAAACAAGGAAAAATACAGCTACGAAAACCGCAATTCTTGCCGAATCACGTCGTCTCCTGATATGCCAAACACAGTCATCGTTTATTCAACAGTCGAAAGTATAATTTCACAGCGTAATTTATGTTCAAAATATATTATTTAAATGATCTTCTTTCAGCAACCACGGCTACAACAAGAAAAGACGGTTCCTGGTTCGTGATAAAAGTGTGCGAAGTTTTGAACCAGATGAGCGAGGATAAACCTTTGTTGTTAGCTCTCACGTCAGTCCAACACAAAATGCACAAAATGTCGCTCAAAGAACTTGACCCTGAAACTAAACTTCCTGTTGGTCAGACGCCAGAGGTCAAAATGTTCTCTTTAGAAACGAGTTTTTACTTTTCGAGGTGATTTGGTACTCTTCCAAAAATTTAATAAAAATCGTGATGATTTCCAGGTCAAAATCTGTTTCAAGAACTGATTCGCGCATGGAAAAAGCAGCAACAATCACGTCGTCTGAATATTTTTCTTGGAAGTCGGACGAAGGAAAAAACATCAGAGGCCGGCACGCCTTCATCTTTTGTGAACAGCAAACAAGAGAAGTTGAAGAAACGGAAAAAGCTCTGCGGAAAAACTTGGATTTTGAGACAAGAACTTGGAAGTTGAATGATGCTAATTTAATAAGTTATTCCGAACAAGGTAGATAACAAGAATTAAAAAAACATACATTAATATAAACGTTTGCCTTCACAGTTTGCGAGATGGAGCACGACGTCGGCTGCGTTTTGACTTTCATTTTCGGCCAAGTGAGCGAAAAAAAAGAGACAAAAGAAGTTTGCGTGCTTGTGGGCGGAAGAGATATTCCAATCACGAGCATTGTGCACGAATTTGTCGGACCAAAAAATAAAAGATTGATCGGCAAGCCCAAAATCTTCTTCATTATTGACCAAAAGCCGCTGAAATGCGACTCTGTGAGCTCCGTTGTTTTATTAATTTCCATATTTTTCAATCTTGGTTCGATTTTAGCACTCTTCAGCAAAGTACCCATTGAAGGTCGCGTCAACGAACCACAGCGGCTGGCTTATCATGATTTTGAAGGACAAAGGTATAGCGCATCATTCGTTAATTTTTTAAAAACTGTTCAAAACAATTGGTATTTTGTCAGACTTGCTGGAGAAATTGATCGGAATCTTCAAAGGAGATGAGCTGAAAAAAAGGAGAAGTTTGCAAGAACTTTTAGTGCCTCTCCTTACAACTGGAACTAACAAAGAATTAACTCTGCTAAACTCAACCCTTCAGTACTTACTTGATTTTCCCGACTGGCCGAGGACTTTCGTGAAACCAGATTTCAAGCTGGGAGGCAACAGGAAAAAGATTTGCTTCGAGGATCTGATCGGAGAGGCGAAAAATTTGCGAGAAAACCAGGTTTGGCTGTTGAGTTTGGTTGCTGGCGCGGGAAAATCGACCGTACTCAAAGAAATCGCATTCCAAATCGGAAAATCGGATCAAGACGCGAGAGTTTTGAATATCTCCTTAAATAAAAACTTTAAAACATTAACAAAACCTCGAGTGGATGCAGTAGAATTTCTAGCAAAAACCACTGGGAATTCCACTGAAGACATAAAAAATTGGATTGCTCAGAAAAAAGTAGTCACCTTCCTGGACGGTTTCGACGAAATTTGTCCGCACAGCAGGGACAAAGCTCTCGGAATAGTGAGGGCTTTGAAAGAAAAAAGAGTTCCACTCTGCGTGGCAACGAGACCTCACGAAGCGAAAGTGATCGAGGAAGCAGTTGGCAACGCAAAACTTGTCGAAATAGAGCCATTCGATGAAGCAAAGCAAATCGAGTTTCTGCGGCTAGAGACCAATAACAACGACGAAGAAATCAAAAGAGTGCTTCTCGCCGTCAAACAAATAGGCCATTCAAACTCCAGATATAGACTTGGAAATCTGGACACGATTCTGGTTAACCCGCTGCACCTGTCGTTAGTTGCTCAGTGCAGCGGCGAAGGAAATTTATTCCAAATTTACGACAAGGTGGTGAGGAAGAAGGTACAACTGTGTTTGGAGAGGAAATATGGCTGCAAACAAGTGGAAGACGATAGTATTGACAAAGAACTGATCCCTCTTCTGTTGATCGCGTTTCGCTATATAAATGACGATCCGCTTGTCGGGGATGGAGTGACGAGAGAAGATTTGGCGAAGATGAACGACTATGGAGTCGCAACCGTGGAACAAGAAACGGTTACTTTCCTCCACCAGACATTCGCAGAATTCCTCGCCGCCCAACACTTTTTGAAAAACGTGGAAGAGTCAGGCATTTTTGATATTGAATTTATTGGCAAATGGAAAATGGAAGAGGTCAGCAAGTTTGTCGATCTTTTCTACTCGACTTTGGAAAACGAAGAAGAAATCGAGATTTACACGCAAATAAAAGTGCCCGAGGAAATTTCAAACGAATCTGCTCTGTTTCTGAATCTCGTTTGCGAGAAAAACCTCAAGCATATTTTTAAAGTGTTGAAGCCACACATTACTTTTTGTGACGAGCAAATGGAAAAATATTTAAATTTAACGTTTTATAATAAAGAACTTGATGGTTGTAGAAAACACCGTTCTTCCATTTGCGTTAATTACGCTATTAAATTGCTGATCAATTCGATAAGAAGCGAAGAAATCTTCACCGAGCTGTTGGAAATGAACGCCATCGATTCACGAATCTTGGAAAATAATATGGATGATGTCCTCAAAGAAATCGCCCGTTACAACGCAATCTCCGTGTTCAACCAGCTAAAAGAGACTTTCCCCAACTTCGTCGAGCTGCTCAGAAAATCAAGTATCAGCGACGTCGCCGGTTGCATAGCGGTAGCTAATGATAACGATGAGATTATCGAATTGATGCTGGAAAACGGATTCGGCAAAGATTTTTTAGAACATTTTATGTATGGACGCACCCTTGAACGTGCTTGCAGAGAGGGGAGACTCAAGTACGTTAAAATTCTCCTCAAACACGGCGCCAAACAAGCCTTTGATGGCCATAAAATTTGGGACCCTTTGAACGTGGCTGTGAAATGGGGCCAGCTGGACATTGTCAAGCTTTTCGTGGAGGAAGAAATTAGCGGATTGGCTCGAGATAAGGTGACGCTTGAGGCAAATATTTTTCAGACAGTGAAGGAGTACAATGGCGATTTCAACGCCTTCCACTGTGCGGTCTATTACAGAAAAAAGGAAATAGCTGAGTACCTGCTCTCAAAAAGTCCAGATTTGAAACACATCACGACAAGAGAGGGGAAGAGTCCTTTGCAGCTGGCTGTGGACCGTAGATTCGGAGAATTCGTGCTCTGGCTGGCGAGAGAAGTCGGCGATGACCTGAGTTCTTTGATTCCGAAGGGCAAGCGACAAGATTGGACCAAACACGATCACTTCATCTACGATCACTTTCTGCTGCTGCGAGGCGACCTGACGAAAAAGAAAGAGCGAGGCAAAACCCTTCTCCACTGCGCCGCCCAGCACGGACATTTGCAACTCGTCCGCGAGTTCATCGCGAAAGGCGCCGACGTGGCTGCCAAAGACGCCAGAGGATGGAACGCCTTGCACTTCGCCTGCACCTTCACCGATTTCATTAACTGGCACGACAATTCAGAAGTGGTCAGACTCCTGCACTTAACTAACCCTCAACTGGCGAAGGAAACGACAAATGAAGGAGAAACTGCACTGCATATTTTGGTGAACAATAACTTCGAGCGCTTATCTTCCAACACTTGTAGAATGTCAGGCACAAAACCTTTCCGTTTCCTTGTGTATGAAGCAGGGGTGGACTTGGAAGCCAGGGACAGCAAAGGCCGCACGGCAGAGGACGTTGCCAATGATAAAGACCGTCGTTATTGGGGATATTTAAGTGAAGAAGATGAAGATTAATCAGGCATAATTAATAGGTTAAGGGTAAGAGAAAATTGGGAATCTTGAGCTCTAAATGAGTTAATTAAAGGACACATCATATATATTATCTCGGAAAAATTAATAAATTCACTAATTTCATCAAAACATTTTGTGCTTTCACGTTTTTTAATTCTGGCGTTACTTTATCCATTATTTACCATTATATTTTAAGTCAGTGATTTAATCAAATGGCAATTTTTTTCTTAAAATTAAAAAGAAATAGAATTTAGCATAACAGACCACAAAATGCAATCAAACTTGTGACCATTTAATGCTGGCGAGAATTTTCAATTTCCCTATTTCGGACCTCTCGCCGGAATTCTTTCAAAAGGTTCAAAACTAAACCTCCGCGCCAATGTGGTTTCGAAGCAGACGGAAAAGCCTGCCGTGGCGGCGGCCTCTGCGCTTTGTAGCGACACGCCCTGGCCGCCGCCTTTGCCACTACGTCGATGACAAACTTTTTCCTTGACAGACTTTACTCATTTCGGAAAACGAAGATTTCTCCCACTTCTTGTTTCTGTAAATTTCAAATGTTAATGAATTACAATTAGAGGTTTTTCCGGTTTTGCACTCGCAGAGATGTGCAACGTGAACGCCCGGCCGTTCTTTCAGTTAAAAATCGGTCGTTTGTCGGATGGCCTCCTGATTGGACAGGTGTTTGAATCGACCTTTTACCTGGGACACCCTACCGACCTTTATCAGGGTGCCCCGACCTGGCATCCTTTCCCAGGCCGCATTTTAATGCTTTTTCAGTGATCGTATTTACTTCAGCCTCACCTGTCACCGTCCTTCCTCAGGTCGCACTCCCTGAGGATTTTTCCAGCTCCTCCGAGTTCCAAAACGCTCTCATCTTGTGCGCATTTCGCCCTTGCGGAGAGCTGCATCGACACGTTTGGCTCGAATGAAGGGAAATTACACATTCCAGGGCACATTGGAAGCAGAGAGCGTGCAGTTTTGCTGAAATTCGGGTCTTTTTGCTTTGTGGTTCGGCTTGGCGTTCGAAATTGAGTGTCTATTTCAATGTTGAGCAAGGACAACTGGATGGTGGGGCAGGTGGGCTTGGTGTCGCCAGAGGCAACGCCCCCTTTCCCTCGCCAATGCCTGCACCCGCGAATCGACAGAAACCGCAGCCACTAATTTGTCGTCGCAATTGCAGCACATTTTTCAACTTCTCTCTTCCACAACTTTATTTTAAATCTCCTTCGGCCTTCCTCGCTCAGGTCGAATGCCCTGAGCTTCTTCTTTGGGCTGTTTTTATCAGAATTTTCACGATTTTGGCTCGTTGTACCACATTGCAAAATAAAATAGACGATTTTAAATCTGTGGAGGCTCCAAGCACATTTCGATCAATTTGGCCATCGCCGTTGGAGGCCGATTGTAAGTAAAAAACAGAATATTTAAAATAGGTAAACACTCACCTGGAATTATGGCTCCGAAACGACGTCTCCGCAGCTGAAAACAAGAAATAACCTTATCAAAACAAAATACTTTGCAACGCTTCACAAGGCACTGCATTCGCGAAAAGATGTAAAAATTAAATTAACTGTTGAAATTGATTATAGGACTAATACTAAAATGTAATTAAAACTGATAAGCTTCGTTTCATGTAATTTTACCGAATAATTGTACCAGAATTTATTTTATAAGCCTTCCTGTCATTCAAATATTAATTTTATAAATAAAAATATAATTGTACAAAAAATGTGCAATTTTTTGTTTATTATGCAAATTTTCAAATCCTTTTGCAGCGTTCAACTAGCTGGTCATTCGGCTTTCAAATTTGCATGAAAATCCGACAGGAGGAAACATTTCTCCGTTTTTTGAGCTCGCAAAGAAGAGCGCGCGAGCCTTTTTGCTTTTTCCACTCTCAACAAACGAGAGAAAAGAATCTCTTTCTGGCCGCAATTTTATCCGCTTTTCTTTTGGCCTTCTCATTCCCTGATAATTCTTAATTAATAATTAATTAATGAATAGCAACTTTGTTTCTGAGTTCCAACTACTGATTGAAAATTGACAAAATGAATAAAAAAGCCGATAAAAAAATTGGTTTAAGGAGGAAAGTGTAGCATTAAATTTTAATCTCGCTTCGAAAGGTCCGAGCGAACAGGAAGTGCCGTCAAGCTCATGTTCACCAACCCTCAAAACATTTTAATTAAAAATCAGAAAGGCAATGCTCACATGCAGGAGGTTGATAATTTGGATTTTAATCCCTGCGCGCAAGATTAAACTATTTATTTTACACTGTCAAGCATAAAAAATATAAATTACTCAATGAGAACGTGTTGCCTTCACGATTACTTCAGATGAGAGTTTGGTATCCCCGTAAAATCATTATTTATTTAAAAAATCGCAGCTGCTGGTTGGCCTGGTGGCGACATTTGGAACTCGAGCACCAACATTGGAGTGGACAGCGTCAACAGGTAAGGCTGGTGCCCCGACACAGCGACCTTTCGAAGGTGCGGAGAGGATCGAGAGCCCTGCGTTCTCGACAGGAATGGCGCAGATTGCCTCAAACACCTGCGCCTCAATCACAAAAACTGTGCAAATTTGTTTGCGAGGCCTAAATAATATTGTTCAAACTCGAAGAAGAAATAAATTGTGATATTGAAGTTATAAGTTTGTCGCGATATTCAATCTATTTAATTGTGTGCGGCCTCTCTTCGATTTTTAGAGATTAATCGCCTTCCAACCGGCACGATTTATGCAACTTATGTTTGGTTAGAGTCGTCGAAACGCAATTAGCAAAAATTTAACCGCTGCAGGTCTCTATTTTCTATAGAGGGCTAAATGAATTGCTACACGGCTAGATTAATCTAACAGAAAATATCATTTGAGAATTAATTTTGGCTCGGTCGAAGAGTTGCTCCAACTTGCATATTTTCTTTATACGAATATTTCTTATTTTTCGTCTCAGGTCGTTTTCGGTGCGGCACTTTGAGGCCAGAAGCGTCACTACTCGACGCGGAAAGGCGAAGCAAGCCACTTTGCGTTGCCGCTGCTCATTTTTCGTGAGACGAGAGGCGATTCGGCTCGCATCTGCTGCAGCATCCAAACACCGCATCTCCGCGCTCACTCGCTCTCCCGATTGAAAGCGAGAGACGCTTCGTTCGCGACACTGGCAATTGATTACAAAGCAACACTTTTTGTCCGACTCACAATTAGGCGTGGGCGGCCAAGCTAGTGCCAAATCAGAGCGATTTTTGAGTGTTTTAAAATATCTTTCAAACCAGCCAAAGTCTTGGAAACATTCGAAAAGACGTGAATTTTTAACAATTTTATCAAAATATTCATAGAAAATATTGTAAAAATTTAAAACTGGAAATGCTGATGGCGAAATTAGCGTGGCTAAGAAGCATTGAGTGCAGTCAGTCAGTAATTATTATTTAATTTTTTTGGCATGCTCTACCTTCAAAGGCGGTAAAAAGCTAGCCTTCGAGCGGCTGCCACTTGTTGTTTGCACTAAAAAAAAAGTGCGCTGACGTCCACTCGCCGCGAAAGTCGCACAACATATGCCGCTCCTGATTGTGAGCAGCAGGCGCAGAAATTCACAATCGGACACTGAAATAGCGTTTGCCGCCATCATAAGTGAGATTTGTCGCAATTTTAACTTAAGAGGAACTAAATTCAAGGCATCGGTGAGTCTTCCACATTCAATTCGCATCGAAAAGAAATAATTCTACTTTACAGATTATTCAAGTTTTACTAAAATTAAATTAATTTATAAAAATTCTCACCCTTGCTCAAAATAAATAAATTGTTACGATCGATTCTCCAATTTGGAGCATTTTTATTTATTTTATTATTATTTTTAAATTATTAAGCCAGTTTGGATGCAGAAGGTTGGTTTGAGTAAGGAGCAATATTTATTTGCTTCATTGGGACGCGTGCACCGGGGCGAACAAAGGGTTAAACAGGCAGAGAGATGTTCTTTTAAAGAAGTCAGCATAGTCGCAGCAGAATAATTGGAAAAAGGAAATCACGGGGATGGATAAAAAAGCTCAAATTGGAGTTGAAGCCTGAGAAATGTAGAAAAAGCTTCATGTTCAGCGGGGTTGAGTTGGTTTGCGAAAATCAGAGGTCGCGTTCGGCTAGGAGTGTTTTTTTTATATTTAAACGAGGCGCCGAGAGAGGGAAAAGCTAATCGAAAACCACACGCACTCACGAGCAGCCTGTTTGATAGACAAACGCAGGCGGCGATAAAAAGTCTCAGACTCTCCGCTGAGAGCAAGAGAGAAAAGGAGGCAGGCGAAAACAAGTCAGAAGCAAAGACGGATCGAGCTGCACCCTTCGCACTCGGCAATTTTGGTAAGTTTTCCAGCAAAACTAAATTATTTTTAATTACGCACAGCCTCAAAGCACCAAAAGGATTGATTTTTTAAATATTATTCCAGCAATTGAAACCAAATTTCAGCCCAAATTTATTTCCCGAAGCCGTGTCTCATTTTCAAAAGCGCTTTAGTACTGAAAAGGAATTTCCAGAAATTATGACTACAAAATTTATTGAAAGAAATTATTGAATTATTCCCAACGGAATTAATGAGACCATTTCATCTGGAGAATAGTCGATGTGAGTTACAAAATTGTAGGCTGAGGAAAAGATCGGCTCGTATTGGCCTTCGAAATTATTATCGGCCCTCGACACGACAGCAGCAATTTTAATGTTATCGCGTCGCGCTGGAAATAAATTAATTTTATTCGCGGCTCAACTAGGCGAGCAAAATAAATAAACTGATTCCGTTTCTCAAAATCGGCCGCTTGAAACTTGAAATCCGCGATTACAAAAATATTTATCACTTTAACGTTAATAAAAATTTACATATGATCTAAATCCAGAGGGGAATACTTGCGATTGAAAAACCTTTTAATTTATTGCCGGTTTCGGCATCATCTTTAAAAAAGTTTCTCTAGGAAAACAAAACTCAGTAGGGTTTTGGCTAAGAATCGCCTTTTGCTTGTTCCATCAGCCTGCAGTTGGAAAATTGCAGCAGCAAGCTAATGAGTTTGCGAGTGTCGATTGCAAAAGAGCACTCGCGGCGTCGCAACGATGGAAGAATGGGCTTCCTTTTTTCCCTCCACCTCTGGCCACATGAGAAAATTTCGAGAAAAACAATTTTCCCAAAGAGAATGTGCACTGCCATCATCAAAGCATTTTTTGTCATAAATATTTTTCTATAAAGTTTATTAATATAAAAATTTGTGTTAAATTACTTCAGCGTAATAGGCAAACAATTAATTAATAATAGATCAGTTGATTTTTTTGCACCAGGGTTTTCTTCCTCCGTGAATGTTTATTAAAATATTCAAAATATTGGCTTGCGTGGGTAATTTAATTTGAGAAGTAAACTGTTTAAAAATTTGTTGCTCTCGTTGCGCATTTAGGGACTGCATAATTATTATTTAAGATGACATTCAACCAATTTAGCACGATTTATCTATTCAGGCGGTAAAAAGCTAGCCTTTGGCCTTTTTAAGGCAGAAGTAAAATTAATATTTGTTTAAATTGAGTCGCTCTTTCGGTTGATAGAGCCAATAATCTGAGCGGCTGGCTGCCACTCAGTGATTGCAATAAAAAAGGCCGCTGACGTCAAATTGCCGCGGAAGTGTGTGTCACACTCACAGTCCTGTTTGAGTGCCGCAGCCGCGATCATTAAGTAATTGAGAAATTGAGAATCAATCGCATTTTTTAGCTAGAGAAGCAAAAATCAAGGCATTCGCGTGTTCCCGATTAACGAAAAAAAAACTATTTTGGAGAATAATCGAGTTTTACCATTTTTTCCATTTATAAAAAGTCTCAACCACACGCTTTGAATTCTTGAAATTAATAAATGCCAAATAATAGTTTTTAAAGCAATTTTTAAGGTGAAAGGATCAATTGATAAATTTTCTAAATATTGATTCGCTGTTTTGATTGGTAGAACACAATCTGAGCGGCTGCCACTTGTTCTTGGCAATAATTTGTGCAAAAAATTCTGCAATTTAAAGTATTTTTGTTCAGATTCTGTAGACACATTATAATTTAAAAGCGGCTTTCGTGCTGTGTGCCCCTGCGTATTTAAATTAGAGTAATTTCAATCATATTTTTACTGCTTTTGTCTCTAGAAAATTGGAAAAACACACGGCTGCAAAAGCACTTGGCGCACGATTCGCTGCTGAGATTATTTTTCCGGTTTCTTTTTCAATTATCAACATAATTTGCACGCAGAAGGTTGTGTTTGAGTAAGGAGGAATATTTATCTGCTCAAGTGGGACGTGCGCCGTGGTGAACAAAGGGTTAAAAAGGCAAACAAATGCTTTTTTAAAAAGATCAGCATAGTCGCAGCGCAATAATTACAAAAAAGAACAGAAAAAGATGGATAAAAAGCTCAAATTGGAGAACTGGCCTATCATATTTAGAAAAAGTTGAGAGTTGGTTAGCGGAAATGTGCGGCTGCGAGCGCATTATCCGCGGATTTTGTGTTCTTTTTTATTAGGCGCCGAGAGAGGAAAAGAAGCTGCTCGGCCACCGCACAAAAACGCGCAGCCTATTATTTAATAGATAAACTCGCATCATGCAGGCAGCGATAAAATGTCTCACTCTTCGCTGAGAGCAAGGGAGAAAAGGAGGCACATAATTCGCGAGCGAGAGCAAAACCAGAGGGAAAGGCGGACGAGCTGCACCCTTATTCTCACTACTCTCGCTCGGCACTTTTTGTAAGTTTTCAAAAACTCATCTCTTTGGCGGATTAGAATTATCTGTAATGACGCACAGCCAGAAAGCACTAAAATGATTAAATTTTAAATTCCTCAAAATTTTTTTTATTTATTTTCTGAAGCAGTGCAATTTTTAAAACCGTTAATTATTTTTTTAATTTATTGCTGCCACTCATTATTTTTAGTGCCGTTTATCCTGCCGAAGCGACTTTGTACAAAAGGTGAAAAGCTTCACATTCTCAATTTTTCACCAAAGTTTTTTACAATATTTAAAACCTTTTACTTGTATTTTAAATGATTTGCATCGCAATTAGTTGGACTTTTTATATCGAGGAATTGCTTGGCTGATAGAAAAAGCGGCGCTTGCTGGCCTTCGAAACATTATCGGCGCATGAAATCATCGCAGGAAAAGTCTAACAGTTGCATGTTATTTTGCGTCTCGCGTTTAAAAAAGGGGCACAACAAATAAAGAGGCAAGCGAGAGACACGCAAAGCGCGAGAGAAGCAACACTATTTCCTTGCGTGCGGCCTCAACATTTTTGCCTACCAGCTCAACCTTTTGCTAAACACGCAAAATATCTCGAGCAAGTTTTGCTGCAAATCAAGCTGAAAACGGGCACATTATTCACATTAATAAATGTATTTTTTTCACGTGGTTAAATTTTATGATTTCCCGGGGAATATTTTTTTTAATAAATAAAATATATAGAACTATTTTCTTCTAGGTTCGTTTCAGTTCCTCCCCGGCAGTAAATTCCCACGCGGCCTTTTAATATTTTGCGCCCGTTTGATAAATTAAATCTTAATAAAATGTCTGAATTGAAACAAAAAATCTCTCCTGCCAGCTTTGAATTAGAATTAGCCACTCTCCCGATTCATCAGTCCCTTTTTTACCAGCCAGCCTGGCTCATGCCACAAAGCCACGCCCGCAAAGTCCCGATTTCGATAGCCAGTTGGCTGTCCGGAGACCCTTTTATTCCGTGCAGCCGGAGAAACGTTTTCTCTCAGAGCCCGTTCGCACGCTCGAACTGAAGAGAGAGTCATTTGCCTGCTTTAATTATATTTTATGCGTGATTTTTATTATTCAATTGGTCTAAGCTTAGTTTCGATACACAAAAGGTTGTGTTTGAGAGCGAGCAGAAATATTTATTGCACCACGCGTTAAACCAAAGGGTTAAACAGGCAAAGAATGATTAACAAAGGAACAGATGCGGATGAAAATGTTCAAATTGAAGATTTAGTCTCGATCTAAGCCTTTTAGAACAAGCGGATGAGTTGGTTTGCGAAAACGAGAGCTTTTTGTTCTGCCTAATGTTTTATTTAGACGAGGCGCAGAGAGAGGGCAGCTAGATGGTCGCTCGTTGCCGCACACTCACGCGCAGCCTCCCATTGTCAGTCAGCGACGAAAAGTCTCACTCTTCCCGGAGAGCAAGAGGGAAAAAGAGGCAGCCGCTCGTCAGCCGCAAGCGACAGCCAAACCTGAAGGAACGACGCACGAGCTCCACCTTTCTCACTCACAATCAGCACTTTTGGTCAGTTTTCAACCACTCGTAACGACTTGCCGCATCTGCATTATTTTTATTTCGCGCACAGCCAAAATAAGCACCAAAAGGATGGAATTTTAAATACCTGCAATTATTTGAAACAAATTTCGGCCCAACACTCTTTTCAAAGCCATCTCATTTTTTGTTTAATTTTATTTCGGAAATTATTTATTGCGGCCAGTCAGTTATTTATCATCAATTAACCTACTTGTTGCAAGGCGAAAAGTCTTACATTCTCAATTTTTCTACAGTTTTCAAAATAGCAAACTGGATTTGTAAATTATTTTTATCGGAATTAGAAAGACTTTTTATATCGAGGGTTTGCTGGGCTGATCGGAATTTATGATCCGCCCGCGACATCACCAAATAGGAAAGTCTAACATTTGCATAATATCGCGTCGCGTTTAAAAAAGAGGTGAAACAAATAAATTAATTTTAGTCGCGGCTCGATTTGTGGAGCTAAATATGAACAGTCCCTTCAAGCGGTAGTACATCACCTAATTCGACGAAATTAATTTTAATCTGCGAAGGGCGAAAATATTAACCGCGTATAAATCTTTTGAGGAAATTATGTTGATCTGAAATTTACTTAATTTAAAAATCCCGAGATTTGAAAAACAACCTGTTTTGCCATCAGCCCTCTTTGTTAAAAAGACCTGCATAAAATTCCTGTACTCTTTAAATATTATTTTAATTTGTGCTGAATGTTGAAATTTCATCGAATTAGAAAGAGACGCGCGTCCCACGCAAAGCACGCCAGATATTATTTTTTCCTGAATTTATTTTTGGCTCGCATTGTCACGGCATTTCCAGGAGTGTCGAAAGCAGTGGCAGATCGGGGATTGCAGCAATTAACAGTTTTCCACCACTTGTGGGGATTTCAGCACTAACGAAATGGTTTTTTCCGCAACCTTTGTTTTAACCCACTTGACACTACTAGTTGAAAAAACCAAAATCACTTTTGCGTGTGCGGTGTTCCATCCGCCTGCAGAATAAATCAAATCGCACTGCCGCAATTAATTGAATTTCACTCGCGGTGTCGCAACAATGGGCTTCCTTTTCTTCGTTTCACCTCTGGCAAGACGCGAACATCTCGAGAAAATCAATTTTTCCAAAGGGAATGTGCATCATGCTTTTTCAGAACATGTAACCGCGATTTGGAAATTTGAAAAACGTTCATCTGAAAGACATAAGACCCGCAAATAATTAATTATTCGCCGCATTTTTGGGTATCAAACATTTACACAGCTCCGCGACTTGAAATAAGAAAATATGCGTCTCCTCTTGCCGCAGATGTCCGAGTGTTGGTAGCAATTTTATATTGCAACTTTTAATTTTAGCGGCAGAAAATCAAACTCAAAATTAAAAACTAAAACTTAGGACGTTGAAAAGTTTCTTTTTCAGTATTTTACAGGATATTTTGGCAAACCAGTTGGGTTTTTTAATTATTTAAAAAATTTAACGCAACAAATTAAAATTGGGAAATTTGTTGTGAGCAATGCGTGACATGCTAATCACGAATATTATTTTGAATTAATCAATTTATGAGCAGTTAAGAAGAGCGCAAATCCTCTTTATAGTGGTGGTTATTTTCTGCATGGAAAAAAGTGAGAGGGCCTCTGAGAATATGCTTGGCAACAGAGGAAAGGCTAGACTTTGTAAAAATTCTACGTCTGGGTCACTGCCAGTGCCATTTGAATGTTAGTTATTTTTTGTCAGGCTGGGCCAACAAATAAATTAAGCAGACTGTGTTTTAAATCAAAATATTATCAGTATAATTAAAAGAATTAGATGGCCAATATTGATATTATATGCGAAACAAACTACTTGAAATGAAGCGCAGAGTAGCCCTTTGCATCCGCGCCGTTCTAAAAAAAGCATCCACCGGCACCGCATTTAAGAGAGGCGCGAAAAGCACACGAGAGAGAAGCAACACTTTCCTTGCGGGGCCTCTCGTCTGCTCTGCTCTTCCTCTTGCAAATCAAGAGCAAATTGGAAACTGAGACTATTTTCATTGCAATTATTGGTGTTGCCTGATCAACAATTTCTTTTCTCTAAAAATTAACTCGCGCATACTGAAATTGTGCAGAATGTGTAATTAAAAAGCACGCGTCCATGTTCAAGGAGAGACAAGCGATCGGCAGATTTTCGAAATTTAAATTAATTCTGCCAAAATGAGGTTAAAAAGTTCTTTAATTAACAAGGAAAATCATTTTCCAGCCTTCAGATTTCAAATTCCTGACAAAAACCTTTCAAAAGCCGGCCAGAAACTCAGAACCAAGAGATTCTCTTCGCTAAGTCAGAGTTCGACCTAATGCTAGTGCTTTCCCGTTGGCCGCCGCGACCATTGCGTTCTCATTGACACAGCTGGAAAGAAAATGATTTAGAAATGCAGCCAGATTTGCACTCGCAGTCGACTTATTCGGTCCGTCACAGTCAGAAATAAATAAATAAAGTTTTATCGCTGCTGCGACGTCAATTGGAGCAATCGCCGCCGTGTCCGCGCTTCGCCTCTCATTAATTATTGTTTAACATCAAATTGATCCGCTTTATCTCTACAAAATTCGGCTGCAGAAACGCTTCTAGCACAAATCTCTGCTGTTGCTTCCTGAAATTAGATTTTAAAATGCGAATAATCGAGTTGAAAATTATTTGACCGAACACAATCAGTTTGGAAAAAACGCGCCCACAGCCAAATATTTCCTTTAGACCCATTTTCGGCGGACGTGCGGAGAGAAGAAAAGAAAAAAGGAATCGATGCATACATTTGGAGTTTTAATTGTGGAGGAACAATAAGGCTGGCCGAGTTGCACCAACAATTCTGTTTTTCACGACATTTTTCAGCCCCTGGCCAAGAAAATCAGCTCGTGAATATTTTTGGCTCTTCACAAATTATTAATTGCAAACTGGGGGTTCACTGGGAGGGCTGGCAAATTTAGAAAGAAGAATTGGTCTCGGTTTCCGCGGCTCTCCTGCAGCTCTTCCGCGGAGAAATTATCGCGAAGCCGCAGCTGTTCGCTTCCACAGGGAGAGTTTTTTGTCTTTGCAATTCGTGTCGCGTCAAGTTTTTGCCTTCCTCGCAATATTTGCACTTGTCTGTATGTTATTTTTAAGCAAGGAGAGCACATTTAATTTCATCTGTGAGAAATGCTTGTTTATCAATCGACACAGCAGGTAATTTACTCGCGCAATCCGCCAAAATCCGACTGCAACACGCTTTTATCACTTCTCTTCTCTTAAAAAAATGGCTAGAAACACCCTTTGCTCACGATTCTCTGCTCTTGCCACCTGAGATTAACTTTAAAATATAAAAAATAGAGTTGGAAATCGTTTGGCCTATCACAACAATCGGCCACTTTTTTTGTTTCATTTAGAACCGCAGAGTTCGGATGCAAACAGGCAAAGGGACGCTCTTTTAAAGAGGTTAAGACTGTCCCAGCGGAATAATTAAAAAATGCGAGTGCTTTTTTTCCGGCGGCTTGGTTTTTTATTGAGACGAGGCGCCGCGAGAGGGAAGTTGCTCGGCCGCGAAACAATTGATGCGGACAAACGTAGGCAGCGATAAAAAGTCTGACTCGTTGCTATAATTTCAAATAAAAGCAAGAGAAAAAAGGGGGCACGCGCACATAAGTCGCTTGATTTTTAAATAGTGTTCGGACGGAACCAATTTATTGATTTTTTCCCAAAAAATGTGTTACACTTTTCATATATTGGGTCCGACTTGCAAAATTGTCCGTCTGATAGAGCTGGCCTTGGAATTTATTATCCCGCCGTGACATCGCCGCGCAGGAAAGTCTAACATTTGGATGCTATTTTGCGTCGCGCTGCAAATAAATTAATTTTTATTCGCGGCCACTGATATATAATGCATGTTTTGCCGTCAGCTTGCCTCTCCCTGCGCACTTTGGGAAACAAAGGTTTAATGAATTTGTTGTAAATTAGGCAATAATAATTGTGATTCCCATAACGTGCATATTATCCCCTTGTCCATTTATTTCTAATAATTCGCGCCGCGCGAGCTGCGAGTGTAAAATAGTGCGTGCAGAGTGCAGCAAAAAGGAAAAGAGTGCCGGAGAGACTGCCACGAGGAAAGGGTTGCGACCTCTCGCACCAAAGACAGTCAGTCGCCCAATAACTTTTTTCGCTAAAAGGACCCGGCAAATATTTTGTCCGTGGACAGGACGCGTTATTCCAAAATTGTGCCTGAAGAAAATGAAACCCAAATTTAAAAACTAAACTTCAAACGTTCAAAAATTTTCAATCAATTTATGAACAGTACAAGGCCGAAAATCCTCTTTGCAATGCGGTGGTTATATTTTTTTCTGCAAGGAAAAAAATAAACGCGGCCGTGAGGGCTTCTGGCTTGGCAACAGGGAAAAAGCTAGACTTTGTTTAAAGTCTACGTTTGCGTCACTGCCATTACAATGATGGCGAGCTATTTTTATGTCGGACTGGGCCAGCAAATAAAATTAAGGTCAATGTGTTATTACTTAAACAATATATCACTGAGCTAACGTATTAAAAAAGTGTATTTAATTTTCCGCAGCTTTTGACCCTTTTTAGCAATGGCAAAAGTAAAAATAAAATAAATGATTATCGCGGCGTGATTAGAACAATTAGATGGCCAAAATTGGGAATCGAACTACTTAAAATGAAGCACAGAATGGCCCTTCCGAGCCCGCATCAGTTCAAAAAAGACCACTGGCACCGCGCATTAAGAGCAGAGAGGCAAAGCGCGAGAGAATGAAGCAACTAACACTTTCCTTGCACGCGCGGCGTCACCGGTTTCGCCGACCAACAGCAGGCATTGATGGCTCGAGGAGAGTGAATAATCGGCACATTTTTCAGTTTATCGTTTTTGTGCCGAAATATATACCAAAAAGTGCCTTAATTAATCGTGCGTGTCAAGGAAAATTATTTTCCAGTCATCAGTTTTGAAATTAAACCGAAACCCAAGTGGGCCTGCTGACAATTTTATAGTTGAAACCTTTCAAAATCCAGCAGGAAATTCGATTTTTTTCTTTCTTCTACTCCTTCTTTTGCTCCTTCGCTTACCAATTAATTATTTTTAACCGAAAACCAGAGCAGGTTCAAGGTTTGAAGCACTAGGGCCTCCACCGCCTTTGTAGATCTTGAACCAGCCCGTTGGCTCGCAATGTTACGGAATTTTGACGAGTGTCGAAGCCGTCGCAGCATTGGCAGACATCCCACTCCCAAACCCCCCGCCCCTTTCGGGCCCCAAAGCGTGAACCGATCCTGTATTCTATGTGTTGGAACAATTTCAAGTAATAATATTGATAAAACCAGCCCGTTGGCTCGCATTGTTCAGCGGCATTCTCAGGAGTGTCAAAGCAACGAGAGGTATTTTGAGCAGTTGGGAGATCTAATTCTGGCTAGCCAATGCGTCAGAGATGGCAAAAAGTGGTTAGTTTAGTGACTCGAAATGCTCGAATTGCTCAACGGGCTGCTTTTGCACCTTTCCAGCATTTTTGTGATTTGGCTTCACGGGACACGAATGTCTAGCGAATCAAAAAAAAAAGTCCTCGGTACGGAGGCAAGTGGCCCTTGAGTGGGCTGGGTCCCTGAAATGTGCGGCCTGGTGAGATAATGATATCCGTTCGCGGTGATATTCGCACTCGGAATTCAGCATTCGTGCCAGAGTGCAGTGCGCGCCCTTCCCGATCCGACGACACGGATAAAAAGAGCAAAAATATATGTATTTTAAAAATACCGAGGGTAATTTGTATGCGATTAAATAAATTATTCAATTGCCTGTTTTGCCATCAGCTTGCCTCTCTAAGAAAGAGTTTCAGTTCAGTTGTTACCACACCAGAATATATATTTTCTCTCCTTGCAAGTCTTCCAATCGGCACGAACTGTGCGATTTATAATTTGTTAGAAAAGTTGAAATACGATCAACATTAAATTTCCAGGTCTCTTGTCTAGAAATAAAAGAAGACTCTAATTAATTCTGACTAAAAATACAATTTTTAGGGTTATTTTGGGTCATTATCTCTCCAATGCTTAGCTTTAAAAATTCTTCTGAACTGTATTCTTTTTACTTTATTAAACCATTCCCTTTTTCGCCTTTTTCTGTCTTAAAATTAGGTTCCGTCGGTGCCGCACTTTGCCCGGCCGCAGAGCGTCACAACTCAGGGCGGATCCGCGAAAGGCAGCAGGCCACTTTGCGTTGCGGCTGCTCATTTTTCGTGAGTCAGAGCCGAGTGAGTGAATTCGCGTGGCATCTCCGCGCTCCCTCGAGAGTGGACGCCAGCGCACCCACTCCATTCCACACTGGTAAATATTAGTTTGAGACTTCAACTTTTGTTTGAGGTTTTACCGACTAAAACAATAAACAATATACGCTAGTGCCAATACAGAGTGTTTTTTTAAGAATTTAAGGACCAACCAGCAAAATTAATTAAATACGTTTAACTTTTTATTATTTTCATTTTTTTTAAAATTGGCACTTCAATTGGGTTTATGAAGTATTAATAAAATACGTTGGAAAAAAATTGGAAATAGCGAGAGTGCAAAAGGTGCAGAATTATATTTCGCAAAAAAGTGAAGTAGTAGCATTGAGTGCAATCGCAGTACTTGGATGGGTTACCAACTGGGAACACTGCATTTTCTAGGCTTATAAATTTTTTTCTTTCATTGTACGTTTAGGGACTGCAAAATAATTATTTAATACGACATTTTGGCACGATCCATCTTAAAAGGAGGTAAAAAGCTAGCCTTGGCCTTTTTAAAAGCAGGATCGTGGATGAGTTTTCTTGAAACTGAATCGCTGTTTCGATCGGTACAACCTAATTTAAGCGGCTGCCACTTAAAAAGGCGGCGAAAAAGTCTCCCTTTGCACTCGTGAGCAGCATAAAGACATTAAATCGTTGTTTAGGAAGAAAATCGCGATCTTTCAAACCCCGTAAAAAACAGCCCGCTATAGTTTGCAGGCAAAATCGGGCGAGCTATGGCTAGCGTGCACTCACGATCCGGAAGACTGGATCTTCCCCAAATAAGCGTTTTAGTATGCAGGCACCTGACCGTCGATACCGGTGCAGGTGCACCGCCACCATTTGTGCCTTTTCCTTTTATTGTTGGCCGATAATTATGTTTATTTTCACATATTATTTACTGGTTTCGCGGCAATCCTTATGGTTCAAGGAGTCGCTAAAAATGTAACTATATTTGTACAAATAATTCTCCTATTTTCGGTATTTTTTCCAGATTGAGCTGCCGCTTTAATTTAGGAGTGTCTGTCGTGTTGGTTGCTTCCATGAATTAAAAGAAAGAGACAAACTCCAGATCAAGATGGAGAAGGTATCTGTACAACTTTAATTTTACTTTTAGTGGAATAATTCAATGCCAACCTATACGGAAATTCGCAAATACGGGGACGGTAAACTGTTCGTCTCTCTCGATGGCGACACGGACGTCTTACAGGCAAATCTTCCAGTTTGCACGTTTGCAGGTCCAGCCGTCCAGCCATCTCGGTGGCTGCATGCACTGAATAAATTTTAAGTGTCACGCGTCGATCACAGGATCGGAACCGAGGTCCGATTCCAGGACTAATATAGGGCCTTTAAAAAATGTACAATTATTACTATGCTACAAACGACATTGTTAAAATATTGTTATAAAAATTTTATTCGATATTTGCAATTTAATTAAGGTTTAAAATGCACTTTACAGAGAGATCGAAATACTATGGAGAAGATTTTAATAGAAGGTAATTTTTCCGGCACATTGGTACAAAGTTTAACTGCGAGTCCCTCGAACCTAACGGCAAATCCCCGATTTTCCAGGGGAGGATCAAGGTCTACCAAAAGGTCCATCGACTCTAGGTTTCTTCCAGTTTGAATCAGACGGGCAAATTAGGACAAAAAACGCAGACAAGTAAATTTTCTTATCTATTAAACGCCATATCGTTTTAAATGTCGTTTCTTTACAGCGTGTTTGTTCTTGTCGTCCATTACGATTTCGAAAACACGCCAGAATATCGAATGTGGGACAAGGCAGACGTTGAGAACTTGAAAAAGACCTTTGGAGACAACCGAAATTGTAATTTCCGCAGCCTTTATAGACCGACACGGAAAATTTTGCTCGATCTTCTCGGCAGCCAGGAAAAGCTCTTGCGTTATTTCAACTCAAAAGGTGTGCAATAATGGAATTTAGAGAAACGTCACGTCCGATTTTCATTATTTCCATTGCAATTCAGTCATTCCGTCGGTTTTCGTGCTGTTTATCCTCTCTCACGGCCACAGAAATGGATCGATCGACACTGATTACTTGGGATCAGTGTTCGACGGGAATAAATATATTTCCTTCACGACAAAAGAGGTTTTCGACTCCCTGGAAATACTGGACAAATTCAAGGAATGTTTGAAGATTGTCAACTTTGGCGTAAGTTTGCGGCTAGCATTGCTAAAATCGCAAATTATGCAAGTAAAAATTCCACAGCCGTGTAGGGGAGAGCTAGATGACGCAAAATTCGATCCAAACAAGGAAAAATACAGCTACAACAACCGTAATTCTTGCCGAATCACGTCGTTTCCTGATATGCCAAACACAGTCATCGTTTATTCAACAGTCGAAAGTATAATTTAACAGCGTAATTCATATTCAAAAAATAATATTTAAATTATTATCTTCTTTCAGCAACCACGGCTACAACAAGTGTAGACGGTTCCTGGTTCGTGAAAATAGTGTGCGATGTTTTGAACCAGATGAGCGAGGATAAACCTTTGTTGTTATTCCTCACGTCAGTCCAGTACGCCATGCACAAAGTGTCGCTCGAAGGAATTGACCCAGAAACTAAACTTCCTGTTGGTCAGACGGCAGAGGTCAAAATGTTCCCCTTAGACAGGAGTTTTTCCTTCTCCAGGTGATTTCATTCAGAGCCAACAATTAAATAACAAACATGCTTGTTTCTAGGTCATTGACTGCTGAAAAATCTATTTCAAGAACTGATTCGCGAATGGAAAAAGCAGCAACAATCACATCAACATCTGAATATTTTTCTTGGAAGTCGGACGAAGGAAAAAACATCAGAGGCCGGCGAGCCTTCATCTTTTACGAACAGCTTACAAAAAAAGTTGAAGAAACAGAAAAAGCTCTGCGGCAAAACTTGGATTTTGACACCAGAACTTGGAAGTTGAATGATGCTAATTTAATAAGTTATTCCGAACAAGGTATATAACAAAAATTAAAAAAAAAACATTAATATAAACGTTTGCCTTCACAGTTTGCGAGATGGAGCACGACGTCGGCTGCGTTTTGACTTTCATTTTCGGCCAAGTGAGCGAAAAAAAAGAGACAAAAGAAGTTTGCGTGCTTGTGGGCGGAAGAGATATTCCAATCACGAGCATTGTGCACGAATTTGTCGGACCAAAAAATAAAAGATTGATCGGCAAGCCCAAAATCTTCTTCATTATTGACCAAAAGCCGCTGAAATGCGACTCTGTGAGCTCCGTTGTTTTATTAATTTCCATATTTTTCAATCTTGGTTCGATTTTAGCACTCTTCAGCAAAGTACCCATTGAAGGTCGCGTCAACGAACCACAGCGGCTGGCTTATCATGATTTTGAAGGACAAAGGTATAGCGCATCATTCGTTCATTTTTTAAAAACTGTTCAAAACAATTGGTATTTTGTCAGACTTGCTGGAGAAATTGATCGAAATTTTCAAAGGAGATGAGCTTAAAAAAGGAAGAAGTTTGCAAGAACTTTTAGTGCCGCTGCTCACAACTGGCACTAAAAAAGAGCTAACTTTGCTTAACTCGACGCTTCAGTACTTGCTTGATTTTCCTAACTGGCCGAGGATTTTCGTGAAACCAGATTTCAAGCTGACAGTGAGAGGCAACAAGAAAAAGATTTGCTTCAAGGATCTGATCAAAGAGGCGAAAATGTTGCGAGAAAACCAGGTTTGGCTGTTGAGTTCGGTGGCTGGCGCAGGAAAATCGACTGTACTCAAAGAAATCGCTTTTCAAGTCGGTAAATCAGATCAAAATGCCAAAATTTTGAATATTTCCTTAAATAAAAACTTTAAAACATTAACAAAACGTCGAGTGGATGCAGTCGAATTTCTAGCAAAAACCACGGGGAATTCCTCTGAAGACATAAACAATTGGATTGCTCAGAAAAAAGTAGTCGTCTTCCTGGACGGTTTCGACGAAATTTGTCCGCACAGCAGGGACAAAGCTCTCGGAATAGTGAGGGCTTTGAAAGAAAAAAGAGTTCCACTCTGCGTGGCAACGAGACCGCACGAAGCGAAAGTGATCGAGGAAACGATTAAAAACGCTACACTTGTTGAAATAGAGCCATTCGATGAAGCAAAGCAAATCGAGTTTCTGCGGTTAGAGACCAATAACAACGACGAAGAAATCAAAAGAGTGCTTCACGCCGTCCAACAAATAGGCCTTTCAAACTCCATATATATACCTCTACAATATAGACATGGAAATATGAACACGATTCTGGTCAACCCGCTGCACCTGTCGTTAGTTGCTCAGTGCAGCGGCGAAGGAAATTTATTCCAAATTTACGACAAGGTGGTGAGGAAGAAGGTACAAAAGGGTTTGGAGAGGAAATATGGCTGCAAACAAGTGGAAGACGAAAGTATTGACAAGGAACTGATCCCTCTTCCGTTGATCGCGTTTCGCTATATGAATAACGAGCCGCTTGTCGGGGATGGAGTGACGAGAGAAGACTTGGCGAAGATGAACGACTATGGAGTCGCAATCGTGGAACAAGAAACGGTTACTTTCCTTCACCAGACATTTGCAGAATTTCTCGCCGCCCAACACTTTTTGAAAAACGTGGGAGAGTCAAGCAATTTTGATTTTAAATTTATTGGCAGCTGGGGAATGGC
Organism: Cloeon dipterum; assembly: GCF_949628265.1. NCBI lineage: Eukaryota > Metazoa > Arthropoda > Insecta > Ephemeroptera > Baetidae > Cloeon > Cloeon dipterum. Next base: position 35,689,480 of record NC_088789.1, on the reverse strand, counting down.
AGAGGTCAGTAAGTTTCTCGATCTTTTCTATTCGACTTTGGAAAACGAAGAAGAGATCAAGATTTACACGCAAATAAAAGTGCCCGAGGAAATTTCAAACAAATCTGCTCTGTTTCTGTATCACGTTTGCGAGAAAAACCTCAAGCATATTTTTAAAGTGCTGAAGCCACACATTACTTTTTGTGACGTGCAAATGGAAAACTATTTCAATTATTTAAGGTTTGATATTCAAGTACTTGGTTGTAAAAAACACCGTTCTTCAATTTGCGTGAATTACGCTATTAAATTGCTGGTCAAAGCGATAAGAAGCGAAGAAATCTTCACCGAGCTGTTGGAAATGAACGCCATCGATTCACGAACCTTGGAAGAATACATTGATTGGGTCCTCATAGAAATCGCCTGTTACAACGCAACCTCCGTGTTCAACCAGCTAAAAGAGACTTTCCCCAACTTCGTCGAGCTGCTCAGAAAATCAAGTTCCAACGCCGGCGCCGGTTGCACAGCGGTAGCTAATGATAACTATGAGATTCTCGAATTGTTCCTGGAAAACGGATTCGGCAAAGATACTTTAGAACGTTCTATGTATGGAGACACCCTTTACAGTGCTTGCAGAGAGGGGAAACTTAAGTACGTTAAAATTCTCCTCAAACACGGCGCCAAACAATACTTTGATGGCCGTAAAATTTGGGACCCTTTGAACGTGGCTGTGAAGCACGGCCAGCTGGACATTGTCAAGCTTTTCGTGGAGGAAGAAATTAGCGGATTGGCCCGAGATAAGGTGACGCTTGAGGCAAATATTTTTCAGACAGTGAAGGAGTACAATGGCGATTTCAACGCTTTCCACTATGCCGTCTATTACGGAAAAAAGGAAATTGCTGAGTACCTGCTCTCAAAGAGTCCACATTTGAAACACATCAGGACAGGAGAGGGGAAGAGTCCTTTGCAGCTGGCTGTGGACCGTAGATTCGGAGAATTCGTGCTCTGGCTGGCGAGAGAAATCGGCGATGACCTGAGTTCTTTCATTCCAAGAGGCGAGACACAAAGTTGGACCGAACACGATCACTTCATCTACGACCACTTCCTGCTGCTGCGAGGCGACCTGACGGAAAAGGACGAGCGAGGAAAATCTCCTCTCCACTGCGCCGCCCAGCACAGACATTTGCAGCTCGTCCGCGAGTTCATCGCGAAAGACGCCGACGTGGCTGCCAAAGACGCCAGAGGATGGAATGCCCTGCACTTCGCCTGCACTTTCATCGATTTCATTAACTGGCACAACAATTCAGAAGTGGTCAAACTCCTGCACTTAACTAACCCTCAACTGGTGAAGGAAACGACAAATGAAGGAGAAACTGCACTGCACATTTTGGTGAACAACAACTTCAAACGCTTATCTTCCAACAGTTATACATGGTCAGGCAGAAAACCTTTCCGTTTCCTTGTGTATGAAGCAGGGGTGGACTTGGAAGCCAGGGACAGCAAAGGCCGCACGGCAGAGGACGTGGCCAATGATAAAGACCGTGGTTATTGGGGAAATTTAAATAGAGAAGTTCCAAAACGCTCTCATTTTGTGCGCATTTCGCCCTTGCGGAGAGCTGCATCGACACGTTTGGCTCGAATGAAGGAAAATTACACATTCCAGGGCACATTGGAAGCAGAGAGCGTGCAGTTTTGCTGAAATTCGGGTCTTTTTCATTTGTGGTTCGGCTTGGCGTTCGAAATTGAGTGTTTTTTAGGACTGAGCAAGGACAACTGGATGGCGGGGCAGGTGGGCTTGGTGTCGCCAGAGGCAACGCCCCTTTCCCTCGCCAATGCCTCCACCTGCGAATCGACAGAAACCGCAGCCACTAATTTGCCGTCGCAATTGCAGCACATTTTTCAACTTCTCTCTTCCACAACTTTAAATCTCCTTCGGCCTTCCTTGCTCAGGTCGAATGCCCTGAGTTTCTTATTTAGGCTTTTTTTTATCAGAATTTTCACGATTTTGGCTCGTTGTACCACATTGCAAAATAAAAAAGACGATTTTTCTGTACGATTTTAAATCTGTGGAGGCTCCAAGCACATTTCGATCAATTTGGCCATCGCCGTTGGAGGCCGATTGTAAGTAAAAAAACAGAATATTTAAAATAGGTAAACACTCACCTGGAATTATGGCTCCAAAACGACGTCTCCGCGGCTGAAAACAAGAAATAACCTTATCAAAACACAAAACTTTTCATCGCTTCACAGGCACCGCATTCTCGAAAAGATGTAAAAATTAAATTAATTGTTGAAATCGACTATGACTAATACTTGAATGTAATTAAAACTCATAAGCTTCGTTTCATGTAATTTTACCGAATAATTGTACCAGAATTTATTTTATAAGCCTTCCTGTCATTCAAATATTAATTTCATAAATAAAAATATAATTGTACAAAAAATGTGCGATTTTTTGTTCACTATACAAATTTAGAAATCCTTTTGCAGCGTTCAACTAGCTGGTCATTCGGTTTTCAAATTTCCATGAAAATCCGACAGGAGGAAACATTTCTCCGTTTTTTGAGCTCGCAAAGAGCGCGCGAGCCTTTTTGCTTTTTCCACTCTCACCGCACGAGAGAAAAGAATCTCTTTCTGGCCGCAATTTCATCCGCTTTTCTTTTGGCCTTCTCATTCCCTGATAATTCTTAATTAATAATTAATTAATGAATAGCAACTTTGTTTCTGAGTTCCAACTACTGATTGAAAATTGACAAAATGAATAAAAAAGCCGATGAAAAAATTGGTTTAAGGAGGAAAGTGTAGCATTAAATTTTATTCTCGCTTCGAAAGGTCCGAGCGAACAGGAAGTGCCGTCAAGCTCATGTTCACCAACCCTCAAAAAATTTTAATTAAAAATCAGAAAGGCAATACTACACGCAGGGGGTTGATAATTTTGATTTTAATCCCTGCGCACAAGATTAAATTATTTATTTTACACTCTGTCAAGCATAAAAAATAAAAATTACTCAATGAGAACGTGTTGCCTTCACGATTGCTTCAAATGAGAGTTTGGTATCCCCGTAAAATCATTATTTATTTAAAAATCGCAGCTGCTGGTTGGCCTGGTGGCGACATTTGGAACTCGCGGGCACCAACATTGGAGTGGACAGCGTCAACAGGTAAGGCAGGTGCCCCGACACAGCGACCTTTCGAAGATGTGGAGAGGATCGAGAGCCCTGCGTTCTCGACAGGAATGGCGCAGATTGCCTCAAACACCTGCGCCTCAGTCACAAAAACTGTGCCAATTTGTTTGCGAGGCCGAATAAATCATTTATTCATCTGACTTGAAGAAGGAATAAATTTTAAAATACATAAAATAAATATTCCAGCTGGCAGGAAGGAGCCAATTTTCAGGCGAAATATTTCATTCCGGCGCGTAAATGGCCGAGAAAATAGGGAAAACCCTGCCTTATCTGAATAGTCTTATCGAGTAAGCTCAAACAATGCATAACATGCCTATTGACACTTTTAAAATTTTTCTTGTGAAAAAAGAAACGCAAAAAAGGTGCGTCAGATCACGTTTTGCGAGATAAAATGATTGAAAGACAAATTTAGGGGCACTAAATACTGGCTAAAATTTGAAATAGAGGCTCAAATTTCAAAATACGCATGGCTGCTGGCAAAAGGAGATCAATTTAATTTACATAAAAGTGTCAACACGCACCGGTCCGGCATTTCTGGAATTTCTGCTCCGAAGTCACGTCCCCGGCGCCGCAAACTGGACCGTCCGACGACACAACACTCGCACTGCACCTTTTTAGTATATTTTCGGCACTGCACTCGCGAAAAACACCTGAAAATCCGTCCAAAAACAATCAATGTCCGCGCACACAGAAAGCAAGACTAAAAATGTATGCAGAGAAAACAGCTGCATGATGATTGGCCGCTGCGATCAGCCGGTGAACCGATTGACCAATCACGTGAGCCGTCTCCAAACTGGCGCCAAATGAACGCGAACATTACGCCTGGTCACTTCAGATAATTCGCTCAATTAGTTTTCTGCTCTTTTATAGCGAAATTTCAATTGGAAATTAGTTTATTAGTAAATTATTTCATAATTTAATTCATGGGAAATCATTAAATTATTTTAAATACGCTAAAAAATGCGCGTAAAATTGGTAATTATATTGATGTTAAAAATTACGAAAATTAATAATTAAAAAATGTGGAAAATTTAAAATTTCACCGGTAATCCAAAGATTTCCCTACTTATCACGTGTAAATCGTTGAAAATATTTTTAAAATTTTCGAAAATTGACCAATTTCTAGGTCTGCAAGACGAAAAAGACGCAGTTTCCATCACAAATTTACCAAATTTCTGACTAATCTCAATTTAAATCAGGTGCAGGATGAAATAAAACGGAAAACGAAGTCGATTCCAATGAGTATAATATATTGACAATTGAATTTTTAATAACGCATATAGGGTGTACATATATTGAATTAAATAAGAGTAGTTTTTATTATTTACAGTCTCAAAAGTGTACATGATTGTGTGGAATGAGATTTGAGGCTCACTGCGGCATCATGGGGTGCGGGTTGATCATGGGCGAGGCCTGCTGCTGGGGGTAGAGCGGCCCCGGGGGCAGCGGCGAGTGGTGCATCTGGCCCATCGGGGACTGCATCGCCGGCGAACCCACCACCTGCGAACAAGACTCCGCCATTTGTAGACCGACGGGCGCCACCGCACCGCGGCTCCAACGATTTCTACAAACCTGGGCGGCGGCCATGGGCGGCATCAGGGGCTGCGGCTCGTTGGGCATCACCAGGTTGGCCAGCAGGTCGCGGATGGCCGGAAGCAGGGAACACTGATCGTAGCCGGCGTGCGACTCGCTGAACCGCTTCAGCTGCATGTTGGCGGCCGCCAGCGCAGAGGTTATTACCTGCGACACCAATAAAAGCACGTCAAAATCAATAAAATTCTTAGATTTCGAGAATAAATCGGCAAATTCATTTCATGCAAGATGGCGCCGGGCGAGCGCGCTGACTCCTTGCTGGCCACGCCCACTTTTTCGATTTAAAAAACTTATTGGTGCCGGTAGCGTTCAAATTGCGCGTAATTGCAAAAAAAAGGGCAAAAATCAATTCGACAATGAAATTATGGGGATTTTTCAGCTATAATGAGCAATTTTAGCGCAATTTCAATGCTTCAAAGAATTTTGTTCCTGTTGATTGAAAAAGTGGGCGTGACTAGCAACCAATCAGAGCGCTCGCCCGCGGAACGCGACCCCACCCCACCAACTTGCGCGAGAAATTCGCCGTTCGCCATCCCGCCGATTTCTCAAAATCTTTTCATTTCCGTTTTCGGTTCTGAAACAATGTAAGTAAGTGCAAATTTTCTGTTTCCCGCTACCTAACCTTTCTTTATTCACCTTTTTTTCTTGTTAACAACGCCGGCAGAGGCCCGAAACCAGAAATACCAAAGATGGCTGCCGTTTAATTGAAATTCTTTGGCGCCAATTTTACTTTCTCATAATATTGCTCAAGCAGAATGTGGTTTAAACGGATTTATGCTAATTCTAATTAAGCTTGGCCTGCTTTCCCGCCAAAAAAGGGGGTGTAGCACTGACCTGGTTCTGCTCCTGTTTGTGGGCGAGCTGCGTGACGTTGGTCATGATGTCGTAGACGAGCGGCAAGATGGTGGAGGGCGGCTCGACGCCCGGCGGGTACTGCACGCCCTGCCGCGTGATGCTGAGGAAGAAGAGGATCTTCTGGCGGCAAATCACGAACGAGGCCACCCCGATCGGGATGAGCCCGTAGCCGGAGGGCGGGTTGCGCAGCCGCCACTGCACCGACCACCGCCAGTTCTGCTGCAGACCGATCTGCGGCACCTGAGTTTCCATCGGAATGCGTTTTAGAAGGGGGCGTGGCATTTTCTATTTCGAGACTCACCATCTCGAAGCGGATGATCTGGACGACGTCCTTGAGGACGTTGTACGGGACGATGAGCATGCGCGCGAACGAGATGAGCGCTTGCGGCTTGAAGGGCGGACAGGCGACCTTCGACTCAAAGTACTTCTCGAGCAGCTGGAACTCCTCGGCGCTCCACGAGCTCTCGTCGTGCTCGTCCAGCGGCGACAGCTTCATGTGCAGACTCTGCAGGTGCGTCGTGTTCTGGTAGACGCGGCACATCATCGTGTCCGTCTTCATGTGCACCACGCCCGGCTCCTGGTTCGCCACAGGGTGCAGCTGCAAATTCGCCCGCGAGTTCGAAAACTGCATCATTTGTCGAAACAAACAAAAAGGGACAGAAAAATAAAAGAGGGGAGGTGAAAAACCGAGCACTCACCGCTTCGTCCGACTGGATGTGCCTCTGCAGCTGTCTTCGCAGGTAGAGCGATCCGAGGAAGCGCTCCAGGGGGCACGGGTGCAGGAGGGGGTTGACGGGGGCGGGGCCCGGCCCAGGGGTGCACAGCAGGTCGAGGGCCTCGTAGGTGAGCAGCGTGGGCACGGCGCCGGCCCACGACCGCTGCGGCAGCACCCGCGACATGTGCGGCGCCGCCTTCGAGGCAGCCGCCGCGGCGCCCACCGCGTCCGGGCTCTGCGTGAAGGCCGGACTGTGCCCCGGCGCCCCCCGAGCGGCCCCCGGGGAGCCGCGGGGCACGCTCGGGCTTCCGGGCCAGTTGGACGCCGCCGGCGAGGACGGGAACGGGCTAGACTCGGCCAAAGTCACCTGTCCGAACGCGTTAATAGGGCAAATTTTTTAACTGGAGGCGTACCTGAGGAAAAGCAGCGGCAGGAGAGTGTCCGACGACCTGCTGAGGCGAGCTCTGGGCCAGCAGCGGCGACGGCAGCGGATTGGGCGAGTGCAAGATGGGCGACGGAGATGGCAGCACCGTCGGCGAAGGGTTGACCAGTGGCGCCGTCGCTCCGGCCGCCGGGGGAGGCGACGCTAGGGAGAAGGACGCCGGCGAAAAGCCGTGACCCTGAGGACGGAGATCAGTAATTAAATTTCGTTCGTGGCGCGGAAATGTGACCGCCCCGCCCACTTTTATATCCCTCCGCATCGCACGCACCAGTCAGCTGACTCGTAGGTATATAAGAGTGGGCGGGGCGAGCGACCGGCCAAATTTCCGCGGCAGCAAAATGAAGAATTATAAAATTCAGAATCGGCACTCACCATGGCGGGATGGGGGCTGGCCGGGGTGTGCGGGTTGCTGGGCGGCGTGTGCGGCGGGGGGTGGAAACGCATCACGGCGGCAGGGGTGGGCGCGTCAGGGCCCCTCGTGGCGGGGCTCTGGGGCCTGAGGCCGCCCAGGAACGGCGACGGCACCGACGGCGAGCTCGTGTTCTGCGTCTCTGACTGTCCGGACGCGCTTCCAGGGTTGGACGCCGGGTTTTCCATCGCCACCACGGGGGAGGGAGGGTTGTCGTCCTCGGACTGCGACCGGCGCCGCATGAACACGGCCGACTCGTCCACGTACTTGGACAGGAACGCCTGAGGAAGGACCCATCAGACACTAAAATTTAAAAAAATAGAAATCACACTGACCTTGAGGCCCTGCGTCGGCGTCAGGTCGCTGAGGATGTGGGTGCGGTCGAGGTGGCTGTAGGAGCCGTCGCGGATGCTGACGAGTCCCTGGCCGCGGACGCGCACCTCGAGGCAGTAGACGCCCTGGTAGACGAGGCGAAGGTGCGTCGGTGACTGGGGCAGCAAGGTGAAGCCCTGAGTGGCCACCTGCAGCTTCGACTGGAAGACGCCGAGCTGCGGCAGGCCGGGCAGCTTGGCCAGCGCCTGCAGCGGCTCCTGCGTCTCGCACACCAGGGCCAGGGTCAGCGCCAGGTCGCGGTGCCGGTTCAGGTGCGCCTGCAGCTGCTCGCGCACCAACGAGTGCGGGTTGCTCGTGCTCGGGTTCAGGATCAGCTTGAAGGCCCGCTCCTCCGCACTCCAGGTCACGCTGACGCTCAACGCGCGCTCCGCGCCGTACGAAACCACCAAGCGTTTGTAAGAGTACGATTTTATCGTCACCAACCCTGACAGGCCGTACTTGTCACCTGAAAATTTTTTCTTTTAGGGTTTCTCTCTAAGGATTCGGTTACGAGTCATGAAAAGCGATCTATTTAAGCCCGGCGGAGGACCACGAACGTTCTGATTGGTTAAAAAAGCGTATTCCGCCGCCAGCCAATCAGAACATCCATATTTCTCCGCCGTGTGAAAATAGATCGATTTTCGAGTATAAAAACTAGTTCGTCAAGGCGGCGAAATTGACCAAAAGATTAAAATAAAAGGGTCGGCGAAGGAAAAATGACAAACACGTCCTCAGGTCAAGCGACCTGAGCAAGGTCAGCGACAACCAATGATGAAAAATCGCCAAATGTGCTGAAAATAGCTGAAAAAGAATTAAAAACCGGCTTTGGAGCGGATTTCAGGTCGCGGTACCCTGAAAAAGGTCGCAAGGGTATGCCAGGTCAAAGCCCCGTTTAAGACTTATCTTATGAGGGTTGGAGGGTTCGTGTTAGTAGATCGGACAAACGGCCGAATTTTAACAAAAATAAAACCATGTTTTTAAAAATTTCAACTTTTTGGCCGAAAAAAATCGTAAAAATTCGAAAAATGGTCCGATTTTGAAAAACCGCATACCGACGGACGTGCTTTACCAAGGGGCATCGATTGGTATTAAAATCGGCACCATCGGGCCCAAAGGGCCCCGTGTGGGACCCAAAAACTAAAGTTTGAAATGTCCCAAATCGCGTTTTTTGAACTTTTAAAATTAATAACTCGGCTCCTATGGGTCGTAGATTAAAAAATCAAAGTTCCTTAGACTGTCCATAAAATTCTGCGTAGAATAAATATTAAAAAAGCAATCTTACCGTTTTTGAAAAAGAAAGCGAGGTCATCAACGAGCTGGTAGAGGTTCTCGAGGGTGTGCCAGTCCCTGAGGAGGGCGTCGACGGTGGCGGGGACGTGCTCCTCGAGTCCGAGCTCGTACTGGAAGTAGACGGGCCTGCGGAAGGTCTGCTCACGGGGGTGGGTGCTCTGGAGCGGCGCGCCGTGGAACACGAACTCGGCCAGCCAGGCGCGGCCGCCCTTGCCCTGCATGCGCAGCGACACGGACAGCAGCCGCTTCTCGAAGGCCGGCGACCGCGTGGGCAGTTTGACGATGCGCAGCACGACGGCCGTCGCGCCGGCCTCCACCTGGATGCCCTGGTGCGGAATGCCGCGTTTCGACAGCTCGGCCGCCACGGTCACCAACGGCAGCCGTTCGTCGCACATGGCCACCACGTGAGATAGTTCCGGGATGAAGTATTCCGAGTGCTTGGCCCGTTTGGCCGCCGGGCCCTCGGCCGCCTTGCGCTTCTGGCCGCAGCTCTCGTCCACGGCCGTGCAAGGCCCGTGTGTTGCCACGTACATGTCCAACTCCACCATGTGCTGAACCTGAGCAAATAGGGGACTTAAAACGGAGGATTTCCGGTCTGGGAAGGGGGTCCGTGTGTTGGCAGAGAGTAAAAATAAATAAAAACTTGTTTCAGACTGCTAATCATGATTTTCAGTGATTCAAAAAGTTAAAAAATTTAACAAAAACCGTAATTTTGATAAGATACTACAAAATTAACCCCAGATTTGAGTTCTAGAGGGTTGAAAACATAGGAATCGATACCAAACACGGCCATATTTTGATATCAGTAACGTGGTAACAATGGCCGGTCAAACGCCACGCCCCCTTAATTAACCTTCAATATCTCGGTTGCTATTTTGGATATCAGCCTGAAATTTTGAAGTGGGCTATAATTCCACCCACTTTCACTAAAAACAATCCTAACGATTCCTCGGCACCTCCAGTCCAAGGAGGAGGGCCCAAAGTAAAGACTGGGGTTTAAAACGGAAGAATTCCGATCTGGGAAGGGGGTCCGTGTGTTGCTAAAGAGGTATAAATAATAAAATGTTTTGGAATTGAATCGTGGGATAAATAAGTCGTGAAGTTGGCTAATCACGAATTTTATTCATTCAAAAGGTTAAAAATTTGACAAAAACCGTAATTTTGATCAGATATCACAAAATTGACCCCAGATTTGAGTTCCAGAGGGTTGAAAACATATAAATCGACACCAAATACGGCCATATTTTGATATCAGTAACGTGGCAACAATGGCCGATCGAACGCCACGCCCCCTTTTTAAACCTTCAATATCTCGGTTGGTATTTCAGATATCAACCTGAAATTTTCAGGTAAGCTACAAATCCACCCACTCTCCCTAGAAACAATCCAAACAAAGCCTCAGCACCTCCAGTCTAAGGAGGGGGCCAAAGTAACACTCACCCTGAGATACGTCTTGGGGAATTCCGTCTCGACACCATCGTCGTCAGGGCTGTCCTCGATGCTGGCGGGCTTGACCATGAGGAGGTGGAAGGCGGTGCGGATGCGGCAGCCGGCGGCGGGCAGCAGTTCGACGAGCAAGATGACGCGGCGGTGGCGGTGCAGACGCACGTACATGCGGTGGCGCGAGAGTCGCGTCAGGGGGTGGTCGGCGGCGTGCAGCAGGGGCAGCCGCTCGTGCGCCGACGCGGGCAGGTGCTGCAGGGTCTTCTCGCAGCGGCGCTGCGCCAGCCAAAAGCGCACCTCGGGCAGCAGCGTCGGCAGCCGCGTCCGGTCGTGGTTCAGCGCCATCTGCACCTCCGTCACCACGGCCGGCGACGACGACGCCCACTGCGGCACGTGCACCAGCAGCTGACCGGAGTGCGTGTCCACGCTCACCAGCATCAGCTCCGCGCGCAGACAAGGTTGCAACACGGCAACCGACAAAACCGCTGGCGAACCCTGAAGTTCACCTTCGGAAACGAAAAATTCACTGATTTACTATCAACACCACACTGGACCCCAGTCCTCAGACCGGAGGTGGTGGTAAAAATAATACAGAATTATATTATCAAAAGCTTAACCAAATTTAGGAATGTCGAGTATCGAAAATGTGGCGATTTTTAACGATTCTGCATTTACGATGTGCCACGCCCACTTTTAAATCCCTCTGTATCTCCGAGACGAGTCATTTTTTCAGAGTGGAGTTAATTCCAGGCAGTAGTAATCATTAAGGACCACCTTATAGCGCAAACTACCCTGTGATAACTTGGCCTGTCTTCCCGATACGGAGGGATAGAAAAAATGGGCGTGGTCCCAAATACAATCCATCGCTTTGAGTCCCAAATTGAAGCATTTTGAGCAGATTCAGGGTGGCCAATCAAGAACCAATTTAATCTAGACGGAATTTCAACCCCTAAATTCCCACCTCCAGCCAACCAAGGGGGGTCAAAAGTGGTTCCATGGAAAAAAAATACAGAAATAATCATATAAAATGAATTTGTGGCGATTTTAGCGGATCTCCAGTTGGTCGATATTATGCCACGCCCACTTATAAATCCCTCTGCATCGCCGGAAATAAGAAACTTTTCAGAGCTTATTTAATTTAATTCCGGAGTTCGATTTTTAGCATTTTGCGCAGATTCAAGGTGACGAATCAAGCGCCAGTTTGATCTAGACGGAATCTCAACCACTAAAACCGCAACTCCGGCCGACAAAGGGGGGTCAAAAGTGGTTCCAAAGAAAAAACTCACAATCTAGGTCCTGGCAAATTGCGAGGAGCTCGGTGTTAAGTTCCTGGAGTCTGGCCCTGGCGCGCAGGTAGATGGTGTGGACGAGGAGGCGCTCGACACTGAGCTGCTCGGTGGCGAGCGCCTGTTCGACGAGGTGGGCGTCGGCCTGCGCCAGCGAGGGCAGGTGGGCGACGGCGAGCGGTTTGGCCGCGTCGTGCGGGTCGGCGTGCAGCGTGAGCCGGTGCTGCGGCTGGTCGGCCAGGTGGCGCCAGTAGCTGACGCTCAGGGTGCGTCCCGGCCGGTACTCCTCGATGCGGACGTGCTCCTCGAGGCGCTCGCGACACAGCCGCACCGTCTGGCAGTACAACACCTCCAGCCGCAGCGACAGGCAGAAGTGGTGCAGCAGGTCGTAAACCTGAATTTTCAGATCAGTTTAACTTCTCTGAATTTTTGTTTCGATTTTTATCGTACCTCGTGAAGCGGCTGCTTTTCGTCGACGAGCCGAGATTGCAGCACCTCGTGAAGGTAGTGCGTCTGCAAAGGGTGGACGAGGGGCCGGCCCTCGCCAGTCTCCTTGTCCGCCACCAGAATCTTGACCGACAGCAGGCGCCACGGCACGTTCTCGCCCTCGCCCATCACCGTCAGGCATACTTCGAACTCCCGGTCCACCACGAACGTCACCCGACCAGCCTCGATCTGAAATAATGTTTACAAAAATTATTAAATTGGCGAATAAATTACAACAATTAATAAGTGCCATTTAATTTTAAAAAAATGACAAACAAATTCAAAAATATTTTTTTTCCTCGGAAAATTACTTTAAAACCTGACAGAAATTTTAGATTTTAGAATTTCTCATGTCAATTAAGGCATCGGTCTTAGAGGAACCGACCTGAGGAAGGTCGGTGAAATGCAAGGGTATAAAATTGCCAAATGTGCTCAAAATTACTAAAAATAGCATTAAAAACCGGCCTCGGAGCGGATCTCAGGTGGGGGTACCCTGAAAAAGGTCGTCAGGGTAGTGCAGGTCAAAGCCCTATACAAGACCTATCCGATGAGGGTTCGTGGTCCACGATTGGACAAACGGCCGAATTTTAATAAAAAATAAAACATTTTTTGTGTAAATTTCGACTTTTACAAAAAATCAACGGAAAATAATTCGTAAAAATTCGAAAAATGATCCGATTTTGGAAAACCGCACACGAGCGGACGCGCCCAATCTAGGGGCATTGATAGAAATCTAAATCGGCGGCTTCCGGTCCATAGGGCCCCGTCTGGGCCCCGAAAGCAAAAGTTTGAAATGTCACAAATCGATTTTAAAAATTAATAACTCGGCTCCTTTGGGTCGTAGATTGAAAAACCAAAGTTCTTTAGACTCGACGTAATGTTCTGCGTCGAATGAACCCTAGAGCTACCCCCGCCCGCTCCCACAGCCACCAACGACCCCGAAATCGGAAAATTTTAAAAGATTTTCGTTTATTTTTTTTAAAATTCGCCTATGGGCCGGATTCAGATTCTGACTTCCAAATACGCTTTTCTGCATTAAAACGCGTCGGTTGCTTGAATTTCGCGCCAAAATTCGCAACTTTGCCAATTTTTTTACACAGGAAGATAGGGAACGGTTTGGTCAATGGGCCCTGGCGGAGCCCCTATGGGCCAGATTTTTGAAATTTTTTATTTCGAATGACAACACGGTGCCCCGCCCCTGCCCTGCAAAGGGCGTCCCTGACCTAGCAATTCTTCAATTAAATTCCACGATATTTTAATTAAATTCCCTCTTCCCGAGACAAACCTTGAGATTTCGCATCTGCGGGCGGATGTCGGAGGTGACGAGGCGATGCTGGATGACCTGGTTGAGCCTCAGGAGGGTCTGTCTGCGCTCTGCGGCCGAAATTGGGTCCGGCGGGACGATTCGTTCTCGGACGACGGCCGGCAGGCGGGCGTAGGTGCCGGTGGTGAGCACCTCGACGGCCGCCGGGATGTGGAAGCTGGGCAGCCGCGCGTGCACCAGCGTGTCCCTGGCCACGCGGGTCAGCAGGTCGGCCGTCTCGACCAGCAGCAGGCTCTGCTTGTCCAGGAACTGCATGATCACGTTCGACTTTTCCACCTTGGACGCGCCCGACGCCCATTTCACCAGCGCCAGCAGCCGCACGAACAGCTGACGCGTCCGCGCGCTGAAGTTGTAGATCTCCACCTTGCGCTCCACGTCCGTCTTCCGCGGCAGGCTGTCCGAAAAGGGTTGATTAATATCAGAAATGGTCAAATTACAGTACCGGACAGTGGAAAAAGTTAGAATTGCAGATGGTGGCCACCGACTTTAATGGTCAGGAGGTAAAATTACATGTTAAATGGTCAAAATACAGATTAGAACCAGTTCCAAGTGTCCGGTGTGTCCCGGAAAGGGTCAAAATTGGGCCTTACAGTTCGGCGAGGACGGTGAGTTCGTGGTAGGTGCGCTGCACCATGAAGTCGATGAGCATGCTGAGCGATACGGAGCCGCCGCGGGCCTCCTGGCCGCCGCCCACGGCCGCCTGGTGGCCCTCGAGCGGCACGGGCGCCATCCTTGCCCTTCCGACCGGTCCGAAAGCGTCCGAAATCCGCAGGCGACTCGAACCTCAGCCGCAGACACGAATGGGCAACAAGGCAAAACAATAATCGGCTGAAACACCGATCGGTGACGTCAGAAGAATACCGGTCGTGCAGATTAATACCGGTTTTTTTAAGGTTTTAACTGGATATCTTGTTTATTAGAGTCTAAAACACAATTAAAATGGTTTTATCCAATTAAGAAAGTGTTTTTTATTGATATTAATTATAAAATGTTGTATTTTCTTGAAAAATACAAAGTTTTTAATTTAAATATAACCGGTATTCTTAACCAGCGCCGTTGATGTAGTGCAAGTGCTACAAACCGGTACTTGAGCGTGGCGGCGCTAGCAGCGCTTGCCTAGGAGCGACTAACAGAGGTCCCTGGCGGCGAAAAAGTGTACCTTGACGACTTTGGCGCGTTTTGCATTCGGTAACAGCGTGAATTTTCTCATTTTCAGCCCTTTTTGGCCCTGGTAGGGCTGCCAACCCCAGCAAATCGGCCATTAATGATGATGATTTATGTTCTTAAATTGCTTTTTTTATGATTTGGCACGCAAGTGCGACATTGTGCTGCTAAATATGCAATATTCATTCCACGAGCGTCCTAATCGACGTTCATTCGGCGCGCGGGCACGTCGCATATTATTTCGTGTGCAGCATTTCAGAGGCTCGAGACAACAAAGCGACCATTATTCTGGCACAGGAGGTCGGTTTTTCCAGAAAATTCTTTGCCTTTGACATCAGTTTCAGCCGTTTTAAATTATATTCACGTTGATTAATGATTATGAAAGAAAAAAAAGCAATAAAATAGTCTGAATAGGTTTTAATCAGGCTGGTTTTTCCTCATTCTTGCGTGGAAGAATCTCTATTGTTTCGTTTAACAAGCTCTAATTAGACAGAGATAAATTCCAATTAAATAAACTGCAGAACTGCGAGTCACGACGAATTTCGCGGCCGGGGGTTTCCCGTGCGTCGCGTTTGACGAATCGCTTTTTAATCCTCGGCGGCGGCGGCGGCGGCTCAAATATTCCGCTCACACACTCGCCGAGTTGTGAGTCCGTATAAGCGGCGAGGCGCAGGCCTTTTTCGTCGCGTAATTAGCGCCGGCCGGGCAAAAGTGCAGTTTATCACCAGCCTCCTATAAATAGGATCGACGCTCAAAACGCGTGTTTGCCCAACAAATCAATCCAAACACGCGACTCGCCGCTTTTTCTCTTAACTGGAGCGCTCGAATTCTTGTTTACTCGCACTCACTCAGAAGAGTGCGGAGAAAAGTGTCCAAAAGATATATATGCATAGGTCAGGGTACTTCGACTTGACCTTTTTAGACCTCAATTGCAAAGAGAAAGGCAAACAAATTGTCAATAATTTATTCACATACGAAATAAATCAGGTGGATATGCAAAATTAATTTAATTAAATTAAAAAGCTGCTTGACAGCGTCTGCGGGGGGAATTTCCGGGCTGGAAAAACCCGGAAAAGTTGCAAAGTTT
Source organism: Cloeon dipterum (assembly GCF_949628265.1). Classification (NCBI taxonomy): domain Eukaryota; kingdom Metazoa; phylum Arthropoda; class Insecta; order Ephemeroptera; family Baetidae; genus Cloeon; species Cloeon dipterum. Next base: position 35,673,853 of record NC_088789.1, on the reverse strand, counting down.
GACGCAAAACTCGAGAAATCGACGCATTTAGTCGCGGGGAGGCGTATTTAAAAAGCAGAAACCGAATTCGAGCCATAGGAGAATTTAAAAAAAAAATAAACCAAGTACTTAAAAATATTTCAGATTTCTGGAGCTTTGGCGGAAGCGGAAATTTGACTCAAAAGACGCAAAATTTTAAGGGGAGTCTGATAAACTTTGGTTTTTTACTCTACGGCCCATAGAAGCCGAGTTATGAATTTTTAAAGTAAAAAAAACGCGATTTGAGACATTTCAAACTTTTGTTTTCGGGGCCCAGGCGGGGTCCCATGGGCCCGACGGGGCCGATTTTGGTACCAGTCGATGCCCCTTGGTGAATTGCGTTTGCCCGTATGCGGTTTTTCAAAATCGGACCATTTTTCGAATTTAAAAGAATTTTTTCCTGCTGAATTTTCAAAAAAGTCCAAATTTTCAAAAAATGGTTTTATTTTTATTAAAATTCGGCCGTTCATCTGATGATTAACCACGACCCCTCATCGGATAGGTATTAAATGGGGCTTTGAATTTACATACCCTGGCGACCTTTTTCAGGGTATCCCGTCCTGAGATCCGTTCCGAGGCCGGTTTTTAACGCTTTCTCACTAGTTTTCAGGGGCCCTGTGGGCCGAATAGCACCTATTTGGGTTTCAACCGATGTCCCTTGGTGAGGCGCGTCCGTCCGTGTGTGGTTTTCAAAAATCGGACCTTTCTACGAATTTTTACAAACTTATTTCGGCTGAATTTTCGGAAAAGTCAAAATTTTCAAAAAAAAAGGTTTTATTTTGATTAAAATTCGGTGGTTTATCCGATTAGTGACCACGACCCCTTATTGGATAGGTCTTGGATAGGGCTTTGACCTGCGCTACCCTGGCGACCTTTTTTCAGGGTACTCCGACCTGAGATTTTTATTTAAAGCTTTTTCAGTACTTTTGAGCACATTTAGCGATATTTCATCCTTGATTGCACCGACCTCCCTCAGGTCGCGTGACCTGAGGACTATTATTTGACCATTTTTTAGTCTTTTGGTCAATTTTGCCGCCTCAACAGACAGGATTTAATTATTTTAAACATTTTTATAACCTTTTTTTATTTTGAAAAGGCTAAAAATCTCAGTCTCTTAGGCGGAAACAGGATAGGAATGGAATTAAAGGTTTTGTTCGGAGAAAACTGCTTTGTTGACCATCGGCGTTTATGGCTAAAAACTTGTTCGCGAATTTGAGCGAACGCCAAATCACGTCGCGCAGCCACTTGACACAGTTTAATGTCAATTCTAAGTATTGAATTTTTTTTCATCGGGGACTTTTATTAAAATTCTTCAATTTGTAAATTTAAAATAAATTTTTGGCAGGATTTCAGGTTAAATCATTTTTTAAAAAAATACCAAAGGAATTTTTTAGAATTTGTCGGTTGTGTTTTCGAGGGGGGCGATAGGCAAGCCACGGAGAGAGCTAGCGAGTGGAAACAATGGTGCTGAGGCGTGCGTCGGTTGGAAAAAGGAAATCGGGCGTCGATTTGGATTCGGGGCACGCGTGTCGGCGTCGTCCGGTGACGCCATCGGTGCGGCTCTCGGCGCTCGGTGGGCTTTGTCGTCGTCGAGCCGTCGCAGGCAAGGCAGGACACAACGGGCGGCCGTGTGCTCTGCTGCCGGGCGCTAATCACGCAGCGTCTGCTGACTAATTAGCGGCTCGCGGCCCGCATTTAGGCTGCCGAGCGGCACCAGCCGCCGCCACACCGACACCCGCCGCGTCCAGGGCCAGGCAAGATGTCGGCATAGCTGAGAGCACCTCCCGACGGCCGGCTGTGCCGCATCCAGCCATGCCCTGCGTCCCGAAATCCATCCGCCTCCATTACGCAAATTGGGAAATCGAGACTCCGGGAACTCCGAACAGCTAGCTCGCTTTCTCGCTTTCCAGCCGACAGAGTGTATGTATTTCTCCTGGTTTTTACGCGGAAATTGCGTTTCTACTTTCCAATAGCCTGTAACGGAAGCGAATTCGCATAATTTATTTAATTTATTGTATGTAAAAGAGGGGTGTTTAATGAGGAGGACAAGAAAATTCTTTAAATATTCTGTCTAGGGGTTGGAAAATCATTTTTTTGGTTTAAATACGATTGAGGATTTCATCCCCGCACATTTGGACGGGAGAATCTCATTACTTGAACTGTACTCCTCATCGAACACCCCTCAAAATGACGCCATTTTGGAAACATGGCCGCTTTCCGCAAAGAGAATCCCCGAAATTGTTTAAATTCACGCCAAACATGTGTTCCAGTCCATCTGATAAGTATAATTTGCATTCATACTGAATAGTTGCATGTAAAAGAGGGGTGTTTAATGAGGAGAACAGGAAAATTCTTAAAATATTTAGTCTAGGGGTTGGAAAATCATTTTTTTGGTTTAAATAAATAAAAAAACCTTTAAATACAATTCAGAAATTCATCCCCGCACATTTGGACGGGAGAATCTCATTACTTTAACTGTACTCCTCATCAAACACCCCTAAAAATGACGCCATTTTGGAAATATGGCCGTGTTCCGCACTATATTCGTACCAAAATTGTTCAAAATCACGCCGAACGAATGTTCCAGTCCGCCTGTAAAATATTAATTAGTATAACCTCGTTACAAATAAATAATTCCTGCGAATTAGGCAGTTGTGGTGACAGAGGCGTGCGGCGGCGTTGCATACCTGGCAGTCGCATCGGCCAAACAATGGAATGCGCGTCTGTGTTTCACTCCGTTGGCTGCCAACACGATATTATGTGCCGATAAAATGTCTCGTAATAAATGCGATAAAACCTTATTTGTTTCACTTCAATGTGTGTATGTATAATATTCTCTCTCTCTCTCGCAGGCATTCCATATTTTTTCTCCCTGCAGCGGTCGTCGCCTTGACTTCTCAGTAAGTAGCGTATTTTTTTCAACTCTGATTTGTTTGGTTTCAGGTGATTAAATAAAGAACCTGAAACATGGGTGAGTATGGGAGTAAATAAACTGAATTTTCCCATGATATCAAAGTACGATGAGGAGCGGCTGGAGAGGGGGGCCGATTTCAGGGTAGTAGGGGGTGGGTGTGGGTGGGTGGGCGCACCCTGGCAGCCTTGAGGCCTCGTGTGTGCGGCTGCCAAGGTCCGCATCCTCCGCAAGTCACGACCAAATTGCAATCAGAGCGAAAACCGAGCAAGCGGCGGCTGCGGAGCGATTTTCTCACCTGCCAGGGTACAGGGCGGGCCTCTTTCTCTCTTTCTTTCTCTCCGCATCCATCTCTCGGCGGCCTTGGCTGCCGATCGCCAGCAGCCGCGCACTTGGTCAGGGCGGGGCCCTTTTTCCCCAAAATCCCTTGCAACAATCGCACACACACACACGAGAGGCCTTGGACGGATTCGGACACCCATTTTTCGATTTCGCGTCTTCCTCGTCGCAACAAATGATCCGATCGCCGCCGCAGCCGCCAGCTTTACAGTTACGCACAAGTGAAAACTCGTTTTTTTCTCATATAAATAAATAAAGCGACGCGCACAAGGAAAATGAGGCGCAATCACCGATCGAGCGAATTCCGTCGGGGAATTCCTGATCTCGACTCGGAGGGACTGCCCCAGATGCCCTTTTTCGCACCCTAAATCCGGACGCGGCCATCTTGGATTGCGATATAAAACGAAATCCGAGATTTCACCACAATTTGAAATCGAAATTTTCCACACCCTTCCTCTCAGGGCAGGTGCATCCGAAGAGGAATTTGCCGAAAAGCACCTGAGGCCGCGCGTTTTCGCTCACTCGAAAAAAAAAAGAAATAGAGCAGCTGGTCCCGTTAAAGATGATTATTTTTTGTTTTGTTTTTCCAGAGGGGAGGCGACGGGCGAGGAGAGAGTGGGTGGGAGGGAAATGGCGGGAAGGAAGGGGCTGCCCAGGTGTCTCCCCACTGTGCTCTGCTTACTTAACCAGTTTATTGGCAGAAGCGAACGACAGTGGAAGCCCGAGCGTCGTCCATGGCTCCGCTGTTGGTGCTGCTGCTGGTGGTGGTGCTGCTGCGCCCCGTCGACCCCCGTGTGTACCACACCGACGATGCCGTAGTCGTCGAAGCCGAAGGTACGCTAGCTTTTGCTCTCTCTCTCTCTCTCGTTCTCTCGATCGATCGCGCTCACGCCCTGGCCTGGCCTTGGCGCCAGTCACCGACCCTGAGCCGTTTGCCAAAACACTCGCACACACACTCAGCCGAGAAAGTGAAAAAACGCGAGCAGGGAGGGGCGGGCGGTGCAAGGTCGCGCGGACACCGACCTTTCCACTCGCCACTACCCTCCGCATGCCAAATCCGCTTACATAATCAGGTTTTTAGACGTAAAAAACATAATTTTTCAACCCTGGGTCGCTTTCCCCGTGTTCAGGGTAAGAAACTTCCCCTCAAATCGAGTTCAAAGTTTTTCAAACCGGTTTACCGCAGCATTTACTCAGTCAATCGAGAGTAAACTGTTCGAAAAGTTGCGATTCTACTTTTTCAGGGTACGTTAACTTCCCCTCTCTCAGGGTTGCAAATATGTTCTGGAAAAATAACATAAAATTGTTCTGCTGATCCGCAATAAAATCATTTTGAATATAAAGTTCTGTTTTTTCTACATTTTGGTATTTAATTCATCCTGAAACATACTCCCCTCAATCAGGGTAAAAATGTTCAAATTCTCTAGCCATTTTTACTGTAAAAAAACTGAATTTTTGTTTCGTGTGCTTTAAAACTATTTTCGAATTCAACATAAATCATGCTCAGGGTAAAAATTTCCCCTATTTTAACCTGATATCTTCTAAATACGTATTTTACCATATCTTGGAAAAAGTGTTTTGCAAAAGTGGTGCGTGTGTGTTTGCAGAAGGGCCCGAGAGGGTCCGCCGCGATGTGGGCCGGCAGTGGCCGCCGGTGCTGCCCGTGGGCCCCTGTTACACGTCCCGCGGCCAACTGGGCCGCTGCACCAGCTTCCGCCAGTGCTACCCTTACTTCAAGGTGCCCGACCTCAACAACTGGGAGACCTGGGTGCTCGGCATGTACGACACCTGCAGCTACTTCAACACGCACGGCCGACAGGTGCGAAAAACTACCCTGAAATCCCCCTCCCCTTAGGAAAAAGTGATTAGGACATGAAATTTGGGGGTTTTTAGCCCGATATTTGATGAAATAGATATTATATAGGGGTTTCACTATGACCCTGACGCCAGGTACGGAAAATTTTAGACCTGACGAGAGCTAGTTTCTGAAAAGTTTCGAGTTTTGGAATATTTTTGGTGACACTCCACCCTGAGAATTTGAATTAAAATGTGAGGACGGATTAATTTTGATATTTGAACCCGGATCCACGTGTGAAGGTGGCTTTTGGTCGTTGCGAGCGCGTTGCTGCGCAATTCGTGCTCGAAATTGGCTCTCGATCAGATGGAACGCGTTGCAAAATAGACAATGGAGCGGCCGCGAAGGCAGTGGGTGTCTTCGAAAAAGGCCGTCTCCCTCTGCGCAATAAAAGAAAAGAGACGAGTGTCATTATTGCGATCGAATAATAAATTTATATTGGCTGCGGCGCGGGCCGCGAAATGTAAAAAGCAGCGAGGCGGCGGCGGGGGTCAGTCAACCCGCGGCCGGCCGGCCGGCCCGGCTCTTTCCTCCTACGCCCGCGGACCAGATTCCTCGCAATTCCACCTGACCTTGTCTCTCTCGCCTCACTCAATCATCTCCAGCTGCCGTCCGTCCGCGTTGTCAGCCCTGCCCTGCCCAAAAGATAAAATCGATTGTCTTGCCAGGCGTAAGCCTAATCCACTTTGGATTATAATTCGAGCCGGATTTCTTTTCCGCGCTCGTGCGCGCGGTTCCGCGTTCTCTTTCAATTTTTCAGCCCGTCTGAAATTCGCTCGGCCCGACAACCTTGGACAAATAATCCTACTAGAGGCACACATGATTTATTGCCATTACGCCGATTTCCTCGAATTTGACATATTTATCAAATTTGGCTTTTTCCAGAACCGTTTGCTCCGCCTCTCAAGGTTGGATTGCTAATAATAATTGGTCTTATGTCCCGAGAAAGAAAATTTCGCAAATTTTTTACGTTTCTGGAGTTTTTAAAAAATTCAGGGTACTGAACCTGACATCAGGTTTCCTTACCTGAAATGAAGATTAACCTTTCTTTGCCAATTTTGACTTCAACCGGATAGAAATCGAAGTTAATGAGGTTTGGGCCGGAAAAATAATGCGGAAAAATGGCCGAACCTGACGTCAGGGTCCTTTCCCTGAACTACATATTAACCTTTCTTTGCCTATTTTGGCATCAAGCGGATAGAAATCGGAATTAATAAGGTTTGAGCCGGAAAACTAATGCGGAAAAATGGTCGAACCTGACGTCAGGGTCCTTTCCCTGAACTTAATATCAACCTTTATATACAAATTTGGACTTCAACCGGATAGAAATCGGAATTATTGAGTTTTTAACTGGAAAATGAATGCGGAAAAATGGCCGGACCTGACGTCAGGGTCAAATCTACCCCTTTTGTTACAAGCTTGGGAGAGAGGATTTGGTTTCTAGGGACCCATTAGTCTGACATGGAAAATAAAAAATAGTAAATTTACAAATTAACCCCCTTACCCCTACCTACCCTGAGAAACCCCTCCCTCAATTAACTTTTTTACGGTCGTGAATTAGGCGTTCGGCGTGTGCTGTGTGAACCCGTCCTTCCCAGGCGCCGGCGCCGAGCCGCCGCGTCCGACGCAGCCGCCGCGTCCGACTCCGGCGCCGATTACTCCGGCGCCACCGGTGAGGCCGCCGATCGAGTCCCCCGTGCCTGTTGTGGCGCCGGTCGAGCCGAGCAATTCGGGCAACCCCGTGCCGCCAAACTGGCCGCCGACGATCCCGCCGCTGCCGACGCACCCGCCCGACCACACGGCGGCGACGCACCCGCCGGCGCCCGGCTGGCCGGGCTTCCAGCCGACGCAGCCGGCGGCGCCGACCGTCAGCACGACGCCCCGCCCAACCTTCCCCCCCGCGGCGCCGCCCACAGCCCCCGTCTACCCGGCCCAGCAGCCCAGCATCGCCCCCGTGGCGCCGACCCCGGCGCCAACCAGCGGCGGCGCCGTCCTCACCGACGCCTCCTGCGGCGCCAAGGCCCTCATCGGCGACCAGGACCAGGACCAGGAACGCATCGTTGGCGGACACAACGCGGATCTCGGCGAGTGGCCTTGGATTGTGAGTACCCTTTCCTCAGGTCGATTTTACCCTGATACTTCCTCCCCTCGTTCAGGGAATAAATTGTTTTTTTGTGTTCCAAAATCCAAACACGTGGAAAATACTGTATTTTGACCAGAATTCAATATAAAATCATAATAACCCTCTTCAGGGTAAAATATATGTTCCCCTATTCCTCAGGTCGATTTTTATAAACCTCAATTTTATATAGTCCGTTTTGGCCACTGACTTGGATTAGAATTTTAGAAATTTTAATTTCGCCTAAAACATTGCAAAGTCACCTATTTCAACATTCAACATTTCAAAAAATCTTATTCACCTTGCTCAGGGTAAAAAATAAATTCCCCTCTTTTAAACAGCCTTGAATTATGAGTGCATTTTCCACATTATTTATAGAAATATTTAATTCAAGACGTTTTTATATATTTTCTTTGTTTCGGAATAAATTTCTGAGCGAGGCCAATTTGTAACATCATCTGAGCGGAGGTTGGCAGCCGCAAATTGTTGTTCTCATCTTTGTGTGTGTGTTTGGCATCAATCAAATTAATTGCGATTGTTAGGCGGCGCTGTTCAACGGCGGCAGGCAATTTTGCGGCGGCTCCTTGATCGACAACACGCACATTTTGTCGGCGGCCCACTGCATCGCCCAGTGAGTATTAATTTTATTCTTCGCTCGCCCCACCATTCTTTCTTTTTGATCGCCTCCGCGGCGATTTGTCTTCCTTCGGAGTTTTCCTTGTCTCAAAATAAGATTAAATCAGAGTTTCCTGTTTCGTGGCGATGGTGACAAATTGTCGTGGGAAAAGACGAAATTTACGATGGGTAAAAACAAGAAAAGCGCTTTAGTGGCAGCAGAGCCTCACTCGGCGGGGCGTTGAGCGTTTGCTGCTGCTGCTGCTGCTTGTTCTCATTCCACTCGCGTGTCCGCGCGCCGCGCAGGTGGAACAATAAAGTAAACGCAAAGAAAGAAAGAATGAAATGAATTAATGGGCGGCCGGGGGTCCAGCCAAGGCCTCAGCCTTGTCTCCGCCGCCGCCGCCGCTCCAGTTGAAGCGCTTTTCGAACGAGTCGCTGCTGCGTTTTTTCAGCATGACCTCATGGGACGTGTCGCGGCTGACCGTGCGCCTTGGCGACTACAACATCAAGAGCAACACCGAGACCAAACACGTGGAGAAGAAGGTGAAGCGCCTGGTGCGCCACCGCGGATTCGACTCACGCACCCTGGTAATTCAAATACAACCCCCCAAAATGGCACAATTCACTTGTAATTAATTAGGATTTGATTTAAAATCGAATTTATGCTATCTTTACCGTTCGATTGCTTTATTCGAGGTAGTGCGCATGCCTGGAGTGCGTAGAAATCTTCTGCGCAGCCACTAAAGCTAAAAATAGAGGGCAATCTCGTGCGCAGTGCCATTCCATGGATCTAACGCATGCGCAGTAAGGTTAATCTCGTAATATAAGCAATTAATATCATTCTACAACATACTGCGCATGCGTACCTCTCCCTAAATTCTACTGCGCATGAAAATTACAGCTGCGCAGTAGTGTTTTTCTCAATACTATCCTGCGCATTGCATAGAATCATAAACCTTTCGCCCTCCTGATGTTTATTAATTGGGAAAATCCAATTAATTGATTAATTAATGAGAGAACGCTGTTTGATTGCTTAATGTGTGGCAACCAAGCTGCGCAGAAGCTTTGTTATTGACTGACGTATGCGCACTTAGTCACAATTTACTCCTCAGACTATTTTTTCAAAATTTAAATTTAGTGCGCATATCTAAAATGCGTAGTAACATTCTGCGCAGCCACTAAAGCTTAAAATAGAGGGCAATATCGCGCGCAGTGTCTTTTCATATAACGAACGCATGCGCAGTGGGGTTAATCTCATAATATACGCAAATTATATCATTCTTAAACATACTGCGCATGCGTACTTCTACTTAAATTCTACTGCGCAGGCAAATTAGAGCTGCGCAGTAGTGTTCTTCTTAACGATACCATGCGCATTGCATAGAATATTTAACCTTCGGCCCTCCTGGCGTTCATTAATTGGGAAAATCAAACTAATTAATTACTAAGAGAACAGAGGACGCTGTTTGATTGCATAATGTGTGGCAACCAAGCTGCGCAGAAGCTTCCTCATTGACTGACGCGTGCGCACTTCGTAAAAATGTATTCCTCAGACCACATTTTTAAAATTTAATTGCAGCGCGCATGCCTGGAATCTTCTGCGCAGCCATCAAAGCTAAAACTTAGACACTATCGTGCGCAGTTCCATTCCATGGATCGAACGCATGCGCAGTTAATGAAATCCTGCGCACTGCATGGAATCTTAATCCTTTGATCCTCCTGACTTTATCAAGACCCACTGCGCATGCTTGAAGCCATTTTAAACCCACTGCGCAGCCGCATTTAAACTCTTACCTCTTTTCCCAGTACAATGACATCGCCATTTTGACGCTGGACTCGCCAGTGACGTTCAACTCGATGATCCGGCCGATCTGCCTGCCCTCCGGCGGCGAGCAGTTCAACGGCAAGACCGCGACTGTGGTTGGCTGGGGCAGTCTTCGCGAGAGCGGCCCTCAACCTTCGGTGTTGCAGGAAGTCAGCATCCCCGTTTGGACCAACTCCGAGTGCCGCACCAAGTACGGAAACGCCGCGCCCGGAGGCATCGTGGACCACTTCATCTGCGCAGGACAGGCCGGCAAGGACTCGTGCAGCGTGAGTAGAATTTTTTACAGTGTGTTTAAATGTATATTACAAAAATTATTTTATTCGCGCAGGGTGACAGCGGCGGCCCGCTGATGGTCAACTCCGGGCGGTGGACGCAGGTGGGCGTGGTCAGCTGGGGCATCGGCTGCGGAAAGGGCCAGTACCCTGGCGTGTACACGCGCGTCACGAGCTTCCTGCCCTGGATCCAGAAGAACCTCAACTGAAAAGCGGCGGCGGCGGCTCGACTCGACCCTGACGGCCCCCGGCGCGCAGCTCGGCCGCCCGCGGGGGCCGTGAGGCCCTCGACTCGGACCCCCACCCCTCCCCTGCCCCCTTCCCCTCCCTCCCTCCCTCCCGAATGAACGAGTGCCATTGGACGAAAAACGCTACCTCTGCAGGCCCCGAATTAGTTACCATAGCACGAGACGGCCTGCAACAGGCTCAAATTCCCCTCCCCGCGAGCGCAATTGGAGAGAAAAACAAAGGAAAATTTTGGCACTACAACTTTATTTTGATTTGGGCTCACGGTGAATCAATAAATAGATAAATTAGTAGGATTTAAAGAAGCAGCTCTCTGATGGAAATGTCACGACATGTTGAGGTGCGTGGCGAGGAATGGCCGCCGCTTCGTGGGACACTCGAAATGCTCAAACACGGCGCCGAGGCTGCTCTTCTTCTGCCCCGGCGCCTCCAGCAAATTGTTCCAAAACGCGTTCGCCGCTGAAACAGTGAGCGTGCATTCCCGCTGCATTACACAAACAACACCATGGATCTTGTAAAACTGGCAAATAAACCAACTGAATAACTAGTACACAACAATTCCAGAGTTTCAATTATTTTAAAATAAAACCCGAGTGTGTTAAACCAGTCATTTTTGCAGTCTTGCGATTTTATTGTAACGTGTTTGAAACACACGTTTTTGCTGTGTTGCTTACCGACTGCGTGGAACTTCTGCGAGTAGTGGAAGCAGTCGAAGGCGAGGTAGCTGTAGTCGGTGACTTCGGCGTTGGTGGCGGCGTCGCGCATCGTCGGGAAGCTCAGGTGCTTGAAGGTCGGCTGAAACTGCACGGTGAAGTCCGGCCTCGTGTCGTACCGCCCGCTCTCCACCTGCGATGACCAAAATTAACAAAAAAATAGTCTAAATAGGGCAAAGGGTGGACGCACCAGGGCCTCTTCGGCCAACTGGAAGTAGCGGGTTGCCTTGGTCACGTTTTTCAGCTTCTCGGCGTGGTTTCCTCCGAACAGGCACGAGCACATGAACGGCAGCATCGTCAGGCACGTGCTCGGCTCGTCCCCTCGCATCTGCGCGTACGCCGGAATAACTGAGAATTTCGAAAGGAAAGTAAATTTCCCCTTATTCAGGGTACGTAAGTTTCCCCTCTCTTGAAGGATATTCTGGCTTTAAAATATTTAAAATCGAGAAAAGAGCTATTTTGAAAAATTAATTCGACCTGAAATTAACTCCCCTTGCCCAGGGTAAAAATTTCCCCTCTTATTTAATTAAGAATAGCTGAAGTAATGTAAAAGAAGACGTTCTATATTCGATTTTAAACATTTTGCTGTAAATTTGAAATAATTTCCCCTTACTTAGGGTAACATTTTACCCCTTATTTGTTTTGGAATGGTTGGTAAAATCGGTGCACGGCTTTAACCCCATCGAAGTTGAATCATTCCAATTTTCAGGACATAAAAATCTAGAGTTGAGCTAATTTAATTTCTTTTAAAAATAAATTCGACCTGAAATTCACTCTCCTTACTCAGGATAAAAATTCGCGAAATTTTAAGCCACTTGATAATTTTAATTAAAACATTTAAACCTTCATTCGATTAAAAGATTGTGAAAACCACATTAAAAATCAAGGTAAATTCATCTTAACTCTACTCAGGGTAAAAATATTTCCCCTCATTCTATAAAAATTCTGAAAATAGTTTAAAATATCGTACAAAACATATTTTATATTAAATTTTCAACGTTACACAGTTAATTTCAAATAATTTCCCCTTACTCAGGGTAAAATTTCCCCCCTAATTTATTTTACTGTGTATATCATTTAATAAAGGACCTTATTCCCAGTTTGATAAGGTATTTAAGACTCACAGGGTGCGGAAACAAGGTTGACAAAGGCACGGGGCACGTGCTGGTGCAGGTAATCCAGGGTTTTCTGCAGGTTGAGGTAGTGCTGGGTGGGACCCTGGTTCGCGTCGTAGCAAAAGTCGCTGCAGATGTCGTTCGTGCCCACCCACACGTTGATCATCTGTGAAAGAAAATTTACCATTTTAGTATCAAGTTTAAATTACGATTTGCAGCGAGAGCATTCTAGAAAGAAACGAAAAAAATGCAACCCTCGACGAGTACAAAGACATCGAGGAAGCTGCGGAGAGAGCAATTAATTAGAGGCGATCGAAGGCGGAAAGGCCTTCGATTTCGCGCGCGTTGTCAAGCAAGCGGCGATCGATGTGAAAAAGAAATTTGTGAGCATAAATTACAAAAGGAATTAACGGTGCTGACGAGAGAGCGCAGTGTGTGTGTGTTTACTTTTTGCGCGCACTGGACATGTCACTGAACCTGCTGCAGCGCGCAACCCACGCTTTTTACTCGCGAGAGAGACATTCCGATTATTGAAACGAGAGCCTCCGAGAGCCGGCAGCGGCCAATTAGCGACCAAATCGGCAAAAAAGCCGTTTGCCCTGACGCGAGATGAGAATTTTGCACGCGCCGCATAATCTGAATTGAGCCAGAGTGAGTTATGAATTTATTAAATTGCATCATCGTTATTAAAATTGACAGCCGACAATCGGCCCATGGAACAATTTATTTTATTATTTTTATAATTAAAAAACGGCACGGTACATTTTTCTAAAAATTGGAAGAAATGTTTCTCTAAATGTATGTAACATGCATGGAAATTTTCAGGACGGTCTAACCTTTAGTTTTTAAGATACAGAGGGACAAAGGTTAAAAAACGGGCGTTTTCGAGCTCAGGTGAAAAAATAAAAAATTTTAAAAATTGCATTTCTGCCCTAGGAACATGCTTTGGGTCATCCCTGAAGGTCAGAAAACACCATTAGGATGGTTTAGAAATCGAACCCTGACGTCAGGGCAGCCCTAAAATTCTTCAATTCGCATTTTTAGCAAATTTAACGGCATCTGACGGGCTCTGTAATGGTTCCAAATGTAAAATCTGCACACCTTTAGAACCACCAAGTCGAGACCTTCCAGAACATGTAGAATTAAACCCTTAAGAAGCCATCAGGGCGCTTCCTGACCGCCCTGATTTGCCCAAAATGTCTTAAAACTCCAAGTTTTTATTTTTAATTAATAAAATTTTATTCTGACCTTCCAGTCATTTTGGAAGTCGATGGAGTGGTCGGCGTGCATGCGCCTGACGAGGGTGGCGGCGGCGAACTCGACGTCCTGGTCCATGGCGCCGTTGACGGCGACGTTGAAGCGCGAGCTGCGGCTCTCCGAGTGTCCGTCGCCGACCGAAAAGCCCGTCAGGTTGCGGTTGAACTGCTTCAGGATGTTCGGCAGGGTCAGGTACTCGCGCCACGTCCCCTGCCCACCTAGATAACCGAGTGGAGACTTGAACGCCTGCATGAATTTTTTTTAAAAACGCCCTGACCGATCGACCAGGACATGCCGCGGTTCTCCACCAGGATGACGCTGTAGACGTCCTCGGCCAGGGCGCCGACGCCGGCGGTCAGGCTGTCGCCGATGGCTGCCACCACGTCGATGTCGCCGGGCATCAGCTGGTGCACCGACTGCGGACGCTCCTTCGACCGGAAATGATCCGCGTGCGCGCACGGAAACGGCAATCCCTTCGGAATCTGCATCTGCCGACGCTAAAAATTAAAATGTTAAATATAGAGTCTTTAGGGAGTGAGATATGATTAAATTAAGTCCGGAATTGGGTTTTCCGAGCCAGAAAACATATGAAATGACACCCATGAACGCCCAGTTCTAAAAAATTTTGTAAAAAAATTCACCCCCGGGGTAGGGGGTGGGTTTAAACTTTCAACCCCTATACCAAGACCTCCAGAAGTAAATATTAATATTTTTTTAAATAATTTTAATTAAAATCCCTCATTTTAAAAATATTTTAGATTTTTAGGGTGCGAAAAAACACGTTTTTTCGACTTTGATTTTTATTTTCTCAAAAACCGTTTTAAATAATTGAACCAAATTTTAATATGTTGTTACCACGTGCATAGACCACATTTCGGCTATTTTGGAATTTCAAATTTTTAAATACAAAAAATACCAGAATTTTTTGAAAAATTCAACCTGATTTTCGTGACCTTGTCCTTTGACCTACGAATTTGGTTCCGCAGGAAAACTTGTTTGAAATTAAATTTATAACGTTTTTGACACCAAATTTATTAATTTACCTCAATCTGAAAAAAATCACTTTTTGAATAAACCGCCAATTTTGAGCCCCTGTAAATTAGGCAATTTTTCAAATTTCGGCCCAAAATTTTCAGGTTTAGCAGAAAACCACCAGGGCAATCCCTTCAGAAAATTTCGTCTAGATCCGAGGAGCAATGCCAGCGCAGTGTTTATTTCAAACCACATAAAAAATCATTTTCGGAGAGCACGAACTTGTCGGGAGCGAGCATTTTGCGGTTTGCGCTTTACAGTTATTAAGCAGTCGGCAGCGAGCGAGCGAGATCGAATTACGCACCGAAATGCGAGCGGCGGTGACGAGGCACGTGCATATTTATATTATTTCAGTCCATCTGGCGCGTAGGCAGCGCAAATAAGATCGCCAGCTCCCACGACAATATCACTCTCGCGCCGGGTTCAATGCTATCGCCGCAGTTCTAATAATAAAGCAATTACTCACAATCAGACGTGCCTTTGAATTAATTACGGATTTGAGATGATGAAATTTAACGAACGACGACTGCAAAATTAAAATAAATAAAAAAATGGGTGCCGTATAATAATTAATTTATTTTTACGGGCATCTTAACCGGTTTCAAGGACACATTCTGACGGTCGCATTTCTGTACAATTTGCCATTTAATTACCTGGTCCGCAAAATCTGACGCTGGGAATAAAATCAGGTTCATTTAAATTTATTATTCTTTTAAAATTTAAAAATTTTCCTGGTAAAAAACCACTGTACGAATGTTCATTTTCATTTCATTTTAAATTTAAGTAAAATATCGTGCGGTCTTAATTTTTAAAATTTTCTAAAATAAATTTAAAAATCACCATTGTTTAAATCAAAATAAAAGAAAGTGTGTGAGTGAACTGACCGAGAAGGCGTGGGCGGTGGCGGTGGCGAAGAGCGCGAGGGTGAGCGCGTGCGTCCAGGGCGTCATGTCGGCCGAGAGTGAATGAATGAATGAGAGCGGCCGGCCGGCCGGTCGGCTGGCCTCTTGCCTGGCCGGCGGTCAGCCGAGGCCACGAGCACGCTGGCAAAAGGTCGGCCCGCCGGAGGCCCACGGGCCACGCAAGAAGCCGAGGCCGCTTTCGCCGTTGCCCAAGCGACCTTTGCCTCGCCAAAAATTCCTCAAAGTCGCGCGCGGTGACACGCGAGCAGCGCGTTTTCTCTCATCAAGATCAATGCCAAACGCCGCGGCTTCCACCTCGTTTCGTCAGCTCAGAATCCACCTTTTTTTGCAAAAATGAAAATTTAGATTTTTTTAATAAGCGACGAAAGACGTTTTTGCCCATTTTGTGAACACCAAATCTCGGGTTGTAACTGTCAGAATTGCATGAAATACCCACCAATCAACTCGTCTTAACCTCCCCTAGACAGAAAATTAATTTTAAGGGTGGTCAACCCTCATCCCTCTTCCACCTTAAGCATTAAATTAACGAAAAAAATCGCGTCGCTTAGAATTTTCAGAAATTTATCACCCCTAAATTACATTGGCTATCTAGGGGAGGTTAATACGAGTCGAAAGGTGTGTAGTTTTTGTAATTCTGATAGTTAGAACCCGAGATTAAGGGATGGCAATATTAAAAAAAAATCGATAAAATTCATTTTTTGATAACATTGTAGCCACCATATCTCAAGTTTTAACTATCAGAATTGCATGAAATACCCACCAATCAACTCGTCTCAACCTCCCCTAGACAGCCAATTGAATTTCAGGGTGATCAACCCTCATCCCCCTTCAACCCTACGCATTGAAATATCGATAAAAATCGCCTTGATGTGATTTTATCGGCAAACTTACTCAGTAATAGACAAATTTATAAAAATCCACCCCCAAACTACCCCTTCTTACCCTTAATTAAATGCGAACAGGTTAGAAATAAAATTTTAAAAAAATTAAAAATTTCATCGCATTTTTAAAGAGGGGGAAGAAAGGCTTATTGGGGTTGGTGGGTATCAAATCACCCCCTAAACCATTCGGCTTTCTAGGGAAGGTTGAGACAAGTCGAACGGTGTCCAGTTTTTGCAATTCTGACAGTTAGAACCTGAGATTAAGCGTTGGCAATATTAAAAAAAAATCGAAAATTTCATTTTTTGGTAATATTGTAATCACCAAATCTCGAGTTCTAACAGTCAGAATTGCATGAAATACCCACCAATCAACTCGTCTCAACCTCCCCTAGCCAGCTGAATGGTTTTTTGGGTGGTCAACCCTCATCCCCTTCCACCCTGTGCATTGCAAAACGATAAAAAACGTTTTCATAAACTTTTTCACTGCGATTGCAACTCTCTGAAATTAATAAAAATCTACCCAAAATTAAATCTGGGCATCAACAATTATCTGGTTTTAATCGAAAATCGTCATGATTTGATGGTCCCATGAAAGTAATCATAATTTTATGACTTTAGAGACACATAAAATCGCCCTTGAACCGTAAGCAAACGATAAAATTCGCTAAAAATCGTAACAATTCTCCTTCTCTAGTTTCCAGAACCGAAATTTGCATAAGGAGCAAATTAAAGCCTACCATAAACCCAGCGGACACAATTATGCATAGTAAAATTTGCTTAGTTAGAGCGCGCAATAAATTAGGCAACATTTCGTCTGCTCCAATGCCAGCCGCTCTGGAGACTAATTGGCGTTTTGTTGCGCACGATCGAGTTTAACAATCGACGGCGTCGATCGCTCCGTTTATTGCTCTTTTAATTGCCACGCGCTTTGATTGGCGAATTCCTAAAGAGCAGAGCAGCAGAGATTGTGCGAATTAATCCGACGCACACAGAAAGAGAGCAACAGGAATTTCCAGTCAGTTAATAAAAAATAAAAAACACCGCTACGCAAAACGTGTAATTGAGCAGGCGGCCAACTGATGATTTAATAATACGCGTCACTCGGTTCGAATTTCGCGGAGAGCTAGACATATGTGGCAATGAAAAGATAATTCGTCGGTGCCTCGAGGCAAACGCTCGACACTCCCAATCCTAAACACTAGTTTCGCACCGTTCGATTATTTATTATTTATTTTTTCTTCTTCTTCGAGGAATAAATGCATTTTAGCACGGCTGACACATTGCGATGAAGAAATAATGGACAAATCTAGGAATGCAATGAATCAGAGCTGCTGTTCTTGGTGACGCGGCCGCCGACGAGCCTTGAACCGCACTCGAGTTCACTCCGCAACAAATAATTGCGTCCATTTGAATTGCTAATCAGCCGATCGGCCGAGCAAAGCCGATCCTCCGCTAGATTAACTGGTCCTCACGGACAAAACCTCTAAATTGTGGTGATTTATAATAACGGTGAATCAGTAATGTACGCCACTCCTTGCGCAATGTGCTTTTCGCGCCTTTTCCTTCCCGCCGATCGCCTTTCGATTATTCCGCCACTAAAACCGGTACCATCTGTCGGTTCAATCCGAGAATTAATCATTCAATATGACTGGAATCAGCTGTAACCGTTAAATCATGCATCTTTCATTCCAAATCTGAAGAATTCTCACCGAATTTCCGCTTAAGGAAAGAATTTTAATCCCTGATAAAGAACCGGTAACGCTTCTAATTCCCATAACAATCCAACGCGCAGAAAAACCGGTTATTTCACTAAGAATTCTTGTTCCCGCGTTCTGGCCTGCCACCTGTTGGTTCAATCGGAGAATTACTCTTTCAAATCATCTTTAACCGTTAAATCTGAAGAATTCTCACTGAATTTCAGTTTACGAAAAGATGAAAAAACCGGTAACGCTTCTAATCCCCGTACAGAAAAACCGCTTTTATTTCACTAAAAATTCTTGTTCCCGTACTGGCCTGCCACCTGTCGGGCTGAAATGCAAACTCTTAAAACTCGGTGAATTTCTGACTGCCCAAAAAAACCGGTAAACCCCCATCAGCTGTGTTTTCGTTTTCATTTTCCGATGCCGGTGCGTTCCTGGTCCGCCGCTGGTTGCTGACGAGTGTCCCGTGGACGGAGATGGCGTCCGGCGGTCCGCAGCTGCGGTTCCGCGGCAAGACGAAGACGCCGGTGGAGCGGGTGGCGCAGCTGGACGCCTTCCCCAAGCTGAGGGAGGCGTCCGTCAAGCCCAGCGCCGTCGGCGGCTGCAGTACGTGTCCCTAAAAATAAATTCGGACATTTTTTGAACCATTTTGCAGTGTCCGTGGCGAGCGTGGTGCTGATTATGTGGCTCTTCTACTCGGAATTCGCCTTTTTCTGGGACTCGAAGCTCAGCTTCCAGCTCAGTCCGGACGAGTTGATGGACGAAAAGATGGCCGTCAACCTGGACGTCACCGTGGCGATGCCCTGCCGCTCCATCGGGGCCGACGTCGTCGACTCCACCGGACAGGGCGTCACCTCGTTCGGACAGCTCGAGTACCAGGACACCTGGTGCGTAACCAACCGCACACTGTACCCCCCACGCATTACCGGAGTCACCTTTCAGGTTCGAGTTGGATGCAGGACAGCGAGACTTTTTCTCCTCCCTGAAGTACGTCAACGAGTACCTGCGCGAGGAGGCGCACGCCCTGCAGCAAGTCCTGTGGAAGGCTGCCCTGAGCCGCACCTACGACCTTCCAGAGGCTACGGACCGCGGCGGCCGACCCTTCGACGCCTGCCGCATCAGGGGCTCGCTCGAGCTGACGAAGGTTGCCGGGAACCTGCACGTGGCCGCCGGACAGACCCTGCCGCTGCCCGGCGGACACGTCCACCTGGCCACCATGCGGCACAACCTCAACTTCTCGCACAGGGTCACGCGCTTCTCGTTCGGCCCACCTGACCACGGCGTCGTCCACCCTCTTGAGGGAGACGAGAAGGTCGCCCAGCAAGGTGAGATTTCTTTAATTTCACTCGCGTTTCCTTTGAAAAGGAGATGCACAATAGGTCTGTGTGCTCACTGCGCATGCGCAGTACATGATTTATGATTTAAATGCATGTCTTAAGTAATGTTTTCCTCACTGCGCATGTTTAAATTGCAGGTTAACGTACTGATTCTGCGCATGTAATTGATAAAACTTAAGGTATAATGAAGGAGAGAATATGGCTTTACTGCGCATGCGTGAGACTCATAGAAGCCTATTGCGCATGCTCAGAAGCAAGTAGAATTCCACTGTGCATGGTGAATGATTATTTTGCTTCTAACTCATGCACCGGAGGCAGAAAAACGCAGAAAAATCTTCTTTCCTGCTTTCAAAATCCATTGCGCATGTGCATTACACTCTGGAACATACTGCGCATGCTCCTTGTCAAGCTACATATATACACTATATTGTTGTTTAGAATCAATTAGGTGACAATCATTAAGGTTAAAGATTGCAGATGCTTCAATCTTTAGTCCCTGCGCATAAAGTTTGTGCGCATTGTACGCATGCGCGAGAGGCATGTTTACGAACCACACATGCGCAGTTGGTTTAATTCTTCAGTCAAACATATTTTCAAGCCAATAACACCCACTGCGCATGGCGCTTACACACCTAAACCTACTGCGCATGCTCCTAGTCAAGCAACATTTATAAAAAATGTTTACTTAAACCAATTAACTTGCAATTAATTAAAGATCGCCGAATAGTTTAATAATCTGACCTAGCGCAGGAAATTTGTGCGCATTGTACGCATGCGCAGAAGAAAAGTAAACACATTACACATGCGCAGTTGATTTAAATCTTCAGTTTAACATATTTCTAAGCCAATCACACCCACTGCGCATGGTTTTAACGCATCTAAACCTATCTGCGCATGCCAAAAACCATGATATATATCTGCCTTTGATTTCAGAGGACATGCAGTACCAGTACTTCATTACAGTGGTACCTACGGAGGTGCGGGTGCGCGGGCGGCACGTGCAGACGTACCAGTACTCAGTGCGCGAGGTGGCGCGCGTCATCTCGCACGACAAAGGCTCGCACGGCACGCCAGGCGTCTACTTCAAGTACGACAGCAGCGCCCTCAGGGTCAGCATCTCGGAGGAGCGCGACTCGTGGATCCAGCTGCTCGCCAAGCTGTGCTCCGTCGTCGGTGGCGTCTTCGCCACTTCTGGTAGTAGAATCAAAATTAAAAATAAAAATAGAGGAGGATTATGATTAATTTTTTATTTTCAGCTGTGATAAGCCAAAAACTGCAGGCCCTCATCGCCCTGTTTTCCGGCAAACAGAACAACTACCAGAAGATGACCAATTCGTGATCTGTGTGTTTAAATTAATAAATTTAATTGTAGGACTTGGTTGCATTTAAAATTGTGTTTTCCTCATTGAATTTTTTATTAATAAAATTAAAAGGTTCGAGAATTCAGTGAGTTGATTTCTTGCTCTTCAGCTTCAAAAGGCGAGCGTGTTGATTGGTTGCTGGCCACGCCCACTTTTTTAATCAATACTAAATGGCTCGTAGGTTAACAAATTTTGTTTGTTATGCGGAATTTTGTTGTTGTGTTGTGACTGAAAAAGTGGGCGTAACCAGCGACCAATCAGATGCGTCAACTCTCTAGGCCCCCTAGCGAGCATCACTCCACGGAGAAAAGTAAAAGTTAAGGAGTAGTAGAGTATCAGCTCTGATGCCATTGTCACCTGCTAGTATCTACTCTCCTTTCCTTACACTCTAGAGTCGCGACCAATCAGGTGCGCCAGCTCTCCAGGCCCCCTAGAGTGTAAGGAAAAGAGATTAGATACTAGCAGGCGACAATGGCATCAGAGCTGATACTCTACTACTCCTTAACTTACTATCCAGTGTGGGAGCAGTCGCCACATCACTTTCTTTCATGCAGCCCCCTACCGGTTTGAAAAGAAACGATTTTTATTCCAGGTGAATGAGAATTTAACCGGTTGGAAGCGAAAACCGGCACCGCTGGCAGGAGTAAAGCTGTCAAAACACGGTGGATGATGTTATTTTGATCTCTAATTTTGGCGAAAATGCTGCGAACGGCGTCCTTATCAGCGACGCTTCTGCTTTTGGCGCTGCTGGCGGTTTTCGCGGCGGCAAAAGTCGACGATGCAGGTTTTTAGCTCTACTCCGATCAAGGGGAATTAATTTTACTAATTTATTTGTGGTTGGTCCGCAGGATTCGGCAGCAAGTATTTGTGGCACAGTTTGGACGACGGCCTCTTGGCAGCCAGGGACTCTGGCAAGCCGGCCATGGTGCTCATCCACAAGAGCTGGTGCGGCGCTTGCAAAGGTTAAACTAGAGATAAAACGATTATTTATCTCTGGCTGACATTTTTATTACTTTACAGCCCTTAAGCCGCAGTTCGCCGCGTCGTCGGCCATTGAAAAGCTGAGTCAGCAATTCGTCATGATCATCGCCGGCGACGACGACGAGCCGGCCGACCCCAAATTCGCCGAGGACGGAAAATACGTTCCTAGAATTTACTTCTTGGGTGAGATTTGAATCACCAAAGCGACTTAAGATGTTTATTAACACTGACCAGCGGGGGCCAGATTCGTGCGACGCGCAGATATGGCGTCCGGTGGAGTATGGCGCGAAAAATGCAAAGAAACAAGTTTTGGTCAATATTGTGACGTATAATTTGTGTCTTTCGGATCGTAAAAACAAACTCTTGACATTCGTACGGCATTCCAAAGAGAGCTTTTTGTTTCCCACATTCGCACGCCATCTTGGATCTGCGCAGTGCGAACCAATTTTATCGCATATATCTGGACCCCGAAATTCTTGCTATTTTTTTTCGATTTTCGTGTTTTAAAATGTCCGATAATCAACAAAAATCTTGAATTTGCAGACTCCGAAGGGGCGGTGATTGAGGGGATCAAGAACGAGCAGGGCAACCCCAACTACAAGCACTTTTACCCGACGCCGGACGGAATCGTTGCGTCGATGAGCAAGGCGCTCAAAGCGAAACAAACGCGACCCGCTAGCCAAGAGGAATTGTGAAAATTTTATTTATTTTTCTTTGTCCGAGAGTGACTGCGTGAGTGTCTTTTGTGCTTGAGGAGAAAAAATAAATCTCGCTATTTGATAAATAATTCAGTTTGATGACTTGAGAGCTTTTACCTAAAAATAAATAAAACGAATTTTTAAGATGGAAATTAAATTTTAACAAAATGCCGATTAGCAAAAAGTGAAATGCGTCTACAACATGCAGTGTTCCCAGGCGGTCACCCATCCAAGTACTGACTGCACTCAATGTTGCTTAACTTCGGTGATCGGACGAGAACCGGTGTTTTCAACGTGATATGGTCGTAGACAAGAATGCCTCGACAAGAAAAGCTATATAATTTCATGAGATTATATTTCGCTGATTAACCGATAGGTGGCAGGAGAATCGTAAAGCGCGGGAACGGCGAACGGCAGCAATATTAACTATTGCTCCTTTTGACGTCACAGCAGCGATAAAAAGCCCTATGCTTAATTGTCTCTGGCGCAAATTAGTCCAAAACCTGAGGGAAAAAAGGATGAATTTACCTTTCTAATTAATTTCCTTTCAAGTTCTTTCAGTGAGAACGCAATGAGCGCGGTGGGAAAATAACAAAGTCGCCTAAATTTATTTCTCTTCCTGAAAGGGATTTTTTTTATTAAAAAGGAATTTTAATTCAGATATTATATATAAGTAAAAAATATATTACCCTGTGCCGTTTAACCTTCAGAAGTTTACTAATTTCAGAACAATTACGTTGAGAGTTAAAATTTTCAGTTTCTTGGTGTAACCAGTGGCTCTAATACTGATTTTGGTGATTTTGAAAAATACCTATTTTTGAGTCATCCATCATGAGAATATTTTTTTTTCATAAGAATGCATGTTGTGTTTCGGAAAAATACGCAAAATTGCAGAAAAACTCGCAAAAAACAGTTTTTTGCAATGCAGTGGGTTTTTCCGGAAAAATGCGGGTTTTTGCGAACCCTGGTAGCAACTGCCAGAGTTATCTGCAGCTTGGCAAAAACCACGTTTTGTTCTGTGGAAGAGGGGGCAGCTGTGTTTGGATTGCGTCATTAAATAAAAAAGAAAAGTGCAGAGCAGCGGAAGCCATAAAAAATAATTAGATAAAACGTCGCGTGTTGCACCACGCAAATTTTTTAATCAGATGAGAATCATTTTTCAGAAAATTAAATAGTTAACTTTTTTAATTTGTGATGATTTTTACGATTTAAATGTTGGTTTCAGACGATTTTCAAAAAGATTAGAGCCGGTTTCGAAGGCAGTATTTTGCAAAGAGATTATTTTAAAAACATATGTTATGATGAATCTTATCAAATCCTATTGAAAGAGCGTAATTATCTCAGCTTAATTAATTTAGTGTTTTTCGTTCGATATTGAGGTGCTTTTAACCATTTCGCAGCAGAAAAGGTGCAGCAAAATTATTTTAAAACAGCTTTTTCCTGTGTTCAGTAGTGAGGACGGCGTGGTTTTTTAATCGCAGATCTAAAATTCCAGGAAAAAATGCATGGAATCTCTTTTTATTCAAGATTTTGCACCAAGTTTGGCTGGTCAGCTGATCAACGTGCAAACGTTTCTGGTCTCATCCAGCTCATTTTTTAATTGTGAAAAAGGTCTCTTCTTGGGGAAAGAGTTTTCCCTCTTCGCTGAGAGCCAGAGGGAAAAGGAGGAAGACGCCCTTCAGCCGAGAGCGACAGCCAAACCTGAAGGAGAGACGGACGAGCTTCACCTTTCCCACCTTTCTCACTCACAACCAGCAATTTTGGTCAGTTATCCAGCACTCGAAACTACTTGCCGAATCTGCATTATTTTTAATTACGCACAACCAGAATATATACTAAAAAAATTTAATTTGAAGCGATTATTGAAAAAAAATTATTTATTTTTAAAAACGTTTATTTAATTTCAGAAATTATAATTTGAAAGGTTCTTGCGGCCCTTTAATTATTGCGGCGAAAAAGTCTCCCATTCTAATTTATCCAAATTTTTAATTGTAATGTGTATCACCACCGGAAATAGTTAGACTTTTTTCGGACTCGCAAACTCGCTCGGCTGAGAGAAATAGCGGCGCGAGAAGCGCTGCCTTGGAAACATTAATTATAGGGCCTAGAAAATGGACCAGGGAAATTTTGTGTTTTCGGACAGGGACAATCGGCAGCATTAAAAGCCCAAAGATTCTCAGTTTGTCGGTGCGAGGAGGGAAGGAAGCCGATTTCGCAATGCGCAAAAATGCACTACTCGTTTTCCACGCGAAAAACAACTAGAAAACCATTAGTTTCGGTTTTATCTGCATTTTTTTCCGAATTTAATCCTGAAAAATTATAAGCGATCATTTTTTCTCGGGTTTTTCTGAACCACATGCATTTTAATTAAAATTTATATAAATTCACAGGATGGATGACCAAAAATAGGGATTTTTAAAAATCAGTTTAATATATAGCAAGTATGGTTTCACTAAAAGACAGACAATTGTAACACAAACCGCAATTTTCCACAATTTCTGACTTTTTTTAGCGCGAAATGTGAACTTTTCAGGGTTAAATTCGGAAAAATGTAGAAAAACTCAAAACTAGTATTTTTTTCCTGCTGTCTTTTTGCGCAAAAAACAGAGGTGCATTTTTGAACATTGCAAAATTGACGAAGCCTGAACCAGTGGCTTTTATGCGGATTTTGTAAAATCCCTTTTTTGTTCATCCATCATGGGAATTTTTATCTTCCATAAAAATGCATGTGTTCCGCGTAAAATGGTTGAAAAAGGCACAAAAAACAGTTCTTTTTCAATGCAGTGGGTTTCCCTGGGGCCGCGACGTGACCAAATGAATGTCTCACTTTTAGATGAAGTTATTTGAAAAGATCGAGGCACAGCAAATAGGCTGCAAGCATTCATTTTTTTATTTTCGGCTCAATTTATGCAGCAAAAATGGTCTGATTCTTGTTTTTGCAACGATTTCGAGAGGGATAGTACTTACCTAACAATTAAAAAAGCCGTTTGCGGTGATCATGCCGACAATAAATACAATTATCGCCCAAATTACCAAACTATAAGAGAAATAATTAGGCTGGCCGAGTTGCACCAACACTTCTGTTATTCACGACGCATTTTTCCGCCTCTGTCCAAGGAAATCCTGCCTCAAACCAACTCGTGAATGTTTTTGGCCTGTGCAAACTCCTCACAAATTATTAATTACAAACTGGTGTTCACTGGGAGGGCTGGCAAATTTAGAAAGAAATAAAGCAACTCTACGTTTGTCTATTTATTGGCTCGCGCCGAATTGGTCTCGGTTTCCGGCCCGTCGGCTCTCCTGCAGCTCCTTCGCGGAGAAATTATTGCGAAGCCGCAGCTGCTCGCTTCCACATGGAGAGTTTTTTGTCTTTGCAATTCTTGTCGCCTTCCTCGCAATATTTGCACTTGTCTAATTAATTTTAAGCGTGACTATAAATCACTTTCCGAATCGTTGCTAACTGGCTTTCGACGGCTTTAGAGGAGAGCACATTTTATTTTATCGTTGTGATATTCTTTTCTTATCACCTGCAATCCCCCAAAATCCGACTGCAACAATCACAATCGGCATTTTGAGTTTTTAAAAGCGTCCAGAACTGAGGTCGTGCGAGCGAAGCAAAAGCAAATTTAATCCCGATAGACACATTCGGCGTATGTGCAACTGTTTTTCAACAAGAAAATTAAAGAGAAACGGGAAAATATGCATCAATTCGGACCTTTAAAAAAATTTATTCGTGAAAATATGTGACTGTTTGTATTTTCCTATTAAAATAAGCATAGTTTGAATGCAGAAGTATTTATTTGCTTAATTGGGACGTGCGCCATGGTGAACAAAGGGTTAAATAGAGGTCGTCGCAGGACCGTCAGAGCGGAATAATTAAAACTCATGGGGATGAATAAAAATTTTTAGCCACAATAAGCCTACCAAATGTTCGAATATTTTTAAGTTGAGTTGATTTTTGGAAATGAGAGGTCGCGTTCGGCTGCGATTGCACGATCCGGCACTTGCGTTTTTAATAATATCGCGGCGCCGAGAGAGGGAAGCAAGCTGCGGTTACCTCCGACAAACTGACGCGCATAGCCTAACTGATGCGGATGAACGCTGAAAAGTGTCACTCTTCGCAGAGAGACGCGCGAGAGAAGAAAGGAGGCCGAGAGGGAGACCCAAAGCAGAAGGAAGGGCGGATGCGCTTCACCTTTCCCACCTTCCTCACTCACAACCAGCAGTTTTGGTAAGTTTTCCAGCTCTCGCATCTCCTTGCCGGACCTGAATTATTTTTTATTACGCCCAGTCAGAAAGCGCCGAAATGATTGATTTTCAAACAGTATTTATTATGCCTGCAACTTAAACAAAATTTCGGCACAAATTTATTTTCCGAAGCCGTGTCACATTTAGGGCTGTTAATTTAAAACGGTTATTTTCGGGAAAATAATCGATAGTATATTTAGATGAATTTTTAGATAAATTTAGACGGTTTCGGACGATAGTGTTTATTTCTATTTTCGACTGTTTATTACCATGCTGAAATTTAATGGAAAATTACATTTATTTTTTGCAAATATTGTCTTTGGTTCTAACTATCAGAAATTAAAAAAAACTACCCGCCTCGCCCTGCCCTGACGAGCTGAGAGGGTGCTTACCCTCCACCACTTAGTTGCTATACTTCAACCTCCTCGATAAGAGTAAAACACCTTAGGGGTGGAGAGTAAGCACCCCCTCAACCATTCAGCTGGCCAGGGCTGGTCGAGGCAAGTCCAACGGTGGTTAGTGTTTTCAAATCTGATAATTAGAACACGAGATTTGGAGTTGCAAAAATGACGAAATTGGAAAAATTCCTATTTTCTCGGCGCGTCGCCTCTATTATTTACAAAGTTTAAGGCAAAGAAATATTTATTATTTTTCGAGAAACTTAACCACAAAAAAGTTCAAACGGCATAAAATTGCATGATTCGTGCTCATTTGATGGTCACGCTATGATTCGAACATTAAAAAAAATGGAAAATTTCCTAAAATTCACAAACCTTGTCATTTTATTTATCTAAAGAATAATTTGAAAATATATTGCTTCGATTGGTAGATCCTTATTTGAGCGAATACCACTCAAAATAAAAATACAATAAAAAAGTCCGCTGACGTCACCTCACAGCGAAAAAGTCCCACTGTTAATCCCGCGAGCAGCCAGACACTGAAATTAGCGATTGGATGCCGCTGCCGCGATCCAAAGTTAGCGAGAAAACACAAATTAATCGCATTTTTAACCTAGAGGAGCAAAATTGAAGCCAGTCTGTTAATTATCCCGATTCCATTCGCGTCGAAAGGAAAACTTAATTTCGATTACAGTCGAGTTGTATTCGAACCAAGACGTTTTCTGCTTATAAAAAAGTCTCACCTTGACGCTTTTGGCCCAAATTTATCTGCCGAGAAGCCATGGCCATGCGATTTATTTAGAAGCGTTGCGTTATTAAATAGGAATTTTATAAATCATAAATTACAACTCGAAAATCCATTGTGGCCAATAATTTATTTAATCACCGATTAACATAACTGAACAAAAGTCTCGCATTCTCTAATTTTCATCTGAACTGTCTAAATTTTTATTTCCCTGCGAAAATTGTAATTATTACCATGGGAATCATTTCCAGGAAAGTCCAACTTACAAAATTGCTAGGCAGATAGAAAAAGCAGCGCGTGCCGACCTTGTATAAAAATAGGAAAAATAGGGCCAATGATATCGCCGCAGGAAAGTCTAACATTTTTTGGGAGTTGCTGCGTGCGTTGAAAAGAGAGGCCCAGCTAACAGGCATTTGATTCGCGGCTGAAAAAAAATATGGATTCATTCCGCATATTCTCAGCTATATCGAAAGGAGTACAGCTCCAATGTAGAGAGGGAATCAGGGACGGGACGAACTTTGAATTTCGGGACAGGGACGGGCCGGGACAGGGACAAACTGTAGCGGGACGAGGGACAGTTTTATCCGCAACAATGGCAACATTTCACTAGTTTTGGTTTTGTCCGCATTTTTCCAAATTTAACCCCAGAAAAGTCACAATATATTTCGTGCCAAAAAGTTAAAAACTTTGGATAGTTACGATTGGCGTTTAGATTTTTTTATTTCTTGGTGGAAACAGTGCAGGGTTTGCGAAAACCCCGCATTATTTTGGAAAACCCACGGCATTGCAACGAACGTTTTTTGCTGGTTTTCCTGCAGTTTTTATTGACAGTAAAAATTTCACAGGATGAACAACCAAAAATAAGGATTTTTAAAAATCGGTAAAAACGCCACTGTTTCATTAAAAGTGAGACAACCGGAAATGTTCCAAAATAGCTGACTTTTTTAACGCGAAATGTAGACTTTTTGAGAAATGTAAAATAACCCAAAACTATTCGGTTTTTCCAACTGATTTTTTGCGCAAAAAACCAAGTGATGCATTTTTGCGTATTGCAAAATTGGCGAACCCTGAACGAGTGGCTTTTATGCTGATTTTGTAAAATCCCTCTTTTTGGTCATCGTTATAAAAATCTTATATCTTTCATAAAATTACACGTTTTTCGGAAAAATGCACAAAATTTCAGAAAAAGTCTTTCACAATGCAGTTTTTTTTAATTATATTGTTTGGGAAACCTAAAAGCAATACATCGTCCTAATTCCGGAAAAATCGCGCAGGTTTCAACAACCAAAATTTCCTTGTCGCGAAAAGATTAATATTTATGCTTGACTGCTTTAGCAGAACTTTTCAATGAAAATTTCTCTACCACCATAAAGAATTGAGGAAAAAACAATATTCTTGTATTGCCTTTTCCAGTATTGATTGGTATTGTTCTGGCATTTAATTTTGAAAAAACAATCCGGCAAAACAAGAACAATACCGGAAATGCGCGGTGTGTTGTTTTTTCGTCTCGTTCTTGAAATACACTCTACTCAAGATGTAAATTATTGATTTGTTACCAACGGAAATTGTCGGTGGACTTTTCATATCGAGAAAAGTCCAACTTACAAAATTTCTCAGCTGTTAGAGGGCTGCTCTTGAAAACATTATCGGACCGAGAAAGGAGAAAGGGGACCAGGGACAGGGATTACGGGACGTCCCTCAGGGACGGGACGAATTTTGTGTTTTGGGACAGCATTAAAAGCCTTAAGATTCTCAATTTGTCGGTTCAAGGAGGAAAGGAAGCTAATTTTGCATGACGCAAAATTCACCACTGGTTTTTTGCGCGAAAATCAGGTGGAAAAAACACTAGTTTTGGTTTTATCCGCGTTTTTCAGAATTTAACTCCGACAGAGTAATATAATTTGTCCGAAATATATGATTTTTTCAGAGCTGAATTCGGAAAAAAGCAATAAAAAACCCTAAGACTGGTGTTTTTTTGTGCACAAAAAAACAGCTGCGCATTGCAAAATTGGTGAACACTGAACCAGTGGCAGCTATTCCGTTATTGTAAAATTCCTATTTTTGGTCATCCATCATGAGAATTTTTACCTTCCGTAGAAATGAAAGTGTTGGCAGAAAAAATTTGCAGAAAAATCCGCAAAAAAACAAGGTTTTCCGGCAAAATTCTGGTTTTTGCAAACCCAGGAAGAATTAATAGTAAAAAGCTACTGTCTCGGCCGACCTATTTTTAAAAGTGAGCACTCTTGCGAGGTTTACAATTTGCATATATTTTTTTTGCTCTTTTTATCCGTGTCCTCATAGCGGGAAGAGCGCGCACTGCACTCTGGCACGAATGCTGAATTCCGAGTGCCAATAACACCGCAAATGGACATTATTAGCGTACGAGGCCGCACGCAGGGACCCAGCCCATTGAAGGGCCACTTGCACCGAGGACTTTTTTTGAAACGCTAGACATTCGTCCCGTGAAGCTAATTCACGCATGCTGGAAAGGTGCAAACCAGCCCGTTGAGCAATTTGAGCATTTCGAGTCACTAAACTAACCACTTTTTTGCCATCTCTGACATTGGGTGGCCAGTATTAGAACTCCGAATTGCTCAAATACCTCTCATTGCTGCATGACACTCATGAGAAATGCCGCTGAACAATGCGAGCCAACGGGCTGGTTATTCGCCAATTGTTATTAACTGAAAAAAATTGGCTGATTTTAAAAATTACGAATCTGATAAGGGGTCGAGGGCGGGACTAAGCAAGGACGAACCCGAGAGAAAAAAGGGATAGGGACACGGGATGAAAAAGCTGTCTGGGTTCCCCTAGGGCCGTGTCGTCACCGCAGAAAAGTCTAACTTTTAGATGCGGCGCGCGTTTGAAAAAGAGCCACAGCAAATAGGCCACAAAAGCATTCATTTGATTTTCGGCTCAATTCGTGCAGCAAAAATGTACTGATTCTTGTTTTTGCAACAATTTCGAGAGGGGTAGTATACAGTTACAATTAAATTACTTTAAATCGGGGATGGAAAAAAATATTTTTCACAATTATTGTGCAGTTAATTTAAATTATTTGTAATGTTGATAACAAATTTTCATGACTTTAAATGTTTGTAACATAAAATGACTTGTTTGGAGAAATAAAAACGAATTGAATTGAATTGAACAAATAATATACGTAAACGATTTTGCCGTCGGCTTCTAAAAAGGCCGATTGCGGTGATCTATGCGCCGACAATAAATACACTTTTCGCCCAAATTACCAATTTCTATAAAGTAATCAAGGCGGGGCCCCAAGGAATAATATACGGCTCGCCGAGTTGCACCAGCACTTCTGTTTTTTCACGACATTTGTTTGCCTCTGCCCAAGGAAATTCTGCTTCAAATTAACTCGAGAATATTTTTGGCTTGCGTGCAAACTCTTCCCAAATTATTAATTGCAAACTGGGAGGGCTGGCAAATTTAGAAAGAAATAAAGCAACTCTACGTTTGTCTGATTTATTGGCTCGCGCCGAATTGGTCTCGGTTTCCGGCTGGTCGGCTCTCCTGCAGCTCCTTCGCGGAGAAATTATCGCGAAGCCGCAGCTGTTCGCTTCCACAGGGAGAGTTTTTTGTCTTTGCAATTCGTGTCGCCTTCCTCGCAATATTTGCGCTTGTCTAATTAATTTTAAGCGTGACTATAAATCACTTTCCGCATCGTTGCTGGCTTTCGACGCCTATACAGGAGAGCACATTTTATCGTTGCGATATTCTTAGCATCTGCAATCCGACTGCAACAATTAAAAGGCCAATCAACAATCACATCCGGCATTTGAGTTTGTAAAAGCGTCCAGAACTGAGGTCGTGCGAGCGAAGGAAAAGCAAATTTAGTCTTGATAGGCACATTCGGCGGATGTGCAACTGCTTTTCAACAAGAAAAAGACGAGAAACGGGAATTTAAACGCATCAATTCGGACCTTTAATAAAAAAATTGTTTTCACCATTTAATATGGCTTAATATTTTTCAATTAGAAGCATAGTTTGCATGCAGAAGGGTTTTGTTTGCCTAATTGGGACGTGCGCCATGGTGAACAAAGGGTTAAGTTCTTTTAAATAGAGATCGTCAGGAAAGTCACAGCGGAATAAATAAAAAAAGGAACTGTCGGGGATTGGGGGGTGGATAAAAAATGTTTATAAGTTCTAGCCACAATGAGCCTCCCAAATTTTTGAGTATTTTTAAGTCGAGCGGATGAGTTGGTTTATGACAATGAGAGGTCGCGTTCGGCTAAGATTGCACGATTCGGCGGCGCTTGTTTTTTTAAAAATATCGCGGCGCCGAGAGAGGGAAGCAAGCTGCGGTTACCTCCCACAAACTGACGCGCAGCCTAATTGATGCGGATAAACGCAGGCGTAACGATGAAAAGTCTCACTCTTCGCATAGAGCGAGAGAATACAGGTGGCAGGCGCAATTATGAGTCGAGAGGGAGAGCCGAACCTGAAGGAAGGGTGAAGGGTGGATGCGCTACACCTTTCCCAACCAGCAGTTTTGGATCTGGATTATTTTTAATTACGCCCAGAGCCAGAAAGCACCAATAGGATTGATTTTTTTAAATAGTGCTTTCCTGCAATATTCGAACCAAAAACAAGCGCTTCGCATTTGAGCTTCGATTGCCTATTAACTAGGGGCGGGAGCCAACTCGGAGTCGCCCCAGAGCGGGCGGCGACTCCGGGCGGGGGCGCCGGAAACGCCGAGAATGCCGGCTATCTGAGAGATTTCGGAGCGGCCATCCTGAGAAAGGTCGGCGGGGTGGTTGGGGGGTACGCGCGCCGGCGAGACGCCTCCGGGGAGGGTTCGCGCGCGAAAATCGCTCCGCCGGTCCGGTCGTCGGGCGACGAAGACCGTGGTGCACCGTCCGAGGTTTTCAGGTCGGCCGGTAGCGGCGGGTTGAAGATCTCGGCGGGCACTTTCGAATCAGGGGTCGCGGTCGACGCTGCGGCAAACGCTCTAATTTTGGCAAAAAAATTATTTAGAATGTGTCTTTCCGGCGGGCGAAATGCGCCTGCGGTGCACGCTGCGCCGCTTTCGCGAATACGAAAAGCACTTTTACGCACTCTAAATGCGACGAAGGAAGCGAAATGAGTCGTTGCGGCCGGCTGAATCGCGCAGTAAAAGTGCTCAGGGTGGACTACCTGAGGAAGGTTGGTGGTTTGAAGTGCGGCTAGTTAACGCAACGCAGCGTCAAACTTGCTTGAAAACGCCGAAATCGCGATTAAATTCGGCCTGCGGAAGGGTCTCAGGTCGGGGGACCCTGAGGAAGGTCGTTTGGGCACGCCAGGTTGAAGCGCTCGGCGGGCGCTTTCGAATGAGGGGTCGCGGTCGATGCTGCGGCGAAAACTCGAATTTTGGCAAAAATAAAACTGTGTGGCTCGGTGCCGCACCGCACGATCCTTCTGCCGCGTGCACGAGATTTGCACACCAAAAACCGAAAATCGCCTATAAAATGAATTTTGGGAGAGCTACAATGGTCACAATTTGGTTTCAGACCCCCGCGCACTCAGTCGTGGGTATGCGATGGTCAAATTCGAGATTAAATGCCCGGCGGCTCCGCTGCGGCGCCGCGCGTATTTTCAGCCTGGATGTTCGCGTAATGCTGCACGGCAAAACGCGGTTTTTCAATGCTCCGCCGTAATTCGCCTATGGCCCGGATTTCCGCCAAAATCGGTTTGCAGGGACTGTTGGCCGGGCGGAAGAGTATGGTACAGCAGTCGCGGCCAAAAGATTTTTTTTTCTGCCCGAAATCCGAATTCCAAATTCCCATGTTAAGCTTATGGGCGGCGAAAACCGTTCCGCACCGCGCGCCAAAGACTACTCCTCCGGGGATCCTGGTCCGATCAGGTCGAATTTGGTCTTAAAATATTCGCAGATAAATTGCGCATCGATGATCTAGCCATTTTTTTCATTTTTTTGCCCAGGTCCGAAGATATGCCTGCCGAAAGGTACGGAATGGAAAATGGGCAAAATTTTCCAGGTTAATAACTTTTTCGCTATGGGGCGAAAAAATCTTTTCCGCACACTGTTGCCTTTGTCCACTGGTCGCCTGCTCGAATCTCGAGTTTGGGGGCGCTGGGGTCCATAGGGATCTCGCGGGGGGGCCGCGAGTACCGAAAAATCGCGTTTTCGAACTTTGAAGGGTCACCGTTGACCCTGAGGAGGTCACCCGGATTTCATACTCGCTGTGCCTTAGTTTTTTGGGCAAACTTAAATTTTGGCTATCTTGGAATTTCGATCCCAAACAATGTGGGCTCCCGTGTTAATCTTATGGGAGTTTCGACTTTTGCCTGTTTTTAACCCTTTCGGCCCTTCCACCTTCCGCGCGGTTTAAGTAGGATGGCGGTGCTACCCGTCAAAATGAAGCTAATTGCAGCCTCTTTCGAATGAGTGGTCGTGGCGGGCCGTCGAACGTCGCAGGCCTTCGCGGGGGCTCCTCAAAAAAAATAATTCTTGTCCAAACCACGTTTTTGCGCCTTTAGAATTTTATATCTCGGCCCCTATGGGAGTTGCGGGCCAAAACCGGTGTTCGTTAAATCCACCGTTAAATTCTGCGGACGTTGGCGCCAATTTCGACCCCACATCCCCCCCAAAAAGGCCATTTTGGTTTTATTTTTTTTTTAAATTCGCCTATGGGAGGAATCGCGGGTTTCTCCGTTGTTTATGCGTTTGTTGGCGACCCTACGTCGACCACGCGAGTTTCGGCCCGATCGGCCCCATTTTGGCGATTTTTCCCAGAAGCATAGGGAGGCCTCCTGCTTCGAGGGGGCTCCTCGGGCCCCTATGGGGCGGCGACCAAAAACCTCTCGGGCCCGGACCCCCCTCGGCCCCCCTCCCCGCCCCTTAACTCCGCCCCCCCTGTCGATGAGTATTATATAAGTAGGGTCCAAAAAAACAAAAAAAAAACAAAAACAACAATTTGGCCCTACTCTATTTGCCAAGTCTTATTGTAGCGTTTTATTTTACAAAAGTAATTTAATCTCGGAAATTATAATTTTAAAAGTTCTCGCAGCCAATTTATTATATGTATATATCACCGATGAACCTACCGAAGATAGACTTTTTACAAAAGGTGAAAAGTCTCTCTTACGGTCTAATATTCATCAAAATTGTCTACATTTTATGGAAAATGTAAATTGTTGAATTATCACCATTGGAATTTATTGAAATTGCAAGAAAAGTCTAAACTGCTATAAAAATGCTGGGCTGATAAGAAGGGTGACAGGAAGTGTGCGGCGTGAGCTGGCCTCGGCAACATTGTCGGCCATATTGGCGTCACCGCGGCAAAGTCTAATATTTGCGCATGTTAATATCGCGTCGCGATTAAAAAAGGGGCGTGGCAAATATAGACTCCAAGCCTACATTTTATTCGCGGCTCAACTGTTTCTTGTTTTCAACCGTTTCGAGAGGGGTAGTAAAGTTAATTACAATCAAATAATTTTAAATCTGAGAAAAGCTTATTAATATTCAAAAGCGTTTTTCTTTCAATACCGGCCAATAATTTATCTATCCGGCTATAAACGAGTCACAAAAGTGCTCGGCTGAGAGAACGAGCTACGCTGTCAAAGTTTGATCTCCATTCTTTGAATTCTTCGCGTGGAAATTAATATGAAATGAATTTATTATTAAACGCATACGCGTGCGACACTAATCCTATACAATCAATTCTTACAAGTCTTTGCTTCTTCTCTTAAACTAATTCTATTTACTAAAAATTTCAAAATATGATATTTTCCACACTGTTCGCCACAAAATCTACATTTGCAAATCTCCTGGGGTTCATAATGGTACATCTGAGTTGAACAGAACAAATAGTGATATCCATAGCATGCAAATCGAGTAAATACATGTCTATCCTGAAAATTAGGCACCCTCTAATTCCCATTTAACGTTGTTTAAATTTCATAAAATGCATCACAAATCAAGCGTCTATTTATAATCTTTATGTTACCAAATTTCTAAATAATGAGCTAGATATTTGAGTTCCACTAGTGAAATTTTGATTGACTCTACAATTTTCCTGAAAATTATAATTTATGAGACTTTAGAAATATTAATTGCCTCACTGCTTGTGAGCAGTCCGAAATCCTTAGAATAAAATCTGCGTCTTGCTGGTCTGGCAAGAGCGCGCGACTAAATATTCTCAGCAACTTCTAAACTCAAATAAATAGTCCAGTTTCTCCAAAAATTAGTAAACCGTGAAAATTGCAAACTGATTGACTGAAATTAATCTTCTTTTTATTAATTACGTTATTATCTTGGAATTCTCTGTATTTATCAAGTGAAAAAGTAGAAATTATACACCGCCATTTAACTGCTGTCTAACAATGATTTATGATGTGGTTTGTTTTATTGGAACGTAAGTGACTCTATAAAAAGGCTTTCAATCGCGATGTTGGCCATATTTACCGTTACGTGAATTATTAAAACGCAGACGAGACTTGGACAAAAATGCTTACTTATTACTGTGGCTGGCTGGCGCGTACGCTAGGTGTTGCTCGGCAGAGGTCGGAAAACCATCTCAGAGGAAGCCCAAATGCAGCCTCTCCGATCACTCGGGGGAGGGTGCATTTGGCTGCCAGTTTACGCGTCAGCTAGTGGTTGGTTCAGACAAATCGTGCGCTGAGGGCGCGAAAATCACGTTTAAGTTAAACAATGCTCGTCTCACGCTTCCAAAATAAATGCCAATCCTGTAAAATATACGGTGCTCTTGACTGTCGATATTTGCGCCTGGTCATGGCACCTCTAAGGTCAGTAACAGGCCAAAGAGTGTCACAACAGTCACCTAACCGAATTGGAACTTCAGGAATTGATTGGTTTACACGACAATTTCGTCAAAGATGGACTTGAACATTCTCTCAGTGTGTTACTATCTTTGATTACAGTTTTCGTAATGAAATGCAAACCAAACGGCTTGTGAAAACGGCGTAGTAGTCATCCCAGTAAGATGGCAACAGAAGGAAATTATTTCGCTTACTGTTTGGACAAAACTACCAGAAAAAATTACTTCATTGTACCATCAAAATATTTGAATCCAAGACCAAAAGCAAGACATTTGAACCCAGGAGTTGCCTCGGACACTCTTGGAAAACATTTCTGGGGAGCTGTGTTCCAATCAGCATGGCACGAGTCTTTGGAGGTAGACCCTGACGATGGATCCTTCCTGGACAAAAAACCCAAGACTGACGAAGATTTCGAGCACTTGCTCACCGAGGCAGAGCATAAAGAATGTGTCGTTTTAGCAACTGCTTCCTCCGTTCAAGAACTTCAAAAGCACATTAAAGACAGCAACATCGAAGTTCCAAATAAATACCGACGTTTGGATTTTACTGTCGCTTCAGGAAGTCAACAACACGACGAGCCGCAGCAGGTACATCAAGATTTTTCTCTATGAAAACTATATTATTATAGGTTCTAATTTGATCATGACGTCTAGAATCCAAAACTCAGAAAATGATACAAACAAATTTTCTACGACAATGTTTCAGGATAACGACCAATTTAGGAGCATCGAATCCAATCAGCAAACGAGTAATCAAGATAGCTCAACGGCCTTGAAAAGCTTGGAGGAGACAAACTCTAAAACAACATCTCAAGGAGGTGTGCAAATATTTTATGTCTTATTGACATCGAACTTTAGAGACAGTCACTTCTCTTTGATGCGCGTATTTTCTACAAAGATTCCCGTCCGACATTAAGAGTTACAGAAATTTAATATCATTTCGTTTATTTCAGGCTACACATACAATATACCTAAAGGGAAAGCGAATCTAGGATATTTCGAATCTAAAATAGATGGACGTGTCATCAGACAAAACGCAGACAAGTAATTTCCCCCGAAATTACATCTAATTAGAAACTATAATTTCGCCTTTTCTAGTGTTTGTGTCCTGGTTATTAACTACCTGTGCCAAGATCGTGATAAATGTATCAAAAATGGAAACGCCTGTGACGTAGAGGACCTTAGGACTATCTTCGAGAAAAACCGAAATTGCAATTTCCGTGATTATTCACCGAACAAACGGACTTTGCTCGAACTCCTCGGCGATCAACAAAAGCTTATGGATTTTTTCAACTTAAAGGGTATTACATTCAAATTAAAATTTATCTTAACTCATGATCACTTCATAATTTCAGATGACGTGCCCTCTGCTTTCGTGCTTTTTATTCTCGCCCATGGGAAAATAGACGGAGAGATAAAGACCAACAAAGATGAATATTTCACAACAGATGAGGTATTTGACTCATTACAGAGGCTACAGAGATTCCAAAATTGTCTGAAAATAGTGAATTTTGCGGTGAGTTTTACAAACACAATTATAAACCTTACCTGGAAAATTTTTAAAATGACCAGTAATATCAAAATATTTTTTATGTTTCAGCCATGTCGCGGGGAGTTGGAGGATTCAAAGTACGACAGTAATAAATCGTACAAAAACTACGAAAACAGGAATGCATGCAGAATTACCACTCGCCCAGGAATGCACAACTTTGTCGTGTTCTATTCGACAGTTGAAAGTAATTTTAACGGCAACGATTGCTCCTTTCGTATTACTAATTCTTTTAAAACTTAATCAGCGACATTGGCACGCGGGGATGCAGCTAAGAGTTCATGGTTTGTTCGAGATATCTGCACGTGTTTGAACTACTTGAAAAATGATGAGACCTTGTTGAAATTCTTCACCATTGTTCAAAATCGAAGGCATGAAACGCTTCTCCATTACTGGAACAAGAAGTACAATATTTTTGGGCAGACACCAGAAATCAAAATGTTTACACAGGACAGAAAATTCATAATCTCAAAGTGAGTAGCATTATATTGAACAGATTTCTATAAAATCAATCCTATTTGTCTAAACATAAATCTTAAGAAGTTAGCAAACAGTATAACACTTCATACAACCGATTTTTTTCAGGCCAAACATCACAGAAAAACTTAGTGGCAGTACTGATGATATTGCTGGCATGATCAAAGATGATCCATATTTCTCCTGGGAATCGGATGATAAAAATCAAATCAGGGGTCGCAGCGGATTCATTTTATCTCTAGTCAAAAGCGATCAAGAGCGAAAAATGAAAGCAGTCCTTCAGAGCCTAGGCTTCGAAGTTGCATACATGAATCTTACAGAACTGAAAGGTCACGACGATGATTCTGATAAAAAAAAGAAGGAAGGTAAGTATAAAATGAATTAAATTAAATTTATGAATTAATTATGGTTTTGCAGTGTTTAAGTTGGAACCAGACGTGGGCTGCGTTTTGACCTGCATATTTGGCCCTGTGTGTGAAAACGAACAGAAAGAGGTTTGCGTGCGCGTGCAAAAGGATCGAGAGATTCGGGTCACTGACATCCTGCACAGCTTGGTTGGTCCTAAAAACGAAAAATTGATAGGAAAGCCGAAAATTCTGTTTGTTGTTAACGTGGAGGTACCTCAAACGCACAGTGTAAGCTCTAATCGAATCGATGCTAAATATGAATTTGATACACATCTTAAAATTTTTAGTTCCCTGTGGACATAAAAGATTTGCAAGTTTCTGCTACAAACCACAGTGGCTGGCTAGTTTTGATTTTAAAATATGAAGGTAAGTTTCAAAATAACGTATTTTATTAAAAGGTGTGCATAACTAAAACACGTTTTCACAGACGAATTAGAGAAGTTGATTGAACTAATTGGAAACATCGGTGAGAAAAGCCTGCAAGAACTTCTGGAGCCTCTGCTAACTCGTGAGTCCAATAGAGAGGATGCGGTTCTTCTCAATTCCACTTTGCAGTATCTCATCAAATTTCCTATTTTCCCAAGAACGTTTGTTAAACCAGAATTCAAGCTAAAAAATACAAAAATCCCCCCTGATCACATGGTTAGTTTTAAAATTTCAACAAAATTTGCTGATGAGGAAAAGATGGATTTTGATACGTTCTTGAAAAATGCCACACAATTGATTGAGAAAAACAAAAAATCGTTTGCATTTGGGATTGAGCGCTTTGGAAAAATCTGTGAGAATAGCCTGCAAGACGATAATACTCTTCTGCCAACTCGTGAGTCCAATGGAGATGATGTGAATCCCTTGGTTTCTACCTTGCAGTACTCCATGAAATTTCAAAAGTGGTCACAAGCATTTGTCAAGCCCGAAATTGAGCTGAAAAATACAAAAATTACCGAAGACGAAATAGATGGTTTCAACATTTCAACGAAATCTCCTATTGAGGCAAACATAGATTTTAATGCTTCAACGGAAAAGACCTACCGATTGACTAATTGTAAGAGACACAAAAATTCGATAGAGAGTCAGCTTCAGACGGTGAAAAATAAATTTTCAAGCGATGCTGAATATTCGATAAAGTCGCATCAAGTAAAAAACGTAGAAGATATTTCTGCACTGAAAGATTCAGTTGACGCGAGCATTGTTTGGTTGTTTAATTCAGTTGCTGGAGCAGGCAAATCGACCGTTCTCAAAGAAATGAGGTACCAACTTACCAAAAATGATGGAGGGTTTAAAATACTACTAATTCCTCTAAAAAAATATTATCAATATATATTTGACATGCCTGCATTAAAAGTAAATGAAATAGAATTTCTCGCGAAGACAACTCGCAATTCACATGACGACATCAACAACTGGATTAAAAAGGGAGAAGTCGTTGTTTGCCTCGACGGATTTGACGAAGTGTGCCCAGATTTCAGAGAAAAAATCCTAAAAGTTGTGATTGCATTAAATAATGCAAGAGTCCCACTCTTTGTCGGGACCAGGCCCCACGAAG
Source organism: Cloeon dipterum (assembly GCF_949628265.1). Classification (NCBI taxonomy): domain Eukaryota; kingdom Metazoa; phylum Arthropoda; class Insecta; order Ephemeroptera; family Baetidae; genus Cloeon; species Cloeon dipterum. Next base: position 35,633,490 of record NC_088789.1, on the reverse strand, counting down.
TGCACCACATTCAAGATAGGATAAAAAACTCGACGATAGTTGAGATTGAACCCCTTGATGAAGCAAAGCAGATCGAGTTTTTGCAGATCGTTGCCCAAAAGAAACAGGAAGAAATCGAACAATTGATGAATTTATTCAAAGACCAAGACATTCTGGGAAACCCACTCTATCTCACCTTGTTGGCCGAGTACAAAGGTGATGGAAACTTGTACGATATCTTTGACAAAATAGTGCGGCGCAAAGTTGAAATTTGTTTGGTGAGAGAAAATGGAGGCAGATATGTGGCAAAGGAGAGGGTTGACAAAAAATTGAAGTTCATCCAATTGGTGGCCTTCCGTTTCGTAAGAGGAGTGAAGATCGACCAAGGCAGTGTAACAAAGGAAGATTTAGAGAAGATCAACGCTTTTGGAGTAGTGACATATTGCAATGGCAGAGTAAATTTCACTCACCAAGTGTTTGCAGAATTTCTTACTGCACAAAAGTTTTTATACGGTTTAAAAAACCCAGGACCTGAAGAGGTACCCCTGTTTGATGATGAATTGGTTCAGTGCAGAAAGTTCGTTGACCTTTTCTTTTCTACGGAGAAGGGGAAGGACGCCACCTACGCAAAGGCTTTTGAGGAATTTGCTAAATTTACCAACCCTTTGAAATTAGTCAGCCAAATTTGCCGCGAGAATTTGAGACAAATGTTCGAGCTGCTGAACCCTGATCTCTCATTAAAAGATGAAGACGGCAAAAACGCTTTGCACTTCGCTTTGCGGCACCTTGAAATGGTCAAGATGGTGCACGAAAAGAACAGCAAGCTAGCGGACCAAGAAACCAACAATGGAGAAAGCTGTCTTCACCTGGCGATTGATGACGCGGAATGCAGCGAGGAAGTGGCTCTTTGGCTCTTGGAAAACACTGAAGTGGACAAAAACGCTGAAACCAAAACTAGAAACACACCACTTCTCCTTGCAGGTGCAAGAAAAAAATGGGAAGTGGTAGAAAAGTTTGTGATCTCTAATGTTGAACTAAACAAATTTGGTCCAGATGGAAAATCGATTTTGCACTATGCTATGCTGTCAAACCAATTAGACTTAGTGAAAAGACTTATTGATAGAGGCTCCAATGTTTGTTTAAGAGATCAAAATGGAGATACACCCCTTCATATAGCTGCTAGGTTTAACAAAAACCCAGAAAATGTGAAATTTTTGCTTGAAAATAGTGCCAAAGTAAACGCACAAAACAATCACAATTGGACAGCATTGCATTTTGCCGCAAAATTTAACCAATCTCCAGAAATTGTCCAAATGCTGATTGAACACGACGCCGGCGTTCATTTACAAACTGAACAAGGAAAAACAGCCCTTCACCTAGCTTCCGGGTTTAATACAAACCCTGAAATAGTGAAAATTTTGCTTGAAAAAGGTGACAATGTAAACGCACAAGACAATGAACAACAGACCGCACTGCATTTGGCTGCTAAATATAACCCAGCTTCAGATATCATCAAAAAGCTGCTCGAAAACGACGCCGACATTCATTCACAAAACAAAGATGGTTCATCAGCCCTTTACCTAGCAGTTGAGTGGAATACAAACCCCGAAATAATGAATATATTGCTCGAAAAAGGGGCCAAAATAAAAGCACAGGACAATGAAAAATGGACCGCACTTCACTACGCCACAAGCTATTACCCGACAGCTCCTGAAATCGTCCAAACGCTGCTCGAAAACGGCACCGACGTTAATTCACAAAATATAAATGGATCATCAGCCCTTCACCTAGCTTCCGGGTTTAATAGAAATACAGAATTAGTGAAAATCTTTCTTGAAAAAGGCGCCAAAATAAACGAACAAAACAATGACAAATGGACAGCACTTCATTTTGCCGCTAAATTTAACCCAACTTCAGAAATTGTCCAAATGCTGCTGGAAAATGGCGCAGACGTTCATTCACAAGTTGAAGATGGATCATCAGCCCTTCACCTAGCTGCTGGGTGGAATACAAATCCAGAAATTGTACAAAATTTGATTCAAAAAGGAGCCAAAGTAAACGCACGAGACAATGACGAATGGACCGCACTGCATTACGCCGCTAGATACAACTCATCTCCAGAAGTGATCCAAACGCTGCTCGAAAATGGTGCAAAGATAAATGTTGAAAATGATAAAGGAGAGAATGCTTTATTTCTGGCGGCTAAGCATAATCCAGTGAAAGAAGTGGCCCAAAAACTGCTTGACAATAGAGCTAAAGTAAATAAAATGATAAGGAATGACAAAGAAGTCTTCACTGCATTACGAAAAATGAAAGAAAAACCTAGAATCCTTTAACAATCCATACTTTAAATATTTTTTGTGATCAAAAAGTCTATTTATTTTTGTGAAACATATTCACATAAAAAGCGAATAAAACTAAGTGGGGAAAAATATTTGAAATTTTTCAGACAGTTGCAAAAATCGAGAATATTGGTTTGAAAGCTGTTATTTTACATCAGAGTCACATGAGCCCAAATTTTTTGCAACATATTGCACTATTTAAAAAACATACTATCCGTTCAATTGTAAAAATTATTAGATCCATTTTATGTATCATTTAAGTATCGATTGACCTATTATCTATTATAAGTGTATATGAAGCGTTAAGAAATAAATAAATTGTACAGCGACAATCTGGCAGTACTAAAAAATACTTTTTAATATTAAAATAGTACCTATATTCTTAATATGTAGGTTTGATAGAATTAAACTAATTACACTTGTAACTGTACATATAATAAAAATGTAAATATGTGTTTAAAATATTTCTATTGTTACTATTGGAAATATAATGTTTTTATAAAATATGCTTTAAAATAAATACCAGATTTTTATTGTTTTTCGTAAAACTACTTAGAAATAATTGCGAAGCTTAATTGTGGTGAATAACCAAAATTGACTCTTTCGTGCGAGTGGATATGCCATTTTGGCTTTTGACAAGTTCGCTTTTAAAGAGTAAAAAAAAGCATCTTTTATACCTTTTGCCACAGGTGATCATGGTGCGTTGGCAATAGTTCCCAATCAACGCAGAATTTGACCGGAAATGATTAGAGCCTTTTGGTGGAACGCAAAACGAACGATGGGAGCAGAGTTGAAAGATTCTTAAGTTGATAAAAACGTGATTTTTTTCATTTCAGCAATCTATTTATGGACCCTACGGGGATCCGAAGGGTCTCATTCAATGCCCCTCTACCAGTTCTACTAGGTCGAGTTTAGTATTTGGAAATTATGCATTTTTTGAATTAATTGCAATTTATAAGTCCCTGAAAATCTACTCTTAGGGCTAGCTCAGGTCCAGGATGATTTAGCTTCTAAAGAAATATGTGTTTTTGATTGAAATTTAGCTTGGATGCCTACTTTTGAGACCACCGAACCGATCATTCTATAAATCTCGGGGGAGATTAAGATTTTCAAAGGTAACAAATGTGTTTCTTTGTAATAGCCCAAATAAGAATCTGAAATTTTTGTTTTAATTTTATTTCCGAATCCAGACCAAAATGGAAAACGAAGTGTTAGAAAAGTTTTTTTTCATGAGGAGAGTCGGCAGAGCAGGCAAGAGATATGAAACGGTTTGCTTAGTCTCATTTCCAGCCCAAAAGAAGTTAAAGTAAAAGTTTTGTCAACACACACCAGCCCGGCCCGGCTCTGATGATATGCAAGCTCCAGTCAGCCTCCAAAGTCCGTCTCCACCGCAGAGAAGGGGAAAAGATCGACCCCGGGACAAGTGACAGGTAAGTAAGACTCGATTTTGAGATGCAAGGGGTGAAGAGAGAGAGAGAGAGAGAGAGAGAGAGAGAGAGAGGCCCATCCACCATATCTTCCCCTTAAATCCTGATCCCACTTCGCAATTTCCAGCCGAAAATCGCCAAAATCCAGCTGCAACAAATTCACCGTCTTTTCTAGCTGATATTTTAATTAGAATGCAAGAATTAAGTTGAGTAACCAACCACAGCTGAAGAGAGCTCCCAAGTGATGTGTAGCAGGCCTAATGTTAAAAAAAGATAACCAAATTTCCACTTGCACTTTTTAAAATAGGCAAAGTTCGGCTACAGAAACACTACTTCACACAAGATTATTTTTGGTCTTGCCAGTGACCATGAGATTTTCCGCGAATTTTCGGCAGTTGCGCGAGTTTTGACAAATACTATTTTAACTCCGAAAGAGACGTCGAAACGTGTATTTTCTTGATTCCAGATTTAATTCGTCAGCAAATCTGTCTATTGGGGTGTAAAAATCCACCATTGATTAATTAAAGCAGAAATGGCAAAGACCCCTCTTTTATAGAAAAAGAGATTTGCAAGTTTTCGCAAATCGCTCAAATCCATTTGAAACAGAGACCGAAAATGATCGCAAATCGAGCTGAAAAACGAACCAAAACTGGCAAAAAATGAAAAGGATGAATTCGGCCTTGCTTAAATTTAAAAACCATGCGATGCTTTGGTACAATATCGATCGTGGCTGTTGGCAAGGTGATCAAATTAATTCACGAGGGCCATTTGTAGCCATTTACACTCACCGGTTCGCGGCTTTCCTGGATTTACTGCTCCGAAAGCACGTCTCCGGCGCCGCGCAAACCGGACAGTCCGACGACACAACACTCGCCCTGCACTCTTTTAATATTTTTTCGGCACTGCACTCGCGACAAACACCTGAAAATCCGTCTGAAAACACTCGAATGTCCTGGCGCACAGAAAGCAAGACTGGAAACTGAAAAAGTATGCAGAAAAACAGCTGCATGATGATTGGCCGCTGCGATCAGCCGGTGAACCGATCGACCAATCGCGTGAGCCGTCTCCAAACTGGCGCGAAACGAGCGCAAGCACTGCACCCGGTGACGTCACAAGTCACAACGCAACATGGAAATGCGGCAAAACATGCATTAATTTTGCAAATATAATAAAATGGGAGGGAAACCAAATTTAAGCAAATTAAATGGATCGATTTCAGACACTTTGCTAAATTTTTGGAAGGGAATTGCAGGTTTAATTTTTTCAAAAATTTGTTACTCCAAGCAGAACTGATATCTATGCACGTAAAAAATTGCCCTAATTTCGTTTCCATGCCAATGAAACGTTAATGTTACCTTTTCCAAATATTTAATTTTTGAAATTTATGTGTCTTGTAATTAATTCTTCCGTATTTGCGCGGTTTCTTAATTTCAGTAAATAATTTTGTCGGTGTGTTCGCTTGGTCAGTACAACATTGTTATTTAAAAAATAAAATGATATGCATAAATTTTATCCATTCCGAAATTTAGATCAGTCACAATTGACTCTTGAAATGCGCAACCTGCGGTTTTTTATAATAAAAAATAATTTAAACTTGCGATTGAACCGATTTTTATTTGTCCTCTTTCGATTAATTTTTTTGTGATTTTTTTTCTTTTCAAAATAAAACTGGCATTTTTTAGTTTAATAGACCAGATGATATGCGTTAAAAATAAATTTGAACTCATTTTAATTAAAATTTCCTTAGCTAAAATCTCATAGGAATGTAGTTAATTTCTAAAATTGTCTGCCGCGAGAGGGAGTGTTGAAGAAGTGCAGCCGAGATCAAATTAATTATTTGAAATGGGTTGAAACTAAAGAAAAGTCGAGATTTTGGTCATTCATCGCGATTAATTTTATTTTTGAGGGGTGGATTAGGGGTGAGAATGGGTGAATCACAGACATGGAAGGTGGTGTCCCTGGAGACTGGAGAGAAGAGGCGGCACTCGGCCTCGCTCGGCTTACAGCTGGCGGCGCGAGTCGCGGAGAAGCGGCGCGACGCCTGCTTCCGCGCCACGACGCTGCAACACGAGACCATAATTAAAATTGAAACTAATCTAAGACGTTAAAAACATCCTACCCTAAATCAGGGTATACAAAGATTGATTCTTTCGAAGAAATATTTTTAAAAAAGAAATAAAATTCTGAACAATTTAAAGGGTATTTAGCCTGAGATCAGGAGATGGGAACTTTTAGCGTGAAGGTAAGTGAATTTGGATTAGTTAACCTGAAGGTTGTGTCGTCAGTGTTGCTGGAGGTGCGCACCTGGCGCGAAGAATACGACTTGCAGCCGCTCGACACCGACGTCTCGGACGAAAAGGTGGAGTTGCCGTGCTGCTGCTCAACCTCCGAGTCGCTGCCCAGGGTGCCCTTTTCTTCGCACCTTGCTCCACCTCCTGCTTCTGCCAATCAGGGTCAACCCTCGTCAGCTCAGCGACCTCCTCCTGCATCAGCGCATATTTCTGCAAATTAAAAATATTTTTCAGGGTTGGTTTTTCAATTTTTGGTTTAAAATGCTGTTTTGGCAAATTTAACACCTTATAAATCGGGATTTTGATTACTTGGAAAGCTGAAAATTGGCATGGCTAGAGAAAACCAACCAGATATTAAACTCAGAAGGTTTCAGACCTCTCAGGTTGGTAAGACAATTTTTATTCACAGTTTAAAATCGTGAAACACGAGTTTTTTCGCCTCCATTTCCACCAAATCAGCATTTTTAAACCCTTATAAAAGGAGCCCTGAGAGGAATAGAGGTCTGAAACTTCGTTTGTTGGTTAAACTGCACCCTGATATCAGGTTAAAGTGATTTTAAATTAACTACATACTTTTATTAAATTAAAATAATAATAATTTTAAAAACGCAAAAAACGACATTTCAACATTTTCTATTTTAATAGAAATATTGCCACCTGAACACGGCCGACTTTCCGACGTCGACGACCTGATGCTGAGGCTGGATGTGGGCCGGAAGCGGCGCCGTCATCGTCGGCGCCACCTGCACCGTCTCCTCGCCAGCCGAATTATTCACTCAGCACAAAAACTTTCCACGGTCCTCCAGACGAACCTAAATTTTATTTTATAAAAATTAAAGGTGGAAATTTAAGGTCAGGGTAAACCGCACCTTTTAGATTAATAAGAGACCTGGCGCCACCAGGGAGAGTCGCTGACCTACGGCCACCGGCAGCAATTGCTCGCGGTCCTCAAGGTACCACCTGAATTATTTTTATATAAAAAAATTAGCCGGTTAATCTTGTGTTGTTTTTGGGTGCTGAAAGGAGAGAAGCATATTTTTGCTATCGGAGAGGAGCTTGGCAGGAGAGAAAAAAGGCAGCAGGAAAGTGGCAGCTGGAATAAAAAGCAGCGATCGACGAGAGGAGACACGAAGAGAATATGTCGCGATGAATAATTTTGAAGGAAGCAAGTGCAACCGCCTATATGAATTAAGGTTAATAATTTCAATAAATGATTTCAACCTCTGATTGTGAGAGCAAACAAGCAAAATGATAAAAACTGAAACCCATCCAAAGCTCTGACCGAATAAAGTGCACGCAATTAGCCAATTTCTTGATAAAAACGAGAGAAAAACGGCAGTTTCTTGTCTCGTTCAAGCCTAAAATAAATTAAAAAAAAAAATAATAATAAAAGAGGCTTTGATGAGATGCAAGAAGGGGAAAACATCGATCCCAGGACCCAGGACATGATTGTGACAGGTAAGTAAATATTGCTTTGAAGCCGGATCCAACTCGCAATGTCCAGATGTAAATTCAGGCTGCAACAAATTAATCTGAGCGACGACCCCCAGCTGAAGGGTTCCCGTGAAATAAATGTAAATCATTATTAGAACTAGAAATTTGGCAAAATTCGGTTGCGGAAACACTTCACGCACGATTCTTATTGGTAGGTCTTTACACCTGGCAACAAATATTCCATCCATCTATTTTATGATCCCATTTCTCGGGGAATTTAATTTTTCCTTAAAATTATAACTTTTTGACCTTTCAGGTGGTACCTTGAGGACGAGGACCGCGAGCATCAATTGCTGCCGGTGGCCGTAGGTCAGCGACTTTCCCTGGTGCCGCCAGGTCTTTTAAGAATCTCAAAGGTGCGTTTTACCCTAACCCTGATTTTCCACCTTTAATTTTTAAAAATTAAATTCAGGTTCGTCTGGAGGACCGCGGAAAGTTTTAGCGCTGGCTGAATAATTCGGCTGGCGAGGAGACGGTTCAGGTGGCGCCGACAATGACGGTGCCGCTTCTGGTCCACGTCCAACCTCAGGATCAGATCGTCGACGTCGGAAAGGCGGCCGTGTTCAGGTCAGAATATTTTTATCTAAATAATTAAAAATAAAAAGGGATATTTTTTTGGAAGTTTTAAAATTAATGTTTTAATTAAATTGAGTTTTCTAGTTTTAGTTTAAAATTATTTTAACCTGATATCAGGGTCCGCAGTTTAACCATTTCACAAAATTTAAGACCTTTATTTTTCTCACAGACCCTTTGAAAAGGATTCAAAAACACTAATTTGGTCCATGTGGATGCGAGAAATAATTTTTTCACAATTTGGTGAGGCGAGGCGGCACTCGGCCTCGCTCCGCTCTCAAGCTCGTGGCGCGAGTCGGAGAAGCGGCCCGACTCGCACGCCGACGCTCGCTTCAACGCCACAACACTTGAACACTGAAACACAAGTCCAAAATTTAAATCGAAACCAACTACAAACGAAATTGTTAAAAACAGCCTAACCGGACTCAGAGTATTTTAAGGAATATTTTTTAAAAAAAGAATAGATATAAAATTCTGAACAATTAACAAACTCAGGGTCTTTACCCTGATGAAGTCAGGGAATTGTTAGCTTGTAGTCGCTGGGGGTGCGCACCTGGTGCTTGGCGGCGACCTGGCCCTTTGGCTTGTGCTTGCGCGAAGGGTACGGTTTGCGGCCGATCGAGACCGACGCCTCGGAGGACGTGGTGGAGTCGCCTCCGAATCGCGCGGTGCCCAGGTTATCCTTTGCTCTGCACCTTGCTTTACCTCCTGCTTCTGCCAATCAGGGTCAACCCTCGTCAGGTCAGCGACCTCCTCGCGCAAATAAATATTTTTTCAGGGCCAATTTTTTATGTTCTTTCCAACTTGCCTTAAAAATCCAGTTTTTTGATTACTTAGAAAGTTTAAAATTTGTTTTGCTGGATAAAAACACCCTGAAATTAAACCCAAAAGAGTTCACATCTGTCCCCTAGGTTGTTAACAAAAATTTAATTCAGTATAAATTTGTGAAAAATAATTTTTTCACTTCCACATGAAAGAAACCAGCGTTACTAAATTTTAAACCCTTACAAAAGAGGCCCGTAGATAATTAGAGGTCTAAAATGTCGTAGAAAGGTTAAAATGCACCCTGATATCAGGTTAATATTATTTTAAACCAACATTTTAAAATTGTTTAATTCTTCCTTATTTCAATAAAAATTTTCTCACCTGAAGACGGCCGCCTTTCCGACACCAACGACCTGGTGCTGAGGCTGGTCAATGGCCAACAACGTCCAGGGGAAAATCGCCAAATTGAGGCTGCAACAAATTAAGCCGAGTGACGATCGCAGCTGAAAAGAGTTCCCGCGTGTAATTGGTCAATTTTTAGCAGTTAATAATTATTATTAAAACTGGAAATTTGGCAAAATTCGGCTGCGGAAACACTTCACGCACGACTCTTGGGTCTTGCCACCTGCCAACAAATTTAATACTCTATCCATCTATTTTTTCTCAGGGCATTTAATTTTTCCCTAAAATAATTTCCTTTTGACCTTTCAGGTGGTACCCTGAGGACCGTGAGCAAATCCTGCCGGTTCTCCCTGTTGATCTTTTAAGAATCTAAAAGGTGCGTTTTTACCCTGACCATGAATTTCCACTTTTAATTTTTAAAAATGAAATTCACTTTCAGATTCGTCTGGAGGATCGCGGAAAATATTTGTGCTGGCTGAAAAATTCGGCTGGCGAGGAGACGTTGCAGGTGGCGCTGACGGTGTCGGCCCACGTCCAGCCTCAGCACCAGGTTATCGACGTCGTGTTCAGGTGACGATATTTGTAGGTAAAAAAAAATGTCATTTTTGGCAATTTTTGAATTAATATTTAAATCTAGTTAGTTTAATAACCTGATGTCAGGGTGCATTTTAACCATTCTAAAATATTTAAGACCTTAGTTTTCCTCACAGACCCTTTGATAAGGGTTTAAAAACACATTTGGTTCGAGTGAAGGCAAAAAATTTAATTTTTCTCAATATTCATCAGTGAATTACATTTTTCACAACAACCTGACAGGTTTGAAACCTTATGAGTTTCATCCCAGGGTGATTTTATTTTGCAAAAATAATTTGCATCTTTCTAAATAACCGAGAACTGGATTTTTAAGGTGTTGAATTTTCCAAAATAGCGCAATTTGGAAAGAAAATTCAAAATCATCCCTTAAATTTGTTTATTTATTTGCAGACACGTGATTAGCTGTTGCGTGAGGAGCTCGCTGACCTGTCGAGGGTTGACCCTGATCGGCACAAGCAGGAAGCAGCCTTTGGGCCCTCCGATCCGGCTCGACACGTCCTCAGCAGACAGACCTCCGGTCCGGCGGCCGCCTCGGCGAGATATTCGCGCCGCACGCGTTTTTGCTTCGCTTCTTTTGAATTATGTTGAAAAAACCCTGAGCGGATGTTGAACAATTGCGAAAAGTTTCACTGGAATCGATCTCAGGATGCGGTAACCTGTCAAAGGTCATCAGTATATAAATTTTTTGGCTATTTCTTAAAATTATTTTTATAATCTGTGTTTGTAATATTTTAATCGCACGCGTAATTAAATTTTAGATAATTTTCTAGTTAATAATGCAAGTTTGTCGTGTTTCAAGGAAGGAAATCACAAATTACAGCTAAAAATCCGGTTGTTAAATTGATCAATACAAATAAATACACGTATTAAAGAATTTAGATAAAGGCTTAATTAATTACCATCGACTCTTTCAATGGGAACATCGCATGATTTTTAATTAATAAAAAAAACACACTTTAAAGATAGAAGTAACTGAATTTAATTTTCCTCTCCGAGTCTCTTTCAAAATAAAACTGCCAATTTCTAAGATTTAAGGCCATTTAAAATTAAATAGGTCAAAATTAAGTTTTTAAAATAAATCTTGATTATAAAAAATGAATAGAATGCCAAATCTCAGGCGAATGTGTAGGTTGCGGCTGCACCTTTGCCGCGGAAGAGAAAGACTAATTCGCTTTAATCGCCAACTGATGTGCCGAAACGATTCCTCCGCCTGGTAAACTTTTTAGTTTTGTGTGCTACGATTCTCAAATTTTGTTCCAAATTCTAAAAATTCGTATAAAAAAATCCCAAAACTGAAGCAGCTGCGAGAGGGAGTGTTGCAGCAGCGCAGCCGAGATGTTTGATTATAATTAATTAAAAGAATAGCGGATTGGCCGGGTTGATAAAATAAAGAAAATTCGAGATTTTGGTCAGTAAAAAATTTATTTAAGTAGGGGAGGGGGTAGCGAATCTCAGAGACAATGTCCGGACGTTGGTTTGGAAGGTGCGGTGTCCGTGTCGAGGTGAGAGGCGACGTGGCGCTCGGCTTTCAGCTGCGAGTCGAAGAAGCGGCCCGACGCCCGCTTCGACGCCAAGACACTGCAACAATTCTGAGTCCAAAATTAAAATCGAAACCACCCTCAAACCAGGTGAGGCCATAGATGGCGATAACAACATCCTACCCTGATTCAGGGTATACATATTTAGGCTCACTTTTTTGAAAGATAATTTTTAAAAATAATAGAAATAACTTCTTAACAATTTACAAACCCCTGAAATCAGGTTGAAGACCTTGCAACTTTAAGGTTAAAAGGTAAGTGACTTTGGATGATTATACCTGAAGGTGGAGTCGCCAAGGGTACGACTTGCGGGCGCTCAACACCGACGTCTCGGAGGACGCGGCGGTGGCGGAACGACACCATCTGCTGCTCCGCACCTCCGAGTCGCTGCCCAGGGTTTTTGACTCGTGGCTCTCGGCGTCGCAAACATGTCGCCTAAATGGCATGCAGTTTCTCCCTCCTTACCAGGTGCCGTTTTAATTATTGTGAAAATCCACCTTTTTTAAATTAAAGCAAAAATGGCACACCGCTCTATTCTTGTGACGAAGAGACAGCAAAATAAAAAATCTATCTTAGATAAGACCGAAAATGATCGCAAATCGAGCTGAAAAACGAACTAAAAGTGGCTAAAAATTAAAAGGAAGATTTCGGCCTGGCTGAAATTTTAAAATTACGCGATGCTTTTGGTTCAAAATCGATCGTGGCCGCTGGCAAGGAGAACAAATTGAAGCAGAAAGCAGAAGGTTTGAAGAATTCAGTCTGACGAGCCTGCCGAGGTTGCTGCTCGCTGTTCCTCGCGGAAAAAAGGCTAATTTGCTTCCTCCACCTTCCACTGATTTGCCAAATTGTTTCTTGCTGAATAAACTTTGCATTAAAATTGAGACTTTTGCTTTTACTAGGATGAGGGAATTTTATTGCTAAAATCACAGCAAAAATTCTCAAATCTGTAATTGATTCCTAAAATTGCCGAGTGCAGCGAGAGGGAGTGTTGAGGCAGCGCAGCCGAGATCAAATTAATTATTCAAAGTGGGTTCGAAAGAAAGAAAAGTCGAGATTTTGGTCAGTCAACGCAGTGAATATTTTTTTTAAATTTATGGATTTGGGGTGTGAAGGGGCGAATCACAGACATGGAAGGTGGTATTGGTGGTGAGGCGAGTCGGCACTCGGCCTCGCTCAGCTCTCAGCTGGTGGTGCGAGTCGGACGAGCAGCCAGACTAGCACGCCGACGCCCACTCCCACGACACAACACTGCAACACGAGACCATAATTAAAATTGAAACTAAACTTACACCAAGCGGGACAAAAAAGACGTTAAATATTAAAAAAATAGAAATAAAATTCCAAGCAATTCAAAGGGTATTTAGCCTGAGATCAGGAGATGGGAACTTTTAGCATGAAGGTAAGTGAATTCGAATCAGTTAACCTGAAGGTGGTGTCGTCAGCGTGGCTGGAGGTGCGCACCTGACCCTTCGGCGAAGGGTACGACTTGCGGCCGCTCGACACCGACGTCTCGGACGAAAAGGTGGAGTTGCGGTGCTGCTGCTCAACCTCCGAGTCGCTGCCCAGGGCGTCCTTTTCTTCAAACCTTGCTCCACCTCCTGCCTAAGCCAATCAGGGTCAACCCTCGTCAGCTCAGCGACCTCTTCCTGCATCAGCGCATATTTCTGCAAATTAAAAATATTTTTCAGGGTTGATTTTTCAATTTTTGGTTTAAAATGCTTTTTTGGCAAATTTAACACCTTTTAAATCGGGTTTTTGATTATTTGGAAAGCTGAAAATTGGCATGGCTAGAGAAAACCACCCTGAGATTAAACTCAGAAGGTTTCAGACTTCTCAGGTTGGTAAGAAAAATTTTATTCACAGTTGAAAATCGTACAAAAATGAGTTTTTTCGCCTCCAGTTCCATCAAATCAGCAGGTTTAAACCCCTATAAAAGGAGCCCTGAGAGGAATAGAGGTCTGAAATTTCGTACGATGGTTAAACTGCACCCTGATATCAGGTTAACAAGATTTTAAATGAAGTAGATACCTTCATTTAATTAAAATATTAATTTTAAAAACACAAAAACGACATTTTAAAAGTTTTGTTTTTTTAAATTTTAAATAAAAATATTTTGACCTGAACACGGCTGCCTTTCCGACGTCGACGACCTGATGCTGAGGCTGGACGTGGGCCGACAGCGGCGCCGTCACCGTCAGCGCCACCTGAACCGTCTCTTCGCCAGCAGAATTGTTTACCCAGCACAAATACTTTCCACGCTCCTCCACAAAAACCTGAATATAATTTTGAAAAATTAAAGGTGAAAATTCACGGTCTGGGTGAATCGTACCTTTCAGATTCTTAAAAGACCTGACGCCACCAGGGAATGCCTACGGCCATCAGCAGGTATTTGCTCGCAGTCCTCAACGTACCACCTGAAAGGCCAAAAAGTTATTATTTTAAGGAAAATTAAATGCCCTGAGAAATAGGTAGATACCTAAAAATATATTCTTTCTTTAAAATATGTAATTCCATAATGTATGCTAATTCTAATCATAATTAAATTTAAAATTAAGGAAATGAAATTGAATTTTCAAATACTTTTCTCTGATTTCTTCAAATTTTTAAAATTTTAAACGCATTCCAGCTAATGAACCACCACACAGCCCTGCATAAGTTGGAAGGTGCGCCCTCGAGGGTCGAAGGGCCCTTCAAACCTCTGCAAGGGCGAATTTAAAGTTTTTTTAAATACCTTGGCGACGTGGTTTCCGCGGTTCTCGAGCGCCTTTTTGCACTTGCTGAACGTGTCGCCGCTCTTTTGCGCGGCTTGCCGAGCAAGGCCTTGTCCGGCGGCGCCGACAGCGGCGCCGACGAGTGCAACAGCCGCTGCATCGCCGCCGACCGTCTGCGAAACACGGAAAACGTTCCAAATGTGCGCAATTCGCGAGACGTAAACACAAACACGGGCTCAATCAGCTGCTCTGATGTCCCGAAAGAAGCAAAAGGCAGTGGGCGTGAGAGGTGCTGTCCTCGTGTGGCAACTGCCAAAGTTATTTGCTGCTTGGCAAGAACTGTGACGTTTCTCAATTCAAACACTTTGGGCGCGAAAACCACGCTTGTTTCCTGTGGCAGCTAGTGTGGATCGCGTCATTTTCAAAAAAGAAAATGAGAAGCGAGGAGCAGACGTGAAAATTAAATAGAAAAAACAGGAAATCTTCCTGAATGAAATTGTTGATAATAATTTTTTAATAAGTTAAATCATCGGAGAAAAATGCAATTTTATTTTCGAAAAAATCAGGAGGCTTATCTTGTTAGTTTTTGGTTGCTGATAGGAGTAAAGTTGATTGTGTCAAGGCCGCGGTGTTGCGTTATCGGAGAGGAGCTTGGCAGACGGCAGGAGAGAAAAAAGGAAGAGTGAAGCGGCCGGCCGGCCGGCCGCAGCCGGAATAAAAAGCAGCGACCAGAGGAGACTACACATAAAGCGCATAGTCGCGGGAACAAATAAATTTCAAGCAAGCAACGACCGCGCGCAACAGTTCTAGTTAATTTCATTTTATTTTTTGCCACGCCCCAACACGAAGGTATTTTATCGGCTTTGCTTTGTTGGTTTGTCCCTTGGAAGAGAAGAGTGAAAAAAAAATGGAAAAATGTCACAATTAAATTCAACTGGGATTTGACGGAAGGCGAGAAGTCAATTCATGAAAAATATCCTACTTTGGCTGCCGCGCATCACTTATTATTATCCATTTGCGTAGAGGCAGTGCGCGAGTTGCTGTACATTTTTGGGTTTGGTAAAATAAAATATACATTTTTAAACCCGAAAGCTATTTTAATTCAAGATTATTATAATATTCCACCCCTTTTGCGGGCTGATTTTTGCAAAATACGAATATCAAAGCAGATGATTTCCATTATTTCCGACAAATCAATAAAAATTAATAAATGTTAATATTGATTAAATGAAATTCTTAAAAACCTCTGTTGTGATAACAAGAGCTCATTGCGAGATTGTTTTGTCTCATTTTCGTCCCAAAATAATTAAATAAAACAAATTAAAAGGATTGTCAACACTCAGTGGTTCAGCTTTAATGAAAATTAAGCTCCGCGGTCAGCCTCCAAAGTCTTTTTCCACCGCTGAGAAGGTGCATCTCAGGTAAACTTTCACTCGAAAATATGCGCCAAAATCCGCGTCTGCAACAATACACAGTCAGGAAAATTAACATTAAAATAAATTAGAACACGCTTTTATCACCTTTTTTCTCTATCGAAATTTTACGCACTGTCAAATTTACAAAAAGGTTGAGGTTCAGGTGGAGCCGGCGAGTTGATTTGCGTGCGGCTGCGAGTGCATTTGTGTTTTTCGTTTGGTCAGGGCGCCGAGAGAGGGCAAATAGCTCGGCGGCTACCGCTCGACGATCGCGCGCAGCCTGATTGCGACTCGATGGGAAATCGCATTCAACGACGAAAAGTCTCACTCTTCGCTCAGCGAGAGAGAAAAGGAGGCAGGCGCAAATAAGTCGAGAGCGAGAGCTAAACCAGAGGGAAGGACGGATGCGCTCTACACCCGTTTCCATACTGGGTAAGTTTTCCAACACTCGCAACTACTTGCCGGTGTCATATATTATTTGTAACTACGCACAGCCAGAAAGCACGTCCCACCAAAAGGAGAGATTTTTAAAAATCACACCTGCAATTGAAACAAAATTTTGGCTTAATGTGTATTTTTTTTAAAAAAAAGCGTTATTCTATTCAAACAGCTTTAATTTCATCAATTTATATTTGACAATGTGTTGCGGCCACTCATTAATTCAAGTCCGTCGTCTATCCTGCAAAAGACAAGACTTTTTGCGAAAGGCGAAAAGTCTCATTTTCTCTGGGATTGTCTGAATTTTAAAATTTCCTCTGAAAACGTGAATTGTTGACTCAGACTTTTCATATCGAGAAAAGTCCAACTTATTTGTGGGCTGATAAGAGCGGCTTGTGCAGCGCTCGCCTCGGAAAGTCTAACACTGGCTGATGTTTAGAAAAGAGGAGCAGCGAATAAAGAGTCAAGCATTCATTCGATTCGCGGCTCAATTCGAGGAGCAACAAATCGACTGATTCCGATTTTCAACCTTTTCGAGGGGATTTGTACAGCTACAATTAATTAATTTAAATCTATTATTATATTGGACGATATTGTTGATCAGAAATTTGCCTAATTAAAAAACCCGGAAGAGAATGTTAATTTTGTTTAATAAAATCACAAAGTTTTGTCGGTAAAAAGTCCGACCTCTTGGAAAGGAAGACTTTGTTCGTTCTCGCGACGGACAAACCAGAGATAAGAAAGACTTTATTCCTTTAACTCAATTAGATAAGGGATCTGACGCAACTGAGATAAGGATGAGACTCCAGGGGCCCTTCTCTTTATATGAGATGAATGGCTTTTTATTGGTGACATATTTTATTACGATTTAAAAGTCGGTTCTGGACATAATTAAAAATGATTTCGTCGTGTTATAATTTGTGAGGCGAAAATAACCATTTTTTAACCATACATGGTGAATTAATATATTATCAGGAGTTTTTTTTTTTAATAAATGAACTATAATAATTAAAACATAATCCCTGGAAAGGTCTCGCCAGGCCTCACCACCCGCCTTACCCCGGCGACTTTTTTCTCGGTGGCCCACCCTATTATCGTAATTAGAACGGCTTTTTTCGATTTTCCGGCGCCGCCGGGCCCCCGTGGGGTTGAGATTGGGCCCCGGCAACGACGCGCAAGAACAAAAGGCTTGTTTAATCAGATAATTCATTAGAAATTATCTGTGGCACGAAATATACTTGATTAGACTTTAAGCAAAAGTCTACCTTTGTCTTGCGACTTTCTTACAAGCTGCAATTTTTATCTTTTACTCGATTATTGCTTAACACACCCATAAGCAAGCGGGTGACTTTGAATATTGCATGAGTTTAGGGATTGGAAATCCACAGAGCCGCGCTGTATATATAAAAAAAATCAATTTAATAAACTTGTTGGGCCTACGCCTATACAGCCGCCAACAAGTTCATTGCTAAAGCCACTTGAGTCATTGCAACGCAAACGAATTTTCGAATTTATTTAACTACATCTGCGATGTGTTAGACGATTTGAAATTCAATTATCCGTGAAATGAATTTCCTGCTGCGGTGACAGATAATTCCACGCGAGCAGAGCTTTGGTCGGCGTTCGGCTGTCGCGCGTGCTGCTGCGAAAAAAAGCACGAAAGAGACTGATCGTGCGGCGCCACCAAATGGTAACTGGTCGCTTCCAGAGTGAAATTATTAAAATATAAAATAATGTTGAATATGCCGACGATGAAGAGCGTTCTGCATAAAAATAGAATGATTTTTTTTTAATTCTTTTCCCAGTTGTGAATGGAATAACAAAAACTGCTGAAAAGAAGTAGAAGTTGGTTAAGTCCTCATTAAAATCGAAAAACTTTCTGACCCCAGTCATTTTACAGCGTGAACTCATTGGTCTTGCAACATCTTAATTCATACGTCCATAATCCAATAATTAATTATCGTTATTTAAACGTTTTTGTAATAAATAAAGGATTTAAGAGTTATATTAATGCTCTCGTTGTGCCTTCTCCCTTTGATTACAGATTTCTTAATGAAATGGAATTATAACAGCTTGTGAACACGACACTGTAGTCATTCCATTAAGATGCAAACAGAGAGCAATTATTTCGCTTTCTGTGTGGACAAGAACACCAGAATAAATTACTTCATTGCTCCGTCAAAGTTTTTGAAACCAAGACCAGATGCAAGAATTTCGAATTCAGGAGTTGCATGGGTCACTCTTGGACAAGACTTCTGGGGAGCTGTGCTCCAATCAGCATGGCACGAGTCTTTGGAGGTGGACCCTGACGATGGATCCTTCCTGGACCAAAGCCACAAAACTGACAAAGATTTCGAGCACTTGCTGACCGAGGCAGAACACAAAGAATGTCTCGTTCTTGCCACTGCTTCCTCAGTCCAAGAACTGCAACAGTTCGTCCAAACGTGCAACATCAAAGTTCCAAATAATTACCACCGTTTGGATGATTCTGTTGCTTCAGGAAGTCAACAACACGACAAGACGCAGCAGGTAAGTAAAGAGTTTTTATCTTTGAAACAATTATAAAATATATATCTTATGTGATCTTGACGTCTATAGAACCTGAAACATTAAACAATGATAGAATGATACCAAACCAACTTTGTACGACTATTTTTCAGCTAAACAAGCAACTCGCGAGTAGCGAATCCAATCGGAAATCGAGTAATGAAGATTACTCAACGGCCTCAAGAAGCGCGGGGGAGTCCAATCCTACCAAAATGTCTCTAGGTCTGCGAACACATATCTATCTTTGAAAATCCCACTCTATTGTCCCTCAAATAATATTGTTTCTGCAGGAGAGACTCCTTTCGTTCTTCAAGAGGACAAAGAGGTTGAAATGGTAAAACCGATTGAGTTGCATGATGTCACGGAGAATGACGAAAGAGGTATTTCTCTTTGAGGCGTGTGTACGACTAACATTTCCATCCAGCATAACTTAAGTTGTAAGCTATTAATGGCTCTTCATTTATTCCAGGCGATACACACATTCGACCTCAAGGGAAAGCGAATCTTGGATTTTTTGAATCTGAAATAGATGGACGAGTAACCAGACAAAACGCAGACAAGTAATTTTCCTGAGTTTAGATCTAATTGGAAACTATATTGCTCTTTTAAGTGTTTGTGTCTTGGTCATTCACTACGACTTCAAAGACAATCCTGAATATATCCGAAACGGAGACGCCTGTGACGTAGAAAATCTCAAGACATCCTTCGGGAAAAACCGGAACTGCAATTTCCGTAACTTTCGGTCACCGAACAAGAACATTTTGCTCAAACTTCTTGGTGATCAAGAAATGCTTTTGCAGTTTTTCAACTCACAAGGTATTACCTTTTAGTTAATATTCATCTAAATATATAATATATTTTTTGATTCAGATGACGTGCCTTCTGTTTTCGTGCTTTTCATTCTCTCTCATGGGACTGAAAACGGAACGATATTGACCGACCACTTCAAAAGGAACACAAATGATTACGAACGTTTCGCAAGAGATGAGGTCTTTGACTCATTACAGAAGCTTACAAAATTCGAAGAATCCCTGAAAATCGTAAATTTTGGGGTAAGCTTCGACCAAAAATTAAATAAAAAGGAAAATTACGAGATGAAAAGTCATATCAAACCATATTTTTTAATATTTCAGCCATGCCGGGGTCCGTTGGAGGATTCTAAGTTCGACATAAAGAATCCATGCCAAAACTATGCAAACATGAATGAATGCAGAATCACCACTCGCCCGGGAATGCACAACTTTGTCACGCTCTATTCGACAGTTGAGAGTAAGATATTCTAAGAAGTGTTTCGATTACAAGCAATTATTTGTGGTTTTGCAGCAGCACGCCCAAAAAGGGACGAGCCGTCGTTCTTTGTCAAGGCATTTTGCGAGTGTCTAAATCGGAATGAGGAACAACCACTGCTGAAATTGCTAACTTCTGTGCAGTGCCGCATACACAAAACTTCGCTCGCTGGCACGAATTGCTCCACAGGCCAAACCCCTGAGTTAAAGATGTTCCAACAGGACAGATCGTTCGTCTTCTCAAAGTCAGTTACATTTCTTGAAACTGTTTTATAACAGCAGTGGATTTTAGTCATTCTTACTGCAATGCTTTCGATTTTTGTTCAGATCCCTTGATCCCATTGATAGCAAGACAGGAAAAGTAGCACTAAAATCGCAAGTTTCCGAGTTCTATTCTTGGAAGTCGGATTCGGGCAACGACATTCGAGGTAGACGGGCTTTCATTTTCTGCGATAAACAAGATGAACATGCGCAAGAATTGGAAAGAGCTCTTCGTTGGAACCTGGATTTTGAAACAAGAAAATCTCCATTAAGCCAAGAATCATTGAACTCTTGCTTTGAAAAAGGTAAGTTTTATATTAAATAAAGTTTGCTAAGGTCGCTAAAATTTGTTTCCAAAGTATCCAAGCTAGAGCCTGACGTTGGCTGCATTTTGACATGTGTTTTCGGCCAAGTGACCGAAAATCAAACAACGAGAGAAGCTTGTGTTCTAGTGGACGGCAAAGAAACTAAAATCACCAGTATTTTGCACAATTTTGTTGGCCCAAAAAGTGACAGTTTGATTGGAAAGCCGAAAATATTATTTATAGTACATCAGGAAGCACATCATTCTGACTGGGTAAGCCCAAAATCTGATTAAAAATGTTCTCAAAGGTTCTAAAATTGCTCCTAGCATCATCGGCAACAATTTGAAGCATCAGGGAACTTCGAGACATCTGCTACGAATCACAGTGGCTGGCTTGTGTTGATTTTAAAGAACAAAGGTATGTATTTCTGTTTGTTCCTCATTTTAAAGAAGTACATTCATATATTATTAAGACTAATGAACAATGGCAAGAAATGACAAGCAGGATAAATGCATAAACGCTTGAGACAAAAAATTGATTCGTCGTCGTCATGTGCCGTAAATTAATAAATTAATACGAATGAACACTTAAAAAATTGCACCACAGTAACTGCTCGCACAAGGAGGGGAATTTTGATGCGTCACAGTCCGTCAAAATCGGTGGCAGGTCGTTCCCAGGGCTTGGATACCCTGTAAAGGCGCTTATCGGCCAAAAGTGGTTCTCGCCGGGGGCGGCTGGAGGCGGGGATGTGCCGTGTTGCCCCTCGCAGGGCGCGCCCCTAATAATTCTCGCTCTTGTATCGAAGTCTATCTGGCCACTTTGGCACCTTTGGAAGAAGACAAGATCGGTGTGCCGCAGGTGCATGTTGGACAGCATCACATTTTGCAGCCTTGGCTCATTGTCAGGCAGGATTTTTCCACAAGCAAAGAGCATCGCCCTGCTTTGCACTCTGCTTAGTTTGTTGATATTTTCCTGCGTCGTCGGGTAACCATGGTCAAATACGCGATTCTTTTTACGCGCGGCGTGCACCCTCGCAAATTACGCGCCGCAAAGCTAAGCCGCTGCGCCGCTTTCGCCCGCACGATGTCTGTGTGCACACGCCAGCGGAGGTCGCGCACAATGAGCACCCCGAGCAGTCGCTGTGAGTCCGCGTATTGAAGGGGCGCATCATCAAGGACGTACTCAAAATGCAAGGATAGCCGCGCGCGCGTAATGTCCATGATTTTTGCACATTCTTGAATTTAAATCCATGCCATTATTCGCACACCTAATTTTCTATGTTGTTGAGTTCATCTTGAAATTCATTCGCGTCTTCTTGGCACGAGATCTTCTTATGTATGGTGGCATCGTCTGCATATTGCACAAGGGTGCATTTTTTCAGGGCGTCGGGCAGGTCGGAGACGAACACGTTGAACATCAAGGAGCCCAGAACGCTGCCCTGTATCAAGCCCAAAGTGACTTTCGTAGGCTCGGAGCACAAATTAAGTGCGACCGGCCAGGAATTTTTCCAGCCACTTAAGAAGCCACCCTTTAACGCGATAATACTCAAGCTTGGATTTGAGACGCGCGTGATTTACTTTGTCAAAAGCCTTGCTACAATCTAAGAATGCCGCGTGGATATGATCTTCTCGTCCAGTGTCACCGTCCAGTCGTTGATTGTTGAGCAGAGTCAATCAGCTGGACAGCTGCTGCGTTTTGCTCTGAAACCGTGCTGGCAGTTTGGGAACACTTTTTTGTCGTCTAAAAATTTGACCATTCCGTCGCGGATAAATCTCTCGAGCGTTTTTCCAACCAGTGATGTGATGCTTAATGGGCGGTAGTTTTCCATGTTGTCTTTCGGGTTATCATTAGGAATTGGTGTGATAGCTGCTGTTTTCCAGTCAAGAGATTTATTAAAAATATATGAGAGGCTGATGCTGAGTGCGGCCGCGGAGTGACGCAGAATTGCAGCTGGCGAAGTTGATGGTGTAGGGGTTAGCTAAAATCCAGAGAAGATCTTATTGATTAGATTATTTACGTTTACTTATTCGAAATTGCTTCTGAGCCGAGAATATCTGTACTATTACCTTTTTTTAGTAACAACTTTAAATTCTTAAAGTTTAAGTCCGAAGTATCACCTGTGAAATGTATTATTAAACCAGTTAATTATATTGATTCGCAGGTGCGGTCGAAAGATTGATTGAAATCCTCAAACACAACGCTCCGAAAAAAGGTAGGAGCTTACAGGAACTACTCGAGCCCCTTCTTATCTCGTCAGAAGAAAAAAGCGAGAGGAGTTTGCTGAATTCAACTCTGCAATATCACCTCAATTTTCCAGACTTCCCCAGACATTTTGTCAAGCTCAATTTTGCATTGAAAAGCAAAGAAAATGTTGCCCTGACTAGAATGAGCTTTGATGATTTGTTGGAACAAATGAAATCGTCACAAGAAGCTCAAAAAATATGGCTATTGAGTTCAGTTGCCGGCGCAGGAAAAACCACCGTTCTCAAAGAAATCGCTTTCCAGCTTGGAAAATCCGATCCACACATCAAAACTTTGTGTGTCCAACTAAAAAAGAGCTTATTCTGCACGGCGTTAGAGACCTACAACAGTGCGGTTAAATTTCTCGCAGAAGCCACGCGAAACTCTTCAGAAGACATCAATGATTGGATTCGGAAGAAAAGAGCATTCGTGTTACTTGATGGCTTCGACGAGGTCTGTCCACAGTACAGGTCGAAAGTTTTAACTTTGTTAGAAGCTTTGGAAGTAAAGAAGATTCCTCTGTGTGTTAGTACGCGCCCACACGAAGCGAAAGCAATCATGGAAACTGTCGAAAATGCAGTTATGATAGAGATCGAACCACTAAACGAGGAGCAGCAAATTGATTTCCTGAAGAATTTGGGGAAGAACGAAGAAGAAATTGCGCCATTTATAGGTAATTTCCCTATTAAAGACATTCTGGTAAACCCCTTGCACCTTTTCTTGCTTGCCAAGAGCAAGACTAAAGGAAACCTATACAAAATGTATGACAATGTGGTGCGACAGAAGGTGAAGGAGTGCTTGGCCGAAAAAGTCTTTGAAAGACAAGAAGAGGAAGCACTGAGCAGTCTCCGACTTATAGCCTCTCGCTTCATCATGGAATCCAGTCTGGTCCGTCCAGAGTTGCAAGATTTACAAAAAGTAAACAGCGATTATGGAGTTGCGACAGTTTGGAATGGAGAAGTTAGGTTTCTGCACCAAACGTTTGCAGAATTCCTCAGCGCCCAAAAATTCATTGAAGATTTCGAGAAAGAACCAGCTTTTTTCAAACAGAGTTTCTCGGAGGTCAGAAAATTCATAGATCTTTTTTATAGTTATCTTGAGAAGGACGGAGAAAAAAGAGAATTGAGATTGCAAACAGCCGCTCTCCTTACTCTTGCGAGATCACTCGGCCCGTTATTTTTCTTGAAGAAGGTGGTTCAAGAGAATCTGCAGCACATTTTCAAGATCGTGAAACAGCACATTTCATTTCGCGACGAGTTCAATGCTTCGATTTGGATGAAGCCAAGCCCAGACCTGTTCATAAGTGCAATTGGAAGCGAGGAAATCGCCATCGAACTGCTGGACATGGGGGTTCTCGACCTGAAGGGTTTGGAGCAAAATTTATCCGACATCCTGCTGCAAATCGAGGAACACAACGCGGTTGGAACCTTTGAAAAACTCAAACTGATATTCCCTGGTTTTCGTGACATAGTCGACGCCTGTTATTACCATAATGTTGAAATGAGAGAACCACTCCGGAAAGTAGGCATTAAAGCGGCTAGAAGAAATAACGCCAAACTGCTTGAATTGCTACTGCAGATCGGAATTGGAGCGTTCAATCATTTTGAGGTCGAGGACAGCTTCTACAACGCATGCAAACACGGAAGTGTCGAATGTGTCAAGGTTCTGCTCAAATACAGGAGAAGAATTGACGCGTATTACGATCCTTTGACTGTTGCTGCCAGAAACGGTCACCTGGACCTGGTAAAATATCTTCTCGAGGAAAACATCTGCGGATTTAAACGAGATCCGGAAACGTTGAAGGTGGAAGGGTTGGTTCAAGAGTGGAATGCGTTCCATTTTGCTGTCAATGAAGGTCATAAAAGCACAGCAGAATATTTGTTATCAAAGAGTCCTTCTTTGGTAAGATGCAAAACGCAGGACGGCACAGCTCCAATTCAGATGGCAGTTCGTCAAACCAATGTGGAAATGCTACTCTGGCTTGCAGAACACGACTTAGAGTCCTTGAAACCAAGCAAAGAACGAAAAGATTGGTCGGATATTGATCTTTCCTACTTCGAACACTTCTTGATGCTTCAAGGTGACGTCACAGCAAAAGAGGAAAGAGGGAAAACTGCTCTGCACTGTGCCGCAAAATACGGATATCTCGAACTCGTTCGCAAGCTAATAGCCTCTGGGGCCGATGTCCAAGTAAAGGACCAAGAAGGATGGAACGCTTTGCATTACGCATGTTGCAAAGACATCAGATTTGAAATAATTGAAACGCTGCACTTAACGAGCACACTATTGTCAAAAGAAACTACGAATGAGGGAAAAACGGCATTGCACATCCTAGTTGAGAACTGCGAAAACGATGACAATGCTTTAGAAGCTGTGCGTTTTCTGGTTGAGGAATCTGGAGTGGACGTTGACGCTGGGGATAAAAGAGGGCGTACAGCATTGACAATTGTCCTCGAGAGAGAATTGAACAGAGATTTCTTTCAATATTTGATATCAAGAAGCGTGAACACTTCGCTCAAGGACAAGTTCGGGCGATCGGCTCTTCACTACGCCGCCATGACGGATGACTCGGCTGCGTTGCAAAAGTGGATAAAACTTTGTGGAGACTTGAACATTAGAGATGATTTAGGACGGACAGCGCTTCATTTGGCTGCTGAGAAAGGAAATTGGTGTTTCGTGCGGAACTTGATTCAATCAGGATCCAACCTTGGTGCAACTGATAAATTCGGTCGCAGCCCGCTGATGCTTGCATGCGAAAACACATATACGGATATCGTTGAAATGTTGCTGAGCCAAAACTCGAGCCTCAACATTCAAGACTTGGAGGGGAACACCGCGTTGCACTACGCAACCAAGTCAGGAGAATTGAATTTGATCAAAAAGCTGCTCGAAAAGGGCTCTGACGTGAATGTCAGAGAGAACAATGGATGGACAGTGCTGCATATCGCTGTAAGAGACAACCAAAATGATTTATTGCAAAAGTTGCTCGAATACAAGGCCGACGTCAATTCTAAAGAAAAATCCGGCTTGACTGCGCTTCACCTCGCCTGTCAAAGTTATCCAGGACTAGTGCAAAAGCTGCTCGATCACGGAGCCGACGTGAACCTGAAAAATCCATCAGGATGGGCCGCTCTGCACGTGGCCATTCAAGAGAATTGTCCGGAGCTGGTTGAGCAGTTGATCAATCACGGCGCTGACGTGAATATGAAAGGAAATAATGGATGGGTTGCTCTGCACATTGCTACTATTAAAAACAACGTAAACTTGCTTCGAATCCTCCTCGAATCTGGCGCAGATGCAAACCAAAAAACCGAAAAAGGAATGACTCCGCTGCACCTAGCCGTGATTCAGCAAAATAAGGAATCGGTGCAAATCCTACTTGACCACGGGGCTGACGTGAATATTAAAAACCAAGATGGGTGGACCGCCCTGCACTTCGCAACGAAAAATAACTGTCCAGAATTGGTGCAAAAGCTGCTGGAACATGGCGCCGACGTTCGTGTAAAAAACGAAGATGGATTGACCGCTCTTGACCTGGTCGCAGGAAGAAACTACCTATTTTCAGCGCAAAAGCTGCTCGACTACGGTGTCAACGAACAAAAATTAATCACTGCGCATCGTGTTCAGAGAAGACCTGTCCCAGCGGAAAGTGAATTTAGTACATGCATCCTGCTCTAGACATATTTTGGGCTTCAGTTTAGGTATTTGATTTCACATTTTCCACATTATTTACGTTTTTTTTTGCATATAATACCTCTTAGTTAGATTCTTTGTTTAAAGTTTCCTCTTGATGGTTTTATTATTGTAATTTGAATAAAAGATATCGAATATTGTCGTTATGCTTTTCGGCCTGCTCTGTCCTAACGGACGCACGCCAGCAGACCTAGTGCGTTCGCCGGGACGGGAATGTCTCGGGACTCCCGGAATCTCCCGGGAATTCCCGGCGCCAGGACCGACATTTTTAGACGGGAGCCACGGTCGGGACGGGAGCGGGAAAGTTTTTCCGGGAGCGGGAATCCCCGGGAACCTAGTAAAAATTCATATTCACAACTCGCTTTTAGTTTGGCTAGAATGATTAAAAAATAGTTAGGAATGTTTTGTATATTAGATATTTTTCACGGTTTGATAACTTAATGAACTATCCTAATTTTAATTTGTGGAGTTCAAGCTGTAATATTTCTTTTCTGTCATTCACTATTAAAAATACTCAATCACTACTAAAAATGTTACAGATTTTTTTTCATTGACGTGTGATGATTCTCGCAACTTAAAAAAGTTGGGACAAAAGTTCTTGATCTAAATAAAATGCAGTTTTGTAGGTTTTGTTTTGGTAATCTCTGCATTTCTACAGAAAATTGAATTTTTTAAAAACGTAGTATTTAACGTGGCCCAGTAAAAATTGCGTCCGTGAACTTTTCTATCAACAAAAAGTATAATTTATAACTTGAACACATAAAAATAAAAGAGCATAGTATGTTTGTATTTATAAATATGAGAGCTAAGAATTAATTAATTAACTTATAAGTGATCAACGCAGATGTTGTCTACTTTCGATTTTAAAATTTTTGGCGGGAAATCGGGAGCGGGAAGAATCGGGAAAAATATTTGGTAATGGCACCAGGAAATGCCGGTAACAGGAAACATTTTTTCGGGACCGGTACTCCCAGGGAGAAAAATTTGCTCCCGAAGAACGCACTGAGCAGACCCAAGGTGTAACGCGCGGCCGCAGGCTGCGACCCAGAAAACATCGTTATATGTATAAAATTGGATTATCTTTTTTAACATGCGTGACATTTAACATTAACGTTATAAATGCCCCATTTCGCGATCGATATCTTTTTCTCTCTGTTCAAAGTAAAAAACAGTAATAAAACTTTGTCCAAGCGATTTCTCTGATTTAATTGCTTGACCATTTTCTAGACCTATTAAAGAACAAACAGAACGAAAGATATGAAGTAATTGAAACATTTTATCAATAATCTGAGGCTCACTGACGAGGTGCGGCCTCTTCAATTTAGAACAGATTAAACTGTTATCTCTCGTTGCGTGTTGCCCGGCATAACTCATTTTTCTGCTCCTGTTGCCGGAACCCACAGGCCCACTCAGTTTCAGGATGAGTAATTCTCACCGCTCAGCAAGCAAAGATGCAAATCCTATTTCTGCGGCGTATTTTAATTTTTTCCCCTCTCGCTGCTGCGTGCTATGACGATTCTGGAGAGTTTTATTTGCTTAAGAGAAATAGTAGTTCAACTGATCCTGCTTTGGCCACCTGATCTGACTGTCAAAGGAATTAGAGAAAAAGAGTAGTATTAAATATGAGAGACGATTGATCCTGAGAAGCAGCAATTTGAGAGTGCTCGGCGAGATCAAGACGCCGCTCCAGTTCCGCGAGCTGTAAGTTATATAAGAGTTCAAGCGGGTACTAATCATTTTTTGTTTAATTGCATTAGTTCGCAACAAATATATGCAAAATATCATTTACTTATCCTATTTTGTTTTGCATTTCTTAATAAAATATAATATAATTTTATTGGTCTAGGTAGTTCAATTATTCGTCAATTAGGGTTCGTACTGTAATACATACACTAACTATTAAATTCACAAATCACGAATATTAATATTGTTCACTGAAATAATCACTTACAAAGTTGCTATGTGCTGAAGGTTAACGAACTCCTAATTGTGCGGCCGATCCGAGGGAGCAATATTTGCTGCTACCGCACACGTTTATCTGCGAGTTTTGAATAACTGCTTATAAGGTTAACACGGATATACTCAGGCAGCCAGGGGAGGAGAGAGCGCCACATACAGCCCCCGGACTGTTATGGTACTTTGGTGACCCCGACGTGACGCACGGAAATTTGACCTTCCAGGGCAGCCCAACAACTTCAGATATTCCTACAGTCTAAAATACTTTTCAATAAAAACTTTTGTAAAATCTATACCAGCGGGGGCCAGATGTGCGATAAAATTGGTTCGCACTGCGGAAATCCAAGATAGCGTCTGAATGTGGGAAACAAAAAGTTCTCTTTGGATTGCCGTACGAGTGTCAAGAGTTTGTGTTTATGATCCAAAAGATGCAATTAATAGTACGAGGAATAAAAATTATGTCATAATATTCACGAAAACTTGCTTCTTTTCGCGCACTTTCACGTGACCACTGCTTCACTGGAGTCACCGGACGCCATATCTGCGCGTCACACGAATCTGGCCCCCGCAGAAATCTACAAAGAATTAAAAAGTTCCGAGAAGGTGGATCTAGAGTATCCAAGTAAAGAGGCAAGCTTAATCAGATGCCAGCCCACTTATCGCCTTCGCATACAAGTTTTCGGCGAAGAGCTGATTTCCAGAAGAGATATATATTCAAATTTTCTTGACGTGATATGTTATCTCGTGTGTTGCCTCTCTCGGCCACCTCGGCTTCTCTTTGAATATTCCCGCTAAAATTCGCATGCAAGGTGGGAAAATGACGTCTTGTCTGATAAGACTTCTCTGTGAAAGTCTACAGCATCAGTGAGCAGGCGTGCGCTACACTGAAAAAGTCTCATCACGCTAGACTGTTCATTCGTCACCCTTGCAAATAGGTTCGTCTGTTTCATCGCTGCCTCACCTCCAGCTCTAGAGGAAGTTTTGGCTTCCGCGGGTGAGTTTTGGCAAAAAAATCTGTTCTTTCTGTTAAAGTTTATTTTGCTCAGCATATAATTAATTAAATCTTACGAAAAGTCTAAGAGAACCTAGGAAGTATGTTTTCTCTTAATTCAGAAGGGCGCATTTTAGAATAATAATTATATTTGAGAAAATTAATCAATGGTTCGACAAATTTAAGTCAAAACTCAGTAGTAGTAATTTATTAGCCGATAAAAAGCACAAGGAAATCACCTTGGCGAACAAAACTAAAAAAGTCCTACTTCTAACGTAGACATGCGCATTAACTTAATACCGATATTAAGCTGATAAGAACTCGTACTTTTCTCTCAGCTTCATGATAAGACTTTTTTAGTCTAACCCGTATATTGTACAAGGCTATGTGCCGGGCTCACTGACAAACATTTCTAAAACCACGGGCCTGATTTTGCAGAAGGACGGAAGGTCTGTTTCCAGATTCAACCTTGCCTCTCTTTCCATCGCGAGAGGCGCTCATTGATCAAAACGTGAGAAGCAAATAATTAATGAAGCTATTTGTATTTTTTTTTGCTGGTAGGATAACATGTATTTTTTTATTTAATTATCAATCTCCATTCGTGGTCCTATATGTGTTAAAACAGTAAAAATATGAGTGCCATATTGTTTACAATTCTAAAACCTGAAGCATAAAAATAATTTTTTATTACACACTCCATAAGATGTAAGACTTTTCAAAAGTCTACCTTTTTGGCAAGTTAATTCGCAAGCAACAGATGACGCTGTGTCAGAGGAATGTAAGACTTTTTGTGCCTTATCAATCAAATTCTCTGCGTCGATGTCGATGCTTCATCGGTCTAATCGGAACGTACTATCGGTGGGCGGGCGCGACGATGGTGCCTAATTTTACGGCGAGTCTAAATAATTTAAGCTTTTCACCCCGCGGCCAATAGGAGCCAAGTTATTAATTTTTTTAGGCAAAGAAACGTGGTTTAGACAAATCATATTTTTGCGGGGCCCACGCGTGGCCTCTATGGGCTCGACGGGCCGCTTACTCTCCGAGATATTCAGGATCGAAGGCTAAAAACCTGGCAAAAATCAAAACTCCCATTAAAATAACAATAACACACAGTTCAGATAAAAATCAGAAGAAATTGTCACTTCCTGCGTTGATTTTGGGGGTTTGGGGGTGACGAGGGCGCGCGGGGGTTCCGATGGAGTCAGATATACGCAGAAACTTAACACGAATTGCACCAAATATTGGTTTTTGACCGTATACGACTCATAGGAGTCGAGCTATGATTTTTTTAAGGTGAAAGAACGCGATTTGCGACAGTTCAAAATTTTTGTTTTTGGGGGTTGGTCGGGGCCCCGAGGGCTGGCAGGCGGTGAATTTTATGCCAGTCGATGCGCCTCGGTGGGGCGCATCCGCCCATGTGCGGTTTTGCAAAATCAAACCATTTTTCCAAATACCACAAATTTTTTTTAGCGAGATTTAATAAAAAGTCAACATTTTCAAAAATTTATTGCACCCGAAGTTTAGTCGTATATGTCGCCTAGCCATCTGAGCTAGGTATCAAATGAAAATCATTTTGTGAGAGTTTTATCAACTTGGCGGTACTCTAAGTTTGAGTTTTGAGGAAGTGGAAAATTCGTGTTTTTGCGAAAACTTGCACATGACTCACGTTTGGGGAACAAATTCAGCATCAACGGATGGTTGATCGACGCGAAATTTATCTGGCAATCATTCGAGACCAATTACGACCCGTTTCCATTGGCATATTTTTACAAGACCGATTTTTAATATTAAAAAACGTGATTTCTTAACTTTACCCATAAGAACAACACGGGACATCGAAGATTGGTGATTTTTTTCGAAATTCGGACCCATAATGTATTGCTACCCGCTTCACCCAACGCGGATGACAAACGCGCGTCTCCAAACCAAATTTGAGATTTTTTTAGCCCACTAAAAATTAAAAATTTGTTTTTTCGGGTTTTCCTATGAAGCGCGTCTGACAATGGTTTTTTTTCTCAAAATTCAACCGCTAATGCTATCCTCGAACATTACCCCTCATCAGATAGATCTTTGCTTCGGTTTTCATGGGAAATACCCTGACGACCTTTTTCAAGGTACCCCGACCTGAGATCGCTTCAGAAACGTGTTTTTGATGTTTTTCCCACTCTTTTCGAGCACAGTTGGCGGTACTTGGTGCAGACTTTTCACCCTCACCCGCCATCGACGTTCCTCAGGCTCTCCTAGAATTTATATATTTTTTTCATTATCTCTCGCCGCTGCGTGAAATGCGCAGGCGCGCTGGCTGCTTGCATGCACGCCACTTTCTCTATTTATTTCAATATTCGAATTTTTACGTAGTATTGCCGACCACGAACCCTCACCGGATGTCTTTTTTTCGACCTTTACCTGGAACACCAAAACAACCTTTTTCAGTGTACCCCGACCTGATATCCTGACCCCGGGGGTTTTAATGCTTTTTCTGCATAGTTTCTGGCACATTTCCTCGCCTTTTGCTCAGGTCGCGCAACCTTGAGACTGTTTTGTGTGCGGTTTTTCCGGCATCATCGCTGGTTTTTGGCTCTTTCAGTAGTGCGCGGGTTGCGGCATTCGTTGCGGTTGAGCGCTGGCGTTGCACGAGGGGTGGCGGAGCGCAGGCGGTGGCGCCGACTTTTTCGGGCCCAATAGAATAATTAATTTTCAAAATTATTTCTTTACTCTTCTTTCGCCTTATCCACACGAAATGCATGGATTTATTTTTGTCAAAATTCAGCCGCTCGTCCGACCAATATCGATGGATTCGTCTCGGAAATGGTTTCAACCTGCCCTACCCTGACGACCTTATCAGGGACCTCGACCTGACCTTCGCTCCCGTGCCGGTTTCGTATGCTTAATTCAGCCATTTCGAGGACACTCGACGGTGCTTGGCCAAAACTTGAAAATCTCGAGGCTCGCAAAGCTTCGCCAGGTTGCGCAACTTGACCTCGCGGCCCGACGCGATACTCTCACAGAGCAGCCAAGCGCTTTTTACGTGTATGTATGTAGGAGCCATTCTTCGATTGATGCCTCTAACTCATTGATGCGTTTTCATTTGAAACAGGTGCAAACTGTCAATGCGTAGCAATGTAACACCAAGCTGAAGTGAAGACACAAAACGAGATGCTCATTCCTGTCTTCATAATCTCGGCTGCACTAGTTAGTCTCATAGTCCGTCTTCTGGGTAAGTGAGATTAAATAATTATTCAAACCTATATTTTGTTTATGCTAACTATATGTTGTGGATTTAACGATGAAATAAAAAACGCAACACCTGATCGTGTTTATCTCAAAAAGGAGATAAAATTTGAACTATTTGTCTTTTTGTTTTATCTGGTTTTCTAGTGCCAATATATGGTTTGATTATGACAATTTTACAGGTTACGGCAAAAACCGCAACTTGGATAAAATTATTGAAAGAGGTAAGGACAGAATAATCTAATTAAAAACCTTACGGTTATAGTGATGTTCTCCTTAGTCTTGTTTCATGTTAGGAGACCTTCCTCGGTAATTAAATTAATACATTGGTTGCACCATTTGGTAGAGAATTTTTCAGAAAATAAGTGACCCAATATTCATGTTTCGACTTCTAAAATACAGTATTTGTCCTCTCCAACCACCATCGTGCATGACTCTTTTGAAAAACCGCGTTTCGGATATTTTCCAATTATTGACATTTGCGTCATTTACAAAACAGCAGTAAAATAAAAATTCCAGGTTGGAATCTGGGTCAACCCTTGGGACCGGCTAAATTTGGCTCTTGTGGTTTGAATGGAAAACCGGACATGTAAATTTGTTTAGTATTTTTCAAATAGTTTACTAATTTTTTAATTTTAAACTAGTGTTTTCGTCCTTGTTGTCCACTACGGGTTTCCAAAATCAAAGTACATTCGAAAATGCAACGTGAAGGATGTTGAAAATCTCAGTACAACCTACGAGAACCGAAATTGTATTTTCCGTGAACTTTCGTCGCCTACAATAGAGGAGTTGTTTGGACTTCTGGATGATCGAGATAAGTTTCTGCGCTTTTTCGGCTCCGAAGGTATGCCAACAACTACCAAATTGTTTCAGCAGTGTGCCAAGTTATTGTTTTAATTCAGTGATACCATCGGCGTTGGTGCTCTTTGTCCTCTCTCATGGTGAGGAAAATGGCACCATTTGGACCGACCATCCCTTGCGCCAAAGCAGTGGCGACGATGAGAAATTTATTAAATTTAAAATTGATGACATATTATCTCGTGTAGCAAAATGGGATGGTTTCGAGGAATGCATGAAGCTTTTCAATTTCGGTGTAGGAATGACTTGAGCACAATCAAAGATTACTAGTATTAAAAATTTGTTAAATATCTACAGCCTTGCCGTGGAGGGCTTGAGGAAGCGATAAACGACAATAATAATCAAAATCGTCAAATTAAAGATATCAGAACCTGGCCAAAAATGCACAATTTGTATTTGTTTTATTCGACAGTTGAAGGTGAGCTTTGATTATTTCACGAATATCGGGCTTAATTTCAAGTTTCGTTAAAAGGATCCTTGTCGAACACTGATGAAAAGCATGGTTCTTGGTTTGTGAGGGCACACTGCCAGACACTGAACAATCTAGACAGAAATGTGTCAATTATATCATTCTTGACAATGGTACAGAATTGCATTCACCAAATGTCTCAAAATCAGTGGGGCCAAGAAAACTCTGGACAAACTCCAATAATAGTCACGTCTACTCACGATGCAATATTCGTCATCCATAGGTGAGTGTCCGTTGTCCGTTTGGTGTCGCCTTTTTAAAGCCAAAATAGACGATTCAGCCGTCATATTTTCTGAAAACGAGCAAATTAACCTTGAGATAACAGGGATGGCTGATTTCCAGGACATCTCCAAGTTTGAATCATGACGGAACTGGAGACCAAAGTCAAATCACAAGAAGTATTGCACCAATCGCATCGTGTGACTGGAAATCGTACCAAGGACGAAACATATCAGGTCTTCGAGCCAATGTTTTGTGTAATCGGAAGAATGGTCACGTTGAGAGGATGACGAGAGCTTTAAAAATGCAAGGCTTCAAAACAAGTGCACGGGAGCTAACCAGAAGCGAACTTAAACTAAGCTTCAAACAAGGTCAGTGACTGCTATGCCAATATAGATCTCAGTTTCATTCGTGTTTTATGTTATCAGTTCATGAGTCTGATTTCAATGTCGGCTGCTTTGTGACTTGTCTCTTCGCCCCAGTAATTGAAGATGAAACGACGAAACAAACTTTCGTGCTTGTGGACAAAGAACTAGTTCCAGTCTCTGAAATTTTGCAAGACTTTTATGAGCCTTTTAATCATAAACTGAACGGAAAGCCATTCGTCTTGATCATTATTGACCAGCAGGTGGAGGGAGAACAGATATCTGGACATGACGGTGTAAGTTTCTTTGTGTCAAATACATTTAACAAAATAAATCATGCAACTTTAAATTTATTCTAGCCTCGAATCCAGAAATTTGAAATCCCGGCAACTCGACATAGCGGCTTTTTGGCTCTGATTGTGAAATCTGAAGGTATATTTTCAAACCTTTTTCTTACGTAAATACCTATTGTTATTATTTTATGCAGAGACTCTAGATAAATTGATCGGAATCTTCAACGGCACCGAGCTGAGAAAAAGAAGCCTTCAGGAGCTTTTGATGCAATTGCTGGTTACCGAAGAAAAGCACAGCGTTCGCTTGATCTCAACCCTCCAGTTTCTTCTCTACCTACCTGAATTGGCAAGAGCTTTCACCAACCGGAACTTCAAGCTGAAGATAAGTAAACGCTCATTAGTAAAGAAAATTGACTTTGATGGGCTCCTGAAAGAATGTTTGAAAATTTTTAAGAAAAGCAGAATTTTGCTTTTCACTTCCGCCGGTGCTGGAATGGGAAAAACTAGTTTACTATTAGAGATTGCGCGACGAATTGAACAGCAAAGACACTCTAAAATCGAAGCACTGTACATATCCCTCAGAGAAATTTCTGTGTATATCACTGGCATGCCCAGGGATAGGGATCAAATCCAAGTTCTTGAAGATATCACACATAAATCTGGAGAGAGCATACAGATTTTGATTCGGGAGAAAAGGATTTTCGTTTTTCTTGACGATTTTGATCAAATTAGCGAACTTGACCAAGAAAATGTTTGTGTATTAGTTAAGGCCTTAAACGAGCAAGGAGTTCCCTTTATTATCGGTGCGAGACCTCACCACGCAAAACAATTTCGAGAAAACGCACATACCGTGGAAATTGAGCCTATGAATGAAAGGCAGCAGATCGAGTTTCTGATGGCTCTCGGTCACAAGGAACATGAAGCCAAAACCTCGCTAGGACCCATTCAAAGCCACGAGATACGTGGTAATCCGTTCCATCTCTGTTCAGTTTTGAAGTACAAAGTTGATCAAAACTTGTATAAAATTTATGAGATTTTACTGAGAGCTTGTGCAAAAATGTATTTAGAAAGGACAAACCAAAGCTTGGAGAACCCGGAGGTCGAAGTGCACTTAAACATTCTTCAGCAACTAGCGCTTTGGTATGTTAGCGATGCCGGACCCAGAGACTTGGTTGACTTAAAATTAGGTCAAGTCAAGGATTTCGGTATTGCGATTGTTTTGGATGGCCTCGTGACTTTTCACGATCAAATAATCGCTGCTTTCCTGATTGCAAGGAAACTGTTGAAGGATATTGAAAAATTTGTCCCTTCTGATGTTTCTTGGTTCTTCCAAATACGTCACCAGGAAAGCAGAAAATTTTTAGATTCCTTTTACGCCACTTTAACAGGAGAAGTAGTCGAGAGGCATAGAAAGTTTTGGCTATCCGTTGCAAAGGGAACCAACTCGTGTGAATTTTTAACCCTGGTGTGCGATGAGAATCTGATAAACATTTTCGACCTGGTGAAGGA
Source organism: Cloeon dipterum (assembly GCF_949628265.1). Lineage (NCBI taxonomy): Eukaryota > Metazoa > Arthropoda > Insecta > Ephemeroptera > Baetidae > Cloeon > Cloeon dipterum. The sequence goes on along the minus strand of NC_088789.1, from coordinate 35,597,297 downwards.
TCACTTGACTCTCCACGCTTCGATTGGCTTGAGATTTAATCCAGGGCTATTACCAATAGCAGTAAAAAACGAAGCAATTGCAGTTGTTTTGGTGCCCAAATTCGATACAATGAAACTGGAGGAAGTTATACAGGAGGTTTTCACCGAAATTGAGGGGAACAACGCCATTGGCTTCACAAAAAGTCTGAATGCTCAATTTCCCAACCTGGCCCACTTGTTAAAGAAGCATAAATTGTCCGTAGGATTTGCTGCGGTCAGAAATGATTTCAGCCAACTCCTTGTACTGATGTTAGAATATGGCCTGACTGGGTTAGCAGAAAATCAAAACCTTCTTCATTTCGCCTGCATGTGTGGTAGTGTCGGGTGTATCCAAGTTCTAATCCGTTCTGGAGCTCAAGAAGCTGTTTTTGAAGGAGGATCGCACGACCCTTTGATTGTAGCTATTACGTATGATCACCTGAATGCAGTAAAATACTTGACGGAGAATCATTTTGGCGGGATCAGACGAAACAGGAAGACACTGCAAATAGAAGAGTCAACAGACAACATGAATCCCTTCCATCATGCTGTTTCCAAAGGGCGATTGGACATAGCCAAACATCTATTCTCGATCAGTCCAGATTTGATAGGGATCCGAACAGCAGAAGGCAAGACTCCCCTTCAGTTGATAATTGAACTCGAAAATGGAGAAATGCTGGTCTGGCTGGTAAAAGATTTGAAAGTCGACCTGAGTTCTTTGGATTTGGATCCAAGCAACCGTTTTATTAACGAACACGTCTTCATGCTGAATTCTGACGCCAACGCAAGGGACAGTACCAGAAAAACGCCACTTCACCACGCTGCCGAAAAAGGAGGTCCTGAACTTGTTCAAAAGATCGTCGATTCTGGAGCCAACGTTGAAGCCATGGACGATGATGGTTGGAACCCTGCGCATTGTGCAGCTCTCGGAAAGCAAGTTTTGGTGGTGATGAAGCTTCTGCTAAGCAAACGACCCTTATTGGCGAGAGAACTGACAAGAGATAGACAAACTGTGCTACACATCCTGATCCAGAACTTCAAGAAGCACACCTCTCAGAGTCTTTTTGAGATTGCAAAATTTCTGGTCAAACAAGCAGGAGTGGACGTCAGAATGAAGGACAGGCTTGAACGCAAGGCCGTGATTATTGCTCTTGAACTCAGCTTGGACGACTCAATAGTCAATCTCCTGATGGCGGCAGACGACGACACATCAATCTTGGGTAAGCAGGGCAGCTCTTGTCTCCACTATGCGGTCATGTGCAACGATTTGGAAGCAACTAGGAGGTGGATTTCCTTGGATAGAAGCCTGTTGATGACAAAAGACCAATTTGGACAGACGGCACTACACTTGGCGATGAAATTAGGAAATCTAGACATTATCCAGATGCTGATCGATGCTGGGGCCGACTTGGAAGCAACTGATAACCATCAGCTAACCGTGCTTATGTACGCGTGTCGAGAGGGAAGGTGGGACCTGGTCAAAATGTTGCTCATTGAGGGCGTAGATCTCACCAAAAGCGACCGAGCAGGTAACACAGCTATTATTTACGTCGCCCAGTCAGGGAATAGGCTCTTGGTGCGCAACTTTCTCGACTTTGGCAGCAACATTTCTGTGTTGATAAAGTTGGACGAAAATGGGAAAAACTCCCTGCACAGAGCTGTCTTGTCAGGAGAATATTACTTGTCGGAAGAACTGCTCAAGCGTGGGGCTGACCCAAATGCACTTGACACAGAAGGAAACACTCCTCTGCACTACGCCATCAAGCAAGACAGTGAGAGGATGGTCAACATTCTTCTCGACTTCAAAGCATTTTTGACTTACAAGGACAGGAATGGACAGAACTATTTGCACCAAGCAATGAAGATCTCTCCTAACATGGTCAAGCTTCTGCATGGAAAAAATAGCAAACTCGTCGCAGAAGCGGATAACGACGGAAACACCTCTTTGCACCTCGCAATCAAGAACTGCGAGAGCCAGCATTTGCGTGAAGTGGTTCGCTGGCTTGTCGAGGAAATCAGGGTCGACGTAAATGCGACCAACAATTCTGGTCAGACTGCGTCTCAGCTTGCTTTAGAGCTAAATGTTGCCAACATTGATGAAATCGCACACATTTTGACAACGGTGGCGCTTTAATATCGAGATTTATTTTGCTGTCTTTTTCATTGATATATTAGTTCACTCGAATTCATTTTTCAAGGCATTTCTGAAATATTAAAAAGCGCTCCTCCTGAATTCTCCAAGTGTTACACACTTTCAGCAAACTGGGTTGGAAAATTTGTGCTTTAGTTGGTAAGACCGAAATATTGTTCGCGTATCTTGTGATTGTTGTGCCAATAATTGTCATCAACATTCAATGTTGTACATAGCTATTTCTCGATTAAAGAATATGTACATATGTTACTTGCGAGGTTTTATTCTTTTCCAGTGTGACTAACAAATCAAAATAACCATATTAATTTCAATAAGACAAATCAACAAGGATGAAAGAGCTGTTTTGAGAGTCGGAGTCCATCCTGCTGTTTGCCGATTGCCTTAATTTTATTTAAAAATTTAAGAAGTTTGTCAAGGGGAGTATTTAGTGTTACTGTATTGCGGCATGATGGGAGGATGCCGCGGAAAGGAAGAGAATGTCTACGACCTGGCTGCAACGAACCAGCATCGGTGGAAGTCCAAGTCTCATCCGAATTGAACATTTTTACATGCGAAAATTATTTGTTTTATTTTCACCTATAGTTGATTAAATTTTTCGTGGTTAATCTTTTTAAAATCGAACTATACAAAGGTTTAACATTTTTAAATTAAATAAGCAAGATTTAAGTTTAAATTATTTTTAATACAAATTTTAGTTATGCAGAAGTTTTAACTTTTTCAGTCTGACCGGCGTGCTGAAATTCTGGTAATTTTGTGGGTAGCGGCTTTACCTTTCTTGCAGGAAAAGACTATATATGGAGCAGAATTGATTCTTGCTGTTAAAATTTTAAAAAGATTGAGACTCATTCTTACATTTTACTCCCAAACACCGCAAATTCATAAAAAAAACCTCCCAAGTCAATAATCAATTTTTGAAAGCCACTGCAGTGCAGCCGAGACGTTTTGGTTATTTTCTTCCAAATTGTATTAATAATGGGTTGAATAGAAAGAAAAGTCGAGGTTTTGGTCAGTCAACGCAGTGAATATATTTATATTTGAGTGGTGGTCGTTGGTGGATGAGGGCAGGGAGGAGGGGAGGGTGCGAATCACAGACAATGGCTAGACGTTGATTTGGAAGGTGGTGTCCCTGGTGCGCGAGAGGCGAGGCTTGCGGCCGCGGTCGCACTCGGCCTCGCTCAGCTCGTGGTGCGAATCGGAGAAGCGGCCTGGCTGCTGCACCCGCTCGCACGCCGACGCTCGCTTCGACGCCAGACCACTGAAACACGAATAAAAATTTTAAATCGAAATTAACCTTAAACCAGGGTATTTTTTGGTACATTCTTTTGAGGGAATGTTTTTAAAATTAATATTTTTAAAATTCTGGAAAATTTACAAACTCAGGGTCTTTTCCCTGAGGTCAGGTTGAAGACCTCCTAGCAGGTAAGTGAATTTTGATCAGTTTACCTGAAGGTGGTCTCGTCAGTGTGGCTGGAGTAGCCGCTGGAGGTGCGCACCTGGCGCTTGCCGGCGACCTGGCCCTTGGGCTTGGGCTTGCGCGAAGGGTACGACTTGCGGCCGCTCGACGGCGACGTCTCGGACGACGAGGTGGAGTCGCGGTGGACGCGGCGGTGGCGGAACGACACCATCTCCTGCTCGACCTCCGAGTCGCTGCCCAGGGTGTCGTACTCGGAGATGGGCAGGTGCAGCGTCAGGATCTTCTTCACCTCCGAGTCGGTGCTGCCCAGGTTGTCCGACTCCTGGCTCTCGGCCTCGCGCATCCGCCCGCCTTTTCTCCGCACCTTGCTGTACTCGCCGGCCACCTCCTGCTTCTGCCGTAATATCAGGGTCAACCCTCGTCAGGTCAGCGACAAAATAAGCTACACTCACGTGTCTGCTCTTGTAGGTGTCGGCGGCACCCGGCTGCTTCAGGTCGTGGTACACGAAGGAGCCCTGCACCGAGTGGTACGGCCCGCTGTACACGTTGCCGCTGTACGTGCTCTCGCCGTACGGGTTTTTGCTCAGCTGGAACGTCGCGTACGGACAAATGTCCTCGATGTAGTCTGCAATCAGTTCCCCCCAAAAATCAGGGCTTTTGTTGGACAATAAAATAAATAATTAAACACGCACCCGCAGAGTCCTGCGTCTTGTAGGAGGCGGTGTCCAGGCCCTGGTGGGCCACGCGCACCGCCAGGTACTGTTGGTCCCTGTTCTGCTGGTTCTGCAGCTGCGCCAGCGACGGCGACTCGCCCATGTGCGCCGCCTGCGCCACGTGCCCTGAGGACGCGCACGAGAGATTAGTGAGACACGCCAATGGCGCCTCAGACCTCTACTTACTCTTTCTCAAAACTAGCAACCACGAGACTACGAACAGAGCGAGGAGGAAAATCAGGGCTAATGCCACTGACACTATCACTGCGGCATTGGCGTAAAAAGGCACGTGGTCTAGGTGCTCGGTGGGCGCAGGCTCTTCAGGCACGCCCGACACTATCAGATGCATTGCTCGATTATTCTATTCGCTTGCGAATGTGCCTTCCCACCCCTCTGGCTCGGAAAGGGTCGAATTATAGTTTCAATAGAGTCTGAAGGTGACGGAAAGTTCCAGTGCGCATAATTAAAAAGCACCAATAGGTTCTGCGCAGCCCGATTGCATCATAATGCGTAAATCCGTAAAATTCGACCTTTTCGAGCCAGATTCAGGGCGGGAGGGCCAATCAGGGATTGGATCAAGCAAACAAACCTGCGTGCGGCGCCATGGTGAGGTTGTACTCGGCCTGGGTGGCGCCGGCGTTGTTGAAGGCGGTGACCCTGAGCAGGTAGCGGCCCGAGGGACGCAGGTCAGCAATGCTGAAGACGCGTTCTGATGGCTGCACGTTTGCGGACGCGAGTTGCCACTCGCCGCCGCGCAGGTCGCGCCACTCGACGCTGAAGTACAGGATGGGACAGCCGCCGTCCGCCCACGTGTCCAGCCACAGCGTCGCCACTGTCGCGTTGCTCGTCAGGAGCTGCGCCCCTGTCGGCTTGATCGGCGCTGAAAGAAGGGTATATATAAAAATCCGTTGACTATTACCGCCCTGACAATAACTTACTGGAACCTTTGGTGGTGGCGCTGACGATGTCACTGGGGAGACCGGTTCCAATCCGGTTGTAGGCGGTGACGTAGAGCTGGTAGTGGGTGCCGCACCAGAGGCCCTTCAGCAGGTGCGTCTCGACATTGCTCTCGATCTGAAGCTCCTCCCAGTCGCCGTAGTCTCGCTTGTAGTTGACCACGTAGCCGAGGACGGCGCTGCCACCGTTTTTCTTGCTGCTCCACTGCAGTTGCAGTCCGTCCGCCTGCGCACCCACCACCGCCAGCACTGGTGGTTCTGGAGGAACTGAAAATTCAGGGTTAAGGAAATGTCCACGTGTTTTAACTAATTTTCTCACCCCTAACTTTGACGTGGTAGGAGATCTCGTCGGATCCTAGCGAGTTCTCGACCTTGCAGGTGTAGTTCCCTTCGTCAGAGCTCTGCACGTCCCTGATGGTCAGCGAACCGTCTTTGTTGATCTGCTTGCGGCCGCCTGTCTCGAGAGTCCGGCCTCGCAGCCGCCACCAACCCTGTGGACTCGGAACGCCTACCTTCTTGCACGCCAGTTGCAACTCCTGCTTCCACGCCGTCGCCATTTCCCGGCCAAAGGACAAAATCCGTGCCGGCACTGTAATAAAAAAATAATTAGGAAAATGGTGAAACATAATTAATATGATTTACCAATGTTTGAAGGTGGCACGATGACAGTCTTGGTAGGTTCGCCCTCGCCAACGGCAGTGGAGGCAGTGATCCAGAACTTGATGGTGGAGTCGTCACGGACGAGCTCGTGGCTGTCGGCGGCGGGGTTGAGCAGCTTTTTGCGGGCGCCGTCGCCTCCTTCCTCGACGATGTACAGCGTGAATCCGGTGAGCACGCCGTTGGGCTCCGGCGGCGCCATCCACGCCACCACAACTTTGTTCACCGCACTCACCACCGCCTTGATTCCACCTGGTGCAGATGGAACTAAGGAACCAGGGTTAATGGGGATGGTTGAAATATTTTTGAGTTTAATTTTACCATCTTCCTCGGTGCGGCAGAGCAGGGCGTCGCTGCGGACGCCATCGCCACCGGCCGTAAACGCGAGGACTGACACGGTGTAGTTGGTGAACTTTGCAAGGCTTTGTAGCGTCGTCTTCAGGGAGCTGGTCACCTTCGTTTCTGCCCCTTCACCGTCTGCCAGGTAAAATTTAATTAGAAGGGTTACAAAAGGTGCAAATTTAGACCTTACCGAACCACTCGTCAACGGCCTGATGGGTTACTTTATAGCCCTGAATGATGCCATTGCGGCCCTCGACAGGTGGCGGCTCCCACGTCACCTCTATGCTTTGTGACGTTGACTTGCGGCACCTTACGTTTTCAGGGGACATGCTTGGCGCTGAAAATAAGATACGCACATTAGTCATTTATCTTTTGTCAGAGGAGTTTGCGACTCACCATCCTCAAGGGTGCGCGCAACAACGGGAAGCGAGGGCGGTCCTGCGCCCTTGCTATTGTAGGCCTGAACGACTAGTTGATAGGCAGTGAACCGGGCGAGGCCAGAGAGCACGAGTCTTCCTCCAGCACCTGCCTCGACCGTCTTGAAAGTGAAGGGTGGCGCTGAGGCCATCCCTGTGGATGACAAACCACTGTCGGTGGCCGCCCGGAAGCCCACGTAGTAGCCGAGGATGTTTCCGTTCCACTGGTCACGTGCCGGCGCCTCCCACGACACCAGCACTTCCGTCGAGCTCTGCGCTTCCGCTCGCACGTCCTGTGGCGCTCCACTAGGCACTGGTAACAAGCAAAAGGGGATTTTATTGAACTGTTAGAGAGTCAAGGGACAAAATGGACGTGACTGCGCATGGAAAAAACTTTTAGAAAGCTACTGCGCAGCTATATTGCGTCACATTGCGTAATATTATAAAATTGTTGATTAAATGATAGAACGGCCTACCTTCCTCGTGTGTGGTGACCTGGATGACCTCTCCAGGCTCTCCGAGACCTAGTCTGTTTTCGGCCAGGACGCGAAGGTGGTAGGAGGCGGCAGGCGCGAGATCGCGCACCGTGGCCGTGGTGAGGGTGGGTGGAACGGCTACCTTGGCCGGTGCTGCACCCCAGGCCTCCGCCACCGGCTTGTACTGCACCAGGTAGCCCGTGAGCGGACTGTTGCCTGCGTACGGCTGCGTCCAGGACACCGTCAGCGACCGGGACGTCTGCTCGCCCACTCGCACGTTTTTCGGCGCCTCAGGCACCTCCTAAATTAACAGTTTTTAGATTCAATTTCCTCTGCCAATTGTGTAGAGCCGTACCTGGACGATGAGCTGCACGGTCATCTCGTCGTGTCCAAAGGCGTTGGTGGCGTGGCAGGCGAAGAGGCCGGTGTCGTGTCGGTAGGCATGGCTGATGCCCAGCTCCGACACCATCCCCTCGTCCAGCAGTTGCTCGCGAGTCGTGTAGCGAGCATCTGCCACCCGCTGTCCACCCACGCGCCAAACCAGTTCCATCGGCGTGTCGCCCAGTGCACTGCACTGCAGGTGGGCCTGCTCACCCTTCACCACCTGCACCTGCTTGCTCTTCTGCGCGAAATGCGGTGGAGCTATACAAAGAATATTTCTTAGTGACCGTCTTTGACGAAGTTTCTGAGCACACCAATCGATTCCTTAGGGCCCAATTAGGTAAAATGGTCCAGCGCAAACGTAAGAACTTTTTCCCGCCAAAACAATATGAACGTATTTGCGAGAACTGCACATGCGTGAGAGCTGGTTTGATCACTTGCAGAGAGACCACCTGTACGAATGACTTGATTGGCCAGCTCTGACGCATGCGCACTTCTCGAATTTACGTTCATATCGTTTTGGCGGGAAAAATAAATCGCAGGTTGCGCTGTACTTTTTGATCGGAAAAAATCAACTAAAACTAATTCGACCCTCAGGAATCGATTGGTGTGCTCAAAAACTTCGTCAGAGACCGTCTTTGATGAAATTTTGATCGATTCCTGAGGTTAGGTGACCGAAAGTTCAGCGTGATGTACGTAGCATTGTGTTTTGGCGCCAAAAATCCGTTGGAGCTATGCTACGGACGTAACGCTGAACTTCCGATCGGGAAATTTGGTCATCTAACGTATAAATCAAACCTCAGGTGCACCCTTAAGAACTCACCGTTGACCTTGAGGAAGACGACCTTGCTGACGCCGGTGCCGATTTCGTTCTTGGCCTCGCACACGTAGTGCGCCTCGCTCTCCTTGCCAACGTGCGTGAACTCGAGCGAGCCATTTTTGTGCAATTTAGCGTTGGGCTCGAAGAGGAAGTCCTTGTACTCGCCAGGAGCGTTTCCGTCCGCCCGACGCCAGGTCACGTTGGGCACAGGGTAGCCGTCGGCCTGGCAGTGCAGCACCACGTCGTGTCCGGAGGCCACGCTCGCGTCGCTCGGCTCGATCACCCACCGCGGTGGAACTAGAGGAAAGGTTTAATAAAAGGGAAATAAAGAAAATCGTGACCTTACCATTGACTGTGAGGGGAACGGTGAAGGTGACGGTGCCAGCGACGTTCTGGGCGATGCAGGTGTAGTCGCCACTGTGGGCTGACGAGATGTGTTCGATGACGAGCGAGGCCGAGTATTCGTCGAGGCGGCGGGCGACGGCGGCCAGGCCAGGCGACGGCAGCGGCTGCCCGTTGCGTTCCCACCTGAACGTCACCGGAAGGTCGCCCTCGATGATTTGACAAGGGATGGCCGCACGCATCCCTTCGCGAAGGAGGTTCGTCATCGCCGGAATTGGCAGTATTTTCGGCGGCACTGCGGATTTAATTAAAGAGTCAAAATAACACACAAAGGTGAAAAGTTAAATAAGCAACGCGCGGATGCCGCACAAGTGCTTTTAAGAAGATCAACTTCTATGGCTGCCTGAGTGTTTCTTCGACAACAAAGGAGAAAAATCACTACAATTTAATCCGCTTATCCTGACGAGAAGCTATTTTGACACACTGGCTGGGGAAAGATTTGCTTTAAAGACCGTCTTTGACGAAGTTTCTGAGCACACCAATCGATTCCTGAGGGTCGAATAAGGTATAAAGTGGATATTTTACCAAAGAACCTTTTTCCCGCCAAAACAATATGAACGTATTTGCGAGAAGTGCGCATGCGTCAAAGCTGGCTTGAGCTCTTGCAGAAAGACTACCTGTACGGATGACTTTAGCTCTGACGCATGCGCAGCTCTCGCATTAAACGTTCATAATATTTTGGCGGGAAAAACGTTCGCCCATTGCGCTGGACATTTTGATCGGAAAAAATCCACCTTAACTAATTCGACCCTCAGGAATCGATTGGTGTGCCCAGAAACTTCGTCAAAGACGGTCTTTAAATGTTTTCTTAATATTTAAAAATTATTGTTCGGTGCATAGTTCAATTTACCTAGTACTTGGACCTCCACGTCGCGTCTGGCCAGGTGCTTCTGCCTGTTCTGCGCCTGGCACGTGTAGGTTCCAGCGTCGGCCGGCCTCTGCGCATGCTCAATCACCAGCGTTCCGTTGGGGTAAACGCGTTGCCGGCGGTTCATCGGCAGCACCACCCCGTCTGTAAATGTTTAAAATAATATTTATCATACCCTTCTCCCACCCTGATTTCAGGTTACCTCTCTCCCAGGTGATGGACTCGATGGGGTGTCCGGCGACAGGGCACTTGACGATCAGGTCGGTGCCGGCGACGGCGGTGATGCGAGGCATCGGCCGGATGAACGGCAGGCCGTAGACGTTGATTCGCGCGCTGTGCGACACCTGCGCCACCGCGTTGCGCGCCGTGCAGGTGTACTCGCCGCCGTCCTCCTCGCGCAGGCTCGAGATGTTCACGTGGCTGATCACGTCGTCGTGCACAGTCACGTACTGACCCACGAGAAATCTGCAACACATTCATTTTAACTTGCTGGATCTCAGGTCACGTGACCTGAGGAAGGTCTATGAAGGGCAAGGGTAAGATATTGTGGCTGGATATTGGAAAATGTGCTCGAAATTACGGAAATAGCATTAACAACCGGCCTCGTAGAGGATCTCAGGTCGGGGTACCCTGAAAAAGGTCGTTATGATATGCCAGATCAAAGCCCCGTCCAATGCCTATCCGATGAGGGGTCGTGGTTGATGATCGGACAAGCAGCCGAATTTTAATAAAAATAAAACCAAATTATTTAAAAATTTTGACTTTTTTGAAACATAGGTAGAAAAAAATTCGTAGTAATTCGAAAAATGGTCAGATTTTGGAAAACCGAACACGGACGGGTGTGCCCCACTGAGGGGTATCGATTCGTGCTAAAATCAGTGCCGTCCGGCCCAAAGGGCCCCGTCTGGACCCCGAAAACAAAAATTAGAAATGTCACAAATCGCGTTTTTTCGACTTTAAAAATTATTAACTCGACTTCTATGGGTCGTCGAGTAGAAATTCAAAGTTTTTTAGGCACGCAATTAATTTTTGCGTCTTTAGAATCAATCAAATTATAATTAAAGTCTTTTGGGATGTCCCCAAAATATTTTACTATTATTATTTTTTAAAAATCTTCAAAAATAATATTTTTACCTATTATTGTCAGGTACAGGGAATCCGTCGAGCGTCCAGACGAACTGGGGCGGCGGGTTGCCAGTGGCGACGCACTTGAGCGAGACGGCGGGCCCTGGCTGCAGGGTCTGCTCGGAGAACCAGTAGACGAGCTCCGGGCTGGCGTCGCCGAGCAGCAGCTGCGCCGTCGCCTGCGCCTGCTCCCACTCGTTGGACACGAAGCACTGGTACATGCCGTGGTCGTCCTTCAGCACCGGACGCACGCTCAGCGTGTCCCGCCGCGACAGGTCGAACCGCGCGTCGCCCGCCACTGGACGTCCGTTCCGCAGCCACGTCACTTGCGTCACTGGACTCCCGCCAGCCACACACCTGCAGACAATAATCGTAAAAAATAAATGTTCTAAAAGGTTTCCTTTCAAAATTATTCAGGTTGATTTTTTAATTTTTATGGTTCAAAATGCTCTGTTTTGGCATATTTAGCACCTTATAAATCCAGTTTTTGATTACTTAGAAAGCTGAAAATTAGTATGACTTGAGAAAAACACCCTGAGATTAAACTCGAAAGGTTTCGGACCTGTAAGGTTGTTGTGGAAAATTTAATTCACAGTTGAAAATCGTGAAAAATGAGTTTCTTCACCTCCACATCAATCAAATAAGCATTTTTAAGGTATTATAAAACGCGCCCTGAGAGAAACAGAGGTCTAAAATTTTGCATGATGGTTTAACTGCACCCTGATATCAGGTTAAAATGATTTTTGAACTACTGGATAATTTAATTAAATTTAAATTTTAATTTTAAAAACGCAAAAAACGACATTTTAACATTTTTTTTTAATTTTTTCAATTTAAATTAAAATATTCTCACCTGAACACGGCCGCCTTTCCGACATCGACGACCTGATGCTGAGGCTGGACGTGGGCTGACAGCGGCGCCGTCACCGTCAGCGCCACCTGAACAGTCTCCTCGCCAGCCGAATTATTCACCCAGCACAAATACTTTCCACGGTCCTCGAGACGAACCTAAATTTTATTTTGAAAAATGATAGGTTGAAATTCAGGGTCAGGGTAAAACGCACCTTTGAGATTCTTAAGAGACCTGGCGCTACCAGGGAAAGCCGCTGACCTACGGCCACCGGCAGCAATTGCTCGCGGTCCTCACGGTACCACCTGAAAGTTGATAAATAGGTTGAAGGTTCAGGGTCATAAAAGATCAGGTGGTGTCTTTAAGATCCTTCAGGTGAATGTAATAAAAAATTTTAATATTTTAAAAAATAAAAAAAATTTGTAAAATTTGCTCCAGGAGACAAGTTTGATCCCTTATAAATAATTTTCAAAGTGTTCCAAAGGGTTCAGATTTTTCAGGGTCATACATCTATAACCTAACTTATAATTCCGAAGGTTTGAAACCTCTTGTGTTCCTGAATTTTTTTTAATAATCTCTTAAAAAACGAAAAAAAATTATTTTTATGCAAAACATTTGATTCAGGTGGCATATTCTACCGTCCGCAAATTAATTTCAAAACGCACCAGAGTATTAAAAATTTCCAGGGTGATATTTATGCACCCTGACTTTCAGTTCAGGAAGTTTCAGACTTTTAAATCCACATGAATATGAAATATAAATTTTCAAAAATCGAAAAAAATTATTTTTATTTTCACTAGAAATTAATTTTTCAGTACCTGTAGCTGGGGACAGGGTAGCCCTGAGCGACGCAGGCAAGCGTGACGTCGTCGCCGACGCGCACCAGTTTGGCCGAGTGCTTGTCGACGGTGATGCGCGGCTGGACCGGTCCCTTTGGCTCCGAGACGACGATGCGGCCCGGATAGGCGCTGGCGTGCACTTCTCCGGTCAGCCGGTGCACGGTGCGGCACGCGTAGCTCTTGTAGGCATCGCCAGGGCCGGCGTCGTACACGTAGAGGTCGCCCAGCACGGCGTACTTGCCGCCCGTGTCCGTGTTCGGGTAGATGCTGACGCTGCCGTCCTGCAGCCACGAGCTCACCGACACGAACTCGGACGCGAAGCTCGGCACCTGGCACCGCAGCACCGCTGTGTTTCCGCTGATCACGTACTCGTCGTACACCTGCACCTCGTACTGCTGACGAACAACTGCCAAAAAAAATAAATTCAAAAAATAATTTTAATTTTGTTTTTGTCTAGAAAAAAAATTTCTGGGATGTAAAATAGGCACCTGAGATCAGGTTCTGTAGGTCAGGTTACTTGGAAATGAGATAATAGACCTTTCCAGGTTGTTCAAAATTAATTTAGAATAAAAATTAAAAAGAAAAATAAAATACTACTTTTAGTAAAAAATTTCTACCCCTCGTAAAACCACCCCTTGACCTAACAGGGGGTTGGAAAAATATTTTGTTTCGCATGTTAACCCTGAAAACCTATTTAGGACCTTAAATAATCATGAAATAAAAAAAATTAATTTCCTGACGAGCTTTTTTAGCATTTTTAAACCTTTACTAATCATCCCCAAAAAGACCTAGGAAGTTAAAATTTAGTACTTTTGTATAAAAACACATAGACTTTAAGCTCAGGAAATTTCAAACTCTTCAAAGAAATAAATACAGTTTTAGAGAAAATCAAACACTGCTGAAATGTTGAATTTTTGGCAACAAGTCGACCAAACAGCCATTTTCAACCCCTGATAAAACCACCCCCAGGTCTTCAAAAGGGATGAAATGCCCCAAGAATACTAAACTCAACTTTGTCATCAGGTTCAGAAAATTTTAGGTGAATCTGATTGAAACTTAAATAAAAAAAACTCCCTCCAAAAATGGAAAAAAATCATTTTTGTTCGTAAATACACGTGTACTATTAAGCGACTTGCCTGCGCGGACGTGGACGTCCCTGCTGAGGATGGTGCCGAGGTGGTTGGAAGCGCGGCACCTGTAGAGGGCCGAGTGGACGTCGTGTCGGAGACGGTCGGCGGGGAAGGGCGGCAGCTCGAGGGTGCCGTTGGGGTGCAGCAGCCGGAGGCGGGCGACCGGCAGGGCGGGGCTGCCGTCGGCCAAGAGCCACTCGACTTTGACGACGCCGCTGCCGTGCGCCGAGCAGTCGATCCGGGCGCCCGAGCTGTTCGAGAACTCGACCCGCGCCGCCGGCTCCAGCACGAACACCGGCCCTTGCTGCTCCAGCGCCACGCACGCTGCGCCCCAAATCATTAGTTCCCAGCACGTTCACTCTTATTTATTTATTTGTTTGTGGCTCGATTGAATAGGCTTTTCGGGTGCGAAAATCGACAAATTGCCGGATTTTCTTGCGGTTAATTTCTTTTGAAAACATGCTCAGTGGTCGGGTTTGAGAATTTTGAGACGTTTCAAGTGGCGGAAAAAGAAATTAAAATTTTAAAACCATTTTTTTGACAAATGCTAGTCGATTAAATTTTTTTGACCAATAATAAACCACCCTCTGAGTGTCCTAGAGGGTTGATTTTTCTTAAAGGTGGCAAAATCAACCCTAAAATGAGGTCTAGAAATTTTAAATGACCAAAAAATCGTTAGAAAATGTTAAAATTTGTGAAAATTAATAATTTTGCTGTCAATATCAACCCCAAAAAATTCCACCCCTAAGAGTGCAAGAGGGATGATTCTTTCTGATCATGTTCAGAAATTCCTAGATGTCAAAACCTAAAAATCCAAAAATTCAAAAATAAAAAATTAACCCCTTAGAGTCAAAAGGGGATGATTTTCAAGTTTTTAAGGTATAACCTGATATCAGGTAATGTAAACCAAATGAATTTAAAGTCGAAAAAAAATAAAAATTTTAACCAAATTATAATTTTCATCCCCTTATAAATCATCCCCTAATTAATTGTGACCGTTAATGTTTCTTGAACTTGATAAAACTGTACCCTGAGAACAGGTTGGAAAAATTTCAGTCGATTTAAAGACCAAACAACAATTTGGAACGCTCCCAAACTTTGCGAAAAACGCATAATTTTGATGGATGCGTGCCAAACCGTCATTTTCAACCCCTAATAAATCATCCCCTGATCTTCCCACAGGGTTGATATTTTCCATGACTGTAGCCATGCACCCTGTTATTAGGTTGAAGCAGTTTGACACCTGTGCGTGCGAAATTAAAGGAGATAATCTCAGCCAAAAATCGGGAAAAATCATTTTCGGAAACCACAGAAATTCGCGAAACTCATCAAAATTTTGACACGAAACCGTCTCAAAAATGAAAACCCTGAGCCCGACGTGAGGTTTGGGGCAAATTGCGGCGGCCGGTCGGGGGTTGCGGGGGGCGTGTCCGCGAAAAGCGGGATTCGGGGGCGATATTTTGGAGGCTGGCGCGGAGGGCTTGGCGGGCGCGGGCGTCGGTTGCGTCCGAAGGGACTCACCTGCGAGGAGGAGCAGCAGCAGCAGGGTGCATACCGTCTGCGTATGTCTTTGTGGTTGCAGCAGCATCTGGCCGCGCGACTCTGTCAGTGCATGGCGGCGTGCCTGCCCGCGCCTGCCAGACGATGTACTGCCGAGCTGCCAAGAGATGCAATCGATGCCGCCCCCGAGCCGCCCCTCGCTCCCCTCGCGCCCCGCGGCCCGTGAATGGCGGTAGTACGCTGCTATAGTAACCAGCCTCAGATCAATACCCGCGCGGCCGCAGCCATCGGCAACGCTGAACGCAGAGAGAGAGAGAAAGAGAGAGAAAGAAATGAAACGCGCGCTCGCTCTCGTGCCGTGTTAAATAAAATTAGACTCTTTATTCGCATAATAAACAGCATATATAAACGGGCGTGTCGTCTGTGTATGTGTGTGTGTGTGGTACATCCTCTCTCGCTATCTATCTCTGTACATGTTTAGATATATAATGTATATAATGATGGATGTATTCATCTCGCGTGGATTAGTGCGTGCGCCGCCGCCGCCGCAAACTCGTCACTCTTTTATTTTATTCTTCTCCGCGCAGATGGTTAAAATTACAAGAGGTTATCATACAAATTTAGGACGAGTTCGCGCGCGCATTTTTGTACAAACAATATATATCAGGCCCTTTCCACTTTATTCCTTCGGCAGCAGACACCACGTTCAAGAGAGCAAATAAGTTTGAATGAATTATTCATTTACAAGCCGCCAAGATCATAAAATTTACTGCGGCCGAAAAAAACCACCCCTAGAGTCAATCTGAGGGGTGGATAATCAATTAGAACATCCCAGATCTTTTTTAAAATTTACAAAACAGGTTTAAAATAAAATATTTGGAATTTTTAATTTTTTCGATGCCCGAAAAAACATATTTTTTCAATTTTTTTAGTGAATGTCTCAAAAACGAAAATAAATCTATCCACAAAAATTTTAAACATTAAATTTGGAACATTTATTTCGTTTATTGTACCAAAAAAATTTAATCCTTCAAAATTTTTCAATTTCAAATGAATTTTAGTGACCTTGACCTTTGACCTACAACCTTGACCCCATTAACTAATTTTTAACCCTTTTAAAAATCTTTCAAACGGCGTTGAGTTTGTCTAATTTGCACGTCTGGAAGCCGAGATAATCGAATTCTCATCCGAACACCCCTGTAAATTGGGCAATTTTGTTTATTTTTCATCCAATTCTATTTGAACCCTGTTCCAACCTGGTGTCAAACGACCTGCAGCCAAGGGAAAGAGCCTCAGTTACAAAATTACAAAAAAAGTCGACCTCGTTGTCTCAATGTGGGGGTGGGGGTTGGTCAGTTCCTCTTGGAGGAGTTGATGAGGTACTTGCAGCAGTGGGTGAGCAGGTGCTTCTCGCCCTCGGTGCTGAGGCCCTCGCGCGTGTACACGTCCAGCCCGTACTGGCCCTCCTCGGGGAAGGAGACGGTGAAGGTGACCAGGTCGCCCGCCACCGCGTACGCCACGTACCGGCCCAGCTTCTTCTCCTCCACGCCGTTCTTGTGCAGCGTCGCCATGAAGTCCGAAAGGGGGCGCGACATCCGGAACTGCAGCTCCAGTTCCCGCCCGGCGAACACCAGCGCGTCCTGATGCGTCACAGGGATCAGCCCGAACAGACGCGTCGCCTGGAAACACGCCAGAAATGTTTTAAATGGATTGGAGGGGAAATTTTTAAGGTCGGGGGAAAGGCAAGCGCCCTGAGAAAAATTTCTTATCATGAAAGGTTGATTGATGCGTTCAAATGGTCAAAAATGATGATTTTAAGCTCTGGGGGAAATTCAGGGTACAAATCCCTCCCCTTAATAATAAAGGTCGAAGAATAACCTTTGTGAAAATCATCCTACAGAGCAGATTTGATATCTTAATCTTACAAATTTTAGAGTTAAATTTTTTTTTAATAAAATTGCACCCTGAGCTCAGGTTCAGGTAGCATTTTTCAGGTTTAAATGAAAAATTAGATCATATAATGAATTTTGAGTGAATTCAGCACTTAATGAGATCATTAAAGGGTTAATTTAAGGTGTGCTGTTGTACCCTGAAATCAGGTACGAGTGCCCTGGGACATGTCTGCTTCAGTTTTTCATTTTATAATTAGCAATTTTGTAATTTGATGAAAATAAAACTGCCAATCCAAATTTACAAATGCTACCATGAGAGTGCATCAGGGTAAAAATGGGTTAACTTCAGCACTCTCAATTCAGGTAAAAGGGCAGACTTCGAAATTAATTATGAAAATACAGTCGGCAGCATGTGGAAGTTTTACCCTGAGATTTAATCATGGTCAGATATTACCCTGAGCTCAGGGTAATATATTTTTAAGGGTGTAAATTGGAAAATTGATCAGCAATAGTCCTTTATACATTATTTAGCTTCCATATCCTTATTTCATACACAAGGTAACCCCACCCTGAGCAGAGGGGAGAGCCGAGTTTTCGGAAAACTGACCTTTGTGGGGCCCCATTCGCCGCTGGCACAGTCGGGCAGAGGAACCATGACGGTCTGCAGCTCGTCGCACGCGATGCGGAACTTGCAGACGCTCTTGAACTTCATCGGCTCGCCGGTGAGGTATTCGCGAGGCGTCACGGCGTTCGCGAAAATGTCTAGCAGCAGCGTGCCGGAGCGCGGCGCGTGCACCCTGAACGCCACGATGTTGCCAACCACGGACTGAAATTTAAATCCAATTTTAAACAAAATTAAAAAATTAATTTAAAAAATTACCTGCATGACGAATCGTTTTAGGCTGACGGAGTCGTAGGTGTCGCCGTCGCTGTCGAAGAACTTGAGGTTGTAGTGGAAAATAAGGGTGGACTGCATGTGTGCGGGCATGGCGATGCGCACGGTGGCGGCGCCGGTCGAGTCGGTCAGCATCACCGCCTTCGTGTTCCGGTCCGGGAAGTACAGCCCGTAGCGGAAAAACAGCGACCGCACAAATGGCAGCTCCTCAAAGTCCGTCAGGCTGATCGGGTTCTTCAACAGCTGCCACTCCTGAAGAGAAAATAAATTAATTTTTTCAAGTTTTAATTTTTACCCTGAGAAAAGGGTGTATTGATATTGATACCCTGACTGGAAAAACAAAAAATATATACAAACGGTTTAATAAAAAAACTGAAAAAACCCCTACCCTGATATCAGGGTAACTAAAATATACCCTGAAATCAGGTCCAATAAGTTATCAACCTGATTTCTAGTAATGACAAACAGGCAAACTGCCAAAATTCCCAGTAAATCCCTTTAAATAAAATTCAGGAGAAGGGGAGAGTCGGGGAAGTGATGTGTTACCTGCTGGAGGGGGAAAAACTCGTAGATGAACTCGCGGGGGTCGGTGAGGAAGTAGTGGTCGTCGTACTCGTAGCGCAGGGCGTCCGACTTTGCGCGCGCCGGCACCTCCTTGGCGTTGACGAGGTGCCTGGCGCCCCAGTTGCATTGGACGAAGCGCCAGGCGCCCGCCACGTACACCGCGTTCCACGAATTGCGGAAGCGGTTGTCCTCGAAGCGCACGCCCGGCTGGTAACCGGCAGACTTGCTGTAGCCCTTGATCACGACGCAGTGCAGGCCCGCGTACGAGCACAGCCGCTTGAACAACACGTGGTAACTCTCGGTGCCGTGTTTGATGCCGCGCAGCAGACCCATCGGCGTGTCACCGCGCGTGTCCTCGTCGAACGTCATCGTGTTCAGGTTCTTCACCGTTATCCACCTGAAAGCACATTCGAAGGTTTAAAATCATCAACTGCGCATGCGTAGATAGTAAAGAATTCTACTGCGCAGCTCTTGAATGTTAACTTTGATTTTTAGAGTTATAATAAAGCTATACGCATGTGCAGTTATGTTCCTTATAAATTTAGCTCCTTTACTGACCGTTTGAAATGTTCTGCGCATGCGCTAAGTGCGTAGAATCTTACTGCGCAGGCACAAAACAACACAACTCATGCGCACAAGGTTTTAGAAATTCACGAACATGCTCAGTTTGAATAATTAGAATAACAATGAGTACCCTGAATTATTGCCACCCAACTGCGCATTGGTATGATGCGTAAAAATCTACTGCGCAGTATGATTTTCAGAGCATGCGCAGTACATATTGAAGAATATGACACATGCGCAGTGCCATTTTTTAGTATTCTTACTAATTTTTATTCATTTTGACATCAACTGCGCATGCGTAGTATGCACGAAAACGAACTGCGCAGCTTTGTATCAAATAGCACTCTGAATAAACCATGCGCAGTAGGTTTTAGTGCATTCTACGCATGTGCAGTGATGATTTTCGGTACACACGACAAATTCCTCCTCCACACATATCATTTGCGCATGCGTGGGACTTTCCTGGCAGCAATGCGCAGGTCATCTTACCTGAAAATCGTTCTGGCCTTCTCAACGTCTGAGCCGCAGCGTCCAACAAGCTGCCTGACGAGGTCGGTGAAGGTTTTCTGGTCCTCCTGGGCCACCGAGATGGCGATCTGGTCGATATCAGCGAACTCGATGGGGTCCTGCGCAACAAGAAAGGTCGAATTCAGGTTCCGCGTTAAAACCAAACATTTTTCTCACTGCCACGCCCCTTTTTCGAATCTCCCGCTCCAATTACCTGGTAAAGCTGGAACTTGGGGACGGCCGGGGGGCAGGCCGCGGGGGGCGTGCCGGGGTAGGGGACGCTCTCGGCGAGCATGCCGTCTGGCTCGTCGAGGTAGAGCGACTCGGCCATCATGTACTCGGAGCGCTTCTCGTTGATCAGCTCGAGCATCTCGCGGCTCTGCTTCTCGACGAGCGCCGCCGTCGCCGCGCGCTCGTGCTCCAGCAGCTTGCGCGTCAGGCTCTCCTTGCGCTTGTCCCGCCGCAGGGTCATGTTCTTCTCCAGGTCGTCGCGCTCCTGCTGCATCTTCAGGGTCAGCACCCGCTCGTCCGTCCGCCGGCCGCGACCCCGAATTTCCCGCTCGAAACGCGACGTCAGCTGCTCCAATTCCTTCTCCCATTCCTCCTGAAAGGAAAATTAAAAATTAAAAACGAATTTAAAAAGCGCGGGAAAAATTCTTTGCTCGGAAAATCCTCGATAGCTGTTTTTTCAATTTGCGTGTTTTAATTAATTTATTGCATTAAAATAAACAAAGGTTGTTATTCCGCGCAGCCTTTCACTGAAACTGTTGAAACAATGCTGCATATTTGTTCATAATGCGTAACTTCCTTTAAAACGAAGCAAAAGGAATGCCAATCAATCTGCGCAGAGACAATGGCGACGTTCCTTCTCATGTGTCAAGAGTGAACTATTTTTAGAACATTACGCGTGCGGCGGCTCCGTTTGTTCCGCGCAAACTGGTTTTCTTGCAAGGTGGAAAACTATGCAATCACGATAATTATTGCAGCCATATTTAGTCCCATAGCAGAAAAAATCTGCGTTTTTGGAATCTAGTAAATACTCGCCCTGATTTCATCCTTCATCCGCTTGTCCTCCTCCTCGCGCTGACGGGCGAATTTTCTGTACAGGTCGTCCTCTTCCTTGCGGTGTTTCATCTCCAAACGTGTCTGCTCATCTTTGTCCTGCGAAATTAAATTGTGTTAGAAAGGAAAATTAATTAAAATTCAGGAAGGGGAATTTTAAAATTAATGTTTTTGGAAATATTGTAAAATTTGAACTGTAATTATTTAAAAAAAATCTAGAACGCTCAGAGAGGGCTTTGAAATTATTTTTTACTATTTTTTACCCTGTTTTCAGGGTTAAACGGGATGGAAACAGTTAAGCGGCTTGCTAATGTCAAAATTTTGACATTTTTCAAAATTTAAATTTAAATAAAACGCATTTTAAACTGTCTGAATAATTTAAAAAAATTAAGATGATATTAAATGTCTTTATTTAATTCCATTCTAGGTTAAAAAAGAATATTTTTATAAGGGAATTAAAATATTTTTAAAAGTGTCAAAATCCCATTTTTGGGACATGTTCTGGTCCAGTTTTCTATTTAAATTGGAGTCACAGAATCATCAAATTAAGTGCACCTCATGTCCAGGTTGAGTTTTATTCAGATGGGAAAAATCAACCCTCTGGGAGGCACAGGGGATGATTTATCAAGGGGTGAAAATGGGAATTCGCAAGCAAAATTTTTTTCGATTTTTGGATTTTATTCTTATACAGGTGAAAACTCATTTAAATCTTTAATCAGGGTGCTCAGGTACCTCAGGGGATGATTTAAAAGGGGTTGAAATTATGATTTTCTGAAAAAATCTAATTTCTCTCGAATTTTGGCTTTCCGAAACTCAATAAAATCTTATCTTTACAGGGTAAAAACTCCTTGGACCTTTTTTCAGGGTAAATTTTTACAGGTCTAGAAAATTTTAACCCTTTGTGGTGCTCAGGTGCTAAAATTCGATTCAAACATTTGTTTAAATGAAATTTAATTTTTTAAAAAATGATTTTCTGTAAAATTTATATTTTAAGACTTTTTTAAAAAGTTATTTCTGCGTTTATTTAATTAATTTGAAGTATTTTATTTGTATTTCAAGCCAGTGGAATTGAATTTTAGAGGCAGATGTTTTTATTTGTGTCGGAGCGGAGAGGAAAAAGGAGCGAAATTGCATCTGCATGCAATGCGGAAGTGACGAGAGCGAAGTGAAAACAAAGCGCAGAGGATTTGTCGGGCTGGCTTGGCGCTCGAGTGAGCAGCAGAGCCGCGAGAGCCGAGAGAAAAGAGTGGGCCGCGCGTGGGCTGGGCGTGGGTCGGCGTGCGGGCCGAAAAAGGCGATACTCACGAGGTAGTAGTCGATGGGCTTCTCGCGGGCCTTGTGGTACGCCTTCTGCAGCTCGGTGGCCCTGAGGGCGTGTGCGATGTGCAGGGCGCTGGCGTCGAAGCGGCCGAACTCGGACGCCCCTCCGCCGACGGCCGTCGAGGCCTCGGCGTGGGCGTGTCCGGCGGCCGGCGACGAGTGGCCGTTGCTGAGGTGCGAGCGGATGTTGAGGGCCTCGGCGTCGAAGGTGCCGGCGCGCCCCGAGCCGCGGATCTGCTCGTTCACCACCGGCGACGACCTGGGCACGTTCAGGGCCGACCTGATGCCGACCGCGTGGCCGTCGAGGTGTCCGGGGCCGCTCTTGGGCACGTGGCTGCTGCAGTAGACCTCCTTGTCCTCCTGGCTCAGCTGGCTGTTGAGGTACGTCTTCAGGGTGAGCTTGGTGCCGCACGCGGCGCACTTGAAGCACCCGCTGTGGAAGAAGCTGAAGTCCTTCAGGGGACCCACCCTGTCCACCTGGTACACCGTCTGCTGGCACCGCAGACACGTCGACTCGTAAAAGTTCATGCGGTACATCGCGGCGCGACCTTAATTCGACCTGAGATGACACCCCGCGCGCCCTGCAGGTGCGGCTTACGTGGCGGCCATGTTGCCCGTCGCGGCTCGACTAGGCCCCGACACTCTCTCGCTCTCGCAGCTCGCTCCGCTGACGTCACGCCCCCTCCCCTCCCACCTGCGCGCCGACACGCCAAACGCAAGCGGCGACCAGGGAGGGGCGACCTCTTTTCACCTGACTCACCTTTTTTAGACCCGCTGCAGCCGCCGAATTCCTTAATCTTTCCGCAAATCCTTTCCAAACTTGTTATTATGTCACTCTCCCGGCCGCCACGGCCCAAAATAGAACACGCTTACCTGAGGATCCCTCTCCTCGCGCCCCGGCCGATGAATGGAATTAATCTATACATACTTTTCAGAGCGCCCATCTCCTTTATTATCGAACGCAGAGGTGTCAAACCTCCTGAGCCTGATGGAAGGGGAAAGGTTTACAACCCTGAGGAGAATCAATCCGCTAGGGTGCTCAGGGGATGATTTATTAAGGGTTGTAACTGCCCGTTTGGGATTAATAAAAAAGGAACTACAAATTTTTAATTTTTACCTGATCTCAGGGTAATTGTCCACGTTTTTAGGGTTTTTATACTTACCCTGATTTCAGGTTAAGGTCTCATGGAAAATGTGGGCCAATACAGTAATTAAAAAACGTTCAAGGAAAAAAACGCAAATTTAATTCAAACGTCATTTTCAACCCCTGATAAAGCAGCACCTGAGCACCACAGAGGGTTGAAATTTTCTAGGGTTGTAGAAACCTACCCTGAAAATAGGTTCAAAGGATTTTTACCCTGTAGAAATAAGATTTTATAGAGTTTCAGCAAGCCAAAATACGAGAGAAAATCGATTTTTTTTAAAAAAAAATCACGATTTCAACCCCTAATGAATCACCCCCTGAGCTACTCGAGCACCCTTATTAAAGATATAAATGAGTTTTACCTGTATAATAATAAAATCATAACATTGAGAAAAAAATTTCATTGCAAATTCCCATTTTCAACCCCTGATAAACCAGTACCTGAGCATCGCAGAGGGTTAAAATTTTCTAGGTTTCTAGAAATTTACCCTGATAACAGGTTCAAGGGGTTTTTACCCTGTAAAAATAAGATTTTATAGAGTTTCAGAAAGCCAAAATACGAGAGAAAATCGATTTAAAAAAAAATCACGATTTCAACCCTTCTTTAATCACTCCCTGAGCTACCTGAGCACCCTGATTAAAGATTTAAATTAGTTTACACATGTATAAGAATAAAATCCAAACATAGAGAAAAATAATTTTGCTTGCAAATTCCCATTTTCACCCCCTGATAAATCATCCCCTGAACCTCCCAGAGGGTTGATATTTGCCATCCCAATAAAACTCAACCTAGTCATCAGGTACACTAAGTATTACGGTTCTGTGCGTCTAATCTAAAGAGAAAACTGAACTAGAACACGTCCCGAAAATGTGATTTTGACACATTGACAAATTCATCAAATGAAAAAGTCGTGTTTTGCGGAGGATGGCGCGAGTGAAACTGTGGGTATTGGGCAAGGTGCGGTTGGCGTGTGACGTCGGTGCGTGCCTGGGTCGACGGCCGGCCGGCCGGCCGAAAGTGAAACGCGCGCGCTCGCTGGCAATGCAGCGTGTATTCCGCCCCTGCACAGCCTTGACGACCGCCGCGCGCGACCATCTGTTGCTTCTTGCTGCTACTCTCTCGAATCCACGCACTCTCTCACACACACACACACACTCACACGTGCAGCCAAGCAACCCCCCAGCCGGAGCAAAGCAGTGAAAGAAAACACGTTCGACTCCGCTGGCTGCCGCCGCCGACGCACTCTCAGCGCTTTTTTATTTATTTATTCAATCTCCGGCGTAAACACACACACGCGCGTCAAATAAATTTACTTCCAAAGAAAACACACTTCGTTAATAAGGTAAAGGGTTGAGCAAAACGTGCAACTCTTTCGCCGAACTCGCGCTAATTTCGGGTCTCCGAGCATGGCAGTTTGCGAAATCGTTTGCCTTTTAATTATTATTGTCACTTTGGCGGCGAGTCGCGACTCAGTTTCTCTCGAGGTCGAGACCGTTGGCCTGCAGGCGCCGCAGCGGAGACTCCTCGTTCGGCCTCAGGCACCGCACGTCCTTGAACGGCTTCAAACTTTGAATCTGCCGAAAAAAAAATTAAAAATAATTTTTATATTTAAATTTTTTCAAAAACCGCACGTACGATGAGGATGGCGGCGACGATGCCGATGAGGGCGCCGGCGGTGACGTCCCGCCAGTGGTGCATGTTGTCCATCACTCGCGAGACGGCGGTGAACCAGGCTGCGAGCAGCGCCAGTCCCTGCACCAGCGGCCGCACCAGGAAGCACGCCAGCCGCCGCTCGTTCGAGCAGTCGCGCACGCGGCTCTGCAGATAAAACTGAAACGCGAAGAAAAATAAAAATCATTTTTGAGTCATTTCCCGAGTCACTAATAGGGTTGATTTTTTCCTGACTGTATCAATCAGTACCCTGAAACCAGGTTCAGAAATTTTGACTGATTTAAGTGGAAAAAATGCAAAATTGCCATTTTCAGCCGGTGATTATTCAGAACCTGAGCGTTCTACAGGGTTTAAATTTTCAGGATGTGCAAAAATGTACCCTGGCATCAGGTCCAGGAAGTTTGGCGCCGATGTGTAAGAAATTTTAGGAGATACACGAGTGGAAAATGTGGCAAAAATTAAATTTTGTTAAAATTTTGTTACAAAAATTTAGTGAAATTTCTCTCTAAATAAAAAACTAAATTACCACGAGGTACGAAGGGATGAAGATAGAGAGGGTAGTGAGACCTAAAAATATTTGCGGACCCTGAGCAAGGGCTCTCGGAGCGGAGTTTAAAAATATAGAGCCAAATTGTATTTTTCAACCCTTAATAACCTACCCCCTGATATACCTAGAGGGTTGATTTTTCCTGACATTGTAAAAGCGCACTCTGACATCAAGTTCAGCAATTTTGAGACTGATTGAAGCAAAAGAAAAAAATTTAAAAAAATTTGCAAACCTTGCAAAAAATTGATTTTTATTCAATTTTCAGTCAGTAATTACTCATAATCTGAGTATTCAATAGGGTTGAATTTTTTAGGGTTTTTAAAACTCTACCCTGATATCAGGTCCAGGAAGTTTGGCGCCTATGTGTAAGAAATTTTAGGAGATACACGAGCGCAAAAAGTGCCAAAAATGAAATTTTATTAATTTTGTTAAGTAAATTTAGTGAAATTTCTCTGTAAATAAAAAAACTAAATTACCACGAGGTACGAAGGGATGAAGATACAGAGAGGGTAGTGAGACCTAAAAATATTTACGGACCCTCTCTCTCGGAGCGGAGTTTAAAAATATGGAGCCAAATTTTAATTTTCAACCCTTAATAACCTACCCCCTGATATACCTAGAGGGTTGAATTTTCCTGAAATTGTAAAAGCACACCCTGACACCAGGTTCAGAAATTTTGAGACTGATTGAAGCAAAAGAAAAAATTAAAAAAAATCGCAAACCTTGCAAAAAATTGATTTTTTTTTCAATTTTCAGCTAGTAATTACTCAGAATCTGAGTATTCAATAGGGTTGAATTTTTCAGGGTTTGTAAAACTCTACCCTGAAATCAGGTCCAGGACGTTTGGCATCTGTGCGTTAAAAAATAAAAGAGTTGCTTGAGCGCAAAGAGTGGCAAAAATCGTTAAGGAAATAATATGGCGAAATTTGTCTTAAAATAATAATAATAATAATAATAATAAAAGAAATTACCGCGAGGTAGGTAGAGACGTAGAAAGAGAGGCTGGCGTGTCCCGAGGGAAAGGAGAGGCGCGAGTCGGCGAGCTGCTCCTCAGTCCAGTGGGTGCAGCGGTAGTCGCCGGGTCCGTAGAATCGAAAAGGGTCCACGTTTTCGTCGCAGCTCACGTTCGGCTGGCAAACCTGGAAGAAGTGCGGCCTCAAAGCACCAATGTGGTACTTGGCTATACAAATTAAAATAATTTAAAATTAAAAAAAAAAATATTAATATTTATTATTACCGATGTCGGTGGTCATTTGACTAAATCCGGCGCCGCAGAGAAAGGCGGTGACGACCGAGTACAGCCTCACGGCCCACACTGGCAGGGCCCGGCCCCGACACACGACCCCGCTCGGCCCAGTCTCGCTCATCATCAGCTCAAATAATACCATCTGATTTGCGTAGAAAAAAAATAAAATAATTAGAACCTTTTGGGGAATTTCCAATTTCGCGTATTGGCGCGAACGAGAAAGAAAAATTTGAGGCAAAGCGCGAGTTTCTACATCGCTGGGGAAAGTTTGGCAGCATTTTTGCGGTTGGAGGTTGGCACTGACCAAAAGGAGAGCTCCGACGACGAATCCGACGCCGAGCGCCCACGTGGGAATCGTCTCCTCGACGTACGGCTGCCGGATCGACGTGTCCGAGCACGAGAAGCCGCGCCGCTTGGCGCTCGACAGCAGAGGCACCAGCAACACCGCCGCACCCTCTTCAATGATAAACAATTTATTAAAAATTTTTCTGTGGAAAAATTGATTTTTTTAAATTTTTTAAGTTCCTATTTTCTTCTAAATTCAAAAGACGGAAGGTTGAAACTATCCATAATGACTCTCAGGGTAGAATTCAATCAACCTGGAAAATTTTAACCATCTGCGATACTCAGGGGTTGATATTTTAAGGGGTGAAAATTACGAAAAAATCATTTTCTATGGATTTTAAAATTCCTTTTCTCATTAAATTTATAAAAATTAAAAGAGTTAAACGCAATGAAATGAAGGTCAGGGTGGAGCATTGTCACCATGTAAAATATCGACCCTCAGCATAAACTAGGGGTTGATATTTTAGGGGGTAAAAATTACCAAAAAATCATATCGGTATAATTTTCCATCGTTTTCTTGGATTTTTAAAATTTATTTTATTTACTTTAATCCAATATAGAAAGATTAAAACTTTCTGTAATGAATCTCAGGGTAAAGGTTAACCCCCCTGGAAAGTTTTAACCATCTGTGATTATCAGGGGTTGTTTTTTTAGGGGCTGAAAATAACGAAAAATCGTATTTTGCTCATTTTTCTTGGATTTAAAATTCATTTTATAATTAAATTTAAAAAAATTGAAAGGGTTGAACTCTATAAATTGAAGCTCAGGGTAGAGGTTTGCCACCATGGAAAATACCAACCCTCAGTATAAACAAGGGGTTGTTATTTTAGGGGGTAAAATTCGCTTCAGATGTTTTTTAGGATTTTTAAATTAATTGCAATTTTAACCCCCTGTATTTTAAAAATGTAACAGGGCTCTGAAAAATTCCAACTCTGTACGAAACCATGAAGAGAATCATTTCAATGCTATTTGAAATTTTTAAATCTTGGGTACGAATTTAGAGCAAATTTTTGATAAGCAGCAATCGAACGGCGTGACATTGATTGGAAGATGCGTCACCGATTGCGAAGAGAAGAGACTTTTATTTGGATAATCTTATCTCACACACGCCTCGTCTTGGTTAAAAGTGAATCAGTGTGTGTTTATTCTTTTACAACGACATTAAGAAATAATTAAAAACGACAACTTAAATCATGAATTATGAGCCGCCACGCTCGGAATTTTAAAAATAACGCAATCAATTGTTTCAAAATATTTTCAATCATCAAAAGCGAAAAACATTTCTGTATTCACGAATCAAAAAGGACTTTGGTTGAAATTTAAAAGTAGATCTTTCTCTTGTTTACCAAGAGGAAACATCCGAATGAGGCTAACCAAACAAATCAGATTCCTTTAGAAACAATGAACAAAAAATAATAGGGTTTTGAGACCTGCGAGGAGGATGGTCCAGTCGACGAGGACCGAGGAGCCCAGGAAGCCGACGAGCTGCGCCATGCCGCACGCTGCTGACTGACAATGAATGGGAGCCCCCCTGGCCGCCAGATAAGGAAAGAGATAAAATTAAAAGAGCTAGCTCCCCGTGATATGCTCGCACACTCGCACTCACTTTATTATTATTGTTCCAATATAACCACACACACACACACACACAGTCGCACCACGAACGACAATAATCGACGCGTCACACACGCACCCATAGATAACATGTTTCTTATTATTTAATTTTCATTCTTCTTAAAATTAAAAGTGCGTGTTGTTAAAATAATTGTATACGAATGCAATTTGATCTATATTTATATATTTTTAATATAAAATTCATTTTAATATCATGTTAAACTTTGATGTCAAGGCAGCAACAAGGAGGGCTCTTCAAACGGCGTCCGTTTGCTGATGTTGTTGTTGTCATTCGACGGTGCTGTTGGTGCCGGGCCGCACCATCGGCAGGCTGCCGTCCGAATCGCGGTCCGTCGACCCTTTTTTCAGGCCGCACACCCACCGCGCCTGAAATCAGTCCAACAAGGCGAGCTTTAAAAAGAGGCGGGAAAATTCGGCGCTGTTCGAATGGAGAATTTTGACCCCGAAAATGGATTCCTGGTACCAGAAACAAGTGAAAAACGTGAAAATCAAAATGGCGGGAAAGAAAATGAGGCGTCACGTCGAGTAGAAACATGTGATGGCGTTATTTTTCCCGCCATTTTTAATTCTTGATGGGTTTTTAAGTCAAGCGAAGGTCATTAAACCGTTTATACAAGGAATTGTTGTTTCAGATTGCGCAAAACAGAGCAATAACCAACAGAATTTTGGGAATTTAAAAATGGCGGGAAATAAAAATGAAGAAGAATTGGTGTCCGACGTTTTACTCGCTCTTTTTCCCGCCATTTAACGGATTTCAAACAAATTTTTTCGTAAATTTTTGAATTTAAGGATAGTCATTTCGATTTAACGAGGCATTTCAATAGATTTTCACCTGAAAATAGATAGACTCAGAGGAAAAAACGAAAGTCGAACTGGCGGGAAATTTAAATGTCAACAGTCATGAACTTTCAGAGCACACCAATCGATTCCTGAGGGTTGAATTAGTTAAGGTTTTTTCGACCAAAAAGTGCAGTGCGACTTGCGAATTTTTTTTCCCGCCAAAACAATTTAAATGCGAGAAGTGCGCATGCGTCAGAACTGGCTGGAACTGACAAAGAAGTCATTCGCACAGGCAGTGCTCGAACCAGCTGTGACGCGTGCGCACTTCTCACATTCATTTGTTTTGGCGGGAAAAAAGGTTCGCACGTCGCACTTCACTTTTTTTAACGTTAAAAATCCATTTTAACTAATTCGACCCTCAGGAATCGATTGGTGGGCTCAGAAACTTCGTCAAAGAGAAGTCTTTAAGCATAAGAGTACAATAATTCCTTTTCAGAAATTAGATTTCCGCGTTTAAGCAGACTCGGATGTAGCGAAATTCTCGAACCCGGCAAACAACCAATTTTTTCTGCCTTGGAAATCAAGACTTTGAAATTACTTTAAGAAAAAATGCCAGGAGTATAAATAGTTGATCTGTTTGCTACATTAAACGACTCGTCGCGTTACAAAAAAAAGCAATCTGGTGCTTTTTGCAGCGCGTTGTTGGTGGCACTGTCACTCGATCCACTCGCCTCGAATAAATCACGCTCGCCTCTTGCTTCTTGACGAGACTGACTGAGTGAGCGGCTCATCTGTTTTGTTGCTCTCGAGCCAATATTTTTTTGCTCGCGCGCCCAACAAATATTAGATTCACTCGAAATAGACTTTCGACTTCCTCGTCGCCGACGTTGTTTAACCGAAATAAAATCAATTCTCAATAAGTGAATTACAAATCCGTATTTCCTTTGATAAAAAAATCTCAATTTAGCACTTAGGAAAATAAATGAAATCATCGCGCGGAGCCGATTTTGGCGTCGAGACGCGATGACCGGACGGGAAGCGGCAGTTAATTTTTTGATGGCTCTAGTTCAAGGACAAATAAAGCCGGCCACTCACTTAGCGCGGCCTCAGGCGGAAACTTTAACGAGCCAGACCACTTGTTTTACTCTCGCGCCTTGTCTCGCGCTCGCGGCCAGATAAATAGCGGCTCTTTCAACCGCTCGCTGCCGAACGAAATCGAGTTTGATTCCGACGCCACTCTCGTTTTTATCAAAGCACTCTCTCTCGAGACAGAGACAGAGATCGAATTACTGATTTTCAGCCCCTCTAGCTTCCGACAGACGCTCCTTAAAAGCATTTTGCTGCCTCCGTACGCGTTCAAGTGCATATATTTATCTTTAAATTGTTAATTACGGTCATTAAAGATCGGTTCCCACACCATGACCCCCCTCACACACCGGAGTCGGGGTTGAGATTTGAGATGACAGCAATGGCTGACGGAAACACTCGTCTGAAATTTATTTTGAACCAAAGAATCTCCTTATTCAAACCCCCTGATGCTGTAGAAATTTTAAATAGACTTCCGGTGTAAGGAGGGGGGCCCTGTGTTGTGGAATTCCTCAAATTTCTCGAGCCTACTTACGATGAGGATGGCGACGATGGTGCCCTGGAGAGAACCAACGAGGACGTCGCTCCAGTGGTGTTTGTAGTTGGACACCCTGGTCAGGGCGGTGAACCAGGCCAGGGACAGTGCCAGGAACTGCACGAAGGGCCGCAACAGCGTGAAAATGCGGTGTCGCGTCCATCGAACCTGCACGTAAATCTGCGGCAGAAGGAAAATGGCGTCATCTTGGAATTCAAAATGGCGGAAAATTCACAGCAATCCTTGGAATTAAAAATGGCGGGAAATTCACTTACAACGAGGAAGACCATGGTGTAGGCGGAGAAGGACGAGTGGCCCGAGGGGAAGGAGAGGCGGACCTCCTTGAGTCTGTAGGCGTCGACGAAGGCGTTGGTGCACTCGAAGGCCTCGTGGTAGACGTGCCTGTTCTCGGCCAGGCTGCAGTCGATGTTGGGCTGGCACAGCTGCAGGAAGTGCGGCCGCAGTCGACCGATCGTGTACTTGCCGATGTCGGTCGTCAGCTGCGAGCAGGCGGCGCCGAACAGGAACACGCCCACCACCCTGTAGGTCTCCCACAGCCAGAGGGGAAGTGGCCGCGCCCCCACGGCTCGACAACCCTGACGCTTCCTACGGACCTCCGTGCCGAAGAACTGAAACAACGGTCCGAACGTTGAGGTACCCTGACGTCAGGGGAGGTACCCTGAGATCAGGTGCGTGTTTGGTTTCGATTCCTCGGGATGAGGGAGCGTTTTTAAGTGAGAATAGGGTTCAGGTACGCGTGACCTGAGCTCAGGGTAGTCTGTTAAACTTCAAGAAATAAATCTGTTTTTCCGTATTTGGCAGTTTACACATCCTTAAATCATTCCGAGGTGTAGTTAGTGTCCTTTTAAAGGTACGAAAAGGGAGAGGGGAGGCCAACCAGGTGCCCATTTAAATCCCTATTTTTAAATAAATAAAATAAAAATAATGTAACATACGATGGCGATGGGAATGACGAATCCGGTGACGTAGAGCATCTCGGAGGTGACCGTGGAGTCGTGGAAAGGGTGCTGCAGGGACTCGTCGTTGCAGAAAAATCCTCGCTGGTAAGGCTGGCCCCATAATTTAAACACCAGCAAGGGGATACCGACTGAAAACAGGCCCGAAATAGGGTCAACGCGCGTTCAGGGCGGCGTGGTGAAGGTCGTACCTGCGGCCAGGGCCAGTCCGTCGAGCAGGACGCGCCGCAGCAGGGCCCTCACCTCCTTGTCCATCTTTTCGCACTGCCAATCGACACCCAGCTGCCGCTCTCACTTCTCAGTCCGCACGTCAAGAGTCCAAAGGGAGACGTCACAACAAATAATCATGTGGGCGATACTTTCGATAGCATGGCTGAAAAACCGGTTTTTTAATTGGAAATCTTTTTTATAATGTAAAATTGCTGTGTTTTTGTCTTGCTTGGAAGGAAAATTTATGTATTATTATAGTTTTTTAAAATTAATTTTGAAATTCTTATTATTTCAGAAAGTTTTAATGATAGAATTAATTATATATAACCGGTAACTGTGTTTTTTTAAACCGGTATCACTTAAATTGAGTAACAGCCCGGTTGATAGAGACATCTCCCGGTGTTATTAGAACTATTAGAAGCAAACACCATGGAGAACTTGCACAATTCTTAAGATGATTTTCACTAAAATCGAATTAATTCTCAAAAAATTCCCATATTCACAAGAATTACTTTTAAAACACTAGTTAAGAACTTTTTAAAGCTTAAAATAGTACAAATTTGAAAGAATTTCACGCGTTTTTCAAGTGGAGAACGCACCTCCTTTCCTCACACCCCTGTCGACGGTACTGTTTTGCTCGCGATTTCTTGTTGTTGTTTACTTTGATCAGCTGCAATGTCGGAACAATGCCTTTTAAGCGGAGGTCCGACTGCAGACGGCGGTGTGGACAAGGACAGATTGCGACTCTGGACAACGGGGACAAAGTCGGCGGACGCCAACTGAAAAATATCTGCACGATTTTTTGTTTTTTGAGATGAAAATTAATTAAGATTTATTTTTTCTGATTAAAGAATGGAGGATCTGTGAATTTATTTTTTATTTTTAGAGTTTTCAAGGTTGTGGGAATTTTTGAATATTTTGAAAACGCTAAAAAAACTCGTGTTGTTATGGTACAAGCGAAACAACAAACGCCACACCCAGATTGACCCAGTTATCGCACTCTCCTGCCGCGCGGGTTGCAGAAATTCGAAACTTGCAGGCGCACTCTGGAAATACGTTGCAACCTTTGCGTAGCCAGGCATTAATTCGGCCCGCAGGATAGTTGCCCTCCCTCCCGGTGGAGCCGTGCCCTTTCAGGATTATTTCTGACACCACCAACTTTAATTAGTTCTCAAATTTGGAAATGGAAGATTTTAAATGTACGTTAAGAGAATTATTTCTCAAAATGAACATTTAATTAAAATATATTTGAAATAGTTAAAACGGCGAGAAATATGGTCAGGAAACTAAGGCTTTTATCTCTGTTCAATCGGATCAGATAAAAACAGTTCGAGTTTTAATCGAATGTTACAGGAAATTTAATCGTTGTTAAAAAATTATCAAAGTTTCGATTATATATTTCCTTGAAGTTTGCGAGTTGATTTGGCGGACGGCAAACGCACACAAACCGCTGTGAGAGGACGGGAGAAAGACGAGCGATGAGGCTGGTCTGCGGCTGCGGCATCCTTTGCCTGCTTATTGTGCTGCCTGTGGCACACTCGTCAGTAGGCCTGACTCATCCAGGTGCACGTCCAGTATACGATTCAGTCGGAGAAACAGATCAATCCACTCCCACAGGTACATTTTTTATTTCATTTAGGTATTTCGAACGAAAACAAGAAAATTCGGTGCTTGCTGCGCTTCTTTGACTATTTCATTGAGGAAAATCGGAAAAACGTGTTTTTTTTTTGTTAATGTAAATCTAAATTTTACATTATGTATCGAAGTGGCGCAGACCTATAAACGATTGAAAATAATTATTATTTATGTTTTGGGGTTGGGGATGAGACCCACCCTCTGCTCCCCAAGGACCCAATTTTCTAGTTAAATTATTAACATTGGTCAGAAGTCAGAACTGAGCATTATTTGTGTCGTTTTCATTTTCCGTCAGTTAATTTTACTTTTATTTACGTTCCAGGAGGTTGCGAATGGGTGCAGATGAGCGAATTAGATAGCCTGGCCATTCCGGTGTGCTTCAAAATTTCCGACAGCAGCATTGTGCAGCCAGTGGAAATTAAAGGCTATGATGCTAAAACCGGGGATGCTATAGACATGAAGGATAATAACGTGAAGGCTAAATATAAGAAGGCTAAAATCGTAAGGCGCTATAAGTTTCTCGTGCCTGTAAACACGGAACTGGTTTGCGCTTGTCCCGGAAGTTCGTACGAGCAAATCCAGAAAGTGGAGGAAGGAATTACCAAATATATAAAACCAAGCAACCCGTTTAAGGCAAAATGCAATAATGACCAAATTATGGAAGCTCACGGTCAGGTAAGAGCTCTGCT
Source organism: Cloeon dipterum (assembly GCF_949628265.1). Taxonomy (NCBI): domain Eukaryota; kingdom Metazoa; phylum Arthropoda; class Insecta; order Ephemeroptera; family Baetidae; genus Cloeon; species Cloeon dipterum. The sequence goes on along the minus strand of NC_088789.1, from coordinate 35,562,933 downwards.
GGGTGTTAACGATTTCAGGTCGCGATCAAAAATGAATAATATTAAGTGGGATATAGCGCAATGCGTTGCAACTTGAGCCGATTTCACTCAAGTACGGAGCGGAACTTAAAATACCTACTGAAAACCACATTTTTATTTTCCAAACGATGCCTGAATGAAAGGGTCAACATTATTTCTCCTGGCGAAAAATGTTTTGAAACGAGCGAGCAAAACACACACGTTTTGCTCTGGCGTTCGTGCAGAGCATGAACCTTTTGGCCGCTACTGATTAGACATGGCCAAATAAAAATCGATTTTTAATATCGATATTTTTTCTGACGATATTTATTGATGTTTTTTGTGGCTTAACATAGGTTATATAGGACGATATTTTAACATCGATATTTTTTCAGACGACATATATCGATTTATATCGATAGTCAAAAACATTTGGTGATGTCTACATACTGATTGTGAGAAAGCGTCACCTCTCTCTCTCTCTCTCTCGGCTGCCAATGTCAAGCACGGAGCAAGATTGGAAAATTAATTTACCCCAACTATTTCGACCTTTAGAAATCGATTGGAATTTAAAAAAATTTGGTTTTATTGGGTTAAATCTGGTATTTTTTTTTTCAATTTAGAGCGTTTTTCTATAATATGTATGTAGTAAGGGGTTAATGAAATGGAGAAAATAAGCATGTAACAAGATATTTCTTTTCGTTCAATAGAAAAATGTTGATCTTGGGGCGTACGAATGCATGAGTGATATCGATATGGACATCCGAGATATAAAAGATCCTCGAGAAGAATGGATGTGTCCGGAACCCTACGCTTGGCAAGGCATAGGATTCGATGTGAAATTAGAAGGCACCGTTCAAAGATACAATTTACTGGAAATCTGCTACGACAAGATAAAGAAGCACACCATCTACGTGGAGCACGAGTGGATCAACGGCGCATCGTCCGGATTACCACCGTCTTTCACTTGGCGGGGCGAAAAAAACGGAGAATACGACCAAGACTGGCACAAGGGACACCTGGCGCCCGCCGGCGACTTTAACATCTACGAATTAAAAAAATTTACTTACTTTTACGCAAACGCGGCGCCGCAGTATAAAACATTAAACTCGGGTAAATGGTCGCACCAAGTGGAGATAAACGTCCGCAAAGAATTCAGTGAAGCAACAATATTTACGGGCACAAGCTACTTCAAATTCAAAACAGGAGCCAAGAAAACGAGGAATAAACTGGTTGTTTTTTTTATATATAAAATAACCAAACGGCCCATTCTAATCTCTAAAATTCCTAGACTGTCCGGAAAATGGCTAAATCAAATTTAGCAACTACTGATGTAATTGAGGGGAAACCGGATGTCTTTTGGAAAATCGCCATTGGAGAAGATGTAAGTCTCTTCTCTGCATACTCACCTGCTATCAGTTTAATATGACTTTACGATAAAATGTATCTCATTGTTAAATTCCATCTCAAATTTAGAAGGAGCAGAAAGCAAAGGTGAAGGGCTACCTCTACTCGAACAAAATCGACTTTTACTTGGATAGGTTACATCGAATTTGGCGCAAGTCTAAAAAAAGCGTCTCAAAAGGATATCGTTTGGAAGGCAGAGATGTTAAACTGATTGCCGACCTGCTGAAAATAGCGGACGGTAATAATAATTATTCTCGACATGTTGATCATCCTTCGCAGAGAATATGGAAATACATTGAAAGTGTTTTAAATGATTAAAACCGGATTTTCTGCTTGCATAGAATACATTTGAAATGTAGTTGGCCAAAATTGAATAATCGAATTACTAATTTTTAAATAATATATGTATGAGAATTCCAATTCATAATAATCAAAAAATTATGCCGTCGTCAAGTAACATCGAGTGAAAAATAAATTCCCATTTTATTGGAAAAAATTTGTAAATGCACCATGACGAAAAATTCAGCCGTCGAACCCTGATAATTATTCCGTGTTATTCCTAGTGGGAACCAAAATAAGCTTATCACCAATTTATCATGCTAATGTGTGTGTTTTAATAAAAAAAGGCGTGTCATTTGTTTGTTTTAAGTAATGCTTTGTTTTGTTGAGTGTTTCACATAAATTTTTCTCCTTAAAATGTGCTTTCCAAAATATTCATAATTTGAAGTCTCCAGTACATGTAAAATTTTAACCATATTTTGTAATCTGCAACAAGAAAATAAATAAATGCTTTCCCACTTTTAACCGCCTCTGTTACTGGACCCTCCTGATAAAACTTTGAGAATACACGCAACCGGTTCGACTTGTTTGCAGCGCAGGTTGCATACATTTTATTTTTCCCAGCGCGTTGTAGGTGTCTCGTCGAGGAGCAGGTCGTGCTGAATAAAAAACTAAACAACCAGAAATCCAATCGTTCCTTGGACCAATCTTAGAGACGCAAGTGAAGCAAAACAGTGCGTTCGCCGGGACAGGAATGGCTCCCGCGGTTCCAGAAGCCGTAAAAAAAATTAAAAACGCCACCGCAAGGTAATTTACCGCTGATTTTGCGGTTAAAAGAATTTAAGAAAAAAACAAATTAAATCCCTATCTTATTATGGATTTATTTTACTTGAAAGAATCTAACAAAAAATAAAATATACAGATACCGTTGCGGAAGATCATTCAATTCACGAGCAAAGGTTCTCTTCGAAGTAGTGCTGCCAGATCCAGGACGCGATCGCCCACGACAACAGGTACGAGTTATACCTGACGCCGAACCCCACCAGGTGACCATACCGCAGCTGCCGAGCCTAACAAAATGAAGAAATATTAATTTTCAAGGATGCTGGATTACATTTTTTGGAAATAGATTCGATATTTCGTAAAACTACACAATTATATAAGCGACGGCGTCGGCCAACCCGCAAAAAAGTCCTCAGGTCACACGACCTGACGAAGTTTGGTGACAGGCGAGGATTAAAATTCGTCAATTGTGCTCGAAATTACTAAAAGAGCTTTAAAAACCGGCTTCGGAGAGGATCTCAGGTCGGGGTACCCTGAAAAAGGTCGTTAGGGTACCGCAGGTCAAAGCCCCGTCCAAGATCTGTCCGATGAGGGGTCATGGTTGACGATCGGACCAACGGCCGAATTTAAATAAAAATAAAACCAAAATTTGGACTAAAAATCAACCGAAATAAATTCGTTAAAATTCGAAAAATGGTCCGATTTTGGAAAACCGCACATGGGCAGACGCGCCTCACCGAGGGGCGTCGATTGGTGATAGAATCAGCGTCGTCAAGCCCACAGGGCCCCGAAAACAAAAATTTGAAATGTCCTAAATCGCGTTTTTTCGACCTTAAAAATGAATAACTCGGCTGCTATGGGTCGTAGAGGAAAAAACCAAAGTTGATCAGACTCGCCGTGAAATTCTGCGTCTTTTAGGGCCGACGGCCGCCGACACGCGCACCCACTGTCCCAACGCCCCCAAAAATCTGCACTTTTTTCAAGTTTTTTTTTAATTAACCTTTTTCCGAACTGGGGTTTCAACTTAAAAATACGTCCTCCCTTTAATTTATAAAGGAATTATGAAAGAAAAAGGGCCAGAAATCAATTTCCGAACAATTTACACATTCAGGATCTTTACCGAGGTCAGGTTGAAGACCTCTTAGCTTCAATGAGAGAAGGTAAGTGAATTCGGATGAGTATACCTGTAGGTGGTCTCTTCGGTGTGTTTGGACTTGGCCCTTTGGCGAAGGGTTCGACTTGCGGCCGCTCGTCACCGACGTCTCGGACGAACAGTCGGAGTCACGGTGCTGCTGCCCAAGGTTGTCCTTTTCTCCGCACCTTGCCCTTACTCCTGCTTCTGCCAATCAGGGTCAACTCTCGGCAGGTCAGCGATCTTCTCACGTGTCTGCAAAAAAATATTTTTAAACGATCGAAATTTAAGATTTTTAATGTTTGTTTCAAAATGCTTTATTTAGACAAACCTTGTAAATCAGGTTTCCGATTTTTTAGAAAGATAAAAACACCCTGGGATTTGAATTTAATAAAGTTACAGCCCTGTCAGGTTGTAACAAAAATTATTTTTAAACTTGAAAATTGCCAAAAACAAGTTTTATCAACCAAAGCAGCGTTTTTCACCCCTGTGCAAGCTGTACCCTGAGTGAAATAAAGGTTTGATTCTTCGGAGGTTGGTTTAAATCAGATAAAAGCATTTTAAATTAATCCGATCAACCTTTTATGTTAAAATAAAATTTAAAAACCTTTCCGACGTCGACGACCTGATGCTGGGGCTGGCGGCATTGTCGGCGCCACCTGCACCATCTCCTCGCCAGCAGAATTATTCACTCAGCACAAATTCTTTCCACGCTCCTCTAGTCGAACCTGAATTTTAATTTAAAAAAATTTAGGTGAGAATAATTCAGAATCAGGGTAAAAACGCACCTTTTAGATTAAAAAAGAGACCTGGCGTCCCCAGGGAGGGTCGCTGATCAACGATCATCGGCAGAAATTGCTCGCGGTCCTCACGGCACCACCTGAAAAGGTCAAAAGGTAATTATTTCAAATTTCAAGGAAAAATTAAATTCCCTGAGAGTTTGGAACCTGATTCAGTATGCCTCTGTTTAATTAATTTCCCTTTCATAACGCATTGCAGCTAATGAAAACGTCAGACAGCCCTGAATCAGTTCCAAAGGTGCACCCTCGAGGGTCGAAGGAGCGAATTTTTGTAATTTTCGGTACCTTGGCTATGTTTTGCCGCTCTTTTTCCGCAGCTTGCCGGGCATGGCCTCGTCCGGCGGCGCCGACAGCGGCGCCGACAGCGGCGCCGACAGCGGCGCCGACGCCTGCAACAGCCGCCGCATCCCCGATAAACGCGATAAAAGGTCCAAATCTGCGAACTTCGCGAGACGTAAACACACAAACAAGGCTAAATCAGCTGCTCTGCTGACCGCCAACAAGCGAGCAAAGCAAAGCAAAAGAACTCGGGAAAAAGGAGCTGCACTGACTTTCGCCGCCATATTTCTCTTTCATTTTCACTCAACTTTGTGTAAGCAAAATGGCGGCTCCTCTCGTCCCCAGCTTGTTGACGCGGTTATTTTCATTAGGTGTCAGTTAGTTAGCATTAAAATACCGGTTCAAAAAGTTGTACACGACAAAATTTCCTGTTTTAAAAGCAATTTTAACCTAAAGACACTTAAATTTATAAAATTAATATTGATTCTTTGCATTTAATGCATAATTACGGTGAAAATAGGAATATTTCATGAATTTTCCATCATCTTGATTACCGGTATTCAAAGCAAAGCCTCTGCTGCGGTGAAACAGGTGCTGCCCTCGCGTAGCAACTAACTGCCAAAGTTTTCTGCAGCTTGGCAAGAACTCTAGGCCGCCTCTCAATTCGAACACTTTAGGCGCCAAAACCACGTTTTCTCTATGTTGACTGTTGCGTGTCGATCGCGTCATTTTCAAAGAAGAAAATGATAAGTTCTTGTAATTCCCGTTTTGACGATTCATTCCCGTCGAACAAACCTAAAAATTGATTTTTTTTGCGGCGGTTTTTTCGATTTTCTGTGAAATGTCGCAGTCGCACCCCTAACAATTGTTTTTCTAAATTCGACTGTTTGTCATATGGTTGCCCACGACCCCTCGTTCCACAGGTCTTTTGTTCAACTCTTACCTGGCTTGTCTAAATGACCTTTTTCAGGGTTCCCCGACCTTCAATGCTTTTCACGGCTGCGTTTTTGAGCACATTTGACGGTTCTCGACGACGATTTCAGCCTTGACCTTCCTCAGGTCGCGCATCCTGAGGACTTTTGCTTATTTTTGGGTCAACCCACCCTGAAATCGGTCCCAGAGCCGCAATTTACGATTTTATCCGGCAAAAACAATGCCATTATCAAATCAATTCAATGAAGAATCGTTTTTTATTTTGATAATCAAAGTTTTTGATTTAATTGGAGCATTTTAACCTACGCAAAACTACATTTAATTCGCCAAAAAATATTTTTAAGCAAAAAAGTTATCTCAGACAGTGATTTGTAAATTTTAATGAGAGACACGAGTCTTGCAAGGTTGAGGATTGATTTCTTTATTTCATGAAATTGCACAGAGTTTCATGAGAAATTATTTAATGTCAACCTCGGGAACATTAGAAATGATTGATTGGGAGTGGTGGGCGTAGTTATGAAACGTCCAACTACCACTCATATCGCCGGTCTTGGAATCACATGCAGGTCCATACATGCGTCCTTGAACCTGGTTTCCGAAAGCAATTAACGGCGTATTGGTATAGGAAGGCGTGTCATCCGTATAGAACTGCAAATAATGGAAAAATAATTCATTCAGTCTTCCGTAGAGGTATATATGTAGGAGAACTCACTGAACAGTAACCGGGAGTCGAATCCTGGTACGTGCAAAGATAATTTCCTCCATCGGCTTTAGCGCAGTTTGCAGTGCTCATCGCGGAGGCAGGCAATTTCCTCAAGACGTGCTTAAAAAAACGAGTTAACAGGAGGTTTCAATGCAAAAGGTGTGAAACTAACAGATGACGCATTGAAGAAGAGAAGAAACCCGGTTGAATTGACATCAGCAGAGAGGTCGTTGAAGCTGGAGGCCGTCATCGGCATGGTCGCCCCTTCAAATTTCTCACACACCTTCAGATAAGCAAATTTATAGCTCAAAAAGGCTTCAGCCCGTGCTATGGGCCGAACCTTTCCAGATTGATCCGTGACGTCCAAGTTTGAGAGTCTGGAAAAAGTCCTCAATTACGTCGAGCGATTGATTTTAAAAATATATATACTCTAAAGTTTTTGTGTTTCCTGAGGCCAGTATGTATCTCTTGCTAACAACTACTGCTGCTTCAGTTTTAGGGAAACCCATACCTTTAAGATTAATCTTCACCTGAAATTAAAGCTTGGGTATTCAAGTGTGACGGAGAATTGAGTCGAGGACACTCACGACGTAGGGGAATTCGTTGGGTCCGGCATCAGTAATCACCGACTGACTCCAAACAACTGAAACAATTTTAAATAAATCAATCGCCTTACTTTTTACTCGAATTTGAAGAGAATGGCACATCAGGGTGATGGAAATGTAATAAAATACGCGGGAAGGAAATTATTAGGTCGGCACGCCTCTTTTTCGACGCTTCTGATTGGCTGCTCGACTGTCTCATTTCGATACCATTTTGAATTCTGACCGGTGGAAATAAAAAATATCGCAACCCGGACCCCGGTGGGAGTTACGACTGCGCAGAAGGTTTTAATTTGGTTCACGCATGCGCAGTGATGGGCTTCAGGCTCCCTGTGAGATTTAAAAGCGATCTGAACATACTGCGCATGCTTAAGAAGCGCACAAGTTTACTGCGCAGCGTCAACACAGATCAAAACCCGGCCCCCGGTGGCCCTAGTGATGTTCTCGCAACTAACAAACATCTCAGACGAAACGGCAAGAAAATTTGTGGTTCGTTCTCAATGCTAGAGAATAAAATGGGGGGAAAGCCGAGTGCGAGAAAGTCGCTTACCTGAGAGGAGCAGTGGCCAAAGTAGAAGAACCGTAGTCGACCCCATTGTGTCACTGACAGTGCCAATCGACGCTTTTCCGCCCTTTTTATACCCACAGAGGAAGGCAAGTAAATCGTGGACGAATCACGTTCGTCCGCGTTCGAACACTTTTCTCTTTCGTCTTTTGATAAAAAATAATACGGAGGTCATTTCACGAGAAATAATTACGTTTTATCACGACCTGTTTCCGTCGAAAAAGTTCAACTCGCAATTAAAATGCGAGGGTTTTAATCACTTTTCAGACAGGAAAATAGTAATTAAAAAGGCAACTGCTTGAGTGCCGAGGTAAAACTGCGTCGTGAAAACTAGAACGTGTTCGAGTGTCCATCGATAAGAAGGCACAAGTCAGTGCTGCTTAAATTTGTAGAAGAAAAATTGCACAGATTTTCAAAACTCACCTTCTTTGAAATCTCTGACAAAAGCTTTCATTCTGCTAGTCTTGCTTTGTTCTTGTTCTGAGGGTTCTTATCTAAATTTTAGTTTCATCAAAGTTTATCGAGATTTTGAACGGTTCTCTCGGCTCTCGTTTTTCTGTTTTTATCAAATAAATATTTCACCAGGCAATTATTTCGACTGTCCTCATTTTTCGTGGAGTGGACGCGGCGCATTCACGATAAAAAAAACCTTTTTATCACTTCCACGAAGAGAGCAGTTTTATGGAAATTTCCGAGAAGCAAATGACCTCGTGCGAGATAACAGCGACGTGGTGTGGTTTCTTTTGAACAGGTGGAAAATTGTACAACATGCTCGACAAAAACACATTTTCTTCCTTACAAAACTAATACGCGACCGCCGGACACTTTCCCAACCCTTGCCCCGAGTGCGCTTTGGGCAGGAAAAAGTTTTGGGCCCGCCGAGAAAATCACTTCCCTAAGATCCTGGGTAAACAAATGGCCGAAACAGCATGGCCGATCGACGCCGGGCGGCGCCGAATGAAGCGTCCGAGGGTCGAAACCACCCTCGAGCCCGTAGGAGAATTAGTAAAAAAAAATAGAAGAAAATGACGATTTTGCGGCGATTTTGGGGGGTCCGGGGGTTGCAAGGGTTCGCAACGTGTGCAGAATTTAACCACAAATCTTGCAAACATTTGTTTTTGATCGTGCGACCGACAGGAGCCGAGCTATCAATTTTTGAAGTTGGAAAACCGCGATTTGGACAGTACAAAAGATACTAATCCCTATTTTTTTTGCCGCGAATGGACCCGGATCGCAATCTTTGCTGTTTCAAAGCACCAGCAGGAACGACACCGATATGGAAACAGATTTTGAGCTTTCTAGCAGCCGTAGAAAAATTAAAATTCGGTTTTAACCGTTTTTCAGCCAAGTGCACAAGTGTTTTTTTTTATCAAATGAGGATTTTTTCACGTGCTGCTGACGTCATTTCACCAGGCAATTATTTCCACCGTCGAGCAGGAGGACGAGGTGCCTTCACGATAAAAACATTTTCATCGCTTCCGCCAATAGTGTAATTTAAATTCGAAAAGCAATGACCTAGTGTCAGATAGCAGCAAAATTTGTTCTTCGGCACGTGCGGTTTCTTTTGAACAGGCGGAAAATTTATTCCAAACATAAGGCATTACTGCAGTGATACTTCGTTTGCACCGCGGACTGGATTTTCAGGAGAAAATTGATTTTTTTCTTCCCTTTGCATCCTAAAAAATGCCTTGCGGCACCAACGAAATTTATGACAGTTGAAAAAATTGATCCGTATAGGAATAACTAGAAAAATATCCTCCTGCCACGTTTGAACAGGATTTTTTGCTGCACTCGCTATTTCACGGTCGCTGCACGCGTGGCGCATTTATCAAAAAATATAGGGACAAGGATAGTGGGAATCGAAATTACGTCGTTTTATAGGAGTTATCTTCAGGCATAGATTGAGGTCTTCATTTTAACCTGTGAGAATATGCAACTCGCAAAGCAAAAAACCAACGCCGGTTGCATACTTCTTATTGCTGCAGGCGCGTGTTTTCAGAGGAATAATTATACATTACGCATTTTGCTACAATAAAAGGTTTCAATGTGAGAATCGTCGCCGAGTATCGCCAAATATGCTCGAATTTAATGAAAAAGCGTCAAAAACCGGCTTCGGAGAGGATCTCAGGTCGGGGTACCCTGAAAAAGGTCGTTATGATAAGCCAGGTGGAAGCCCCGTCCGATACCTGTCTGATGAGGGGTCGTGGTTGACGATCGATCGAGCGGCCGAAATAAAATAAAAATTTCGACATTTTCGAAAAATCAGCCGAAAAAAATTCGAAAAATAGTCCGATTTTGGAAAACCTAACACGGAAGAATGTGCCCCATCTAGGGGCATCGTCTGGTGCTGAAATCAGCGCCGTCCTGACCTCAGGGCTCCAAAAACTAAAGTTTTAAACGTGTCACATTTCGCGTTTTTTCGACTTAAAAAATTAAATAACTTGGTTTCAATGGGTCGCAAAGTAAAATAAATAGAGTCGCCGGGAAATTGTGCGTCTGTTTTTCATAAATTTGCTGCTCCATGCTGGTGGTGCGCACCTGGCCCTGGCGCGAAAGGTTCGACTTGCGGCCGCTCGACACCGACGCCCGTGGAGTCGCGGTGCTGCTGCTCCACCTGCGAGTTGCCTCTCAGGTCGTCCTTTTCTGCGCACCTTGCTACAAAATACCGGTTTAAAAAGTTGCTGAATAGAATATTTTCTGTTTTATTAGCAATTGAAACCAAGAATCACTAAAATTTATAAAAATTATAATTGTTTTATTGCTTTTAATGCTTAATCAGGGGGAAAATAGGTTTATTTCGCGAGTTTTGGATCATTTTGATTACCGGTATTGAAAGCAAAGCTTCTGCTGCGGTGAAACAGGTGCTGGCCTCGCGTAGCAACTGCCACAGTTTTCTGTTGCTTGGAAAGAACTCCAGGACGCCTCAAAATTCGATCATTTTAGGCGCCAAAACCACGTTTTCTCTGTGGGAAGGAAACGGGAAGGAATTGGCCAGGAGGTCGGCGCGCGGCGCCCGAATGTGTGCTCTTTTACGCTGCGTGTGTGTGTGTGTGTGTGCGCGCCGAGAGCGCGAAAACCGACCATTTAAAATAAATCGCCGTAATTCGGCTATGGGCAGCAAAATTCTCAAACTCAGTTTCGGATCATTGTTCGACAATTAGAAGATGATAGGCTAGTAATAGTGGCCGGATTAAAATTAAAACTAAAAAAATACTGAATTAATTTTTCCCATCCAATTCTTATGGGAGTTTCGGTTTTTTGCAGTTTTTCTCGCTTCCAACCTCAATATCAGCGGCGATAATAACGTGAAAAATCCGCAATTGTAGCTTTTTGGATGCCATTTCATATGAGAGAATATGGTAGATCAGTGTTCCCATCGGGGTCTCGCGCGGACCTGCGTAAAAAATTTAAAAATGCCCGAACCACGTTTTTCGGCCTTTAAAAATTAATAACACGGCTCCTATTGGTCATAGAGTCAAAACCGAATGTTCGTTGCACTCGCCATTAAATTTCGCGTCTTTTAGGCACCATCGCCGCAGCTTCCAGTGCCCTGAAAATTCGCGCAAAGAGGCATATTTTCTGTTTGATTTTTTTTTAAATTGATACCTACAGTCCGGAGGTTAATTTTGACTGCTGGACACTTGATTTGGCACCAAGATTGACCGGGTTTCGAGCCAAAAATCACGTTTTTATAAAGAGGAGAATTAGGAGCAATGCCCAAAGCCCCTTGCAGAGGCCCCAAAGGGTCCAAGGGGTTGCGATATGCCATAATGGCGATTGAGAACGAATTAATTGTTTGAAACCATTTTTGGCCATTTGCTGCAGCTGCCGTCTTTTCGATAGACAAATTTTGCTGCCGCCGCGAGTGAGTGTGTGAGTTTAAACGCGACACGCACGCCTTATCAAATTTACCGCGAGTTGCATCGCACACACATGACACTTTTTTCTTGGCGGATTTTTCTTACAGTTTGCAGAATTAACAACGTGTAAAACCAACCGACGGGAAATCCATTGACGATTTCAAGTGTTCGACAGACACAAACGAAAACAGGAATTTTATTTTAGGTTTAACGTTTCTAATCCAACGATCCGCATAACAAAACTGTTTTTTGGAGTGAATCTTTACGAGAAAGAAAAGTGATTGCGTTCGTAATTATAGAGCAGCTTGAGTTTAAGAATAAATAGGGGTTTCATATTGGGGTGAAAGGTGAAAGCATCTGCTTTTTGGAAATTATTGAAGCACACAACACCAATGGACCAATGGACATTTTCATTTTCCCAGCTCAAAATGTATCACTAAATTGTTTAATTGAATTTCTCGCTTCGCAATGCGATTTAATTATTTATTAAAATAATGCTGTCAGGTGGACTATAATAATAATATGCTCAAAGCAGTGCTTTTAAAATTTTCTCGGAGGTGCGGTGTGCGAGGAAAAACACGCATGGCCGCCGCGCGACCTGATTGGCTGACCTTGTCACGTGGTCCGCACTGGCTCTTGCAGCAGAATAGAAAACGGATTTTCGCGGTCTTTTTATTTTTCGGATTTTCCCTCGCGTAATTCACTGACTTAAATATTTATTAAGGACTAAGAGCTTTTTGGCACTCTTTTACATTTTTTTAATTAGTATTTTGTGTAATCTTTCCCCGCATTTCATACCTTTTTATTAATTTTTTGAGGACCGTACACTGGAAATAATTAATTTCCTTATTTAAAACCCTCGTGGAATGCAGTGCGGCTTTCGACCAATCGTTATTTCCTTATTCAATTAATTAACAATCTTTTTAGATATAAAAAAACCCAAGCGGCTGGACAAAGGTTTCACGGAACCGGCGTTAGTGGTCAGCCTCAGTGGACACTCCAGAATCCGCGGATAAATCGGTTTTCACTATTTGTTTAAATATTAATTATTTAAAGTGAAGCGTAGAACATGTGTCTGACAGGGTCAAGTGCACGGCACGAAAGCGACGCCTTATCGCACCAAACAGCTCGCGGCCGCTGTGCGGTGGCAAAAAATGGAAATGTGTCTCCTTGCGCGAATTAACAGGTCAATGCAAGCCGCGGGGGTGCTCCTTAAGAGACTTAAAATTAATGGCCTGTGCAACGAACAATGGGTTTTGAATCTACGACCAATACGAGCCGAGTTATTAATTTTTAAAGGCCGAAAAACGTGGTTCGGACATTATTAATATTTTTCGCGAGGCCCCGATGGGAACACCGAGCCACCACTTACTCTCAAATCAAATGGCATCCAAAAAGATACAATCACGGATTTTTCACGTTATCATCGCCGCTGATATTCAGGTTGGAAGCGTGAAAAACTTCAAAAAACCGAAAATCCCATAAGAATTACACGGGAAAAATTAATTCAGTAATTTTTTTAGTTTTAATTTTGTTTCGGCCACGATTACTAGCCTATCCTCTTCTAATTGACAAACAATGATCCGAAGCCGAGTTTGAGAATTTTCCGGCCCATAGCCGAATTACGCCGATTTATTTTCAATGGTCGGTTTTCGCGCTCTCGGCGCGCGCACACACACACACATGCAGCGTAAAAGAGCACACATTCGGGCGCCGCCGACCTTCCGGCCAATTCCTTCCCGTTTTAGCGATTGATTCACACCGGGGGAGATTAAACAAAATTATCTTTGAGACTTTGCTAAAATTAATTTTATGCGTTTTTTCGGTTTTGCACTCGCAAAAATGGTTTTATTTTTGTCAAAATTCGGCCGCTTGGCCGATCGACGACCACGACCCCTCATCAGACAGGTTTTTGATGGGGCTTCGACTCGGCATACCCTGACGACCTTGTTTACTCGTTTTTTTAAGCACGTCTTGAGAAAATTGGCTGCCTCCGCGAAGAAAACTGCATCCTTCGGAGGTGATAAAATTTGCATGTACGTCGACTCGACACCTGGTTACTGCTCGGTGAGTTCTTAGTGCGTGAATATATTTCTCTACGCGATACTGATTATCTGATGCAGTTCTTGAGTGATGATGATGAAGCATACACCTATTACAATTCGCCGTTCATAGCATTCGGAAATCAAGTTCAAGGAAGACTGAGTACTTATGCATGTGATTTCTCGACTGGCGCAATGAATGGAGAGTGGACATTTTATAACATCGGCTACTACAACCAATATATCATTAATGCAATTCCCGAGGTCGACATCAAATAATTTCTGTTGCAATTTCATGTAATAAAGAAATCAACCCTCAACCTTGCGAGACTCGTCTTTCTTTTAAGTTGAAACATTTAATTACAAATTCCTCTTCTCCCTATATGTCGTTTTATTTTCATTGAGATTAAAATTTTTCTTATCAGCGGACAATATCTGCAGACAGACACACCCCCGAGATAAAAAAATTGTTTTAGACGCTGCACGCAGAGACAGCTAGATGATTCTTCCACAGCTGCTTCACCCTGGTGGACCTGAGGAAGCTGCTGGTCGTCGAGCAGACCCTGCCTGACATGACCATCTCTTTTCTATGCGTATTATTTCGATGGCACGAATAAATTCAACAAAAGGTTCATGTGACAATTGTTTACACGCACAGAAAAATGCAAAGCAAGGATTTATTCTAAAAATAAATAAAATATCGGTGCGTGGACTGCATGCTTTTTGCTCTGCAACACTTTTTCAGTGCCACCACTGCAGTGGCCGCGATGAGTGTTTTTTTTTTAAAAATATGTGTCAGAGGGTCTCAAGATTTGTTTATTTAAAAACTATTAACTCGGCTCCCTATTATTATTCGTAGAGTCGAAAAACTAATGTTCGCTGCACTTGCCATAAAATTTCCTCATTTTCTGTAGGCTCGGCTTTTTTTACGGCTTCTGGAACCGCGGGAGCCATTCCTGCCCCGGCGAACGCACTGTTTTGCTTCACTTGCGTCTCTATGATTGGTCCAAGGAACGATTGGATTTCTGGTTGTTTAGTTTTTTATTCAGCACGACCTGCTCCTCGACGAGACACCTTCTACAACGCGCTGGGAAAAAGAAATTGTATGCAACCTGCGCTGCAAACAAGTCGAACCGGTTGCGTGTATTCGCAGTTTTATAAGGAGGGTCCAGTAACAAAGGCGGTTAAAAGTGGGAAAGTATTTATTTTCTCTTTGCAGATTACAAAATATGGTTTGAAATTTGCATGTACTGGAGACATTAAATTATGAATATTTTGGAAAGCACATTTCAAGGAGAAAAATTTATGTGAAACACTCAACAAAACAATGCAATACTTGAAATAAACAAACGACACGCCTTATTTTATAAAAACACACACAACATTCGAAATTGGTGATAAGCTTATTTTGGTTCCCACAAACTAAGAGGACAGCATTTATTTGGCACACATGGAATAATTATCAGGGTGCAACACGGCTTTCGAACAAATTTTTCCACTAAAATAAAAATTTATTATGTAATAATTTGTTATTTGATTATTCAATTTTGGACCACAAAATTTCAGATATTCCATTCCATGCAAGCAGAAAAATCTGTTTTTAACCAGTTAAAACCGTTTAATGATTCCTTCGGTCTTCCCATAGTATTCCCTGTGAAGGATGACGACTTGATCCTGTCGGCATACCCTTCAAAATTTCATTCATTGCATCTGTAAAATCAGGATGTCCCCAAATAACATCCGCTTCTTTCAACAGTTGGGTAATCTGTTGAACATCAGCGCCGTGAAAACAATATCCCGCTGAGACGCTCTCTTTATAACTGCACAAAAATCGATAGCAAAACCTCTTCTTCAAGTAAAAGTCGCTCCTTGGCTCGATTTTGTTGGAGTAGAGGTAGCCCTTGACCTTGCGGTTCTGGTCCTTCTAAATTTGAGATGTTTTATAGCAACAATTTAAGTCCAATTAAATAGATAGCAGGGGACGTGAGGTATATACAGAGAAGAGACTTACAGCATCTGTTCCAATGACGATTTTCCAAAAGACATCCGGTCTGCACTTGTTCTCTTCAGTAGGTTCTGTTTTTGGCAAATTTAAATCTTCCATTTCCTGCTCAATCTAGGCATTTTAGATATTTGAATCGGTCGTTTGGTTACGCAAAAAGCAACTTACTTCCAGTACCTCTTTCTCATCGAATATTAAGTTGGAAGTGCCGGTGAATATTGTCGCTTCACTGAATTCATCGCGGATTTTGCTCTCCAGTTGACCCCATTGGCCCGTGTTGAAGGGCCCATACTGCAGCGCCGCGTTTTCGTAAAAGTAGGTCAAAAATTTCAGTTCGTAGATGGGGAAGTCGGCGTCGGGCGCCAGGTGTCCCCTCTGCCACTCTGGGCTGCATTTTTTCTCCTCGTTCTTCTTGGCCCCTTGCCAATGTTTAGACGAAGGTCGCAGTCCGGACGATGCGCCGGTGATCCACTTGTGCTTCACGTAGATGGTCCGCTTCTTTTGCTCGTCGTAGCAGATTTCCAGTAAATTGTATCTCCCGATGCCTCCTAAATTCACGTCGAATCCTATGCCTTGCCAAACGTACGGTTTCGGACAGAACGAGTCTGCTCTAGGATCTTCTATTTTTTGGGGCCCGAACTCGATGTTTCTCCCGCATTTGTACGCCCCAATATTATTGTTTTCCTGTTGAACGAAAAATAATTTCTCTTAACATGATTATTGTATTTCGATTTCATCATATTTGTTCAATTAGCAACGCTCTAAATTAAAAAAGTCACATTTTTATATTCCGATCGATTCCTGATTCCTGAGGGTCGAAAGAGGTGAGGTAGAAACAATTTGAACAACCCTCAGCAATCGATTGGAATATTAAAAACGTGGATTCAGTGGGTATTTATATAAGAACTTGAGTGAAATCGGCTGAAGTTTGCGCTTTAATTCCCATTTAATATAGGGATAATATACACATTTTTGATTGCGGTATGAAATCTTATAAGCACACAGCAGACCAGCAGAGCTCTCGTATTTTATTTGCACTCTTACCAGTATCGGATCATACACTTCCATATTTTCATTGCTAGTGCATTTTGCCTCGAACGAGTTGGTCCTTCAAAATGGATAATTCGTTTCGTCGAAATCAGTGGCTTGTCTTTCATTGTCAGTTGCTGCTCTTCCACGTACTTACTTCCGGGACAAGCGCAAACCAGTTCCGTGTTTACAGGCACGAGAAACTTATAGCGCCTTACGATTTTAGCCTTCTTATATTTAGCCTTCACGTTATTATCCTTCATGTCTATAGCATCCCCGGTTTTAGCATCATAGCCTT
Source organism: Cloeon dipterum (assembly GCF_949628265.1). Taxonomy (NCBI): domain Eukaryota; kingdom Metazoa; phylum Arthropoda; class Insecta; order Ephemeroptera; family Baetidae; genus Cloeon; species Cloeon dipterum. The sequence continues at coordinate 35,546,222 of NC_088789.1, read as the reverse complement.
TAATTTCCACTGGCTGCACAATGCTGCTGTCGGAAATTTTGAAGCACACCGGAATGGCCAGGCTATCTAATTTGCTCATCTGCTCCCATGTGCAACCTGGAACTGAAATAAAAGTAAAATTAACTGACGGTAAATTAAAACGACACCAAGCAGAATGCTGACCAACAGTTTATTATTTAACTCAAAAATTGTGTCCTCGGGTCTCATCCACAACCCCGAAACGTCAACATTAATTAATTTCAACCGTTTAAATTCTCGTGATTTAATTAAAAATTTCGATTCATGTTGAAAAGAATCACGTTTTTCCGATTGACTTTTGATTTTCTTAAAAAAAGCGCAGCAAGCACCGAATTTCCTTGTTTTAGTTTGAAATAACTAAATAAAATAAAAAATGTACCTGTGGGAGTGGATTGATCTGTTTCTCCGACTGAATTGTTTACTGGACGTGCACCTGGATGAGTCAGGCCTACTGACGAGTGTGCCACAGGCAGCACAATAAGCAGGCAAAGGATGCCGCAGCCGCAGACCAGCCTCATCGCTCGTCTTTCTCCCGTCCTCTCACAGCTGTTTGTGTGCGTTTGCCATCCGCGAAATCAACTCGCCAACTTCAAGGAAAAAAATACAATCGAAACTTTGATAAATTTTAGATAACGATAACATTTCCTGTAAATCCTTCGGCTGGTTTTATTTGATCTGGTTGAACGGAGATAAAAGCCTTAGTTTCCTGACCATATTTCTCGCCGCTTTAACTACTTGAGGTGCGATTTTTTTTTAGAAATACTAACAAAAATATGGCCCAAATAATATTGAATTATATTTTTTTCTCCCTTTTCAAAAAGGACCAATAAAGTCGTTGATTGATCGCACATTTCTCAATTTTTTCGTTCTATTAGAGCAGAGTGCCGACTTCTGACCATCAGAATTTTAAAAACAATTGGACTCGTCTCGTCCTGCCCTGACCAGCGCTGAAGGGTTTACGGGTGCTTAGTCTCCACCCCTAAATTGCTTTACTTCAAAACCCCCTTAAAAAAGTCTAACTCTTGGATTTTTGTATTAATTTAAAACCTTCTTCCTGTTTTCGCTGTTTTGCTATTAAATAATGTGCAGGGCGGTGCAGGGTGATATTTTAGAAGGAATTTTGGATAGTTTAAAATATTTTAAAGCTCAGAGGAAGATTGTTAACAATTTTACTATCAAATTACTAGCAATATATAGGGTTGAAAGGGGATGGGGGTAAGCACCCCCTTAAAACTTTAACTGGTTAGTGGATGTTGAGACGATTGTACATAATATGTGTTCAAGGATTTCTCGACTGGCACAGTAAATGGTGGATGGTGTTGTGGTATATAACTTATAACAATTTATCGAATATCAAATTAATTATCCGTCAATATTTAAAGATTTAGATGGAAACAACAAACGCCGCACCCAGATCGCTTTTCCTGTTACGCGGGTTGCAGAAATTCGAAACTACTTCAAATGGATTTTAACCTAAAACGCAGGAGAGTAATTATGATGATGTATAGATTCAATGCTCTGATAGAATGAAATTTTGGAAAAATTGAGATTTATCAATAAATTCACAAGTCGAATGAGCAAACTGCTGAGGATAAAAACATATATCCGAGACGTTTTTTATCGTGTGTTGCTGCAGGAAATGTTATCGTTAACCGCGGCTGCGTAACAAATCAAGCGAGCACATTTTCCTTTCAGTTGATTTCTCCGCAAACGCAAACGCACAGAAACACTTGTGTAGAGGCCAGGCGAGAAAGAGCATAATATAGCGATGAGGCTGAAAAAATGGGCGTTGCTGCTTTTCCTCCTTTTGCTGCCTGTGGCACAATCCACCAGAAAACCAGCCCGGAAACGTACCCACGACGAATTAGACAAGCAAACTGTTGAACCCACTGTCAAAGGTATAGCTTTTATTTCTTTTATTATCAAAGTAAACATGGCGTCGAAACGATGATGGAGGCCATATTCAGAAGCGTCGAAAAAGAGGCGTGCGAACTTAATAATTTCATTCCCGCGTATTTTGTTTCATTTCCATCGGCCTGATGTGCCATCTAGTGGTCGATTTGCAGATTACCGGGCTTAAATCAGCTGTTTTTAAAGAAATAACAACAAAAGGATTCATTGTGCTGAAGCTATTTTCATGATAAATTTGTTACGTTTGTAATTTCCCGCCTTGTACTCTACCTAACGCCATATTTGACCGTCACGTGAATTCGGCCTATTTAAACGTCAGTTAATTTTTCTTTTATTTAAGTTCCAGGTTGCAAATGGGAGCAGATGAGAAGTTATTCTGACCTTGACATTCCGGTGTGCATAAAAATTCGCGATAAGAGCATCGTGCAACCAGTGGAAATCAAAAGCTATGCGGCTAACGTGAAGCACTATTCGTTCTTCGTGCCCGTAAACACGAAACTGGTTTGCGCTTGTCCAGGAAGTTCGTTCTCGGAAGACCAGCGACCGACGGGACGAGACATCAAATTTCAATTAGGAACCAACTCATTTGAGGCGGAATGCATTGACGACCAAAATATGCGTGTTCATGATCGGGTAAGTGAAAGAGAGAGAATAGCATTGCAAACTCAGCTGATTGCATTCGAGGGTCCAATTAGGCGATTTCGATCCCGTCCGAAAAACATTTTGTGACGTGCGGGCAGAGGCGCAAAACGTAACGCTTTTTGGCGCGCACCTTTTGAACCTTTTGGTCGTTACTGCGCATTCTCCGTTGCTGAGAGACCTGTGAAAAGCGCGCCAAAGCAACGTGCGTTTCGCTTTAAACCTCTGCTCGCATGTCACAAATTGTTTAAAAATATTTTTTCCCCTAGGAATTGACTGGAAATAAATATATTTTAAATTTAGACTGCTTCTAATTTTATTGAATTAAGAAATATGATGAAACCGAGAAATTTAATTTCTTTTTCGTTCAACAGAATGAAGATGATCTTGGGGCGTACAAATGCGAGAGAATCATCGAGTTCGGGCCCCGAAAAATAGAAGATCCTAGAGCAGACTCGTTCTGTCCGAAACCGTACGTTTGGAAAGGCATAGGATTCGACGTGAATTTAGGAGGCATCGAAAGATTCAATTTACTGGAAATCTGCTACGACGAGCAAAAGAAGCGGACCATCTACGTGAAGCACAAGTGGATCAGCGGCGTATCGCCCGGACTGCGACCTCCGTCTAAACATTGGCAAGGGGCCAAGAAGAACGAGGAGAAAAAATACAGCAATCAGTGGCACAGGGGACACCTGGCGCCCGACGCCGACTTCCCCATCTACGAACTGAAATTTTTGACCTACTTTTACGAAAACGCGGCGCCGCAGTATGGGCCCTTCAACTCGGTCCAATGGTTGCAAGTGGAGAAACAAGTCCGCAATCAATTCAAAGAAGCAACAATATTCACCGGCACCAGCGACTTGGACTTAAATCAGGATAAAGTATACTGAAAATAGTATATTTTTATATCGAGTCTATACATTCTTGTCCCTGATGAGCCTAGATTTCCCAGGGAATGGCTAAATTAAATTTAGCAACTACCGATGTGAACGAGTGGAGACCAGATTTCTTTTGGAAAATCGCCTTCGGAACAGATGTAGGTCTCCTAAATTTTGACAATAATTCAAATTTTCTTAAATTTCGCCTCAATTATAGAAGGAGAGCGAGAGTATTAAGATGAAGGGCTACATCTACTCGAACAAAATCGAGCCAAAAAGCGACTCATTCCTGAAAAACAAGATTGACGAACGATTTTTGTGCGCTTATAAAGCGAGCGTCACAGCGGGATATTGTTTTGACGGCGCTGATGTTGAACAAATTACCGACCTGCTGCCCGAAGCGAAATTTCTTTGGAAACATGTTGATTTTACAGATACGATGAATGGACTTTTGATGCGACGAGATTCTCATCCTTCGTGTAGCAAGAAAACTTGCTTGCGTCCTGGTTCCAAATAAATTAAGCTTATTTATTAATTTCCCATGTCAATGAGTGTTTTAAGCTTTAATAATAAAAATGGCGTTTACAATTAATTTCAAAATGAGCTGTAAATTTTAATCTAAATAAAATTAATGAAATACCGCAGCAAATTCTATCATTGACCTATTTTAGATGGGTACCATTTTTTGTTAAATAAATTCGCTAGAGCCGTGTCGTGACAAAAAGAGCCAGTATTACTCGTTATCGTGTCATTATTGCGCGAAATAGTGAAAAAGACCGAGAGGCACCTACATTTTTGGCGCCATTCACTGCTACATTCACTCAATCAAGAGTGCGTATAATATATAAAGACCAACAGGTCAGCCATCTTTCTTACAAGCGCGAATTTAAACGATGAATAGTTTCAAGTTCAAAAATTTATAACATGGCGTCTTCACCAGTCTTTTCACTATGAAGCAGCTGGCGGTTGAAATTGTCGCGGTTAGAAATACCGGTTTTTTATTTAATAAATCCACTTATTTAGCTAAAACTTTATTTAAAACGCATTAAAATGAGTAAATTCAATTTATAAAACAAGAAATTTATTAAAACTGCATAAAAATACAGTTTCTGTCCAGAATTCTGAAAATCAAACTTATAAAAAATACCGGTTTTTCTAACCAAGCAGCACCGTTGGGGCCGGCTTTCGTAAATCGCAGTGCAGGTCAGTGCTGAGTGTTCATTCGTGCCGAGTGTTTGTGTCGCGTTTGTTTTCATCCAAAATGGCGACGGCTCTGTTGCTGGAGCGGGCCGAGGCGATTTCTTCGATCGACACCGAGAAGGGCATCAGCATTTACAAGGAGATCGGTGAGTGGCGGGCCGCCGGCCGCGGTCCGCGGCCGCTCGCCCGGCCAGTGCGGCCGGTGCGGCGGCCAGCGGGCCGACGGCGGCCGTGCGCCAAAGTGCACCGTCACCGTGTCGTCGTCTCTATTTACGAACGAATTTTTCGATTTAGTTTGGAAACTAGACCCTGATGCGGTGGACGAGGAGTCGATCCGGATCAAGGAGCAGGGCATCATGCAGCTGGGCGAGCTCTTCAAAAAGGATAAAAAGGCCAAGGAGCTGGGCGAGCTGATCAAGGCGACGCGGCCCTTCCTCGCGCTCATCAGCAAGGCGAAGGCGGCCAAGCTCGTCCGCTCGCTCGTCGACATGTTCCTCGACCTCGAGGCCGGCATCGGCATCGAGGTGCCCCTCTGCCTCGTGCGTATCACCACCCTCTCCCGAATTTTAACCGAATTTAACTCTTTTATTTCGTTTCGGCAGGAGTGCATCGAGTGGGCCAAGCAGGAAAAACGCACCTTCCTCAGGCAGTCTCTCGAGGCCCGCCTCGTCGCCCTTTACTTCGACACCAAGATGTACACCGAGGCCCTCCACCTCGGCTCCACGCTGCTCAAGGAACTCAAAAAGCTCGACGACAAAAATCTGCTAGTCGAGGTACTTTTATTCCAGAAGGTTCTTCAATTATTTTTGGAGTGCCAAACGCGTAGAATTTGTTTTGACAAATCAGTAGTGTTTCAAGCCGTCGGTAGATGGCGTCACTTGGCTAATTTTCTTGATTTTCGGGAGTCCAGTTGGACCATTTAAGTATTTTTTGGGGTTTTAAAGGATAAATGTCCTGTCTAGAAACAAAATTAGCTAGTTTCACAACTAACTGGTTCCAGAAATGAATTCCTCGTACCTTTTTGCACAGAAATACAAATTCTCCAGGCTTAAAATAAGCTTGTCTAGTTTAAATCTCCCGCAATTTTAATTTCTGTTCCTTCTTCGGACGTATAATTGCTAAAAAATCGTTCAAGGAGGTAAACTTAACTCAAAAATATCGAAGAATTTTTTTTAAATAATTTCCCGAACCCCATCATGAGCGCCGGGTTGCGAATGTTGCGCCTCTTGCGGCCGGAGAGAGTATTTCTCCGAACAGCTGTTACCCGGCAGCTAGAAGTGCCGCGAATTTTTGTTTTTTGGGCGTGAGAATTCCAGATGGTTGAATTTCCGCCATTTTTCTTTAGGCTAATTTCTGCTGACAGTGAGAGATAGTTCTTTAGGCGCCATTTGAGGTGTTCTATAGCTTGAAAACCCTAGCAAACAATTTCTCGTGGCCGTAATTCCTTCGTCAAATAGCCATTCAAATTCTTGAACACTTCGCGCCCAGAATTAAAGCTAGTGCCGAGAATTGCCTGAAAATCACCGCGAATTTTTTATCTGTGTGGATATCCCGCCATTTTCTAAAATCCAGAGCCTCAATTTATCTAAGAATCATCCCCTATAGGCGCTAGCAATCAATTTCTTGTGGTCATTTTGCTGCGAATTTTCCCTCCGAATTTTCTAAGAATTTTTAAACTTCGGAACGTCGTAACTGCGGTCTAGTAAATTGTAAAAATGAATGCTTCCACCGTCTGTTGCGAGATTCAAACTAAAAATTCATGTCGCGGATATTTGGCCGTTGGACAATTTTCGCGGCATGAAAAATGACATTATTATAATTTTTTGATTATTTTCAGGTGCAACTATTGGAGAGCAAGACGTACCACGCACTGAGCAACCTTCCGAAGGCCCGTGCGGCGCTAACGTCGGCGCGGACGACGGCCAACTCGATTTACTGCGCCCCGAAGATGCAGGCGGCGCTGGACCTGCAGTCCGGCGTGCTGCACGCGGCCGACGAGCGCGACTTCAAGACGGCCTACTCGTACTTCTACGAAGCGTTTGAAGGTTACGATAGTGTGGAGAGCGGCCGCGCTCTCACTGCCCTTAAATACATGCTGCTGTCCAAGATCATGCTCAACACGCCCGACGACGTCGCCAACATCGTCAGCGGCAAGCTCGCCCTCAAGTACGCCGGCAGGCACATCGACGCCATGAAAATGGTCGCCACCTCCAGCCACAAACGCTCTCTCGCTGACTTCAAAGTGGTAAATTCTTTAAAAAATATTATAATAAATATTAAAGGTCCTTTAAAGCATGGACGCCATTTTGTCCAAATGATACGGAAGGGTTTATAACACCTCATGAGTATTTTCGAGGTAAAATTAATGCCTAAATAACATCATTTAAATTAAACTTGAAGCGGCCATATTGAAATTCTTTATTCCAAGATGGCGGTCTTTATAATCTGGCCATTATTCCCAAACTCCCATATTTAAATTTTGCTATACGATCTTGAAGAGAAGCCAAAATCGTATTTTTCATTAGATTGGTCCTTTAAAGCTTTCCAATATGGCCGCAATGTCGAATTTTTTTTTCATTTAAATGGTAAATATAACTGTCACAATTATCTTCTATTGAAATTAAGGGGAATAATTTGCCTTTAAATTAAGTAGAAAGGATCCTTTAATGCTCAGCCGCCATATTGGATAGTTAAAAAAATGGCCTCGGCCGCCATATTGGATGGTTAAGTTGAATTTTATTTACTATATTATGTACTTATTTTGGTAATCAAAGAACGCCTCTTAAAATAATCTACAACCGCCATTTTGAATTGTAAAATTCAAGATGGCCGTCTCTTAAATCGGAAATTGATACTTTAAAGATCAGATAATGACATTAAAATTAAAATTTGATTGTATCCTTGTAATTCCTGTAACAATAATATCCTGCCGCCATTTTGAATTTCCTTAAAGGAAACTTCAAGCCGCCATCTTTGATTTTTTAAACTCACGAAAACCAAGATGGCGGCTGGATATTCGATTGTCTAAGCAATAACTTAAATATTTTTCTAAATTAAAGGCGTTAGAGCAGTACGGAGCCGAGTTGAAGAACGATCCGATCGTGCGGGCACATCTGGACACCCTGTACGACACAATGCTGGAGCAGAACCTGTGCAGGATTATCGAACCTTATTCCAGGGTGCAGGTTAGGTCTTATATCGCCCTTAAAATTCAGTTTTATTAAATATTTTCTTTCCAGGTTGACTTTATTGCTAAGACGATTGCACTTCCGATGGGCCAGGTGGAGAAGAAGCTGTCGCAGATGATCCTGGACAAAAAGTTCCACGGCATTTTGGACCAGGGCGAGGGCGTGCTGGTGGTGTTCGAGGAGACACCGGTGGACAAGACGTTCGAGTCGTCGCTCGAGACCATACACAGCATGGGCAAGGTGGTCGACTCGCTCTACCACAAGGCCAAGAAGCTCTCGTAAGAGCGAACAATAAAAAAAACTACAATTCCCCTCCGCTTTGACTGTTTCCTTCTTCGTTTCGGAAAAAAGAGAGCCGCTGAAATCTGTGAAGTGATCAGAGACTGCGATTGATGAGCTGTAACAATCGGTCGATTATGTGCATTGTTAGCTTTAGTCGGAATAATTCGCTCGTTTGTAATAAACCGAATGTTTTAAAAATTGGAGCCGCTCGTTTCGTTCGAACTTTTCCCGCCAGCCAGCAGCAGAGCCGAGCCATTTACGGAGGCGGGCCGCCGACGTAAACACCCGTCCGTCCGTCCGTTGTTTACGTTGGCCCGAGCAGCGCCGAGACAGCGGCCGCGGCGACCCACCAGGGCGAATTCGGTGAGTAGGACGAATTTCGGGCCGTCAGGGCCGAATTCGGCGCGTCGTCGACGGCGGCGGGCGAATTCTCGGCCGGAATTCGGCCGTGTTTTGGCGCGGAGCCGGTTGCGGCGGGCTGCCGCGGCGGCGCTGGCGTCGCTCGGCGCGGTGCGCACTCTCGCCGCGCCAGCCCCGGCCGGTCTCGGATTTCGCGGTGGAGGGGCGACGTTGGCGCGTTTCGGCGGCCCTGCTCGCGAGGCTAGTCCTTGCGCGTCATCCTGAGGCCCCCGACCGCCCGAACACATCGCTTCGGCGATCACGTTGCTTGACGTTGCCCTCGACGCCATTTCCCTCGCGCACCGAACTACTACAATTAGCGTGTTTATAAGGTAAGCTTGGCGGCGTCGGCGGCCGGCGGGCCCGGCCGCGACCCCCGCGGCGGCCGCCGGGCGTCCCGCACCCCGCGGGACGTGCGGCGGCGGCCGACGAACGCGCAACAATCGGCCGGCGTTCGTTTGGTCGCGTTCGTTGGTACGTTACTGACCCGCCGCGTGTGTGTTGTGCCCGTGCAGGTATGGCAGAGGGAAATGGTGAGCCCAAGATGGACCAGAAAGAAGGCGAAGTAGACAAAGAGCCTCACTCGGAGGACCACGGCAAGCTGATCGAGTACGGACTAGACGAAAAAGTTGCCTCAAAGTTAGATGAAATCTATAAAACAGGTAGGTCCCGATCTCGACAGTCTCGACGCCGCAGCCGCGAGAATTCTCTCTCCAACGAACCAACCAACAACCACCTTTTTGCTCTAGGAAAACTAGCTCATGCAGACCTGGACGAGAGGGCATTAGATGCGCTGAAAGAGTTCCCGGTCGACGGTGCTTTAAATGTCCTGACACAGTTTCTGGACTCTAATCTGGAGCACGTCTCCAACAAATCTGCGTTCCTATGCGGCGTGATGAAGACCTACCGCCAGAAGAGCCGCGCCGGCCAGACTTCGCAAGTACCTTCGAGCGCCGCCAAGGCGCCCGACGAGGACAAAATCAGGGCCATCCTCGACAGGACGGGCTACACGCTCGACGTCACCACCGGCCAAAGGAAGTACGGCGGTCCGCCGCCTAACTGGGAGAAACCCACCCCTGGAAACGGATGCGAGGTACTATCAAAACACGGAAGAAAAGCCCCGACCGTTAATTAAGTTCGTTTTTGCTCCAACGGACGCCCAGGGCCTTTGTTTACATTTGTTTGTTTTGCTCCAAGGGAGCGTCCGAAGGTTCCCTAGGAGGTGTCAAGCTTAAAAACTATTTGTTTTGATTTTTGAACTCTTTCGAAGGGTGTCCGAGGCTTGAAAGAATTTTTCAAAAAATTAATTTATTTTGCGAAAGCGTTAGAAAAATGTTTTTATTTATTTTATAAAAGGTTTGGCCCGCTGTGAGCATGGATTTTTGATTTTACAGGATCCCTGGAGTTTTGTTTTGGTAGTTATTTGGCCAATTAGGATTTTGGGTTGCGCTCCGGAGGCGTCAAAAACATCTTTTAAGCTTCGCCTAACTGAGCCTCCCAATAACGTGTCTAAACTTGCTCATTAAATGGTTCCAATTTATTCTGGATTTAATTTTCAACTATAAATTGCTAAATTGAACTTAAAAAATTAAATATTTTGGATTTTTTTTTTAATTTTAAAGCTGCCGAAACGCTCAAAACTTGTTAATTTTTATAGTTCACATCTCTAGAACCTTGATTCGCCACTAATGATTTGTTTTCATTCGTTTGTTTTGCTCGTAGGGAGCGTCTGAATGTTCTCTCGGAGGTGTCAAGCTTAAAAATTCCTTCGAACGAGCCTTGTTTTAATTTTAAACCCATTTTAAGATGGTTAAAGGGGCTTCCAATGCTTAAAAAAACAATTTTCTGTGCGGAAGCGTTAGAAAAATATTTTTAAAAAAATGTTTGGCTCCCTTTGGGCACGGGTTATTGATTTTACAGGGTCCCTGGCGTTAAGTTTTGGTATTTTTCTGGTTTATTAGGAAGTTCGGAGCCGTTCCGGAAGCGTCAAACTGTTACCGAAACGTCTTTTAAGCTTCGTCTAGCTGAGCCGTGTCTAAACCTGCTCAGTAAATGGTTCCAATTTATTCTGAACTTTTTTTTAAACTCTAAAATTGCTAAATTGGACTTATAAAATTAAATATTTAGGATTTAGAATTTCATGCTCTAGAACCTTAATTTAATATTAATTCGCGACTAATTAATTGTTTACATTCGATTGTATTGCTCGAAGGGAGCGTCAGAAGGTTCTCGGCGGTGTCAGGCTTTAAAAATCTTTTGTTAAGGCTTTGTTTTGATTTTTAAACTCTTTCAAGGGAGTTTAAAGGGTTTCCGAGGCTTAAAAATTAATTTTCTCTGCAAAAGCGTCAGAAAAATATTTTTATTTTAAAATAATGTTTGGCTCTCTTTGCGCACGGATTATTGATTTTACAGGGTCCCTGGCGTTTTGCTTTGTTTTATTATGGTTTATTTGGATGTTCCGAGCCGCTCCGGAGACGTCAAAAGGTTTCCTAAGCGTCTCTTGGGCTTTGATTAATCTTCATAGCCTAACAAAACGTTTCTAAATACTGTTTTAACTGTTCATGATGCTCCAATTTCATATAGAATTTCATTTTTAACTCTTAATTGCTGAATTTGACGTAAAAATTAAATATTTGGGTTTTTTCGTAATTTTGGATAAATTTTAAAGCTGCCGTAACTCTCAAAACGTGCCTATCTTTCCAGTTAACATCTCCAGAACCTTAATCGAATATTTATTTGCCACTAATTATTTGTTTACATTGGATTTAGAGCTTCTTTTAGCCTTGAGGACGGAAAAGGGGGCGTGCCCGTGTCGGTTCTGAGTCACTTTCGGCTTATTTATTTTTTTAACGGGATCGAGTCTAGGTTTTACTCGTTTTTGTTTGTTACAGAACCTTTTACAAGGTGGAAATTAGACTATCATGCTTCAATTAAACTGAAATTACGTCTGCGAGACGAATTTTTGTCTTCAAAATAATTTGGAACAGCCCGAGAATTTAAAAAAATAATGTTCCTTTTTAAATCCCTCTATCTATCCCAATTAATTCCATTTTCCCGCATCCTGAGTAGAAGAGTGTCTAAAGTAATGCATTTGCAGGTGTTTTGCGGCAAAATCCCTCGAGACATGTACGAGGACGAACTGATTCCGCTGTTCGAAAAGTGCGGCGTGATCTGGGACCTGAGGCTGATGATGGACCCGATGACGGGCCAGAACCGTGGCTACGCCTTCGTGACGTTCACGACGCGCGACGCCGCGCAGCAGGCCGTGCGCGAGGTAACGCAACCACTCAATCAATCAATCACAGTCTCCCACTTTCTTTGGCAACAACACCCGCGGACCGCGAGGCAGGAATCAGTCAAAAGAGTCCGCCCCCGGCCGTCCGCTAGCTAGCTGGTCTGGTGCTCGGGCCTAACCGCTGCTCTTGTCACTCTCTCACTTGGATTTTTATCAATTAACACAGGCCTCGCCAAAGGTGGCGCTCAATTTTCACCAATTTGTTCCATCCGAACGGTGTTGCAGGGCGGGATTTTGTTTGAAATTAAAGTTTAATTTTTAAGAGCCTAATATTTTCATATTTTTAAACCAGTTTATCTAAAAAATCCGGGTTTCGATTAACCGATTAAACCTAAAATGACTATTTTTTGGTCTCGTCACTGTCAGATAATTTTTTCACCGTTGTAATGTTCCAAATTTTTAATGTTTTATTCTTTACAAATTTAAAATCTGGGTTTTACCCGATTTAAACCGGGTCGAAGAGTCTCGGAACTCTGTCGGAGAATTAATTCTTCATTTTCCGATTTAAATTTTTAATTAATAATGGTACTTTGGCAAGGCCTGCCGACTAACCCTGATAATTGCAATGATCATGACTGAGTGCCCCAGTTTTGTTGGCACCGAAAGAGGTGCAAAGTCTAGATCGAAGCCCTGGAGCGAGCAGCCAGGCGTGAAAGGCCTCGCAAAAGGCAGTGTCACACGAAAAAACGGCTCCTGTTGCTTCCACGCCTCCTCTTTGCCTCTGTTCAAATGAGCAAATTCGAGCAAACGCGCGGAGCCGACCACACCACCCCAACCAACAAACTCTTTCTCGCTGCTCGCTGGCGGAAAGCAAGTTTTCATTTTGTTCTCTCTCAATCTCTCTCTCTCTCTTTTGTTTCGTTTAGTCGATTTGGTCGCATGCCTCTAGTTAGTTTTTCTCTCTCTCTCTCTATCTCTCTCATCTGTCTCTCTCCACCTGTGTTTTGTTCCTTTTTTAGCGGGTTTTGCGTTGATTTTTGCGTGACGAACGACGTACGTGTTGGCATGAATCTGTTTTCTTCACAGCTCGATAGTTATGAGATCAAACCTGGCAAGACACTGAAAGTTAACATTAGCGTTCCGAATCTGCGTCTTTTTGTCGGCAACATTCCAAAGTCTAGAGGCAAAGAGGAGATAATGGAAGAGTTCGGTAAATTGACAGGTAAAGTTGACTCACCACCACTAACCTTAGCATTAAAAACGTGCGCGATCAATCTAGAAAGATTAGAAAAAATATAAATTTTTGCAAAGAAACAGGAGCCAGTCAGTCGGTCGAACGCGCCTCGTTTCTCTGTGTCTCCTCCAAAGGGTCCCGCCCCGCCCCCCAAACGCCCCCAAACGAAAGCTTGAGCAAAACCAAACTAATTGGCGCTCCGTTCGCTCTTGTCACTGTGTTTTTCCAGCTGAATGATTATGAAATTCGAAAAGGCAAAAAGATTGGTGTTACCATTTCCTATAATAATCATCGATTGTTTGTCGGAAATATACCTAAGAACCGTGATCGGGATGAATTGTTAGAAGAGTTTACCAAACACGCACGTAAGTTGAGCCAGCAGCTGCTTTCATGTCTCTTTTTCATTTTTCATTTCATTCCAACAACCATCCACACCAAATCTAATTTTTCATTCATTTCGAATCCCTTCGACTCTCTGTCTCTGTCTCGATTTTTTTTAATTTCCTTCACAATCACACTCACTCACTCTATCTCTCTCTCTATCTCTCTCTCACACACTCACGAATCTGGCTCATTATTTTCACTGGAAACCAAGCAACAAACACACGATATAATACCAGTCATACAGTGGGTCAAAGTGTGTGGCTGCCCTCTCAGAATAATTCAGAAATATCAAATCAAATTCGAACGAAAAAAGGGCTGGTGCGACGCCGAGAGCAATGGCTCGGCGCAGCAGCCCCGCCCTCCTCTCGCTCCCTCGCTCTCGGAGGCTGGCTTTCTCGATCGCGCCAATTGACTGGTATCATATTCAATGACGACAGTTTTTACAGTTGAAAAAAAAAACAATACTAACCGATTCCGGGCCGAGGCGAGCCGCTGCCCCCGCTCAGCCGCTCTCCTCCGGCCCAAAACGCTCCGAACGGCCTTTTCCCAGAGTTTGATGCCGTTTAGAACTTTTAGGGACCTGCGAATCGGCTTTTCGAAATTGAATTACGAATTAAATTATTTTGGAGCGGTTCCAGGCTTGATTAATTAGGTTTTCTACCCTGTGCTGTTCAAATTTGACTCAAAGTCGCGTTTGAAATTGAGTATTCATGCTTTAACTCGTCTAGGGTTAATTCTGATTTCAAATTTGAACTCGGCAGGGTCACCAAACTCGACTATTTTTAGATGGGACCTTCAGGGTCCAACCAATAGTCGAGTTTGGTGTCTCTACACGAGTTTTCGACCACGAGGAGTTCAAATTCAAAGTCAGAATTTCATTATTAAATTTCCAAATAGGATTTTTTTTTTCAATTTTTACCAAAATTTATAGGTTTCTGACAATTTTGATAACTCACTTGCATTTTAACCCCCAAATTTGGACTTGGCAGGGCAGAAAACCTATGAAATGACACCAAACTCGAGTATTTTATTTTGCAGGGTCCAACCCTGATTTTACCCTGAGGTTGAAAACTCTTAATCTTCGAGTTTGGTGTCCCCTCTCATATTTTCGACTACGAGGAGTTCAAATCTGACGTCAGAATTCAAATATTAATTAGCCTAACAAGAATGTATTACAATTTCTTGATCATTTCGAAAGGCTATGCTTGTCATGAATTACTTATTATCATTTCAACCTTTTCCGTGTTTTAACCAATAACTGCTCTATTTAATAAATTGCACACGTAAAATTAGATCAAGAAACTCTTTTCTTTCGCCTGGAACTGCTCTTTGAATTTGATTCGTCGAATTTTAAAAGTGGGAAAAGGCCGCGCGGAATTGTCGCGAGTGTGCAGAAATTAATAAATAAATTAAAATTAACTTGTCGCGAGCGCTTTTGGAAAGGCGAGGCTAATTTGTACGTTTCGGGGCCGTGTTGTCTTTTTTGCAGCGGGGCTGACAGAAGTGATCATCTACAGTTCGCCGGACGACAAGAAGAAGAACCGCGGCTTCTGCTTCCTCGAGTACGAGTCGCACAAGGCGGCGTCGCTGGCCAAGCGCCGGCTCGGCACGGGCCGCGTCAAGGTGTGGGGCTGTGATATTATAGTAGACTGGGCCGATCCGCAGGAGGAGCCCGACGAGGAGACCATGTCCAAGGTCAGTATCGCGCAATATTTCCAACGCCGCCTCGCCCGCGCCCCGCCGACGGCCTCCCAGGAGGCCGTCGGCGGGCCGCGGGCCGCGGCCCCTGAATCCCAGACCTGGGAGGCACTTTTCAAACGGCGTGGCGACTGACACGACAGACCATGGCGCAGGTGAAGGTGCTGTACGTGCGCAACCTGACGCAGGACTGCTCCGAGGAGAAGCTGAAGGAGGCGTTCGAGTCGTTCGGCAAGGTGGAGCGCGTCAAGAAGATCAAGGACTACGCGTTCGTGCACTTCGAGGACCGCGACCAGGCGCTCACCGCCATGAACGAGCTCAACGGCAAGGACATCAACGGCGCCCACATCGAGGTCTCGCTCGCCAAGCCGCCCTCCGACAAGAAGAAAAAGGAGGAGATGCTCAGGGCGCGCGAGCGACGCATGATGCAGATGATCGGTCAGCGAGCAGGGTAACTAAATTTTGTTTTTTTAATTAAAACGAGCCTCGTCTGACGGGCCTGTCGGTTTGGTTGCAGGATCGGAATCGGTCCGCGCGGAGGCCCTGGCGGCACTCCCCTGCGAGGCCTGACTCGCGGTGACTATGGTAAGCACCCGTGCAACTGCGGTGCTGGCGACCAAGCCCCCCTCTCGCCCCCCGACGCCTGTCTGTGGTAGCTTCCGCCCCCGTTCCGTCCGGACCCTGACACCCTGCCCTTCTCTCTTTCTTTTTCGTTGACTGAGTTGCGGACCCGTGCCCAGGAGCCTTTTCTTTCGCTCTCTCTCTCTCTTTCTTTCACTCTCTGTCTCTCTCTTTCTCTCCTGCTCCTGTTCTGTAACACGTCATTGCTCATCACTTTTGATTTGACTCTCGATGATTCATATCATTCCGTTTGGACCAAACAAGAGATATTTATTTCGTTTGCATGGATAGTTTTGTTTTATTTATTATTTCGGAATCCGAGCGCGACGCGCGGAGTAGCATGGCTCTCGCGTCGAACCGGCTCCCCTCAACTCCTGCTCTCCCTGTCCGCTCCGCTCCGCTCCCTCCCCTCTTCTCATCGCATGCCTCCGATTTATCGAATCCGTTCGTCCAGCCCCCCGTCCATTTTTTGCTCTCTGTCTCTTTCTCTCTGACTTTGATTTAGTTGTCCACCACCATTGACCAACCAACCAACTTACCAACCAGATGCCATTTTGATTATTTCTTTTGGTCTCCACTATCTTATTGATTGATTGATACATTGTTGTCAATTGACTGACGCAAAGTTGGGGCGATTTCGGCTAAATTGGATCTCTCTTGGCTGTTTTTAGATTATGATTACGACTATTACGGTTATGGTGATTATCGTGGCGGCTACAGTGATCCTTATTTTGATGACTATTATAGATACGACGATTACTATTATGATTACGCCTTGCATCCATCCGCGGCCCCACGTGGAAGAGGCAGGCAGCCCCAGCCGGTGGGTTTTTCAAATTCTACTCTCTCTCTTTCATGCTCTTTCTCTCTTCACTCTCTCTCTCTCTCTACTCCATCTCAAATTGTTAGCTCAAACAAACAAACACACACACACACCCCCGCCCTCCCCTCTCTCCGCTGTCTCTCTCACTGACTGATTGTTGAATGTCTCCTTCCCGCCCATAACAACAGTCTGAATCTCTCTCCTCTTCTCTCTTTCTCTCTCTTTCTGCCGGATCTGGGCCCAAGCCCACACTCGGCCCCTTCCGAAACACTCGACTAATAAACCGGTCCCTTCGAAATAATCCGATCCGAGGCTAGAACCAAATTATCAATGAAAAATTCTGACGAGGAACTCTGCTCGAGCTGCAGAACGCGCCGACCAGGCAGAAACCACGCTAGAGCCGTTTTAAATTATTTAAATTACCCATTAAATGAGAAAAGAGACCAATGCCAATTGATTCCTGAAGGCTACATTCAAATTTGACGGGCTTTTCGAATAAATCGAGATCAATCGGAGAAGGTCTTGCGGTGCAATTACCGCCAAATTAACGTAAATTCGCATTGGGAATCGATTGGCACTGATTTAATAAATTAAAATAAATAAATTTCCCGTGACAAACACGAGCAATGCGATTATAAAAAAAAGAAATGTCTCTAGTTGTGGTTTTTCTGCTAATTTGGTCGCGAGTGCAGATGCAGATGGATGTGCCGACCTTGGTTTTCCGCTTGCCTGTCTTGAAAAGCTTTTGCTCTGCTGGTTGTGTGTGCCTGTTCTCTTTCTCTCCTCTCTATATATTTGGTAGCTGAGAGACACAAAATAAAAGAAAAAACAACAATAGATGAGTAGTGGCTGTGTATCTTTTTGTTGTAGTAGTGATTTGATTGGCGCTTTGTTGTCGTTGTGTCTCATTGTTGTCTCTAAGTCTAGTCGGCGGCAAACAAACACACACAAGCGCTTGCTCTCGGTGTGAATGGCGACGAATGCACCCCCACTAACCACCCACCTCATCCACCCCTTTCACTCACTCGCAGGTAAATCCAACCCCTGACCCTTCTTCTCGAGGAGCCGGACTCGAACCAAATAGCTCGACGCACGCCCCGCAAACAGATTTGATTCAAAAGGAATTTTCATTTCTTTTAAATCGTGTTTTTGTGCAGATTTCGAGAGGCTTTGACTCTAATTTAATTGGAATTAAATTATTACGAACTACTAAGACCCACCCCTTGCTTCTCGGGGGAGGATTTTTTTTTAATTAAGGGAAATTGGTCAGAACTGGGAGCTCTAGGTGGCCTTTTGGGTGGTTTTCCTTGCGTGAAAATATATTCTGGACTTAATGTCGACGTATTTTGGTTTTCAACCATCAACTAGTCAATTAAATTAATTTTCAACTCTTGTAAAATTTAAAAATTAATTTTTCGGGAACGAATTTAAGCGACAGGGACTTTTAAATGATTCAAAAAATTATTTAAATTTATTTTTATCTTAATAAACTGCCGCTTAATTATTGATAGATCAAATTTAATCAATGAAGTCGCGTATTCATCAGTTTTTGGGCTGCTGAAGCTTTCGAAAGGCCAATTCTCTTGCTCCGATTGTTGGCACTTCCTATTTTTTTAGGAATTACTGAAAATTCATCGCAAAATTCCCAACAATCATGACGCATCCATTTCTCGGGAAGCTGGAACCCTGGAAAAACGTTTTAAAAAAAAAAATCAGTGCTTTTTTTTCCTGAAAGCAATATTTTTTACCTCGTTTTCAATAATTTTCCAATTAATTGCTCATGACCCTGAGAAAATAGCAATTTTAGAGAAAAAATCTGCACTGTAGACGAAATTTTGTATTTTCAACTGGGTAAAATTGAAAAAATTCATTTTCTTTCATTTCTCGCGGTGAAAATTAGTAAAAAATAATTTTTAGCGATGCGTGCGTCGGATTGTGCGTCCGTCTCCGTCTCCGTTCTTGCCTTCTCTGTCTGGCTCTTGGCACGCGACCTGTGACTGTTGCGTCGTTTCTGTGGTGCGTCTGCGCGAGATTGTTGGTCTGACGCGGCCCTTTTGTTGACGTGTTGCAGGCGGCTTCCCGTGGCCGTGGGGTGGTAGCGCGTGGCAGGGCCGGTGGCCCGCCGGGAATGCCGCCGCGTGGCCGGGCGGCGCCCAGCCGAGGGGCGCCGGCCAGCGGGGCGGCGGCGGCGGGGCCGCCGGCGCCGCCAACACGTGGCAAGGCGGGCAGCAGCAGCAGCAGCGGGGCGCCGGCGGCCCCCAATCAAACTCGTGGCCCAACAACGGCGGCGGGGCAGGCGGCCAAAGAGGCCGCCAAGTCGCCGGCGGGCCCAAGTTTACCAGGTGAGGATGGTCTGTATTGCTTCCTTTTTTACTCTCTTCATTTTAAGTTTAAATTTAAGCCGCCCTCGAGCGCCCCGGCACGCGCCATCTTTGAATCAAACATGGCGCCTGCTCGAGCGCTCGAATCGCGTCCGTTTCCGGTTCAGAGCTCTGTTGACAGAAATTTTGTTGTTCTGTTTCTTTTGGGGGAGCTCTTCTCCCACGCCCCTCTCGATCGGCTCGCCTTGTAGACGATGTCCTTTAAAGGACGACTCCACCGGCCGCCATCTTGGAATGCCGAAACCGATCACTGGTGACGAAAACCACCAGGACCGAATATTCAACATTCTTAAATGGTTGGTTTGGTTTTTGGTTTACTTTTCAAAGGATCCGCCATCTTGAAGGCCAGCCGAGGGGGCGGGGGGGAAACGCGGGTCGGGTCACTGGGACGGCACGGGCGCCCGCGGGGCCCCGGGCCGTCCGCTCACACCCGGCCCGCGTCGGTCGAACGAACTTACATTAAGAATAAAATAAAAATTAAGAAAAAAGAACCGTTGAAAAGCGCGGGAAATCTGATTGGGTGTTTCTTTCTCCTTTGGGCATCGGCAGGTAAACGCAAGTTCGACGGAGGGCACCAGAACCAAGGGGAGTCAAAGAGGCGCTTCCAGACGACGGCGGGAGGCGGCGGGGGCGGCGAGGGTTCGGGGGGCGAGGGCAGCGCCGGCAACACGTGGGGCAGCCAGCCGATTCCGCAGCAGCCGCTGAGTGCGTCGTTCAACGGCGGCAACAGCTACTGCGCGGCCGGCGGCTCGGGCGCGGCGTCGGCCTCGGCGGGCGGCAGCAGCGCCGCCGCCGACCAGCAGTGGTACCAAGACTCGTACGGACAATCGTGGAACTGAAAAGCGAGCGAGCGACACGCCGCCGCCGCCGGCCACGCCCACCGGCCCAAGCAAGAACGAAACTACTGACAAATGAAAACAAACAAACAACGCCTCGCCAGCCTCCAGCATCCCTTCGACACACACACACACACAAATCAATTGTTTTTAATCTCGAATCCGCCGTTACGCCCACTCCGCACTCTCGGGTTTTCCCGCCTTTTTTTCTAAATTGTAAATTCCACGCATTCGGACGAGAATTAATTGTTCGGAAAACCCGGTGTGTCGCGAGTGGGAGGGGCGTGGCGCCTGCCGCCGGGCCCGTTTTGGCCGCCGCCGCGCGCCCCCCAGGGGGGCCGCGGAGGCCGCACGGCGGCAGGCGGCCGGCCGCCGTTTCTCTTTGTTTATTAAACTATACTTCTCGAGTGAAGAAGGAATTGTTGCTCAGCAAAACAAACAAACAAAACATAAAAGAACCCACTTTGCCCTCGCTCTCGAGGTGTCGCCACAAACCGAAATTTCTTCGTTCCCATGCGAAAATGGTGTTTTAAGGTCCACTCACACTCACACACTCTCACACACACACACTCACTCACTCACACACACTAGCGAGGTAATATTTTATCACACTCTTGGTCTAAAAAAAATAAATAAAACAGAGACACCGAAACAAACACTTAGTTGTAGCCAGAGTTATCTGTTGTTGACCGAAAAAGAATCTTTTAAAAGCGCATTTTACGCTTGTTACTGACGACGAGGAACGCAAGGAAGCCCAAGTTTGTGATAAAAATGTTATCGGAATCGAGAAGCAGGCTTGAAAAGCCGAAACCATAGTTCGATTAGCTGACTCTACAAACTTTGAAGAAAGCAAACAAAAAGAAATGAAGTGTCCAAAACACTGCTAAACAAACTAAACTCGTGTACCAGGGATTCAAACAAACGACGGTTTTAAAAACCTATTTTACAGAAGCGATTCGCGGAAGTTGTAAACAAACAAACAAACAAACTTTAAAACAAAAAAGTGTTGATTCGTTATTTTTGTAGCCCTCCCTTGCGCGTATGCAATCAGTTGCCTCTCCTGATTTTTGCGCCCCCCAAAGTTCTGGCGACCACATCACACACTCTGCGGGGGACGAATTTCGAGCCACGCCCACCTGTGCAACAGGCGGGCTCTTTTAAAACACACACACACACACACACCGGGACACTTTGAAAACATCTTTTAGTGTTTCATTCATTCACACACACATGAGTAAAATTCGAAATGTAAGTTTTTCCAGCGTTAAGTTGTAATAATATTAGTTTCTACACACACACATAGACAAATAAACAAACAAACACACCTGCAGACAAATCGATCGATCGCCACAGTTTGATTGTGTAATAATTCATACATTGTAAAATAGGCTTAATTGATTATCGCAATAGTGGTATACACAAACTTGGTCTTTGCTGAGTGAGCGAGCGAGCGAGAGGAAGGAGGGGGGAGGGAGTCTGAGGAGCCGGAAGCGGGGAGGTGGAGAGGGGAGTAGGAGGAGGAGGAGGAGGTGGAATGACAGGTGCTTTTTGAGAAAGAGCACGCGCGTAAGACTGATGTAAAATGTGACATAAGAGAGGGGCCGCCCCCTTGTTGATGAAAAAAAAGGACAAAATAATGTTATTTACAAGTTTAAAAGAAGGAATGGGAGGGGAGGGTAGAAATGTGCGCGTGGGCGAGCGGAATAGACCAGTTGCAATTGTGGAAAGCCCCGATTTTTACGATTCCGTGCGAAAATCGCGGCTGAATTAAAACTGCGCATGCGTCATATGACTAGTTTAGTAGTAAAGCTGCGCTTTCCAGGCCCCCTAGCGAGCATCACTAGGGTGTAAGGAAAGGAGAGTAGATGCTAGCAGGCGCCACTGCCTTCAGAGCTGGTACTCTACTACTCCTTGTCTTACACTCCGCTAGGGGGGCCTAGAAAGCGCCGCTTTGATACTAAACAAGTCATTCGACGCATGCGCAGTTTGAATTTAGCCTCAATTTGAGCATGGAATCGTAAAAATGGCGGTTTTTTTACAAACGGAACGGGTTTATAGGCAAGCAACTATTCAACGTGCCAAAAGTAAATAATCTCACACGAGGAAGAAAGCAAGCAAGAAAGCAAGCACACATTCTAAGCAGGAAAACTAACTAACATTGTGTTCACGCCCGTTTTTCTCACATACACACATAGACACACATGAATTCGGGGCCGCCAGTTCTTTTGTCCCGCCGGGAATGGATTTCTTGTCGACACAGAACACACACTCACACACAAATCCATGACCAGCAAAGAATTTTTGTGAATACCACAAAAACGCTATTGTCATTTTTATCTGTTTAGGTTTAAACATAAATCGTGAGGAGTGGGTTTTGGCTTTGATAGCGATTATTACTTTTTAATCATGTACACAGACCTATTTTTTAAACTACAAAAGATCACAATCTCTCAGACAGACAGCAGCAGCAGTCCACAACATTTCTTTTCCATCCCGCACGCACGCACGGACACGCGCGAAACGAAGCAAACAGCTGACTCGCGGGGCGCGGGAGGGAGGGGAGGCCCGGCCCTCCCCTCCACTCCACTCCACCCGCGCCCCGGAGCACACACGTACACACAGATAAATGATGATGTATAAATATGTTTTCGGCAGAGAATGTTGTTAATAATATTTTAAATACGAGTGTTTGATATCCATATTTGGATACTGGCAAATCCGGCGTCCCGCGGCGCGCCGGACACTGGCTGTCCGGCCGCCCGCCCTGCACGGGACGGGACGCCCTCTATCATTGATTAACTATATTCTCCAGTGTTGCTCGCTCGGTCGGTTGGTTGGTTGCGGTTTGTTCAAAGAGAGAGAATTTCATGTCTTCAAATAATAATATTAATTAAAATGTAAACGCTAATGTGCGAGCGAGAGAAAGAGCGAACGAGAAGAGAGAGCGAAAGAGAAAGAGAGCATTCTTGCGTCGAGGGTATGTTACCTTCGGTTCAAGGCGATGATTTTTTTAATAAAACCGGGGAAAACGCGAAAAAAAAGAAGAATTAAAAGCATCGGACACACGTACACACTCACTCTCACACACGATGACGATAATAATCATTTAATTTGCGGCTGAGACGTGCACCGTTTTGTGATCGATTGATTCTATCGTATATTTTTATCCGTTTCTCTTCCTTTTTTTTAAATAAATTTAAATTTAAATCAACTGCAGAACACGCGGCACGCTCGTTTATTCATATACTCTATTCTAAATATTATTACTGTGTATTTTCGCTTTTCCTTTTTATCCTATTTTATTGCATGTTAAATTTTATCTCGTTCTAGGCTGAATCAATTTTTTCCTTTTAATCACAATCACACATACACACACACACACACGATACATTTAATTGGCAGTGTAAAGTTAAGTGTACTATATAGTTGAAAAATTAAATCTAAACGAAACACAGAAACAAACACGCCTCCCTATCTAAAAACCAACCGTTTCGACATTAGCTTAAAAGAAAAGAATGAAAGAAAGAAAGTATTGAACACTCACTCACTCACAACACACACGAAACACAGACGGAAAAAAAAGAAAGAACTCGACTACTTGATTGTTCGGCATTAAATTTCGCAAATTGTCGCGCAGATTTCGGATTAAACGTACGTACATATATACTTGGTTCATGTTCGATTTGGGTCAGTATATATTGTAGCGGAATATTTGAAACTAACAAAAAAATGATGAAAGAAAAGCACTGGCTGTTCAGTTGCATTATACGGCTTTATGTAATCCCCTTACATGTCTCAATAAAGTTGTAAGAGATATACTGAAAACGACAAAACCGACTGCTTTTCCTTCCCCGAAAAAAAAACACCCCGACAGAATATTAATTAATTTAATGAAGAGAGCAAAATAATTTTATTTCCTATTTAATTCATTGGCGGAAATATAAATTAATACCATTTTTAGCTTTTTTAAAAGCAGCCGGAGACCGGCCTTCAACCACCACGCGCCAGGAAACTCATCCATATTGGTAAAATCCGCCTGAGCTGCAGCTGAGGACGCCGGAGAAGATCGACGGCAAGCAGCAAGAGTCAATAGGCATTTTTTTATTCAATAAAAATCAAATGACAAAGCACTCGTGTGATCTGAAAACAGCAAATTTTATTTACTTTCACCACGGTAAAACATGCTAATTATGAGCTAGAAGGAAAGATAATTTTAAAAAGTTGAAAACATTGATTGAAAAGCATTGTGAAAAAACAATTTCATTAAGAATCCTGATTTCAGGGTCTGACTGCTAAACAATTTAACCCTGTAGTGCAAAGTTGTTAATTAATTTTAAATATTTATCCTGGAATCTTTAGGTTTTCCCTCAAATGGTAAGGAATTACACGTGACTCGTTATAAAAAGGGGTTGAAATTTGAAAAAATATTTTTTGGCCATTTTTAAAATAAAATAAAAATTCAGATTTTGTTCTGACCAACCTCATATCTTCAGGATTTGATCTCAGGATTAATGTCTCTAACCATGAAAACTTTCAACCCCCTGTGATACTCGGGGGCTGAGATAATTGGGGCCAAAAATGCCCCCGTGATTAAAATATTCAAAATTTTCGGGTTAAAAAAAATCAGTCATAAAATTTAGATAGTCTGGGATGAAATGAAAACAACCTAAATAAAAGTTCAACCCGTCACTCAAGGCTGACTTTTAGGGGTTAAAAATAGAAAAAAAATCGATTTTTAGCTATTTTTAAAATTAAATTTTAAATCAAGTTTGGTCCTGACAGTTACAAATTCTTCAGGATACGTTCTCAGGACAAAAATCTCTGATCCTGGAAATTTTAAACCCTCTGTGATACTCAGGGGCTGATTTATTCTAAGCCAAAAATGACTCTGTGATCAAAAAATTCAAAATTTTCAGATTTAAAATTTAAAAGCTGGGTCAAATAATAATACTGGGATGATATTCCAGCAACCAAAAAAATATTCAACCCTCCCTGTCAGTCGAAGGGATGATTTATTACTGCTTGAATTAAATTAACAAATTAAATTTTTCGCCTGTTTTAATATTAAATCAGATTTTATTCTTACAAATTTAAAATCTCCAGGATATGTTCTAAAAGCTAATATCTCCAACCCTGGAAATTTTCAACCCTCTGTTATTGTCAAGGGCTGATTTATTCGAGCCCAAAAATGCCACCGCGAGCAAAATTTAAAAATTTTCGGGTTGAAAAATTGAGCGAAAAAATTTAATATCACTCTGGGATTAATAATGCAAACAACCTCGAAAAATGCTACCCTCCCTGTCACTCAGGGGATGATTTATTACCGCTTGAAAATTCCACCTTGGTCCCTGATTGCATTTTCCACCGTATTTTATTTCCTCCTTAAAAAATCAGGAAAATATAAGGGATGATTTTCATCCCTTAACAACGCTGCAGAAGAAATTAACCCTTTTAGCGGTTTTAAAATATAATTTACTCTCTGAGAAGAATTTTCATCCCTTTTTCCTTTAAAAACTTTGAATATTGGGGCGGACGGTGGTCGGGGGTGGCGGGTGCGGGGCGGGGGTGCGTCGGTGGCGGCGCGTGGCGGCCGGGGTGGCGAGCAGCAGAGGTCGAGCGGCCTGCGACACGGCGGCGGCGGGGCAGGCGAAAGAGGCAGCAGCGTCCCGGCGGCGGCCAACTCGCGGCGGCGGCCCCTCGAGGCTCGGCGACGGCAACGGAGGCGGCGGAGGCAGCGGCCATGGGCCGCTCGTGACGGCCCCCGCGCCCCACCCGCCCCCCGACACGGCCCCCTCCCACGGTGAGTGCACCGCGGCCAGCCCCCGGGCCGCCCCCTCGCCCCCCGCGCGGCCAGGGGCGGCTCCCCTGCGGGGGCCGTGCGCCCCCGCGGGCCTCCGGCCCCCGGCAGGCCCCCGGGGAGGAGCCACGCCCTTGCGGCGCCCACTGTTTACGCCCCGTTTCGACCCCCGACCCCCCTCGGCCCCGACTCGTAGGGTCGAAAACCACCCCCTGCCCCCTTGGGGCTGCCCCCGTGGATGCTGAAGGCCCGTGTCGTTTCGGCGTGTTCGCAGAATCGTCGGCCATGGCGTCGTCGGAGGCTGGTGATGTCATCTGGCGCCCGCTGCTCGTGCTACTGCTCTTCTTTTCCCTTCTTCCGCTCTTCTCCGGATCAGGTAACGCACCCCAATTTTTATTCAATCCGAAATTACCACCCCTGACCCACCCCAATGCGTCGCATCTTCGAAGAGATAAAAAATATCAGATATCTGGGTCGTCATCGCTTCTCGTCCTGACCCAGAAACCGACTTTTCCAACCCCGAAGAAACGCTCGCTCCTGATTGCTCCTCATCCCTTAAACACAGGGTGGGTTTAATTTTAAAAATTCCCACATCCAAGACACGTAAAAAAATTATTTGGTAATTTCCCCGCAAAAAAAGACTCCATGATTAAATTTGGCTTTTTAAAAAAATTAAAAGAGGGTGAAGAAATTATTTTTTACCCGTTTAATTTTAAGAATATTAAATAAAATGACCCAAAAACCCCATTTTCGTAGATTTGCTGACATCAGCAGAGTTATTTCCAGGCTGAATTTATTCATTTTCGGCGTAAAAAACGCGGTTGGAACGGAAATTACGATTTTGTCGCGTCGTAAAAAGCGGCAGGCTGCGAAAATCAACAAAAACAGCGTGTTTGAAATATTTAATACTTTGCGGCGGCGAATAAAATATGTAAATATTCGCCGGTCGGGCCGTGGCGAAACTTGTCCAATCGATACCCGGAGCAGGAAAGCCGCAGGTCCCACCCTGGGGGTGGTTTTAAAATTTTCAAACAGCTGATTGCATTTTGATGGCGCTGAGAAATCGATGGCCGGAAATTCTTTCTCCGCGTGGAATACGCATCTCAATTTATCTCTCGTCGAGTTTGCGAACGCGCGCGCGATCTCTGCCCGCGATATATGTAAACTCGCGCTCCGCTAGATAATAGAAAGTGTATATCGATCTGCGGCGCTTGCCCAGAGAGAGAGAGACGAGAGACGCAAACTGTCTAAATCATGCAACAGGCACCAAACCAAACTGCGCCCCGCACTCCTAAATGACAAACTCTGCACCCTTTTACGCAACAAATTCAAATCCGATACGCCAAGGGGTGAAAAATATATTTTCACTTCACAGGTCGTCTGTCAGTTTTTCTAGAAAATTGTAGAGCCTGATTTTTAGGGGTTAAAAATTAAACAAATTTCATTTTTAACCATTTTAAAAATTAATTTAAAAATCAAATATTATTCTGACAACCCCAATATCCTCAGGATATGTTCCCAGGACTAAAATCTCTAACCCTGAAAATTTTCAACCCCCTGTGATACTCAGGGGGTGTTTTATTCAATGCCAAAAATGCCACCATGATTAAAAAAAATTCTTGAAAAAATTTAATGACGCTTCAGGATTAAAATCCAACAACCCTTATAATTTTCAACCCTCCCTATCACTTAGGGGATGATTTATTACCGTTTAAAAAATTAAAAAAATGCCGCCTCGGCGCCAAAACCCATAATTTTTCCTCTTAAAAATCACCTAAAAATAAGGGATGTTATTTTCATCCCTTAAAATATAAAGGGCTGGAATTGTTACATAGAGGTGTCGCCATCGAGTGGCGTGCCGACGCACCAGCGGCCCGGCGGAAGGGAAAAACGGCTGCGAATCGATTCAGCGTGGCGGCTCCAGGGGGTGGGGGGTGGATTGCGCGCAGGGAGACGAACGACGAGTGAGAGAGAGCGAGGCAGAGGCTGGGGGTGGACGGACGGTGCGGTGCTCTTTGTCGGTTGTTACTTTGGGGATGCTGCGCGACGCGTCTCCGGCGGTGCGCGCCCCCGAGACGGAAGGGTGGCCGCCCCCGAGGCGACCCGACAGCCAATTTATCGGCGGGGCCGCCGCTTTGTTTGTCGCACACGCGAGAAATGGCGATAAAATTTCGCAAGCCCCTCGCAAGGGGTGAGCCTAATTGCAAACGGGGGTGGTTTTAATGAGCCTGCTCTCTCTGCCACCCCCGGACACCACTTTCAAACACGCAAGCTGCTCGTTCTCTCCACGAAACTCGCATTTCACATGGAAATTCTAAATATATCTACCCTCGGGGTTGGTTTATAGGGGTGAATTCGCACACTGTGCGAATTTCCATGGGGTTCAAAGGCTTGTTAGTGGTTATGTGTGAATCTAAAGCAGAAATTTGGATTTTAGAGTTAACAACCCTTTGTAGAATTTCTGAAGGGTTAATTTCAAAGGGGGTGGTTTTGCTTTTTAATAAAATTTTAGACATTTAAGAGGGATTTTAGATGCGCTAAATGCTATGCATGCTATTTAATTTTGAAAATTGGCAATATTTCACTCCACAACCCCCTAGGGGTGGTCCTTCAGGGGTTGCGAAATATGTTCGTGCTTTTGAAACTCATTTATTTTAATTTATTTTCGTTCTAAATCATTTTATCGGGAATCTAAATTATAAATTATGATGTTCAATCCTTTTTTAATTTAGGGGTTGATCTGCAGGGGTTCATAAGGGGTGAAATTTAAATGAATATGAATTTTATTTAAATTTTTAATTCCTTAACCTTCAATTTAATGACCCTGAGGAATATAATGGTAATAAATTTCTAAAAAAATAAAAAAAACTACCCCAGAACAAGGGTATTTAAGGGGTTGATCCGCATCCATTGTGAATTTGGTTCAATTTAATGATGCAATTAATCCAGATTTCTGTTTTTCAACCCTTTCCTCCGTTTTAAATATTTAAATTTTCAACTCTAAAAATACAGCAACCCTCCCTGGGGGGTGGTTTTTATAGGGGTTGATTCTTCATATCGGAAAAAATAAAATACAGTGTAAAGCACGTTCCTGATGTTGGTGTTGTAACGATTTTGCCATTTTCCGAGATACATATCGCCGTTTAGGCACGTGGGGGTGTGTGCGCGGCGGGAGGGTCGATGGGGTTGACCGAATTTCGTTGCATATAAATCGGACAGCGCGGCGGCGTATATGCACGAATTTGCAGCGAATATTGGGCGCTGACAATGCACATTCGCGTCGCTCTCGGCATAATTCGCCCGATGCAGAGCTCATTATTTACCGGCCTCTCTCTCTCTCTCTCTCTCGTTTTGTGAGCGCCCAGATAATAATTATCACCGTAGCAGCTCGGCTCTCTCGTTAATAACCACACACACACACGCTCGCTGCTCTCTGGCTGCACAAAAACACGTCGTTACTCTCGATTTCCACACCGCGCGCGCTCTCTTCGGAATTAACACAAAATAATAACTCCCGACCACCCCGCCCTCTCGCTCTGCTCTGCATGCAACTCTTGTATGTATACTCTGTGAAAATCCTCGGCAAGAAAAATATTAAAATGCTGGAAACTTGTCAAGCTTGAATTTCGTCGCTTCTTCAAGAGTTTTTTTCTCGCTTTCTTGCATTTTTAAAATCCTCTGACTCTTCTCCTTTTTAAAACACTTGGGTTATAACTCTATGAAATGTAGCTCAGGGTTAAGGAGTGTCACCTTGGAAAATTTCAACCCTCTAAGCTTACCTGAAGGAATTTTTTAGGGGGTGAAATCTGTGAAAAACATTTATGGTTGCTTTTTAAATTTTTTATTTTCAAAATTTTCAAGCTTCTTGGAGTCAAGCTCAGGGTACAGGTATTTCACCCTGGGAATTATCAACCCTTTAAAGTAAACTGGGGTGGTTTTCTGATAGGATTGGAAAATTACAAAAATCACTTTTTCCAATTTTTAATATTAATTTTCTCTTTTGATTTGCAAATTACAAGGTCCAAATTTTCAGGGACATTACTCAGGGTACAGGTTTATATATCTAGAAATTTTTAAACCCTCTTCTATTATCTGGGGTGATGTTAAAGCGGCGTAAAAAACGACCAAAATGGCAATGGTTAAAATTCAATCGATTTTTTTCCGTTTTTAAGAATCATTTTCATTTTAAATTCCAAAACTTGAAGGTAAAAACTGTATAAAATTAATCTCAGGGTACAGGAGTGTCACCCTGGAAAATTTCAACCCTTTAAGTTTACCTGGAGAGATTTTATGGGGAGGGAAAATCTGTGAAAAAAATGTTTAGTTGCTTTTTAAATTTTATTTTTTTTAATTTTCTTGCTCCTTGGAGTCTATCTCAGGGTGGAGGTGTTTCACCCTGCGAAATATCAACCCTTATAAGTAAACCGGGGTAGTTTTCCTGTACGATGGAAAAATTATGAAAATCAATTTTCTTCAATATTTTATATTAATTTTCTCATTTGATTTGGGAAATACAAGGTCCACATTTTCAGGGACTCGTCTCAGGGTACAGGTTTATATATCTGGAAATTTGTAACCCTCTACAATAACCTGGGGTAATTTTCTTGGGGGTGAAAACTGTGATAAAAGTGATTTTATTTCATTTTTTTAATAAGCCGGTTCAAACTTAAAGGAATTACATTTAAGGTACAAGTTAACCACCCTGAAAATGTACAACGTTCTTCAAACAATTTGTGGTGGTTTTCTATTACTTGAGAAAAATTGGAAAATCATTTTTCTCTGATTTTAGACATTAAAATTCTCCTTTTATTAACAAAACACAAGGTACAAATTTTCAGGAACATATCTCAGGGTAGAATTGTATCACCATTTAAAATATCAACCCTTCTCGACAATCTGGGGCTCATTTAAAGGGGGTGAAATCTAGTAAAATATTCAATTTTTTTATTTTTTTTCGTTGAAGTAAAAATTTAAAAGCCTCCGGAGAGCGAAAGCTGGAGGCAAATTGATCCCAAAAGAGCAATCCTGGCGTCAGGTGGGTTGTGTGTGGCGACCTAGTGGGGCGGTTATTCGATCGGCATTCAGAGGCAAGGTGGATGGATGGATGGGTGGAAGGAAGGTGCGAAAAATGATTTGCGCGCTGGCGTCGGCGGCAGTTTC
The DNA here is from genome assembly GCF_949628265.1 of Cloeon dipterum. Taxonomy (NCBI): domain Eukaryota; kingdom Metazoa; phylum Arthropoda; class Insecta; order Ephemeroptera; family Baetidae; genus Cloeon; species Cloeon dipterum. The sequence continues at coordinate 35,515,538 of NC_088789.1, read as the reverse complement.
GATTGCAAATCGCGGGGGTGGTGGAAGGGGTGGGGGGGCGCGCAGGCCCGGAGGCGCGGCGGCGGCGCCTGGGCTGGCAAGTGGTGCTGGGCCGGCCTGCCGCGGGGGGAAGGCAGTCGGGCGTCGGTGGCCGATGCCCGCGGAAGGGCGCGAGTACCCGCGGCCGCAGCCAGCGGGTCCCATGTCGGCCATGGTGGCCATCGCCATCGGCTGCATCCTCGTCCTGCTCAGCGTCTTCATCGTGCTCATCATCTTCCTCGGCTCCTCCTCGGTATGACCAAAATATCGCACCCCTAAAACCCACCCCCGTATTAACAGGTGTTTCGATTTGCCGCCGCCGCGACGCGCCTCGCTGCCCCAACAAATTGTCTCCTGATCGTCTTTAATTTTAATTGCAACCCCTTATTAAGGCCAAAGTGATTTTTGCAACCCCTCTATCGATTCCGCAGCCCCGGAAGACGCGTGTTTATTTTCCGTGTCGCTCGAACGAACGCGTCAGTGACGCCGCCGCCCCGGCCGCCTGACGCAAAACTTTGAAACACACGCCGCATCAGTTGAACAAAAAATATTCCACATGTATTGTGCGTGTGCCATCAATTCAATGCCCGAATAGGCTTTTCCATTTCCACCCCGGCCTCTCGAGGATCGCGCGCTTGTCCTCGTTTTCATTCAGAACAACGCGTTTTATTTACCTGGTTTAGAATTTCTGCGCTTTGAAAGCAATTCAAATTGATTGGATTTTATTGTCAGGAAAATTCCCTAAATTTGCCAATTGTTCGGGACAATATTTATTTAGTATGAGAGAATAAAAATAATGATTTTCGTCAAGTGAAAATTTTATTTTTTTCATTCAAGATTGATTATTAAGAATTTAGAAAGCCCAGAACTAAATTAAAAAATTTTTGGAACGTGTAAAAGACGAGTTGTTTCATTACAAATTCATTCTAAATACAAAATTTCAGCAAAAACCATTTTTTAATAAATTTTGAGACAAAATCGTAGGATTGAAAATATAATTATCCACCAGAATTTTCACTTCAGAAAAGGCTACAAGTTATTTTAATTATTTATTATTATTTTTACTTCTCTACAGGATTCGAGAATTTTAAATTAATACACTTTATTTATTTTAAAAGCGTATATTCTGAAATTTAAAATTAATTAATAATTTAAAACGGACTTTAAATAAAATTTAAATGAGAAAGAACGAAATTCCCAATTCTCGTCAGTTTATTTAAATTTTTTACCAAATCAAAATTAAATTTAATAAAAATAGAACTAAAAGTGGCTTTAAACATTGATGTTCCGACCAAATACAGTGAAATCAAGTCCAGAATTCAGTTTCTTGAAGCGAAAAACATATAAAACGACACTAAGAATGCTCACAGTTTTCACCAAAAGGATTAAACTGTAAAATTCCATCCCTAGGGGGGCAGGGGTTCGATCTCAACCCCTTAGTAAACCCTAGTTATGTAAATAATTACCATTTTCAATCGGATTTCCGCTCGAAATCTGCAATAAAAATTTCCTTTTTAAAACATTATCGATTTTTTCAACTTTAATTTCAATTTCATCCCGAAAGAATTAAACTAATATTAAATTTACTGTTTTTACGTGCTTAGACCACATTTTTAATTTTAGAAATTTAATTTAACATTCCTGAAAAATTTGATTTTTTAATTTAAAGGGTAATTGCCATAATCCCAAACTCTCATCCCACAAAAACAGTAAAGAAAATTGATAATTACGTCCTCGTCAGTTCTTTTTTAAAAAGCGCAGGATGCGCGCGGCAAAGTTTCTCTCTGATCTGACGCTTGGAGCGAAGAGAAAGAAATTCGGCGGCGTTTGGTAATTAAGGGAGGCTTGGGGGTGGTGCGCGGGAACAAAGGCTGGAGGGGCTCTCGAGTCGCGGCCGGCGCGTGACGAAACAATAAAAATCCGCGCCGATTCGATGTGGCAAAAAAAGCATGGCGTCGGCTGGCTAATTTGCTATTCGGGATTAAAACGAAAAACGCGCGCGGGTGCTTCCGTTTTCGGCCCGGCGGCGGCGGCGGACGCAGGTACAAAGTTCAAAAGGGCCTTTCAACTATCTGTGTCCTGCGTCGTGTCGTAAAATCGATGCCGGCCGAAATGGACACGAGCGGCAATTACGCCGCCGGCCGATTCCGCGCGCTTTACGACACTTTAAGTCCCGGCTCTTTTACGACGCACTCACTCATCTGATATTTCAGCGAATCATCCCGCCATCAAAAGCCTTCAGTTGACACACAGATGAAAATGGAGGCTGTAAAAACACTTTCGATCTCAATTTCACGATAAAAAGAGCGGAAATTTATGTTTTGAAACTTTAGGGCACCCTGGTACCTTCAAAAGGGTCGAATTGTAAGGCATGAAATACATATTTTCACTGTCTGTTATTCTGGAAAATTGCAGGGCCTGAATTTTAGGGGTTGAAAATTGAACAAATTTCATTTTTAGCCATTTTTAAAATTGAATATAAAATCAGGATTTATTCTGACAAACCCAATAACTTCAGGATATGTTGCCAGGACTAAAATCTCTAACCCTGAAAATTTTCAACCCCCTGTAATACTCAGGGGGTGATTTATTCAAGGCCAAAAATGCCACCATGATTAAAAAATTCAACATTTTCAGGTAAAAAATAAATTAGGGATTAAAATTTAAAATGCTACAACCCTTAAAATATTCAACCCTCCCTGTCACTTAAGGGATGATGTATTACCGCTTGAAAAAATTAAAACAGCTCCTTGGCCTCGAATCGCTTTTTTCCATCCTTTGAAAATATGGAATGTTGTTTCATCCCTTAAATTCCTCAAAATTGGAACCATTACAGATTCCGTCAGGCGTCCGTAAAATGGAATTTGAATAATATCTATCCATAAAGCCCTTCTAAATTAAAAAATCGAATTTAGAAAAAAAAATCCCGAGAGATTTCCAAATTTTTGTTCCTGTGAAATAAATGACGAGTCGTCTGTGTGTGTGTGTCGGTCCATCTGTCCGCTCTCGAGTGTTGGGTGGGGGGGTGGGGGGTGGGTGTCGAATGGAAGAATTTCTGAGTCGGTTTGTTGGTAATAATTCAGTTGGCCGGCGTGCCGAGTGCTCGGTTTCGTTTTTAACCAGGCGCATAAAAGCGGTGGCGGCGGCGCGGCGTCGGCAATATTTATGGCCATCTGGCATCACCAAAGCGCGCGCGACTTCTTGCTCTCGCGCCCGCTCTCGCGCTCGCTCGGGTTTCATCTCTGTTTGTTCAACACCGCTATTAATATTGCGCCCGCGCGCGCTTTATGTGTCAGTGTCAGTGTGTGCCGACTTACTGCAGCCGCACGCACTCGCCTAAGCCAGCTGTCGCCACCCCTAATCAGCCCCTAATTGATGGACTCAAATTGATTTCGGGGACGCGCCCCTCACGGTCCCGGGGGATCAAACTCCACCCTGAAAATTAATAAGTCCTTTGGGCGGTGTTTTTTTATAATTTGGATTGATTTAGAATTTTTGGGATGAGTTTCAACCCCCTTGAGACCATTAGCGGTTGATTTATTAAGGGATGAAAAATTGTTTTTCTTCAAAATTTTATATTTTCATTTTTAATTAAGAATTTCTTGCCGTAATTTGTAGAAAATAAGGACCTTTGAACTTTACCTTTGACCTTTAATTTCGTGCTCCTGCAACGCAAATATTACACATGCCCACGAGGGAACGTAATATTACGAGTTTTGAACGTTTAAAATAATTTAATTCTAATTTCGCGTGAAATGAGCGAATGAATTCGTGTTTACCAAAATAAAACGAGCTAATAAAAACGCTTCAACTGGCTTTTAACGCTGGATATTTAGCAGTAAAGTGGCGTAGCAAATTCCGCAAATCGTTTTAACCTTTACAAAGCGGCGATAATGAATTGGCGGCGCGTCAGTTGCGAAATGGTCGGGCTTAATCACGGCGCCGGCCGCACTTGACACGCGCCCCTCGTCCGTGTGTGTATTATTGACGAGAGCCATTTGCGAGCCACTCTCCGCCGACGAGAATTATCGGCATTATCCGGCGTGTCCGACGGCGCAAAGTTTGCTTGGCCGGCCAACTCGGTCTGGAAACAACTTTGGCCGGGCTCGTGTCTCGTCAAATAATCATGCCGAACGCGATACTTCCTTTTCTTTTATTGAAAAATCGATCCGGGGGTGCGTTAAATGCGATCGGCTCGCGTCTTAAGACTGTGGGCGCGGGGGTGAGTGAGTGGCTCGAGAGGAATCGATGGTCAGGGCGGCCCTGCCAAGTGCACCGCAATGTGGAGCAAGGGCCATTCAAATCGAGTGCAAAAAGCGCGCATCGACCGCACAAGCTTAATCGCCGCGCACGCAAAACACAAAACCCACCCCCCAGACGCCCACCCCCGGTCGGTCGGTGCTCGAGCCGCTCCCCAGACCACCTCAAAATTCAATCCGACACCTTCTTCCCCGGGAAAATATTTTTTTTTAATTTTCATCCCCTAAAATATCACCCCCTTTTAGGGGATGATTGAAAGAAACCCTTGCATTCATGTCACAAATTAATAAAAATTTATTAGTACAAATTTTTCCATTTGCAGCCCTTATAAATGATAAGGGTAGTTCCAACCCCTGACAATGAGGGAAAACAAAACGTGCAATTAGCGAGATTGCGTCGCGAGGAGGCAAAGTGAACAAGCGTATCCGAGAGTAGCAATTAGGATGAAGCGTCTCTTTCGATTGTCCGCGCGCTCGACTGCTCTCCCTTAACGCTCCAGCAGTTTTCATCCCTTTTTCCACCCCCAAGAGAGTCAATTTTTTGTTTCGGGAAACGCAGAAACAAAAATATGTCATGTCTGCCGAGCACCACGAACGACGCACGCCATTTTCCTGTTATCAAGCCGGAAATCACAAGAAACAACCCCCTAGAGGCTTAGGGGTGGGTCAATCGAAAGGGGATGATACCAGAAAAGTCAATGCATTGCTTTGAGAACAATTTAAAATTAATTTCAAGGGTTAATAAATTGTTTTAAAAATCATCCCTTAATTTCAATTCCATAGGGGATGAAAATTTTCACCCCTGAAAAAATCCAGTGCTTTTTAAACGTTTCAATTCTATAAACATCAATTATTTCTTGCTCAAAATTTTTGAAATTGGCGTGCGTCGGGATGGGGGTGCTTTTTTTCGAATTTGAAACCGTGCTGACGAAACGAAACTATGCAGTATCCGCGGCAAAGGAGTCGGACGGCGTAAGCGGCGACGCAACGTCTGCGGCCGACGGCCCTCGGCCAGCGGCCAGCTCCACTTCCTTTCCTACTAAAGCTCCAAGTATGTTTTCTCTCCATCTCGTCTGACGAGCAACACGCACAAGTCGATTTCCACCCCCACCCCTCACTTAATTCTTTCCAACTACAGTTCAAACTTTCAAATTGCCCCACGCGTTGCAAAAACTTTGTTTTTAGCGTTTTTATAGAGGCGATAATGGCCTGGGTCCTTTAAGGAGACACTTGTGGCCGCCATTTTGTGAAGATAGTTCCAATATGGTGGGATTTTTATGATCCAACGTTGTTCCTATTCAAAATCCAAAATGGCTGACATTTTGGTTCTCCACCATTTTGAATTTCCCGCCATTCTCCACCGCCATTTTGGAATGTAAAAACGAACCAACGCTCCTAGCAATCCCAGCACCCCTACGCACTCCAAGATGGCGGTGTGAATCCCCTTTTTCTGTACAAAAAAATCGGCTTTTGCGTGTTTTGTGTGTGTGGGTGTTAGAGCGCGCATGCGTGTGTCCCCCGGGCCCTTTTCCTTGCGTGTGTTAGCCGCTTTCGCTGTCGGACGTGCGCGTGGCGGCCATGTTTGTTGCTAACGCATGCTGGTGTGTTTGTAGAGTGCGATCGGAGCTTCGTGAGTCGGCCGAACGCGGCGCAGAACGGCACGTTCGAGGCGCCGCTGCTGTCGGCGCCGCTCAAGCCCAACCAGACGCAGTCGCGCCAGTGCATCTACACGTTCATCGCCGGACCGAGACAGCGCGTCGAACTCATCTTCACCGCCTTCGCCCTCAGGGGCACCCCGCCAGAGTGAGTTTTCCGCCATGACACACCCACAAACGGCCATTTTTCTTAACGGTTTTTTCGTTTATTGGAGTTTTTGTAGGGATTTACCTATTTTTTGAGTTGGTTTCTTGGGAAAAGTGTTAAAGGGATTACTTCCCATAAAATTTCAACCCCTGAAGGAGATGTCTTAAAGGGTTGATTTTTTTCAGGTATGAAAATAATGAAATTTTGACATTTAAAGGCGAGACTGCCAGTTCAATTTAATTTCCACTAAATAGAAATTGTAATAAACACACCCCTAAAAACCATCCCCTAAAATTATCAACCCTTAGGGCTGAATTTCATTACTGGAAATCTAATATTTTCTTTTTTAACTAAAAATAAATTCTTGGAAATGAGTGAAAGGGATTTCAACCCTTAAAATTTCTACTAAGGGTTGTAGTTAAGGGTTGAATATTTTATTTAAATAAATTTGGAAATAATGGCATTTTAAAGGCTCGATAAATACAATTTTCATGCGTAATTTTGTAGATTCAGCATAAAACCATCCCTTTAAACTACCCTAATTTTTTTAAAACCTTAAATCTTCTGGTTTTTTCTCCATATCTTGACGGAAATAAATATTTTAATAAAATACCAAGACTTTTTTACTCCCTGCCTTATTAAATTCTCCCCTAGATTGGGATGGAATGTTTTATTTATTTTATTTGCTGAGAAAAATGGGGGTGTGGGTGATTGTGGTGTGCGTCTGCGATTGTGTCTCGTGTACATATATAAAAAGATGTTGTCCAAGTGGAAGTGAAGGGCCCGACCACAGTTGTTTCTCTTTCTGTCTGCATTCCAAATTGTTAATTGTGATATATTTATCTGTCGCCGCTGAGACTCGATGTGTGTGTCCGCCGCACTTTTCCTTCTCTCTCTTTCTCTTTCTCTCCTTCTATTTCTTTGTACAAAAACTGGATATTTTTCTCGTGTGCATTGATTTCGTGTCATTTCAGTGGATCTTCGATCGGACATTTGCCAGCGTAAGTAGATTATTTAGGCTCTCTGACATGCGACCAAATTCGAATGCGATGAATGTGTTTTCTCTCTCTCCATCTTTTTGCCACTCTGTCTCTCTCTTTCTTTACTTTCCATCTTCTCTCTGCTGATCGGATTTCGCAGCTCCGCCCCCCAGAGCATGAAACGCGACATTCAGAACGGAATTCCGCGATACGTGACCATTTTTGTTGATTTTCTCTCGTATTTAAAATTCGGCGGGGCGCTCACTTTTCTCGCTTTTCCGACCAGCAACTTGCCACACTCCCTCTCGCTTTGGTTATAATTTGCTGATCGATTTTATTACCATTTTTCATCTAAAATTCATAAATCTGGCATTTTCATCAATTAAACTAGAAAAAATCACCCCCTAAAACGGAATTTTTGACGGTGCGCGACGAGTGTGGCAGGCGTGATTTGGGTGCGACCATTTTTCATTCCGAATGATCCTTTGGTCGGCGGCGTCGCATCCCTCACTATTTGCGTTCGATTCCCAGCTGCAGATTTAAGCCTTCCACAGTGTCGGACGCGTTCATCCCCCAATAATCATCCCCTTCTCTGCCTTTCCAGCGCTGCAGTCCTTTCGACTCTTGCCTGCTTTGCTTTCGATTCTATTTCAAAAAAATTTAAATATAATTTCCTTTAAGAATGTCCGCCATTTTGAAACTAGGCGCCATTTAAAAATGAAAAAGCAAAGCTGGCAACGAAAAGTAATCATCAGCATCTTGTCCTGTCCGGCAGAAACCGGCTCCTGCTCTCTCAAGGACGACTTATCGAAAAAGAACCGGAAAAAAGACGCCATTTCCCGTTCTTTGCCCTGAGTCGCCCTGAAAAACTTCTCCTCCATCGATCGATCGCTCGCTCACATTCTCTCACAAACATAATATAATTAATTATTAATTAAATTTGGTTTCGGCCCTGTTTTGATTTTGTCTCTCTGGTTTTGTTTTTGTTGAGCAAAGTGCATGCGCGGATGAGGGGAGGTGGATGAAGGTTGGCCCTGAGAGCCGGCGGCGTGTGTTGCAGGTGCATCCACGAGTACCTGGACCTGTACGTCGAGATCAAGGACAGCAACGTGTCCGACCTGATCAACACGCCCTTCGGCGGACGCTACTGCGGGCCCATCGCTCCGCGCAGGCGCATATCCCTCTACCGCACCCTCGCCCTCGGCTTCTTCACCGACAAGAACACCACCTACCCTGAGCTCTTTGCCGGCACCTACGCTTTTATAAATGATTGTGAGTCTTGATAAACATTTTTTTGAACTAGTATCCTTTAATGTCGGCCATTTTTGTTGGAGTTTTCCAAGATGGCGGACTGCGGAACTTGACTTTTTGCTATTTGTGGAGGTTTAGAGTCTTCCTAACCGATTTATAGGTTGATTTATGAGGTCCAGAGGAAAAAATTGTAGCCGGAAAGGGTTAAAACTACCCCTAATTGGAGTTTAAAGGGATAATTATTCGTTATAAATTATTTGGGAACTGAATACAATCTCAAATTACTGATAAAAATTAGAAGGGCTTTAAATTTCACTCTCTGAAATAGATAGGGGTGGTTTTTGAAGGGGGTGAAATGGATATTTAACCATTTTCTGTAATACTCTCTGATTTCAAATTAGATCTTGGTAGTGCGCAGCATGAAAATAAATTAATCTAAGCTTTGAGAGAGAAAACAACCCCTAATTGTAACTAGGGGTTGATTTTTTAAGGGATGAAATATGAAATTTCACCGTTTTTGCGAAATACTATTGGCTTAACGCATTTTTAAACCTCCCTTGACGTGAAAGAAGAATCATCCCCTGTGTAAACTATCTAAATAAGGGTCGGAACTTTTTAGCGGACTACGAGGTTGGCACCCCGGAGCCGAACACGCCATGCACGTTCACGGTGCACACGGAGGTGACGCGAACGGGCAACATCCTGTCGCCCACCTACCCTGGCGTCTACCCCAAGGACCTGACCTGCTCGTACCAGTTCATCGGAAAGCCGGGGCAGCGAATCCGCCTCGAGTTCCGCGACTTTGACTTGTTCTTCGGCGGCCCGCAGTGAGTGCAAACTAATTTTTTAAATATAAATGGAAATATTTTTGAATTTTGTTGCAGCTGTCCGTTCGACTACGTGAAGGTGTACGACGGACTGACGAACGAGAGCGCCACGATCGGCACGTTTTGCGGGCAGCAGCGGAATCTGGTGCTCTACTCGAGCGAGTCGTCGTTATTTGTGTCGTTCGTCACGCTGCAGCGCACGGCCAACACGCAGAACAGGGGCTTCAAGGGCATCTTCGAGTTCAGCGAGAGCTTCGTCAAACTAGGTGCGAAAATACATCTCATAATAATAATAATAATAATCGGGAGCGGCTGCTGCTCGCGCCTGCCAGCCCGATCAATAATTCAAATTGGTACCGGAAAAATCTTTCTCTCTCTCTCTCCGTCTCTCGCTCACGTACGCGCGCGGCAGAAAAGGAAAAGGCAAACGTGTCAGAAGTGAGTGACGCGCTTATCAGATATCACAATAAAAGCGATGGGCTTTCTCCTCTTGGCCGCTCTCTGTTTTGACAACCTTTTTTCATTTCGCAGATAAATCGGCCCCGGGGAGCCGTTTCCTACGAGTTGCGCTTTCTCCTTAATCTCTCCCAGGAAATGGAATGCTCTCGATATTTTCTAATGGCCCTAAAAGCAGTTTCCCGCCAAAATTTATCACTCGTGCCGCGGAAATTTGGCCGATCGCCCGAGTCTGCTGATCGAAGGGAAGGAGGTCTTCCACCTGGAGCCAACTTCACTCCGATCAGCTGACTCGTGCGCGCGATGCGGAGGGATATATTATAAAAGTGGGCGTGGCCGAACTTTTCATTTGCAGATTTTATAAGCAAAAACGAGGGCGAGCACATCCGCGGGTCGGAATGCGACCAGAAGATCCTGAGCAAGAAGGAGTCGGAGGGCGCGGTGTACAGCCCTAACTACCCCTTCCCCTACATCCCGAAGATCGTGTGCCGATACTTCATCTACGGCATGCAGGACATGCAGCACCTGGAACGCGTCCGCCTCAGCTTCGACAAGTTCGAGATCCCCCGCCCGCCCAACAAAGAGTGCGTTTGCAAAGCAGGGGAGGGGAGGGGAGATCAGGTTCTCATTTCTATTCCAATTTGAAGGTGCACAGACGGCTACCTGAAAATCTACCTGAAGGGCCAGGAGACGATGGACGCGTACGACAAGTACGACTACGAGTTCTGCGGCGACATGCTGCCTCCGCAGGTCGTGTCCGACGGCCCCCGCCTCGTCATGGTCTTCAGCAGCGGCGAAGTTCAGGGGCGTGGCTTCAAGGCAAAGTACAAGTTTGAAACCGGTGAGTTTAAATTGCTAAAACTCCCGTAATTTTGAACGAAACGGTTTGAAATTCACAGAACGTAATGATAAGATCGAGGGTTATAATTTTAGGGACAAATTATTCAGTAAAACTTCCAAGGGATGATTTATTAGGGGTTGTTAGAAATATCACGTTTTTCGTTGACTTTAAAATCTAGATGTCTCTCTTAATTATTATGCTATCAGTTAGAAATTTCATGGGCTTCATAACGAAATATAGTTTTTACCAGTCTGACAAATTTTTTCACCCTCAGACACCCCTGAGTTGAGTTATTATAAGGGTTGAAAAGTGGAGTTGACCAAAATAACTCATTTTCAACAGCCCATCATCAAAATCTAGATATAAGTTGATCCTCCCTCTGTTCTAAAGGGTGGAAAACATCACCGCGAAAACCACTCTTGCATAAAACCGCTGCGTAGAATTATTCATATGCAAATGCGGCCGGACGAGGGGATTATTTGCATTTCGCAACTGACCCCATTTCTGTTTACTTAACCTGCTTTTATCTAATTCAAAGAAAAAAATTGACTCGAAGATTGTGTGTTGTTGCAGAGTACCGGATCCCAGGAACGCCGACGCCGGGCGGCTCGTGCTCGTTCACGTACCGCAGCACAAGTCGCAAGCGGGGCGAGTTCAACTCGCCTCGTTATCCCTCCAACTACCCGTCGGGCACAAACTGCACCTATATTTTTATCGCCACCCCCAACGAGCAGGTCAACATCGTGTTCGACCATTTCAAAGTGCGAGCCGACGCGGCCAACACCACTTACGGCTCCTACGGGTGAGTCACCCCTTTATCCCTTCTATAACATAAAGGGGTTGTATTTTTTTCTTTATACTTTGACTTACGATTTTCGGATGCTCAGCAGCCATTACTGCCAGGAAGACTGGCTCGAGATCTACAACATGTACAAGGACGGCACCGAGAAGCTGGTCGGCCGCTACTGCGGCGTCACGGCGCCGGGGCCCGTCGAGTCCAACCGCGGCGCCACCGGCCTCAAGGTCCTGCTCCACTCGGACGACGACGGCGTCTTCAGCGGCTTCAAGGCCAGATACATGTTCGAGGTCGCCAAGTCCATTTTCGGAGGTAAAAATAAAACAAAATGGCGTCGCTTCTGTTGGAATAAATTTTTAAAGTTAATAAAAATGACGCGAACAGCAAGATAATTAATGGATATTACCGATCGGAAGCTGAAGATTTGGACTTGAACCAAAAATAAATAATTTATAGGTGGAGAATTCGGCGGCGAATTCATTTCATGGTCTGTAGCGCGAGAAGGCGAGGAGACGCCAGTCACGTGACGCAGGCGAGCACGCTGATTGGTTGCTGGCCGCGCCCGCTTTTTCAGTCACAACAACAAAAAAATTCTTAAGACGCATTGAAATTGCGCATAGCGCAACAAACACCATTAATTTCTCATTGAAGAATTCATTGTTGCTCTTATTTTGCAACAAAGTATGAAATTTGAGTTAGTTTATTGTTGAAATATATGCGAATTTCAAAATGGTAGCAAGAATTTTTGTTGTTTCCGTTGTGACTGAAAAAGTGGGCGTGACCAGAAACCAATCAGCGCGCTCACCCGCGTCACGTGACCGAACCTCCTCGTCTTTTCGCGCGCGAGAGAGCATTAATTATGAAATAAATTCGCCGATTTCACACTGGTTATTTTTATTTTGACGCAAGAATTTTTAACTAAATGCGCATTTTTGCAGACTGCGGGAGCAACGTGAGCAGCCAGGAGTTCGGCGTGATCACGAGTCCGAACTGGCCCAACAACTACGAGGGCCCTGAGCGCGGGCTGGCGAGCCGCACGTGCAACTGGTACCTGAGCGTGCGGCCGCGCTTCCGCATCGTGCTGCACTTCGAGAGCTTCGCGGTGGAGGGCGACCCGCAGAACCGCGGCTGCCCGGCGGCCGTGGTGCGCATCTGGAACGGCGGCGAGGGCCCGCCGCTCGAGCTGTGCGGCGAAAAGCTGCCGCAGGACCGCACCCAGTTCACCTCGGAGAACCACGTCATGCGCGTCACCTTCATCTCGGCCGACAAGTCGGTCGGCGCCGTCGGCTTCCGCGCCGTCTGGACAGAGGTGCTTCTTCCCGATCACTAAAGCAAACAGTAAATTGCACTCCTGCAAAATTCCGTTTGGCGCCAAAAGTTTCAATTTTTAAAAATGGATGATTTTCGGGTTTTTAGCATATTTTTTTAATAATTAGTTTAAAGTAAGGCGACAGTAGAAACATCTGCGCATGAGAAGTGAAGCTCACGCAGTCACGTGACTCAATCTCATTAGCCAAGAGAGTTTTTTGCTAACTCCTTTCCATACTCCCTCCTGCGCAGTTAAATGCGTGCCTGCTCTCGGCCAATGAGAAGGCCGGATCGAGTCACGTGACTGCTGAGCTTTACTATAGAGACGTGGATCTGCGCAGGGCGCATGCGCCTCATCAACTCTTCTTTTAAGAACTCTACTGCGATTGGCTGAACCGATTTTTTAATTTTCTTTAAAAGTATTTATCAGTTTAAGTGATTAAATTTTCGTTTTTCGGTCCAGGTGAGCGGTTCTCCGGCAGGGTGCGACCAGTTCCAGTGTGTGAAGAGCGGCTTTTGCGTGTCGGAGCGGCTGCGGTGCAACGGCGTGGACAACTGCGGCTCCGAGGACCGCTCGGACGAGACAAACTGTGAGTCCCGATCGTAGCCTCCATAATTATACCTTTCTCTCTTTTCTCTCTTTCTCTTCTCTCTCTTTCTCTCGGTGGTCACTTTCCTTATTTCTATACTCTCTCCCCTTTTCTCATCATTAAGTCTATCTGCATAAATAAAAAAAAAATAATAATTCAGAGCTGCCACTGCGACCATTGCTAAAAAAAATCGTTTTATTTCCATTCGGACCAGGGTGACGGTCCATCATCTCTTTCTCTCTCTCTCACTCTTTTTCTTCCTTCTTTCTCTCGATTTTGGCATGCAGACTGACATTCTCGATGTCGTGTGCATTGAGTTCTCTATCTTGACGAGACCCGAGTGCATTATTTCGGAACCACCGCAATTTTCTCACAGAATTTCTAAAGCGAGTCCCGTTGCCTGAGAATAAAACTGTCGATGCCAGGGTCTCTTTCCCTTATGATCGAAATTTAAAAAAAATGGACCTTTCGGACAGTGAGAGGGAAGGAGAGCCTGCTCGGTGCACTCCCCGGCGCAAAGAATTTCCTCTCTCTCTCTCTTTAATCCATTATATTATTGCTCTATATTCTGTCTATCTCGCTTGCGTGTGTTTCATCTGATGACGTGTGTGTTGATTGGTGCCGCAGGTGGTGCATTTGCCTCCCCAGTTTCGTGCAACACAGACAGCCTTGTCCTCTTATGTGGTCTTTGCTTTCTTCTCATGTTCTCGTGATGTTCCCTCCTCTAGAACTCACTCTCTCGAAAGAAACACGAAACAAAAAACGAAGCCGACCTCTCTTTTCTCACACTGCAAAAGCCAAAACTCACTCACTCACTCTGAAAATGTGTCGCGAGACAAGCTCAATTCAAACAAACGCGCCTGCAATGCTATTTTTCCAAATCTAAACACGATGAGGTAAACACCAGCGATTTTTCTACCTTCTATATACCAAGTTGATTCTCGCTTCTTCTTCTCTTCTTCTACTTCTCTCTCTCTCTCACTTTTTTCCACCCCGCCGAGCAGAGCGACGCGCGAATTTCGCCCGAGACGCCATGGTTTTCGTGAAATAGGCCACGTGTCGGGCGGAAATTTCGATTCAACTCTGTCTGCGGGGTGAATCCAGATGATTTTTGTTCCTTTTCTAACTGTAAATCTGTACATTTTGTCCTGACTGATCTGAATCGGTGCTAGATTAAATTATAAATTGTTCTCTCCGGGCGCAGCATTCAGATCAGTCTATTTAAAAACTATGATTTGGAGCAGAGCCGTTAATTGTCTTTTTGGTGCACTCTGAAATGCATTCGAAAGATGCCGCTTTTGCGACGTGTTTGCGTGTGTTCGCTTCATAGTGTTGAAACGAAAATATAATTAATTATTACAGTAATTAATTAATTAAACCAGTCGCTAGGACTTTGATTATTTCGTTGTGCAGTCGGGTGAAAAACCGCAAGTCTGTCGCTTCCGAGAATGAACTCGGCTCTTCTTTGCTAAACTGCATCCAAGTTTTCAATCCGCACGTGCACCTTTGTCTCTTTCTCTTCTCTCTTCGACATTTTCTCCTCATTTGCTCTGCATGCCGCATGTCCTCGTTCGTTGCCTGCCATTATTCGATGTTTTTTTTTAATCAAGATTAAAACTCGTTCGCTCGCAACTCCGCACGCCGCCAAGTCAATAATTTTGGTCAGGGTCACCCTGAAACCTTTAAAATGAAAGTTTTCTTGAGATTATTAATGAAAGACCTACCTTTTGATAGTTAAGAGTTTTAACTACCCTGAGAACCCTCCCTTAAAATGGTTTGCATTATTAAAATGCGTTTTAACAACAGAATTCTGGCTGTGGACGAATATTAATCACAAAAACATAATATTTTTAATTTTTGAGGGGTAAAATTAATTTACCCTGAGAAAGGTCACCTTAAAAGGTCCACCTTGGAAACCGTTCTAGTTAAATTTGAAACTTGTTTTTCCACAAAAACCGTTGTAAACTTTAATAAAGGATTAGTCATCTTCTAAATTGACAAATCGACCTTTGAAATACCCTGAAAACCTCCCTTTAAAAAGGGTTTAAGTCATCAAAAAGCACTGTAACAACAAAATACTGGTTGTGGACAAAATATTAATCTTATAAACATATTCTTTTTTTAATTTTTAAGGGGTAGAAGTCATTTACCCTGAGAGAGGTTACCAATTGCACCTTCAACTAAATTCTTTACTCATGGCCATTTCTACAAAAACCATAGTTAACTTTGAAAGGGTTTAAAACTGATGCATAATCTTAAAAATGACGAAACAACCTTTGAACTACCCTGAGAACCCTCCCCTTTTAATACGTTTTCACTATTGAAAAGCGTTCAAACCAAATAATTCTGGCTGGTGTATAAAATAATATTCTCTTAAAAGTTAGTATTTATATCTACCCTGAGAAACACCCCTCCCCTATACCTGAGATGACCTGAGTCAATATTATCCACCATACTTCTTTATCAAATCCTAAGAAATGATTATAAAAACCCCTAAAAGGTCTTGGCGGTGGGGAGCGGCTGCGGAGGGGAAGGGCGGGCTTACCCTGAGAGAGCTAATCGTGTTTGGACTGTTCCGCAGGTGAGACGGAGGCGCCGCTGGAGCCACTAGCGATGCTAGGTGCGTGCGTGGGCGGCGCCGGCGTGTTGGCGCTGGCGCTGTGCGTGTGGTGCCACCGGAAGCGGCGACGGCGGCGCCGGCAGAGTCGGCGGCGGCGTCTGCAGCGCGGCTCGCCGGGCGTCGGCTACCGCGGCAGCCTGGCCGGCAGCTTGGCCGGCAGCAACATGGCGCCGGCCAGCCTCCCGCCCAGCCTAGCCGGCAGCCTTCCCGCCAGCCTAGCCGGCAGCCGTCGCAGCGTGCAGCACGTGTGCGACCACTACGCCAGCAGCGTCGACAGTGTCTAGTGCTGCCCCTCCCCTCTCTCGCTCGCCCGCTCTCGGGACTGTGCGGCGTTACGCCCCCTCCACTCACGCACCGACGAACGCCATCTTTGCGCCGCGGCGATGGCTCTTTCAACCGCAGTTTTTTCTTGCTACCGATTGGACACGCCCCCTTTTTGAAATAATCCACCCATCGCCCGCGCAAAAAATCTTCCAGGAGGGCCGGATGTTGACTAAAACTGTGAAGCGTCGAATTTCGAAGAATCGAGGTTTGTGATAGCGTGTAGCGAGTTTGGCCCCTTTTCGATCGATTGTTGGGTACGTGTGCCAAAAAGTAATTCTCGTCATTGTTAACAATCATTTTTAATACGCAAGTAAAAGAGAAATACACCGTAACACGTAAAATATAAAAGAAAATAAAGAAAAAGTGTTTGTTATCTCGCGATTATTCTATGCATTATATTATACCAGGTGTTTAACAAGCTGTGTTAATTATATGCTCTATAATGAACCTTAAATAAGAGAACAGAATAAAACACAATTACACACACACACGAGATAATCTAAAAGGATTTAAATTAATAAAGAAAAAAAATTAGACTCTCAGCGCAGTTCTTGTCGCAGATTAGATAGCGGAGAGTGCGTATAAAAGTAAAATATCCACGTGCAGCGTATATTTATTCGTAAACTCTATGTTTGTAGCCGTTTCCTTTCACACACGACGCGGCGGCGGCCAGAAATAATTAAATAAATGAATAAAATTTGCTCAGCGATCTTGAATGTGTCTGTCCCCGACACGCTACTCATCCCGTTCAATGGCAATCATCGCGGCGACATTTCGTTTTCTCTAATTAATCTCCCGCGTTTAAAAAGCCTAAAAAAGAAAGAAAAAGCAATTCGGTGTCTCTCTCAGCACACACAAACACACACACACACATTTTAATAAGCGCCTTTGCGTGCCAAAGCTTTGTTCGTACGAAAGAAGAGAAAGATTGGAAAAACACCCCCGACACACGAGATTCACGTGAGCATTTTGTAATTTATATTGAACTACCGATGTTAAATGACTATACACACACACACGCGCGACATCAAATTACGAAACGACGAGGTAGCGAAACAATGTTGGCAATTTATATAGAAATGTAACAGTTGAAAATAAAATGGAAAGAAAATATTGACACAAATGCGCGAGTTTTATTTATTTCTGCCTTCCTCTTTATCTAGACTGAACATTTTTTAATGAGAAAAATTATAAGCAAAAATCCAATGGTGAAGTAAAAGAATAAACAAATAAAACAGCTGTTTTTATTAATTATAGGGACAATGTCTTGGAACACGATTTCCTAAAAGAGCGAGAAGAAGGAGCACAGAACGCTGGCAGCCTCACAATTAATTATTATACGCTTCGATCTAGCATTTCTAACGAGATAAACCACAAAAAATATGTTACCTGTAGCACACTTTGATAAATAAACTCTCGCATCTGGCTTTGATTTGTTTACATTGGATAGGAGGTTACGCCCCCTTTTTACATTCATGCTACACTTTCGGGCTCTTTTGTATTTCTAATTTGAATTAGCAGATAATAAAATACGAAATCCATCGGTTATTGTGAACTTTTCAATTCAAATATCCCTGAAAATCACTTCCTCTGTTAGGGTAGCCAGCAAAATGCACACTCGCTTCAGCTAAATGCACCTGAAACAATTTCCTGTCATAGATTTGGACAACGAATGCCTAAAAACACGTAAATACAACCGGAAACTGCTGAATTCTACGGACGCTTACATCGATTTTAATTTTTATTGTTGTAAAAATTTAAATTTTAGAAATAAAACAGTTGGCCACCCGGCTTGGCAACGCCCCCAATAAGGTGTTTGTTTACCTCTCCTCTCACCATCCCATCGATGAACAATTCGATGAAGAATTTTTTAATCTCCTCTTTCTGCCTCAAATATTTGAACAATAAAACATTGAAGACTACAAGTTAATCGAGGAAATTAATTGAATAATGAGATAATAATCATTTTATTTTACATGTTGCACGGTTTTATGGCATTTAAACGGCTTTGAAGCTAAAAATATCAATTTATTTTTATTCAGGGGCCGTCTAATTACAATTTTTATAATATTGGACTTGGAAAAAGTCATTTTAGAAACTTTGAAAATGTTCTCCAAACGTTTTCTGATCTAGAGCTTTTAATTGATCTTTAATTTTAACTCAGAAATTTCTTCAAATAATTGAAATTGCTGTCTAGCCATTTTACGTTCGTGAAAATGAGCAATTTTTATTGCGGAAAATATTTAAGATATTTTATTGCCAACCCTTGAGACGGAAAAACAACTTGCAGGTAAAATTAACTTAAGAAATTGCAGCCAAGACGGTGACACGTGACATGTGGTTTAAATTTTCCCGCCCTGGCTCAGGAAAAAATGATATCCAACGTGAATATCAGCTAGGGTTGCCACATGTACAATTTAACTCGAAGGTATTTCAAAATATTCACAGTTTGAAGCACGGAAAGCGTGTAAATCTGCTCAATTTAAATTGATTTTCAAGTTTTGACACTAAAATATCCCTTTTCTGTCTTAAAACACTCGGAAAATTCAGATTTTAATGTCGAAGCAGCTGGTAACCCTAGCTCCATGCTCGCAGCGCCACCAACCCTGAACTAGAGTTGTTTTTCTCCTCTCACAGCTGGAAGGTCGCGTGCGTGTTTGCAGTTGTGTCTTCAAATATCTGAATTTCTGTTGAATTTAAGGTGAGTTTGCAGTTAAATTCGTTGAAATTACATTATTCAAGGCCCGGCGATTACTTTAAACGTGTAGCCCGGCTCCCATGGCGTCAAATTTCGAGCGAGTGAATAAAAAGCTATTCGACTATCAACACAACTTGCTCGATTCGCAACCCTGAGAGCACAAATTTCTATTATTATCGGGGCCTATGGGCTTAATCTATCTTTTTCCTCCGATTCCATAATATTTCAAAAGGAAAACACAATTTGGAAAAGGCTTCACTGCAAATAAATGTTTAATTATGTTAAAAACGTAGTTACACACATAATGTTGACGCTACAAAATATGGATTTGCTATTTGCACGTATATTTGGTGTAAATTAGAAGGATTGGTGTTTAATGAAGCCAAAGTATCCGCCCTACAAATAAATAATAAAATTGGTATAAAATTGAACGGTTTTAATAGCTTATTCTATCTATTATGTGGAATTTATAAAATAAATTATAAAATTATAGTTTTTTCTGACGTTACTTACCAAATAAAACCTCAAGCTTTGATTCCAGATTAAATCATTTGTGTGTTGGGTCGAGACGGTTTTTTAGGAAGGTCAATGGGGTCGATTCAGTAGTTTATAGTTTTTTATTGAAATCTAACTTCATTGTTTTACTGGATTTTTATAAAGAGGAAATTAGAGATCAATAAAACTTATTTTAAACTAGTTTTAGAAATGGCAAAATATTAATGAATACAAAGTTAACAAAAGCCGGCCAAAGGAATTTGTTGTTAGATGTTTGAAATGCAATTAAAATAACAAAGTTCAACTCAAAATTCATGCTTTCTGTCTTTAGGCTAAAAATCGCGATGATTTCTCTAACAAATTTTCATTTTACTTTCAGATGAGTGACTGCTCGACCGATGCAGAAACAGACACGGAAGACTACAGTTGGGTATGCCTTTATTTTATTTTTTTGCTCTTTTTATCCCTGTCCTCGGAGCGGGAAGGGCGCGCAGTGCACTAGCACGAATGCTGAAACCCGGGTCCCAATAACACCGCGAACGGATAACATGGGCGCAGCAGGCCGCACAGGGACCCAGCCCACTCAAGGGCCACTTGCCTCCGCACCGAGGACTGCATTGAAACGCTAGACATTTGTCCCGTGAAGCCAAATCACGCATGCTGGAAAGGTGCAAACCAGCCCGTTGAGCAATTTGAGCATTTCGAGTCACTAAACTAACAAATTTTTTGCCATTTCTGACATTGGGTAGCCAGTATTAGATCTCCGAACTGCTCAAATACCTCACATTGCTTTGACACTCCTGAGAGTGCCTTAACAATGCGAGCCAACGGGCTGGTTGAGTTTTATTTTAAATTGTAATATCGATGAATTGAGGACACAATTAGTCAGCTAATTAATGTTGTTAATTTAAGTACATTTTGAGATAGGAGATATGGGGGAAACTTTTCAGCACCATCTTAAGGGGGGGTGAGATGTCACACGAGCACAGGGCGCACTAGCACAAAGTGTGGGAGAGAGTCAGAGCCACCACAGGAGGTGTTTTATATTTAGCGCAAATTAGGACGGTTGTTTTTGCTCCTTAAGCATTTGTGTTTCCTTCAAATATGAATTAATGTCATAAAATTATTTTTTTAACTCTTTCATTTTCTCAAAATACATTAATGTTATCATCATAAGCCAAATACAATTCAAATCATGTTTCTATGATTAAAATTATATTGATCAATTTTTTAAGATCATGTTATAGGGGTTTTCTGCCGTGAACTCTTTCCATAAATATATTCCACCAAATTTTGACGCAAGAGATAAAATTTCTCGTATGTTGGGTTAGGAGATTTTTTTAGGAAGCTGATTGAGTAGTTTTTCAGGTGTATAATTGCAATCTAACTTCATTATTTTACTATGGTAGCTTATGAAGAGGATGATCAATAAATTGATATTAAAACCATTTTCTTAATTTGTGGCCAGCACACAAAATTCATGAAAGATGGATCAATTAATGTATGCTTTGGCATGCAATAAAAATCATAACCAAAACCGTAATTTAATGCTTTCTGGGTTCTGACTAAAAAATATTATTTAGATCTTTAACTTAAATAATAATTTTGTTTCAGATGACTGAGTTCATTGATAACCCAAAAAAGCTAGAAAAAATAGCTTTTAACACTATCGTAGACAACTTGGGACGCTACAAAGAGCTCATCAAGTCAAAAATTTGTAAGAAAATAATTACCAATATGATAAAGCAGCACTATTGTTTTCTTCTTTCAATTTTCAGCTCCACCTTTTCGGAGAGAATTGTTTAAAGCAGCGAAAAACTGGGTCAGATGGGATTCCATGAACCCTTACGACAGAAATTATGAACTTTGGACTGATTTACCATATCTTGAGCTGCACAAAACAACGGAATCAATTGATTTGGAAGAGTTTCGTTGGATTTTGCCTAAGCTTAAGTTGAACCGCACAATCTCGGTTCATCCTGATGATGAAAATGAATCTGATTATGATGATTACGATGAGTATGAAACTGGTGTCCGCTTAGACGAGGTAAACAAAATACAAGACAAAAAGAAATCACTCAAAACTTACACGAATTTGTTTTGTTCACTCAGATTCTACGCTACCTTGTACAAAATGCGCCAAACCTGAAAAAAATATTCATAGATGACCCAATGAACTACGATTATAACCGGGAAGTTTCAAAATATCAACGGCTCGAGCCGAGTTCCATTGATCTGATCGTCCAAATGAAAAATTTAACAATAATCTCGATGACATATGCTAGAATCAAATTTTCTGGATTTGTGCGAATCTGCAGAGAGTGCAAAAATTTGCGCGAAATCGAGACACAGAGAATCATTTTTGACATTCCAAAATCTGAAATGAAGACGACCCTGGAAACTTTCAACGCTGAGTTTGACCACCAAGAGTACAATGAATTGACTTTCCCAATTAAATTTGGAATAATTTTCAAGAAAACGGACTCTGAAGAAAACTACCGGAAAGCGCGAGTCGGATTGGATGATTCGATTTTCGTTGACTCACTCCCTGAGCTAACGCACCTGAAGGTAATATAAGTTTTTAAATTTGGTGATTAGCTGTTAAAAAGGTTTCTATTTTGCAGGCTTATTGCGGTTTTGATAATATATGTGAAAATGATCAATGCCATACGAAGAATTTGCAGAACATCCTGAGAAAAGTAGGAGGGACATTGAAAAAGCTTAGCCTCTGTTTTTTTCATCCAAAATCGAAATTGACGTTCAAGCACATTTTTGATAACTGCAAAAGCTTGGAGTCCCTCAAATTAAGAGTGTTTATTGCTGATGACAACGAACCAATAAATTCTTTTGGGAAACTGAAAAAATTATTCTGGCTACAAGGGTAATAGAATTAAAATTAATTTATTAAAATCTCTTCATATTTGCTTCATTTTTGCAGAATGCGGGGCTATCCCATCAACCTAAAGAGCATTCTCTCTGCGCCGTTTCTGGAAAAAATTGAGATCTACGCCGATGAATTTGATCTGGGCGACAAAGAGACTCTTTTCAGTAGCATTAGAAATGGCGAAATTTGTACCAACGTTAAAAAATTGAGTATTTGTGGCATGACAGAAGATGATGAACCTGTTTCCGAGGCCTTTCGCAGACTGTTTGAAGCCGTTAACATGGACCAGAGCCGATACGTTTTCATTTAGAAACGTTGACTTTTTGCTCTTTTGGTGTTATTTTAGATTTTCACGATTTCTTAGTTAAGATTGTTATATATGTCTTTTAGCAAAATGTAACATGTAAATACAATATTTAAAAATATTTTTCGGCCTAATAATTTGTATAAAACCTATTATCAATCATAGCCGCTGCACATAGAGTCAGAGATTTCTAAAATCCTTGCTTGATGTAAATCTCAGAACTCAGAATGTCGAAAATTAAAAAGCAAACTGGATTCTCTTATTCCTGTATGGCAAGGAAAGGGATAGGTGTGTTTGTCAACCATTTATCACTTAAGTGTTTCGTTTTATTCCTATCTTATTTTCGTTATTTTCTATGCAGTCCAATCTACATTTGCTATTTTTTCAGTTTAGCGCGTCTTTTCTCTACGCAACTAAAACAGGACTACACAAATGGACTTAACACTCGAATCTGATCAGGGGGCTGAAACTCATGCCTTTCTCTCACTTTAAAACTAATTCAACAAAATTCAAAGCACCGCGGCAGCAAGGTAAAAAGTCTTTTAGCGAGATGAGCTGCTGGGTTTGTGAAATTGCATAAGAGAGAGTGTTGTGACTTGGGTTTAAATTCTCCCGCCCTAGCTTAGGCATACAAATGAAAACTGTCCTGTCTATCAGCTTGGACTGGCATACGTGTAATATGTACAATTTAACTCTAACGATTTTCAGAGTAATTAAAAGGGCACCGATTCAAATTGCAGTCCTGATCCCAAGCTGCTTCCACCCACCAGGAGCCGCGAGGCTTTCACACTGTTCAGAATGACCATAGAGGAACTTCAACGTCGGCTTGGAAATGTTTAGGCTTACTCAAAAATGACATGTCTTGGGTGGAATTATTTTGAGCATATTCTCTGGCGTTTTAGTCAAAGTCTTCTTATGTGTGTGCTGTAGTGTAAGGAGGAGTGTGCGCCATGATGGTCTAAAGGCCCTTACAGAACACGAAGCTTCTAAAACACACCAAGTTCACTTTTCCAAAGCCAGTACGCAATCAAAAATTGATACTTTACGCTGTGAAGGAGCTCTCGAAGCCAGACATTGAAATCGCTGTCGCGGAAGCAACCCTTTGCTTCCATGCAATCAAGCACCACCATAGCTACGCATCAGTTGACTGCGAAAGCAACCCTGCAAGAAAAAAAATATCACTGTGACGTCATATTGATGTCACATGATATCACCCGGGTGACGTCATATTGACGTCACTTAATGTCCGTCAGAATTGGATCATATTGATATCATTATGATATCACGACCAAAAAATTTTCCTCAAATGCTATTATTTTAATAGCATTTTCAAAACTGACAGTTTTTGGATCCGTATTCCGAGCTCCAACCTGGAGTGACGTCAATATGACGTCATATTGACGTCACTTGAGGTGATATCTTGACCAAAAAATTTTCCCCAGAAAATTTTCTTTAAATCATTTTAATAGCATTTTCAACCTCAAGTTTTAAAAATGCAATAAAAATAATTTTCTGGGAAAAATTTTTTGGTCGTGATATCATAATGATATCAATATGATCCCATAGTGACGGACATTTAGTGACGTCAATTTGACGTCACCCTGGTGATATCAATATGACATCACAGTTATATTTTTTCCTGGAAAATTCAATTAATTTTTTGATTAGGAACGAAGAACACACATATGAATTATATTTTATTGTCACATGCATCGCATACAATATAATTCTGAGTGTAAGGAATCTCCACCGTTAAGTGCGTCAGCGGAAAAAGTAGCCCCGTCACGCTTGTCACTTTTATTTTAAAAATCTTAATCTCCCAGCCATCGCAAATTATTTGCGTTTCAACCCAATCAAAAACATGGAGTTTTATCCAATTTATAAAATAAAAATATTTACTGATTTCCTTGCCCATGGATTAAATTTTCCATCCCTGCAATGACGTCACTGTGACATCACTTTGATATCACTCGCGTCACAATTGCACTTAAGTGCAAGAAAAATGATGTCAGTGACGTGAAAATGACGAAAAATTTTGTATTTCCAAAAGGCTTTAAATTTTTATTTTGAACAACTATAAACAAGTTTTGTTGGTTTTCCATTGAATTTTGAGCAAATTTGGAAAATTTCCCATTCCCTCTATGACGTCACTGTGACGTCACTGTGATATCACTCACGTCACGATTTTTATTTTAACAACTAAAAACAAGTTTTGTTGGTTTTCCATTGAATTTTGAGCAAATTTGAAAAATTTCCTCATCCCTCCAATGACGTCACTGAGACATCACTGTGATATCACTCACGTCACGATTGCACTTCCGAAGAGACGAGGAATGAAAATGATGTCAAAATGATATCATATTGATATACTCACGGTGACCAAACGTTTTAATATTTTTCCGTTGATATTCCAAAGAAATTAATATAATATCTCTAAAATTTTTCAATTTTGGAAAAAATTTGAAAAATTAAAAAAAAATCAAAATATTTTTTTTGTCATATTTTCATATTTTTTATATTTCATAGCATATGGAGCCTACAATTCAGGTGTGCAGGGTCACGATTCGATGTGATGTCAAAGTGACGTCAAAGTGACGTCAAAGTGATATCAATATGACATGCTCAGCGTGATGATTTTTGAAATTCTGGGGATGCGCGTGATATCAATGTGACATCAATGTGATGTCTCAAAAGAATTTTAAACAAAAAAATATGAAATCTTTGCTAATCATTAACATTTAAATTAATTAATTTCATAATTTTTTGTTTCAAATTCTTTTGGGACATCACATTGATGTCACATTGATATCACGTGCATCCCCAGAATTTCAAAAAATCATCACGCTGAGCATGTCATATTGATATCACTTTGACGTCACTTTGACATCACATCGAATCGTGACCCTGCACACCTGAATTGTAGGCCCCATTTGCAATAATATAATTTAAAAAAGTATGAAAAAATGACAATTTTTTTTGAATTTTTTGAATTTTTTCCAAAATTGGAAAATTTTAGAGATATTTTATTGATTTCTTTGGTATATCAACGGAAAAATATTAAAACGTTTGGTCACCGTGAGTATATCAATATGATATCATTTTGACATCATTTTCATTCCTCGTCTCTTCGGGAGTGCAATCGTGACGTGAGTGATATCACAGTGATGTCTCAGTGACGTCATTGGAGGGATGAGGAAATTTTCCAAATTTGCTCAAAATTCAATGGAAAACCAACAAAACTTGTTTTTAGTTGTTCAAAATCAAAATTTAAAGCCTTTTGAAAATACAAAATTTTTCGTCATTTTCACGTCACTGACATCATTTTTCTTGCAGGGAAAAGGTAAAATATAAAAGAATAATGGAAAATATCAACTTGAACACTCTTAGAGCGATTACATTTTTACATTAATATTTCACTATCATCCTTTAAATAAAATATTTGAAATAATAGGCCTTTCTAGAATCCTAATTAATTGTTTCAGTTGCTGCCCAAAATGTTCAAAGATTCTAAAACAGCAGCCAAGATGACCTGTGGAAGGACTAAGGCAGCAGCAGTCGTGCGGGGTGCTCTCGCCCCATATTCGCTCTCCATGGTCAAGATGGATCTGGTTTTGTCCCAAGACTCCAATTACAACCGGCAACCCCGCTATTTTACTATCATGAGTGATGGTTCAACCAGATTCAACAAGTCGATTTACCCATACGTTGTCCGGTACTTCAAAGAAGGAGAAGGCCTCAAAGAGAAAGTCATCTCCGTAGTCTGTAGTTCAGACGGAACAGCTCAAAGTAATTTAAAATGATTAATTTAACAAATTTTTCATTCGCCAAAATTTTAGAGCTGCATTCTGACCTCAAGAATAGCCTTACTCAGATGGGACTAGCAGAAGTAGAGCAAGTATAGCAGCGTTTTCTGGGGACAGTTGCAACGTCAATTTTGGCACACAAAATTCCGTCTATGCCAAACTTAGAATGGAAAATCCAAAGATTTTGCCTCTTAAGTGCCCTGCACACCTGTTGCACAATGCTGCCAAAAACGCTATGGTCAGATACAAGCCAGACTGCGAAGCTATTCTTTTAAAAATCTGTGGACACCCAAACCAATCGTCGAAGAGAGAAGCGGCGCTGAAGGAGGTATTCGAGTACTGTGATGTGGAGTACCAGCAGGTAGGAATTTAATTATAATCATATTTAATGTTTGATCTTAGATCACGAAGCACACCAACGTTCGCTGGCTGTCACTCGACGAAGGATTGAACAAAATCTTAAAATTCTGGAAGCCATTAAAGACTTACTTCTTGGGTTTGGGTGAAACTAAATGCCCTCTAATGATTTGGGAGTTCCTACAAGATCAAGAGGTAAATTTTAAAAGTTAATAAATTTTCTAAATTTTTTTTATTTCTTGCTAGCATGAACTCACAAATGAGAACAACCCGACCTTAAATGAGATGCACCTTCAATTTTGGTCAACTTTGAGCTCAGTGTTTGCTACGTCCATCAAGTCTCTAGAGAGAACCGAAGCAACTATCATGGATGTTGAGGAGTGCCTATCAGAGCTTGTAAGCAATCTCAAAATAAATTTTGTTAAATTTTAAAAATTCATGTTCTGACTTCTGATAGGGTTGAGAGCAACTACTATATGGACGAATAATTGACGAAGGACTAGCAGCGCTTACCAGCTCTGAAAAGGAGTGCTTTTTGGATCAGTGTAGGTGCTCAGTTCAAGATGCCATTGACTACATTGAAAAGAGGTATGCTCTAGGAGGATTGTACGCTCAATGCCAAGCCCTGAACGTCAAGAAGACGGACAAGCTCGTATATAGGGAAATTGCGGATCTCTGTCAGTCACTCAAAATTACAGTTTGACTACGATCTCCTCTTTGCTGATGTTGTGGTAGCTAACAAAATTTTGAGGAATGTGCAGCAGACCAATCTATTGTCTCAAACTCTACCCAAGATTTGGGCTCAATTGTTCAACCAACAAAACGAGCGCCCAATTTGCACGCTATTTAAAGTGGTATCCTTTGTGTTATGCATCCCATCATCAAATGCCTTTGTTGAAAGAATGTTCTCCGTACTCAAGGCTGCATGGACCCCTGAAAGGAACACATTGCTTGTATCATCTGTTGAATCTGAGATGATGGTCTTCTTTAATTTCGACGTACCCTGCGTTCCTGCGTCATCCGAATCAAAAGAAGCTGGTTGAAATGATTGTGAGCTCAAGAAAATACTTTATGTCTTAGGCCTAATAAGTATAGTCTGAAAGTTTATTAATCAACTGAAAAATATGAAATGATGTGATTTAAGTAACCAATGCTGTGTTCACTTGCTAAGTTCAATTTCTATAGTACAGTTCCATATGAAAAATGCGTTAATTTTGTTCTAAACAAGCATTTACCATACGTGAAGACTGCTCATTTGGGACTTGGGACTGAAATAAAATTGAAATGACTATCTAAGTCAGTTGACATTATCGTAATAAGAAATGTGAAAATTTACGTCTGATATACGTAAAATGATGTCAAATTTATAATTAAAATAAAAATTTTTGTTTTGAAATAAATTTTTTTATTGTTTGAAAATATTATTCCAAGTTTACGCTGCGCAGTGCAGATGTCAACTTTGCTTTTGGAAAATGCAAAATTTTTAGATCGGGCGAGAGTGAGGGAAAATTCCCTTTAATTGCGCGTCTGAAGTTTGAACAAAGGCCGACACATCCCCTCTGACCAGGGGCAGACGAGGCAAGCAAAACCTTAATCGCAGTTTCATACTCTCTGCAAGTGTGCAACAATTAGCTGTTTAATTAATTTCACAAGAGAAGGTTTTGTGGTTAGTTGTTTAAAATTTTCCGCCCAAATTCAAGCAATCGAATGATATCCATCTTGACAAGCAGTTAGGGATACCACATGCACATTTTTACTTTAGGATTTTATATGGAAAATGCTGTTTGAAGCATGAGAAGCGTGACAATCTGCTCATTTTAATTAAATTTATATAGTTTTAATAATATTAACACCTTTTTTGCTTAAAACACTCGGAATATTTGGATTTAAATGTTCAGGCAGCTGACACCCCTAGCACCGCGATGCTCGCAGCGCCACCAACCCTGAACTAGAGTTGTTTTTCTCCTCTCACAGCTGAAGGGTCGCGTGCGTGTTCGCAGTTGTGTCTTCAAATTTCTGAATTTCTCTTGAAGTGAAGGTGAGTTTGCAATTAAACTTGTTTAATTACATCAGTGAGGGCTCGCCGATTACTTTAATCGTGTGGCCGGGTTCCAGTGGCACCAAATATCGGCCGATTTAATCAAAATCTTCTCGACTGAAACACAACGTGCTCCATTCAAACCTCTGATTGGCGAAATTTAAGTTATTTTCGGAGCCTTATCTATTATCTGTCTCCGATTCTATAATATTTCAAAAGGAAAACAAATTTTGGATAAGGTTCAATGGCAAAGAATTCTTAAATTACGTTTAAAACGTAGTAACACATTTTTGTTGACGTTTCAAAACATGGATTTGCTATTTGCACCGACATTTGGTGCAAATTAGAAGGGTTGTTTATTCTGCAGCCCCTATGTTTCCATCTTTAAATAATTTTATATAGAATATCTCATTGCTTTATTTAGCCTGAACACAGAAGGTATAAATTTAAAAGTTTCACTTGTGAATTTTTTGCATTTCAAATGTCTAGCAACAAATTCGTTTGTGTATTGGGTACAAATTTTTCATTCCCATTATTAAAAACTGGTTAAATTTCAGTTTTATTGTTCTCGAGTATCCTCTTCAAAAAATAATGAAAGTTATATTGCGATTATACATATGTAAGCAAAGATCATCTTATTTTCAGATGAGTGAGAACGATGCAAAGAAAGCGAAGAAGCTGTTCTCTCTAGAAGAAATGGCATTTAACACCATCGTTCAGAACGTGGGAAGATACAAGGAGCTCATCAAGTCAAAAGTTTGTAAGAAATCAACGTCCTCGTGATAGAGCAGAATTTAGTAATATTTTTTTCTTTATTTTTTCAGCTCCACCGTTTCGAAAAGAATTGTATATTAAAGCGACTGGGGCAAGTAAGGGAGATTACGAGAAAAAATATGGATTATGGACAGCTCTACCTTACCTTGAGCCGTACAAAACGAAGGAAGATTTTTTTTTAATTTATGACTTTGATTGGATTGTTCCAAAGTTTGAGGTGAAAACTGGCGAAACTGATCCTGATTATGATAAGAAACGGAACTATGAAGTTTCATTGGACGAGGTAAATGAGATTTAAGAAAAAGAAGACTAAAAACTAACACGATTTGTTTTGTTTACCTAGATTCTGCATTACCTTGTACATCATGCGCCAAACCTGAAAAAAATAGATATGTACGACCCGCGGCCCTTTCATTACGAGGATATATTCAAAAAGCTTCGGTTCGAGCCAAGTTCCATTGATCTGATTATCCAGATGAAAAATTTGACCATAATCTCGCTTCTCGGCTTTAAAATCGACTTTTTGGGATTCGTGCGCATCTGCAGAGAGTGCAAAAATTTGCAGGAAATTGAGGCAGACAAGATTTCGGTTGACGTTCCAAAATCTGAGTTGAAGGCGATCCTGGACACTTTCGACACTGCCTTTGATCATCAAGAGTACACTGAATACTCTTACCGACGCAGAATTGAAATAATTTTCAAGAAAACGGACTCTGCAGTAAAATACCGGAAAGCGGCAGTGCCATTATCAAATTCGAAATTCCTTGACTATATTCCTGAGATGTCACACCTGAAGGTATTTGAATTTTAGACCTGTTGAATAGCCTGTTAAAAATGTTTATATTTTGCAGACTCCTTGCGAATACGCAGTTGAAGATTATCAGTTCCACAAGATGAGCTTGCAGCGCCTCCTGGGCAAAGTAGGAGGGAATTTGAACAAACTGTGCCTCTACTTTTGCAAACTAGTTGCGAAAATCACTTTCCAGCAGATTTTTGAGCACTGCAAAAACTTGGAGTCCCTCCATTTACGTGGTTCGTCTATTGCAGATGACGAAGAACCGATAAATTCTTTCGGGAAACTGAAAGAATTAGTCTGGCACAACACGTATGTATAGCATTATTATTTTTTATTGATTGAGCGCAATCTATTTCACATTTTGTTTCTCATTCGCAGTCTTCGGGAATATCCCATCAACCTAAAAGGCATTCTCTCTGCGCCGCTTCTTGAAAAAATAGATCTGATGGCCTTCGAATTTGATCTGGGCGACGTAGAGGTTCTGCTCGGTCGCATTAGAAATGGCGAGATTTGTACCAACGTTCGAAAGTTTATGGTTCAAGATCTGGAAAATAATGATGATCCTGTTTGGAATGTCTTTTACGGCATGGATCGCAGCAATTCGCCCGTTGAATGAACTCTTGGTGTTCGAATCCGTCAACAGATGGTGCCACCGTATACTTTTCTAAAACTAGTTTCACGATTCTACGGCGATTTGCTTAACCGATTTTTGTTTTCAGCACGTCAAAAGAAAACATTTTAAGTGAAGAATCCACAGTGGCTGGATTGAATCTGAAATGGCAGTGTAAGTGCCTTAAATTAAAAATATTACGAAAAAATACGGTGGCGCCATCTGTTTTTTTCTCACTTACAGATATTAAATGCAAAGCGTAATTAAAGGTTATCACGATTTCTTAGTTGCTATAATGTATCACTTGTGTAGCCAAATGGAAAAGCCCAGGTGCATGAAGCAATGGATTTTAATCAATTAATTATGTGTAATATAATTGTGAAATAAAACACGACTTCTGCTCACAGACGCTTGAGATTTCTTCCATCATTGCTTGAGAAATGTCTCGAAAA
The DNA here is from genome assembly GCF_949628265.1 of Cloeon dipterum. Classification (NCBI taxonomy): domain Eukaryota; kingdom Metazoa; phylum Arthropoda; class Insecta; order Ephemeroptera; family Baetidae; genus Cloeon; species Cloeon dipterum. The sequence continues at coordinate 35,484,254 of NC_088789.1, read as the reverse complement.
ATCCCCAATTAACAAGTAAATTAGACTTTTTCCCTTGCGGCAAGAAAAGGGTTAACCAATTCGACGATGGCTTGGTACTCAAAGATGATTGGTCAGGGTTGGAATTATTTTGAGAATCCTGGCGTTAGTCAAAGTTGACGCTCCACCCTGGCCCCCAGCAGCTCGCCAGGGAGATTTTACTCCTCCTGTTCGAGGACCGGGAACGGCGCGCACTGCACTAGCACGAATGCTGAAACCCTGGTGCGAATAACACCGCGAACGGATTGAATGGGCGCACCAGGCCGCACATTTCAGGGACCCAGCCCATTCAAGGGCCACTTGCCTCCGCACCCAGGACTGCATTGAAACGCTAGACATTGATCGTGTCCCGTGCATGCTGGAAAGTTGCAGAGCAGCAAAGTAGCGAGAAATAAAATGTACCAATATGCAGTCAAATTTGATTCTACTTTTCATTAATGCTGCTTTATTTCAATTGAGTGTTAAGCCACTCGTCTACACTCCTCTCAGAAATCAAATCACGGAAACAAATACGGTTTTGATCTTGTCATTCAACTCCAATCAGCTGTTATTATTTATAACAGCTGATTAAATCCATCTTGAATAACAGCTAGGGATACCACATGTACATTTTAACTTTAGGATTTGTCATTGAAAATGCAATTTGAAACGTGAAAAAGGTAAAAATCTGCTCAATTTAAATTGATTTTCAAGTTTTGACACTAAAAATTCCATTTTTTGGAATAAAACACTCTTAAAAATCAGTTTTTAATGTCTTAGCAGCTGGCAACCCTAGCACCGATGCTCGCTGCGCCACCAACCCAGAACTAGAACTGTTATTCTCCTCTCTCAGCTGAACGGTCGTGTGCGAGTCCGCAGTTGTGTCTTCAAACTTCTGAATTTCTCTTGAATTAAGGGTGAGTTTGCACTAATATTCGTTGAAATTAGATCAGTAAAGGCCCGGCGATAACTTTAAACGTGAATCCGGGTTCTTGTGGCATCAAATACCGGCCGAGTGGATCAAATGCTAAACTGTAGATTTGCTATTCGCACGTACATATGGTGCAAATACGAAGGGTTGTTCCTGCAGCCCGTGTGTTCACGTCAAATTAGAATTAAAGGCATAAAGATCAAATAATATTATAATTATAATTGAATTAATTTAAAGAAAGAGTAAAATATTACAAGTTAATCTGTCGTGACTCCATACCAAATCTTACCCCAATCTTTGAAATTAATTTACATGATTTTTAATTTAGGAGGCGCAATGGGGCATATTCAGAAGTTTTCAAGTGTGTAATTCTAATTAAACTTGCAATATTTTACTGGTAACGCATGAAGATGATATTAGAGATCAATAAAACTGAAATTATTCCGGCTTTTGCAATGGAAAATGAAAAATAGTAACCAATACACAAAGTTCACAAAAGCTGTCCCAAAAAATGATGTTTGGCATTTAAAATTCAATAAAAAATTAAACCGAAACCGAAATTTCATGCTTTCTGTGTTCAGGCTTCAGGATAAACTGATAAACAAGCAAGCAATTAGATCTGTAACTTATTTAAAATTATTATTTCAGAGATGAGCGAGTCCGATGCAAAGAGAGAGACAAATCTGTCCTCTCTACAAGAAATAGCCTTCAACACTGCCTTAAGGAACTTGGGACGATACAAGGAGCTCATCAAGTCAAAAATTTGTAAGAAAAAATGGCTCACATTCTACAGGAAATAGTAATAAGTTTTATTTTTTCAGCTCCGCCTTTTCGGAAAGAACTGTATGACAAAGGGGTGGAAAGTGTTTGGTGGCTAACTTACGAAGAAAGACACGGACTTTGGACAGCTTTACCGTATCTTGAGCCACACAAAACGGCGGAAGCTATTGATTTGAGACAGTTTGTATGGGCTATGCCTAAGCTTGAGGAGAAACTTAAAAACTGTGCTAATTTTAATGATGAGAAAGACGATCATGTCACATTGGACAAGGTAAATATATAATTCATAAAACGAATCACTAAAAACTAAAACGATTTGTTGATATCCTCAGATTCTTCGGTACCTTGAACAATGTGCGCCAAACCTGAAAAAATTAATTATAGCTGATTCGCAGACCTTTGATTTCCCGTTAATATCCAGGAATCCTCATCTCGAGCCAAGTTCCATTGATCTGATCGTCCGAATGAAAAATTTGACAACAATCTCGATAAGCGGATTTACCATCAACTTTTCGGGATTCGTGCGCATCTGCACGGAGTGCAAAAATTTGCAGGAAATCGAGTCAATGGGTATTTTGCTTGACGTACCAATATCAAATATGAAGACAATCCTGGAAACTTTCAACACTGCATTTGATCACCAAGAGTACAATGAAAGGGTCTTCCCACCAAAATTCGGAATCGTTTTCAAGAAAACGGACTCTGTAGAACACTACCGGGAAGGGAATGTCAAATTGGACGATTCGAATTTCGTAGACTCACTCCCTGAGTTAACGCACCTGGAGGTAATAAGTTTTAAGATGAACTGCTGATTAGCTGTTAAAAAGGTTTCTGATTTTCAGGCGGCTTGCGGTTGTAATTGTGAAAATTATCACTGCCATATGAAGAACTTGCTGCGCATCCTGAACAAAGTAGGTGGCAGTTTGAAAAAGCTCACCATAGTCTTTTTCGATCCAGAATCGAAATTTACGTTCAAGGATATTTTTGTGCACTGCGAAAGCTTGGAGTCCCTCCATTTAGAACGCTCGTATATTGCTGATGACGACGAACCGATAAATTCTTTTGGAAAACTGAAAGAATTACGCTGGAACAACCCGTACGTAATATTAATTTTATCTGATTTATCGTAATCTTTCTTATTTGCAGAGACCCGGACTATCCCATCAACCTAAACAGCATTCTCTGTGCACCGCTTCTTGAAAAAATTGTTCTCTCAGCCTACGAATTTGATCTGGGCGACAAAGAAGCTCTTTTCAATCGAATTAGAAACGGCGAGATTTGTACCAACGTTAAACATTTCGTGGCTGAACATCTGGCATATGTTGATGAACCTGTTTGGGATGACTTTTACAGACTGGTTGAAGCGATTAACACGAATTTTCCAGAACCTATTTTTTCCCACTTAGAGATTGTAGGGATTAGCCGCCGGCGTCGCTCCCGTCGTCGCAGATGGCAGTAAATTTTAGAAGACGATTCGGATTCCGAGTTCGAAATCACATTGATTTACCCGTGGAGCTTGAGTAAATTTTTTAGAACTTAATTAAGTATTTTTTAGTAACGCAAAATTTAAAAATAAAAACAAAAACCCGTCTCGCAAATCGATTTGTTTTTATGGTAGATTTTAGGACAGTTATTTTAAGCTTACTGGCATCGAGAAAACCGTTCCCATGGAATTTAAATAAAAATAAGGAGATATTTAACACCAAATGGGACTTAAATTTTGTATGGTTCCGTGTATTTTTTTAATACTTTTAATTTAGGAATTACGTGGAGACTTTTTGTATGTATTTTACAGATATTTATTTGTGACTCATTAAAAATCCATCCTAGCTAAATTACATTTGGGATTTTACATTATTTTAAAAACAAAATTGCAATTCTATTTGTCTCAGACTGCAAAATTTGTTCAAAAAAGTAGCAAATCTCGTGCGGATAAAAACTGAACCCACTTCCTAGCAAATGCAAGATAATTAATTTAATTTCCTTTTATTTGAAACTGTTTAAAATCACGGTAAAAGCCTGAGAATTTCTTTCTTGGAGGCAAGTTGAGAATGCAATTAGTACCGAAGGTCCAAGAGCTGAAAACTCGATTCCATGAACCGCCGGTTCTTCACCTATCAGCCCTATTTTCAACGGCAACATTTGTGACAATTGTGCGAATGAAGTGATTATGTGCGAATCTGTGCAAAAGCGAACTCGTGTGCAGCGCGTGGGCGACAGCACAGCGAGCAGCTGCTTCGCCCTCCCAATTTCTGCACCTTCGATAGGTGTCGCAGGTGGTTAGCCTGAGGTAGCCCACGGTAGGTCAGGGAACAATTGATCAGATGGCCCAAATTCGCCGACGGGATCGCACGTTACCTGAGCAGGAAAAGCGACTCCCACTGCAGACAACGAAATTTTAGGATTTCGGACTCGACGTTCAATTTACTCCTGTAACACAAAAATTGTAAGTGAAGATTTGCTTTTCCAACTTTGGGGATTATCGTTTTGAAAACTTCCTTGATGAATTTCCAACACATCCTAAGAAAAGTTGGAGGGAATTTGAAAACACTTCACCTCATTAAATTCTGTCCAAATTCGAAATTTGACGTTCAAGAACTTTTTTGGTCGCTGCAAAAACCTGGTGTCCCTCGATTTACATCGCTCACATATTTTGCTGATGCCAACAAACCGGTAAATTGAAAGCATTTTGCTGGAGCTAATTGTACGTTTTAATAATTTTAACCGATTAATCGTAATCTGATTTGAATTTGTTTATTATTCGCAGAGGTTTTGACCACACACTCTCAGCATAAACAGCATTCTCTCTGCGCCGCTTCTTGAATCAATTCAACTCACATCCTACAAATTTGATCTGGGCGAGAAAGATGCTCTCTTCAGTCAGATTACAAACGGCGAAATTTGTAACAGTGTTAAATGTTTTTTTGTTGAAGACCTGACATATGATGATGCACCTGTTTGAAACGATTAACAGGAATTTTCCACGACCAATTCGTTCCCACTTAGAAACACGGTCGAGATTTCGCTACTTTTATTTTTCCTCTTGGATAATAAGATTCCCACGATTTCCATGTTGAGATTGTTATTATATCATTTAGTGAATTGGGGCAGCCGAAATGCATGAAAAAAGGATGTTAATTATGAAACATACTGTAATATTATTGTTAAATACAATGTATTAAAATATTTTTGGCTAGATAATTTGTACAAATCCTATTAAAGCTGCTCATAGAGTCAGAGAATTCAATTATACATGTTTGAAGTAAGTATCGGAATGTCGCAAATTAATAAAGGCACACTGCGGACTTTGTTTCCTGTAGCAAGAAAAGATTTAAGTTCGTTTGACAGCTATTAATGTTATTTTGCCATGCCGTCCAAATAATTGCAAGCTTCTTTTTCTAAATTATAAGTAAAAAATTTTTAGTGCGCGGCGTGTCTATTTGCCGCGCCTGGCTGTACGTTTCACGAGAATAAGAGGCTGCCGCGCGCGCGTGCAGCCATTGCATTGGTCTTCACGATGGAAATTTTTTAAATTAAATAATCAAACCGATTTTGGTAAATCTGGCATTTCAAATAGCAATCAAGATTGTTTTATTGAAGGGATTGCCTGCTGCTATTTATTTCCTTGCAGATTGCCAGCAAATTGAACGCTAGAAATGCCGTTCGTAAAATTAATTCAGACATGCTGGAAAGGTGCACAGCAACAAAATAGCAATAAGTCGTAAATTTTGAAAATTTCACTAACGAAAGCATCACTGCGGTTATCAAGATAATTCAGAATTTTCCTTTAGAAAATAAAATTTTGTATAATGCAAATCGGCTCTTACTTAATTCTCATAAATTGAGTAAAAAGAAACACTCAAATTTAATCAACGAAGAAAATCATCCGATTACTTCTGATTTAATTTATTCCTAATTGCTCAAATATCTTAAACTTAAAATAGAAATAATATTCGAAATTAGATTACGAGTATTAGAATTAATCATATATAATATTTTTTAATCAATCGTAAAAAATCACTCATTGCCAGAGTGTGTAAAATCCTTAACTTGGAGCTTTGGTCGACTTGATTTTTTCTTTTAGTCTCTTTTGTTGCAAGGAGGCTATTTAACCCTCTTCCCTCGCCTGGCATCCCGCTGTTAGTTACCATGCTTTGTACTTTCGTAGCGCGAACACATGTGCCGGCTTGAGAAACCAACCTCGCTGCCTATTAAAAAGAGAGATCGAAGCGACGGACGGCAACACTATTAACGCATCCTGCAGGCCATAATTTCAAACATAATTTTCTTAAAATTTTCGATTGAAAACTATACAAAAAAACGATTTCAAACCTTACTAGAGTAAACTGCAGATTTAAACAAATTTCAACTATAATTAAAAGGACTTGATGAGCAACTCGACCTGGCAGGAATTCAACAGAAGCGAGCCATAATACTCCTCCTTTAACAAATCTCCAGCACGCATCACAGAGCAAGCAAGCCTCTGCCGTTTCATCTCGCAAATAATAATTAACACGCAGACGTCGCTGCAATCAACAGAATTATCAGTTTAATTTTTCTTCTAAGGGTCGAGCAAGGGGCAAATTTTTGCGATTTACTTGGAAATTTAAATTTAAATATCTTTATCTCATGTCCACTCCAAACTATTTGAATTATGTACCGATCTGCACCTTGTAATCAAAAGAGAAAACTTGAAACCAAATCACAAAGATGGCTCAACGAATATGTTGGTTGCCGGTTTTAAATTCAATATAAAACAGAAGGAAGCCCGACATTTCATTATTTTTGTGCTCCACTAAAAAAGCAATCAGATTTCTTACAAAAATATTTTATTTTCAAATGAGTGAGTACGATGCAAAAACAAAGAAAAAGCTGTTCTCTCTTTGCTTTTAAAACTGCCTTAAAAAACTTTGGATGCTACAAGGAGCTAATCAAGTCAAAAATTTGTAAACATGAGAAAGCAGATAGTAATAATGTTTTCTTCTTTAATTTTTCAGCTCCGCCTGGTACTATTTCATCAACGTGGGGTAGGCCAGCTGTCTGATGTACGTTGCATTACCCACACCCACACCTATGTGGAAAGTGGAAATCGTTGCAACATTGTAGCGAAAAACTTCTCGTTCGCGTAGCAGTGCAAAGTGACACGAATTGGCAGTTGGCAGCTCATCAACTTCAAAGAAACTTTTTTATTTACTTCTGGCTACAGATTTTACCCTAATTCAGGACCAATTATACAGATACCCTAACAAAAATTTTGAATCCAAAACTCTAACAAAACACTGTGCTTAAATTGCACCATCCGAAATGGTCTGAAACGCGGTTTCGGACCGGTTTCACGGCTCTCTGCAACTCAGCTTTCCCTGATCTACCATAGAAGCTACAATTCTATTACTCTAGTCGGAGTGGGCTGAGTCTTCAGTTGGTGGATCTCGTGACGCGCCGTTCACTTCTTTTCTTCGTGGCCGACCGCATGTCACCTGTACGCAGAGTCTTCTTCAGACGAAGAAGAGGCCGCTGGGCTCTGTTCGTGGGGAGGTTCGCGGTTCTCATCGGTGGTTTTGCATCGTGCTGCTTTGCTTGCTTTTTCCAGCGGCCCCTGAATTGAGAATTGTACAGCGTCGAGGGATCCACCTTTTGAACAGTCACCTGGGCAGGGCCCACTCAGACTAGAGTAATTATTGCCACAACACTAGATTAGGGAACCATATATCGGTTGTCTTGCTTGCTCTTCAATAAATTGCGGCTCTTGGGTCTTGGGTTGCGGTCGCTGGCGGCCGCGCGCCGCACGTTGGGTCTGCAGACACGCGCGTTGGGGCCGAAGAAGTGTCACAACACTGGCGCTCTATGAATATTTTAGTATCATTAGCACTATTATCGATCAATGCAATTCTTTTAATTACCTTTTGATTTTGGGTCGTTCTTATATTATTTTCTCTCATTTGTAGCGAGATTCCTTTTTCATATTGATGTTTATTGCGTTGATGTTGTCAGGCTTGCAATTCAATCACGAACGCTGAAAAAAAAATATTTGCATTTTAATATAAAGTTCCGCTAGAGATAAATTTCCATAAATTAAAAATTAAAACTTTTTCTGCTTTCCAGAGAGGTTAACGCAATATAATTAACAATTTGTCGTACAAAAATTAAACGTGCATTAATTTATTTTCTTGCGAAATTCTTCACAAGGGAAAAAAGCTCACCTACTTCTATAGTTTTTGAGTCGTTTGGGCAGGTTGTTGAAAAAGTAAGTTGGCACGTTTTCTCAGGGCTGTATTCCGTTACGTCAATGAGTAGCAACCTGTAAGTAACAGAGGAAATATAAATCATGGACACAAATAGTATTAAAATAATTTTATAAATTAATCAGAAAATAGGTAAAAATTCAAATGGTCTAGTGCATTTATTTATCATTATTTTATAAAACAAAAACCTGATTGAATTATGAATTTTCTAGTAAAGTTGCATCAAATGCTTAATTGAGTTTTTACTTTGGCCAGACTTTGGCGGCTTATCGGGCCACTTTGGCTGATTGCTGGGTGCAACCCCTTTTATCAAACATCGGTTTTGTGCGCACATCAATAGCCAGCAACCTTCCGACAGAGATTTTAGCGCCGATTAAATATTTTAAGCGGGCAGAGCGTAGGCGGGTGGCGGACAATAATCACATCCCGTTGGGTCTGCTCTCTTTGGGCAGGGGGGAGATTCTGACAGTGCAATTAAAAACACGGCGGTTTTTTACCTTCTCGTCAGGGCAGGGTTTCAGTCCAGGGTCGGCCGGTCAGGGTTCAGATAGGAGCGTAGCTGCCGGGCCGCGGTGGCTCCGTGGGTGCGATGAGCGGCAAAACGAAACCTTCTTTCTTCTCCTTTCTGTTCAGGGCAAAGCTCAAAATAATTTTTAAGTGCGATTGGTGAAAAGTTGTTACCTGGAAGAGAAGCCTGGCGTTGTATGCTCTTCTGCGGAACCATTTTTGCGCGCTAAAACTGACCCGGCAAAACGCGGCAGGCTGTCGGCCGGGCCGGCTTACTCTCCTTAACTTGAATGGTGTTGTTGCATCCGGCCAACCGGTACATCCCTGACAAAATTTTTGTTCCTTCAAACAACCCTCAATAAGGTGGGTGCCCGTTTCTAGGCCCATTTTTAGGCCTGCAATCACAATGCGCCAGATGCGCGGCGAAACAGCCTTTTGTTTTCACCCGCTGCGATGCAGGCGAGCGGGCCAAGAGCCGCACGAAGTGACAAGTGCATCTCCCTTCTATCGAGCCAGCACTTATCTTGCTATTCGAGTTAAATTTCATCTCAAAATCAACTATTTCCAGAGTGGTTAATTAAAATTCAATTTAAATATGACTGGTAGAACTCTGTTTCGATAAAATGCCCAAATATTAAAAAATAAGGGCATGCAATTTGTAAAGAGGGCAGCGGCTGACCTTGACCTCGGAGGTGGTTAAAATAATTATTAGTCGATTCCAAATTCGAATTGAAACTCAAATTGACTAAAATGGTGTTAATCCAATAGCTTATTGCCCGGCAGCTTTTCATGTTCGTCCCGATTTTTTTTGTATTTTTTAATTAATTTTTAGTTGAGTAGCATAAGGATTGGGAAAACAACCCTTGAATTTTGTCTCCACATATTCGTGCTGTTCGCGAATTTTTTTCTTGCTTTATTAAATCTACTAAAACAGCCAAAAACTTCACTTCAAGAAATTAAATTAAAAAGTTTGAACTTTTTTCGATAAAATCGATGGAACTTTTTGATAGAGAATTTTAATAAAAATCTTGTGTGAAAATGTCACCTAAATCAATGCGATAGAGAACGAGGAACTTGGGCAAAATCGGTATTTTGAATAAAACCAATTCTCTCGTGCAAGCCGCTTTGCTCTCACTCAAGAGCAGACACAGATTTTTACTTCAAAATCTAAAAATTCGTAACTCCGGTGTTAATCAACGTAGACACTTCGAATTTGAAACATTTTATTTCATTTCATATTCTCAACCTTTTAAGTTATTTTCAACATTCAGATAAATCCAACAGGAGCAAAGATAATAATAAAAACGTCATTTTTACAATTATTTTTAGAAAAATTCAATCCAATTGGAGTAAGAGTGGTTTGACAACATTACATGTTAACTTAAATTGTTACAATTTTTGTATGAATGAAGCAATATTTTTATTCCAATATTTCAAATTTTAATGAATTATTCAAACTTTGAATCCGATTTTGATAAGTATACCAAGCGCAATAAATAATATTTAAAATTCGCCTTTAATTTCGATAAATGATACACTTATTTTTAAGCTATAGTGTAGGGTTCAAACCTTAATTGCGAGCTTCTTTTTCTAAATTATAAGTTAATTTTTAGTGCGTGTCTTTGCCGCGCCTAGCAGTGCGTTTCACGAGAATAAGAGGCTGCCGCGCGCGCGTGCAGCCATTGGTCAACACGATGGAAATTTTTTAAATTAAATAATCAAACCGATACGATGCAAAAACAGAGAAAAAGCTGTTCTCTCTATAACAAATTGCTTTTAAAACCACACTAAAAAACGTTGAATGTTACAAGGAGCTAATCAAGTCAAAAATTCGTAAGAAAAAATTTGTAAAATGAGAAAGCAGATAGTAATAATGTTTTCTTCTTTAATTTTTCAGCTCCGCCTGGTACCATTTCATCATCATCAACGTGGGGTAGGCCAGCTGTCTGATGTACTTTGCCATAAACCGACACCTATTTTGAAATCGTTGCAAAATATTGCAGCGAGCAACTTCTCGTTCGCGTAGCAGTGCGAAATGGCAGTTGGCGGCTCATCAACGTCAAAGAAACTTTTTTATTTACTTCTGGCTACAGATTTTACCCTAATTCAGGACCAATTATACAGATACATTCACAACACTTTACGTGAATTAATAAATATCAACCCTTTATGCATATCCACATAAATTTAATACATTGATTTTTTTACTTTTGAACGAAAAAAACTTCTTCTGCGGATCATCGCGCTTATTTATAAACAAAAATTGTTTGTGCTCTAGCTGCTAATCTAAAATTCTTACACATAAAGTATTGGCTACGGTGAATTTATTCAAATGGCTTTAAATTTTCGCAATGTGCTTTAAGTAATACGTAGATCATCATTAAAATAAATGTTTTATTTAAATTCAACCATGAAATTAAACTGATGTTATTCTAAATAAAACTTTGAAATGCTTTATTCAAATGATTTTAAAATCTCGGCGAGATTTTTGTCAACATGTTTGGGAGGATTCAAGCGATCATACCGACTCTTTCGTTGGTAGAACAAATTTAATTTTCTTAATTCTGGGAGACCTGCGGCTGCATTCGACACTATAGCCGCAATTTCCTTGTAGACGCGATCAGGAGTAGAAGAACACATTTTCCATTCGAGGGACTTCAACGAGGAGAGTATCTTGTTTTCCATCAACAATTTCTTAACCTGCTGCAGATCCTTGAGGTTGTGCTGGCTGGTGTTGAGCATCACCGTTTGCAGGTTTTGAGCAGAGGAAAAAAGCGCTGATAGGCACTCGCCAATCATGCTGCAATTGTTTTCATGTGTTTTAATTCAATAAAAAAATCCCCGAGTAATATTGACTGCGGAGGCAAATCGTTCCATGGCTTGACTACCCTGAAGGAGAACGCACGCTGGCCGTAAACACTGCGGGTAGGAGGCAGTGGTGCTGGCCACTATCACCTCTCAATACACGACCCTCAATTATTCTCGCACGCGCGTTAAAATCGGTCTCACCACACTCACACTTTTTGAAAAAGATTAAGTCATTGTATCTCAGCAGCATTGGGAATGGCATCATTTTTTGCTCGTTGGCCGGCGGCGGATTGCGGCCATAGATGAAATGCACCGCCCTCTTTTGCACCCTCTCCAGCCTGTTGACGTTGTCTTGTGTTGTCGGGTGCCAGGCTGGGAGGCCGAAAGTCATCACCGGTCTCACAAGAGTCAGGAATGCCACCCTCTTAACGCGGGTCGTGCACCCTTGCAAGTTACGCGCCGCGAACACGAGGTTTCGTGCTGCCTTCGCACGCACGATGTCCGTGTGCTCGTGCCATCGGAGGTGTACACGCCGAGCATACGCTCCTTGTGCACGTACTCGACAACCGAAACATTCACAACAATTTACGTGAATTAATTACAATCAACCCTTTATGCATATCCACATGACTTTAATACAGAGATTGTTTTTACTTTTGAACGAAAAATTCTTCTTCTGCTGCGGATCGTCGCATTTATTTATAAACAAAAATTATTGTCCTCTAGCTGCTAATATAAAATTCTTACACAAAAAGTATTGGCTAGAGTGAATTTATTCAAATGGCTTTAATTTTCGCAATATGCTTTAAGTAATACGTAGATCATCATTAAAATAAATGTTTTATTTAAATTCAAACATGAAATATTCAACTGATGTTATTCTTAATAAAACTTTGAAATGCTTTTTATTCAGAAATATAATTTATTCAAATAATTTCAAAATCTCGTTGAGATTTTTGTCATGTTTGCCAGTATTCAAGATATCAAAACAATTATTTTGTTGGTAGGAAAATTTAAGTTTTCTTAATTCTGGGAGACCTGCGGCTGCATTCGACACTATAGCCGCAATTTCCTTGTAGACGCGATCAGGAGTATAAAAACTCATTTCCCATTGGAGGGACTTCAACGAGGAGAGTATCTTGTTTTCGATCAACAATTTCTTAACCTGCTGCAGATCCTCGAGGTTAGGCTTGATGGTGTTGAGCATCACCATTTGCAGGTTTCGAGCAAAGGAAAAAAGCGCTGTTAGGCACTCGCCAGTCGTGCTGCAATTGTTTTCATGTGTTTTAATTCAATTAAAATAACTCCCGAGTAATATTGACTTACCAATCCGATTGTTCAAAAACTAATTCTTCCAGATGGAAAAATTTTTCCGGTTTGGAGGAATTTCCTGTTACTTTCACTCCTCTCAGGTGGAGTACCTCAAGCTTGGGACATAGTTCAGAAATGCGGTCGAGTTGCACACTTGGTAAACCGATTCCTGTTATGGAAAGCCATCGAATGTTCGCTCCAAATTTGAGCAAAATGTCATCAACTATTTCTTGATCGCTCCATAAGGTCAGGTTCAGACTCTCAAGTGTGATTGGCCTCATCAGGATCTTCTCAAAGGTGTCCCACGTTTCCTCGTTGTAAAAAAGCTATAATTCATTAGATTAAATTAATGGAGACAAAATGAATGATTAATAATTACATTTAAGTGCCTGATGCTGGAGAAATCTTCATCGGCAAAAACTTTCGAATGCAAATGGTAAATTTCAAAATCGAGACATTTTCTCCCTCTTGTTTGGAGATTTTCGTCTTCAATGAAATCTTCCAAATTGAGTCCGTTTGCTCCGACGTTCCGGACGATCTCCAAATTAGGCAGAGTCTTCCAAATCTGGCACATTTTGTCTGAAGAATAGAAATCATATTCAAGCAGTGAAAGGTGTCCAAATGATTTTCTGATTTCTTCCTCGGACATATTGCTGATATCCAAATCTATCATATTTGCGCTAAACACACGCAAATCGGGAAGTGCCTTGCACAACAGCGTAATGTCCACTTTTTTGTTGGACCATCCGACGATCTCTAGGATTCTCAATTCCTTCAGGAAACTTAGAAAACGAATACACGCGTCTCGAGTGAATTCGCTGTTGAAACAATCTTCGATGTTCTTAATATTTATTTTCAAGTGCCGAACGTTCGGAGCAGCAATGGAGAACATCATGAGAACCTATAGAAAATTCATTTGACTAGTCACAATCGAGGTTTATGTTTATGAAATATTTTACCCGGTAGAACTCATCCTTGGTAGTTAACTCTCTTGGATAAAAAGACATGAGGTAGTCCAAATCGATTTTTTTGGTCCTGGTGTTCATCAAAACAAACAAAGACCGCATCTTTTCAAAGTACAAGTCTGCAGTATTCATTTGAATATGGCACCTGTTCCTCAGCAGCAGCTCCTGAAGCACGACATCCCTCAGATCTGGGGCTGAAATAGAGAGCATTTGCCTTTAAATCATTTTTACTGAACGATTTAAGTTCATACACAATTTTTTTTGCATGTAGTTTCCTCCTTGCTTTTCAGTTAGTGCATCCAAGTTTTGCAGAATGGTTTCCACTGCCAAATCCTTCAATGTCTTTAGTCCCAGCAACCGGGATTTGGTTTTCTTAAGCAGAATGGCGTCCGTCATCCTGAGTCAGACCTGTGGAGAGCGAAACTGTAATCGACGCTTCTTGTATCTCGCTTGCAATAGGGGTTTCAAGGCATTTCAAACAATACTGACTCTGTTAAATTTCAAAATTAAGCTGCAGTCAGCACAACTCACCTTCAATTCGTGTTTTTTGTCGAGAAAACACTGGTGTTTGGTGGCTTCACTCAGTTTTCAGATGTGTTTTGGAGTAAACAAACACAGACTCTTCACTTTGTAAAAAGGATTGCTAGCCGTCGCCACGTTTCTTTCCGTTTGAACTTTCCCGCCCTCAGCGATCCGTCTAAATCATCCAGGCTATATGACGTCACTCGTAATAAAATTGAAAACATGGCGTCTAGGCGTGCACTCTTGTGGCCTTTCAATGTACTGATATCAGCGCAACTCCGTGGACGTGTGCAGCTTAAGAAACAAAGAAACAGTTGAAAAACAGACAAAGGGCTTCAAGCAAACACGTGATTTGAGCGGCGGGAAATCCAATTTTATATTTGAGATTTCCTTACCAAATTATCAAAAGGTGTTAAGTAAGCGACAGTTATTGAGTTCAAACAGCGGCCAATGGAATGAGAGAGGCCTAATCGAAACTGTCGCTCGCTCATCCGTTTCTCATGTGTGTGAGAAACAGCCAAAACTGCGCCCTTTTATTCTTTCGATGCGTAATAAATCCTCACGATGGAGATTTTCTTATTTATAAAATAAAATGAAAGTCCGAGTCCATAAAATTCTAGTTATTTTCTTCTATATTTACAAAAGTTTTCTTGATCGGGTGTCTTAGTTATTCAGATTTCAGCCGTCTCTTGCTTTCTTTTATCGATTGCAACAGTTTCTCTCTCAATTTTGCACCGTCTATATTGAATACAACCAAACACAGCAAATGGAATTATAGTCAGTATAGCCCTAGTAACCATCAACGTTGAGCAACGCTCTGACGATTTATCGTTGAACGTCAACAATGGTCAAAAATGAAAAAATGAACTAAATTTTAATTGGAAATTGAAGACTATATTATTGTTAAACTGTTCATACTATTTTCAATTTCAATACTTGTCTGAAAGTACCATTTTTGGCATCGTTGATTTTTTGTTGAACGTCAACGATCATCATGACTTTCACTCTATGTTTAATTTTTAATATGGAAAATGAAAAATTTACCTTTTTTCACTCTTTCCAACTTATATGTGCAATCAGATTAGATAAAATTTGTAAATTCCAAATTTTTTGTCAATCAACGTTGAACAACGTTGATGCGATGTTGAAGATCAAAATTTTCAAATCGGTTAAGTTTGTCATGAATAGTGTTTTTCTTAAATATTTTATAAGTTTTAATACTTTTATTAGCAATATTTTTTTTTCTCTTCCGATTAACCCGTTCTTAAAGTATTTTTTTCAATCAACGTTGAACAACGTTGATGTGATGTTGAAGATAAAATTTTTCTGCGCGTAGAAGTGTTTCATGAAACGATAATTTCTTAAAAATTTTAAAAGTTTTAAGTCTAAAATTAGCAATTTTTATTTTTTCTTTCAATTAACTCGTTCTTCAAGGATTTTCGTCAATCAACGTTGATGTGAAGTTGATGCGAGGTTGAAGATCAAATTTTCTGCGGGTTTGTCTTGAGAAAAAATTATTTATTAAAAATTTCGTTATTTTTAATGCTCGAATAAATATTAACTTTTCAATTAACTCGTTCTGAGCACTTATAGTTAGTGCTAATTCAGCATGTTCGCGCGCGCTATCTATGTTTACCTCGCTGGCCGCGCGTGGCGCGCGTTGCGCCACTCGCCACTGCCAGCAGCAGCAAGCAACAGCTGCTGGCGCTGTTTTTACAAACAACATGACGGACCGTCAGGCGATTGCATCATCCTTGCCAGCCGCGTTGATGTCCTTGTTTTCGGTGGTTTTTTGACAGATCAAGTTCCTCAACGGACCCATAATTGTGTCATGCATGTTTCTAAAGGTAAGGACGTTAGTTTGACCTGATTTTGGCCGCAGGGGTTTACGGGAGATACGCACAGTTTGATTTTTGTTTTGGTAAAGTACCAAAAATAACACAAGCAGAAATTTTCGATTTCCTCAATTTTTATGTGTTTTTATCAACTTATGCGTTAAATGGGTGGTGCAGTTTCCCAATATCATTGGTTTTGTTGTTGCATGATCTATCAAACATTAATTTTTAATCTTAATTTTGGCTAGAGAGATAATTTAAGACTAGTATATTATACATACGTGTAGTAAAGGGGTTACTCTTAATTTTATCGGTTGATTATTATTTATCATGGATTTTAATGTATGGAAACTTTGCACTTTTCGCCGCGACTTAATACAGTTTTCGGCACCCATATGTACTTGTAATTTTGGATGTATTATTATTTTCAAAAGGATTTGAGAGATGGTTAAAACCCGGCGGAAACTTTTTTTCCATGCACTCGTGAAATATATTATTGTTGATTTTTTGTTTATTACGTTTCATAGGAGGAGGTCATTTTCCTGGGCTAAAGAAGAATTTTCGCCGGAATGTCTGGAATGTCCGAGTCCTTTTGCTGATGACATGAGCTGTGATCTGATTTCGGAAACTCGCAGTTGGACGGTTTGGCTTGGCAACACCTTCAACACGTTTGGTAATATTATTTCTAACATTGAAATAAATTTCCCTTTTAGCAGCAAGTTTCCAAAGTTCAAAATTTGGAACCTAAGACACTTCTTGCTCACCAGCCGGTTTTAGCCGTTAGTGTGTTTATAACGTTTGTAATTTAAAAGCTAAAACCAGGCAATTTTTCCCGTCATATTATTGCGGATTTTTTAAATTGGTTAGAGCATGTAGCTTAATGGCGTGTTTTCTGCATTAACAATGTAATTGATTTAATAAATTTGAAGGCGGCGTCGACGGTCTACTTTTCGAAGCCGGCCCGTCCCGGCGCCCAAAGTTTTCCGGGGCCCCGCGGGGCCCTTGAACGTTCCGCACGCCCTATTCACGGGAATTTTCGCCCCCGGCGCCGCCGCGGTCGAATTAATTTATTTGTTATTCCATTTTCGGCGGTTCGGTACGCTCGGTGGTCGCGCGCTCGCACTTTCACGCCGTGCTGCGTCAAGCGCCGACATTGTCATCCCTCCGCGACCCCATAGGGATGATTCACCCCTGTACCCTGATCATCGCGAACGTGGTCGACGACGCACCGTAGCGTCGCGTCGAGCGTGAAAGCCGCCCAAAGTCGCGTCCGCGCGTCGCAAATGAGCGGACTTGGAAAATTTCTGGCGGCGAGTCGCGGACGCGCGCTCGCGCTTTGGCGCTCTCTTGAGACTAGCGCCGACGCTTCCATCCCTCCGCCACCCCGTTGGGGTTGCTCACCCCGTCCGTCCGAGGATCTCGGACGCGGTCGGCGACGCGCCGTAGCGTCGCGTCGCGCGTTAACGGCGGCCGAAAACGCGGACGCGCGTCCGACGAACGGCACTTTGGCGATTTCGAGTCGCATTTTCGCCACGTGCCCGCGGCAAAGAGGCGGTTTGGCGGTCGCTCGCTCGCACTTTGGCGACCTCCCGCGTCGAGGCCCGACGCTTCCGTCCCGCCGCCGCCCCATGGGGATGATTCACCCCCATACCCTGATCATCGCGGACGCGGTCGGCGACGCACCGTAGCGTCTCTTCGCGCGTAAACGGCGCCCGAAAGGTCGAGCGCGCGTCGATGACGCAGTCGCCGTAGTAGACGCAGTACTCGTACTTTACTCGAACGCCGAAGTTAACGCAAGACCCAAAGTCGACGCAAACACCGTACCTGCCACGCCCCCTAGGATTGCCACTCGCTCTTCGGTCGCCCCACCTAAGTCGGCCGCGCCCCCTAGGGTTACCACTCTCCCATCAGACGCCCAACACTTAAGTCGGCCACGCTCCTTAGGGTTGCCAGGCACCACAGGGACCGCCCACACCGACTGAAGTTCAGATTTTTTTATAATTGTTATCTATATTTAGTCACATAAAAATTTGTTGCCAGCTAGGATTATATTATATTGATTTTTTTCCTCTACTCAAAGTGACAACATGTTTCAAGTCACTCTACACTTTCAAAATTTTAAGAATATTTTATTTTTAATATTACTTATTTGTATTCGGACATTTACGAGCGTTAAATTTGCAATAAAATTTTTCATTTCGATTATTTCATGAAAATTTTCTGATTGATTTAAATATAATTTTTTCAATTTGGTCTTAAATAATGACTGAGTTAAACTAGACTGGAAATGCTTCTTGAAAAAAAGAACTTGTCCACAGTCTGACTAATTAAACAACTTTCCTGAACACTTGAAAGGTCATAAGACAGGTTCTTATATTTTAAATTATTTTGAAAGGAACTTGAATTTTGATTAAACGGAATCATTACAAATTTTTAATATTGATGCTACCATCTTGTATAATTAATATTCTATATTATTAACGTACAAATCTGAGATAAGGTTTCAGCGAATTAAATAATGAAATGAAAATGAGATATTTTGTTGCCATTTTGGGGTTTGTATCAAATGTTTTAATGCCAAAAAAATTTAAAAATCAACTTTTTAAGTCTCAGTAAAAAAATCTGAAACTGATGGACATCGTCTTTTCCACATATATTTCATATCGGGTGCAAGCCTTTCAAACAGCTTCATGCACTTCCATATATTCAGAAATATGGGAAATAAATTTAAATATTGATAATGATTCTCCTTTATCCCACATAAATGTGTTAATAAGAAAATGAGCAAGATTCGTAATCGATCGGACATTTGAACACGATTTTAGAGCGTTAAAATTTTAAGGTGAAAATTATATTTGCTCTAAGTAATTGTTAATAAAATAATTATGTTGAAATTCCTGGTTTGAAGCTCAGGAATGGGGATTTTTTTCTCTATCACAAAACTCCAGAAGTCAAATTCTAAATCGTAACTTTTGACTGCGTAGCCGTATCACCTTGAAATATTCACTGCCCAAACACTATGATCCTGAACAACTTTTCACATGAAAAAATCACAGGTCAAAGGTCAAGGTCACCATTAGCGACCTTTTTTGAAAATTTAAAATTAAGGGATGATAAGCTCCTTCAATTTTTTTCGGGCTGAAATGTAGCCCGTGCAATTCTTCATAAGCAAGTTTAATCACCAGTTTGAGGCTGCTCGACCTCGAATGGCCTTTGAGCAGCGAGTTCGTTAACTATATTTATTCGCATTTAAACTGCTTAGAAACACCAAGAGGGCCTAGGGTAGACCAAAGAAGGTCGAAATTGACCTTCAGGGTCTGTCACTGATGTGACCCTGAGATAAAAAATTTCGGAAATTTCTAATTTCATTGAACTTGCTGTCTTTTCATAGGATTTCACCGCTGTAAAGATAATTATGTTTTGTACATATATGAAGTTCATTTTAATTACTGATTAATCTTATTCTTAATGCTACGAATATAAGTTATTAAATGTAATATCAATTAAGCAACTTTTAAAAATAAAGACCCTTTTTCCATAATTTTTTTTTTGAAATTTTTGAAATAATTTTATTTGTTACATTGCCTTTAATATTTGTTTACGTTGAAATAATAATAAAATCGTAATTTTCAACACTCAATATGAGCTTCGTGTGTTCTAAATAGAATTATCTTATCATAAATTAAAGATTTCAAAATTTATACCTTTTTTAATGTTACGCCAGAATTGATGGCTACCACAATTATTTCAAGACCGGTTTCAGGACTATCATTCGGCAGTTTTGGCCTTGAATTTGAGCTTTACAACGCTAAAAACCTATGAAACGACAGGAATAGTTCAATGAAATAAGAAATTTTCGATTTTTTTTATCTCAGGGTCACGTTAGGGACATGCAGAACCTTAAGGTCGATTTCGACCTTCATTGGTCTACCTTGGTGTGTCTAAGAAAATGAAATTCAATAAAATTATAGTTGACGAACGAGAGGCGAATTCGCTGCCCAAAGGCCATGCGCGGTCGTGCAGCCTCGAGCCGGTTTTTAATTTTAAAATTCGAATTGCAGCAAAACTTTCGTGATTGCACCTATGACACTTGGTGTGCTTGTGCAGAATTTCACGGGCTACATTTCAGCCCTGAACCCCAAAAAAATGAAATAGGGATATCATCCCTAAATTATGATTCAAATAAAGGTTGCAAAAGGTGACCTGGGCCATCGACCTGTGAATTTTTTAAATAGAAAAGTTGTTCAGGATCGGAAGCTGAGTAGGGCAGTGAAAATGTCAAAGTGATATCGCAAATCAGTCAAGAGTTCATTAATTCATTCCCCATTCATTAATAGAGTTCGTTGTTTGGGGATTTTTTTTAGCTACAAGTTGAAGTACTTTGATTTTAAGGGTGAAGAAAAAGTGATGATTTATTAGTAAGATTGAATAATATCTTACTTACCTTGACATGTGTATGTCAAGGTATGTCTCTCACAGTAAAAATTTAAAGATACGAGTGGAATTTAGAAAGTAATTTAAATAATTCATGATGTCCACAGATCTTGCATGAGCAACAAGGGCATCCTGAGAAGCTGCCAAAAATGGTTCTACTGCATCGTTTGCAAAATGTGAATAGCAGAGGCAGGAAGAGCAAGGAAATGAAAAACAACTCAATTCACCAGTCACTGAAGTCCTTAATGTTTTAAGCCGCCAGTATTTTTTATGTTAAGTACTATTTTAATGGGGTTTGCGGAGCCAAAACAGCTGCTGCACGATACGATAACGTCATAATTTAATTATAAATATACTATTGTGCCTAAAATGAAATTAGCAGCTCTATATTGAAAAATTTTATCCACCATGTATGTCATTGTAAAAAAGAAACACATGAACTACTATCATGGGAATTTTTAACAAATAATTATGTATTTATAATTAATGTAATTGCTATTAAATAGCTTTTTTAGCGGGTGCCATTAATTAAAAAATTTATTCATGTGTATTGTAACGCTCGTCTTTGGGGTTAATTGCTTTGATTTACTTTTAGAGTGGCTCAAAGAGCCAACTGCCAGATTTGTCTCTTTTGTCTTGGGCTACGTTGGGACTCTCGCGTTGGTGTTCCCGTAATTTAACTTAAATTGAACTCCTTTGGCCGGTCTGCAGCACCCAGAGCTGGACGCTCGCCTGGTTCGCTCGAAATAAGGCGGTGTTCCGAAATCTGCAACTGTCAGACGGACAGTGTTATAAGTATGGAGGTTTACATTTTTTTAGATTGTTTTAAGTCAAACAACTTACTTATTTCCAGTGGGATATCAAATAATCAATACGACTTCCATCTATTTTAACACTCGAGCTTATGTTATACGATAGAGACGACCATCACCTGCGTCGTATATTGCGTATTGATTGTTTGAGATCCCCACTGGATATATTATGCAAGTTCAACTTAAACAATCTAATAAACATAAGTCTTCGTATTTTGACCCTGTCGGTTAAGACAATTTCTGAGTTCTGGGATGCCGCATCTCGGCCACGAAAGCAAACCAGGTGAGAGTCCGGCACTGAGTGCCGAAGACCTGTTAAAGGAGTTCAGTTCAAGTCATATTTCGGGAACTCCCACGCAAGAAACAACACAAAACAGGCAAATCTGTCAGCTGGCTCTTTTAAGCCACTCCAGACAGTCGTGAAATAAAGCAAATAACACCTAGACGAGCGTTATATAATTAATTGTTAATAGGAAATGTACCAGAACATTTTGTAATGTGTGATCTTTGATTAAAGAAATAAATTCCAATTAATATAACCCAAAAAAATTTTCATTTGCATCAACAACGCAGCAACGTTGATGCGTTGTTGATCGTCAACAACGATATGAATTTCGGCGATCGACACTATCAAAAAAACACGAATTAAGTAAAAATAAAGCGATCTGCTAAGGCAATGTATACCGCGATTTTTTCGACGAAATTTGATCGTCAACGTTGAATCAACGACACCGCAGTGACCATTCTCAACGTTGATTGAACGTTGACGTCAACGTTGATTCTGTGTTGACGTCGTTGACGTTCAACGTTGATTCAACGTTCCATCAACGTTGCGTGGTTACTAGGGAGTGACATCAGCTCCGCTTGTCATGGAAATTACCAAACCCTGAGTTTTTTAAAGAAGATGACGAGAATTTTAAAATACGAACCGCGAGAAAATATTTATTTTGCAAGTAGTTTTAACTTCACTTTTTTCTCTTATTTTGGTAACTTCGCATTACAGTTGCCTGCAGCAGAGGGCGGCGTCGAGGTGCCATTGTTGGTCGGCGGTGTCGTCAAGCGATAGCCAGGGTTACGAGGGCCCACGCGCTGGGGCCGCACAGGGCCCACGCGAGTGCAGCGCACCAACAAGCCGAGCCGACGCCATTTGCAAGACGGACAATTTTTTTTTGCATCCGTGACTCTCATCTCGCGTTAATGTAGATCAGATATCTTTAAACGATCAAATTCTCTTCCTGCTGCATTAACAAAAAAATTATTAGAGTTCTAGCTGTTACTCTCAACGGCAAAAAATGTAAAGGTGAAATTATTTATATAATACATAGACTGCAAGCAACCTCTTTAATAAAAAAAGATCATATTTCATATTAATATAGACAAAATTTATTCATATAATTTTAATATGTCGGCGAGATTTGTGTCACTAATTATGGCTTCATACAAGCTATTGCCATTTGACCAGGGATTGAATTGGATTCTTTCCATGCTTTTCAAAAATTTCACAGGGCGACTCTCGTAAGTGAGATTGGCATTAATTTTCTCCCCTCTTTGCACTTATAGAAGAAGAATTGGGCGTAACTCTCGTTGACCGTAGTGCCGTCTGCTCATCAGCGCTTCATTGCGTGTTAATTTTTGTCAACTAAAGAAACGGCGGCGGCTGACTCTCGCTGACTTGTCAAACTGGAGGTTCAGAGGAGTTAAAGGCGGAGTTGTGGCTCTGCTGATGACACCCTGCCAGGGCGAGTCAGTAGATGGTCAGCCGTCTTTTGTTTTTTCTCCAATCTTTTTCCTTTATTCGTTTCACCACAGAATAAAAACAACATAAATATGTTTAAATACTCTTTATCTCATGGCTACTCCAAATTAAATGAAATTCAAACCGTTCAATTCCTTGTAATTTACGGAAATTTTTAAATTAAAATCACCGCACTCGTACATTAATAAGAAAATATTTTATGATAATATGCAATCTTGTTTTTTTTTACTGATCCAACTACGCTCCTTCACCTGAGTATTCAGGGCGGAGCTTATTAGTTCCAGCGACACTAGCGCTCACCTCCGAGTTGTGGCTAATTAAATACCTCCAGAACTTTTCCGTCTCATTTTAATTAGAAATAACACGGAGCGCGTGTTAATTTTCTATTTAGAAATTGCTAATAATTACTAGGTGTTGAATGACATCGTTTTCAAAGAGTTCAGAGTTGCCGTGTGATAAAGATTGTTAAAATAAATTTTTGAGGTAAAAGGCACCAATTTTTTCCCCTCCCTCCATATGAGGGAGAACTGGTTGTTACTCTCGTTGAATGGAGAGGGCCGACTTCATTGTAAATAATAAACGGCGGCGGCTGGCCGAAGGTCAGTCGTCTTTTGTTTTTTTTCTACATTTTTCCTTTTTGTTTCGTAATAGCATATAAACATTTTTATTCGCCCCTGGTCTGTCTGTTTCTTAAAAATTTTGACGGAATGTTTTGTAATAAAAACTGATGAATAAATTTTCGAATGCTGCTCTGGGTTTGTATTAAACAGAATTGATATTCGAATTTAGGATTAACAATTTAAGATAATTGAAGTGAAGAACAATTTAAATTAGAAAAGAATTTACCCGATTGAGCCGGGTCCTTCACAATTAAACGCTCGGAACAATTAAAATGCGACTTGTTGGCTTGAGTGTCCGGCGAAAACTAATTTAAATTCAAAATCTCTCTCTCTCTCTCTCTCTCTCTCTCTCTGTTGCATTAACGAATTTCTAACAATCAATAAGAACAATACCCTAGACTAAAAAGAGAATGGAGTGGGAGCTCGGCTCCGCAACCACTACATATCCATCTCAAATAAAGATTAATTGTGTTAGTTTGAAATAATTATGGTTTCCAATTTAGAAAAGAAATATCTAATTAAACTTAACCGTAGATCTAACATTTTTATTGGAGAAATACCTTAAATTGTCATGTAAAAACAAAAGAGGACGGACGTTCTGCTAACTCGCCCTGGCAGGGTGTCATCAGAAGAGCAACAACCACACCTTTAAATCACATGAACCTCTTATGTGGCTTAATTGCAGGCGAGTGAGTTAGCCGCATCTGTTTTCTTTAGTTCTGAATAATTAACACGCTCTTGGCGCTTTTGAGTTGACGGCACTATTCGCTCAGTACTTCTCCCTCTATATTTCCTGAGAGGAGCTGAAATCGGTACGTTTTACTTGAAAATTAAATTTTCCATTGCCAATTTTTTGTCGGCTTGATTTTTTAATATTTTCAAACTCAACTTTTGGAAAGTGGGATGAACGATGCCAAACATTGTTTTCTCGAAAATTTAGATATAGAACCTCCGGGTTGGAAATTGTTTTTAATGTTTTCCATTACATTTTTTTATATTTGTTGAGAGAAGGCAGATTACTAGATTCAGCCTCATGATCGATTAATTTTTGGCCTAATCAAATCAAGATTTCAAAATTTGACGGAATGTGACACCAAAATACTTAATTTCAAAATGGAACCCCAAATTAATTATGTTGAACTAACGGAAATACCCGGCTCTCCAGTTTGAGATCGAGATGCAAGAAAAAAATAAATCTATGGCGCTTCAAACATTTCTCGGAAGTTTTGATTCATGGAAAAATATAACAGAGAAGGCAACGAAATAGCGAAAACACTTTGTAAGTAAATAAGCGATGTGGTGCTTCGAGAAACAAAATACAATTCATGATATTTTTGGTTTCAGCTCCTGCAAAGTGAGACGATGTACTGCAACAGTTGTTGCTCATCCAAGATAAATGTCACAAGAAATTTTTCTTCGCAGAGTTAAAAAATCTTGCG
Organism: Cloeon dipterum; assembly: GCF_949628265.1. Classification (NCBI taxonomy): domain Eukaryota; kingdom Metazoa; phylum Arthropoda; class Insecta; order Ephemeroptera; family Baetidae; genus Cloeon; species Cloeon dipterum. Next base: position 35,459,295 of record NC_088789.1, on the reverse strand, counting down.
AACCTCAAAGGATTTTTTCAGATACCGCTGAAATGTCGGCTCGAAAGCTAGGTTCTAGATAATATGCGATCCAAGGATAATTTTTTTTATTCAAATATATAGCAAAGTAGCAAAGCAGGTGAGGAATAGATAGGTGCGATTTAATTGTAAACTATATTTATAAATATTCTTTATCTCATGGCTACTCCAAAATATTTGAAACCAGCTTATTTCAACGCTTTCAAGTTTATTGGTTATTTTAATAAAAGCCCAGAGCAGCATTCGACAATTTATTCATCAGTTTTTATTAAAAAACATTCCGTCGAAATTTTAAAGAGACAGACAGACCAGGAGTGAATAAGAAAATTGCTTATATGCTATTACGAAGCAAAAAGGGAAAAATGTAGGAAAAAAACAAAAGGCGAACTGACCATTCGGTCAGCCGCCGCCGCTTATTATTTACAGTACAGAACGGCACTGCACTTGACGAGAGTAACAACCCCTCTCCCTCATATCAGGGCAGGGGAAGAAATTGGTACCTTTTACCTCAAAAATTTATTTTAACAATCTTTATCACACGGCAACTCTGAACTCTTTGAAAACGATGTCATTCAACACCTTGTAATTATTAACAATTTCTAAATAGAAAATTAAAACGCGCTCTGCGAAATTTCTAATTAAAATGAGACGGAAAAGTTCTGGAGGTATGTAATTAGCCACAACTCGAAGGTGAGCGCTAGTGTCGCTTGTACTAATAAGCTCCGCCCTATCATGGCGCTGCTGTCGCTGCAACTTTAGCGGTTCCCATTTTAAAGCTTGTTGTCTGAATGACGTGATGCGAGCCGTTTAAAAAAGTATAGCCAATTTGGGCGAAGCTTTTCAATTCTGAAAAATATCACGGATGACTGGGTCTGTCCCTGCAAACTAAACTCAATTTCTGGACGAACATAATTAAATAATAAAATGAATCAAATTGTTTTATATCCTGTTTATGAATTTCCCTAACAAAAAATTTTCGTCTAAAAATAGTCCAAACATGGGCGTAATTGTGGCAAAATGATCTTAAACGTGCCAAAGTTGGGGCAGAAACGGCACTAAACACCAAATCCAGCTCCAATTCCCGAGTTTTCACTAAACTGGCATAAACAAGTCTGCTAAAATTGGTCAAACCATGTAAACGCTAAAATGCAGTTATATGTATTAACAGACTTCACAAAACTATAACAAACTGGCTGCGAGTCTGATAGTTTAGAATAGTTTCAAAACTTTAACTTTTTACAATTTAATATAATATAATTTAGTTCAATAAAATATATTAAATAATGAAATTTAATTGAATTTTTAATATTCTTGAATTATTATTATAAATGTACACATATCAAAAAAGGTTAACTTAAATGTCTTTTAAGAGAAATAATAATTTAATTTAATAAACAAATCGATTAATATAAAAATATTTTTAAACTCGCAGCTATGCAACTTGCGTTGCAGTTTTGCGCCACAGATATGCCTATATTGTCAGTCAGTAAGAGGGTGTCAAGGAGTGTTAAATTTTAAGATGGTTCGAAATAATGGCCTGCAGGATGCGTTAGTGTTGCCGTCCGTCGCTTCAATCTCTCTTTTTAATATTACGGGGCAGCGAAATTGGTTTCTCAAGCCAGCACATGTGTTTGCGCTACATGAACAAAGCGTGGTAACAGCGGGATGCCAGGCGAGGGAAGAGGGTCAAATAGTCTCCTCGCAACAAAAGAGACTAAAAGAAAAAAAAAATCAAGTCGACCAAAGCTCCAAGTTAAGGATTTTACACACTCTGGCAATGAGTGATTTTTTACGATTGATTAAAAAATATTAAACATGATTAATTCTAATACTCGTAATCTCATTTTGAATATTATTATTGAACATATTATGGTTGTGTCCAACGCCCTATTTATGACAATTGAGTAGGAGCCGAGTTGCATATTAAAAAATTTTATTTTCTAAAGGAGAATCCTGAATTAGTTTCATTACCGCAACAATGCTTTCGTTAGAGTGAAATTTTTAAAATTTACGACTTGCTATTTTGTTGCTGTGCACTGTGCAGTGCACCTTTCCAGCATGCCTGAATTAATTTTACGAACGGCATTTCTAGCGTTCAATTTGCTGGCAATCTGCAAGGAAATAAATAGCAGCAGGCAATCCTTTCAATAATAAATCTTGATTGCTATTTGAAATGCCAGATTTACCGAAATCGGTTTGATTATTTAATTTAAAAATTTCCATCGTGTTGACCAATGCAACGGCTGCACGCGCGCGCGGCAGCCTCTTATTCTCGTGAAACGTACTGCCAGGCCAGGCGCGGCAAATAGACACGCCGCGCACTAAAAATTTACGTATAATTTAGAAAAAGAAGCTTGCAATTAAGGTTTGAACCCTACACTATAGCTTAAAAATAAGTGTATCATTTAACGAAATTAAAGGTGAATTTTAAATATTATTTATTGCGCTTGGTACTTATCAAAATCGGATTTAAAGTTTGAATAATTCATTAAAATTTGAAATATTTGAAGAAAAATATTGCTTCATGCATACAAAAATTGTAACAATTTAAGTTAACATGTAATGTTGTCAAACCACTCTTACTCCATTTGGATTGACTCTTTTTTAAAATAATTGTAAAAATGACGTTTTTTATGAATATCTTCGCTCCTGTTGGATTTAGCTAAATGTTGAAAATAACTTAAAACGTTAAGAATATAAAATGAAATAAAACGTTTCAAATTCGAAGTGTCTATGTTGATTAACACCGGAGTTACGAATTTTTAGATTTTGAAGAAAAAATCTGTGTCTGCTCTTGAGTGAGAGCAAAGCGGCTTGCACGAGAGCGTTGGTTTTATTCAAAATATCAATTTTGCCCAATTTCCTCGTTCTCTATCACATTGATTTAGGTGATATTTTCACACAAGATTTATATCAAAATTCTCTATCAAAAAGTTCCTGTCGACTTTATTGAAAAAAGTTCAGACTTTTTAGTTATTTTGAATTTAATTTTTTAAAGTGAAGCTATTGGCTGTTTTAGTAGATTCAAAAAAGCATACAAAATTTTGCGAACAGCACGAATAAGTGGGAACAAAATTCAAGGGTTGTTTTCCCAATCCTTATGCTACTCAACTAAAAAATAATTAAAAATACCAAAAAATCGGGACGAACATGAAAAGCTGCCGGGCTCCATATCTTTGCAATAAGCTATTGGATTAACACCATTTTAGTCAATTTGAGTTTCAATTCGAATTTGGAAACGACTAATAATTATTTTATCCACCTCCGAGGTCAAGGTCAGCCGCTGCCCTCTTGACAAATTCTATGCCCTTATTTTTTTAATATTTGGTCACACAATGATATTTAGGCATTTTATCGAAACAGTTCTACTAGTCATATTTAAATTGAATTTTAATTAACCACTCTGGAAATAGTTGATTTTGAGATAAAATTTAACTCGAATAGCAAGCAGTGCTGGCTCGAGAAGGGAGATGCACTTGTCACTTCGTGACTCTCGGCCCGCTCGCCTGCATCTCGCAGCGGGTGAAAGCCCAGAGCGGAACAAAAGGCTCTGTTTCGCCGCGCATCTGGCGCATTGTGATTGCAGGCAAATCGGCCTAAAAGCGGGCACTCGCCTCATCGAGGGGTGTTTGAGGGAATAAAAATTTTGTCAGGGATGTACCGGCCGGCCGGATGCAACAGCACCATTCAAGGCAGTTGCTTTCATTGAGTTGCACCAAGCAAGATGTGTGTGTATCGAAGCCGGCCTCCCGCGTTTTGCCGGGTCAGTTTTAGCGCGCAAAAAATGGTTCCGCGGAAGAGCATACAACGCCAGGCTTCTCTTCAAAGGTAAGAACTTTTCACCAATCGTACTTAAAAAATTATCTTGACCTTTGCCCTGAACAGAAAGGAGAAGAAAGAATGTTTCGTTTTGCCGCTCATCGCATCCGCGCCGGGTTGCACTTCGCGGAGCCACCGCGGCCCGGCAGCAGACCCAGCTACGCTCCTATCTGAACCCTGACCGGCCGACCCTGGGACCCTACCCTGACGAGAAGGTAAAAAACCCCCGTGTTATTAATTGCACTGTCAGAATCTCCCCCCTGCCCAAAGAGAGCAGGCCCAACGGGATGTGATTATCGTCCGCCACCCGCCTACGCTCTGCCCGCCTGCACGCGGCGCGCGATTTAGCTCAAATATTTAATCGGCGCTAAAATCTCTGTCGGAAGGTTGCTGGCTATTGATATGTGCACAAAACCGATGTTTGATAAAAGGGGTTGCACCCAGCAATCAGCCAAAGTTGCCCGATAAGCCGCCAAAGTCTGGCCAAAGTAAAAACTCAATTAAGCATTTGATGCAACTTTACTAGAAAATTCATAATTCAATAAGGTTTTTGTTTTATAAAATAATGATAAATAAAGGCACTAGACCATTTGAATTTTTACCTATTTTCTGATTAATTTATAGAATTATTTTGATACTATTTGTGTCCATGATTTATATTCCTCTGTTACTTACAGGTTGCTACTCATTGACGTAACGGAATACAGCCCTGAGAAAACGTGCCAACTTACTTTTCCAACAACCTGCCCAAACGACTCAAAAACTATAGAAGTAGGTGAGCTTTTTTCCCTTGTGAAGAATTTCGAAAGAAAATAAATTAATGCACGTTTAATTTTTGTACGACAAATTGTTAATTATATTGCGTTAACCTCTCTGGAAAGCAGAATAAGTTTTAATTTTTAATTTATGGAACTTTATATTAAAATGCAATTATTTTTTTTCAGCGTTCGTGATAGGCTGCAGCTGATTGAATTGCAAACCTGACAACATCAACGCAATAACCATCAATATGAAAAAGGAATCTCGCTACAAATGAGAGAAAATATTAGAACGACCCAAAATCAAAAGGAAATTTCTACAAAGGTAATTAAAAGAATTGCATTGATCGATAATATTGCTAATAATACTAAAATATTCATAGAGCGCCAGTGTTGTGACACTTCTTCGGCCTAATCAGACCCAACGTGCGGCGCGCGGCCGCCAGCGACCGCAACCCAAGACCCAAGAGCCGTATTTTATTGAAGAGCAAGCAAGACAACCGATAGTTCCCTAATCTAGTATTGTGGCAATAATTACTCTAGTCTGAGTGGGCCCTGCCCCGGTGAGCATTCAGAAGGTGCATCCCTCGACGCTGTTCCATTCTCTTCTTCGTGCTGCATGTCGCCTGTACGCAGCGTCTACTTCAGATGGAGTAGGGGCTGCTGGGCTCTGTTCCTGGGCAAGTTGGCGGTGCCCATCAGAGGTTTTGCGTCGTGCTGCTCAGCTTTTTCGTTGACGGTGCCGGCCGCGCACGCAGAATAAAAGTGTCTGTTGTCTCGGTGCGGCGGCCAAAGCAAGGCACCGTCAACGAGCAAGCAAAGCAGCACGATGCAAAACCACCGATGAGAACCGAACCTCCCTACGAGCAGAGCCCAGCGGCCTCTTCTTCGTCTGAAGAAGACTCTGCGTACAGGTGACATGTGGTCGGCCACGAAGAAAAGAAGTGAACAGCGTCGTGACGAGATCCACCACCTGAAGACTCAGCCCACTCCGACTAGAGTAATATAATTGTAGCTTCTATGGTAGATCAGGGAAAGCTGAGTTGCAGAGAGCCGCAACAGCCTAGAAGAAATTTGATACCACTCAACGACGAGCGCGTGAAAACTGAATTGAAGTAGTGGCTAATTGAAATAAATAATAATCCAATCAATACGTGCAGCTATCATTTTGATAAATCACCTTTTCTAGTAAAGCAATAATAATAATAATAAAAAAAATGTATGCAACCCGCTTTGAATTAAGAGGGTTATGCAACCGGCAGTGCTGATCAAAGGAAGTTATATGCAACCAGCTCATCATGTTAAGTGCCGTTTCTAGCCTGAAGGGTGAAACCGGTACGAAACCGCGTTTCAGACCATTTCGGATGGTGCAATTTAAGCACAGTGTTTTGCTATACGTTTCATGCCATGTTTTGTTATATGTTTTGTTACAGTTTTGGATTAAAAATTTTTGTTAGGGTTATTTATTTATTAATAATATCACATTTCAGAGTTGAGCATTAATGGATCCTGTATCTTGTTATGGCTGTAAATCTGCCGAAGGAAAGGGATGTTGAAATCTGGTGTTGCTCTTGACGCTTCTGATTGGCCGCAGGACCGTCTCCTGAATCATGGCCTCGCTTATTTCGACGCTAAATTGAATTCTATCCGGTGGGAACCAACACAAATCGCAAAACGGTGCATTAATTAAAATAAATATGGAAAGAAACAAGCATAATCGATTGTTCTAGAGAGTAAAATGAGTATAGAAAGAGTGTGGGCGGGGTTCTATATAACTTATGCGTGGATTCTTTTAGTTTCCAGCCAACCGCCAGAGTGAGGTAGGTAAGATTGATTGAACGGAACGGATTGATTTTTAAAAACATAATTAATTTTTCTTCCCAAAGACTTTAAATAATTTTCAACGCCTTCCAGAACGCTGGCTTCGGAGAAGGCATGATTGATCTCCATCAAGTTCGGCAATGCTCTTTTAAGTTTAGTAAGGTCAGCTGAGAGCAAAAAGAAATTCTTCATCTCTAGAATTTTCAGCTGTTTCATCGATGTCAACAGGGAGAGGAACTCTTCATAACATTTTTTGGAGTCTTCCATGCTCTGGCCGGTGAAGAATTCGTATTCTCCGTTGATGATCAGGTGGTGGATGTTCGGAGCAAGAGGGAAGACAATGGACAGGACCTGGAACATCACATGGAACTCTTAATGATGATTTTTATTTATTTTATTTGTGAGTCCTACCTTGGTAATAATGTTGATTGTGGGGTTTGGGCAGAGAAACATTAATCCGTCCATGTCGAAGGTGTGAGTTTTTACATTCACCAGGAAAGGTAGTACTTGGGTGATGAGCAAGTGGAACATGGTGTGACTTTTCTGAATTCTCGAATTCCAAATAATATTTTGGAATATGTCATTTGGCACGAAGAGTCCTACTGGAAATCAAAATCAAGTTTAAATAGATGACAGATGAGTTTAGCATAAAAATCAATCAAGTACTTATTATTTAATTAATAAATAAACACCAATCGTGTACAACAGACATGGTCATGTATAATAATAGTCGTGACTAGCGTGCCTGGTGAAAATATGTCTATTTAAAATGAAACACGAATTATTCCAGCCAGAAACGCCCTTTGCTGGGGTTCCATAAAATTTAAAATCCACATAGATTTTAGAGAGCTTAAAAAGTCTATTATATATTAATAAAACTATTAATAAAGCTGTCTCAGGAACTAAAATATTTTGGAGAGGATTGTTGACAAAAAAATCAGTGTCAGCAAGCACACATGCCAATCTATAATTCATGGACTTTGACAATACTAATGCTTTTGTGAGAAAACGAGATTTTTTCTTATTAAATTCCGTCAAACCCGCATTCATGAAGGTAAAGTACTTAAATTAAAACAATATTTTCCGATCAGCAGTCATTGACCATAATCTTGGACTGAGATACATGCATAAAATATATACCTTCCTTTTTTGCAGTCACATCATCTGCTGGTGGGAGTGGTTTTCTCACCGCACGATATGAGCTGCGGATGAGGAAGAAACATATAATAATTTATATGATTAGGAATAACAATACGCACTACAATCAAATTGATCTACACTTTACGAGTTCCCAAAGAATTAAAATTAACTGCTTAACTTACACTGGTTATTCTTAATATTTTTAAGAATGGTAGGATGTTTTAGGTTTTCTAGGATTGCAAATAAACTTAAATTTATTAATTTTGAATTTGCAACCCTCACCTTTATCCTGCCATCGCCAACAGCCGGTTCGTAAGCTTCTGCCATCGTCAAATATGATGTATGGTCCTACTGTTTTTAATAAAACTAATTTTAATCATTGTTTTAAATATTAATAAACTTAACCTAAAATACAAGCTTATTAAAATGAAGTTATTTTTCCTATTGCGAAAGGCATAACGTTACGAAATAACTAAATGTTTGTTCTGTTGACAAGCAATAAAAATATCAAAGTTGTTGTTTTCCAAGTCGAAAAAGTACCAAATAAAATTCATCCTTCTTTATGTATCTGATCCATCTGAAGATCCCCAACATCGGAAAAATATTCCTGAGCTCGAAAATAGACATGAAAATTCAATCCTCACCTTAGTTCGTGGAAACACTCACAATCAGCTAAACAGGAGATTTCTGGAAAAATTCTAAAAAAAACGTGCAATAGAAGGTTCTTGGTATGATGAAATAGCATTTAGGATTACATCGACGGGCACTGCACTGCACAGCAGACACGCTCGCGTGGGAGTTGGAACTGGAATAAAACAGCTGGCAGCTGCAGCTGGCTCGATGGCTCCAATGGCACCCTCTAGCCGTCAAGAGCGTAACTATGGATTTAACTTCTTGCCATGCATGGGAATTTTCACAAATATACGTCTTTTTAAATTTTCTCGTTGATGGGCACCTGTTGTTATTTATATTAAATTTTGACCAAAATTACGAGGCGTCGTTCAGTACTGATTTCAAGTAATTTGAAGTAGCCGCGTGACAAAGATTGTTAGAATAAAATTTTCAAGTAAAAGGCACCAATTTTTTCCCTTTCCTGTATATAAGGGAGGAGTGGGCGTTACTTTTGTTGACCGCAGTGCCGTCTGCTCAACAGCGCTTCATTGCGTGTTAATTATTGTCAACTAAAGAAAACGGCGGCGGCTGAAACACTCGCTGACTTGTACACTGTAAGTGCAGGTGGGTTAAAGGCGGAGTTGTGGCTCTGCTGATGACACCCTGCCTGGACGAGTTAGTAGAGGGTCAGACGCCTTTTGTTTTTTCTACATTCTTTTACTTTTTTCGTTTCGATTCACAACATATGAACTATTTATATTCGTCACTGGTCTGCATTGTATTTTATTCCTGTCGCTTTCTTTATAATAATTATGACAGTGTGATTAATAGTAAAAATAGCAACATGTCTCGAATAAAGCTCAATTGTTTAACGTGGAATTGATTAGAGGGTTTCAAATTGAAGATCTAAGTATACTTTACCGTAGATCTTAAATTTTTAATTGGAATATATCTAAAATGGACATGAGTATGATACAAACAATAGACGAACTGACCTTCTACTAACTGGCCCTGGCAGGGTGTCGTCAGCAGAGCGACAACTCCACCTCTATAACACACCAGACCAGACTCTTCCAGATGAAAAGAGAGCGAGACTGCGAGCCACCAGAATGAAGACCTTAGGCGCTTCACGCTATTTCTGATTGATTGTTTATTCGAAAGGAATCTAGATTTGAACTTGGCTTAGTGTGATTAAGTTTAGAAAGGGGGCGGGGGTGGTTTGGTAAATCGGACTTTTCGTCGGCGAGCGTGGCCTTTTCGGACGCTGCCGTCCATCGTCGGTGGGGCAATTGGAACAGAGGGCCTCACAGCAAAACTGGCATGGGCCCTCGGCGCCGAGCCCAGCGGCCCCGCGAAGCCACTCTGTCAGCATCCGCGAGGCCACACCAGACCTAGAGACCGGCTCCCCTGTTCTAATTTAACACTCTCCAGTTAAAATTAAATTCCTCTCTTTGCTTCAAAGCCCTCCAAACGTCAGTAAATATTTAGGAGGCGTCGTTAAGTACTGATTTCAAGTAATTTTGCAGTAGCCACGAGATAAAGATTGTTAAAATAAAATTTTCAGGTAAAACGCACCAATTTTCTCCCCTCTTTGGACTTACGGAGGAAGAAGAGGAACTCTTGTTGACCACAGTTTCATCTGCTCAACAGCGCTTAGTAGCGTGTCATTTGTAATTGAATTATCCTTTGCAATGAAGATGGTAAACTAAAATAATGTGCATTCATTAAATAATATTTCAAATTCATATAAAAATAAAAACTGCATGCAGATGAGGAAAACGGTGAAGGTTATTCATTTGCATACCAGCAGATAAGATTTAAAATTTTATTCATCTCTAACTAATATGCTTTAGTTGCGAATACAGCGTTTTATAATGATTGAAATCTTTGACTGAGTGTCAAAGAATTTACCAGTTTTACTATTATTATTGTCATCACCAGATTTGAACCTGAAATGCACATTTTTTGCTATTTTTAACCCTGTCCGTGGAGCGGGAAGGGCGCGCACTGCACTAGCACGAATGCTGAAACCTGCGGGGTGCGAATTACACCGCGAACTGATTGAATGGACGCACCAGGTCGCACAGGGTCCAAGCTCACTGAAGGGCCTCTTGTCGCCGCACCGATTTCCAAAGAGATCTCTTTCAACTGACGTGCATATTTTGATAAAATGACCTCGAGAAGTTTGATATCTCTCAGGTTGGTCAGGGTAAGAGATGTGATGTTTTCAAAACTCAACAGCGACTGGTGAGCAATCTTCATTATCTGTTGATTTCCGCAATTGATCTGGAATCATGAAATATCAATCATTAATCAGGGACTAGATCGAGATTTCTAAAATATTCGACCATTTGGCCACGCATCTCTGTCAATAGTATTGAAATTTTTGAATACCATTGCACCTATCTGACTGATTGATTTTCCCTTAAACGCAATTGACACAAATAATTGCGGTTTTAGGCAAATGTGTTTTGCCTTGATAGAATCTCTGATCGAATTAATTACGTTATTGATTTATTACTACGCAAGATAAAGATAAAATAATAATCACCTCTAGGAAAGATAGGTTTGGATATCTCAGGTGCGGTGCTCTGAAGCGATATTTATTTTCTTCAGAGTTAATTATTTCTTGAATATCGTCTTCATTCCAAACGGCGTCGAGCCCTGGGAGAGGGTCGATAGGGTCGGGCAGAGCAGCCCATTCGCCCTTTTGCCTTGAGGCAGTGTTGGAGTTTTTCCAGCACAAGGCAATGAAAAGCGTTTCCTTAGAATGGCCTTTCGTAGGGTTCGTGGAGTAATTGTCCACTGAGAGGCAATCTACCAGCATGTTGGTCATTTCTTTTCGGTTGAGGAAGCTGCCTTCGTAGATTGGGTGCTCAAGATTGAGTATTTCTTCGAATTTAACGATGAGGTAGTCCTCCGTAATGCGACACATGCGGCCGTCCTTGGTGTGGGCAGTCTGCAACTGCTTGATGTACATCTTGGCGCTCTCCTCAAAGTTGGAATTCATCATTTGCTGTTGGTTATCCATTTGAATATCTGCAGGTAAAAAATGTTGTATATCATACACTGCATAAAAAGACTAAAGAATTGGCAAAAAACTGACTCTAATCCAGTTAAATCCGAGCCTAAACTAGTAAATTGTGTATTCCCTCGAATCCTCTCCACAATAACGTGCATTCTCACCTTAAATTCCGTCAGAAAACTCGTAATTTCAGAGATTTTTTCGACTCAAGCCTGTCCGAACACGTGCGAGGAAACAGCAGTAACCTTTGTTTGTTTGGTTACGAGAGTGTAATAGACCAGAAGAGGATAGGCACACTGGCCGCCATAGTGAAAACCAACTACAGCGCCACTGATACCATTACACAGGCTACAGTGGCAGTAATTTTAACTAAATCGGCACAAATGAGCCCGCGCAATTGAACGTATGATTCAAAACGGATCAGTCTATTGCGAGTAGGATATTTCTTTGATCATTTGGTTTCGGCAATGAAAAAATATTGAAGGCTGCATTAAGAGCACGAGGGTCAGGGTTGGTTGCGATCTGTGTTTGTTCCCGCTTGTCAGAAGTCAATATGGCGTTGAAATAAGCGCCCCTCATGGCTTCAGACTAAATCAAAGACAAAATTGGTGTGTTCTTGTTGTTATTGTTACCTGGCAGCAGCTGTTTTAATCCTGGTTTTCTTATTTTCAGCGCAAAAATGTACAAATCAAGGATATAAGTCATGGGCCTGTTTTTAAATGTTTGTCATTTTGCATACATGGAAAATATATATTTACGTGTGTTGGCATTGACAGTAAAGAGGCTTGGGGACCAATTTTTCCAATGTTAGCCTCATCTATATGTAACGTAGGCAAATAAAGTCATATTAAAGATTGCATGAAAGAGAGAGTTCAGCTACAAAATCTTTGATATTGAAGTCAGATGCTAGGTAATTACTTTTGCATGATTTTGATTCTTATAGAGAGAATCTATAGAACGTTGTCTTGTAGTGCTATAGAGCCACCACTTTAAATATTCCATAGACGTGAAAAGCTTCACATTTTCAATATTCATGTTTTGCACAGTATCAAAAATTCAATCAATAGAATTGGAATCCTAAAAACATAATTAGATTAATAATTGCTCCATGAGAATTTCGAACAGTTGCGACTATTTGAATATTTGGTTTTTCAAATTGAAATAATAATAACACGAGAAAAAACTTAAAAATTAACTTTTATTTATAAGTGTCGACACATTTCAACTAACACGAATTCGATTGAATTGGTCAGTAATAATTTTGATACAAAGCAAGAGTATCAATCAGCTCGTCGTCAACGAAAACGTCTTTGACTCTTTCATCAGATGTCTGGCCAGAGAGGAATGCTGCTTTGAAAATTTCGCTTGTCTTCATGCGCCTAGCAAGAAACAAATAATCCGCGCCACAGCAAGAAAACTTCAAATCTTTCAAATTTGGCAGGAAAGCAGACGCATATTTTATCATTTGATAAACAGCCATGGAACCATCAGCGGTCTGATCAAGACTCGCGTCTATTCGTAATATTTCCAATTCTTGCAAAATTTGCTTCTTTTCTATCAACGTTGCAATTCTTCCAGCTTGCTTTTCCAAATAAGGTGAATAGATTTCTGTCAGCTCCAATTTCTGCACTCGAGGCAGCAGAAAAAAGTCTGGCTCGAAACTGAAAAAATTAATAAAATTCGAATTAAATTCAACATATTTGAAAGTATATTAAGAGTTTGAAGCTGCTGCGAATTCAAAGTTGGTGCCAGTATTTAAGTTAGATTTTAGTGGACCACCGCAATGATTTTAGGCTCAATCTTGATTATTTTAGCAATCTAATATGGTGACATTTTATGACCTGGATGCGCTCAAACTGATAATTCGTCTAGCCAATCTCCGTACAGAGGTAAGAACAATTTTTTTTTAATATTTCACAACGTTTCGACCAATTTTTTATTCAGCAAAGCAAAATTGAATATTTTACGTGGCAGAACATTGTTATCTAAATTATCCGTAGATGCCATCTATTAGAAAGGCAACTGGTCAATAAATTTCAAGAATAATATTTTCGTATTAATTTGAATGCTAATAGCATCAAAATATCATATTTAATTAAGTATATCGATTAATCTTACCGTAAAAATCCAATCCAGGATATTTCTTTTAGAAGTGGGATGTAAGCCACATACCCAGGACTGGTGTAGCCTCGTGAATGTTCAAGTGAAAGGCTCTCAATATTAGGACAAGAATTGAATACGTGCTCAATATTCAACTGTACATCATCCTCTGGGTTCCTTGGCTTTCCCAGCTGAAGGGAAAACGAACGCAGATTTTCGCCAAAGTGGTTCAAGAATCTTTCAGCTAAACGCATCAAAAAGGTTTTGATCTCTTGGTTTGAAGTCTCAATCGAGAGTGACGAGATGTTTGGGAAATGAGGAAGTAAGAGGTTGGCCACACCGACATCAAACGCGTCGTCACCCTTAACCTGGAAAATAATTGTGGTCATGTTTACGTTGAATAAAAGTATATTTACCTGGAGATGTACCATGTTAGGGTGTCTTTCGTGTATTTCGGCCTCTGGATGATCCCCAACTGGGTGCAAGAAATCGTCACAGGAGAGCCTGGTGTGTTTCAGGTCGGTGACAATGTCAAGGTTGGGCACATGCTGCCTTGTGATCTGAATTGCCTGACGTGACATTTCCATATCTTCAACGACAAGTAGTCTTAAATTGCGGAGGGAATTTGATATTTCTTCTCCAGAAGGAGGAAATACGTATGGAATATAAGAAAATTTCAGTACTCTCAAGCTTGGTAATAGTCCACACAGAAACACAAGGTCGCGCAGGTCAGCTGTAAAATTTCGCACTTCTAGGATTTGTAGATGCCGGAAGTTAGTTACAAGTAGAATCAAAAGAGCAATATTTGCAGCGATGTCATTATCTGTCAGTATTCCTCTGTTTTTGAAAGAGAGGCGCTCAATATTTGGTGCGAGGTGAGCAGCCCTGTTCAGAACCTTGAAGAAATTGAAATAAATACAGTGGACTTTTACAGTTTTTTTTTTTCTAAAATACCTCATCAATATAAGGTGGACCAAGGCAGTCGTAAGACATTCGCAAATCAAGTACTTTTAGGTTTAAAATCTTCGTCATCGGGCTCAGAAGGAACGGAATGAACCTCTCCAACTTTTCGAATTGCTCAGGGTATTTGATCCGTCTGAACACCTCTTGCAGCAACTCGTCACGCAGTTCTGGAGCTGAAATTTAATTTTCAGAATTACTTACACATTAAACCATTATAAAATAACTTACAGACTCTTGCTGCTATTTCATTTCGTTCGTTTAAGGATGTACAAGAGTTGAAACTTCCGATAATAGTTTCGATGGCGTTCTGTTTCAGACTATTGTCTCTTAACAAGCTCTTTAGTCTCTTTCTCGAAAGCTCCACAATATCAGTAGGAGTGTTTTCCATCCTGGACGGAGTTTGCGATGTTTCTATGAAAAACAATCCTTATTTTGCTTATTGCTATGAATTTAAATGCTTCAATACCTCTATTTTAAAGTTTTTAAAACAAATATTTTCAAGAATTTTGTTGACCCGATCCTGCACTGGTTTGTTTGTAAACACAAAACATGTGTTATCCAGCTCATCCCCTGTTCACTCATGCGGCGCGAAAATGCGCCAGCTAAATAGTTCTGCAGCCATACACAGGTGGCAGGTCGATAGCTTTTTAAGCCAATCAGAGGCAATCTTTAAGTTTGTTACCTGTTACGCCCACGAAAAACTCCGCACACACGCCCCTCTTCGCCTCCTTCTATACGATCCTTCTCATTCAAGATCTCGTTATATGAGTCTATCTCTCTCTCTCTCTCTCTCTCTCTCTCTCTCTCTCTCTCTCTCTCTCTCTCTCTCTCTCTCTCTCTCTCTCTCTCTCTCTCTCTCTCTCTCTCTCTCTCTCTCTCTCTCTCTCTCTAACACACGCTTAAAAATGATTTCAACAAATTAGAGCGCAACCGCGACCTAGCTTGAAACTTAATATTATCTGCAAGTGAGCAACAATGAGCTGGGTTTGATAAATTGCTTTGAGAAGTTGTTGTTGCGAGTGGTTTAAATTCTCCCGCCCTAGCTCAGGCGCAAAACGAAAACATCCATGAATCTCGGCTAGGGTTACCACATGCCCAATTATACTCAAAGGTTATTCTTAGTAATTACTGTTTTAAGCGCGAAAAGCGTGAAAATCTGCTCAATATATATTTAGGATTTTCCAGTTAAAAAATTTAAAATCAATTATCTTGCATAAATCACTCTGGAAATTCAGATATTATTGTCCAATCAGCTGGCACCCCTAGCTCCATGCTCGCAGCGCCATTAAGCCGGAACTAGAGTTGTTATTCTCATCTCCCAGCTGTAGCGTCGCGTGCGTTTTCGCTGTTGTTCCGAAAATTTCCGATTTTCAACTGAATTGAAGGTGAGTTTGCAGTTAAACTTGTTGGAATTACCTCAGCGAAGGTTTGGCGATAACTTTAAACGTGTAGCCGGGTTCCCGTGATCCCGTGTGGCACGAAACTAGCCGATTGAATCAAAACCTTCCATAAATACCACATGGTCGATTCGGATCTCTGAGAACCAAAATTTCTTGTATTTCCGGGGCTTATTCGATCATTTTTCTCCGTGATCATAATATTTCAAAAGGAAACTACACTTTGGTTATGCTAAGTGCAAAGATTTCTCAAATTATGTTGAAAACGTAGGTACACAAAAATATTCCTGGCCATTCATAGTAAGGATTTGCTATTCACACGTATATTTGGTGCAAATTAGAAGGGCTATTCCTTGTGTATCCCTCAAAATTATTAATTTTTTGGTTCATTTTGAAAGGCATTTTAAAATAGAAGGTTTCTCTGCAATGATTTCTTTCCAAATCCTGCACCAAATTTTGATAAATCAAAAGTCAAAATATTTTCGTAACTAGGTGAGATTTTATTTTACCGTAAAATACGGCCGCTGGTGCTACCTTCGACCGTGACCCCTCATCGAATAGCTATTCGTTTGGGCTATACCCTGACGACCTTGTTTAGGGTACCACGACCACCTCGGGGGCAATTTTTTGCACTTTCTTAGCGATTTTGCGAAGCCTGCGGTACGGCGGCGCACGATTCTGCTGCCACCAAAAATTCAACCACTCGTCTGATCGGCAACCACGACCCCTCGTTGAATAGGTCTTGGAACAGGCTTTAACCTTACTACCTTTTTCAGGGTACCGAGAGGTCCGAACAGCTCTAGCCACTATACTTGTTTAAAGAGGATATTAGTGATCGATATAAATTCTTAATGGGAATGATATATATTTGTGACCAAAATATAATTTTCACAAAAGATGGCACCAAGAATTTGTTACTTGGACTTTGAAATGGAATAAAAATCAGAAGCGAAGCAAAAATTTCATGCTTTCTGACTTCAGGCTAATTAAGATCTCAAACAAAATAATTTTTTATTTTCAGATGAGTGCGAACGGTGAAAAGACAGGGAAGAAGCCCCTCTCTCTAGAGGAAATGGCTTTTAACACAGCCTTAGAAAACTTTACACGCTACGGCGAGGAGCTCATCGTGTCAAAAGTTTGTAAGGAAATAAATTAAAAATGGAGGAGAGGATTGTACATAATAATAATTTTTTCTTTATATTTTCAGCTCCACCTTTTCGGAGAGAATTGTATGCAGAAAGGGTCAAAGGTTTTTCGTTGGAACGCTGGAATACAGGGAAAGAACCCGTACCCGAAGAAAGATACGGTCTTTGGAGATTGTTGCCATATATTGAGCCGCACAAAGAGAGGGAATATTTCCAGTTGCCTCATAGCTTACGTTGGATTGTTTCCAAGTTTGATGTGAAACCTGGGGAATCTGATTCCAAGATTGAGAATGAACGGAAGTATGGAGTCTCATTAGACGAGGTAAATGCACCACGTAAGAAAAAGAAATAGCTAAAAACTAACACAATTTGGTTTCGATTCTCTCAGGTCCTGCAATACGTTATACAACATGCACCAAACGTGAAACATATACGCTTAGATGACACGCGTCCGTACAAGTGGATATACAAGAAGCCCCAGCTCGGGCAAAAATCCATTGATCTGTTCGTCCAGATGAAAATTTTGATAACAATCTCGTTACTCGAAGTTAACATCAACTTTTCGGGATTTGTACGCATCTGCAAGGAGTGCAAAAATTTGCAGGAAATCGAGGCAGAGAAAATTGTGGTTGACGTTCCATTATCTGATATTAAAGCGACCATGGAGACATTCAACACTGAATTTTATCTTCAACACTACTATCAAGATACTTTCCCGCGGAAATTTTCCGTTATGTTCTGGAAAAGACACCCAGTGAAGTTCTGCCCGCGCCGGTTAGCGAGCGTAAAATTAGATGATTCGATTTTCGCTGACTTATTTGCACCTCAGCTATCGCACCTGCAGGTATTAACTTTTTAGGTTTGCTGATTAACTGTTAATTAATTTTTTTTATTTTGCAGGCTTCCGGCAGTGAATCTGATGATCATCAGTGTCATGCGAAGAATTTGCTGCACATGCTGAGCAAAGTAGGAGGGAGTTTGAGAAAACTTTACCTCTATGATATAAAGCCAAAATCTAAATTGACGTTCAATCAACTTTTTGAGCACTGCAAAAGCTTGGAGAGCCTTTATTTATATGATTCATATATTGCTGATGATGACAAACCGATAACATCTTTTGGGAAACTGAGAAAATTATTCTGGCGCTCAAAGTACGTAATAATAATCTCAACTGATTTATTGCAGTCTAATTTATAATTTCTTCTTTTAGAGGAGACTGTGTCTATCCCATCATCCTAAGAAGCATTCTCCATGCACCGCTTCTTGAAAAAATAGAAATTGATGCCTATGAATTTGATCTGGGCGGCAAAGAGACTCTTTTCAACCTGATTAGAAACGGCAAAATTTGTACAAACGTAAATTTTTTTTGGGTTTTTGACCATGTATATGATGATGACCCTGTTTGGAATTACTTTTTCCAAATTTTTAATGCAATTGACATGAATCGTCCAGAACCTATTAATTCCCACTTAACGATGTTATGACTTGACGTCTGACCCCTTTGACCTTCCCTCTTCGTAGTATTCACACAATTTCTTTGCTGAGATTGCTATAAATCATTTAGCAAAATCGAACAGCTCATGTGCAAGACAAGAGAATGTAAATTGTATCGCATGTAATATTTCTGTTAAATAATATAATTTTAAAATATTTTTTGACTTGATAATTTGTATCAAACCTATTCAAACATGGCCGCTCCTCGCAGAGTACAGAAATTTCTACCATCCCTGCTTGAAGTTATTCCTCAGAATATAGACATTCTTTGCTAGAGGGAAAACGATAATTTATGTTTTTTTAGCTCTATACCTATATGCATCATTTCTATGACGAATAAAAGTTTTCCGTTTAAGTAAAATTCTTAGACAATGAGATCGATAAATAATTCAAATACTTAATTGTTTAATAGGATTCTCCGCCAGCATGGATATTTGTATCAAGTTTTAATAGATGATAGATGAGTTTAGTTTTAAAATCAATCAAGTACTTATTATTTAATTAATAAATAAACACCAATCGTGTACAACAGACATGGTCATGTACAATAATATTCGTGACTAGCGTGCCTGGTGAAAACATGTCTATTTAAATTGAAACACGAATTATTCCAGCCCGAAACGCCCTTTATTGCTGGGGTGCCATAAAATCCACATTGATTTGAGAGAGCTTAAAAAGTCTATTATATATTAATAAAACTATTAAAAGCTGTCTCAGGAACTAAAATATTTTGGAGAGGATTGTTGACAAAAAAATCAGTGTCAGCTAGCACATATGCCAATCTAGAATTCATGGATTTTGACAATGCTAAGGCTTTTTGAGAAAAAGAGATTTTTGGCAGATTTTTTCTTATTCAATTCCATCAAACCCGCATTCAGGAAGTCTTAGTATTTAAATTAAAACAATATTTTCCGATCAGCAGTCATTGACCATAATCTTGGACTGAGATACATGCATAAGAAATACCTTCCTTTTTTGCAGTCACATCATCTGCTGGTGGGAGTGGTTTTCTCACCGCACGATATGAGCTGCGGATGAGGAAGAAACATATAATAATTTATATGATTAGGAACAACAATACACACTGCAATATCAAATTGATCTACACTTTACCAGTTCCCAAAGAATTAAAATTAACTGCTTAACTTACACTGGTTATTCTTAATATTTTTAAGAATGGTAGGATGTTTTAGGTTTTCTAGGATTGCAAATAAACTTAAATTTATTAATTTTGAATTTGCAACCTTCACCTTTATCCTGCCATCGCCAACAGCCGGTTCGTAAGCTTCTGCCATCGTCAAATATGATGAATGGTCCTCCTGTTTTTATTAAAACTAATTTTAATCATTGTTTTAAATTTTAATAAACTTAACCTAAAATACAAGCTTATTAAAATTAAGTTGTTTTTCCTATTGCGAAAGGCATAACAATAGGAAATAACTAAATGCAATAAAAATATCAAAGTTGCTTTTTTCCCAAGTCGAAAAAGTACCAAATAAAATTCATCCTTCTTTATATGTATCTGATCCATCTGAAGATCCCCAACATCGGAAAAATAGTCCTGAGCTCGAATATAGACATGAAAATTCAATCCTCACCTTAGTTCGTGGAAACACTCAGCTGAACAGGAGATTTCTGGAAAATTTCTAAAAAACGTGCAATAGAAGGTTCTTGGTATGATATGAAATAGCATTTAGGATTACATCAACGGGCATTGCACTGCAACTGCACAGCAAACACGCTCGCGTGGGAGTTGGAACTGGAATGAAACAGCTGGCAGCTGCAGCTGGCTCGATGGCTCCAATGGCACCCTCTAGCCGTCAAGAGCGTAACTATGGGTTTAACTTCTTGCCATGCATGGGAATTATCACAAATAAACGTCTTTTTAAATTTTCTCGTTGATGGGCACCTGTTGTTATTTATATTAAATTTTGACAAAAATTACGAGGCGTCGTTCAGTACTGATTTCAAGTAATTTGAAGTAGCCGCGTGATAAAGATTGTTAAAATAAAATTGTGAAGTAAAACGCTCCATTTTTTTACCCTTTCCTGCATATAAGGGAGGAGTGGGCGTAACTCTCGTTGACCGCAGTGCCGTCTGCTCAACAGCGCTTCATTGCGTGTTAATTATTCATCACTAAAGAAAACGGCGGCGGCTGACACACTCGCTGACTTGTACACTGTAAGTGCAGGTGGGTTAAAGGTGGAGTTGTGGCTCTGCTGATGACACCCTGCCAGGGCGAGTTAGTAGAGGGTCAGTCGCCTTTTGTTTTTCTACATTCTTTTCCTTTTTTGTTTCGATACACAACATATAAAAAATATTTATGTTCACCATTGTATTTTATTCCTGTCGCTTTCTTTATAATAAAGTATGACAGTGTGATTAATAGAAAAAATAGCAATATATCTCGAATAAAGCTAAATTGTTTAACGTGGAATTGATTAGGGTTTCCAATTGAAGAACTAAGTATACTTTACCGTAGATCTTAAATTTTTAATTGGAATATACCTAAAATGGACATGAGATTGGTACAAACAATAGACGAACTGACCTTCTACTAACTCGCCCTGGCAGGGTGTAATCGGCAGAGCAACAACTCCACCTCTAACACACCAGACTCTTCCAGATGACAAGACAGTGAGACTGCCATTGAAGGCCTTAGGCGCTTCACGCTATTTCTGATTGATTATTTATTCGAAAGGAAGCTAGATTTGAACTTAGTGTGAAATTGTTAAGTTTAGAAAGAGGGCAGGGGTGGCTTGGTAACTCGGACTCTTTCGTCGGCGAGCGCGGCCTTTTCGGACGCTGCCGTTCATCGTCGGTGGGGCAATTGGAACAGATAGAGGGCCTCACAGCAAAACTCGCATGGGCCCTCTCGGTGCCGAGCCCAGCGGCCCCGCGAAGCAACTCTGTTAGCATCCGCGAGGCCACACCAGGCGTAGTGGACCGGTTCCCCTAAAATTAAATTTAAATTAAATTCCCCTCTTTGCTTCAAGGCCCTATAAACGCCAGAAAATAATTAGGAGGCGTTGTTTTTAGTACTGATTTCAAGTAATCTGCAGTGGCCACGAGATAAAGATTGTTAAAATATAATTTTCAGGTAAAACGCACCAATTTTCTCCCCTCTTTGGATTTACGGAGGAAGAAGAAGGCGTAAATCTTGTTGACCAATGTTCCATCTGCTCAACAGCGCTTAATAGCGTGACATTTATAATTGAATAATTCTTTGCAATGAAGATGGTAAACTAAAATAATGTGCATTCATTAAATAATATTTTAAATTCATATAAAAATAAAAACTACATTGCAGATGAGGAAAACGGTGAAGGTTATTCATTTGCAAACCAGCAGATAAGATTTAAACTTTTATTCATCTCTAACTAATATGCTTTAGTTGCGAATACAGCGTTTTATTATGATAGAAATCTTTGACTGAGTGTCAAAGAATATACCAGTTTAACTATTATTATTGTCATCACCAGATTTGAATCTGAAATGCATATTTGTTGCTATTTTTAACCCTGTCCGTGGAGCGGGAAGGGCGCGCACTGCACTAGCACGAATGTTGAAACCCGCGGGGTGCGAATAACACCGCGAACGGATTGAATGGACGCAACAGGTCGCACAGGGTCCAAGCCCACTCAAGGGCCACTTGCCGCCGCACCGATTTCCAAAGAGATCTCTTTCAACTGACGTGCATATTTTGATAAAATGACCGCGAGAAGTTTGATATCTAAGAGGAGAGGCCGTCTCTGAGTTTGTTGCCTGTTACGCCCACGGGCAGAGGGAGGCGGGGACGGGCGTGTTTGCGGAGTTTTTTATCCAGCTGACTAATCGTGGTCAAATAAAAATCGATTTTCAATATCGATGTTATTTCTGACGATATTCATCGGCTTCTATCGTTATTTTTGTGGGGCGGATCACAGCACCGTTTTTTAACTCGACCTTGAAACACTGTACAATGCTTGCCTTATGCCCAGCGTTGCCATTTTTTCTCAAGGTTGCGTTGCCGTGATCCGCCCCTGTAGCTTTACATTGGGTATATAGGACGAAATTTTTCCATCGATTATTTTCAGACGATATGTATCGATGATCAAAACCCTTTGGTGACTACTACCGTACCGTTGACACGCGTTTTCGGCCATGATGAAATTTTTCACGAACTATAATGCCGCTGAATTCATGACGGGAAAATGTGGTGAGAGTTTGAACTAAAAAAACAACAGTCTCTTTCTCTGCGCGCTAGTGTGTTGAGATAAGCTCAACCCTATTCAGGTGACGTCACGTACTCTCAGCAGATGTTACATGGAAATTACAAATAATGTTCTTCTTTTTTATAATTTACGAATTGATGAGCCGAAGTTACTTTTAGATTTAAAATTTAGAGTAAATTACATATCGTTGATTGATACCAATTTCAAACAATTTAGAGAAGCCATGAGATAAAGATAATGAAAATGAAATTTTCAAAACGCGCCGATTTTTTCCCATTTCTAAATATGAGCGAGGAGTGGGCGTTACCCTCGTTCACTGCAGTGCCGTCTTCTCAACAGCGCTTCATCGCGTGTTAATTATTTTAAACTAAAGAAAACGACGGCGGCTGACTCTCGCTGAATTGTCAAACTGGAGGTTCAGGTGGATTAAAGGTGGAGGTGTGGCTCTGCTGATGACACCCTGCCAGTATTTCGTGAGAAAAAAATGTCAACATGGCAGAGCAGATATAATAATAATAATTCAATCATAACATTAAACTGATATGTTATTCTTAATAAAACTTTGAAATGCTTTATTCAAATAATTTTAAAATCTCGTTGAGAATAATGTCAACATGTTTGGCAGTATTCAAGTGATCATACCAATACTTTTGTTGGTAGGAAAATTTTAATTTTCTTAGTTCTGGGAGAACTGCAGCTGCATTGGTCACTATAGCCGCAATTTCCTTGTAGACGCGATCAGGAGTAGATAATTTTATTTTCCATTCCAGGGACTTCAACGAGGAGAGTATCTTGTTTTCGATCAACAATGTCTTAACCTTCTGCAGATCCTCGAGGTTGTGCTGGATGGTGTTGAGCATCACCATTTGCAGGTTTCGAGCAGAGGAAAAAAGCGTTGCTAGGAACTCGCCAGACTTGCTGCAATTGTTTTCATGTGTTTTAATTCAATTAAAAAAACTCCCGAGTAATATTGACTTACCACTCCGTTTGATCAAAAACTAATTCCGCCAGATATAAAAATTTTGCCGGTTTGGAGTAATTTCCTGTTACTTTCACTCCTCTCAGGTGGAGTACTTCAAGCTTGGGA
Organism: Cloeon dipterum; assembly: GCF_949628265.1. NCBI lineage: Eukaryota > Metazoa > Arthropoda > Insecta > Ephemeroptera > Baetidae > Cloeon > Cloeon dipterum. Next base: position 35,435,702 of record NC_088789.1, on the reverse strand, counting down.
AATAGTTCAGAAATGCGGTCGAGTTGCACACTTGGTAAACTGATTCCTGTTATGGAAAGCCATCGAATGTTCGCTCCAAATTTGAGCAAAATGTCATCAACTGTTTCTGAAACGTTCCATAAGGTCAGGTTCAAACTGTCAAGTAAGATTGGCCACTTCAGGATCTTCTCAAAGGTGTCCCACGTTTCCTCGTTGTAAAAAAGCTATAATTCATTAGATTAATTTAATGGAGACAAAATGAATGATTAATAATTACATTTAAGTGCCTGATGCTGGAGAAATCTGCATCGGCAAAAACTGTCGAATAAAAAAGGTAAGTTACAGAATCGAGACATTTTCTTCCTCTTGTTTGATGATTTTCGTCTTCAATGAAATCTTCCAAATTGAGTCCGTTTGCTCCGACATTCCGGACGATCTCCAAATTAGGCAGAGTCTTCCAAATCTGGCACATTCTGTCTGAAGAATAGAAATCATATTCAAGCAGTGAAAGGTGTCCAAATGATTTTCTGATTTCTTCCTCGGACATCTTGCTGATATCCAAATCTATCATATTTGCGCTAAACACACGCAAATCGGGAAGTGCCTTGCACAACAGCGCAATGTCCACTTTTTTGTTGGACCATCCGACGATCTCTAGGATTCTCAATTCCTTCAGGAAACTTAGAAAACGAATACACGCGTCTCGATTGAAATCGCTGCTGAAACAATCTTCGATGTTCTTAATGTTTATTTTTAAGTGCCGAACGTTCGGAGCAGTAATCGAGAACATCATGAGAACCTATAGAAAATTAATTTGACTAGTCACAATCGAGGTTTATGTTTATGAGATGTTTTACCTGGTAGAACTCATCCTTGGTAGTCATTCTTCTTGGATGAAAAGACATGAGGTAGTCCAAATCGAGTATTTTGGTCCTGGTGTTCATCAAAACACACAAAATCTTCTTCTTTTCAATGTACAAGTCCGTAGTAGTTGTTTCAATATGGCACCTGCTCCTCAGCAGCAGCTCCTGAAGCACGACATCCCTCAGATCTGGGGCTGAAATAGAGAGAATTCACCTATAAATCATTTTTACTGAACGCTTTTAGTACATACACAATTTTTTTTGCATGTAGTTTCCTCCTTGTTTTTTAGTTAGTGCATCCAAGTTTTGCAGAATGGTTTCCACTGCCAAATCCTTCAATTTCTTTAGTCCCCGCAACCGGGATTTGGTTTTCTCAAGCAGAATGGCGTCCGTCATCCTGAGTCAGACCTGTGGAGAGCGAAACTGTATTCGGAGCTTCTTGTATCTCGCTTGCAATAGGGGTTTCAAGGCATTTCAAACAATACTGACTCTGTTAAATTTCAAAATTAAGCTGCAGTCAGCAAAACTCACCTTCAATTCGTGTTTTTTGGCGAGAAAACACTGGTGTTTGATGGCTTCACTCAGTCTTCAGATGTTTTTTGGAGTAAACAAACACAGACTCTTCACTTTGTAAAAAGGATTGCTAGTCATCGCCACGTTTTTTCCGTTTGAACTTTCCCGCCCTCAGCGATCCGTGTAAATCATACAGGCTATATGACGTCACTCGTAATAAAAATGAAAACATGGCATCTAGGCGTGCACTCTTGTGGCCTTTCAAAGTACTGATATCAGCGCCACTCCGTGGACGTGTTCAGCTTAAGAAACAAAGAAACAGATGAAAAACAGACCAAGGGCTTCAAGCAAACACGTGATTTGAGCTGCGGGAAATTCAATTTTGTATTTGAGATTAACTTACAAAATTATATTATCAAAAGGAGTAAAGTAAGCGACAGTTATTGAGTTCAAACAGCGGCCAATGGAATGAGAGAGGCCTAATCGAGACTGTCGCTCGCTCATCCGTTTCTCATGTGCGTGAGAAACAGCCAAAACTGCGCCCTTTTATTCTTTCGATGCGTAATAAATCCTCACGATGGAGATTTTCTTGTTTATAAAATAAAATAAAGGTCCAAGACCGTAAAATTCTAGTTATTTTCTCCTATATTTACTAAAATTTTCTTGATCGGGTGTGTCATAATTATTCAGATTTCAAGCGTCTGATGCTTTCTTTTATCGATTGCAACAGTGTCTCTCTCATCCCATGATTTTGCACCGTCTATATTGAATACAACCGAACACAGCAAATGGAATATAGTCAGTAAATTGGCATCAGCTCCGCTTGTCAGGGATGGTAATATCACAGAAATTACCAAACCCTGAGTTTTTTACTGATCCAACTACGCTCCTTCACCTGAGTATTCAGGGCGGAGCTTATTAGTTCCAGCGACTCTAGCGCTCGGCTTCGAGTTGTGGTAATCACATACTTCCAGAGGTTTTCTGTTTCAAATTAATTATAAATAACACAGCGCGCCTGTTAGTTTTATATTTAAAAATTGTAAATAACTACAACGCATTGAATTATATCGTTTTCAAATTATTTAGAGTTGCCTTGTAATAAAGATTGTTAAAATAAAATTTTGAGGTAAAAGGTACCAATTTTTTCCCCTGCCTTGATATGAGGGAGAGGGGTTGTTACTCTCGTCAAGTGCAGTGCCGTTCTGTACTGTAAATAATAAGCGGCGGCGGCTGACCGATGGTCAGTTCGCCTTTTGTTTTTTTCTTCATTTTATTTACTTTTTGTTTCGTCACAGTTTACATTCGCCACTAGTCTGTATTGTCTTCTATCCCTGTCTCTTTCTTAATAATAATTATGGCAGTATGATTCATGATAGAAATATTTTCCATCTCAAATAAAGATTAATTGTATAAGTTTGAAATGATTATGGTTTCCAATTTCCAAAAAAATATCTAATTATACTTAACCGTAGATCTAAAATTTTTAATTGGAGAAATACCTAAAATTGTCATGCAAAAACAAAAGGACGGACTTTCTACTACCTCGCCCTGGCAGGGTGTCCAGACTTTAATTGTACTCGCGCTTCTTAAAATAATTGAAATCTGATAAATTTCAATAAAATTTTCGATTTAAAACTATACAAAAACGTCTTCAAACCTTACTAGAGTAAACTGCAGATTTAAACAAATTTCAACTATAATTAAAAGGACTTGATGAGCAACTCGACCTGGCAGGAATTCAACAGAAGCGAGCCATAATACTCCTCCTTTAACAAATCTCCAGCACGCATCACAGAGCAAGCAAGCCTCTGCCGTTTCATCTCGTAAATAATAATTCACACGAAGACGCCGCTGCAATCAACAGAATTATTAGTTTAATTTTTCCTCTAAGGGTCGAGATAGAGGGAAGTTATTGCGATTTTCTTGGAAATTTAAATTTAAATATCTTTATCTCATGTCCATTCCGAACTATTTGAATTATGTACCGATCTGCGCCTTGTAATCAAAAGAGAAAACTTGAAACCAAATCACAAAGATGGCTCAATGAGTATGTTGGTTGCCGGCTTTAAATTCAATATAAAACAGAAGGACCCCGACATTTCATTATTTTTGTGCTCTAACTAATAAAGCAATTAGAGTTCTTACAAAAATATCATTTTTATTTCAAATGAGTGAGTACGATGCAAAAACAGAGAAAAAGCTGTTCTCTCTATAACAAATTGCTTTTAAAACCACACTAAAAAACGTTGAATGTTACAAGGAGCTAATCAAGTCAAAAATTAGTAAGAAAAAATTTGTAAAATGAGAAAGCAGATAGAAATAATGTTTTCTTCTTAAAATTTTCATCTCCTCCTGGTACTATTTCATCATCGTGGGGTAGGCCAGCTGTCTGATGTACGTTGCATTACCCACACCTATGTGGAAAGTGGAAATCGTTGCAACATTGTAGCGAAAAACTTCTCGTTCGCGTAGCAGTGCAAAGTGACACGAATTGGCAGTTGGCAGCACATCAACATCAAAGATACTTTTTTATTTACTTCTGGCTACAGATTTTACCCTAATTCAGGACCAATTATACAGATAATTCTTGTTTATTCTCATCATGTCATAATACAAATACAGTACATCATATCAAAGTCAAAAATTATCGATGAGTAAAAGGCAACAATGCTAGCGGAAAACCGATTTAACAGACCAAAGTCATCGCAATGCGCCCGTGGGAAAAATCACTAACACTAAAAGCACACGTTCACAGACACTTTAAAACTCTTGCCACATGTGCTGCTTGAGGAGAGCGGGGAATTGCGCGGCGTTGCAGTCTTTGAGTGCCGGAGGCAAATCGTTCCATGGCTTGACTACCCTGAAGGAGAACGCGCGCTGGCCGAAAACACTGCGGGTCGGAGGCGGCTGGAGGCGGGGGTGCTGGCCACTATCACCTCTCAATACACGACCCTCAATTATTCTCGCACGCGCGTTAAAATCGGTCTCACCAGACTCACACTTTTTGAAAGTCATTGGTATCTCAGCAGCATTGGGAATGGCATGATTTTTTGCTCATTGGCCGGTGGCGGATTGCGACCATAGATGAAATGCACCGCCCTCTTTTGCACCCTCTCCAGCCTGTTGACGTTGTCTTGTGTTGTCGGGTGCCAGGCTGGGAGGCCGAAAGTCATCACCGGTCTCACAAGAGTCAGGAATGCCACCCTCTTAACGCGGGCCGTGCACCCTTGCAAGTTACGCGCCACGAACACGAGGTTTCGTGCTGCCTTCATACGCACGATGTTCGTGTGCTCGTGCCATCGGAGGTGTACACGCCGAGCATACGCTCCTTGTGCACGTACTCGACAACCGAAACATTCACAACAATTTACGTGAATTAATTACAATCAACCCTTTATGCATATCCACATGACTTTAATACAGAGATTGTTTTTACTTTTGAACGAATAAATTCTTCTTCTGCTGCGGATCGTCGCATTTATTTATAAACAAAAATTATTGTGCTCTAGCTGCTAATATAAAATTCTTACACAAAAAGTATTGGCTAGAGTGAATTTATTCAAATGGCTTTAAATTTTCCCAATATGCTTTAAGTAATACGTAGATCATCATTAAAATAAATGTTTTATTTAAATTCAAACATGAAATTAAACTGATGTTATTCTTAATAAAACTTTGAAATGCGTTATTCAAATAATTTTAAAATCTTGTTGAGATTTTTGTCAACTTGTTTGGGAGGATTCAAGTGATCGTACCGATAGCTTCGTTGGTAGGACAATTTTAATTTTCTTAATTCTGGGAGACCTGCGGCTGCATTCGACACTATAGCCGCAATTTCCTTGTAGTCGCGATCAGGAGTAGAAGAACACATTTTCCATTCCAGGGACTTCAACGAGGAGAGGATCTTGTTCTCGATCAACAATTTCTTAACCTGCTGCAGATCCTCGAGGTTGTGCTGGCTGGTGTTGAGCATCACCGTTTGCAGGTTTCGAGCAGAGGAAAAAAGCGCTGTTAGGAACTCGCCAGACTTGCTGCAATTGTTGTCATGTGATTTATTCTATAAAAAAAATCCCCGAGTAATATTGACTTACCACCACTCCATTTGTTCAAAAACTAATTCCTCCAGATGGAAAAATTTTGCCGGTTGGGAAGAAATTCCTGTTACATTAGCTCTTCTCAGGTGGAGAACTTCAAGCTTGGGACATAGTTCAGAAATGCGGACGAGTTGCACACTTGGTAATATGATTCCTGTTATGGAAAGCCATCGAATGTTCTCTCCACATTTGAGCAAAATGTCATCAACTATTTCTGGATCGCTCCATAAGGTCAGGTTCAAACTCTCAAGTGTGATTGGCCACTTCAGGATCTTCTCAAAGGTGTTCCTCTTTTCCTCGCTGTAAGAAAACTGAAATTCATAATAGATTAATTAATGGACACAAAATGAATGATTAATTACCTTCAAGTGCCTGATGCTGGAGAAATCTGCATCGGCAAAAACTTTCGAATGCAAATGGTAAATTTCAAAATCGAGACATTTTCTCCCTCTTGTTTGGAGATTTTCGTCTTCAATGAAATCTTCCAAATTGAGTCCGTTTGCTCCGACATTCCGGACGATCTCCAAATTAGGCAGAGTCTTCCAAGTCTGGCACATTTTTTCCGAAGGTAAAAAATCATATTCAAGCAGTGAAAGGTGTCCAAATGATTTTCTGATTTCTTCCTCGGACATCCTGTTGATGTCCGAATCTATCCTTTTCAAGCTAAACACACGCAAATCGGGAAGTGCCTTGCACAACAGCGCAATGTCCACTTTTTTGTTGGACCATCCGACGATCTCTAGGATTCTCAATTCCTTCAGAAAACTCAGAAATCGAATACACGCGTCTCGAGTGAAATCGCTGCTGAAACAATCTACGATGTTCTTTATATTTATTTTCAAGTGCCGAACGTTTGGAGCAGCATTGGAGACCATCATGAGAACCTATAGAAAATTAATTTGACTAGTCAGAATAGAGGTTTATGTTTATGAGATGTTTTACCTGGTAGAACTCATCCTTGGTAGTTAACTCTCTTGGATGAAAAGACATGAGGAAATCCAAATCGAGTTTTTTGGTCCTGGTGTTCATCAAAACACACAAAATCCGCTTCTTTTCAATGGACAAGTCCGTAGCATATTCTTCAATTTGAATATGGGACCAGCTCCTCAGCAGCAGCTCCTGAAGCACGACATCCCTCAGATCTGGGGCTGAATTAGAGAGAATTAGCCTCTAAATCATTTTTACTGAACGCTTTTAGTACTTACACAATTTTTTTTGCATGTAGTTTCCTCCTTGCTTTTTACTTAGTGCATCCAAGTTTTGCAGAATGGTTTCCACTGCCAAATCCTTCAATTTCTTTAGTCCCAGCAACCGGGATTTGGTTTTCTTAATCAGAGTGGCGTCCGTCATCCTGAGTCAGACCTGTGGAGAGCGAAACTGTAATCGACGCTTCTTGTATCTCGCTTGCAAAAGGGGTTTCAAGGCATTTCAAACAATACTGACTCTGTTAAATTTCAAAATTAAGCTGCAGTCAGCACTACTCACCTTCAATTCGTGATTTTTGGCGAGAAAACACTGGTGTTTGATGGCTTCGCTCAGTTTTCAGGTGTGTTTTGGAGTAAACAAACACAGACTGTTCACTTTGTAAAAAGGATTGCTAGCCGTCGCCACGTTTCTTTACGTTTGAACTTTCCCGCCCTCAGCGATCCGTGTAAATCATACAGGCTATATGACGTCACTCGTAATAAATTTGAAAACATGGCGTCTAGGCTTGCACTCCTGTGGCCTTTCAAAGTACTGATATCAGCGCCACTCAGTGGACGTGTGCAGCTTAAGAAACAAAGAAACAGTTGAAAAACAGACAAAGGGCATCAAGCAAACATGTGATTTGAGCTGCGGGAAATTCAATTTTGTATTTGAGATTTCCTTACCAAATTATCAATAGGCGTTAAGTAAGCGACGGTTATTGAGTTCAAACAGAAACCCATGGAAAGATAGGAGGCCAAGCTGAGTCTGTCGCTCGCTCATCCGTTTCTTATGTGCGTGAAAAACAGCCAAGACTGCGCCTTTTTATTCTTTTGATGCGTAATAAATCCTCACGATGGAGATTTTCTTATTTATAAAATAAAATAAAAGTCCGAGTCCATAAAATTCTAGTTATTTTCTCCTATATTTACAAAAGTTTTCTTGATCGGGTGTCTTAGTTATTCAGATTTCAGCCGTCTCATGCTTTCTTTTATCGATTGCAACAGTTTCTCTCTCATTCCATGATTTTGCACCGTCTATATTGAATACAACCAAACACAGCAAATGGAATTATAGTCAGTATGGTGACATCAGCGCCGCTTGTCATGGATGGTAATATCACAGAAATTACCAAACCCTGAGTTTTTTAAAGAAGATGACGAGAATTTTAAAATACGAACTGCGAGAAAATATTTATTTTGCAAGTAGTTTTAACTTCACTTTTTTCTCTCATTTTGGTAACTTCGCATTACAGTTGCCTGCAGCAGAGGGTTGCGTCGAGGTGCCATTGTTGGTTGGCGGTGTCGTCAAGCGAGAGCCAGGGTTACGAGGGCGCACGCGCTGGGGCCGCACAGGGCCCACGCGAGATCAGCGCATCATCAAGCCGAGCCGACGTCATTTTCCAGACGGACAATTTTTTTGCCTCCGTGACTCTCATCTCGCGTTAATGCAGATTAGATATCTTTAAACGATCAAATTCTCTTCCTGCTGCATTAACAAAAAAATTGTTAGAGTTCTAGCTGTTACTCCAAACGGCAAATAAAGCAATGGATAAATTATTTATATAATACATAGACTGCAAGCAACCTCTTTAATAAAAAAAGATCATATTTCATATTAATATAGACAAAATTTATTCATATAATTTTAATATGTCGGCGAGATTTGTGTCATTAATTATGGCTTCATACAAGCTATTGCCATTTGACCAGGGATTGAATTGGATTCTTTCCATGCTTTTCAAAAATTTCACAGGGCGACTCTCATAAGTAAGTTCGCACCAACGTTTTCCCCTCTCTGCACTTATAGAAGAAGAGTTGGGTGTTACTCTCGTTGACCGCAGTGCCGTCTGCTCAACTGCGCTTCATTACGTGTTAATTATTGATAAATAATGAAAACGGCGGCGGCTGACTCTCGCTGACTTGTCAAACTGGAGGTTCAGAGGAGTTAAAGGCGGAGTTGTGGCTCTGCTGATGACACCCTGCCAGGGCGATTCAGTAAAAGTTCAGCCGTCTTTTGTTTTTTTCTACAATCTTTTTCCTTTATTCGTTTCACCACAGAATAAAAACAACTTAAATATGTTTAAATACTCTTTATCTCATGGCTACTCCAAATTAAATGAAATTAAAACCGTTCAATTCCTTGTAATTTACGGAAAATTTTAAATTAAAATCACCGCATTCGTACATTAATAAGAAAATATTATGTATGATAATACGCAGTCTTGGTTTTTTTACTGATCCAACTACGCTCCTTCACCTGAATATTCAGGGAGGAGCTTATTAGTTCCAGCGACTCTAGCGCTCGGCTGCGAGTTGTGGCTAATTGCATACCTCCAGAAATCTTCCGTCTCATTTTAATTAGAAATTACACGGAGCGCGTGTTAATTTTCTATTTAGAAATTGCTAATAATTACAAGGTGTTGAATGACATCGTTTTCAAAGAGTTCAGAGTTTCCGTGTGATAAAGATTGTTAAAATAAATTTTTGAAGTAAAAGGTACCAATTTTTTCCCCTGCCTTGATATGAGGGAGAGGGGTTGTTACTCTCGTCAAGTGCAGTGCCGTTCTGTACTGTAAATAATAAGCGGCGGCGGCTGACCGATGGTCAGTTCGCCTTTTGTTTTTTTCTTCATTTTATTTACTTTTTGTTTCGTCAAAGTTTACATTCGCCACTAGTCTGTATTGTCTTTTATCCCTGTCTCTTTCTTAATAATAATTATGGCAGTATGATTTATGGTAAAAATATTATCCATCTCAAATAAAGATTAATTGTATAAGTTTGAAATGATTATGGTTTCCAATTTCCAAAAATATCTAATTATACTTAACCGTAGATCTAACATTTTTTATTGGAGAATACCTAAAATTGTCATGCAAAAACAAAAGAGGACGGACTTTCACTCTCCAGGTCTTGGTCTGTCAAAGGTGGAATTAAAAATCTGCCGATGACACCCTGCCTGAGGGAATCCTGAGTAGGTCAGTTCGCCTTTTTATTTATTTTTCGAATTCTAATTTTTTCATTGAAAAATAAGTAGTATATATAGGTCAGTACTCGCCGGGACTCTCTGCACTCTGAGAGCTATATGGAATAAATATCTCTATAAGAAAAATGCAAAATAAATTCAATTATTTTTTAAAATATCCAGACTTTAATTGTACTCGCGCTTCTTAAAATAATTGAAATCTGATAAAATTCGATAAAATTTTCGATCGAGAACAATACAAAAAACGTTTTCAAACTTTACTAGAGTAAACTGCAGATTTAAACAAATTTCAACTATAATTAAAAGGACTTGATGACCAACTCGACCTGGCAGGAAGTCAACAGAAGCGAGCCACAATACTCAACCTTTAACAAATCTCCAGTACGACGTCACGAAGCAAACAAGCCTCTGCCGTTTCATCTCGTAAATAATAATTCACACGAAGACGTCGCTGCAATCAACAGAATTATTAGTTTAATTTTTCCTCTAAGGGTCGAGATAGAGGGAAGTTATTGCGATTTTCTTGGAAATTTAAATTTAAATATCTTTATCTCATGTCCACTCCAAACTATTTGAATTATGTACCGATCTGCACCTTGTAATCAAGGGAGAAAACTTGAAACCAAATCACAAAGATGGCTCAACGTGTATGTTGGTTGCCGGTTTTAAATAGAAATCAGAGGCAAATCCGACATTTCATTATTTTTGTGCTCTACTAAAAAAGAAATCAGATTTCTTACAAATATATTATTTTTTATTTTCAAATGAGTGAGTACGATGCAAAAACAGAGAAAAACTGTTCTCTCTATAACAAATTGCTTTTAAAACTACCTTAAAAAATTTGGGATGCTACAAGGAGCCAATCAAGTCAAAAATTTGTAAGAAAAAATTTCTACAATTTCATCAATTTCGGGTATTCCAGCTGTCTGATGTACGTTGCATTACCCACACCTATGTGGAAAGTGGAAATCGTTGCAACATTGTAGCGAAAAACTTCTCATTCGCGTAGCAGTGCAAAAGGACAAGAATTGGCAGTTGGCAGCACATCAACATCAAAGAAACTTTTTTATTTACTTCTGGCTACAGATTTTCCCCTAATTCAGGACCAATTATACAGATACATTCACAACACTTTACGTATATTAATTAATAACAACCTTTTATGCATAACCACACAATTTTTATAAAGATGTTGTTTTCACTTTTGAACGAAAAATTCTTCTTCTGTTGCGGATCATCGCGTTTTTTATAAACAAAAATTGTTTTAGCTCTAGCTGCTAACATTAAATTCTTAGATATAAAGTATTGGCTAGAGTGAATTTATTCAAATGGCTTTAATTTTTCGCAATATGCTTTACGTAATACGTAGATCTTCATTAAAATAATTTTTAATTTAAATTCAACCATGAAATTAAACTGATGTTATTCTTAATAAAACTTTGAAATGCTTTATTCAAATGATTTTAAAATCTCGTTGAGATTTTTGTCAACATGTTTGGGAGGATTCAAGCGATCATACCGGTAGCTTCGTTGGTAGCACAATTTTAGTTTTCTTAATTCTGGGAGACCTGCGGCTGCATTCGACACTATAGCCGCAATTTCCTTGTAGTCGCGATCAGGAGTAAATGAACTCATTTCCCATTGGAGGGACTTCAACGAGGAGAGGATCTTGTTTTCGATTAACATATTCTTAACCTGCTGCAAATCCTCGAGGTTGTGATGGCTGGTGTTGAGCATCACCCTTTGCAGTTTTCTAGCAGAGGAAAAAAGCGTTGCTAGGAACTCGCCAGACTTGCTGCAATTGTTTTCACGTGTTTTAATTAAATTAAAAAAAAATCGCGAGTAATATTGACTCACTTCCACTTCATTTGTTCAAAAACTAATTCCTCCAGATGGAAAAATTTTGCTGGTTGGGAAGAAATTCCTGTTACATTAGCTCTTCTCAGGTGGAGTACTTGAAGCTTGGGACATACTTCAGAAATGCGAACGAGTTGGGCACTTGGTAAACAGATTCCTGTTATGGAAAGCCATCGAATGTTAAATCCAAATTTGAGCAAAATGACATCAACTATTTCTGGATCGCTCCATAAGGTCAGGTTCAGACTCTCTAGTGTGATTTGCCCCTTCAAGATCTTCTCAAAGGCGTTCCACGTTTCCTCGTTGTAAGAAAGCTATAATTCATTAGATTAATTTAATGGAGACAAAATGAATAATTAATTACCTTCAAGTGCCTGATGCTGGAGAAATCTGCATCGGCAAAAACTGTCGAATAAAAATGGTGAGTTTCAGAATCGAGAAATTTTCTCCCTCTTGTTTGGAGATTTTCGTCTTCAATGAAATCTTCCAAATTGAGTCCGTTTTCTCCGACATTCCGGACGATCTCCAAATTAGGCAGAGTCTTCCAAATCTGGCACATTCTGTCTGAAGAACAGAATCCATATTCAAGCAGGGAAAGGTGTCCAAATGATTTTCTGATTTGTTCCTCGGACATCCTGTTGATGTCCAAATCTATCCTTTTCACGCTAAACACACGCAAATCGGGAAGTGCCTTGCTCAACAGCGCAACGTCCACTTTTTTGTTGGACCATCCGACGATCTCTAGGATTCTCAATTCCTTCAGGAAACTTAGAAATCGAATACACGCGTCACGAGTGAAATCGCTGCTGAAACAATCTTCGATGTCCTTAATGTTTATTTTCAAGTGCCGAACGTTTGGAGCAGCAATTGACACCATCATGAGAACCTATAGAAAATTCATTTGACTAGTCACAATCGAGGTTTATGTTTATGAGATATTTTACCTGGTAGAACTCATCCTTGGTAGTTAACTCTCTTGGATAAAAAGACATGAGGCAATCCAAATCGAGTTTTTTGGTCCTGGTGTTCATCAAAACACACAAAATCCGCTTCTTTTCAATGTACAGGTCCGTAGTATTTGTTTCAATATGGCACCTGCACCTCTGCAGCAGCTCCTGAAGCACGACATCCCTCAGATCTGGGGCTGAAATAGAGAGAATTCACATTTAAATAATTTTTACTTGACGCTTTTAGTACATACACAGTTTTTTTAGGACGTAATTTCCTCCTTGTTTTTTAGTTAGTGCATCCAAGTTTTGCAGAATGGTTTCCACTGCCAAATCCTTCAATTTCTTTAGTCCCAGCAACCGGGATTTGGTTTTCTCAAGCAGAATGGCGTCCGTCATCCTGAGTCAGACCTGTGGAGAGCGAATCTGTAATCGACGCTTCTTGTATCTCGCTTGCAATAGGGGTTTCAAGGCATTTCAAAAAATACTGACTTTGTTAAATTTCAAAATTAAGCTGCAGTCAGCAAAACTCACCTTCAATTCGTGTTTTTTGTCGAGAAAACACTGGTGTTTGATGGCTTCACTCAGTTTTCAGGTGTGTTTTGGAGTAAACAAACACAGACTCTTTACTTTGTAAAAAGGATTGCTAGTCGTCGCCACGTTTCTTTCCGTTTGAACTTTCCCGCCCTCAGCGATCCGTGTAAATAATACAGGCTGTATGACGTCACTCGTAATAAAATTGTAAACATGGCGTCTAGGCGTGCACTCTTGTGGCCTTTCAATGCACTGATATCAGCGCCACTCCGTGGACGTGTGCAGCTTAAGAAACAAAGAAACAGTTGAAAAACAGACCAAGGGCATCAAGCAAACAAGTGATTTTAGCGGCGGGAAATACAATTTTATATTTGAGATTTCCTTACCAAATTATCAAAAGGTGTTAAGTAAGCGACAGTTATTGAGTTCAAACAGCGGCCAATGGAATGAGAGAGGCCTAATCGAAACTGTCGCTCGCTCATCCGTTTCTCATGTGTGTGAGAAACAGCCAAAACTGCGCCCTTTTATTCTTTCGATGCGTAATAAATCCTCACGATGGAGATTTTCTTATTTATAAAATAAAAAAAAATCCGAGTCCATAAAATTCTAGTTATTTTCTCCTATATTTACAAAAGTTTTCTTGATCGGGTGTCTTAGTTATTCAGATTTCAGCCGTCTGATGCTTTCTTTTATCGATTGCAACAGTCTCTCTCTCATCCCATGATTTTGCACCGTCTATATTGAATACAACCAAACACAGCAAATGGAATGGTCAGTATAGTGGCATAAGCGCCGCTTCCCATGGATGGTGTTGCTACAGAAATTATCAAATCCTGAGCGAGAGCGGGAATTGGACAGAAGATGACGAGAATTTTAAAATAAGAACCGCGAGAAAATATTTATTTTGCAAGTAGTTTTAACTTCACTTTTTTTCTCTCATTTTGGTAACTGCGCATTACAGTTGCCTGCAGCAGAGAGTTGCGTCGAGGTGGCATTTTTGGTCGGCGGCGTCGTCGAACGAGAGCCAGGGTTACGAGGGCCCACTCGCTGGGCCGCACAGGGCCCACGCGAGTGCGGCGCACCAACAAGCCGAGCCGACGCCATTTGCATGACGTTAATGCAGATTGGATATCTTTAAACGATCAAATTCTCTACCTGCTGCATTAACAAAAACATTATTAGAGTTCTAGCTGTTACTCTCAACGGCAAATAAAGCGATGGATAAATTATTTATATAATACATAGACTGCAAGCAACCTTTTTAATCAAAAGATCATATTTTATATATATTAATATATACAAAATTATTTGATACATTTTTAAAATATCGGCGAGATTTGTGTCACTAATTATGGCTTCATACAAGCTATTGCCATTTGACCAGGGATTGAATTGATTCTCTACATGCTTTTCACAAATTTCACAGGGCGACTCTCGTAAGTGAGATTCGCATCAATTTTCTCCCCTCTCTGCACTTATAGAAGAAGAATTGGGCGTAACTCTCGTTGACTGCAGTGCCGTCTGCTCAACAGCGCTCCATTGCGTGTTAATTATTTTCAACTAAAGAAACGGCGGCGGCTGGCGCATTCGCTGACTTGTCAAACTGGAGGTTCAGAGGAGTTAAAGTTGGAGTTGTTGCTCTGCTGATGACACCCTGCCAGGGAAAGTTAGTAGAAGGTCAGCCGTCTTTTAATTCAACAATACTTTTCCTTTATTCGTTTCACCACAGAATAAAAACAACATAAATATGTTTAAATACTCTTTACCTCATGGCTACTCCAAATTAAATATATTATAGTCTTGTTTATTCTTGCAGTAGTCAATCCAATAAATACATTGAATAGAAATATTAAAAGCAAGAAATGGCAAACAGTACTAGCAAAATAAAGCTAAAACGGTCCTTTACAGAGTAATATCACGCCGCAGTGAGCCGCAAATTAAAATTTTAACACTATCACTATGCACTTGCCACAAGTACTTTTTGAAGAGGGACGGAAATTCAACCAAGGTGCAGTCCTTGAGCTCAGGTGGTAGATCGTTCCACGGCTGTACCACTCTGAGGGAAAAAGCACGCTGGCCGAAAACACTGCGTGCTGGTGGCGGCTGCAGAAGCTGGTGCCGGTTGTTCGCGTCACCTCGCAGCTGCCGCCTGAAATTCAAACCGTTCAATTCCTTGCAATTTACGGAAAATTTTAAATTAAAATCACCGCACTCGTACATTAATAAGAAAATATTATATGATAATATGCAATCTTGGTTTTTTTACTGATCCAACTACGCTCCTTCACCTGAGTATTCAGGGAGGAGCTTATTAGTTCCAGCGACTCTAGCGCTCACCTTCGAGTTGTGGCTAATTAAATACCTCCAGAACTTTTCCGTCTCATTTTAATTAGAAATAACACGGAGCGCGTGTTAATTTTCTATTTAAGAATTGTTAATAATTACAAGGTGTTGAATGACATGGTTTTCAAAGAGTTGAGAGTTGCCGTGTGATAAAGATTGTTAAAATAAATTTTTGAGGTAAAAGGTACCAATTTCTCCCCCTTCCTCCAAATGAGGGAGAAATGGTTGTTACTATCGTCAAGTGCAGTGCCGTTCTGTACTGTAAATAATAAGCGGCGGCGGCTGACCGATGGTCAGTTCGTCTTTTGTTTTTTTTTGTACAATTTTTCCTTTTATGTTTCGTCACAGCTCGACGGTGAATTATTTAAATTGGTCCACGACTATTCAATTGTCCACAATCCACAAGAATCCTTTGTTCAAATGATCTTGCTTTGATCCTTGGGCACGTTTGAGGAAATAAAGAGAAAATGTCGTATTGAAATCGAGAGACGATCGGTCTTGAGAGGCAGCCGGAGCGGCCAACGAGTCTTCCTTAGGACACGCCAGGACCCGGACCCGCATTAGATCCTCAAATCATGAGTTGGACGGTTGTGGGGTACGTGCTATTCATATTTTCTGGTGTTACACTGTGATCAAGAAATTTGGATTTAAATTTGAAAACCATGCTTGCCAACGCACGCAAAATTTTCCTATTCATATAATTGATATTTTGGAATCAAACATAATAAATTTAAATTTTGGTGCAGAACAAAATACAGCTGTGGATTATCAGCTCTGATGCCATTGTCGCCTGCTATTATTACTACCAAGCTTAAAATTTCCCACTGAAGTACTACCCAGATTTTGCTATTTCAGATTTAAATATCAATAAACAGAATAAATGATTAGCACTTGTGCAAAAAACGATTAGTGCAATTTACAAACGTGTAATATGATTTTTAAAATAGGCAACCCCTCGAGGTTGTTTTATTTTTTTGTATTTTTTTAAACGATGTTACATTAGATATCGCATTGATTTTAATTTTGTTTTTACTCATGATTAGGCTGTACTGGATGACGTCGAAACTAAAGTCGAGAGATTAAAAACGACAGTTTTTTTGCAACGAGGATGAAGCCTGGTTTAATTTATTGCCATTATGTAATTTAAAATATAATTGTTAATAAGAAATGAATGACAATATCTGATTGAATATTATAAATTAAAGATTCCAATTTAAGTACATTAAACCGTATATCTAAACAAATTATAATAAAAAAAGATCTTTGAAATTGAACAAAATCAAATGCCAAACTGACTACACTCAGTCCATGAAACCCCAAGGAGCCCTCGAGAGAAGAGAAAGCTTGAATATTAAATAGTTGGTTTTATTAATCTTTATATCATGGCTACTATAAATTAAATGAAATACATATCGATCAATTCCTTGCAATTTGCAGGAAAATTTAAAATAAAATTTCCGCACGCGTACATTATTTAGAAACTAAAAATATATTCCAATCTTGGTTTATTCTACTGATTCAGCTGCGCTACTTCACCTGGGTATTCAGGGCGGAGCCTATTAGTACCAGCGGCAGCAGCGCTCACCTGCGAGTTATGTCAAATATTAACTTCCGGAGGTTTTCGTCTAATTTTAATTAGAAATAACACAGCGCGCGTGTTTGTTTTATATTTAAAAATTTTAAATAATTGCAAGGCGTTGAATTATATCGTTTTCAAATACTTAAGAGTTGACATGTGATAAAGATTATTAAAATTAAATTTTCAAATAAAACGCACCAAATTCTCCCCTCTCTGCACTTGTAGAGGGAGAGTTGGGTGCTACTCTCGTTGACTGCAGTGCCGTCTGCTCAACAGCGCTTCATCGCGTGTTAATTATTCGTCTTTATTGAAAACGGCGGTGGCTGGCGCATTCGCTGACTTGTTACGCTGGAGGTTCAGAGGAGTTAAAGGTGGAGTTGTGGCTCTGCCAATGACACCCTGCCAGGGCGAGTTAGTAGAGGGTCAGTCGCCTTTTGCTTTTGGTTTTCAAATTTAAGTCATGTCTTGTTATTTTGTCACAGCGCCCTTAAGCCTGAACTAGAGATGTTATTCTCCTCCTAAAGAAATCCGTGTTAACTGGTTTCGTTTATTTATTTTAAAACCCTGAAATACCTGAAATCGTTAAAAAATTCTAATTAATTAGTTTCCAGCATCCCACTTCGATTTTGTATTCATAGCTGACAAAGAAAGTAATTTAAAACACTTTGAAGTAAAGAAATCCGTGTAAACTGAATCCGTTGAATTTACATTAAAACCCTGAAATACCTGAAATCGATAAAAAAATTCTAATTAATTAGTTTCCAGCATCCCACATCGATTTTGTATTCATAGCTGGCAAAGAAAATAATTTAAAACACTTTGAAGTAAAGAAATCTGTGTAAACTGAATCCATTAAATTTATTTTAAAACCCTGAAATACCAGAAATCGATAAAAAATTCTAATTAATTAGTTTCCAGCATCCCACATCGATTTTGTATTCATAGCTGGCAAAGAAAATAATTTGGAACACTTTGAAGTAAAGAAATCTGTGTAAACTGAATCCATTAAATTTATTTTAAAACCCTGAAATACCTGAAATCGATAAAAAATTCTAATTAATTAGTTTCCAGCATCCCACATCGATTTTGTATTCATAGCTGGCAAAGAAAATAATTTAAAACACTTTGAAGTAAAGAAATCTGTGTAAACTGAATCCATTAAATTTATTTTAAAACCCTGAAATACCAGAAATCAATAAAAAATTCTAATTAATTAGTTTCCAGCATCCCACATCGATTTTGTATTCATAGCTGGCAAAGAAAATAATTTGGAACACTTTGAAGTAAAGAAATCTGTGTAAACTGAATCCATTAAATTTATTTTAAAACCCTGAAATACCTGAAATCGATAAAAAAATTCTAATTAATTAGTTTCCAGCATCCCACATCGATTTTGTATTCATAGCTGGCAAAGAAAATAATTTAAAACACTTTGAAGTAAAGAAATCTGTGTAAACTGAATCCATTAAATTTATTTTAAAACCCTGAAATACCAGAAATCGATAAAAAATTCTAATTAATTAGTTTCCAGCATCCCACATCGATTTTGTATTCATAGCTGGCAAAGAAAATAATTTGGAACACTATGAAGTAAAGAAATCCGTGTAAACTGAATCCGTTTAATTTATTTTAAAACCCTGAAATACCAGAAATCGATAAAAAATTCTAATTAATTAGTTTCCAGCATCCCACATCGATTTTGTATTCATAGCTGGCAAAGAAAATAATTTAAAACACTTTGAAGTAAAGAAATCTGTGTAAACTGAATCCATTAAATTTATTTTAAAACCCTGAAATACCAGAAATCGATAAAAAATTCTAATTAATTAGTTTCCAGCATCCCACATCGATTTTGTATTCATAGCTGGCAAAGAAAATAATTTGGAACACTTTGAAGTAAAGAAATCTGTGTAAACTGAATCCATTAAATTTATTTTAAAACCCTGAAATACCTGAAATCGATAAAAAATTCTAATTAATTAGTTTCCAGCATCCCACATCGATTTTGTATTCATAGCTGGCAAAGAAAATAATTTAAAACACTTTGAAGTAAAGAAATCTGTGTAAACTGAATCCATTAAATTTATTTTAAAACCCTGAAATACCAGAAATCGATAAAAAATTCTAATTAATTAGTTTCCAGCATCCCACATCGATTTTGTATTCATAGCTGGCAAAGAAAATAATTTGGAACACTATGAAGTAAAGAAATCTGTGTAAACTGAATCCATTAAATTTAAATTAAAACCCTGAAATACCTGAAATCGATAAAAAATTCTAATTAATTAGTTTCCAGCATCCCACATCGATTTTGTATTCATAGCTGGCAAAGAAAATAATTTAAAACACTTTGAAGTAAAGAAATCTGTGTAAACTGAATCCATTAAATTTATTTTAAAACCCTGAAATACCAGAAATCGATAAAAAATTCTAATTAATTAGTTTCCAGCATCCCACATCGATTTTGTATTCATAGCTGGCAAAGAAAATAATTTAAAACACTTTGAAGTAAAGAAATCTGTGTAAACTGAATCCATTAAATTTATTTTAAAACCCTGAAATACCAGAAATCAATAAAAAATTCTAATTAATTAGTTTCCAGCATCCCACATCGATTTTGTAGTGATGGTTGGCAAAGAAAATAATTTAAAACACTTTGAAGTCAAGAAATCCTTGTAAACTGAATCCGTTTAATTTAAATTAAAACCCTTGAAATACCTGAAATCGATAAAAATTCTAATTAATTAGTTTCCAGCATCCCACATCGATTTTGTATTCATAGCTGGCAAAGAAAATAATTTGGAACACTATGAAGTAAAGAAATCCGTGTAAACTGAATCCGTTTAATTTATTTTAAAACCCTGAAATACCAGAAATCGATAAAAAATTCTAATTAATTAGTTTCCAGCATCCCACATCGATTTTGTATTCATAGCTGGCAAAGAAAATAATTTAAAACACTTTGAAGTAAAGAAATCTGTGTAAACTGAATCCATTAAATTTATTTTAAAACCCTGAAATACCAGAAATCGATAAAAAATTCTAATTAATTAGTTTCCAGCATCCCACATCGATTTTGTATTCATAGCTGGCAAAGAAAATAATTTAAAACACTTTGAAGTAAAGAAATCTGTGTAAACTGAATCCATTAAATTTATTTTAAAACCCTGAAATACCTGAAATCGATAAAAAATTCTAATTAATTAGTTTCCAGCATCCCACATCGATTTTGTATTCATAGCTGGCAAAGAAAATAATTTAAAACACTTTGAAGTAAAGAAATCTGTGTAAACTGAATCCATTAAATTTATTTTAAAACCCTGAAATACCAGAAATCAATAAAAAATTCTAATTAATTAGTTTCCAGCATCCCACATCGATTTTGTAGTGATGGTTGGCAAAGAAAATAATTTAAAACACTTTGAAGTCAAGAAATCCTTGTAAACTGAATCCGTTTAATTTAAATTAAAAGCCTTGAAATACCTGAAATCGATAAAAATTCTAATTAATTAGTTTCCAGCATCCCACATCGATTTTGTATTCATAGCTGGCAAAGAAAATAATTTGGAACACTATGAAGTAAAGAAATCTGTGTAAACTGAATCCATTAAATTTAAATTAAAACCCTGAAATACCTGAAATCGATAAAAAATTCTAATTAATTAGTTTCCAGCATCCCACATCGATTTTGTATTCATAGCTGACAAAGAAAATAATTTAAAACACTTTGAAGTAAAGAAATCTGTGTAAACTGAATCCATTAAATTTATTTTAAAACCCTGAAATACCAGAAATCGATAAAAAATTCTAATTAATTAGTTTCCAGCATCCCACATCGATTTTGTATTAATAGCTGACAAAGAAAGTAATTTAAAACACTTTGAAGTAAAGAAATCTGTGTAAACTGAATCCATTAAATTTTTTTAAAACCCTGAAATACCTGAAATCGATAAAAAATTCTAATTAATTAGTTTCCAGCATCCCACATCGATTTTGTATTAATAGCTGACAAAGAAAGTAATTTAAAACACTTTGAAGTAAAGAAATCTGTGTAAACTGAATCCATTAAATTTTTTTTAAAACCCTGAAATACCTGAAATCGATAAAAAATTCTAATTAATTAGTTTCCAGCATCCCACATCGATTTTGTATTAATAGCTGACAAAGAAAGTAATTTAAAACACTTTGAAGTAAAGAAATCTGTGTAAACTGAATCCATTAAATTTATTTTAAAACCCTGAAATACCAGAAATCGATAAAAAATTCTAATTAATTAGTTTCCAGCATCCCACATCGATTTTGTATTAATAGCTGACAAAGAAAGTAATTTAAAACACTTTGAAGTAAAGAAATCTGTGTAAACTGAATCCATTAAATTTTTTTTAAAACCCTGAAATACCTGAAATCGATAAAAAAATTTAATTAATTAGTTTCCAGCATCCCAAATCGATTTTGTATTCATAGCTGACAAAGAAAATAATTTAAAACACTTTGAAGTAAAGAAATTCATGTAAAACCAGTTCCGTTTAATTTTAAACCTCCATTTAGAACGCTCGTATTTTGCTGATGGTGACGAACCGATAAATTCTTTTGGAAAACTGAAAGAATTACGCTGGAACAACCCGCAAGAAAAGATTTAAGTGCTTTTGGCAACTATTAATGTTATTTTTGCCATGCCGTCCAATTTAATCTTGCTACTTATTATTTTAGTCAAGTGTGTGGCTTTCCTCTCAGTAAACAAAAATCGCGACAACGCCAATGGGCTTCTTGACTATCGACCCCGATCAGCTGGCTTTTAGACCAGGGGTTCGTGTTCGGTTATGACCGCAGCACAAGTCGCAAGCGGGGCGAGTTCCACTCCAACAACCCGTCGGCAAGCAGAGCGCAACCACGACCAAACTCATAAATTTATATTATTTGCAAGTGTACAACAATTAGCTGGGTTTGAGAAATTTCATAATAGAAGGTGTTGTGGCAAGTATGATTTAAATCTTCCCGCCCAGCTCAGGCAAACATATGATATTTACTCTGACTAACAGGCTCCATGCTCGCAGCGCCACCAACCGAGAGCTAGGGTTGTTATTCAGGTTATTCTCCTCTCACAGCTGAAAGGTCGCGTGCGTGTTCGCAGTTGTGTCTTCAAATATCTGAATTTCTCTTGAATTTAAGGTGAGTGTGCAATTAAATCGTTGAAATTACATCAGTGAAGGCTCGGCGATTACTTTAAACTTGTAATTGTGTTTGCGTGGTGCCAAATATTGACAAAGCGAATCAAAATCTTCTCGAATTTTAATACAACGTGATCAATTCAGGCCTCTGATTGCCGAATTTCAGTATTTATCGAGCCAAATCTAGATATTTTGTCTCCGAATCCATATTATTTAAAAAGGAAGTTACATTTTGGAAAAGGTTAGACAGCTAAGAATTCTTTAATTATTTTAAAAATAGAAGTAAATCTAATTTTCTGATAATTCAAATTATGAGTTGGCTATTCGCACGTACATTTGGTGCAAATAGGAAGGGTTGTTCCTGGACCCCCGTGTCCACGTAACATTAGCAATAATGGAATGAAAATGAAGTATTATAATTTTTTTAAAATATAGTAAAAAATATAATTTTATCTGTCGTGACTCTAACTTAAATTTCATGATCTCTGTGTTCAGGCTAAAAAATCAATTCTATTGTTGTTTATTCTCACATTTTGATCTCTAAATAGAATTTTATTCTATTTTCAGATGAGCGAGTCCGATGCAAAGACAGAGAGCAAGCTGTTCTCTCTACAAGAAATAGCTTTTGACACTGCCGTATGCAACTTGGGACGCTACAAAGAGCTCATCAAGTCGAAAATATGTAAGAAAAAATTGCCTACATGATAGAGCAGATTTTATTAATATTTTGTTATTTATTTTTTCAGCTCCACCTTTTCGAAGAGAATTGTATAAAGAAGCGATGGGAGGCATTCGGAACAAAACTTACAAAGAACGATACGATCTTTGGAAATCCTTACCATATCTTGAACCGCACAAAACGGCGGAAATTTTTCGCTCTCGAGAACTATATTGGATTTCACCCAAGTGTGAGACTAAGCCAAGAAATTGGAATAATTCTGATGATGAGGATGACTCTGACACTGATGGTGACTATGAGGTCACATTAGACGAGGTAAATGTGGAAAAATGAAATTACTGAGAACTAACTCGACTAATTGTTAATTCCCTTAGGTGCTGCGCTACCTTGAACAATATGCGAAAAACCTGAAAGAAATATTCATTGAATACCCGCGGCCCTTTATTAATTACCAGAAAATATCCAAAAATCGTCAGCTTGGGCCAAGTTCCATTGATCTGATCTGCCGAATGGAAAATTTGACAACAATCTCGATAAGCGAGTTTACCATCAACTTTACGGGATTCGTGCGCATCTGCAGGGAGTTTGATTATTTGCAGAAAATCGAGGCAGAGAAAATTTTGTTAGATGTTCCAAAATGTAATATGAAGACGATCCTGGAGACTTTTAACAATGCATTTGATCACCAAGAGTACAATGAATGTACTTTCCCAACGATATTTGAAATTACTTTCAAGAAAACAGACTCTGTAGAAAACTACCGGATAGCGCGAATCAACTTAGATGATTCGATTTTCGTAGACTCGCTTCCTGAGATAACACACCTCGCGGTAAAAGGTTGTTAGATTTGCTGAGTAGCTGTTAAAAATGTTTTCATGTTGCAGACTGGTTGCGGATATGAATGTGAAGATTATCAGCGCCATATGATGAATTTTCTGCGCATCTTGAGCAATGTAGGAGGGAGTTTGAAGAAACTGACTCTCATTGATTTCGAACAAATTGCCGAATTGACGTTCAAGGACATTTTTGAGCACTGCAAGAGCTTGGAGTCCCTCGATCTACGTGGTTCGTACATTGCTGATGCCAACAAGCCGATGAATTCTTTTGGAAAACTAAAAGAGTTTGACTGGAGTAACGGGTACGTTATATTAATTTTTACTGATACATCGCAATCTAATTCATAATTTCTTTTAATTCGCAGAGATAATCACCACAAACTCGCCCTAAACAGCATTCTCTGCGCACCCCTTCTTGAAAAGATTCATCTGATATCCTTCGAATTCGATCTGGGCGACAAAGAGGCACTTTTCAATCAGATTAGAAAAGGCGATATTTGCACAAACGTTAAAAAATTTACGGTTCTTGATCTGGAATTTGATGATGAACCTGGTTGGGATGAAATTAGCGAACTGTTTCATGTAATTAAAATGAATTCTCCTGAACCTGTGGATGCCGTGTTAGAAACGTGTAGTTTTCGCCCCCACTGTATGTCCTGGTGGTAGTGTTTAAGATTCTCACGATTTTTAAGTGGAGATTGCTAGATATGTAACAGCCAAAATGCAATAAGCAAAGGATTTTAACTGATCGAATATCATGTATTATATTTTTTAATTAAAACATTTCGCTGATTTCTTAAAATCTATTCATTTCTTGTTATTGGTTCTGACGCACTTGTTTCTCTCGGCTTCAATTTTATGAATTTTGAACAAAAATCCAATGGAAAAGTAAATGCATAAAAATAACGTAACCAGCTCTTTTAACTTATGTAAGAGACATTGTCATTTTGCACATATTTTTCTTTAAGCGTAGTGTACCAAGCATGAGTTCTCTGGTGCCATGTTTATAACGACTGTTGCTGATTTTGTGTTTGCGGGGATGACACAAAACTATTAACAAGGAAGGAGTTCCACCTTTGGAGGGCTCTTGGGCTATGACCTTCTGTTGCAGGGCCGGAGAAGTTTAGGTATTTGGTTTGGCAGTTTGTCGTGGAGCCGTCACTCAGGAAATTCCTTTCAGGTTTCCGGCGGGTGAACGGCCAGGCTGCTGCTAGTCCCTGCCGGTTTTAAAGTCAGCAGCCATTGCTGCCAGGAAGACTGGCTCGACATCTTCAACATGTACCGACGGGAAGCTGGTCGGCCAGTACTGCAGCGCCACAGTCCTCAAGGTCCTTCGATCAGCTGGTTGGCAGACGCACGCCGTGTGCCTCTCTCTCGCTTTGAAACTAATTCATCAAAAATCACAGCGCCTGCAGCAAGGTGGAAAGCAGGCCGAGCGCAACCACGACCTACCTTTATTCTGCGAGATGAGCTGCTGGGTTTGTGAAATTGCAAAAGAGTGCGTATTGACATGTGGTTTAAATTCTCCCGGTCTTTAACTTAGGCAAACAAATGAAGGTTGCCCTGTCTATATATCAGTTTCGTTAAGTAATTACGGTTTGGAGCATAACAAAAGCGTTTAAGTCTGCTTACTACATAATTATATTGTTCATTATCGACACTGAAATTCCCTTTTCTCGCATGCATCCCACTCAGAAAATTTAGATTACATAGACCAAGCAGCTGGCATCCCTAACTCCCTTGCTCGCAGCACAACCAAGAAGCCAGAACTAGAGATTTATACACTCCTCTCACATCCCAAGTGTTCGCTGCTGAATATTCAAACATTTGAACTAAGGGTGAGTTTGTAATTAAACTTATTTAATTTACTACCGTGCAGGCCCAGCGATTACCTTAAACGTGTAACCTGGTTTCCGTGGCGTCAAATATCGGCCGCTCGAATTTTAATTTAATCACACCATATGCTAAACTTCAGCTGATTTTTCCTACCCCTGTTTGAGGAGCAGAAAGGGCGCGCAATGTGACAGCACGAATGCCAATTACCCCGCGAATGGACACCATGGAAGACCCAGGCCGCACAGGAGCCCGGCCCACTGAACGCCACTTTGGTCCGCACACAGTATTATTTTCGTTACTCAGGAAAATCCTCCGCAGGTCGGAAAGGCGGAATCAGGCAAGTAGCGAGTTTGCCTAGAGCTATGCTATTTCTATATATTTTCGGGGCTTCAAATATAAAGGAACAAATATTTTTGAAAGTGATAATCGACAAATATGATACAAAAACGGATGTTATCGAAATAATCTATTTAAATTATAGGTCTGTGCTGCGAGTTTTAAGGCGTCTGCTGGCGGGATCAAATTTGGCCGTTTTTTCCTAGCCATATCTCGGCTGACAATAATTTAAACGTTAATTTTTATTGATCTTAGCGGGCAGAAGGGCCGGAATAAAATTTTCTCCTGCGTGCTTTTTAATTGTTGACCCTATTTCACCGGCAGGTGCCATCGCGACCCAAAATTTGCCGCCTGGCTGAGACCTCTAATAAAAATCGATCATCACATATTTTTCATTTAGCCATATTTTCAACAAAACCCCTCAAAAACTAGAAAAGTTCCAATACAAATTCTAAAATGTTGATTTCAAGGTGAAGGGGTACAAACGTTTTAAAAAAGATTTTCCATTCACAACCTGTCAAATACAGGTCTCTCGCCTAGAATAATTTCATGCTTTCTGTGCTCGATTAGGTCTCTAACACTCATAATATTCTATTTTCAGATGACTAATAATGATGCAAAGAAAGGAAAGAAGGTATTCTCTCTACAAGAAATGGCTTTTAAGACTGCCTTAAAGAACTTGGGTTGCTACAACGAGCTCATAAACTCAAAAATTTGTAAGAAAAAAAATTTTCAACTCATGATAGAGCAGACGATAGTAACAATTAATCTTTTATCTTTATCTTTTTCAGCTCCACCTGTTCGGACAGAATTGTATGAAGAAGCGAGGAAAAGTGTATGGAAGAAAACTTACAAAGAAAGATACGAATTTTGGAAAGCTTTTCCATATCTTGAGCCGCACAAAGAGACGGAGTCTTTTGATTTATTACGCGACTTGGATTGGATTAAACCTAAGTTTGAGGTGAAACCTGGGCAATCTGATCCTAATTGTAATGATGAACGGGACTATAAAATCTCATTAGACGAGGTAAAATTTTATACTAACAAAAAGAAATCTCTTTAAACTAACATGACTTTGTTTTGTATCACTCAGGTTCTGCTGTACCTTGAACAACATGCGCCGAACCTGAAAAAAATATTCTTAGTTGACAAGCGGTTCTCTGATGACCAGAAAATATTCCAAAAGCCTAAGCTCGGGCCAGGTTCTATTAATCTAATCATCCAGATGAAAAATTTGACAACAATCTCGACACACAATGTTGCCATCAACTTCTTGGGATTCGTGCGAATCTGCAGCGAGCTCAAAAATTTGCAAGAAATCGAGGCAAAGAGAATTTCGGTTGACGTTGAACCAAAATATAAAATGAAAGTGATCCTGGAGGCTTTCAACACTGCATTTGATCACCAAGAGTACAAGGAATGGACTTTCCCACGGAAATTTGGCATTGTTTTCAGAAAAACAGACTCTGTAGAAATCTATACCGTCATGCGCAAGTCAAATTAGATGATTCGATTTTCGTCGACTCAATTCCTGACATTACGCACATGGAGGTGAAAAATTTTTAAATTGGCTGATTACCTGTTAAAAATGTGTTTTGTTGCAGACATCTTGCGGATATGATTGCAAAGATAATCGGTGCCACATGAAGAATTTGCAGCGCATCCTGAGCAAAGTAGGAGGGAATTTGAAAAAGCTTACCCTCAATTATTTCGATCGAAAGTCGAAATTGACATTCAAGAAAATTTTTGAGCACTGCAAAAGCTTGGAGTCCCTCGAGTTAAGACATTCGTTTGTTGCTGATAACCACGAACCGACGAATTCTTTTGGGAAACTGAAAGAATTAAGCTGGTACAATCCGTACGTATTACCAACTTTAACGTAATTAGCGCTGTCTATTTCATTATTTTTTCTCAATAGCAGAGTTTGGAACTGTCCCATCAACCTGAAAACCATTCTCTCTGCGCCGCTGCTTGAAAAAATTGACGTCACAGCCTTCAATTTTGATCTGGGCGACAAAGAGGCTCTTCTCAGTCGCATTAGGAATGGCGAGATTTGCACCAACGTTAAATATTTTAGGGTTGATGATAAAAAGGTTCGTGATGAACTGGTTTGGGATGTCTTTAACAGACTGTTTGATGCGATTAACACGAATTCTCCACAACCTATTCGTTCCCACTTAGAGATGGCGAGGGTATATTGACCCCGTCGCTATTCTTGCAGAAGGCAACAATTATCTGACGATGATTTGGATTTCAAATTTGAAGGCACACATTGATTGTGTAATAGCCCCTGATTTCCCGTCAAGTTGAAAATATTGGATTAGAGATGAAATTTTTTAGAAAATAATACTGTAATAATTTATTTTAGCTGATATACACTGTTGGGTGACTCATTAAAAATACGTTTAAACTGACCAAGCTGTAATTAATGTAAATATATTTGTTATTTTTACATTGTTTTAAAAACCAAGTAACAATTTTATTTGTCTGACTGCAAAATTTATTACATAAAATAGCAAATCTTGTGTTGATTAGAATTAGGAAGTGTTATATAATTAATTAAATTAACTCTTTATTTAAAAATGTTGAAAATCTCGTTCAAAGCCCGAACTTGAATTTTAAAAATTCTAAAGGCAATTACTAGGTTAAACTTGTGCTTGCAAACCTATACACCGCGAACGGATAACATGGGCGCACCAGGCCGCACAGGGACCCAGCCCACTGAAGGGCCACTTGTCTCCGCACCGAGGACTGCATTGAAACGCTAGACATTCGTCCCGTGAAGCCAAATCACGCATGCTGGAAAGGTGCAAAGCAGCCCGTTGAGCAATTTGAGGAATTCGAGTCACTAAACGAACCACTTTTTGCCATCTCTGACGCATTGGGTAGCCAGTATTAGATCTCCCAACTGCTCAAATACCTTCTCATTGTTTTGACACTCCTGAGAGTGCGGCTGAACAATGCGAGCCAACGGGCTGGTCTTCACCTCATTAAATTCTGTTCAAATTCGAAATTGACGTTCAAGAAAATTTTTGATCACATCAAAAACAGTCCCTCGATTTACATCGCACACACATATATATTGCTGATGCCAACAAACCGATAAATTCCTATGGTAAATTGAAAGCATTTTGCTGGAGCTAATTGTACGTTTTAATAATTTTAACCGATTAATCGTAATCTCATTTGATTTTTTTTTATTCGCAGAGGTTTTGACCACACACTCAGCATAAACAGCATTCTCTCTGCGCCGCTTCTTGAATCAATTCAACTCACATCCTACAAATTTGATTTGGGCGAGAAATATGCTCTTTTCAATCAGATTACAAACGGCGAAATTTGTAACAGTGTTAAATGTTTTTTTGTTGAAGACCTGATATATGATGATGAACCTGTTTGAAACGATTAACAGGAATTTTCCACGACCAATTCGTTCCCACTTAGAAACACGGTCGAGATTTCGCTACTTTTATTTTTCCTCTTGGATAATAAGATTCCCACGATTTCCATGTTGAGATTGCTATATATCATTTAGTGAATTGGGACAGCCGAAATGCATGAAAAAAGATGTTAATTTTGAAACATACTGTAATATTATTGTTAAATACAATGTATTAAAATATTTTTGGCTGGATAAATTGTTCAAATCCTTTTAAAGCTGCTCATAGAGTCAGAGAATTCAATTATACATGTTTGAAGTAAGTATCGGAATGTCGCAAATTAATAAAGGCACACTACACTGGACTTTCTTTCCTGTAGCTAGAAAAGATTTAAGCGCTTTTGGCAACTATTAATGTTATTTTTGCCATGCCGACCAATTTAATCTTGCTACTTATTATTTTAGTCAAGTGTGTGGCTTTCCTCTAAGCAAACTAGACATGCCCAAATAAAAATCGATTTTTAATATCTATATTTTTTCTGACGATATTTATCGATTTTTATCGATGTTTTTTGTTGCTTAACATAGGTTATATAGGACGATATTTTAACATCAATATTTTTTCAGACGATATATATCGATTTATATCGATAGTCAAAAACATTTGGTGATGTCTAAAGCAAACAAAAATCGCGACAACGCCAACGGGCTTCTTGACTTGACTATCGACCCCGATCAGCTGGCTTTTCGTGTTCGGTTATGACCGCAGCACAAGTCGCAAGCGGGGCGAGTTCCACTCCAACAACCCGTCGGCAAGCAGAGCGCAACCACGACCTAACTCATAAGTTTATATTGTTTGCAAGTGTACAACAATTAGCTGGGTTTGAGAAATTTCATAATAGAAGGTGTTGCGGCAAGTATGGTTTAAATTTTCCCGCCCAGCTCAGGCAAACAAAATGATGTTTACTCTGACTAACAGCTGGGGCTACCACATGACCATTTTTACTATTTTATTTTTCATAGAAAATGCAGTTTGAAGCACGGAAAGCGTGTAAATCTACTGACTGTAATTAGATATCCCAGCATAAAAAGTAAAATATCCCTTTTCTGTCTTAAAACACTCGGAAAATTCAGATTTTAATGTTCAAGCAGCTGGCAACCCTAGCTCCGTGCTCGCAGCGCCACCAACCCTGCCTGAACTAGAGTTGTTTTTCTCCTCTCACAGCTGAAAGGTCGCGTGCGTGTTCGCAGTTGTGTCTTCAAATATCTGAATTTCTCTTGAATTTAAGGTGAGTGTGCAGTTAAATTCGTTGAAATTACATCAGTGAAGGCTCGGCGATTACTTTAATCGTGTGACCGGGTTCCAGTGGCACCAAATATCGGCCGATTTAATCAAAATCTTCTCGAATTTTAATACAACGTGATCAATTCAGGCCTCCGATTGTCGAATTTCAGTATTTATGGGGTCAAATCTAGATATTTTGTCTCCGAATCCTTAATTTTTTTAAAAGGAAGCCACATTTTGGAAAAGGTTAGACGGCTATGAATTCTTTAATTATTTTAAAAATAGCAGTAAATCTAATTTTTCTGATGATTCAGAATTGCTATTCGCACGTACATTTGGTGCAAATAAGAAGGGTTGTTCCTGGACCCCCGTGTCCACGTAACATTAGCGATAATGGAATGAAAATGATTTTTTTTCAAATTATAGTAAAAATATAAGTCGTGACTCTAACTAAAGGCAATTACTGGGTTGAATTCGTACTTGCAAACCTTAATAACGCTTTTTAAATATTATTTTCCAAGTTTGCAGCAAATTTGAGCGGTTAGAACTCGAGATTTTGGGGTTTGGAATGTTTGTACAACACAAAAATCACTATAATTTCTTGACTTTTCGAATTTTGCACACTCAAAATCTCGGATTCTTACCGTTCAAATTGCTAATATTAACAAATAACACTGTTGGACTCATCTCCACCTCCCCTGATCATTTAATCGGTTTAAGGGTGCTTCCCTTCCACCCCTTATTGTAATTGGCACTGCATAAAAAACCTTTGAAAAAGTAGTAAAATTTTAACAAAAAATTAATGTATTAATTTATATTTTTTTCATATTTTTCTGTGTTTCTTTTAAAGAACGGACGTAGCGGTAATTAAGAAGGAGTTTTGGGCAATTTTAAATATTTTTAAGCCCTGAGGAATCATAAGTTTACATTTATTTATTTTATCCATTGTTATTATTTTTGGATAAATTATCATTTGTTTATTATACTTGTCTAACAGTCATAGTTAACTTCTTTAATAATTCCAATCAAACAAAAGAGCGGACGAGACGCCCTAGATTTTTATTTTCCCTAGTTAAACATTTTTGTTAGCGGCTCTGTGTTTTAATTAATGGAGCCATCTGGGCCTAAATTGGTAATAAGTGAAGGCGCTAGTGTTTAGTCGAAATCATGAGCGCGGGAGTTAAAACAAGCCTGAAATTCACGTCCGAAAAGAGTCCCTTTTTGCCTGGCCAGAAAGAGTGAATCTGAGCAGTCACGTGACTCAATCCCTCCATCTCATTGGCTAAGAGTCTCTTGTCTCGTTGCTAAATCCTTTCCATACTCCCGTGCCTGCTCTTGGCCAATGAGATGGCGAGATTAAGTCACGTGACTGCTCAGTTTCACTGCTCTCTCGCTGGGTATGTGCCAGTATGTGCTGATGTCTCTACTGACTCCTGTTCCAGCTGTTGTGCCAACATGCCATTATTTGTTGTTATTTCCTTACTAACAGCTGATTACGCCTGTATTAGGCGAATCAACCATACTGGATATAACACATTTAATTCCTTGCTTAAGGTACGCAGGTGACTAAAATTAAAGAG
Source organism: Cloeon dipterum (assembly GCF_949628265.1). NCBI lineage: Eukaryota > Metazoa > Arthropoda > Insecta > Ephemeroptera > Baetidae > Cloeon > Cloeon dipterum. The sequence goes on along the minus strand of NC_088789.1, from coordinate 35,403,724 downwards.
GAGAGCAGTACTGGCCGTTGGCGTGCTCTCACTCGCATATCCAGGACAATTAGTCAGCCAAAGGTTGTGCGCAGGCGACAGTAGAGACATCTTCGCATTCCCAGTAAGAAGAGTGAAGCTGAGCAGTCATGTGACTCACTCTCGCCATCTGATTTGCCAAGAGCAGGCAGGGTAGTATGGAAAGGAGTTAGCAACGATCACAAGAAACTCTTCTTAGCCAATGAGATGGCTTGATTGAGTCGCGTGACTGCTCAGCTTCACTGTTCTCTCGCTGGGTAAGTGCAGATGTCTCTACAGTCTCTATATCACACGCTCAACAGCGCCACCGAGTCGTAACTAGAGGATTTGTTTACATTTCTACTCGCTATCGGAGGGTCGCGTGCGTGTCCGCTGTTCCCTTTTCTAATTTATCGATTCCAACAATATTTAAGGTGAGTTTGGAACTAAACTTAATGAAATCAAGTCAGAGAAGCCTCAGCAATTACTTTAAACGTATAGACGGGTTCCCGGGGCGTCAAATATCGGCCGATTCAATCAAAATCTACACGATTTTGATCACCACGTGCTCGATTCAGACTGCTGAAAGCTAGAATTTCCAGTATTTTCTGGGCATAAACTGCCTGACTCTTGACTCTTGACTCTTTCGTTAGACTAGAGAGCGAAGCAGGAATTATGTAAGTGGTAGTCGCCTGCTTGTTCTTGTTAGTCTGTCCTGCTGCCTGTCACCCCCTCCCCTGCTGCTTAACACAGGCAGGCAAAGGCATACCATGCAAGCGCGTGCATGCTTGTGCAGCCGCCGCTACCGCGCGCAGACTAAAATCGTCCTTTTAACCCTTTCTTGTCCTTCGTCATAACCAGATCTGTATTTAAAAATATGCCCGTTTGTCGTTAATTTAATTAGGACAATTTATTTAGCTTTAGTGATAATAGAATAGAATATTTATTAAACGCCAACGGCGTACAACTATTTCCAGCATTTATATGAGGCAGCTTTGGTTAAAGTCAAAGGTTTTAAAGGACAATCAAGAATGTGGTACATACTATACAGATCAGCATTACAATAACTACATTTACATTTGTCGGTAACATCCGGGTGAAAACAAGAATTTGTGCAAATAAGAAAATGATACCCATAAAATGAATGTCTGGTTAACATGGAACGATCCTTACAATTCGTTTTCTTCCAATCGGTATTTAACATTGTGGGAGTATAATAGAATTTTGGATCAATATTTTGCTTTTCAATATTCATATTACTTACAAACTTGACAAAAGCTTCGGAACAAGTGAGAGAGAATTTTGATTTTAGCTCATTTACGAATAGGTCGGTCTGTACAAGTTCATAAACCAATCTCGAACGCATTTGTTTATCAACGCCCAGTGCCTTTTTAAAGAATCTAGAATCTAGCTTTAGTGATAATAATCAAGTTTATTTAAATGAATTTATAGCAAAATTTCAATTTTTGACTCTGGGGCTTCATAAATTTTAGTTGAATAATGAAAAAATTGTAACTTGCTCTTGCTCACATGTTCCACTGGTGTCCACAGAAATCTTGCCCGCGACCCCTGTTCAGCATGCAGAGCCCGAGGAGCATTTCTTCGGAGGAGGCCATGTTAGCCGAGGCGAAATTCCTCAAAGAAATTTCGTTAAAAAAAATCGACCACGATCGCGAAATGCGCCGCACCAAGCGCCGCGCAATGGGCCTGCACAAGAAAATGCTCGTGAAGTCCATGGTGAGGCAAACGCGCAGAAAGATCGATTTTTGCAGGCCGAACCTTGACATTCGGCCCAAAAACAGCGGTGCGACGCGGGCACGCCTGAAGCGTCGCCAGACGATGAGCAAGAGGAGGAGGGAGACAATGGAGGCCGTCCTCTCAATCCTTCTCGAGAAGAGACAGTCCCAGATGGTCGACTCAGGCGTCGCGGATCCTGAGACTGAACCTCAGCTGGCCGACCATAACGACCAGTCGACAACGATGGAAATCGGCCGCACCACCAGCCATGTTTGCAGCCCCAGCTTGGGAAGCCTTCCCAACCAGGACGCCGCGTCGTCCGGCAACCTCATCTCCCTGCAAGAGGCCGAGGACTCTAGCTCGGACAAGGAAAACTGGCTGCAAACCACCTACCTGGACCCACGCGTCCGCGAGATCGGACAGCGGACCATCAGCATGCAGCACGAGATTTGTCTGACCAACAGCGGTGAAACACAGAACTGCCTGATGCGTCGCCAGACGGTGAGCGAGAGGGAGACCGAGGAAGCCGTCCTCTCCATCCTGCTGAGTTAGGAATTGAGAAAAAGTGGGGAGACATGGCCGACGCAGTGCGGCTCCTGCTTATTACTGCCACAACTGTGGTAATACGATCTTGCAGACTGGGACTTCGGACCACCAGAGGTATGAAGACCCGCACTTGGGATTTCGGCAACTGGACGGTGCCGACGGCACCTCTTCTGTCCGGGAGCTGAGTTTTCCCGTATTGCAAATCGTGCTGCATTATGGGCTGCAGCGGACACTCGAGCAGTTCAGGGAAGGTAGACGCAGGAAGAACCTGACCGCCCGGCACCAGCTCATCCTATCTGGTATGCGCACCACTCGTCCGATTCAAAAGCGAGGCCGACAAGGACCGTGCGATGCGCAAAACTGAAGAGGACAGAAATCGTGGTGTCCGATGCCCTTGACACCAATTTATTTTTCTGTATATAGCAATGGATGGGGGCTAAATAGCCCTACAGAATTATAATAAAGAACATTGGAAACTAAATATATGTTTTTTATCCCTTTAAAAAAATACCTATCCGCGTAGGAATGTTGATTCCATTAATATTTCGGTTATTCTTAGAACATTTCGTAATTTTCTGGAAAAATAATACCAATAAATTAATTCCTTATCAATTTTGACAAATCTTCCACGGAAACAATTAAATTATTTATATAAAATTCTGTCTTAAGTGACGTGAGCTACTCGATTGCCATGGAGAGAAGAGCAAGTGGCGGCGTTGACCAGCAAGGAGATCATCCTACCCGACATCATTGTCCGAAGCGTCATGCACAAGTATACCTGGAGAAGAATTGCCAAGTCACATATTGAACCATGTTTCAGAGATTATCCTATAACCGTGCACGGATGGTCATAAATTTTCTTTTGACAGCAGCCTTTTTGTCGCTCTTGCGGGCTGCAGGCAAAGTGCAGGCCGAGTGCACGTGCACGAGAACAATAGCCCGCGCCGCGCACGACCTTAGTGACCCGATATCCATACAAAAGAAATCGAAAAAAATTACTGCTTTCGGTGAAAATCAATTAATTCAAGTGTTGCGGCAGCAAAAGCAAATATTAATTAGGGAAAATTAATATGGCGTATTACAAAAAACATACCAATAACTTAACCATAAAAAATTACTCGGATTAAAAATAAAATGTTAGCTAAAATTCAATCAAACAAATGATTGATGATGACTACGGTCTGTTTTATCGGTTTTCCGCTAGCGTTGTAGCCTTTTTTCATCTGTAATTATTGACCTGTACATTGTATATGTATTTTTGACTTAGATGAAAATAAACAAGTATAATAATACAATTAAACTCAGGATCATAAATTCTAGCGAATGCAGCAATAAAAAATCAATCAATGAAGACTCAATATTTACAATTTATCTTATTTATTCATAGTATTTACTATGTTTGAAGCATTAACAAGCGCTAATGTTTGCTCATTAAATAATTTTGTTTTTCATTATTGACAGTGATATTTCCTTTATTTAAAGTATATAAGAACCACTTAGAAAATTAAGATTTTAGAGACCAAGCAGCTCCAGGGCTCGCAGCGCCATCGAATTTGAGCTACAAGTTGTTTTCTCCTGTCGCTATCCAACGGTCATATGCGTGGTCGCTGTTGCGTCTTCGAATTTCTGAATTTTTAACCGACTTTAAGGTGAGATTGCAATTAAATTCGTAATAATATTACTTGAGTGAACGTCCAGCGAATGCTTAAATCATGTAGGCGGGTTCCTGTGGCATCAAATATCAGATAATTGAATCAAAATCTTCTCGACTTATATGTAAACACACCAATAATATGCTAAATTCAGAATTTCTGATCTGATTGTTATCCCTGTCCGAGGCATTGTCCTAGAACGGATATTATCGGAATATTCAATTTATTCAATATAGCTGAAATTTTATAGAAATTAATCGATTGTATATACTATAAAATTAAAGCCTTATAATTATTTTTCTCTTTTTTGTGCTGTGATAACTTCAATAACGCAACCAATCCCCAATATTTTCGAATATATGGTTTGGCTCTGCAAATAAGTGTAAAACACAGCTGTCACCTGACTTAATTAAAACGTTCAACGCTATTTTTCTTGCAGGAGAGTTTACAAAGACTCTTCAACTTGTTGCTTATTACTGATTCACACTGCTCGTTTCTACTTAACAACTAACTAGTGATTTCCCTTTCTTAACTAAAACAATGGGTCGATCACACAATCCATAAATTCTAACGCATTTGACAGGTCAGAGATAATTATATTAATTTTATCTCTCAGCTCGAACAATTTAGTGCTTTCGTTGCTCGGGCTAAACAAAAATCTCTGACAAAATATTTGTTTTATATCCAGATGAATGTGTACAAAGCAAAGAGAGAGATGAAGCTGTTCTCTCTACAAGATATGGCTTTTGACACTGCCTTAAAGAACTTGGGACGCTACAAGGAGCTTATCATCAAGTCAAAACTTTGTAAGAAAATCATTTTGATCATGATCCAGCAGTAGATAGTAATAATAATTTTTCAGCTGCGCCTTTTCGGAAAGAATTGTATGAAGCAGCGATGAAAAGTGTTTGGGAGAAAACTTACGAACAAAGACACGGACTTTGGACAGCTTTACCGTATCTTGGGCCGCACAAAACGGCTGAAACTTTCCATTTGAAAGAGTTGGCTTGGGTTTTACAAAAGCTTGAGGTGAAACCTGGAAATTCTGATTCTTCATATTGTGAGCAACGGAAGTATGCAGTCTCATTAGACGAGGTAAATTAACTTTAAAACAAAAAGAATTAAATAAAAACTAAAACGATTGTTTGATTCTCTCAGATTCTGCGATACCTTGTTCTACATGCGCCAAATCTGAGACAAATGTTCATTGATGACCCGCGGCCCTTTGATTTTGGTTACCAGAGAATACACCAAAAGCCTCAGCAGCTCGAGCAGAGCTCCATTGATCTGATCGCCCAATTCAAATATTTGACAAAAATCTCGATACGCAGTGTTACCATCAACTTTACGGGATTTGCGCGCATCTGCAGAAAGTTTGAAAATTTGAAGGAAATCGAGGCAGAGAAAATTGTGTTAGATGTTCCAAAATCTAATATGAAGACGATCCTGGAGACTTTGAACGCTGCATTTGACCACCAAGAGTACAATGAATGTAATTTCCTAACGATGTTTGGAATTATTTTCAAGAAAACGGACTCTGTAGAAAATTACCGGAAAGCGAAAGTCGAATTAGATGATTCGATTTTTGTTGAATCAATTCCTGAGATAACGCACCTGGAGGTAATAAGTTTTTAGGTTTTGCTGATTAGCTGTTGAAAAGGTTTTTATTTTGCAGGCTTCTTGCGGGGACGAATGTGAAAATTATCAATGCCATGTGAAGAATTTGCAGAACATCCTGAGGAAAGTAGGAGGGAGATTGAAAAAACTAACACTGTTCTATTTCGATCCAGAATCGAAATTGACGTTCAACGACATTTTTGGTCGCTGCAAAACCTTGGAGTACCTCCATTTAGAACGTTCGTTTATTGCTGATGACAAAAACCCTTTTAATTCTTTTGGAAAACTGAAAGAATTACGCTGGAACAACCCGTACGTAATATTAATTTTATCTGTTTTATCGCAATCTATTGTATTTGTGTTTATTATTTGCAGAGATCCGGACTGTCCCATCAACCTAAAAAACATTCTCTGTGCACCGCTTCTTGAAAAAATTGTTCTCACAGGCCACAAGTTTGATTTGGGTGACAAAGAAGCCCTTTTCAATCGCATTAGAAAGGGCGTGATGTGCACTAATGTCAATCATTTCACGGTAGAACATATGGCTTATGTTGATGAACCTATTTCGGATGACTTTTACAGACTGTTTGAAGCGATTAACACGAATTTTCCAGAACCTATTTTCTCCAACTTAGAGATTGTGTGGTATCGCCCCCGTCGCTCCTGTTCCAGATGGCAACAAATATCAGAATAGAATTGGTATTTTTTAAATTTGTACTAGCCCCTGTTTTCCCGTGACGCTAATGGATTTAAAAAAAAGATTTTGAATTTTTTCTAAACGTTAAACACAAAATTCTAATGCAAGTTGAAATTTTTGTGTTGCATATTTTTTACTTTTAATTTAGGAAGCCCTATAGGCTATTTTTTAATTTAGTTAGCTGCAATACTTTGGTGGGTGACATCATTAAAAAAGCGTTAGAACCAACCTAGCTACAACTAACTAAGATACATGTGTTATTTTACATTATTTTAAAAACAAAATCACACTCCTATTTGTCTCCGACTGCACAATTTTTTCAAAAAAGTTGCAAATCTCGTGCAGAATGAAACTGGACGTTCTTTAAAGCAGGTGAAAGATAATTTATAAAATGTTCTCTATTTGAAACTGTCGAAAATCACGTTCAAAGCAAGAAAGGTTTATTAATGCAAGAATTTACGCATTAAAATAAAGGATAAATATGTTTCTTGGTAGCAAGCTGAGAATAAAATTAGTTCCGGAGGTCCAAGAGCTTTTTATTTTATGCACCGGTTCTTCACCTTTCTGCACTATTTTCATCGGCAAAATTCTTGGGAGTTACTCAACACCCTGATGACCCAGCTCTCACTTTGAAACTAATTCAACAAAAATCACAGCATTGGCAGCAAGGTTGGAAGCAGGCAGAGCGCAGTCACGACCTACCTTCTTTCTACAAGCGATAAATAAAACGATAAATTTGTTTGAGAAATTGCATTAGAGAGTATGTGTTGTGACACATGTGGTTAAATTCTCCCGCGCTAGCATAGGCAAACAAATGAAGACTGTCCTGTCTATCAGTTGCGTGGTAATTACGGTTTGAAGCATAACAAGCGTTAGAGTCTGCTCACAACATAATTATATTTTTCATTATTGTCACTGAAACTCCCTTTGCAGGCTTAAAACCCTCTCAGAAAATTCAGATTGCAGAAACCAAGCAGCTGGCATCCGTAACTCCCTTGCTCGCAACGTTACCAAGCCAGAACTAGAGATGGTGTATTATTCTCCTCGCACAGCCAAACAACGTACGTGTTCGGGAACGCTGGTGAATCTTCCAACTCGTATACCTAAGGTGAGTTTGTAATTAATTTTAATTAAATTCCCCGGCGATTACTTCGTTCGTATCAAAACCTTCTTGATTTTTAATTGTAACACACCATAAGCTAAATGGGGACTGCTGATTTTTCCCACCCCTGTCCTCTGCTCGGAGCGGGAATAAGGGCGCGCACTGCACTAGCACGAATGCTGAATTACGAGTGCCAATAACACCGCGAACGGATAGCATGGGCGCACCAGGCCGCACAGGGTCACTCAGGGTCCCACTCAAGGGCCACTTGCCTCCGCACCAAGGACTTTTTTTAACGCTAGACATTCGTCCCGTGAAGTCAGATCACGCATGCTGGAAAGGTGCAAACCAGCAAGTTGCGAGTCGTCCTAGAGCAATGGTTTTTCTATTGTTTTTTGGCCTGAAAAATATATTTAACTTCTTTTTCATAATACATATTTCAAAATATTAAAAAGAAAACTTATTTTTGAAAAATCGATCAAAGCTTATTCATTAATAGCTATGTTTCCCAAATTGGAAAACAACCCTCTGTCACTAGAATAATTCCCAAATTTTGTTTAAAATTTTGTTATACAAATTTCACAATATTGATTTTAAGGTCAAGGGGCTTTTAGACGTTTTAAAAAATGGATTTTCTATTCTCACGCACATTTGTTGACTACACATTACATTTACTACGAGGTATATTTTTCGTGTTAAATTCTTTGCTTTCTATGTCTATTAAAATCTTTCCGATCATTGAAGGGAATTATCGCAGAATCCATAAATTCCTAATTTCCGAAGTGTTAAGCTGAGTCTATAGAATTCCTAACGCATTTAACAGGTCAGAGATAATTAATTTAATTTAATCTCTCGCCTCCAATATGATCTCATGCTTTCTGTGCTCGGGCTAAGCAAAAATCTTAATTCGATCCCTAACTTATTTACAACATTCTATTTTCAGACGAGTAAGAATGATGAACAGAAAGAGCAGAAGCTGTTCTCTCTACAAGAAATGGCTTTTAGCACTGCCTTACAGAACTTGGGACGCTACAAGGAGCTCATCAAGTCGAAAATTTGTAAGAAAATCATCTTGGTCATGATAGAGCAGATAGCAATAAGGTTTTGGTTTTTTCAGCTCCACCTTTTCGTAAAGAATTGTATGAAGAAGCGATGAAAGGCGTTCGGAACAAAACTTACAAAGAAAGATACGATCTTTGGAAATCCTTACCATATCTTGAGCCGCACAAAACGGCTGAAACTTTCCATTGGAAAGAGTTTGGATGGATTATACCTAAGCTTGAGGTGAAACCTGAAAATTCTGATTCTGCATGTGATGAGAAACAGAAGTATGCAGTCTCATTAGACCAGGTAAATAAACTATACACAAGAAAAAGAATTAAATAAAAACTAAAACAATTGTTTGATTCTCTCAGATCCTGCAATACCTTGTACAACATGCGCAAAACCTGAAATATATATTCGTGGACATACCGTTGCTCTTTTGTTACGAGAGAACATCCGAAAAGCCAAGTTGCATTGATCTGATCGTCCAAATGAACAATTTAACAAGCATCTCGATGCCATATACTAGAATCAAATTTTCTGGATTTGTGCGCATCTGCAGAGAGTGCAAAAATTTGCACGAAATCGTGACAGAGAGAATTTTGGTTGACATTCCAAAATCTGATATGAAGGCGATCCTGGAGACTTTCAACACTGCATTTAATCACCAAGAGTACGCTGAAACGAATTTCCCGACGATGTTTGGAATAATTTTCAAGAAAACGGACTCTGCAGAAATCTACCGGAAAGCGAAAGTCGAATTAGATGATTCGATTTTCGTAGACTCACTTCCTGAGATAACGAGCCTGGAGGTAATAAAAGTTTTTAGATTTGCTGAGCAGCTGTTAAATTTTGATTTTCTGTTGCAGACGTCTAGCATATATGATTTTAAAGATTATCAGAGCTACATGAAGAATTTGCTGCACATCCTGAGCAAAGTAGGAGGTGGTTTGAAAAAACTGTACCTCATTGATTTCGATCAAAAATCACACAAATCCAAATTGACGTTCAAGGACATTTTTGAGCAGTGCAAAAGCTTGGAGACCCTCCATTTAAGACGTTTGTTTATTGCTGATGACGACGAACCGATTCAATCTTTTGGAAAACTGAAAGAATTATGCTGGAATAACAAGTGCGTAATAATATATTATTTTCACTGATTTCATCGTAATATATTATTTTTCCGTTTGTTATTTGCAGAGACGTGGACTGTCCCATCAACCTAAAAGACATTCTCTGTACGCCGCTTCTGGCAAAGATTCATCTCACAGCCTACAACTTTGATTTTGGCGACAGAGTGTCTCTTTTCAAGCGGGCTAGAAAAGGCGAGATTTGCACTAATGTTAGAGAATTCATGGTTGAAGATCTGACACGTGATGATGGAGCTGTTTGGGATGATTTTTACGAACTGTTTGATGCAATCAACATGAATTTACCAGTACCTATTTTTTCCCACTTAGAAACGTGTAGTTTTCGCCCTCATCGCCCTGATGTTTTCGATTGCAGTTGTGGCCGATTTCATAGTTCAGATTGTAGTTTATTATCACTTGAAACAGCTCAGGTTTAAGATATTCAATAATTGTTAAATATAATATTTTAAAATATTTTTCAGCCTATTATTTTGTATGAAACCTATTGAAACATGGCCGCTGCTCTCAGCAGAGTCGAAGATTTCAACCATCCTTGCTTGAAGTAAGTCGCAAATTATAAAAAGCAAACGGCACTTTCTTTTCTGTAGCAAGGAAAGGGATAGCATTGTCTTTTTTTCTCACGTCCAAAAGTATTAAATTTTATAAATGGGACCACCGACAAAGAGTTATAAGAAAGAGGACATCTTCATAATAATTACGTGTCGCTGTAAGGACGCAGAGGCAGAGGACGACGCCAAACAAAGTCGTTGACCACTTCATGATGTCCACAAGATAGAGACTGTGACATACCGCGCCCCGCCACCTTTTATACCCATCTCAGGACGCACGTGTTCGTTTTCTGTCGTGTGGCATATCAGTTTTTTAATCTAGGTCAAAAGGCACAATTTCCAGCGCTTGCTGTTCTCTGAAAAAGATAACTGAAAAAATAATGATATGTTTGATAAGAAAATAAGGCCATAAAATTCACTATCACACTGGATACGAAGAATACTTGCTGACCTGGAAACGCCGGTGAGTTTCACCGTCGATAGCAACTTCCAGGCAGCGTGTTTTATCTCTGGTGAAAATGCTGCGTGAAAACACGTACGCTGCCCACGGAAGGTGCTATCGCAGGGGACATTCACCTCCGTTTCGCTTTTTAGGTCAGCAATTATTCTTTATCACCTCCAACAAAAAAGAAAATTGAAGAACTCACAAAGCAAAGGGGAGATATGAAGGAAACGACTCAGCAATTAAATACGATATTCTACCTTTTATTTTATTTTTTTTTTTTTTGCTCTTTTTTTATCCCTGTCCGAGGACCGGAGGACCGGGAAGGGCGCGCACTGCACTAGCACGAATGCTGAAACCCGAGTGCCAATAACACCGCGAACGGATAACATGTGCGCACCGGGCCGCACAGGGACGCAGCCCACTCAAGGGCCACTTGCCTCCGCACCGAGGACTGCATTGAAACGCTAGACATTCTTGTCCCGTGAAGCCAAATCACGCATGATGCAAAGGTGCAAAGCAGCAAGTAGCGAGTCGGCGCCGGTGCGCCTCCCAGCCCGTTGAGCAATTTGAGCAATTCGAGTCACTAAACTAACCACTTTTTGCCATCTCTGAAATTGGGTAGCCAGTATTAGATCTCCGAACTGCTCAAATACCTCTCATTGCTTTGACACTCCTGAGAGTGCCTTAACAATGCGAGCCAACGGGCTGGTTTACGTGGAAAATAAAAATTAAAAGCCTCTCTCGGTTGTTCGTTTCCGGTGATAGCGAATTTTGTGGCCTTCTTTTCTTATCAAATACATATCATTATTTTTTCAGTTATCTTTTTCTGAGTACGGCAAGTACTGGAAATTGTGCCTTTTGACCTCGATCAAAAACTGATACGCTGCACGACAGAAAACGAGCACGTGTACTGAAACTGGTATAAAAGCTGGCGGGGCGCGCGGTATGTCACACTCTCTTTCCTGTGGACATCATGAAGTGGTCAACGACTTTGTTCGGCGTCGTCCTCTGCCTCTGCGCCCTTGCAGCGACACGTAATTATAATTATTTTCAAGTCGAACTGTTGGTATCATTATTCAGCCGAATTGAATAATAGTCCATTGAACCGCAGTTAAAGAAAAAGAAAATTTATTGGAACATGATAAGAGAAAAAGATAGTACTTAGCGTAGCAGATTTTGTAATATTAAGAGATTTTTTAGCACAATGGCCACGACTATCGAATATTTTTAAAACATAGAAAAAAGAGTTGCCCTATTGAACAAACACAAAATGCGTTAACACACCCTTTAGGATAATTACTTGTATTCAAAAAGAGAAAAAACTAAACCCCGGTGAGATGTCAGGGTTTTACCTGACGATATTACGATCGCATCCCCCACTCTTCCACTCTTGCTCGCGTGCAATCAGGAGAGCGAATGTCTGTGTGCGATCAGGTTGTGTGCTCGCGAGAGGGAGGCCTTTATTAGTACCTGAGTTTCTCCCTCCGCCCTCCCTTGTGGCTGGGCGCCCGAAAAGTCACGTCATTATACATATCGATGCACAACAATTATATTAATGCAATCGTAATTCGCAATATCATCAGGTAAACCCTGGCACAGCGACAAGTAATTATTTTCAAGTTGTTCCCCCCTTTCTCTCTGAAAGTTCTGAGCCACCGATTCGGATCTCTGAACTGAGACATCATTTTTTTTTAATTATACACAAAATCTTTTTGCTCATCCCTTTGCAGGTGTGCAGGGACAGACAGTGGCAACGGATGCCAACCCTGGCGAATTCCCTTACGTGGTAAGTGATGGGAAATGTCGCTCACCTCGAGGAATCCGTTGAAATTGTGATTTTAACGCAGGTGAATCTTAATTTGCTGGATAAGGCGTACCCGGTAACGGCTCTAGGACTTGTTGTCAGTGGCAGATATCTCCTGACTTGGGATAAAGCATACGTTCAAGGGTAATAAGTTTGTAGATTTTTTTAAAAAATATTTGCTTGCATAAATACTCTGCTACGGCACTGCTCAGAGTGGCGAATTCAATTATTTTTCGTTTTGATAAAAATTTCAAATGGGGCGGATTTTTAACTTGACCTTGAAACACTTACAAAGCAGTCCTTATGCCCGCAGCGTTGCCATTTTCTTCCAAGTTTGTGTTTCCGTAATCCACCTTTGTTAAACCTAAACACACGATATATATATATATATATCTTTTATAGATCTTATCTAATACATATCGATCAAAAACACATCTTCTAAACTTTCACATTACTTTTAATTGCAGAGATGTATCGAAAATGAAAATTATTGATCAGCTGGGCGTGGTTCGCACACCGATCAAGATTGAGAAAATTGTTTCTGACAATTTCGCGTACGTCAAGTTTTGCAAAATATTTAAAGGGGCAAAGTATCCGATGACGGCGTCGCTTTTCAACAATCTCTCATCAAAGGTTAGCGCATCATTGATATTTTTCAACGGCACCTCGGTAAGTGATGTGTATCTATTTGATCGTGGATTTTTAGTTTTTGGGTTTTCTTGAAATTTAGCACGTACTGAAGAAAGTTGCAGCAATGGCATTCGACAACGTAACTTGCGCTTCAAACGAAGGAATAGACGATGCTACTAAAATAATTTGCATGGCGCGGGATACCACCGTGGGATTTTGCAATGTGGGTGAACATTTATTACGTGCAGATTAGATTAATCAGCTGACTTGTATTTTGTGTAGATGCTTACCGACAGTGCGGTGAGCCCGACTTACATGTGGAATTCGATGTTAGCGATCAATGGCCAAGTGCAAGGCGCTAACTTTAACCTCAGATGTGGCACCAATGGTGGCATGATCGGTGTTTTTCTTTTTAAAAACATCGATTACTACCGCAGCGACATACTAAATGAACTCCCCAGTGTTGACATCAAATAAAGCAATCCATCTTGTGTGTTATTGGTATATCGAATCAGATCAAATAAATTGGAACGATAAAATAATAATGCTTGTTTTACTTAGAAAATCAATAAATCCTGAAACGACTGTCAATGTCCAGATTAAGGATCTCGTCAATGCTTGTTCCTCTTTTTATTTTTACGAAGACACTGGCTTGAATTGATAAAAACACTTAACATAAAAAAGTTCAACTACTAAACCATTTGAGATATACTATAAATTAATGTTCTTTTGATTCAAATACGACGAGAGTATAGCATCTTCCAAATAATTTTTTTAATATAATGTCCAACCGCTTAGTTGAACTGAGCAAAACACAGCTCATGACTTTTATGGAGCAGACAAACTGATCAAAATAAATAACCAATGATTGCTGTGATGATCGGATGGTGGACCTGAACCATCATCCCCTTTCTCTCTCTCCCCCGCTCATCCCTGCATTTTGTACTTTTCTGCGGTAATAAACTTGTAGGTATGGAAACAACGACTCATCGCCTCTTTCGTTATTCCGTGTTGTTGTGTTGCAGGGACGACATATGCAACTCGAGACGCGCTGGAACTTCGCAGGTTGCATACCTTAAGCTAAACAGGTTAAAAAATCGGAAAATTACAATATCACGCGTTCGGTTAAAAATTTAATGCGCTTTTTGCGTCAGCGGGTAAAGGGCACATAGCCGACCTTTGAACCTTTGGTCCTTCGGACGCCTGAACGTCGAGAAAATCGCGCCGAAACTATTGTATTATACCTATTATATCCCACTTAAAAACGTTTTCGGTTTTCTTATTTGCCGTTGCCGTTGTAGCCGATGTCGTAGTTCAGAATTAGATTTATTATTATTTGGAAAAGTCCGCCAGGTTTAAGAAACAAAGGATGTAAATTCAATAATGTGTAATAAGATTGTTCAATTTTAAAATATTTTTCGGCCTATTATTTTGTATAAAACCTATTCAAACATGGCTGCTGCTCACAGAATCAGAGATTTTTACCATTGTTGCTTGAAGCAAGTCTCAGAATGTTGCAAATTAAAAAGCAAAATGGAATTTCTTTCCTGTATAGCAAGGAAAGGGATAGGTGTGTTTGTTAGCATTTAAGTGTTTAGTTTTACTCTTCAGACACGTTCTATTTTTTTGCAATGCAGTCCAATTTAAATTTGCTTCTTTTATCAGTTTAGTGTGTCTCTTTCCTCTTTGCAAACAAATCGCGATAATGCAAACGGGCTTCTGACACTCGGCTCCGATTAGCCGGCTTGGGTAGATAAAGCAGGCGCACCCGATGCCTTTCTCTCAACAAAAATCACAGCGCCGGCAGCAAGCGGAGCGCAACCTCAAGCAAAATCGTGAAATAAAAAATCTTCGTTTTTTTCTTCCGATAAAAATGTAAAAATTGCAAATTTCATAGCGCAGTTCAGACTGTGCCTATTTTTATTATTACACGTCCTCGCCTTAACAAACCTGATAATTTATTTCCGTGTTCGAGTTTAAGTGTAAAAAGCTCGCAAGTGGGTGAAGGAGATATATAAGTGTGAGACTTTTTTATCACGTGTGTCTGACTAATTTAAAATTCTTTAGGTAATGAGAGGCTTGTTACATTTCA
Source organism: Cloeon dipterum (assembly GCF_949628265.1). Classification (NCBI taxonomy): domain Eukaryota; kingdom Metazoa; phylum Arthropoda; class Insecta; order Ephemeroptera; family Baetidae; genus Cloeon; species Cloeon dipterum. The sequence continues at coordinate 35,388,662 of NC_088789.1, read as the reverse complement.
AAAGAAAACTTTGAGGGGGGAATCACCAATGCTTGCCACGCTTGCGTCTCGCTTATCAATAGCAGGGAGAAAAAGTCTAACACGAAGTAAGCGTGTAAGCATACAGACTTTTAAGTCTACTGACTAAAAATATCGCAACTGGGAGTCATTTATATCTCGCCGACACAAGTGGAAATGTCTGAATACCTGCGACGGGGGTTCCGAAGAGCACCAAATCCCGTGCGGAATGGGACTGGACCTTCTTCCCAGCAAGTGTAAGTTAAATAATTTATTCTACTCTCTTTAAAACTGTTAAATATCACGTTCAAAGCCGAAATACAATTTTTTTCTTTAAGAAATTACACATTAAAATAAAAATAAATCTGTTTTCAGGCAGCAAGTTGAGAATGAAATTAGTTCTGACGGGCCAAGGGTTGCCAACTGGAATCTAGACCTTTCCCTGCACCGGTTCCTCACCTTTCCGCCCTCTTTTCGTCGAGAGTATTCTTGCGAGTTGCTCCACATCCTGGCAGAAGTGGGCATGTACTTCAAGACACAAAATCTGCATTGCAATTTTTGCGAATTCACCATAAGTAGGCAAGACTTCCCTAAATATTTGTCGCGCGGCGCAGAAATGGCCCGATTGGAGATTCTAAAACACCAAGAAAAATTCAACTGCACAATCAGCAGCGGCGATTCGAAGAACGTGCCCTTGGGAAGCGTTTTCAGGACGCCAAACTACGAGTTCGAGGCGTTTCGTCTGTACTCGCTGGTGAAAAAGAGCGACTGGCAGTTTGTCAAGCCGTTTGACCTGGCGAGGAGCGGATTTTACTTCACGGGCGAGGAGGACAAAGTGAGGTGCGTCTTTTGCATGCTGGAAGTCAGGGGCTGGGAGGAAGGAGACACGCCGCACGGGGAACACCTCCGTTGGAACCCCAATTGCCCATTTCTGCGCGACAGCCGAAGCGTCGCTAATGTCCAAATCGGAGAGGAACTCGTTCATCAGGGGCAAATCCGTGAGAATCCATTCACCGAGGCGAACGGAATTGAAAAATACGGACCAAACCTTCACTTCCTGAAGACCAGCAACCTGCTTTTCCTGGACCTGAGCATCAGGAGTTGGTGCGCACCCGTGAACCCTGGTTTCGCAACCCTGAAGAGCCGTATGGACTCGTTCCGGGAGTTTTGGCCGCCGAGTCTCGGGCAGAAAACGGAGGAAATGGCCCGCGCCGGATTTTTCTACACCGGAAGAGGCGACCGCGCCATCTGCTTCCACTGCAACCTGGGCCTCAAGGACTGGCACCTGGGCGACGACCCTTTCGACCAGCACGCCCGCTGGAGACCGACCTGCCAGTTCCTGCCCATGTGCTCTGCACCTGTGGAAAACGCGGGAGCAGGAAAAAGCGGCGATCTTCTCCGGTGTCTAAATTGCAGGAATGCGTCGGTCTCCAAGGTGAACCTGCCCTGCGGACACCTGACCCTCTGCAGCACCTGCACCCAACCTTCTTGCAAAGCGTGCGGAAGGGAAATCGTCGCGGAAATTCAGTTGCAAGGATTTGCTGAATGTTAGTAGAGAAATTCTGGAATTAATAAATATATTCGTGTAATTCCAAACTACTGTTTTCTTGAATAAATTAAATGTGTTAGAAAAATATTTCATACTCGCACAATAGATGGCGGAATGTTGTATCATTCAAAAAGGTTTTCCAATACTACTTGCTAAATGAAAACATGTTCGTCCTGTTTGAAAACAGTTGCTGCTGTCGACAGGTAGCCGCGCAGTTGCGAATGGAATTCAGGCCGCTCGCACGATTTCTCGTCATTTTCATCATCCTCATTGTAAAATATTCTTTGATTTTTCCTCTTTTCTTCGAACTGTCATGAATTTTATTGCTTCAGGTGGTGTATGAAAATGTCGCAAACGCTCAGAGGAGGAAAAATAAACCGATTAAAGGTATAAGATTAACTTTTAAACAAGGTGGGTAAAGATAAAAAATAATCAGGAGGCCGTCGGTACATTGTGAAATGCTGTGGAATTTCAAAATGCATCCCAAAACATCGCAAAGTCAAACCCACTACAGGCCATTTCATAAACATCACTGCAATAAACAAGGCGTGAGTTATGATTTTAAAATGTCGTAAACTTAAATTGTTTGCGTTAAAATGCGAAATGCGAACAGTTTCAGCGGGGAATCCTTGTCGAAACAGGAAACCACGAGCCCTGAGTCACCACAGGAAGCCGCAGAAACGACAAACACGACATTCCCTGCTGCAGGCACTGAGGTTCCCACGCAAACAGGCACGATTCATACTTCAGTACAAAATAAAAGTTTCGAATTAATTTGCCTCTCTTGTGAAGAATCTTCCACGCCTGACGTCCCAGCGACAGGTTGATTTTATTCTTCTTCATATTGCAAAGATGTTTTTTTTTAATTTACTCCACAGATGGGGAATCAACAAAAACTCAGCCTAATTTCGGTTGGTTCATTGAATATTTTTATTAACCCTCGATCGATTTATCGTACACTTGAAGTTGAGCAGTCAACGACAAAATTCGGATTCGTTGAATCTAAGGCGTTTGAGGCAGCTCAGACGACGGGAGCAGGAACATTTATCTCATCACTTTCAAGTGAAAAGACTGTTTCTTCAATCAAAACAACTCCATCCTCGACTGGAACGACGTCTCCCTCGAGTGGAACGGTTTCTACGGCATCAAGTACTTCGACGCTCGCTCCGCCCACCACGAGTCAGGTTGAAAATCACTTCTTGCAGTCCTGCCAATCTTCAAGATGCGGAAAATTCAAACTTCCGCAGGTAGAACAAAGATTTTGCCCACTTCTTTCCTCTGAGTTTTTATAATTATTACAGATTGCTGTGAACAAATCGATTGGTTTGAGGAAATAAAAAGAATTTATTTGAACTATTTATGACGGAATTAATTTCAGGAGTTACTGTGACAGTTGGGGACAGCACTTTTGTCTTCGTCTCGACCGTAATGACGCAAACAGAGGCAGCGCAAAATTGCCTTTCCTTCAACTCGAATCTTGTTTCCTTGCAGGACATTTCGAAACTCAATCTCATCCAGTCGGTCATTTCAAGTAGGTTGAGCGAGATGAGAAGAATTTTCTTGTGTAACTATATGTGACAGGTTTCAAAATCGATTCGATTTGGACATTTGGCTCGAATGAAGGAAACGACTCATGCAGGGCTGACACTTTTCTCCAATTTGCGTGGTGCGGGAAAAATACCGACCTCGATGCGACGATTCAGCAGAAAATTAGCGGAAGAGAGGCGCAAAAAGGGTTGGCTTTTTCAGCAAATTTGTCCCTGACGCCGATTTCCTCCGTCTCGAAGCTTCCGTTCTTATGCGAAGTTGTAATTTTCTTATTTTCCAATTGATTTAAATTTTAAAAATTGGTTTTTCAGGCAAGTGAGGTCTTGTACAAAGACTCTTGCTTGGCTTTGAAGTGCGCCAAAAATGTACTAATTTAAAAAACTTTATGACAAAAATAGAAATTACGGAGTTTATAATTTTCAGTCTTCATTAATGGACGCGAATGGAATTTTGAAAGACCGCGAAAAGTACGGAAAGTGGATCGAAGCCTGTGGGAAGAACTACCTTTTTTCCAAATTCCTCGTAAATTAATTAAAAAATCAAAGTCAAATTATTTAATTAAGAATTTCCAGGGCACGTGGGAGCAAAGCGCGCAGTTTTGCTGCAATTTGGGTCTTTTTCCTTTGTGGTTCGGCTCGGCGTCCGAGTTTGAGTGCTTTTCGGGGCTGAGCAAAGCCAACTGGAACTACTGGACGGCGGGCCGCGCCATGGGCGGCTGGGGCAGGTGGGCGTGGTGCATTCCCGGGCCGCGTCCCCTCGCCGACGCGCTGGCCTGGGCGAGCGGCCAGCCGGACCACGCCAACCCCCAGGAGCTCTGCCTCCACCTGCAAATCGACAGAAATAACAAATCGGGATCGCTCCTCACGGACAGAAACTGCAGCCACAAATACGTCATCGCCTGCCAGGTTGAAAATTAATTACGTTTGGAATGAATTTAATATAAAAATAATTAATAGGGCGACGTTGTAGTTAACAATCAGTGCAAGCCGAAGTGCCCGACCAATTGCAAGAGAAACGTAACAATTTTATTCAGAGCAAAATTTTAATAAATCAATTTTAGTCAACCCTATTTAGCAATTCAATAATTAAGGGTATAAAATAGATAAAAACAAATTTAACTCTAAATGAAAGAAATATTTTAATTTTCAGATCTTTTTGTACATGGCTCCTGGAACTCTGCATGCGGAAAAGAATATTTATTCTCGAAACAATCAGTATAAATTATTAGTTTCATGTTCATATTTTTATTAATTAAATTAAAAGTTGAATTGGCTTGACGCTTGGAACTACTGCTGCTCAGTCGGGATGAAATTGGCTTCGGTTTCGGACTACGATGAACTGCGCTGCCTCTCGAAAATGGTCAATCGATACCCTGCAGCAGGTGCAAATCACGCCTATTAATAATTTTAATTATTTAACAATTTAAAAGTGTACCCGCATCAAACAAACCGTGACTTCTGGACTTCTGGCTCGAATCTGGACTGCGCCGGGCCTCATTTTTGGTGCTCGGAAGGCGAAAAATGGCGTCAGGATGATTTTCCAGGCGAAAACTGGAAGGGAGGACGGCCGCCATCGCAAGTGGCCGGCAACTGCATTTTCATCAACCTGTCAAACAGCTCCATTCTTGGAGCCGAACTCTGTTCTGTTGAAAAACAATTTCTCTGCGAGGTATTTTATTATTCTTGCATTTAAATATTCTAAATTTCAGTGGATTTAGGTCTTGGGAAATGAAAACAAATCGATGCGGATCAAGGAAACTTGCAAGGAACTTTGGGACGTCAGCGACCAGGAAATCGATGATCAAATTTTGAACGCGTCCGCCCTCCAAGCGCCGAGCAAAAGGAATTTGATGGTGCGCCCGTTTTATTAAAATAAAAATTTAAATCTAAAAATATTTCAGTGCTACATCCGATGCTGCGGCGTTCGGGGCGAAGTCGTAAAAATTGCATTTTATCGGCATTTTGGAAATTTAAAACAAATGCGCATAGATTAAGTACGGACAGCTGATGACCGAGCTTATAATTCGCAACCTTGAGGACCTGACTGTCGACGACCCAGCCCTGATGCAGTCCTCCTTCGACGGACTCGACAAATGCACTTCAATTCGTAATTAAAATTTATTAAACAATTTAAAGACCGACTTTGACAAAGTCTCTGAGCTCACCAATCGATTCCTGAGGATCGTATTAGGTAAATTAATGTTTTTAGCGACCAAAAAGTGCTTCGCGACGTGCGAACGTTTTTTCCCGCCAAAACAATGTGAATGCGAGATGTGCGCATGCGTGAGACCTGGCTGCATCTGAAAAAGAAGTCATTCGAACAGGCGGTCTCTCGGCAAAAGTGCTCAAATCAGCTCTGACGCATGCGCAGTTCTCTCATTCATATTGTTTTGGCGGGAAAAAACGTTCGCCCGTTGTTTTGGACTTTTTAGTCGCAAAAAATATCAAGTATAACTAATTCAACCCTCGGGAATCGATTGGTGGGCACAGAAACCTCGTCAAAGACAGTATTTTAAGTCTTTCCTCTGTTTAAGGCCACGACGACGAGTGCAAAATGTTCTCCGAATCGTATTACTGCGGCAAAAGGACGGATCCAACCCTGACAACGGCCCTCCTGGACGCCAACAAAGGAGGATCAACCGTGGGTTTATTTAAATAAATTAGTTCACATGTTGTTTGATTAACAAAACCAACAGATCATCCCATCGCCGACGGGAAACATCAACACCAAGTACCGCACGTGTCCTGATTACGGTCCTTGCATTTCAGACGTGATTTTTGCTTTCGTATAATCTTAAAAAATAATTTAAAACGTTATTTTCCAGCCTGCTGCTGTGAACCAGTTGAAAACAACGGGGAGTTGTAAATATCTCTTTGTTTTTATAAAATATTATATTCTAAAAAAAATATTAATCAGGGTCTGGCGGCAAAACAGTCAATACGTCAACAGGGAACAAATACTACCTGAAATATGTGGCCAAAATGGTATGCAAATGTTGAAAAAGTCTTGTTGAGTCTAATGATTTGTTCATTTTTTTTTTCTTATAGGCCTTGAGTTTAATGCACATTGAATGCTGCAAAATCGGATCACACCTGGCCATATTCAACACTTTGGACGACTTCAACGCGCTGCTCAAAGAAATCACAAACCGTAAGAAGCAATTAAAATACGAAAACTTTTCTAGCGGCGAATGCAAATGACAAATTCCCGAAATGTTTTGAATTTCTTTGTTTGAGCAGCGTCGCAGATCGCAGCGTGGATGAGTTTGGGACCAACGTTCGACAACGGCGACGGCACCGACACCTGGTGTCAAAACTGGCAACCAATGCCTACCGGAATGATCACGAACATCAACAAGTACTACCGGACCATAAAAGCACCAAACACCATTTTCATGAACGGAGAAGGCCTCAAGATTGAAGCTGGCGTGAAAACGGGAAACATTTTCTGCGGTCCTCTTCCCTTCTGATTGAGAAATCTGCAAAAAATACATAAATTTCTATTTTATTTGGTCTGTTAATCTAAAATACAAAAGAAATTGAATAAAATATGATCGAGAAGCAATTATTAAATTGGAAATATGTGCGTCACTCTATTATTTCGTGCGCAGAGAAGCTGAAATTTGGGTTTTGGTTTCTGGTGAATCAACGGCGCGCGCGCTCGTCCTGTTTGGCAACAGCCGCTGTCGACGGCAAACCTCCCGAAAATGAAAATTGCACGGGCCACTCTTATCATTTACCACAAATTTTACTGTCATCGATGCTGTCAATTTATTTGCCCATTTTAATTAAAGGCCATTAAATTTTCTCTTCAGATTTGTTTCATTAAAACGCCGCAATTGCTCAGAAGAGGAAAATAGAATTAAATTTTTACCATCGGGGTCCGGATTGCGATCTGTGTTGAAGCTGCGCAGTAAACTTGTGCGCATCTTAAGCATGCGCAGTGCGTTCAGATCGCATCTAAATCTCACAGGGAGTCTGAAAATCATCACTGCGCATGCGTGACACAAATCAAAACCTTCTGCGCAGTCGTAATTCCCAACGGGGGCCGGGTTGCGACCTGTGCGTTCGTTCTCGCCAGTCAGAAGTCAAAATGGCGTCGAAATAATGCAGGCCAATCAGAAGACAGTCCAGCGGCCAATCAGATACGTCGAAAAAGAGGCGTGCCGACCTAATAATAATTTTACCACGTATTTTGTTAAATTTCCATCAGCCTCATGTGCCATCCAACGGTCGATTCACCAATCACCGGGCCAATCAGCTGTTAGCAAAGAAAAAACAAGAAAATATTAATTGTGCTGAAAGAATAATTGAATGTCCAGGCTTGAAAAGACGAAAAATGAGTTTAAAATTTATATGAAACGTAAAAACTAGTTATTAACAATAAAATTTTGGGTGGACGCTGAAAAACATCCGTTGTTCGCATGAGTTTCATTTCCGCTGTTTCGGCTTGCTGGAGCACACTTTTCGGCCTAACAGCGCCCGTGCCACACGTATTTTTCACGTTTAAATTACCAGAAAATATTTTAATGTCAATTTGCAGCAGCTTTTTAAAGAAGAATATGTTGCCCTTTCACTTCTTTGCTTTATTGCTGGCACTCTCAAGCTCATTAATTGTGATATTGAGTCATTTTCTGTGCCATCAATCCTAATTTATTCGTTTTCCAGACCGATTCAGAAGCTAAACGTTTAGTTATTAAAGTGAAATACGGTAAGAATTTGAAATAAATTAAAAGTAGGAGTAGCCTATGGTCTCTTTGCAGTGCGAAAGACTCCAGCTCGCAGGATTTTCATCAAGAAATGCTGCTCGAGTTACAATCGCTGCAACTCAACGACCACTGCCTCGCCCACTCCACCAAAAACCCACGTAAAATTAATCCATTAATTCAAAAATCATTTCAATCCATTTTTCAAGAAGAGGACAACATCTGCGATTAGAACCACCGTTTCGGAGCAGGAGACTTGTAAATTTTAAAATTTCATATAATACGAGTACAGAGCCCGTAATTTACTGATCTTAAAGCTCTACCGCCCGCCACGGAGGAAACAATTCTTCAGACAACACTGTCCGAATTCAAGACCACTTTTTCCGAATCCGAACCGACGCAAACAATGGAAATTCAAAGCCCATCAACTGTTACCACCACAGGCCCACCAACAGCAATCGCTGAAACGACCAAAGTTGGGACCACAACTCCGGAAGTGACGTCAACCAGCACAGTGGCTACAACAACAGAGGGGCCATCAAGCACAGCTACAACACCGACAACTACTACTAACGGAACCAGCACAATCCTCACTTTAACGGCAGCCTCTACAACGGTGAAAACTACAGCGGCAGAAACGACAGTCACAACTACCCCCACCACAACAACTACGACAACTACCACCACTACAACTACCCCCACTACAACAACATCTACAACTTCAACAACTACCCCCACCACAACAACTACGACAACTACCACCACTACAACAACTACTCCCACCACAACAACTACGACAACTACCACCACTACAACAACTACCCCCACCACAACAACTACGACAACGACAACCACTACAACAACTACGACGACCACGACTCTGCCACCATGTCTGAAATACTCATGTGTGACTCAGGTAGGAAGCCCGGAAATTGCTACGGCGCATTTTATTTTTATTTATTTTTTGCAGCCCTCGTTGTTGGACGCAAATGGCTACATTAATAGTACGAGATTCCTCTTTTTATTTTTAATTCTATTTTATTTTGTATTAGCATCAGTTGGTGCGGCTGTTGGGGGATCTTTTCGATTTTCGTGCGGTAACATGTACTTTTTCAGCGATACATCGGTAAGAAATGAATTCTTATGCAGTAGAACCTAAAATAAAAATTAAAACAAAGGCCGACTGGGCTGGAGCAGCGTCGCAATGCTGCGCTCGAAACATGAAGCTGGTGAGCTTTGAAGCCTCGGATGAATATTTGTGCTTCTCCAAAATGCTCACTGGTACGCATTACAATTAAAATATTAGTCATCAAAACTATAAAATGGCGAGTTTTACAAATGTCAGTGCCAAACTACGGCATAGGAGGCGCCTTTTGGACAGCGGCAAGCAACAAAATCACCGGTTCCTACATTTGGTGCACGGCCAGCCCGGCTCAAAGTGTTTCCGGACTAAAATTTTTTCCCGGCGAGCCCAACAATTCTGGAGGAAGAGAGAACTGCTTTGAGATGGTCGTGGGAGGAGGCACACCCCCGAATAACCTTCTCATTAACGACCGTCCTTGTCTCAATGATTTCTACGCCAGATTCGTTTGCGAGGTACAAAAGAGGATCGAAATTGAACGGTCTTTTTATTATAAGTTTAAATTCTAGACGGCTGCTTTGGGATGTCCGTTTCCTCAATGTCCGACGGTGCCGTGCCAAACGGAAGCTGCCAAACTCAGCAATTCACAAAACTGGCAAAGTTCGATAGTCTCCGCTCTTATTATTATTTTTGTTAATTATAATCATCATAATCTCATAGGCAACTCTGACGGCGTGTTCAGGCCGGCTTGCGGGCGTCAGTATTTCATTTCCAAGGTGGCAAAGACCTGGGCCGACGCGCAAACAGAATGCTGCAAATACGGAATGAAACTGTTGAGCATCGAGTCGTTTCAAGAACTTGTATGTCTGGCGGCCATGAATAAAAGTAAATTGAATTTGAATGATGGAGAGAAATCCCTAATCTCGATTGGAAAGTCCAATTCCGGGACACCAGCAACACTTTCTGGACTTCTGGCACCAACCAGGGCTTCGGCTGCGAATTTACATACGGATTTTGCGGCTCGAGGACGTTGCTGTACCAAAATTTTTCAAACTGGCGGCCAGGAATGCCCGACAATCCGCTAACAGAGCAATGTTTGGAGATAAAACTCGATTTCGATCCGAAACTGATTAACATCAATGACTTACCGTGCAGAGAAACGCGATTATTTATTTGCGAGGTGAGATAGTTCAACTTCATAATCTACTCGAGGTTAATTTCTTTACGAAAAATAGGGAAATCAAACGGATTGCTCACCTACCTGCCCGGCCAAATCGTCATGCGTCAAACAAGTATGTTCTTTTTAAAGTTTCTCATTCCAGTACTAACTTCTGTCAAAAGGATTCTCTTTTCAACGCCAAAGGGGAACTGCTCAGTAAAGAATCAGTTAAAATAAATTTCTTTTATTACTAGAATTATTCTGCAGACGCTTTTAGTTACGGACGATGGGCGGTCGGCACGGATAAAAACTATCTTTATTCCACCGTTCGAGGGGTTTCACTGTTTTAAATCAAATTTTCAACCTAAAAATTTATAATTTGTGAAAAAGCTCCCGTGGGCAACAGCCTACAACACGTGCTGCTCGATCGGAATGGACTTGCTTTCGTTGGCGAATGACCAGGAAATGCAGAACGTCTTCAAGCTGAACAATGACAATAGTATAATTATAATATGAGAACTGCTAAAAAATTTACTCATTTTCCGCGAAGGTTTGTTGAGGTACAACACCGAGTTTTGGACGAGTGGGACGCAGTTGGGCTGCAACTTTCGCTACACCTACTGCTCCACGGGCACCACTTTCTTCTGGAACGACACCAAATGGTGAGAATTTAATAAAATCTTGCCAAATAAATATACCGGAGAGTGGCTTACAGGACCAATAACCAGCCGGACAATTTAAACGAGCAGCAGTGGTGCGTTTTTTCGCGTATCGTGCCGGCAGGTACGTACAGCCTGAGTGCAGCCTATCTCGACGACGCCCCTTGCACCGATTCTCGTCATTTCATTTGCCAGGTATTAAAAATTCTTATATCCGCGGCGATGCATAAATTAATTATGTTTCTTATTGTTAGATGCCAGTCAAGCCGTGTAACTCGGTCCCCTGCTACGACTACAACTGCACTGTTAACGTATTTAAAACAATAATTTGACTTAACGACCATCTTTGGCAACGTGTCTGAGCACACCAATCGATTTCTGAGGGTCGAATTAGGTAAAATGGATGTTTTTTCCGTTAAAAAAGTTCAGCGAGATGTGCGAACTTTTTTCCCGCCAAAACAAAATGAATGCGAGAAGTGCGCATGCGTGAGTGCTGGTTTGAGCACTGTACGAATGATTTCCTTGTCACATCCAGTCAGCTCTCATGCATGCGCACTTCTTGCATTCATATTGTTTTGGCGGGAAAAAAGGTTCATTGGCGTCGCGCTCGACTTTTTGGTCGGAAAAATATCCATTTTACCTAATTCGACACTCAGGAATCGATTGGTGGGCTCAGAAACTTCGTCAAAGACAGTATTGACTTTCAAAATACTTGTTCCGCAGCCAGCTAAGGTTGCCGAAGTGACAGCAATGACAGGTTTTGACCAGGAATAAAAATTAAATAAACCCAATTAATTCGAAACAGGCCCCAGTGGACAGTACCAAACATTTTGCGGCCGAAAATACTTCTTACACAAAGACTCGGTTAATTCAAATCAATAATCTCACGGAGGACTATTTTACCGATCAAATAATTTTCAGAAATCTTACAAAGACGCGTATTACGAGTGCTGCTCGTTCGGAATGAAACTCGTTTCCGTTGAGACGGATGCAGAACGAGTTTGCATTCACAACGGCTTCAAATGTGACATGTTTAAAAATAGAGCCATCATCCCTCTAACAATAATTACAGCTGCTGGCTGGCCTTTCGGTTACATCTGGACGTCAGGCACGGATAACGGAATCGGGTGCGTCAACAAATTCGGCTGGTGCCCTGACGGCACGTTGGTAGGCAGCGACCTTCGTTGGGGAACAGCTCAACCTGATTCGCCCTACGGTGAAAACTGCATCAACATGGTCATGAGCGGCGGCGATGCCTCGGCCACCATCTTCAATGACTTATCTTGTGACATGGCAACCCGGTTTCTCTGCGAAGTAACGATTGATTTTTATAAATGAAATATGTTAATAGATAATTAATAATTCCAGCAGGCAGCGTGAACTTGAAGATGATTTTGATTTTTCAATTTTGTGAAACTAAATCTTTAATATTGAAGTAAAATAAAATAGCTATAGGGCACATTAAAAACTCGTTTCATTCCAATGCACTTACTATCCCATCATGGTGTAATTTGTCAAAATAAAATGCGGGCTTGACATGATAATCACCGGACACCACGTCCGTTCAGTGCGCGCTGCACGAGTTCGGCTTAACTTTGCTCAAAAACAGTCGGCAACTGAAACATATCAGCTGCAGCCTGCAGGCAGTCGACACCCTCAATCCAATATTTTCCAAAAGGTCGTGAGTTACATAGGGATGAGGTATGAGATGTTTTAAATTAATATGTTAATACACAGGTTCTACGGAAATGAGAAAACGATGCATGCTTTGGAACTTACAATTAGTTGTAGCCACGATTTTGGTGCTCTCCTTCTCAGATGTGAATCGCTTTGATTTTTCTCTCTTTGAACATGAATACATATACGCTTTCTTTTTATAGGCCGTAAGATCCGGCAATCGTAAAACAATACGAATAGAAATTGGTATTAAATATAGAATTATATAGAATACAAATGGTTTATACCGAGTTGTTTTGCAGTGCGTGTCACTGCACACCGCAGGGTCTACATCCAAAAGTGCTGCGCGAGAAGCAGAAATCAATGCAACGTGACCAAGACGACAAAAGCTATGCAAACCAGCTCAAAATCATCTGCTGTAAGCCAATACTCACAAACCTAGAGGTCAAAATTAATTAAAAAAATAAATAAATAAAAGAAAATTGCATTCAAAACCACGCTTGCAAGCACTTTGAGCATCCTGGATGAAGGTAAATTCGTAATTATATTATGAGTCACCTGAGTTTTGCGTTTCAGAGATGACGATAGAGACCACTTTGTCCGAAATGACTACAGCAACGGAACCTCCCACTAGCACTCCTGTTGCAACATCAACAGACACGTCCTCAACAACCACAACCACTATAACTCCAACCTCAACTTCATCTTCAACCGATACACAAACAACCATGATGACCACGACTTCAACTTCAACACCAACCTCCCTTTTAACTCCAGCCTTTACTTCACTATCAACTTCAACTTCAACCATAACACAACCAACCTCAACTCAACGCTCAACCGATACCCAAACAACCACAACAACAACCATGATGTCCATGACTTCCACCTCAACTCCAACCTTACCTTTAACTTCAGCCTTTACTTCATTCCCAACCTCAACTTCAACCAGAACACAACCAACGACAACTCAAAGCTCAACCGATTCCCAAACAACCACAATAACAACAACCATGATGAGCACGACTTCAACCTCAACTCTAGCCTCTTCTTTAACTCCAGCTCTAACTTCAATTTCATCCTCATCTTCAACCGATACACAAACAACTACAACAATGATTTCAACCTCAACTGCAACCTCATCAGCAATTCCAGCGTCAACTTCATCTTCGACAGATATACAAATCACCACAACTACAACCACGACGACCATGACATCAACCTCAACTCCAGCCCCAACTACAACCATGACTTTAAAAACAACTACAATAAGAACCAAAACAACAACGCCTCCATGCCTTCCACACACGTGTGTGACACAGGTAACCTCTTCAATATACCGCTTCATGAATTGTTTTGGAGTAGAAATAATCTCCACAGCCTTCCTTACTTGATGCTAGCAACAACCTAAACAGTATATCATATTTTACATAAAAAAAAACTATAGATTTAATTCTCATCTATGTAAACAGCATCTGTCGGAGCCACTATTGGAGGAGTCTTGCGATTCGCCTGTGACAACATGTACTTTTTTAGTGACGTTATAGTAACTTAAAAAACATGCAAAAGAACAAACCAATTCACCAAATATGTACAGACGGAATGGGCAGTAGCAGCTTCTCAATGCTGCGCGCGGAACATGAAACTGGTGACCTTTGAAACCACGGCAGAATATCTGTGCTTCTCCAAAATGCTCACTAGTAATTATTATAAATTGACAGAGAAACCAGAATTGAGAAAAAAATTTCAGTTCCGAATTACGGTTTGAACGACACCTGGTGGACAGCGGCGAGCAACATCCGCACGAGCGGCCAGTTCATTTGGTGCATGGACCAGCCGGTGATCAACGTCACGTCCAACCTTATATTCAGGCCAGGCAATCCCGACAATTGGCAAAATAACGAGCACTGCCTGCACATGATGGCGGGCCCAGGCACGCCTCCCTACAACCTGCTGATGAACGACGTGCCCTGCGATGCTTCCTATCAAATCAAATACGTTTGCGAGGTACACCTGACGACCTGATTCCATGCACCATTCCAAATTAATTTTAAAACGTAGACCAAAGCTGTCGGATGCGCATTTCCAGAATGTCCGACGATGCCGTGCCAAATCAACAATTCACTGAATTGGCAAAGTTTGATTGCATCCTTTCTTCAAATTATTTTGAAAACTTAATGAAATAATCACAGGTAGCTCAGAGGGCGTGTTCAAATTGGCTTGCGGGCGTCAGTACTTGATTTCTAACGTCTCCAAGACTTGGAACGACGCTCAAACCGAATGCTGCAAGTACGGAATGCAATTGTTGAGCGTCGAATCGTTCCAAGAACTATCCTGTTTAGCGGCCATGAACAAGGGTTCGATAAAGCAACACTTGAGTTGCTAATATTTAATTATTAGTTGAGTTCAAGGACAGGAGCAATTTTTACTGGACGTCCGGCACCAACCAGGGTGTCGGCTGCGAGTTCACCTACGGATTTTGCGGATCAAGAAGCCTGCTTTACCAAAATTTCTCAAACTGGCAGCCAACGACGCCTAATAACCCGTTGACGGAGCGTTGCTTGGAGATGAAAATGGAATTTGACCCGAACCTGATGGTTTTTAATGACCTAGGCTGTGCACAGACACGAAAATTCATCTGCGAGGTAATTATTGACATTTTTTAAATTAATAATTAATAAAAAAAAGTAATTTTGCAGCAACCGTAGTTAATTTGAAGACAACTGGATGAAATTAGTGATAAAATTACAATTTGCTTTATTGATTATTCTCTTTGTATGTGTTTCAAAATAAATGGTCTGATCCTGATGACATTTTTGGAGACATTAAAAATATGAGATATTTTTTTCAAATTGAAATCCGTCTTGGAATGCACCAAATCCCGACTCAAAGCATAATCTTTGGCTGCTGGCAAGTGTTCAAATGAACCAAGGACCTTTAAAAGCGCCGCTAATTGATGCAAATAATATAATTTCAATCACTCACCACCCTGGCTTTCCTGGAATTTCGGCTCCAAAGACCAAATCCTCATCCTTCGCCGCTGAAAACATGAAGTATTGTTACTTTATTGAACATTTTTAAGGGATTTTTAATGAAAATTATGTTAAGCATAAAATAAAAATATTTTTGCCAAATTGGAGTATAATCAACAATGTCTCTGATTCTTTTTAAATAAATAATTTAACAGCTGATTTTAGAAAATTGCAGCATTTTTATATCAATTTCTGTTCACACGTTATAGCAGAACTAGAAAATGTGGAGCGAGCAAATAGTTGACGTCAATGAGAGTGTTTGACGTCACATCCACACAATATTCTTTATACAGCATGAATATCTGAAATGAAGCTGCAGTATGTTCGAGAAATAATTTTCCCATAGCAGGGCACAGGATGTAAAGAGCGACATCCGGAGTTGGCACACACCGCAACGTCATTCCCACTGCCTCCCCGGTCGTTACTTGGAAAGTTTCGATCATTTGCAGCCTGACAGCCTGTCGAAATATGTTATTTTCAAAATAATATAGGTACTATTTTTCCAATAAGATAGGTGAGTGTAGGAGTGACATTTAAATTGCACAAATCACTGTGTTGATTAATCATTTTCAAGTTGAAAGGAATATTATGCAGTGGAATTCAATGCTTGCCGCATTTCTGGCGCTCATCTCCATTGTTGTAAATAAATTATTTTGTGCCTTAAATAAGATGATGCAAAATCTTCTTAAACTTTCAGACTGTAACAGCTGCTGTTCGTCGCAATAATGTAATACGAATCAAATTTGGTTGGTTCAAGGTTTAAATTTTTCTCCGAATTTAATTAGGTGTATTTCTGCAGTGCATCGTACAAATTTAGCTCGCCGGATCAGCATCAAAAAGTGCTGCTCGAAATTCCCTCGTTCCTGCAATGTAACAACCACAACCATGGAAACCACCTCTAAACCGGACACTAATAACGTACGTGGAATATCATATCGAAATTTCCTTTCTGTACTAAAATTCGTGGCTTTTAGAAAAAGACAACAAAGCTAACTGGAATTGCGGCCACTGCGTCCTCTGCCCCGAAAAGTGAGGAAAATCATTAAAAAAAGGACATTTCACAATTATATATAAATATAGTGACTTCAAGAGGCGCAACGGACGAAAATGCACAGCCAGACAACACGATCGGCATTGGCAACCCGATTGCTGATTCTACGAGCGTTTCAGACCTACAAGAAATTCTGACAGACACTTCTATTAGCAGTGGAGACAAAACGACAACTCTGGGAACAACAACAAACTCGATACCAGCGTCAAGCAATGCGGATTCACTAGCATCAACTACAACAGCAACCAACTTAGATGCTCCAACAACAACATTCTCAGACGCTCCAACAACAACATTATCAGATGCTACAGCAAGAACTACAACAATTCTTTTGTCAGGTTCACGGCCAACAGGATCAACTTCAACACAAATTGTCACTACAGCATTAGATGCTACAACAACAACTATCAAAGATGCTACAGCAACAACTACAACAATTCTTTTGTCGGGTGCACCAACAACAGCATCAATATCTTCAACCCCGATTGTTACTACAGCATTAGGTGCTTCAACATCAACCACCAATACGATACCAACTACCCCAACAACTACAACTATTCCAGGAACCTTGTCAACAACTACAACTTCAAATTCTTCAACCACATCTACAACAAAGCCCTTATGCTTGAATAACGCGTGTGATACACAGGTAAGCACTTGAAAAACCAGCGAAAAAACGAACTTGACGAGATGATTTAAATGGTTTATTCAGACGACTGCCGTGGGATGTCCATTTCCTCAATGTCCGACTTTGCCGTGTCTGGAGGAAGCCGCGAAGGTCACCGCTTCGCAGAACTGGCAGAGTTTGTCAATTTTCTTAAATTAAAACTGTCCGAAGCAATTCTAAAATCGTAGGCAACGCTGACGGCGTGTTCAGGTCGGCTTGCGGGCGTCAGTACTTTATTTCCAAGTTGGGCTTGACCTGGGCCAACGCCATGACCGAATGCTGCAAGTACGGAATGAAATTGTTAAGCATCGAATCATTTGAAGAGTTATCTTGCCTGGCGGCCATGAATAAGGGTTAATATTTATGAAACTTTAAAAATAGAAAAATCATTCCAATTTATAGTCCAGTTCAAGAACGCCGATCATTTTTACTGGACATCAGGCACCAACATTGGACTCGGCTGCGAATTCACATACGGATTTTGCGCCTCGAAGACGCTGCTTTACCAAAATTTCTCAAACTGGTTCCCGGGACAGCCTGACAATCGGCTAACAGAGCAATGCTTGGAGACGAAGATAGCGTTTGACGCCAAACAGATTATTGTCAACGACCAGGGATGCACCAATGGGCGATACTTCATTTGTGAGGTATTCGAATTATTAATTTAAATCGGAATATCATACGAAACGAGTGTTTTTTCTTGAAAAGGGCGAACAAAAGGATTGCTCTCCCACTTGTCCTAGCAAATCCACGTGTGTCAAGCAGGTTCGTCTTTATTAAATCAATTTGTATAAGATAATAATGTTAATAATTAACAGAATAATCTCTTCAACTCGAAAGGAGAACTGCTGAGTAATATTTTATGAACATTTATTGTTATATCATTACGTATTTGGTTCCAGATGCCTTTAGTTACGGACGTTGGGCGACCGGAAGTGCAAAAACTTATCTTTTCTCTACCATGAGCGGGGTTTGTTAGGTTTTTCTGATTTAAAAGTTGTTTAAAAATGATTTAATGATAAGGTGAATTGGGCAACTGCCTACACCGCATGTTGCAATTTGGGAATGGACTTCCTTTCCATTGCCAGCGACCAGGAAATGCAGGACATCTTCAATTTAAACAATAATGACCGTATAGGCCTAAATTGAATCAAACAACAATCAAATTAAATTTTATTTCGCAGCCCTTCTGCGGTACAACACCGATTTTTGGACGAGCGGCACACAGCTTGATTGCAATTTCCACTTCAAGTATTGCTCAACCGGCGTTGACTTTTACTGGAACGACACCAAATGGTTGGAGTTAATCTTTTTATTTCAACTTGAAATTTGGTGATCTGAATTTGAAAAAAGGCTTTCTGGAGAGCCAGAGAATATAAACGAGCAGCAGTGGTGCGTCTTTTCTCGATTCGGAACGGCCTCGACTTACAGCAAGAGTGCAGCCTATCTCGCCGACGCTCCTTGCACCGAATCGCGCAATTACATTTGCCAGGTACCCATTAAAACACTTCGTAAATTGATTTGTTTCCTCTAATATTTTGTAGATGCCTGCTCTACCCTCCTCGTCGGTCACCTGCTTCGACTACAACTGCACTACCGATGTAAATTTAAAATCATTAAAACTCTTTTAAAATTACCGGAAATTCAAATTCTTTTAGCTATATACTTTAATCACTATTTTCTTAGCCTGCAAAATCTGCTCAAGTGACAGCAATGTCTGGTATGGTTTAACAATTTAATTATTTACTGATAATGATCGGAAAAATGCAGGATCTGATGGACAGTTCAAAACATTTTGCAACCAAACGTACTTCCTGCACAAAGATTCGGTAGGAAAGTCTTCCTGATGTAAATATAATGAAATCCCCTCTTCAGATGTCCTACAAAAATGCATATGACACTTGCTGCTCGTTTGGAATGAAGCTCGTGTCGGTCGAGACGGACGCAGAACGCGTTTGTCTTCACGATGGATTTAAATGTGCGTGTCATACAATAATCATTTTAAATCTGATTAAATTTTATTTTATGGCAGCTGCCGGCTGGCCAGGTGGCTTCATTTGGACGTCAGGCACCGACGTCGGTATCGGCAGCGTCAACAAATTTGGCTGGTGTCCGGACGGCCAGTTTCTCTACAGCAACCCCCACTGGTGCGGAGGGGAGCCCAGCTCACCCTACGTTGAAAATTGTCTCGTTTTAGCCATGAATGGCGGCGATCCGTCGAGCACTTGCTTCAATGACAACAATTGTGCTACCGCCTTCCGCTTTGTTTGCGAGGCATAATTATCATAAAATAAAATTCGGATGAAATTTGGTTATATTGAAAATATCTACTCAAATAAATTAACATAACAACTGAAAAAATATCTTATTCTTCCGTTTCACAAGTAGTTGAAAAACGCTCAAATTTTTTCCTTCTGCTCCTCTCGCTGATTTGACAAGAAAGATTTGTGATGAAAAGTGACGGTAAAAAATGTTCAGCCAGCATTATAGAATATTCAACGCTTAAATAAAATAGTTCTCTTTTTACGGTTGTTTTAAGATAACAGCTGACTTTTATTTCAATTTCTGCTCACGTGATAGTAGAACACTAGAAAATGTGGAGCGAGCAAAAGGTTTTGGCGTCAGTGAGAGTGTGTGTACGACGTCACTTCCACGCAATATTCACTATACAGCCTGAATATATGAAATGAAGCTGCTGTGTAATAGATAAATCATTCTCCCATGCACAGTTAAGTACATGAAGCAACATCCGGAGTTGGCACACACCGCAACGTCATTCCCACTGCCTCCCAGGTCGTTCTATGGAAATTTTCCATCATTTGAAGCCTAACAGCCTTTCAGAATAACAGTTAGTTTCAAATTATTAGAGATAGTATTGTTTAATAAGACAGGTGAGTGCAGGATTGACATTTTTATTCAACAAATCACTGAGTTGATTAATCATATTCAAGTTGGTAGGAAAATTATGCGGTGGAGATCAATACTTGCCGCATTTCTGGTGCTCATCTCCATTGTTGTAAAATCAAAAAATCTTTTGCATTGTGCTTAATGAGATGTTGTACAATCTTCTGATACTTTCAGGCTGTAACAGCTGCTCTTCGTCGTAATAATATAATACGAATTAAATTTGGTTGGTTCCAGATTTCAATTTTGACTCTGAATTCAGTTAGGGGTATTTATTTTTGCAGTGCATCGTGCAAATTTAGCACGCCGGATCAGAATCAAAAAGTGCTGCTCGAAATCCCCTCACTCCTGCAATGTAACAACCACAACCATAGAAACCACCTCTAAACCAGTTACTAATGTAAGTAATAAGTAATAACGTGGAATATCAAATCGTAATTTTATTTCTGACTCTCAGAAAAAGACAATAAAGCTAACTGGGATGGCCACTGCATCCTCTGCCCAGAAAGGTAAGGAAAATCTTTCAAAGAGGACATTGCACAATTAGATTTATAGTGACTTCAATCGGCTTAACGGACGAAATCACACTGCCAGACACCACGATGGCAATTGACAAGCCAACTGTGGATATTACGACCGTGTCACAAGAAATTCCTTCTACAAGCATTGGCGAAACAACCACGACTCTGGAAACGACAACTAAATCGACACCAGCGACTACCATCTCGGATTCGCCAACTTCAACTACAACAACAACAACAACAACCTCAGATGCTTCAACATCAACAACAACAATTTTACTGTCAGATTCTCCGACAACAGTAACAACAACTACAACATCAAGTACTTCAACATCAACCACCACTACAACGCCAACTACCTCAACAACTACGATACCGACCACAACAACCACCACTACAACAACCACCCCAAAGCCTTTATGCTTGGACTACTCGTGTGTCACACAGGTTAGCACTTGAATAACCAGCTTAAAACGAACTTAAGACCTTATGTCGATCTTACAGCCCTCGTTACTTGATGCTAGCAATTACATAAACAGTAATAAATCTTAATATTTTCTATAATAACCGAGACAAGCTTTATTCTTCCCTCGCAGCCTCAGTTGGTGCTCCTATAGGTGGAGTTTTAAAAATCGCTTGCGACAAAATGTATTTCTTCAGTGACGCTGCGGTAGAAACATTTTTATTGTGTTTTAAAGTGAAATACCTGAAAAGCTTTTCAGGCAGATTGGCCGGGAGCAGCTTCACAATGCTGCGCGCGGAATATGAAGCTCGTGAGCTTCGAAACCGCAGCTGATTATTTGTGCTTCTCGAAAATGCTTCAGGGTTTAATTTTCGAATTTTATAAATTTTCGTATCTTAAACTTCCGAAATCTTAGTTCCAAACTACGGATTGGGGGGCGCCTGGTGGACATCTGGAAGCAACATATTTAGCGGATTCTACCTTTGGTGCACTGGTGACCTGGCGAGTAACGTCACCTCCGACATCAAATTTGTGTCCGGCGAGCCCAACAACGCTGGAGGAAATGAAAACTGCATTGAAATGGTCGTGGGAGGAGGCACTCCTCCGAATAACCTTCTGATGAACGATCGGCCCTGCACCGCCTACACAACCAGATACGTTTGCGAAGTTTGTCTCCAAACCATGACGTTATGGTTTAAATTATTAAAATGTTCTCAGACGACTGCCGGGGGATGTCCGTTCCCTCAATGTCCGACTTTGCCGTGTCTGGAGGAAGCCGCGAAGGTCACCGCTTCGCAAAACTGGCAGAGTTTGTCTATTTTCTTAAATTAAAACTATCCGAGGCAATTCTAAAATCGTAGGCAACTCTGACGGCGTGTTCAGGTTGGCTTGCGGTCGCCAATACTTTATTTCCAAGGTGGGCATGACCTGGGCCGACGCCATGACCGAATGCTGCAAGTACGGAATGAAATTGTTGAGCGTCGAATCATACGACGAGTTAACTTGCTTGGCGGCCATGAACAAGGGTATCTTAAATATCAGAGCAAAATATCATTCCAATGTGCAGTCCTGTTGAAGGACACTACAAGTTTTTACTGGACGTCAGGCACCAGCAATGGATTCAACTGCGAATTCACATACGGATTTTGCGGCTCGAAGACACTGCTTTACCAAAATTTCTCAAACTGGTCACCGGGAATGCCTGATAATCCGCTAACGGAGCGATGCTTGGATATGAAAATGACGTTTGACCTGACACAGGCATTTTTCAATGACGAGGGATGCACCACTAGCCGATACTTCATCTGTGAGGTATTCAAATTATTAATTATATGATGGAACGTTGAGTGTTTTCGTGAAAAGGGCGAACAAAAGGATTGCTCTCCTACTTGTCCAAGCAAATCCACGTGTGTCAAACAGGTTTGTCTGCAAGTAGCCTAATTATACAAAATATTAATGATAGTATTGAACAGAATAATCTTTTCAACTCGAAGGGAGAACTGCCGAGTAATATTTTATTAACATATATATTGTTATATTCCTACGTTTTTTGGTTGCAGATGCCTTTAGTTTCGGACGATGGGCGTCTGGAAGTGCAAAAACTTATCTTTTCGCTACCATGGCCGGAGTTTGTTCAGTTTTATCTTATTTATCTTGAATAATAAAGATTTCATAATTAGGTGACTTGGGCCGCTGCCTACACCGCTTGCTGCAATTTGGGAATGGACTTCCTGTCTATTGCGAGTGACCAGGAAATGCAGGATATCTTCATTTTAAACAATGATGACCGTATAAGACAAATTTAAATTAAACACAAAAAAAAACTTTTTTTCGCAGCTCTTCTGCGGTACAACGCTGAGTTTTGGTCGAGCGGCACACAGCTCGATTGCAATTTCCGTTACAAATATTGCTCGACCGGCGTTGATTTTTACTTGAACGACACCAAATGGTTGAAATCTTTTTATTTAAACTTCAAATTTGATTATACGAATGTGTAAAAAGGCTTTCTGGCGAGCCAGACAACTTAAACGAGCAGCAGTGGTGCGTCTTTTCTCGATTTGGAACTTCCTCGACTTACAGCCTGAGTGCCGCCTATCTCGCCGACGCTCCTTGCACCGATTCGCGCAATTTCATTTGCCAGGTACGGATTAACATTCCAGAAATTCAATTATTTCCTCTAAATTTTGTAGATGCCTGCTATGTCCCGCACGTCGGTCCCCTGCTACGACTACAACTGCACTACCGATGTAAATTGAAAAAATTAAAACTCTTTTAAAATTACCGGAAATTCAATTCTTTTAGCCATATGCTTTAATCACTATTTTCTTAGCCTGCAAAATCTGCTCAAGTGACAGCAACGTCTGGTATGGTTTAAAAAATAATTAATTACTGATATAATGATCGGAAAATACAGGACCTGATGGAGAGTTCCGAATTTTTTGCAACAAAATGTATTTCCTGCACAAAGATTGGGTAGGAAAATCACCCTGATATATGAATAAAATTAAATCCCTTCTTCAGATGTCCTACAAAAATGCATATGACACTTGCTGCTCGTTCGGATTGAAACTCGTGTCGGTCGAGACGGACGCAGAACGCGTTTGCCTTCATGACGGATTTAAATGTGCGTATTATTTTAATTTTTTATTTAAACCTGATTAACTTTTAAATTATGGCAGCTGCCGGTTGGCCTAGTGGCTACATTTGGACGTCAGGCACCGACAACGGTATCGGCTTCGTCAACAAATTTGGCTGGTGTCCGGACGGCCAGTTTCTCTACAGCAACCCCCACTGGTGCGGAGGGGAGCCCAGCTCACCCTACGTTGAAAATTGTCTCGTTTTAGCCATGAATGGCGGCGATCCGTCGAGCACTTGCTTCAATGACTACACCTGTGCTACCTCCTGCCGCTTTGTTTGCGAGGCATAATTATCATAGTATAAAATTCGGACGAAATTTGGTTATATTGAAAATATCTACTCAAATAAATTAACATACAAGTGAAAATATATCGTATTCTTCCGTTTCACGTGTAGTTGAAAAAAGCTCCTCGTGTTCTATAATTACTCTGAAAACGCTGATTTGATAAGAAAGAAGAGTTGCGATAAAAATGTCGGTAAAAAAATGTTCAGCCAGCAATCAAGAATATTCAACTCTGTCTCTGTTTTATCTTAATTTTAATAAATCTCTTTTTTATATAGTTGTTTTTCGATAACAGCTGCCTTTTTCAATTTCTGATCACGTGATCGTAGAACACCAAAAAATATGGAGCGAGCATAGGGCTGACGCGCGTGTTTGACGTCACTTCCACACAATATTCACTCGACAGCATGAATATTGGAAATGAAGCTGCGTTGTGATAGAGAAATCAAGTTCCCCTAGAGCGAAACACAGGAAGCAACCAGAAACATCCGGAGTTGGGCACACGCCGATTCTGCTGTAGCAACGTGATTCCCACTGCCTCCCGCAGGACGTTAGATGAAAAGTTTCCATCATTTGCAGCAAAACAGCCTTTCAGAATATCAGGTTTTTCAAAATATTATAGATACTTTTTCCAATAAGACAGGTGAGTGAAGGAATGACATTTTTATTCCACAAATCGCTGAATTCAAGTTGAAAGGAAAATAATGCAGTGGAAACCAATGCTTGCCTCACTTCTGGCGCTCATCTCCATTTTTGTAAAACAAATCATTTATTTTGTTTTTAATTGGACGTGCATAAAATCTCATGACATTTTCAGACTGAATTAGCTGCCCTTCGTCGTACCAATATAATAAAAATCAAATTTGGTTGGTTAAAGGTTTAAATTTGGTTCTTGCATTCAGTTGGGGGTATTTATTTTTGCAGTAACTCGTGCAAATTTAGCCCGCCGGATCAGCATCAAAAAGTGCTGCTCGAATTCTCCTCGTTCCTGCAATATAACAACCACAACCATGGAAACCACCTCGAAACCAGTTACAAGTGTAAGTAGAAACGTGGAATAATATAAAAATATCATTCTGTACTTAAATTTGTGAATCTCACATTCAGAAAAAGACAACAAAGCTGACTGGAATGACCACTGCGTCTTCTGCCCAGAAAGGTAAGGAAAATCATTCAAAAAGGATATCTCACAATTAGATATAAAGTGACTTCAAGCGCCGCAACGGACGAAATCACGCTGCCGGACACCACGATGGCGATTGACAACCCAACTGTGGATACTCCGACCGTTTCACAAGAAATTCCTTCAACCAGCGTTGGCGACACAACCACGACTCTGGAAACGACAACTGACTCGACACCAGCGACTACCATCTCGGATCTACCAGCTTCAACTACAACAACAACCACCTCAGATGCACCAACAACAACTACAACAATTTTACTGTCAGATTCACCGACGACAGTAACAACAACTACAACGTCAAGTACTTCAACATCAACCACCACTACAACGCCAACTACCACAACAACTACAACTACTCCAGCAACCACATCTACAACTACAACTACTTCAACCACTACGACAACAACAACCACTACAACAACTACGACAACAACCACCCCAAAGCCTTTATGCTTGAATTACACGTGTGTCACACAGGTAATCACTTGAATAACCAGTTTAAAACGAACTTAAGACCTTATGTCGATCTTACAGCCCTCGTTACTTGATGCTAGCAACTACATAAACAGTAATAAATCTTAATATTTTCCATAATAACCGAGACAAGCTTTTTTCTTCCCTCGCAGCTTCAGTTGGTGCTCCTATAGGAGGAGTTCTACGAATCGGTTGCGACAAAATGTATTTCTTCAGTGACGCCGCGGTTAAACCCATTTTTATTATGTTTTGAAATAAAATACCTGAAAAACTATTTAGGTAGATTGGCCGGGAGCTGCTTCGCAATGCTGCGCGCGAAATATGAAGCTGGTGAGCTTCGAAACTGCAGCTGAGTACTTGTGCTTCTCCAAAATGCTTCAGGGTTTTATTTCGATTTTGTTTTAAACATCAATATGAACCACTAAAATCTTAGTTCCAAGCTACGGATTGGGAGGCGCCTGGTGGACATCTGGAAGCAACAAATATAGCGGATACTACCTTTGGTGCACTAGTGACCTGGCGAGTAACGTCACCTCCGACATCAAATTTGTGTCCGGCGAGCCCAACAACGCTGGAGGAAATGAAAACTGCATTGAAATGGTCGTGGGGGGAGGCACTCCTCCGAATAACCTTCTGATGAACGATCGGCCCTGCACTGCCTACACAGCCAGATACGTTTGCGAAGTTTGTCTCCAAACTATGACGTGATGATTTAAATTATTAAAATATTCTCAGACGACTGCCCTGGGATGTCCGTTCCCTCAATGTCCGGCTCTGCCGTGTCAGACAGAGGCTGCGAAGGTCACCGCTTCGCAAAACTGGAAGGGTTTACCGAATTTCTTAAATTTAATTCTTGAAAGCATTTAAAAAAACGTAGGCAACTCTGACGGCGTGTTCAGGCCAGCTTGCGGGCACCAGTACTTTTTTTCCAAGGTGGGCATGACCTGGGCCGACGCCATGACCGAATGCTGCAAGTACGGAATGAAATTGATGAGCATCAACTCATTTGAAGATATATCGTGCTTGACGGCCATGAACAAGGGTATCTTAAATATCAGAGCTAAATATCATTCCAATGTGCAGTCCTGTTGAAGGACACTTCAAGTTTTTACTGGACGTCAGGCACCAGCAATGGATTCGGCTGCGAATTCACTTACGGATTTTGCGGCTCGATGAAACTGCTTTACCAAAATTTTTCAAATTGGTGGCCAGGAATGCCTGACCTTCTGATATTAGAGCGGTGCTTGGAGATGAGGATGGCGTTGGACCCGACACAGGTTATTATCAACGACCTGACATGCACTAGTCCTCGATACTTCATCTGTGAGGTATTCAAATTATTAACTTAAATCGGAATATATGATGAAACGTTGAGTGTTTTCTTGAAAAGGCTGAACAAAAGGCATGCTCTCCTACTTGTCCAAGCAAATCCACGTGTGTCAAGCAGGTTCGTCTTCATTAAATCAATTTGTACAAGATAATAATGTTAATAATTAACAGAATAATCTCTTCAACTCGAAAGGAGAACTGCTGAGTAATATTTTATAAACATTTTTGTATTATATCTTACGCATATGCTTCCCAGATGCCTTTAATTTCGGACGTTGGGCGACTGGAAGTTCAAAAACATATCTTTTCGCAACCATGGCCGGAGTTTGTTTAGTTTTTCCTGATTAAAACCTGAATAAAACATGTTTAATAATTATAGGTGACTTGGGCCGCTGCCAACACCGCGTGCTGCAATTTGGGAATGGACTTCCTGTCTATCGCGAGTGACCAGGAAATGCAGGACATCTTCAATTTAAACAATAATGACCGTATAGGCCTAAATTGAATCAAACAACAACCGAATTAAATTTTATTTCGCAGCCCTTCTGCGGTACAACGCCGAGTTTTGGACGAGCGGCACACAGCTCGATTGCAATTTCCATTACACTTATTGCTCAACGGGCGTTAACTTTTACTGGAATGACACCAAATGGTTGCAATCTTTTTATTTAAACCTGAACTTCAATCCAATCTTGAAAAAAGGCTTTCTGGAGAACCAGACAATTTAAACGAGCAGCAGTGGTGCGTCTTTTCTCGATTCGGAACGGCCTCGACTTACAGCAAGAGTGCAGCCTATCTCGCCGACGCTCCTTGCACCGAATCACGCAATTACATTTGTCAGGTACGGATAAGCTTTCCAGGAATTCAATTATTTTCTCCGACTTTTTGTAGATGCCTGCTCTACCGTGCACGTCGGTTCCCTGCTACGACAACAACTGCATTGTCGATGTAAATTTTTAGAATTAACTGAAATTCATAAAATCTTTTGGACTATTTTCGTAGCCTGCAAAATCTGCTCAAGTGACAGCAATGTCTGGTAAAATTATAAAAAAAAATAATAACTGATTAATGATCGGGTAACTGCAGGACCTGATGGTCAGTTCAAAACGTTTTGCAACAAAATGTATTTCCTGCACAAAGATTCGGTAGGAAAATCTTCCTGATATAAATAAATATAATTAAATCCCCCCTTTAGATGTCTTTCCAAAATGCGTACGACACTTGCTGCTCGTTCGGATTGAAGCTACTGTCGGTCGAGACGGACGCAGAACGCGTTTGCCTTCATGACGGATTTAATTGTGCGTGTCTTTCCATAATCACTTTAAATCTGGTTTAATTTTATTTTATGGCAGCTGCCGGCTGGCCAAGCGGCTCCATTTGGACGTCAGGCACCGACGTCGGTATCGGCTGCGTCAACAAATATGGCTGGTGTCCGGACGGTCAGTTTCTCAACAGCAACTCCCACTGGTGCGCAGGGGAGCCCAGCTCACCCTACGTTGAAAACTGTGTCGATTTGGTCATTAAAGGAGGAGATTCGTCGAGCACTTGCTTCAATGACAACACCTGTTCTAAAACCTTCCGCTTCGTTTGCGAAGCATAATTATTATGAAACTTATTTGCTTTATTGAAAATAAAAACAAATAAATTTACACACAGCAGAAAAAAAACTATTTATTTGTTCCATTTCTCCTCGTGTTGAGCAGTTCATCTGGCAACGCTGTTTTGGCAAGCACACGATACAACTCTCAGCCTTTTAGTGACGTGCTTGAACATATGTGTTCCACTTTTCCAATATTTTAAAACGCGTATAAAATTCAGCACAGTGGGAGCGTGTCTACCAGCGGAAGCAACAAAACATCCGTTTTGTGAGAACGCTGTGTTTCTGGCCGAAATTTGGTGCAGTTGCAGTCACAAAATATTACTGGACACTTTAAATCGGCAGTTTTGTTAATAGGGTGAGTTAGGGTTAACATATTATCAGTGGGATTTTGTTTAATTTATTTTCTAAATAAGACATAGGAATATGCTGTGGAGATCAGTGCTTGCTATAATTTTTGTGCTCACCATGCTCACTGTAAATGTATTGAGAGCTTCTGACGTATTTTAAATAAAAAAATATTCTCAATTAGAAAGCAAAATCTCCTATTCGTAACATAATTCGAGTAGAAATCGGTAGGATTTTGTTTAGAAATTAATATCGGAAAGAAACTTTGGAGTTGTTTTGCAGTGCGTGTAATTACAAACCGAAGGGTCTACATCCAAAAGTGCTGCTCAGGAAACCCTAGTCAGTGCAACACCACCACAACCACAAAGATGCAAACAACTTCACAAATATCTATGGTATAAACTCCCAAACTAAAGAACTTGACATCTAAACTTAAATTAAATTTAAAGACAAAGCGATCAACAGCAATTAGTACGACGCTCGGCAGCTCCTCCGCGGTCCCAGAAACCAGTTAATTTTATATTTGAATGAAAAATCAGGCATTCAAACAATTCTCTTAGCAGCTACGACCGAAACCACGGACACAACTACAACAATTCCCACGACAGTTGCAACTACTACAACTGTAGAAACTTCTACCGAACCAACCACAACAACATCAACCACAACAACATCAACAACATCAACAAGTACAACCACACCTACCACAACTACAACTACAACTACAACAACTACGCCTACAACTACTTCAACGTCGACTTCCACCACCACAACAACAACCACAACAACTACAACGACTACGACCACGACTACAACCACCACCACCACAACAACTACAACAACACCAAAGCCTCTATGCTTGAATTACACGTGTGTCACACAGGTTTACTATTTAAAATAATTGAAAAACGAATTTCTAAACTAAAATATGATTTACAGCCCTCATTGCTGGACGCTAATGGCTACATAAAGAGTACTTTAACCTTGAAAATGAATATTAAAATAATTTCTTTTGCACACAGCCGCAGTTGGCGCCCCTGTTGGTGGCGTTTTTCGATTCGCCTGTGACAGAATGTACTTTTTCAGTGATTCTGGGGTAAGACAACAAATCATTTCTATATAGAACTTATCCCAATCAATAAAAAATCAGGTTGACTGGCCGAACGCCGCTTCGCAATGCTGTGCGCGCAATATGAAGCTTCTAAGCATAGAAACCGCCGCGGAATACCTTTGTCTCGCCAAAATGATAAGTCGTGAGTTCTAAACTCGAAAAAAACCCAAATATTTTAATTTGGTGAAATTTTCCAAGTGCCAAACTACGGCATTGGAGGCTCATGGTGGACATCCGGGAGCAATAAGTTCAGTGGATACTTCGTTTGGTGCACGGCCGACCCTGTAGTCAACATCACCTCGGACGTAAAATACGCAGCAAACGAGCCAAACAACTTTCAAGGAAATGAAAACTGCAATGAAATGATCGTGGGAGGAGGCACACCCCCGAATAACCTTCTGCTGAACGACCGTCCCTGCGTCAATGCCTTCTCAAGCAGATACATTTGCGAGGTATAAAATAGGATCAAATTTTAACGGTCTTTTATTATAGGTTAAATTCTAGACACCTGCTTTGGGCTGTCCGTTTCCTCAATGTCCGACGGTGCCGTGCCAAACGGAAGCTGCGAAACTCAGCAATTCGCAAAACTGGCAAAGTTTGACAGTGTCATATCTCTTTTTTAGAATTATTAAAATCATCATGATCTCAGGCAACTCTGACGGCGTGTTCAGGTCGGCTTGCGGGCGTCAGTATTTCATTTCCAAGGTGGCGAAAAACTGGAACGACGCCCAAACAGAATGCTGCAAGTACGGAATGAAGTTGTTGAGCGTCGAATCGTTTCAAGAACTATCCTGCTTGGCTGCCATGAACAAAGGTTTTAAAACTAAAGACGGGAACTGACACTAATTAAATTAAAATAGTCCAGTTGAAAGACAAGACCAACTCTTTCTGGACTTCAGGCACAAATCAGGGCTTCGGCTGCGAATTTACATACGGGTTTTGCGGCTCGATGACGCTTCTGTACCAAAATTTCTCAAACTGGACGCCGGGACAGCCTGCAAATCCGTTGACGGAACGTTGCATGGAGATGAAAATGGAATTCGACCCGAAACTGATGGTTTTCAATGACTTTGACTGCGCACAAACACGATTATTCATCTGCGAGGTAGAAAAACATAAAAGGATAACATTTATTTCGATTTAATAAAATTTTAAAAGGGCGATCAAAGTGAATGCAGTCCTACTTGTCCAAGCAAATCAACTTGCGTCAAACAAGTAAAAGTTTCTGATACTTAAAAACATTTTACTTTAATTTCTGATAATCTAGAACGATAATTTCAACTCGAAAGGACAACTGCTGAGTATGAATCTATTTTACTCTAGAATTTATGACCTTAAACTTGCTCCTTAGACGCATTTAGCTACGGACGGTGGGCGACTGGAACAGACAAAACCTATCTATACGGCACCAAATACGCGGTTAACATTTTTATAATTTTAATTTTTAATTAATTTAAATATATGGTCCAGCTAACTTGGACGGCAGCCTACAACACGTGCTGTTCCATAGGAATGGAATTGCTCTCGGTTGCGTCCGACCAGGAAATGCAAAACGTCTTCAACCTGAACAATAACAACAGTAAATCGAATTGAACTTTAAGAAATTTGCTCATTTTAGAATATGTTTCAAGATTTGCTCAAGTACAACTTGGATTTTTGGACGAGCGGAACGCAATTAGGCTGCAACTTCCGCTACAACTACTGCTCAACCGGAACTATGTTCTCTTGGGACGACTTAAAATGGTTGAAACAGAATTTTAATACTTTCTTTACGGTCTGACGTTTTCCAACAACAGGAACACGAACCAGCCGGACAACACGAACGAGCAGCAGTGGTGCGTCAATTCGCATTTCGGGCCGGCCGCGTCCTACAGCCTGAGTGCGGCCTATCTCGATGACGTGCCTTGCACCAACTCGCACAACTTCATTTGCCAGGTACTATTAATTTTTAAATTAAACCTTCACTGAAATTCTTCTTATTTATTAGATGCCAGCCACACCCTGTAACTCGGTTCCTTGCTTCGATTACAACTGCACCGTCGATGTAATTCTAAAATTTTAATATTTGAACCCAATATTTAAATATTTTTCAGCCCACCAAATCTGCCCAAGTGACAGCAATGTCAGGTATTCGTAAAAATCTTTATTTTAAAAAGAAAAAAATTAATCTTTGCATTTTTAAAGGTCCGGATGGACAGTTTGGAACGTTTTGCGGACGAAAATACTTCTACCACAAAGACTCAGTATAGGATTCAACTTTATGCCTCCTTTTTCTTATCAACCCTAAAAAAATTTCAGAAAACTAGCAAAGACGCGTATTACGAGTGCTGCAAATTCGGGATGAAACTCGTTTCTGTCGAGACGGACGCTGAACGAGTTTGCATACACAACGGATTCATGAGTAAACTTTTCTGTTCAATTTTTTAAACTTCTCTATTTATAAATTCCAAATTAAATCCAATCCAGCCGCCGGTTGGACCGCAGGCTCCGTTTGGACTTCGGGAACGGACAACGGAATCGGGTGCGTCGGCAAGTTCGGCTGGTGCCCAGATGGAACTTTTCTGGGCAGTGACGCCAAATGGGGTGCGACACAGCCTGACCTGCCTTACGTCGAGAGTTGCGTCCACCTGAACATTGTGGGTGGAGATGGCTCGGCAACCCATTTCAACAACTACCCGTGTGATATTGCATCTCGTTTTCTCTGCGAAGTATATTTTAAAAGAAATTTATGATTTATGATAAAAGTTTGACATCGCTCTTTCACAGCAACCTGTGTAGATTTAGAAACGGAAATGGAAGGATGGCCTCGAGATAGAATATATTTTGTTATGCTCTCTCAAATAAAAATTACATACAACGGTGCAGTAATTTTGTCATTTTTAAACCTAAAATATAAATATCATTCTTTGCGCTAAGCAATGAAGCGCAAGAGTTGCGATACGAATAATTTTAATTTGTGGCTAAAACGTAAAATAAAAATATTAAGGTTAGCTCGAGTACTTCACTCTTTAAGAATGGAAATAAGCTGGTCTTTACGTCACTTACTATTTTAGTTATTTATTTAATTTCTTCTTCTGTACGATTGTGAATAAAAAAAAATTGGAAATAAAATATTGTGTAAAATTTACGAACTGCCCAAGTTTCTATTCAGTGTTTTGCTCTCTTCTGCTTCCTCGTCAGCAAAATTTTAATCATTTTAATTCACACACTGTATAGTGATGACTCCGCTTTTCTGTTTCAATTAATTTGAAAACTGCTATTTGGCTAATTGGAAAAAACCACTCTCATGGAATACGTCACACACCGGAAGAATGGAAACACCCGATGTGCAGACGTAGCTCTGACTCTTGCACTAGAACGTGAAGTGTTAGGCTGAATTTTATCAAATATCATTCTCTAAAGCATTTAGGTCTCGAAGTCTTTAAAACAGATTTTTAAGTTCAGTTGTGAAGGTGAATATGCTGTGGAGACCTGTCCTTGTGGCAGGTGCAGTGCTCTTCTTTTCAACCGTAATAATAGCTCGATGTACCCCCTTTTTGGTTTGATTAATTTCTCCTTTCAGATCTTTACAGCGGCTCTTCCTAAAATAGTTCGCATAGAAATCGGTATGATTCAAGCAGATAATTAAAAACTTTAGCATTTGCAAGTTGTTTCGCAGTGCGAGTGATTACCAACCGCAGAGTCTACATCCAAAAATGCTGCTCTGGTACCCCTGGCGACTGCAACTCGACCACCACCACCCCAATCAAGCAAACAGGCTTGACGACGGTAGGCTTTGATATCAGATTATATCTAACAATAAGAATTATAAAAACTTCAATCATACTGTAATTCCCAAGACAAAGAGAAGAGCAATTATTACAACAACGCTTGTCAGCAGATCCTCCAGCAAGAAAACCAGTAAAAATATTAATCAAAGAAGCAAAAATTGTACCTGAAATTTGAATTTAAAAAGAAACAACAACATCAGTCGTCGAAATAACCACAGCGCCTCCCACAACCGTTGAGGCTACAACCACGACTGAATCGACCCCGACAACCTCAACTTCAACCTCAAAAACTACTAAAACTTCAACTACAACCATGACATCAACAACAACTTCTTCAACTACAACCATGAAATCAACAACAACAACAACTTCTTCAACTACAACCACGAAATCAACAACAACTACCACAACTACGCCTCCATGTCTACCATACACGTGTGTGACACAGGTAATTTCTTGTAACTCAATTGATGGTTTATTAGTATTTATTTATTATTATTTTGACAGCCTTCGTTACTTGATGCTAACAACTACATTAACAGTAAGTTGAATCTGCTCAAAAAAATACCTTAATTAATGTTGTTCTCTACGTAGCATCTGTCGGAGCCACCATTGGAGGAGCTTTGCGTAACGCCTGTGACTCCTTGTACTTTTTCAGTGACGCTGCAGTAACTAAAATAATTTGAGCTTGGAACCGAAAGTGACAAAAAATTTAGTTAGACTGGGCAGCAGCCGCTTCTCAATGCTGCGAGCGGAACATGAAACTGGTCACCTTTGAAACCGCCGCGGAATATGTGTGCTTTTCCACAATGCTCACTGGTTTAATAACGATTTAACAAAGAAACGAGAATTTTAACTGTTCTTCAGCTCTGAACTACGACTTGAGTACCACCTGGTGGACAGCGGGAAGCAACGTACACACGAGCGGCCAGTTCATTTGGTGCATGAACCAGCCGGTGATCAACGTCCCCTCCGACATCAAATTTTTACCAAACCAACCGGACAATTGGCAAAACAACGAGCACTGCATGGAAATGGTCCTGGGAACAGGCACGCCACCCGACAACCTCTTGATGAACGATATTCCCTGCGATACTTACCAAACCCGATTCGTTTGCGAGGTAAGTATTAAACGGTACAGAAAATGCCTCTCTTCTCACAAATATTTAGACCAAAGCTGTTGGATGTGCATTTCCGGAATGCCCAACGGCTCAGTGCCAAACAGACGCAATTAAACTCAGCAACTCACAGAATTGGCAAAGTTTGTTTACAGTCTTTCTTGGAACTATATTGTATTTTTTATTTTAAAAATCAGGCAACTCTGATGGCGTGTTCAGGTCGGCTTGCGGGCGTCAGTATTTCATTTCCAAGGTGGCGAAAAACTGGAACGACGCCCAAACCGAATGTTGCAAGTACGGAATGCAATTGTTGAGCGTTGAATCGTTTCAAGAACTATCCTGCTTGGCTGCCATGAACAAAGGCATTAACAACTTGATAATAAATATAAAAAATACTTATTAAAACTTAATAGTCCAATTAAAGGACACAACCAACTTCTACTGGACGTCAGGAACGAATAATGGATTCGGCTGCGAGTTCACCTACGGATTTTGCGGCTCGAGAACGCTGCTTTATCAAAACTTTAACAACTGGCAGTCTGCAATGCCCGACAACCCGCTGACAGAGCGCTGCTTGGACATGAAGATGGCAATCGATCCAACTCTGATGACGTTCAATGATCAGAAATGCACGGAGATTCGAAACTTCATCTGCGAAGTATCATTGAAAATAACTCCTTGCCGATAATCATTTTGTTAAAAAGGGGAGTCAACCAGATTGCATTCCTACGTGCCCAAGTAAATCTACATGTGTCAAACAGGTTTGTTGAGGTTATTAAAAAGACTCCTAAATCACGAGTTTGTTAAAAGGACATCCTTTTCAACTCGAAAGGAGAACTTCTTGGTATGAATCATCTTTTCTCCTATATTAAATTCTGATAAAAATTAATCCAGACGCCTTTAACTACGGTCGATATGCGAGTGGAACAGATAAAACCTATCTTTTCTATACACAGGCCACGGTTTGTTCAGTCCAATTTCTTTAACAATAAAATCAACTAAGTGGAGCAGGTGTCCTGGGCAGAGGCCTACAACATTTGCTGCAATTTAGGAATGGATCTGCTCTCAATTGCGACGGACCAGGAAATGCAGGACATCTTCAATTTAAACAACAACAATAGTGAACACTATACACAGGAAAAAATTCCAGTTTTAATTCTATAGGTAGATTTGCTGAAGACCAACAAGAATTTTTGGACGAGTGGAACGCAACTGGACTGCAACTTCCACTACAATTACTGTTCCACAGGCACAACCTTCTTTTTAAACGACACCAAATGGTTCTTTTTACGTTAATTGTTTGGATTTTAATTGGTTTTTTAAAAGGAAAAGCAACCAGCCTGACAACATAAACGAGCTGCAGTGGTGTGTTTATTCGCACTTCGAAACGGCCGCGTCCTACGGCCTGAGTGCAGCCTTCATAGACGACGCTCCTTGCTCTGATTTGAACAACTTTATCTGCCAGGTACAGAAATAATTAGGCTGAAAATTAATTCATTGTTTTTCTTAGACGCCAAAAGTGTGCACATCGGTCCCTTGCTATGACCACAACTGCACGGTTGAAGTAAACAAATAATTAGGAAGCCGCAAAAATAGATTTCAATATTCTTTTCACTTAGCCCAGCAAAGCTGCTCAGGTGACGTCAATGTCAGGTAAGAAATTATAAAAATTAGACCTTAATTGTTTCTTATATAAAATTAAAGGACCTGATGGGCAGTTCCAAACGTTTTGCGGCCGGAAATACTTCTACCACAAAGATTCGGTACGAGATATTTCAATTCGATTACAATTTTTCTTGAAACCGGTTTTTTGTTCAGATGTCTTACAAGGACGCGTACTACACGTGCTGTGCATTTGGAATGGAACTCGTCTCGGTCGAGACGCATGCCGAGCGTGTTTGTCTGCACAACGGCTTCATTTGTCAGCGTTTCAACAAAAATGTAACGGGTTACCATATTCATCATCTCAATTTCAGCCACTGGTTGGTCCGGTGTTTCCCTTTGGACCTCGGGGACCAACGTCGGAGTGGGATGCGTCAACAAATTCGGTTGGTGCCCTTCAGGAACGTTGTCTACCATTGAACTGCATTTTGGCGCAGGAGAGCCGAATATGCCCTATGAGGAAAATTGCCTCAACTTGCAAGTGAACGGCGGCGATGCCTCGAATACCTATTTCATTGACTTGTTCTGTAATAGAACAGCACGTTTTCTTTGCGAGGTATTTTCATCTTTTCAAGTTTTTCTTCCTCAGTAATTTACATCTCTTTCCAGCAACCTGCTTAACTTTGCTGACTTGCTGGGTGTTTACTGTGTCATTTTATTTAATAATGAGATGGCCTCAAGATAGAACGAGTTAAAAAATGAAATTATTGTGTGCGGTGTTCACTCAAATAAAATTCAAATACGACGGAGCAGAAATTTTGTCATTTTTAAACCTACAATAGTTATTTTATTACTTTCCAATCGAAGGAATGCTACCTCCGTCACGCAATGAAACGCAAGAGTTGTAATAAGCATAATTTTAATTCGTGGCTCAAACCCAAACTATAAATATTAAAGTCAGTTTCAGAAAACAATTAAAACCAGAGTTTTTTTACTCCTTTCGTTTGATAATGAGCTAGTCTTTTCGTGGCATACAATTTTAGCTATTTATTCAAATTATTCTTCTATACGATCGAGAGTATAAACATGGAAAAACAATATTGTGTACAATTTATGATCTTCCCAGGTTTTTATTCAGTGATTTGCTCTCTTCTGCTTCCTATGGTCAGCAAAAATGTTACTCATTTTATGTCACTCAGTGCATAGTGATGCATTTCTCCGCTTCCCCACTTCAATTGATTTGGAAATGCAATTACTGCTGTTAGGTTTATTGGGAAAAAACCACTTTCATGAAATACGTCACACACCGGAAGAATGGAAACACCCGATGAACAGACGATTTGTCAGACTCTTTCACTAGAACGCGGAGTGGTAAGCTGAATTTTATCAAATACCAATCTCTAAAGCATTTAGGTCTCGCAGAATACAAATCAATCTGATTATTGCTAAGGGTAAGATGAATCCAGACTAAATCGTAACATGCTCTTCGAATTCCAACCATCTTGAACTTTAAATTAAATTCTAGTCATCCATATATTTCATAAAAAATATGTGCTTGTGGGTTTAGTGAGATATTTAATATTCGCTGTTCATTCCTGTTAAGAATTACTCCTTCAAAACGGACATAAATTCATTCACTTATGCTTCAAAAAGTTAATATCTAACGACCGAAAACCCAGATTTTAAATTTCAGTTGCGAAGGAAATATTTCTGAGATGAACATGCTGTGGAGACCTGTGCTCGTGTCAGGTGCATTGCTCTTCTTTTCAACCGTAATAACTCGATGTGCCCCCTTTTGGTTTAATTAATTTCTCCTTTCAGATCTTTACAGCGGCTTTTCCTAAAATACTTCGTATAGAAATCGGTATGTGAATAATTCGATAGTTAAAATTTCTAGCATTTGCAAGTTGTTTCACAGTGCGAGTGATTTCTAACCGAAGGGTCTTCATCCAAAAATGCTGCTCTGGCACCCCTGGCGACTGCAACTCGACCACCACCACCCCAATCAGCAACATTATGACGGTATGCATTCAAACATTATTTAATTTTAGTTTCACAAAAACTAGAATCTTTCTGTAATCCTCAAGACAAAGAGAAGGGCAATTATATCAACTATAGGCTTGTCAGCAGCTGAAATTAACATCGTTCCTTTCCACAGAAACCTGTGAAGATTTAGGAATAGAAAAAGAAGGATGGTCTCAAGATAGAACACGAAAAAAAATAAAATTATTTTGTTTAATGTTCAATTAAATAAAAAATGAAATACAAGTTTGTGATGTCTCCGCGTCTACTTTATTTCGTTTTATTGGAAAACGCAACTGTTCCTAACCGGAAATATCTCTCTCTAGTACACACCGGCAGAAAGGAATGGAAACAAGTGGTGTGCGGACGCTATGTGTGTGTGTTGGACGCTGTTGCACTAGATCGCGCCGCTGTGGTACACTGAATTTTATCAAAAAACATTCGCTGCAACATTTCGGTCACGCCGAAAACAAATGAATTGCAGCAATCTATCAAAATGGTTCGAGAGGCTTCAGTTTAACATGCTGATCGTTTTCAATGAACCTCAAATTTTGTATTTAATTCAATTTGCATAGAAAAATAATTCACAAAAAAATCTTTGCTTCTCACAAAGTTAAGCAAAGTCTATTTAAAATCCAATTTCTCATCATTATTGTTTATAATTATTTCATAAAAAAGTTTTAGCTAGTTGTTTTTATAAACACATGACTTTTCAAAAAATTTGTTTTGAGATTGCATGGCCTGCACTGCACAGACTTTTGACCAAATAAAGAAACAAGCACATATATTTTCGCAAGCTTTGTTTATTTAGAACGCTACTGGTCAGCTTGTTGCGAAATCATGTTCCTGGCAACATGTTGCAGACAGGAAGAATGGAAACATCCGGTACATATTTTCCCACGCTTCTCCATCACTTCGTTGTCGTGTTCACTACAGCTTTTCTGGGCAACGCAGACGAACACGAATCACCAGCGCGGTTGAGTTGTTATTTCGAAATTTGTAAGGATAGTAACACCAGATTTTAAATTTCAGTTGCGAAGGTGAAAATGCTGTGGAGACCTGTGCTTGTGGCAGGCGTAGTGCTCCTCTTTTCAACCGTAAAAACTCGATGTGCCCCTTTTTTGATCAGATTAATTTCTTCTCTCAGATGATTTCAGCGGCTGTTCCTAAAATACTTCGTATAGAAATCGGTATGTTTCAATCAGATAATCAAAATTGTAATCATTTGCAATCTATTTTGCAGTACGGGTGGTTACCAACCGCAGGGCATTCATCCAAAAATGCTGCTCTGGCACCCCTGGCGACTGCAACTCAACCACCACCACCACCCCAATCAAGCAAACCAGCTTGCTTACGGTACGCATTAAATAAAGATTAAATTCAAGAATAAGTAAAACTTGAATCTTTCTGTAACATCCTCAAGACAAAGAGAAGAGCAATTATAACCACTACGCTTGTCAGCAGCTCAACCAGCCAGGAAACCAGTAAATTCTAATAATAATGTAGCATTTAATGTGTAACTGAACTTTGAATTGAATAAGAAACCACTACACCGCCTCCCACAACTGCAGAGGCTACCACCACGACTGATTCGTCAACTTCAACTTCAACCTCGACTTCAACATCAACTTCAACCTCAACTTCAACCACAACTACTACAACTGCTTTAACAAGTACGACTCCATGCTTGCCATACACGTGTGTGACAGACGTAAATTATTTTACTAAACTGATGACCTATTATTGAGCCTAAAAATGTGACAGCCTTCGTTACTCGATGCCAGCAACCACATAAACATAAGTAAAACCTTGCTCAAAAAATGTCTAGATTTATTAAGTTCTCTACGTGTAGCAACTGTCGAAGACACCATTGGAGGAGCTTTGCATACCGCCTGTGACAGTTTGTACTTTTTTAGTGACGATGAGGTAACTGAAATAATTTGTGCAATGGTCCCGAAAATAACCAAACAATTCAGTTAGACTGGGCAGCAGCAGCTTCTCGATGCTGCGAGCTGAATATGAAACTGGTGACCTTTGAAACCACCGAAGAATATTTGTGCTTTTCTAGAATGCTCACTGGTTTTATAACGATTTAACGAAGAAAAGAGAATTTTAACTGTTTTTTCAGTTCTGAAGTACGACTTCTATAGTATCTGGTGGACAGCGGCAAGTAACATACACACAAGCGGCTTCTTCATTTGGTGCATGAACCAGCCGGTGATCAACGTCACGTCCAACCTTATATTCAGGCCAGGAAATCCCGACAATTGGCAAAATAGCGAGCATTGCATGGAAATGAGTTTGAGGACAGGCACTCCACCTGAAAACCTCTTAATGAACGATAATGTCTGCAATACTTCTTACCAATACGTATGCGAGGTAAGCCTTAAACGCTAGACAACAAATGCTTCTCTTCAAACAAATATTTAGACCCAATTAAAAGCTGTTGGATGTGCATTATTTCCAGAATGCCCAACGTTTTCGTGCAAAACCTACATTTCACATATTATTTCAATCTAAATAGTTTTTTAATTAACACAAGCAACCTTAACATTATTGGTGGCGATGGCTCAGCCACCCATAAGTGTGATGATCCGTATCGCTTTCTCTGCGAAGTACGATATTTAAAAAGAAATTAACATGGTTCCTTTTCAGACACCTGTACACACTTAGGAACGGAAATAGAAGAATGGCCTCAAGATAGAACACGATAAAAAATTAAATAAGTGTTTTATATGAAGAATCAAATAAAAATTAGACACAACAGTGCAGCTTTGTGTCATTTTTAAACCCAAAATATTTATTTTTATATTTTCGGATCGTAGAAGTGCCACTTGCGCCACCCAATGATAGGCAAGAGTTGCGTAATGAATTATTTTAATTTGTGGCTCATCGGGGTTACTTTCAGGATATCATGAAAAACCAGTGCTTTTTTGTTCCTTATGTGGTGGTCCCTGCGTTGCCCACAGTTATAACTTTTTAATAAACTTATTCTTCAGTAAGATCTGGAACCAAAAATTGGAAAAATATTATTGTGTAAAACGTATGATCTGCTCAAGATTCTTTTCCGTCTATTGCTCTCTATCTCGTCGGCATCATTGTCAGTAGTGATGTCTCCGCTTCTCTATTTCGTTTGCATTGGAATGCAACCGCTCCCAACCGGAAGCATCTCTCTTCAGAAAATAAGTCACACACTGCCGGAAAAATGGAATGGAAACAGCTGGTGTGCGGACGCGATGTGTGTGTTTGTGACTGTTGCACTAGATCGGGGTGTGGTGGGCTAAATTTTATCATAGCAATTCGCTGCATCATTTTGGTCACGCAGAAGACAACCCAATCGAAATTATCTAATCATTTTTTAATGTAAGATGATTCCAAACTGAAACGTTACGTGCTTTTCGTATTCCAGCAAACTGAAATGGAGAATTCAAGTCCAGTTTCATTAACAAATATTTTTTTCATAACGTAAATCTGCTTCTCATCGGGTTTATTAAAATCCGATTTCCTAATCATTCCTGTTTATAATTATTTCTTCAAAACATTTTAATTATTTGTTTCTATACAAACACAATTCTTCAAATGATTAATTATTTGAAATTTATCTTTTGACCAGAAAAAAATAATAAAGCACAAAAATGTATGCAAGTTTTGTTTATTTAAAACGCTACTGGTCAGCTTGTTGCGAAATCACGTTCCTGGCAACATGTTGCAGACAGGAAGAATGGAAACATCCGGTACATATTTTCCCACGCTTCTCCATCACTTCGTTGTCGTGTTCACTACAGCTTTTCTGGGCCACGCAGACGAACACGAATCACCAGCGCGGTTGAGTTATCATTTTTAAATTTGTAAGGATAGTAACACCAGATTTTAAATTTTAGTTGCGAAGGTGAACATGCTGTGGAGACCTGTGCTTGTGGTAGGCGTAGTGCTCCTCTTTTCAACCGTAAAAACTCGACGTGCCCTTTTTTGGTTTGAATTATTTCTCCTCTTAGGTCGTTTCAGCGGCTGTTCCTAAAATACTTCGTATAGAAATCGGTATGTTTCAATCAGATAATCAAAATTGTAAGCATATTCAATCTATTTTGCAGTGCGGGTGATTACTAACCGCAGGGCATTCATCCAAAAATGCTGCTCCGGCACCCCTGGCGACTGCAACT
Organism: Cloeon dipterum; assembly: GCF_949628265.1. Lineage (NCBI taxonomy): Eukaryota > Metazoa > Arthropoda > Insecta > Ephemeroptera > Baetidae > Cloeon > Cloeon dipterum. The sequence goes on along the minus strand of NC_088789.1, from coordinate 35,346,012 downwards.
CAACCACCACCACCCCAATCAAGCAAACTAGCTTGCTGACGGTAAGCTTTGAATTGAGATTAAGATTTAGAATTATTCAAACTTAAATCTTTCTGTTACATCATCAAGACAAAGAGAAGAGCAATTTTAACGACTAGGCTTGTCAGCAGCTCCTCCAGCAAGAAAACCAGTAAATTCTAATAATAATGTAGCATTTAATGTGTAACCGAACTTTGAATTGAATAAGAAACAACTACACCGCCTCCCACAACCGCAGAGGCAAACACTGCGACAGATTCGTCAACTTCATTCTCAACTTCAACTTCAGCCTCGACTTCAACCTCGACTTCAACCTCGACTTCAACCTCGACTTCAACCTCAACTTCAACCTCTACTTCAACATCAACTACAACAACTCCGCCTCCATGCTTGCCATACACGTGTGTGACTCAGGTAAATTCTTTTAATAAATTAATGGCCTACTCTTGAGCCTAAAAATGTGACAGCCTTCGTTACTCGATGCCGGAAAGTACAGAAACAGTAGGTCTTATCCAGCTCAAACAATATCTTGATTAATTAAGTTCCCTATTTAGCATCTGACGGAGCCACCGTTGGAGGAGTAGTGCGCAACGCCTGTGACACCTTGTACTTTTTCAGTGATGCTGCAGTAACTGAAATAATTTGTTGTGCAACGAAAGGAAAATAACCAAAAATTCAGTTAGACTGGGCAGCAGCAGCTTCTCAATGCTGCGCGCGGAATATGAAACTGGTCACCTTTCAAACTGCAGAAGAATACTTGTGCTTTTCCGAAATTCTTACTGGTTTTAAAACGAATTAACCATTAAAGAAACAAGAATTATATTACTGTTTCTTAGATCCCAACTACGACTTCAGTGGCACCTGGTGGACAGCGGGGAGCAACGTAGGCACAAGCGGCTTCTTTATTTGGTGCATGAACCAGCCGGTGATCAACGTCCGCTCCGATATCAAATTCAGACCAGGCCAGCCGGATAATTCGCAAAATAACGAGCAATGCATGGAAATGGTCGTGGGAACAGGCACGCCACCCGAAAACCTCTTAATGAACGACAGACCCTGCGATACTTCTTACCAAACGCGATACGTTTGCGAGGTATGCATTAAATTGCAGAAAAATGCTTTTCTTTAAAACGATAAATTAGACTGTTGCATGTCCAGAATGCCCAACGGCTCCGTGTCTACCAGACGCCACTAAACTCAGCAATTCACAAAATTGGCAACGTTTTTATTCAGCCTTTCTTTGAATTATTTAGTATTTTGGATTTTAAATATCAGGAAACACCGATGGCGTGTTCAGGTCAGCTTGCGGGCGTCAGTATTTCATTTCCAAGGTGGGAAAAAACTGGAACGACGCCCAAACCGAATGTTGCAAGTACGGAATGCAATTGTTGAGCGTCGAATCGTTTCAAGAACTATCCTGCTTGGCTGCCATGAACAAAGGCATTAACAACTTGATAATAAATAAAACAAATTCTAATAAAAACTTAATAGTCCAATTAAAGGACACAACCAACTTCTACTGGACGTCAGGAACGAATAATGGATTCGGCTGCGAGTTCACCTACGGATTTTGCGGCTCGAGAACGCTGCTTTATCAAAACTTTACCAACTGGCAGTCGGCAATGCCCGACAATCCGCTGACAGAGCGCTGCTTGGACATGAAGATGGCAATCGATCCGACTCTGATGACTTTCAACGATCAAAAATGCACGGAGATTCGAAAATTCATCTGCGAGGTACCATGGAAATCGAATCTTTACAATTAATTATTTTGTTTCAAAGGGGAGTCAACCAGATTGCAGTCCTACGTGCCCAAGTAAATCTACTTGTGTGAAACAGGTGAGTTCACATTTTTAATGAATATAAATAATATCCACGATTTTGTTAAAAGGATGACCTTTTCAATTCGAAAGGACAACTTCTTGGTATGAATCGTTATTATCTCTTATTAAATTCGAATCGAAATCATTCCAGATGCCTTTAAGTACGGTCGATATGCAATCGGAACAGATAAAACCTATCTTTTCTTCACGGAAGACTCGGTCTGTTTGTTCAGCATCAATTTCTTAACATAAAAAATCAACACAGGGAAGCAGGTGTCCTGGGCAGAGGCCTACTACACTTGCTGCACTTTAGGAATGGATCTGCTCTCAATCGATACTGACCAGGAAATGCAGGTCATCTTCAATTTAAACAACAAAAGTGAACTAAACATGCCTAGAGAGATAATCTCGTTTTAATGCCTTTATGGAAAGAATTGCTCAAGCACAACACCGAGTTTTGGACGAGTGGAACGCAACTGAACTGCAACTTCCACTACAAATACTGTTCCACAGGAACCACCTTCTTCTGGAACGACACCAAATGGTTCTTATTACGTAAATTGTTTTGATTCTAATTGTTTTTGAAAAGGAAAACCAACCAGCCGGACAACATAGACGAGCTGCAGTCTTGTGTTTATTCGCACTTTGAAACGGCCCTGTCCTACAGCCTGAGTGCAGCCTATCTCGACGACGCCCCTTGCTCTAATTTGAATAACTTCATTTGCCAGGTACAGAAATAGTCTGGCTAAAAATTGGGTTATTCTACGTTTTTTATATTTAAGACGACAAAAGTGTGCACTTCGGTCTCCTGCTATGACTACAACTGCACGGTTGACGTAAGCACACTCAAGTAATACTAATTTACATTTAAATAATCTTTTCACTTAGCCCAGCAAAGCTGCTCAGGTGACAGCAATGTCAGGTAAGAAATTTTGAAATTTAACAAATTTTACTTTTATAAAATAAAAAAGGACCTGATGGGGAGTTCAAAACGTTTTGCGACCGCAAATACTTCTACCACAAAAGTTCGGTACGAGATATTTTAATTCGATACAAATTTTCTTGAAACCAGTTTTTTGTTCAGATGTCTTACAAAGATGCGTACTACACGTGCTGTACATTTGGAATGGAACTCGTGTCGGTCGAGACGGATGCCGAGCGAGTTTGCATACACAACGGCTTCAACTGTCGGTGTTTCAATAAACGAAACGGGAGGCATCAATCATGATCTCAATTTCAGCCGCTGGTTGGTCCTGGTCTGGTGTTTCCCTTTGGACCTCGGGGACCGACGTCGGAGTGGGATGCGTCAACAAATTCGGTTGGTGCCCTTCAGGAACTTTGTCTACCAGTGAACTGCTTTGGGATGCAGGAGAGCCAAATATGCCCTATGAGGAAAATTGCCTCAACTTGTTGGTGAACGACGGCGATGCCTCGAATACCTATTTCATTGACTTGTTCTGTAATAGACCAACACGTTTTCTTTGCGAGGTATTGTCATCGTTACTCGTTTTCCATTTTCAGTAATTTAAATCTCTCTCTAGCAACCTGCTTAAATTAGCTGACTTCGGTGTAATTAATTCCTTTTCAGTTAATTTTTATTAATAATGAGAATAAATCATTAAATTCGACATTTATTTGGTGAACTGCAAATCGTGCAATTTATTTAATTATCTCCGTGAACAACATCCTAAAATGTATTTTTTATTCTGAAACAAATTGTGAAAATAAAATCCAATTACGTTAAATGATTTAATTTAAATTGCTTCATACTCATAAGTATTAAAATTAGCCTCCCTATAGCATGATATACGTTTCCATCGCTCGACGTGTTGGAAAAGTAATTTTTCTGACGCAGAGTTGCACACAGGAAGCGAAAGAATCGAAACATGCATGGACACTGTGTGACTGTCTTTTCCGACAGCTCGCAGCGAAATGAGCAAATTTATCAAAACGGGCACAAAATTCTACTGAAACGACACCAAGTGGTGTTCACCAGCATTATTTTACATTTTATTGTAAATCAACAGTTTTTTTTTTAAATTTAAAATTGAACACAAGCTAAAACAGCCACTTGAACATTATTAATAGAGATGGCTCGACCACCCATTTCAATAACCACCAGTGTGATAGTCCAAGTCGTTTTCAATAACAAATAAAATATTTTAAAATGAAATTTACATCGTTCGGATCCTGTTCAGCAACCTGTATGTTTTAGGGATTGTAAGCATGGAGTCAAGATAGAACACGATAAAAAATTAAATTATTTTGTAATTCTGACTCAAATAAAATTGAAATACAACGGGGGCATAAATTTTGTCATTTTTAAAACCTACAATAATTATTTAATAACTTTCCAATCGAAGAAATGCTACTTGCGTCACGCAATGAAACGCAAGAGTTGCAATACGAATAATTTTAATTTGTGGCTCGGACCCAAACTATAAATATTAAATAAATTAGTTTCAGAAAGCAATTAAAATAACCAGAGCTTTTTTAATCCTTTAGTGTGATGATGAGCTAGTCTTTTCGAGGCATAAAATTTTAGCCACTTATTTCAATTCTTCTTCTATACGACCAAAAGTGTAAATATGGAAAAACAATATAGTGTACAATTTATGAACTTCCCAGGTTTTTATTCCGCGTGTTTTGCTCTCTCCTGCTTCCTATCGTCAGCATAAATTTTACTCATTTTATTTCACTCGGTATAGTGATGCATTTCTCCGCTTACCCAGTTCAATTGATTTTAAAATGCAATTACTGGTATTATAGGCTTTTATTGGGGAAAAACACTTTCAAGAAATACGTCTCACAAACCGGAAAAATGAAAACTGACTCTTGCACTACTAGAAAGCGGAGTGGTTAAGCTGAATTTTGTCAATAATATCGTTCTCTAAAGCATTTAGGTCTCGTAGAATACAAGCAATCTAATTATTGTTAAGGGCAAGATGAATCCAGACAAAAACGTAACATGCGCTTCGAATTTCAACAATCCTGAACTTTATATTCAATTCTATCAGTCATCCCATATATTTCATAAAATAAATATGTGCTTGTGGGTTTAGTGAGATATTTAGAGTTCCATGTTTATTCCTGATAAGAATTACTCCTTCAAAACGGACATAAATTCATTCACTTGTGCTTAAAAAAATAAATGAAATAATTGAATTAAATTAACGAAAAACTTTTTTAGTATGGTGTACGAGCATCTTTTTTAATTGAGGTTAACGAAGAATATTTTAAATTTGAATTTAAAAAGAAACAACATGAGTGCCGTCGAAACCACCTCCCACAACCGTGTTATTGAGGCTATAACCACGACTGAATCGACTACTTTAGCTCCAACCACAACTTCAACTCCACAAACGACAATTTTAACTGGTTTTGCCGTGCGATAATTACAATTCGACTCGTTTTCTCTGCGATGTACGATATTTATGAATAAAATTTGTACAGATTTAGGAACGGAAATAGGAGTATGGCCTCAAGAAAGAACACGATAAAAAATTAATTTATTGTGTTACAGTCACTCGAATAATATTGAATTTCATCGGCGCAGTAAGTGTGTCATTTTTAACCACTTGCGCCACGCAATGAAACGCAAGAGTTACGTAATGAATATTTTTAACTTGTGGCTCATTGGGGTTACTTTCAGAAAAACACTAAAAACCAGAGCACAACCACAACTTTTTAATAAAAAAAATTTCTGTAAGATCAAGAAAAAATATTATTGAATAGTTTTATGATTTGCCCGAGTTTCTTTTAAGTCTATATCTCCTCTGATTATGTGGTGATGTCTCCGCGTCTACTCTATTCCGTTTGTTTTGAAATGCAACTGCTTCTAACCGGAAATATCTCTCTCCAGTAAATACGTCACGAACCGGATGAATGGCATGGAAGCTGCCGATGTGCGGACGCTATGCGTCTGACTGTTGTACTAGATATCGCGGAGTGCTAGACTGAATTTGATTTAAAATCATTCGCTGCAGCATCTAGGTCACGCAGAAACCAAATCATTTGGAGCAATCTAATTTATTTTTAAGGTAAGATGAATCATGCTTTTTGTGTTCCAAATATCTTCAATTGTATACAATGTAATTCTAGTTTATCTATAGAAAAAAATATTTAATAACAGAAATTTGTGCTTTTTATAGGGTGTAGTCAGATAAGATCTACTTAAAATCTAGTTGCTTGATTATTCCTGTTTATAATTATTCCATCAAAATGGATATTGTTCGTTGTTACTACAAACACAACCCTTCAAATGATTTCCTCATTTAATTATCTGAGATCATCTATCGCTCAGACTTTTGACCAAATGAAGAATTAAGCACTAATATTTAGGCGAGTTTTGTTTATTGAAAACGCGTGCTGTCCAGTTTGCTTGCGAAATCATGTTCCTGGTGAAGAGTTGCAGACCGGAAGAATGAAAACATCCGGTTTCTAGTTTGCTGGGCTTTTCCACTTCACTGTGGTGTATCGAGCAACATTTGGGCCACGCAGATGAGCACAATTCACCAGCGCGATTGAGTTGCCTTTCAAAATCTGTAAGCATCGTAAAACCAGACGATATTGAATTTCAGTTGCGAAGGTGAACATGCTGTGGAGACCTGTGCTCGTGGCAGGTGCATTGCTCTTCTATTCAAGTGTAATAATTCGATGTGCGCCATTTTTGGTTTGATTAATTTCTCCCCTCAGATCATTTCTGCGGCTGTTCCTAAAATACTTCGTATAGAAATCGGTAGGTTTAACTCGAATTTGTAAAAATTTGAAGGATTTTCAATCTATTTTGCAGTGCGAGTTATTAATAACCGCAGAGTCTACATCCAAAAATGCTGCTCTGGCACCCCTGGCGATTGCAACTCGACCACCACCACCCCAATCAAGCAAACCAGCTTGCTGACGGTAAAGGCTTATGTTTTGGAATAATTAAAACTTGAAACTTTCTGTAACATCTCCAGACAAAGAAAAGAGCAATTATAACCACTACGCTTGTCGGCAGCACAACCAGCCAGGAAACCAGTAAATTTCAATTTTAATGTAGAATTAAATGTGTTCCTGATTTTCGAATTTAAAAAGCAACAACCACACCACCTCCCACAACCGTGGAGGATACAACCACGACCGAATTGACAACTTCAACCTCAACGTCAACCACAACCACAACTACTACAACCACGACTACTACAACTACAACCACGACATCAACAACTACAACAACCACAACAACTACGCCTCCATGCTTGCCATACACGTGTGTGACACAGGTAAATTCTTGTAAAATAATTGACGGCATATTTTTTGAGCTTGAAAAATTGACAGCCTTCGTTACTCGATGCCAGCAACTACATAAACAGTAATTGTAACCCTGCTCTAAAAACATCTTGATTAACTGATCTCTACGTAGCATCTGTCGGAGCCACCGTAGGAGGAGCATTGCGCATCGCCTGTGACACCTTGTACTTTTTCAGTGATGCCGCAGTATAATTTAAACAATTTATGCGAGCTATACCAAAAGTAACCAAAAATTTAGTTAGATTGGGCAGCAGCAGCTTCTCAATGCTGCGCGCGGAACATGAAACTGGTCACCTTTGAAACCGCCGCGGAATATTTGTGCTTTGCCAAAATGCTCACGGGTTTTAAAACAATTTGCCATAAAAACAAGAGTTTAAACCATTTTTTTCAGTCCCCAACTACGGCTTCAGTGGCACCTGGTGGACTGCAGGAAGCAACGTACACACAAGCGGCCAGTTCATTTGGTGCATGAACCAGCCGGTGATCAACTTCACCTCCGATTTCAAATATTTGCCAGGCCAGCCGGACAATTGGCAAAACAACGAGCACTGCATGGAACTTGCCTTGGGAGGAGGCACGCCACCCAATAACGTCCCGATGAACGACAGGCCCTGCGATACTTCTTACCAAACCCGATACGTTTGCGAGGTAAGTATTAAACACTAGAAAACAAATTTAATGCTTTTTATTAAACGAATCATATTTAGACCACAGCTGTTGGATGTGCATTTCCGGAATGCCCTACGGCTCCGTGTCTTCCAGACGCCACAAAAATGAGCAATTCACAGAATTGGCAAAGTTTGTTTACAGAGCACTTCCTTAAAATCTGTTTAATTTTAAATTTTAAAAATCAGGCAACTCTGACGGCGTGTTCAGGTCGGCTTGCGGGCGCCAGTATTTCATTTCCAAGGTGGGAAAAAACTGGAACGACGCCCAAACCGAATGCTGCAAGTACGGAATGCAATTGTTGAGCGTCGAATCGTTTCAAGAACTATCCTGCTTGGCTGCCATGAACAAAGGCATTAACAACTTGATAATAAATATAACAAATGCTTATTAAAACTTAACAGTCCAATTAAAGGACACAACCAACTTCTACTGGACGTCAGGAACGAATAATGGATTTGGTTGCGAGTTCACCTACGGATTTTGCGGCTCGAGAACGCTGCTTTATCAAAACTTTTCAAACTGGCAGTCGGCAATGCCCGACAATCCGCTGACAGAGCGCTGCTTGGACATGAAGATGGCAATCGATCCGACTCTGATGACTTTCAATGATCAGAAATGCACAGAGATTCGAAACTTCATCTGCGAGGTACCATGGAAATTGAATCTTTGCGATTAATTATTTTGTTTCAAAGGGGAGTCAACCAGATTGCAGTCCTACGTGCCCAAGTAAATCTACTTGTGCCAAACAGGTGATGCGAGTTCCGATGTCAAATAAACACATAAAATTCATGGTTTTGTCTAAAGGACAATCTTTTCAACTCCAAAGGAGAACTTCTTGGTATGAATCATCTATTATCTACTTTTAAATTGAATAAAAATCATTCCAGATGCCTTTAACTACGGTCGATATGCAAGTGGAACAGACAAAACCTATCTTTTCTATACACAGGCCACGGTTTGTTTGTTCAACATCAATTTCTGAAACAACACATATCAACTAAGACGAGCAGGTGTCCTGGGCAGCTGCATACAACATTTGCTGCACGTTGGGAATGGATCTGCTTTCTATTGCGACTGACCAGGAAATGCAGGACATTTTCAATTTAAACAACAACAATAGTGAACCCTTTACGCAAATAGAAAAATCACGTTTTAATTCGTTATTGGGTAGATTTGTTTAAGCACAACAAGAATTTTTGGACGAGCGGTACGCAACTGAACTGCAACTTCCACTACAATTACTGTTCCACAGGCACCACCTTCTTCTTGAACGACACCAAATGGTTCTTTTTACGTAAATTGTTTGGATTTTAATTTTTTTTTTTTTTTTTTTTAAAAAGGAAAACCAATCAGCCTGACAACATAAACGAGCTGCAGTGGTGTGTTTATTCGCACTTCGAAACGGCCGCGTCCTACGGCCTGAGTGCAGCCTTCATAGACGACGCTCCTTGCTCTGATTTGAACAACTTTATCTGCCAGGTACAGAAAAATATTGATAATCGGACAGAAAATTAATTTATTTTTTGCTTTAGACGCCGAAACTGTGCACTTCGGTTCCTTGCTATGACTACAACTGCACGGTTGACGTATATAAATACGATAAAGAATTCTAAGGATAGATTTTAATATTTTTTTCACTGATTAGCCCACCAAAGCTGCTCAGCTGACGGCAATGTCAGGTAACAAATTTTGAAATTTAACAAATTTTACTTATTTTAATTTAAAAAAGGACCTGATGGGGATTTCCGAACGTTTTGCAACCGGAAATACTTCTTCCACAAAGATGCGGTACTGTTTATTAATAAAACTATTTATTGAAACCTGTTTTCTGTGCAGAAATCTTACAAGGACGCGTACTACACGTGCTGTACGTTTGGAATGAAACTCGTCTCGGTCGAGACGGATGCCGAGCGTGTTTGCATTCACAACGGATTCATTTGTGAGTTTTTTAATAGAAACGTTACAGGAGATATCGATTATGACCTCAACTTCAGCCGCTAGTTGGCCAGCAGGAAACGTTTGGACCTCAGGCACCGACATCGGAGTGGGATGCGTCAACAAATTCGGTTGGTGCCCTTCAGGAACGTTGTTCGCCAATGAAGTGCGTTGGCGCGCAGGAGAGCCAAACGGGCCCTATTCGGAAAATTGCGTCAACTTGATTCTGAGCGGCAGTGATCCCTCGGGTACCGATTTCAATGACTTGGACTGTTCCAAATCGATTCGTTTTCTTTGCGAGGTATTGGAATCATTTCACGTTTTCTCTTTTCGGTAATTAAGATCTCTTTCAGCAACCTGATTAAATTTGCTGACATGGGTCTAATTGGATTACAAATTTTCTTGATAAATAAAATTTTAAAATCTACATTTGGTGAAATAAAAATCGTGGAATTAATTCAATAACCTTTTGTTTTTGTACGACATCATAAAAATTAAATCAAGGTAATTAATTTAATTTATATTGCTACACACTCCAGTGGGAAAATCAGCATCCTTGTAGCATGATACACGTTTTCATCGCTCGACGCGTTGGAAATGTAATTTTCCTTAAACAGAGTATTGCACACCGGAAGCGTAAGAATCGAAACGTTCGTGGACACTGTGTGTCTGTGGGTCTCTGCGTTGCTTACAATTTCAGCTATTTTTTAAAATTATTCATCTGTAGGATCAATAATAAAAAATTTGGAAAAATAAAATTGTGTGTGATCTATAAACTGCCCAAGATTTTTATAAGTTTATTGCACTCCTCTTTTTCCTCGCATAAGCAAAAATAATTTTATACTGTAGTGATGCCTCCGCTTCTCTATTTCGTTCGGTTTGAAAACGCAACTGCTGGACTAACCGGAAATATATCTCTCCAGTAAATACGTCACACCGGAAGAAAGGAATAGAAACAGCCGATGTGCGGACTCTTGCACTAGATTGCGGTACGCTGGATTTTATCAAAAATTATTCGCTGCAGCATTTAGGTCACACATAAATTTGATTATTTTAAAAAGGTTGCATGAATCTAACTGAAACGCAACACGCTCTTCCTATTCCAACAATCTTGAATTTTATATTAAATTCTAGTTGCATCAAAAGAGATAAAATTTACAACATGCAGAAATCTGTTCTTGTCTCAGGTTTAGTGAAATAAATTTTAAATCCAATTTCTAATTCATTCCTGTTTATAATTATGCCTTCAAAACGGTTTTAGTTAAATTTACCACAAACAAAAAGAAAAGTTTTATTAAATTTTAAAATATCTAGAGATTTCGAAACAAGGCAAATTTATATTAATGTTATTTCCGTAAATTAAATTTCCCTCACAGATACATACATTAATTTCTTTGTACAACTTGTCTCAAAACGGTTGAAAATCGTCCGGATGAATCAGTCGAATTGAGCCGCGAATGAAATGAATGCTGTTCTCTTTATTCTCACTGCTCCTTTTTGAAACGCGAGGCGCGATAAAATCCAAATGTAAGACTTTCCTGCGGTGACGGCACACGGCCAGATAAAATGTTTCCAAGGTCAGCGCTCTCACAATCAGCCGAGCAATTTTGTAAGTTGGACTTTTCTCGATATGAAAAGTCTACCAAATTCTGTTCCTAATAAGTCTATAATTTTTAATATGTAGACAATTCTGGGCAAATTAGAAAATGTGAGACACCTTTAATAAAAAAAAATTATCTGTAGATAAAACGTCACTAAAAATAAAATAATAAGTAGCCGCAAATTATTCCAAAAAATAATTTCTGAACAATTTGGTTTCAATTGCAGGAATACCATTTAAAAAAAATAAATGCCTTTGGTGCTTTCCGGCTCAGCTTAGTGATTAAAAATAATCCAGATCCGGCAAGTAGTTACGAGAGTGCTGGAAAGGAAAACTTACCAAAACTGCCGAGTGGAAAAGGTGTAGATGAGCGCATCCGTCCTTCTCTCTGGTGTTGCTCTCGCTCACGACCTATTTGCGGCTGCCTCCTTTTCTCTCTCAGCGAAGAGTGAGAGGTGAGAGACTTTTCGTCGCTGCCTGCCTGCCTGCGCGTTTATTAATCGAGTAACAAAAACGAACAGGCTGCGCGCACGATTGTCGAGCGGTATAGCCCTCTCGTCGGCGCCCTGACCCAACGAAAAACACAAAAAATGCACTCGCAGCCGCACGCAAATCAACTCGCCGGCTCCACCTGAACCTGAACCTATTTGTAAATTTGTCATTGCTTAAATTTTCGATAAAGAGGAAAAGGTGATAAAAGCGTGTTCTAATTTATTTTAATGTTAATTTTCGACTGTGTATTGTTGCAGACGCGGATTTTGGCGCATATTTTCGAGTGTAAGTTTACCTGAGATGCATGTACCTTCTCAGCGGAGGAAAAAGACTTTGGAGGCTGACCGCGGAGCTTAAATTTCTTCAAAGCCGGACCACTGAGTGTTGACAACCCTTTTAATTTTTTTATTTAATTACTTCGGGCCGAAAATGAGACAAACCAATCTCGCAATGAGCTCTTTTTATCACATCAGAGCTTTTTAAGAATTTCATTTAATCAATTTTAACATTTATTAATTTTTATTGTGATTTGTCGGAAATAATGGAAATCATCTGCTTTGATGTTCGTATCTTGAATTAAAGTGCTTTCAGGTTTAAAAATGTATGTTTCATTGTACAAAATACATAAATTTGCTACAAATCGCGCACTGCTTCTAATTATTTTAAATATTGAGTGATGCGCGGCAGCCAAAGTAGGATATTTTTCATGAATTGACTTCTCGCCTTCCGTCAAATCCCAGTTGAATTTAATTGTGACATTTTTACCATTATTTTTATCACTCGTCTCTTCCAAGGGACAAACCAACAAAGCAAAGCCGATAAAATACCTTCGTGTTTGGGCGTGGCTAAAATTTAATGAAATTAACTTGAACTGTTGCGCGCGGCCGTTGCTTGCTTGAAATTTATTTGTTCCCGCGACTATGCGCTTTATGTGTAGTCTCCTCTGGTCGCTGCTTTTTATTCCGGCTGCGGCCGGCCGGCCGGCCGCTTCACTCTTCCTTTTTTCTCTCCTGCCGTCTGCCAAGCTCCTCCATAGAAAACAAACGTGGTTTTGGCGCCTAAAGTGATCGAATTGATTGACGTCACAGTTCTTGCCAAGCTGCAGGAAACTCTGGCAGTTGCCACGCGAGGGCAGCACTGGGCAGCACCTCTCTCGCACACACGGCCACACCCACTGCTCTATTTTCTTTTTCACGGCCAGCAGAGCAGCTGATCGAGCCCGTGTTTGTGTTTACGTCTCGCGTTTTGGACAGGATCGGCGGCGATGCAGCGGCTGTTGCACTCGTCGGCGCCGCTGTCGGCGCCGCCGGACAAGGCTACGCTCGGCAAACTGCGGGAAAAGAGCGGCGAAACGTTGAGAAAGTGCGAGAAGGTGCTCGAGAACTGCGCCAATGACAACGCAAAGGTATTAAAAAAACCTTAAATTCGCTCCTGCGGAGATTTAAAGGACGTTCGACCCTGCAGGGCGCACCTTTTAACAGATTCAGAGCTGTGTGAAATTTTTATTATCTGCGGTGTGGTTAGAATTTAAAAATTGTGGATTTCAAGGGGACATTTTTTAAATTTAATTCCGTTTCCTTGATATCTATTTAAATTTTGTTAATTTTAACATTTATGAGCAAAGTGAAGCAAGGGAATGATTATTTTTAAAGGCATGCAAAATTTGAGAACCATTACAATTTTTACCAGGTTTAAATCTCTTAAGGAATTCAATTTTTCCTTAAAATAATTACCTTTTGACCTTTCAGGTGGTACCTTGAGGACCGCGAGCAATACCCGCCGGTGATCAGTGGATCTCCCTGGTGGTGCCTGGTCTTTTAAGAATAAAAAAGGTGCGTTTCAGCCTAACCCTGCATTTCCACATTTTAATTTTTGAAATAAAATTCAGGTTCGTGGAGAGTATTTGTGCTCGGTGAATAATTCCGCTGGCGAGGAGACGGTGCAGGTGGCGCCGACAATGCCGCCAGCCCCAGCATCAGGTCGTCGACGTCAGAAAGGCGGCCGTGTTCAGGTGAGAACAGTTCCATTTAAATTATAATAAAATATTAATAAAATGTCGATCTTGGCATTTTTAAAATTAATATTTTAATTAAATAAACGTATCTGGTTGGTTTAAAATAATTTTAATCTGGTATCAGGGTGAAATTTAACCACCTTTTAAAATATCAGACCTCTCTTTTTCTCAGGGACCCTTTTATAAGGGTTCAAAAACGCTAATTTGGTTGATTTCGAGGCCAAAGAAATATTTCAAATTTTAGCTGAATTAAATTTTTTTCATAGCCTTTTTTGATCTGAAACCTTTTGGGGTTATATATCAGGGTGTTTTTTTCTCCAGCTGATCGAAATCTCGATTGATCAGGTGTTAAAATTGCCAAAACAGAGTAAATTAAATAATGACACTGAAAAAAAATTTTTATTTGCAGACACGTGAGCGTAGCCATTGCGTGAGGAGGTCGCTGACCTGCCGAGGGTTGCCGTTGATTGGTGTGGAGAAAAGGACACCCTGGGCAGCGACTCGGAGGTGGAGCAGCAGCACCGCGACTCCTCGTCGTCGTCCGAGACGTCGGTGACGAGCGGCCGCAAGTCGTATCCTTCGCCGAAGGGTCAGGTGCGCATCTCCAGCCGCTACAAGCTAACAATTCCCCGACCTGGCATCAGGGTAAAGACCTTGAGTTTTTAAATTGTTCAAAATTTGATTTATATAGCTATTTTTATTAAAATTTTTTTTTTTCAAAAAAAATCCTTTCTATTCTCTGAGTCAGGGTAGGATGTTTTTATTACCTTCTATGTCCTCACCTGGTTTGAAGGTGGTTTCGATTTAAATTTTGGACTCGTGTTTCAGTTTTGTGGCGTCGAAGTGGGCGTCGGCGTGCGAGTCGGGCCGCTTCTCCGAGTTCGCGCCACGAGTCGAGTGCCGCCTCGCCACACCAGGGACACCGCCTTCCAAAGCAGCCTCTAGCCATTGTCTGTGATTTGCCCGCCACCCCTTTTCAAAAATATATAATCACTGCGTTAACTGACCAGAATCTCGAATTTTCTTTTCAACCTTCTTCAAATTAATTAATGTCGGCCGCGCTGCTTCAACACTCCCACGCGCTGCAGCCGCTTTTAGAAATTAATTACAGGCTTTGAGATTCTTTGTTATGAATTCGCAGTATTTAGGAATAAAATCTGAGAACCCCTGCAAAATTGAGTCTTGTTCTTTTTGCAAATTTCAGCTGCAAGTTGAGCACATGGAGGTAGCGTCAAAGTCTTTAACCTGCGAGAAAGGTGGAACCTAAAAATAACCTGAAATTCGGCATAATCAAATTTAAATTTTTTCATTTTGTTTGGAAATGTCTCGAAAAATGTCGGCAGTTGTATTTTGAAAAGCAGTTTTCGCGAAAATATTTTTAAACGCGCGAGTAAAATAAATATTGCAACATACAAATTTCAGGAGTTAACGCTAATCAACCAAGCATAATCTAAAAATCCTCAAAATAATTATGCGGATTTAATAAAAAAAAATAAACTCAAATTGCATTGATGAAGCAGTCATACGCGACAAGCTGCTTTTAGAAAAGACCGCGAATATGGAATAAATTAATGAAAAGCCAAAAACGTTTCAAGCAGATAAAATAAACGTGCAATTAAATTAAATACAAGTCATAATTATCATCCTGAGATAAATTCATTGAATGATTACCATCATAAATAAGCACGGATTGAGAGTTTTGTTGCCAGCTGGCAGGACCCAAGAATTGTGTCAATGGTGTTTTCTGCATATATGGATTTTGCCAAATTTCTAGTTCTAATGATAATTAGCATTGATTTTGGAATGCTTAAAATTTCTTTGACTATAATTACGCGGGAACTCTTCAGCTGCGGTCGTCACTCAGCTTAATTTGTTGCTGCCTGAATTTGGCGATGCTCACCTGAACATCGCGAGTGTCACTTATACCTGTCACGTGTCCTGGGACCGACCTTTTGCCCTTCTTGCTGTTAGCGGTGGAGGCGGAACTTCTTCCGTTTCATCAAAGCCGGGCGGGCGGGTGAGTGTTGACAATTTGTTTATTTAATTTATTTTAAGCTGGAAATGAGACAAAGCAGTTCAAGGTTAAAAAAGTTCAAAATCAAATCTTAAATTTTATTAAAACGTGTTTTATTTAGAAAGAAAAAATTGATGCAATACATTTTTCCATTAGTCCAAAAATTTTCATTTTTTTAAATTAGTTTGATGTATCTAAAAATAAGATAGTTAGCAACTGATTAATTATCCAAACGTATCTTTTAGTTCTACCAGATGATAACTGTGACTTATTGTTTACATTTCTTAATGATAAACACACACGACGGCGACTGCTCCACCAATCCTTAATTGGTACATGATTACAAATTTATTAATTGTTTACAATTAAAAAAGTTAGTGTTTATAATATAGTACAATAAGTTTGCAAATATTTTGGCTCAAGTAATATTCCAGCTTTGAAACAAATTTTATTCATTTTCGCCAACAACTTGTTCGAATATTTAACAATTCATCAGAGTCATTTTAAAAATAGATTCTTAAGTTTGTATTTGAGGGTATTTATGTGCATGCTCCGAAATGCGGCAGTGCATTCTTTGTCATTGCTAATCATTTTATTTACTTTGGCACCATGCTCGAGCAAATTTAGAACAATTCCTCTCACTGGTTTATACTTAACCGCGAAATATAACGCAGTCTCTCCGTGATTTGTTTTTAAGTTAATATCAGGGCCTTTCTCGAGAAGCTGGTGCACTACTTCTGGAACTTCGCTATATCTAGCGGCGTAATGCAGAGCGGTCCATTTGTCATTGTCTTGTGCGTTTACTCTGGCGCCTTTTTTAAGCAATATTTGCACAATTTCTGGGTTTTTATTCCATCTAGCAGCTATTTGAAGGGCTGTAAGTCCGTCTTTATCTTTGGAATGAACGTTGGCGCCTTTTTCCAACAAAATTTTCACCATTTCTGGCTTTTGATTCCACATAGCAGCTAGGTGAAGGGCTGATGCTCCATTGAGTGTTTTCAAATGAACATCAGCAGAACGTTCGAGCAGCTTTCGGATTATTCCTGCAGCTGGGTTTAATTTACTGGCCAAACAATGCAATGCGGTACATTTTTCATTGTCTTGTGCGTTTACTTTTGCACCATTGTCAAGCAAAATTTGCACCATTTCTAGGTTATTGATCGAAGCAGCTATATGAAGAGCTGTCTTTTCCTTCCGACCTTTGAAATTGACATCCGCACCTTTGCGAAGAAGTGCTTGCACTAAATCTAATTGATTTGACTTGACGGCATAGTGCAAAATTGATTCGCCCCCTCGACTGATTTTGTTTACCTCGACATCGGCCGATATAAACTCTTTTACCACTTTCCATTTTTTTCTTTCACAAGCTAGCAGAAGTGGCGAATCTTTAACAATGCTTTCAGCGTTTTTGTCCACTTCAGTGTTTTTCAAAAGCCAAATAGCCACGTCCTCGCTGCATTCTTCGTCATCGATCGCCAGGTGGAGACAGTTGTCTCCATTGTTGGTGGTTTCGGTCGCTAACTTGCTGTTCTTTTCGTGCACCATTTTGACCATTTCAAGGTGCCGCAATGCGAAGTGCAAAGCGTTTTTACCGTCTTTATCTGTTAATGAAAGATAAGGGCTTAGCAACTTGAACATTTGTCTCAAATCCTCTCGACAAATTTGGCTCGCTAATTTCAAAGGCTCGGTCGATTTAGCCAAATCTCTAAAAGCCTCTGCGTAGGTCTCGTCCTTCCCCTTCTCCGTAGAAAAGAAAAGGTCAACAAACTTCCTGCACTGCATCAGTTCATCGTTGAATAAGGGAACTTTCTCAGGTCCTGGATTTTTTAGATCGGTTATAAATTTTTGTGCGGTGAGAAATTCTGCAAACGTTTGGTGCGTGAAATTCACCTTGTCATTGCAATATGTCACTACTCCAAAAGCGTTGATCTTCTCTAACTCTACCTTTGTTACACTGCCTTGGTCGATCTTCACTCCTGTTACGAAACGAGAGGCCACCAATTGAATAACCTTCAATTCTTTGTCGATCATGTGTTTTCCGACATCTTTGTTTTCATTTTCTGTCACCAAACAAATTTCTACTTTGCGCCGCACGATTGTGTCAAAGATTTCGTACAAGTTTCCATTGCTTTTGTTCTCGGCCAGCAATTTGAGATAGAGTGGATTTCCCAGAATGTTTTGGTCTTTGAAGATTTTCATCAATTGTTCGATTTCCTGCTGATTCTTTCCGGCAACAATCTTCAGAAACTCGATTTGCATCTTTTTATCAAGGGGTTCAATCTCGACCATCGTAGTGTTTTTTATCCTACCTTGGATGTGGTGCACTTCGTGAGGCCTGGTCCCGACAAACAGTGGGACACTTGCTTGCTTTAACGCAATCAAAATTTTGATGATTTTTTCTCTGAAATCTGGACACACTTCGTCAAATCCGTCAAGGAAAACAATGGCTTCTCTCTTCTTTATCCATTTCTTGATATCGTCGTGAGAATTGCAGGTGGTCTTCGCGAGAAATTCGATTTCATTCACATTCAATGCAGGCATGTCAAATAGGTACCGATAGTATTTTTTCAGAGGAATTCGCAGTATTTTGAATCCTCCGTAATATTTGGTGAGTTGGTGCGCCATTTCTCCGAGAACGGTTGATTTTCCTGCTCCAGCAACTGAATTAAACAGCCAAACAATGCTCGCTTTTGCTGAATTTTTTGCAGAAGAGACATTTTCTGGAGAACTCCCCGTTTCAATCGATTTTTTGTTTTCCTCAAACAAATGCTTGGCCTTTTCCGTTAATCTATCAAAGTCGATTTTTTCCACCAAAGGCGATTGCGTTGAATTATTTAAACTACCCGTTTGGTCACGGGAAATTTTTGTGTTTTTTAGTTTAAATTCGGGATTAACAAATGTTCTTGACCAATTAGGAAATTTGATGAGATACTGCAAAGTTGAATTGAGAAGAACGACATCTTCTCTTTTGGACTCACGAGTTAGCAGAGGCTCCAGAAGTTCTTGAAGGCTTATTTTCTCATCGATTTTTCCAAGGAGTTCAATCAACTTCTCTAGTGCATCTGTATAAAACGTTTTTTTAATAATTATGCAAAATTTTTAATAAAACCCATTCTTTCTGAACTTACCTTCATATTTTAAAATCAATACTAGCCAGCCACTGTGGTTTGTAGCAGAGACTTGTAGTTCTTTCACGTCCACAGAGATCTAATTTAAAAGATATGTATCAAAATAATCTTTTGCACAATTGGAGTCCAGCTTACATTGTCCGTTTGTGGTGCTTCAACGTTAACAACAATCAGAATTTTCGGCTTTCCTATCAATTTATCGTTTTTAGGGCCGACCAAGCTGTGTAGGATGTCCGTGATTGGACAAGTCGTTTTACCCACGCGCACGCAAGCCTCTTTCTGTTCGTTTTCACACACAGGGCCAAATATGCAGGTCATAATGCAGCCCACATCAGGTTCCAACTCGGTGGACACTGTAAAACCAATATTAACTCAAATTTACCTCCTCCATTGATTTGATGCACCCACCTATCTTAAAATAAAATTCCATGGATTGACCATTAAGTGTCCAGTCTGTGATTTCGAAGTCCAGGTTCTGAAGAACTCTTTTCATTTCTTGAACTTTTTTACTTTGGACCACGGATAAAATGAAACCTCTGCGACCCCTGATGTCCTTTCTCTCATCCGATTTCCAGGAGAAATGTTCGGGATGTTTTTCATTTGAGACTTTGCTCACGTTTCCAGACCCATCAGTGTTTGAAAATGGTTTTGATACGGTTTTCGCCCTGAAAAATGGTTGAAAGAAATCCTAATACTGTTTGCCAGATTCTTAGTTATTAGTCAAGTTGGATTGCTTATCCAATTCATTTATCATACTTACTTTGAGATTATGAATATCCTGTCCTGTTGAAACATTTTGAGCTCTGGTGTCTGCCCAAGAGCAGTGTTTTCACCAAAGGTTGTGAAATTGCGTGACGTTTCATGCATTCGATTCTGAACAATGGTGAAGAATTTCAACAAGGGCTTGCCATCAGCTTCGTTCAGACACGTGCAGATGTTCCTTACCAACCATGAACCATTTTCATCAGTGTTTGCCACTGTCGCTGTAAGGTTTTAAGAATTAATTAAGCGGTTACGAAAGGCGAAATCAATGTCGTTTAAAATTACTTTCTACTGTCGAATAATAGACAACATAGTTGTGCATTTTCGAGCGAATGGTGATTCTGCATGAATTCCTGTTTGCATAGTTTTGGTATGGATTCTTCATGTCGAACTTAGAATCCACCAACGACCCCCGACATGGCTAAAACAAAAAGAACAGTGATATACTATTAATCTCGCAATTTTCTTAGTATCGAAACTTACCCCAAAATTCACGACTTTCAGACATTTGTCGAATTTTGTTAGCGTCTGTAAAGAGTCAAGGATCTCATCTGTTGTGAAACATTCGTATTTGTTTGTTTTCCTATCTAAGTGGTCGGTCGCTATCTCTCCGTTCTCAGACCCGTGAGAGAGAATGAAAAGCACGAAAACTGAAGGAACGTCATCTGAATCAAAAATGTTATTATATAATTTAGATTAATATTAATTTGATCGTGATACCTTGTGAGTTGAAAAACTGCAAAAGCTTTTCTTCATCGCTGAGAAGTTGGAGCAAAGTCTTTTTGTCCGGTGACTGAAAGCTACGGAAATTGCAATTCCGGTTTTCCCCTAAGAAAGTCTTCAGGCGTTTCACGTCACAGGCGTCTCCCTTTCGGAAATATTCTGGATTGTTTTTGAACTCGTAGTGAATAACCAGGACACAAACACTTAAAAGAGCAATAACATAGTTTCTAATTAGATCTATAAACTCAGGATAATTACTTGTCTGCGTTTTGTCTGATGACACGTCCATCTATTTCAGATTCAAAAATTCCTAGATTTGCTACTCCTTCAGGTCGAATGTGTGTATCGCCTGGAATAAATGAATATCTAGTTATTTTTTCCCTACTCTTTAGTATTTATTGATGACATCTTTGTAGTTAACACTCATCAAAGAGAATTAATTACCTCTCTTATCATTCTCCGAGACATCGTGCGACTCAATCGGTTTTTCCATTATTTCTCTCCTTGCGTCCTCTGGTGGCGTAAAGTAAAGACTTGCTCTTGCAGATACAGATTTTAACTCTGCGCTCTGTGAGACCATTGTATAATCTATGCTTCTCTTTTGCTGATTGGATTCACCATTCCTGATTTGCTTGTTTTGCTGGAACATTGTCGGGAAAGTCTGTTAGTCATAATAATATATTTCCTCTCAAAGAAAAATCTCTTGATGTACCTGCTCTGGCTCGTCGTGTTGTTGGCATCCAGCGACAGAATTATCCAACCGTCGGTTTATTTCTGGAACTTTGATTTGGCAAACTTGGATTAACTTTTGTAGTTCTTGGACGGAGGAAGCAGTGGCAAGAACGAGACATTCTTTGTACTCTTCTTTGGTTAGCAAGTACTGGAAATCTTTGTTGGATTTTTTGTCCAGGAAGGACCCATCGTCAGGGTCTACCTCCAAAGACTCGTGATATGCTGATTGGAACACAGATCCCCAGAAGTCTTCTCCAAGAGTGACAAAGGCAACACCTGGTTCCGAATATATTGCTTTTGGTCTTGGGTTTAAAAACCCTGACGGCACGATGAAGTAATTTAATTTTGTCTTCGTGTCCAAACAGTAAGCGAAATAACTCTTTTCTGCTTCCATGTTACTGGGATGAACACAACGTCGTTCTTACAAGCTTTTATATTTCCATTTCACCAACTGTAATCACAGAAATTGACACAACGGAAGAATTAATGCACACTCATTAATATACTTTATTAATTACAAAAAAGCCTGATTACCGATAACTATGGAATGAAGCACACATTATGTAACAAAAGAACCATTTACTCAATTTTGCTATTTAGTAAAATTCAGAGAGTTAATCCATATTTGTAGATTTAAGATTCAGCATTTCTTTAACAAAACTTAAACATAGAGTAAGGAAGCTAATTTGCCCTACATAGCCATTTATAATTATTTAAAACAGGGTGAGATATTGATTTAAAAACTATCGAAGAACTGAATCTTAAAAATTCTCGAAATGCACGCGAGTGTTCATTCATAGATTATATACATAGTTCCCCAGGCACTGAACTTGAAAACAGCCTAAAGCACATGCAACACTCAGCCAGCCACCTGCGTGTGGGATTTGTTCAGCATAATCGAGTATAGGGTAAATATTAATTGTAAGCAACGCATATTAAGGAAGTCTATGTCTATGTTGGCAGAACATGTGAAATTATTGACGCAAGACAAAGGCAGAGATTTGATTAAATAAGTCTAACCAAGTATATTCCGTGCGACAGATTTCTTCTAATTAATTATTCCGCGCGATAATTTGAATACATTGAAGAAAGAACACAAAATTAAGAACTACACTGCATCTAAAAAAGTCTTACCGTGACATAAATATACCGGTTAATGGCCACCATATTATTACATTTATACTATCACATATAATTAAATTTACTACATAAATATAAATAAATGGAATATTGAATATCATGGTTTGACGGGCGAAACATAAAAATGTCTTACCGATTTAATCCAGCACTGGCTTTCACATCAACGAACTCCAAATTTCGTTGCACGGCGACAGAATCTATATAATATTGATGTGCGTAGGCCTTTTACGAGACTGACCAAAATGCACAAAACATTTAAACCGATCGTAGTAGGTTCTCGGATTAAAAGCGACGCGCAGATCGTGAATGAGATGGAGCTGAATTCTTGATTGATTCGAATTTCCGATGACCGTTCAACTTTCGTTCACGCCAACTATGCCGATACATGTGCAACCTTTTCGTCATGTTTTTCCTTTTTCCCAATTTCTTTCTTAACCTTTCCTGAGAAATTAATTCAATTAAATTATTTAAAATTGCTTTTGAAGGAAAAACCATGTCACGTTGATAAGGCTAAACTGCTTCGAGAGTGCTTTGACAATTAAGTTAAATATACATGTTATTTTGTGCACTCCATTTTGAAAAAAGAAACGTCCGACGTCCCAGAAATTATTTAATTTTTTCAAATTTCGTATTATACTTATATCAGCCCTTATACGCCACAAAATGAATTACTTCCGCGTATCGAATCGGTAAATCAGGCGAGGGAGAAAAACCGTCGAAATGTGCTCGAAATTATACCGAAAAAGAATTAAAAACCAGCCTGCGAGAAGATTTACCCTGAAAAAATAATTTGATCCAATCAAACAGCTGTCCGATGAAAGGTCGTGGTCGACGATCGCACGAACGGCCGAAATTTAATAAAAATAAAAATCATTTTCGCATATTATTAAGTGAGTTTGACTCGTCGCGAAGACGAAAAACACTAACAAAAAATCAAATTTACTATGTGCACTAAAAAGCCCTGAATCAGGTATTTCAGCCCGCAAAGATAACACGACGAGCCGTAAGAATGCGTGTCACAGGCCGGCGGCGGCGGCAAAGAGTGTTTTGCTTGCGCGCCTGCCTAAAAAAACGGCACGGCAGCGCAAAACCGAAATAACCGAATAAAACTAATTTTAGCAAACTCGAGATTTTAGTTTCTTTTAACCCCCCCCCCCCCGGCGTGATTGAAATGGAAAGAAATCAGCCACGAGGTCGGCGGGGCCCATTTGGCCATTTTTTCGGCCGACACATCGTCATCGTGGGTGTACGCGGCGTTCACTCGGCTGGTAATCTCACGCTGCACGCTTTGGCTCGGCCTTGAAGCCTTCGGGACTCGATCGCTTTGAATATTTTTAGCATTACTTGCCGCGGGCAGTGTACGCGTCGCGTTGGCCGAACAAAATGATTCCAATTCAATTTAATTTAAATTAAATTAAAAATATCGATTCCAAGATTAATAAACAGTTTTGAAAGTCTCACTGTTCAAGTTGGACTTTTCTCTAAATGAATAGTCAAACTAATTCCAATGGTAATTCATAATTCAAGGAGAGAATTCAGAATTTCTTGTGAAAATTTTAGCTTAATCGGCGATAAAAAATATTTTCAAACGATAATTTCTGAAATAAATTTCCCTTTGAATTATATAACGATTTTTTAAAAATCACACACGGCTTTCAGTATTATAAATATGGGCCAAAATTCTGTTAAAATGTAATTCAGTGCTGGAAAACTTACAAAAACTTTGCTTCCGCTTTCGACTGACGTGCGCCTGCCTCTTTGTTGGTATCCTCTCTTGCTCTCATCATCAGCGGAGAGAGAGTGAGACTTTTTATCGCTGATCGGTGGTGGCCAACAGGCTGTGCCGACCGCAGATCGCGCAGCTTTCCCTCTCTTGGCTCCTTACCAAATAGAAAACAGGCCGGAATAAAGCAGCCGCAGAGATGTTGCTAAAATCGGTGAAATGCTCGACGTTATTTCTAGTTATTTTATGCCTGCTCTTCGCTTCTATTTATTTTTTTATTTTAATATTTTTAAAAATGATGCGATCGACACGCAACAAAACTGCCGCACTATTTCCATTGAAATTAAACGTGGTTTTCGCGCCTAAAGTGTTTGAATTGAGAGACGTCACAGATCTTGCTGGCTGCAGATGATTCTCGCAGTTGCCACGCGAGGGCAGCACCTCTCACCCACACCCACTTTGCAGCTGGTTTAGCCTTGTTTATGTTTACGTCTCGCGAATTGCGAATTGGACAGGATCGGCGGGGATGCAGCGGCTGTTGCACTCGTCGGCGCCGCTGTCGGCGTCACCGGGCGAGGCCATGCTCGGGAATATGCGGAAAAAGAGCGGCGACACGTTGAGCAAGTGCGAGAAGGCGCGCGAGAACTGCGACAACCACATCGCCAAGGTAAAAAAAACTAAAAAGTCGCTCCTGCAGAGGTTTCAAGGGCCCTTCGACCTTCGAGGGCGCACCTTCGTACTGGTTGAGGGCTGTTCGATGATTCATCAGCTGGCAATGCGTTTAGAATTCGGAAAATGTTTGTGGATTTTAAAAAGGAAATTTAAAAAAATTCAATTCTTCATTATTTTAAATTATCATTCATTTAAAACGAGCAAACTAAATGGAATTATATATTTTTAAGAAAGAATGAAATTTTTACAAAGCTAAATTTCTCAGGGTGTTGCAATTTTTCCTTAAAATAATTCTTATTTGACCTTTCAGGTGGTAATACCTTGAGGACCGCGAGCAATTGCTGCCGGCGACTTTCCCTGGAGGCGCCAGGTCTCTTAAGAATCTGAAAGGTACGTTTTATCCAGACCCTGAATTTCCGCATTTAATTTGTTCAAATTAAATTCAGACTCTTGTGGAGGACCGTGGAAAGTATTTGTGCTGCGTGAATAATTCTGCTGGCGAAGAGAGGGTTCAGGTGGCGCTGACAATGATGGCGCCGCTGTCTGCCCACGTCCAGATCGTTGACGTCGAAAAGGCGGCCGTGTTCAGGTCAGAATATTTTTTTTAAATATAAGAGGAAAAATTGGCTTGTTAAAATAGTGAAACTTTCATTTTTGGCGTTTTAAAATTAATATTTTGATTTAATAAAATGATGTGGGTCATTTAAAATCATTTTAACCTGATATCAGGGTGCAGTTTAACCATCAAACGAAGTTTCAGACCTCTATTCCTCTCAGGGCTCCTCTTATAAGGATTTAAAAATGCTGATTTGGTGGAAATCCAGGCGAAAAAACTCGTGTTTCACGATTTTCAACTGTGAATAACAATTTTTGCAAAAACCTGAGAGGTCTGAAACCTTCTGAGTTTAATCTCAGGGTGCTTTTCTCTAGCCATGCCAATTTTCAGCTTTCCAAGTAATCAAAATCCCGATTTATAAGGTGCTAAATTTTCCAAAACAGCATTTTAAACCAAAAATTGAAAAATCAACCCTAAAATTTATTTTTTATTTGCAGACACGTGAGCTGATGCGCTGAGCTGACGAGAGTTGACCCTGATTGGCAGAAGCAGGAGGTGGAGCAAGGTGCGAAGAAAAGGACGCCGTGGAAAGTGACTCGGAGGTTGAGCAGCATCACGGCAACTCCACCTTTTCGTCCGAGACGTCGGTGTCTAGCGGCTGCAAGTCGTACCCTTCGCGTCAGGTGCGCACCTCCAGCCACGCTGACGACACCACCTTCAGGGTAACTGATTCGAATTCACTTACCTTCATGCTAAAAGTTCCCATCTCCTGATCTCAGGCTAAATACCCTTTAAATTGTTCAGAATTTTATTTCTATTCTTTTTTTTAATATTTAACGTCTTATTTGTCCCGCCTGGTGTAAGTTTAGTTTCAATTTTAATTATGGTCTCGTGTTGCAGTGTTGTGTCGTGGGAGTGGGCGTCGGCGTGCTAGTCTGGCTGCTCGTCTGACTCGCACCACCAGCTGAGAGCTGAGAGCTGGGAGAAACTGCCAGCCATTTAGGCGACATGTTTTCGACGCCGAGAGCCACGAGTGAAAAACCCTGGGCAGCGACTCGGAGGTGCGGAGCAGCAGATGGTGTCGTTCTGGCACCGCCGCGTCCTCCGAGACGTCGGTGTCGGTCGGCCGCAAGTCGTACCCGACTCGCAGCTGAAAGCCAAGCGAGGCCGAGTGCAGCCTCGCCTCACCAGGGACACCACCTTCCATGTCTGTGATTCGCCCCTTCACACCCCAAATCCACCACTCTAAAAAAATATTCACTGCGTTGACTGACCAAAATCTCGACTTTTTTTTCTTTCGAATCCACTTTGAATAATTAATTTGGTCTCAGCTGCGCTGCCTCAACACTCCCTCTCGCGGAAAGCAATTTTAGGAATAAATTAAAGCTTTGAGAATTTTTGCTGTGATTTTAGCAATAAAATTTTCTAATCCTAGTTAACGCGAAAGTCTCAATTTTAATGCAAAGTTTATTCAGCAAGAATCAATTTGGCAAATCAGTGGAAGGTGGAGGAAGCAAATTAGCCTTTTTCCGCGAGAAACAGCGAGCAGCAACCTCGTCAGGCTCGTCGGACTGAATTGTTCAAACCTTCTGCTTTCTGCTTCAATTTGTTCTCCTTGCCAGCGGCCACGATCGATTTTGAACCAAAAGCATCGCGTAATTTTAAAATTTCAGCCAGGTTGAAATCTTCCTTTTCATTTTTAGCCAGTTTTTGTTCGTTTTTCAGCTCGATTTGCGATCATTTTCGGTCTTATCTAAGATAGATTTTTTATCTTGCTGTCTCTTCGTCACAAGAATAGAGCGGTGTGCCATTTTTGCTTTAATTTAAAAAAGGTGGATTTTTACAATAATTAAAACGGCACCTGGTAGGGAGGGAGAAACTGCATGCCATTTAGGCGACATGTTTTCGACGCCGAGAGCCACGAGTGAAAAACCCTGGGCAGCGACTCGGAGGTGCGGAGCAGCAGATGGTGTCGTTCCGGCACCGCCGCGTCCTCCGAGACGTCGGTGTCGAGCGCCCGCAAGTCGTACCCTTGGTGACTCCACCTTCAGGTATAATCATCCAAAGTCACTTACCTTCTAACCTCAAAGTTGCGAGGTCTTTAACCTGATTTCAGGGGTTTGTAAATTGTTAAGAAGTTATTTCTATTATTTTTAAAAATTATTTTTCAAAAGAATGAACCTGAATATACCCTGAGTCAGGGTAGGATGTTGTTATCGGCATCTATGGCCTCACCTGGTTTAAGGGTGTTTGCGATTTTAATTTTGTGCTCGTGTTGCAGTGTCTTGGCGTCGAAGCGGGCGTCGGGCCGCTTCTCCGACTCGCAGCTGAAAGCCGAGCGCCACTTCGCCTCTCACCTCGACAGGGACACCGCACCTTCCAAACCAACGTCCGGCCATTGTCTGAGATTCGCTACCCCCTCCCCTACTTAAATACAATTTTTTGCTGACAAAAATCTCGAATTTTCTTTATTTTATCAATTAAACCCGCTATTCTTTTAATTAATAATAATCAAACATCTCGGCTGCGCTGCTGCAACACTCCATCCAATTTTTTTAGAATTTGGAATAAAATTTGAGAATCCTTGCACACAAACTAAAAAGTTTAGCAGGCGGAGGAATCGTTTCGGCACATCGGTTGGCGAATAAAGCGAATTAGTCTTTCTTTTCCGCGGCAAAGGTGCAGCCGCAACCTACACATTCGCCTGAGATTTGGCATTCTATTCATTTTTTATAATCAAGATTTATTTTAAAAACTTAAATTTGACCGATTTAATTTTAAATTGCCTTAAAATCTTATAAATTGGCATGGCAGTTTTATTTTGAAAAAGACTCAAAGAGGAAAATTAAATTCAGTTACCTCTAACTTTAAAGTGTTTTTATTTTTTTATTTAAAATTATGCGATGATCACATTGAAAGAGTCAGTGGTAATTAATTAAGCCTCTATCTAAATTCTTTAATACACGTGTATTTATTTGTATTGATCAATTTAACAACCGGATTTTTAGCTGTAATTTGTGATTTCCTTCCTTGAAACATGACAAACTTGCATTATTAACTAGAAAATTATCTAAAATTTAATTACGCGTGCGATTAAAATATTAAACACAGATTTTAAAAATAATTTTAAGAAATAGCCAAAAATGTTTTAAACACAGGACTTTTGACAGGTTACCGCACCCTGAGATCGATTCCAGTGAAACTTTTCGCAATTTGTTCAACATCCGCTCAGGGTTTTTTCAACATAATTCAAAAGAAGCGAAGCAAAAAACGCGTGCTGCGCGAATGTCTCGCCGAGGCGGCCGCCGGACCGGAGGTCTGTCTGAGGAGCCGTCTGTCGAGCCGGATCGGAGGGCCCAAAGGCTGCTTCCTGCTTCTGCCGATCAGGGTCAACCCTCGACAGGTCAGCGAGCTCCTCACGCAACAGCTAGTCACGTGTCTGCAAATAAATAAACAAAAATTAAGGGATGATTTTGAATTTTCTTTCCAAATTGCGCTATTTTGGAAAATTCAACACCTTAAAAATCCAGTTCTCGGTTATTTAGAAAGATGTAAATTATTTTTGCAAAATAAAAACACCCTGGGATGAAACTCATAAGGTTTCAAACCTGTCAGGTTGTTGTGAAAAATTTTATTCACAGTTGAATATTGTGAAAAATTAAATTTTTTGCCTTCACTCGAACCAAATGTGTTTTTAAACCCTTATCAAAGGCTCTGTGAGGAAAACTAAGGTCTTAAATATTTTAGAATGGTTAAAATGCACCCTGATATCAGGTTATTAAACCAACTAGATTTAAATATTAATTTAAAAATTTCCAAAAATGACATTTTTTTATTTTTTATTATTTACCTAAAAATATTGTCACCTGAACCCGGCCGCCTCTCCGACGTCGATAACCTGGTGCTGAGGCTGGACGTCGGTCGACCCTGTCAGCGACACCTGCAATTAACGCCTCCTCGCCAGCCGAATTTTTCACCCAGCACAAATATTTTCCGCGATCCTCCAGACAAACCTGAAAGGGAATTTTATTTTTAAAAATTAAAAGTGGAAATTTAGGGTCAGGGTAAAAACGCACCTTTTATAGATTCTTAAAAGATCTGGCGCCACCAGGGAGAACCGGCACGAATTGCTCGCGGTCCTCAAGGTACTAACTGAAAAGTCAAAAAGAAATTATTTGAAGGAAAAATTAAATGCCCTGAGAAAAAAATAGATGGATAGAGAATTTGTTGGCAGGTGGCAAGACCCAAGAGTCGTGTGTGAACTGTTTCCGCAGCCGATTTTTGCAAAATTTCTATATTTCTAATAATAATTATTAACTTCTAAAAATTGACCAATTTCACGGAAACTTCAGCTGTGATCGTCACTCAGCTTAATTTTTGTTGCAGCCTGAATTTGGCGAATTTCCCCTGGACGTTGTTGGCTCTTGACCAGCCTCAGCACCAGGTCGTTGACGTCGGAAATTCGGCCGTCTTCAGGTGAGAAAATTTTTATTTAAATAAGGAAGAATTAAAAAATTTTAAAATTTTGGTTTAAAATCATATTAACTTGATATCAGGGTGCATTTTAACCTTTCTACGACATTTTAGACCTCGAATTATCTACGGGCCTCTTTTGTAAGGGTTTAAAATTTAGTAACGCTGATTTTTTTCATGTGGAGGTGAAAAAAATTATTTTTCACAAATTTTTAGTAAATTAAATTTGTATCAAAAACCTAGGTGACAGATCTGAACTCTTTTGGGTTTAATCTCAGGGTGTTTTTGTCTAGCAAAGCTAATTTTAAACTTTCCAAGTAATCAAAAAACCGGATTTACAAGGCAAGTTGGAAAGAAAATAAAAAATTGGCCGTGAAAAAATATTTATTTGCGCGAGGAGGTCGCTGACCTGACGAGGGTTGACCCTGATTGGAAGAAGCAGGAGGTACACAAGGTGCAGAGCAAAGGACAACCTGGGCACCGCGCGATTCGGAAGCGACTCCGCACCACGTCCTCCGAGGCGTCGGTCTCGAGCGGCCGCAAGCCGTACCCTTCGCGCAAGCCCAAGCCCAAGGGCCAGGTCGCTGGCAAGCGCCAGGTGCGCACCTCCAGCGGCTACTCCAGCAACACTGACGAGACCACCTTCAGGTATACAGATCAAAATTCACTTACCTTCTGTCATTCATGCTAAGAGGTCTTCAACCTGACCTCAGGGAAAATACCCTGAGTTTTGAAATTGTTCAGAATTTTATTAATATTCATTTTAAAAACATTCCCTCAAAAGAATGTACCCAAAAATACCCTGAGTTTACCCTGGTTTAAGTATAGTTTCGATTTAAAATTTTTATTCTTTTTACAGTGGTCTGGCGTCGAAGCGAGCGTCGGCGTGCGAGCGGGTGCAGCAGCCAGGCCGCTTCTCCGACTCGCACCACGAGCTGAGCGAGGCCGAGTGCGACCGCGGCCGCAAGCCTCGCCTCTCGCGCACCAGGGACACCACCTTCCAAATCAACGTCTAGCCATTGTCTGTGATTCGCACCCTCCCCTCCTCCCTGCCCTCATCCACCAACGACCACCACTCAAATATAAATATATTCACTGCGTTGACTGACCAAAACCTAGACTTTTCTTTCTCTTCAACCTTTTTACCTATAGAGTTAATTTGATCTCTTCAACACTTAGCACACGACAAAAGCTGCACAATCTGATTTTCAGCAGTAAATTTTTAGCTTCTTGCTTGCAACAGTTACAACCTATATTTTTTTATTGCTATATTATCAATAAATAAATGATCAAAAGTTTGAACTAGAGGTTTTAAACAGACCAAAAATGTGGAAGAAATGATAGCAAAAACACGTAAATTACAAACAAATAAATAAGAAATACATACATAAAAAATGTTTCATTTGCACGGAAAATAAATTTGATAAATTTCTATTAATTTTTTAACATAGATGGAAATTGATGAAAAAATTAAAATCAATTTAATTTGATAAATCTAGCCACATTAATTGTAATATCGATTGAATAAAATTCCATTTTTATCTGCCGTCACAATACATAAATAGATATTTGGTTGTCAGCTGGCAAAACCTTAAATCAATGTGTGAAGTGTTAAAAGCGAGTCTTACGTACCTGTCACGTGTCCTGGGATCGATGTTTTTCCCTTCTCAGCGGAGGAGACCATATACCTTTGGTGGCCGACAGGAGCTCACATCTCATCAAATCTAGACCGGCGAGTGTCGACAACCCTTTATCTTTATTTATTAATTTATTTTGAGGTCGCAATGAGACAAAGCACGCCGTTTTTGCTTTCGTTTTTATCAAGAAATGAGTTAATTGTTTTAACTTGAGTGCGAAATTGTTCTCTTTTATATTCGGTCAAAGGTTTGTATATGAGTTTCAGTTTTGCTCTGAGAGTAGATGATAAAAATTTATTAATATTAATTGATTAGCTTTGTGATTTGCCGGAAAAATGGAAATCTGCAGTGCTCGGTGTTTTGAAACGAATCAAGCAAAAATAAGGTCAGAAAAGGGGTGCAATAATCATAATGAAACAACCTTCAAATTTATAAATGCCAGTTTTAATTTACATTTACAGTAAAGCTCTCGCACTATCTGCTATACCATGCAAATATCCTGCAATTCGTTTAGTGATGCAAAATTTTGTTCTAAAAAAATAACATTTCCGTTTAGAAAATATGAAAAGTTGTGCAGAAAAAAGTGTTGCAGGTGCAGAAATGTGTGACAGTAGTACACTGAACTTCATAGTGGTTGTAATCAGTGACTGCCAAATCTATATACTGAGTGTGTTGCGGACTTTGTGAGAGATGGAGCATAGAGCCAAACCAAAGGTATATGATTAGTGCGCCCGCTGACACCTTTTACCTTACAGCTCGCAGAACTGGTGCGCCTCCTGACTCCTTATTATCTTGCTTATTACTCGCTGTCGCCGAGTCGTCCCTTGAGCTCGTCGTTGCGCCGGCTGCCTCTCACGATCAATCGTCTCTCAGATATCATTTAATTATTTCTATTAATCTCTAACTTCCGCCGTGGCCAGATGGGCCCAAACAAGATCAGTCGAACTAAGTTTACTTGTAAAGTCCCAGAGCCAATCTGAATTATTCAACGTCGAGAGGCACGCAAGAATAGAGTCCTTATATTTAAATATACGCAAGACCAAAGTATGTATAATCATGATATGCCGCGCGGTAATATCATCTTAAAAATATTAATTGAGCTTTGAGAGATGTAAGAAGGTTGCTCCTCAGTGAGCCATTAATTGATTGTGTAATATTCAGATTACTTTACCGTTCCTTCAATTTACGCCAAGAAGAAGGATAAAAAACAATGAGACAGATTGAAAGTTTAGCCTAAAAATTAATTATTTCAATTTGGTTCATTACTCAAAAGTTACACTAACAGACAGGAAGACTTTTGCGATCGCGAAATTGGCGTTAAATTACGATACTAACGTCTGTGATCGGAAAAATACAGTTAGGGTTTGGAAGACTCCAAATCTACTCTACGTTAGACAACACCCGCTTGTCATTTAATGAAAAATGAAGGAAGGCCAATTTTATACAGAAACAGTGGTTCTTGGGTGGCAGCCACGCGTTAGGGCTGATTTCAAAAATTAAAAAAGAAAAACGATCTAAATTTCAGTACATATATAGTGTCAGGACCAAATAGACCATACTCTTACCTATATCTTTTATATATGCCGTGAAAAGAATTGTGTATACACTGCAAATCAGGGGTGAGAAAATCTCACCCCACCGCATGCCACTGCTGGGCGGTGCGAAAAACTCACCTTTGACACTCCAGGTATAGTGATGACATACGGCGGGGTGAGATTTTCTCACCCCTGACTTGCAGTGTACTCACTGACTGCAAAACTAAACCAGTGTGTAGCTCTTTCCTGGTTCTCGGCCAGGGTTGAGACGAGGATGGAAGTGAAGTGTCGCAGGTGGAACCAACCTGTTTGATCGAATGCCAATGTGCGAGTATACCTAACAAAGCTCTTTGCAAGAATCGAAAGGCACGAGAGTGAGCCTTTTTCTTAACTCGACAGCTGCATACCACCAGGGTGTTTTACGCTGCTGGAGGGGGTCGCTCTTTCTGTTGCAACAATTTGAGTGGAGGATATTCTGTTGGAATGCGTACTCGTGTGTATGTTTAGTTTAGCCAACAGATGGCGCAACCATAGACTTTCTTAAAAATTTAGTTTTAAGGCCCTTCCGCTGCGATTTCAGACTCAATCTAGCTGCTGTGCATTCTTCAATTAATATGCTTTTTTTGACGTTCTGAAAACCAAAATCGGTTCAACCAATCACCGTAGAATCGTGAAAAAATATTTTTTGAAATAAAAAAAATCTTTTCCAACGTTTCTGCGGCGATTGGCTTAACCGATTTTGGTTTTCAGAACGTCAAAAAAGCATATTAATTGAAGAATGCACAGCAGCTAGATTGAGTCTGAAATCGAAGTGCTTTAAAACAATTTTTTTAGGCAAGTGGCAAGTCTATTGTTGCGCCATCTGTTGGCCGCTTGGAACACTAAGGGTTTATGCAACTGATCAATTAAAAGAAAATTGTAATTAATATATTTTGGTTAAACGCGGGTGGTCGCACTCGGGCCCTGAATATCGGGTCCAGGCGAAGGAGAGTAAAGCTTTACTCTCCTTAGTCCAGGTGCGCTCAAGCAATGAGATGTGTGAAAAAATCAGGTACGAGCGGGTCCGGGTTGCGTCACTAGGGTACGGTCCTGCCCGGACAGCAAAAATTGGGACCAATGAACGCACTAAATTTGGATATTCTTAGCAATTTGGCACATTAATAAATTCTAAGAAGATCTAAGCAAATGGTTAAAAAATATATGCAGAAAAAGATTTATTTAAAAACATTCCAAAACCCGTACATATTTATCCCATTCCAAAATATTTACATTTGTATTTAATTGAATAAAGATTAAATTATAGAGTAGATAATAGTAAAACTTACTAACTATTAAAATGTATCTTCTAGTTGTATCGGATAGTATCAGCTAATCACATGTGATTAACTGCTCATTTCCTATTGCTATACTCATAATTGGTTATGCTTCAATATCTCTTAAATGGTTTTAGTAATTTATAGAGTTCAAAAGTTAATATATGTTTGCCGTTTACAATAAGTTAACAAAAATGTGGGCTCTCGTGTGATTCGGATGTAAAATTGCAGTTTTCAAACCGGTTCTTTCAAATTTGGCGTAATTCAAATCATCTTCTCCCAATTTGTTTGGTTTTACATTATCTAAGAGCAATTTTTTCAGAAACGAAATGGAACACAACAGACTTCATTTATCATTTACCATTACATCAAAGATATATTTTACGGTTTTTTAATATTTTTTTTCTCTAGAATATTACGGGTTATTGTTTATTTGACGTAATACAGTTTCGCAGTCGATGTCATTCTTTATCTTATTATCATTTCTATTGGCACCATGCTTGAGCAGAATTCGAACCACTTCTTCTTTCACGAGACTATGCTTAGCCGCGAGAAATAAAGCAGTCTCTCCTGCATCATTTTCTGCATCTATCTCGGCGTCTTTCTTAAGCAGCTCTTGAACAACTTCCGAAACTGGGCTAAATCTAGCGGCATAATGCAGAGCGGTCCATTCATAATTGTCTTTAGCGTTTACATTGGCGCGATGGTAAAGCAAAATTTTAATGATTTTTGGGTTTTCATTCCTCCAAGCAGCGTGGTGAAGAGCTGTGAGTCCGTCTTGATCTTTTGAGTTAACGTCGGCGCCGTTTTTAAGCAGCTTTTGGACCACTTGTGCATCTGGGTTAAATCTAGCAGCGAGATGCAGTGCGGTGCGTTTATCTTGTTCGTATACTTCAGCACATTTATCAAGCAACATTTTCTTCATTTCCGGGTTTGCATAGCAATCAAAAGCTATATGAAGGGCTGTATCCCCTTCATGATCTTTTAAATAGACATCGGAGCCCCTATCAAGAAGTGCTTGCACGAAATTTAAATTATTTGACCGGACAGCATAGTGCAAAATTGATTTCCCTTCTAGATTACAATTTTTTAACTCAACATTGTATTCAAAAACAAGCACTTTTGCTAATTCCCATTTGTGTCTAGCACCTGCAAGCAGAAGCGGTGTGTCTTTACTTTTGGTTTCAATGTTTTTGTCCACTTCTGTGTTTTGCATGATCCAAATAGCCACTTCCTCGTTGCATTTTTCGTCAGCAATCGCCAGGTGGAGACAATTTTCTCCATTGTTGGTTATTTCGGTCGCTAATATGCTCTTCTTTTCGTGCACCATCTTGACCATTTCAAGGTGATGCAAAGCGAAGTGCAAAGCGTTTTTCCCGTCTTTATCTTTAACTGAGAGATCGGGATTGAGCAACTTGAACATTTTTCTCAAATCCTCTCGACAAATTTGGCTCACTAATTTCAAAGGCTCAGTTGATTTAGCCCAATCTCTAAAAGCCACTGCGTAGGACTCGTCCTTCCCCTTCTCCGTAGATAAGAAAAGGTCAACAAACTTCCTGCACTGCATCAGTTCATCGTTGAATAAGGGAACTTTCTCAGGTCCTGGATTTTTTAGATCGGTTATAAATTTTTGTGCGGTAAGAAATTCTGCAAACATTAGGTGAGTGAAATTGACTGTGTCATTGCAATATGTCACAACTCCAAAAGCATTCATCTTCTCCAAATGTTTCTTTGTAACACTACCATGGTCAATCTTCACCCCTGTCACAAAACGAGAGGCCACCAATTGAATGAACTCTAATGATTTGTCAATCATCTCCTGTCCAACAATATTGCCTCCATTTTCTCTCACCAAACAAATTTCTACTTTGCGCCGCACTATTTTCTCAAATATGTCATACAAGTTTCCATCACCTTTGTACTCGGCCAACAAGGTGAGATAGAGTGGGTTTCCCATAATGTCTTGGTCATTGAAGATTTTCATCAATTCTTCGATTTCTTGCTGATTCATTGCTGCCATGGTCTGCAGAAACTCGATTTGACTTGCTTCATCAAAGGGTTGGATCTCAACGATCGTTGAGTTTTTTATCTTCTCTTGAATGTGGTGCACTTCGTGAGGCCTGCTCCCGATGAAGAGAGGTACGCTTGCATTATTCAATGCAATTAAAATTTTGATGATTTTTCCCCTGATTTCCGGCCATGCTTGATCAAATCCGTCGAGGAAAACAATGGCTTCTCTCTTCTTTATCCATTTCTTGATATCGTCGTGAGAATTGCAGGTTGTCTTCGCGAGAAATTCGATTTCATCCACATTCAATGGAGACATGTAAAATAAGTACCGACAATATTTTTCCAGAGGAATTAGCAGTATTTTAAACCCTCCATCAAATTGGGTGAGTTGGTGCGCCATTTCTACGAGTACGGTCGATTTGCCTGATCCAGCAACAGAATTAAACAACCAAACAATGCTCGCGTCGATTGTATCTCTCGTTGCAGAGATAGCCTCAAAGTCTCTGACGGGATTCGACTTGATCGAAGATGTAATTTTTGGATTTTCAAGACGACTCTGTGTCTCTAATGATTTTTTGTTTTCCCAAAATAATCGAATGGCCTCTTTCATTAATGTATCAAAATTGATCTTTTCAGCAATACGAAATTTCGTTGACATTTTAGAACTATCAATTTGATCACGAGGGGCCCTTTTAACCAATAAATCGGGTTTGACAAATGCTCTTGGCCAAATTGGAAATTTGACGAGATACTGCAAAGTAGAATTGAGTAGAACCGCATCTTCTCTATTTGACTCACGAGTAAGCAGAGGCTCCAGAAGTTCTTGCAGGCTTTTCTCTCCGATGTTTCCAAAGAGTTCAATCAATTTCTCCAATGCATCTGAGAAAAAGTTTTTAAATAAGGGCACTAATTAATCACGTTCTGTCTGAACCCTACCTTTATATTTTAAAACCAAGACGAGCCAGCCACTGTGGTTTGTAGCAGACACTTGTAAACCTTTCATGTCCTCGGAGGTCTAAATTTTAAAGATATGTTCAAACTCTACTTTTTCATCCCTTGGAGTAAAGCTTACGCTGTCCCTTTGTGCAAGTTTATCGTTTTTAGGGCTAATATTCCTTCCATTATCCGTTTGTGATTCATCCACGTTGACAACGAACATAATTTTTGGCTTTCCTATCAATTTATCGTTTTTAGGGCCGACCAAACTGTGTAGAATGTCTGCGATCGGGATCTCTTCACCATTTTGAACGCTCACGCAAACTTCTTTCTCTTCGTTTTCACACACAGGGCCAAAAATGCAGGTCATAATGCAGCCCACGTCTGGTTCCAATTCGGACACTGCAAAACCATAATTAAATCAAATTACAATCCTTCATTGTTTTAATACTCACCCTTCTTAAAATAAAACTCCATGGATGTGCCGCTAAGTGTCCAGTCTGTAATTTCGAAGTGTAGGTTCTGAAGAACTCTTTTCATTTTCTGCACTTGTTTGATTTGTTTCACGGACAAAATGAAACATCTACGACCTCTGATATCTTGTCCTACATCTGATTTCCAGGGGAAATATCTGGAGAGGATTTCATTTGAGACTTTCCTCTCGGTACCAGACCCATCAGTGTTTGTAAAAGGTTTTTCTGGGATTTTCGTCCTGAAAAAATATTTTGTACGGTTTGTTAATAAGTTTCTTTAGATTTATAATGATTAAACAAGGATTGCTTTTATCGACATAAAACTTTTTATTTTGCACACTCACTTTGAGATAACGAATTTTTTGTCTTGTTGAAACATTTTGAGCTCTGGTGTTTGCCCCAAATGAATGTTTTGTACAAATCTCGTGAAATAGCATGACGCTTGATGCATTCGATTCTGAACAGTGGTGAAGAATTTCAACAAAGGCTCATCATTAGCATTGTTGAGACAAGTGCAGATATGTCTGACAAACCACGAACCAAGTTCATCAGAGTTCGCAGTTGTCGCTGTAACAGATTTTAAAAAATTAATGTTATACGAAGGAGTAATAGTTGTATATTAAAAAATTACTTTCAACTGTCGAATAGAACACGATATAGTTGTTCATTCCTGGTCGATTGGTGATTCTGCACGAATTCTTGTTTGCATAGTATGAGTATGAATTTTTCATGTTGTACTTAGAATCATCGAAACACCCCCGAGAAGGCTGAAAACATGAAAGAACATTAAATATACACTATTACTAAATATATATTTTTTTTAATTTTCCTTGTTTTCTATGTTTGTGTTCGTAGTTTACCTCAAAATTCACGATTTTCAGACATTTGTCGAATCTCTGTAGCCTCTGCAATGAGTCTAAGACTTCATCTGTTGTGAAACATTCGTATTTGTTTGTTTCTCTATCAAATTGGTCTGTCCATATTATTCCGTTTTCAGACCCATGGGAGAGAATGAATAGCACGAAAACTGAAGGAACGTTATCTGAATCAAAAATGTTATTATATATTTAGATTAATGTTAATTTGATCGTGATACCTTGTAAGTTGAAAAACTGCAAAAGCTTTTCGTCATCACCGAGAAGTTGGAGCAAAGTCTTTTTGTTCGGTGACCGAAAGTTACGGAAATTGCAATTTCGGTTTTTCCCGAAGGAAGTCTTGAGGTTTTCTACGTCATGGGGGACTGCTATTTTGAAATAATCTGGATTGTTTTTGAACTCGTAGTGAATGACCAAGACACAAACACTTGAAAGAGCGATGTTAGTTTCTAATTAGATGGAAACTCAGGAAAGTTACTTGTCTGCGTTTTGTCTGGTTACTCGTCCATCTATTTCAGATTCGAAAAATCCTAGATTTGCTTTCCCTTCAGGTCGAATGTGTGCAGCACCTTGAATAAATGAATAGCTATTATTTCCTCACAACTCTAAGTGACGCTGGATGAAATCTTTTGTAGTTAACACTCATCAAAGATAATTACCTCTATCATCATGCGACTCGATCGGTTCTTCCATTTCAATCTGTGTGTCCTCTGGTGGTGTATCGGAAGGAGATGCTCTTGCAGAAACAGATTTCAACTCCAAGCTTTGGGAGAACATTGAATTATCTTTGCTACTCTCTTGCTGATTGGATTCACTACTCCTGAATGGCTTCTTTTCCTGAAACATATTGTCGTAGAAAGTCATTTTTTATCACTGTCCGAGGTTTCGGGTTCTAGACGTAAAGATCGTATTAGAACCTTTAAATAAAATATATTGTTTTCAAAGAGAAAATTTTAGATATACCTGCTGCGGCTCGTCGTGCTGTTGACTATCTGAAGCGACAGAATCATCGTAACGTCGTTTTCTATTTTTAACTTTGAGTTTGTCGGCTTTAATGTTATGTCGCAGTTCTTGGATGGTGGAAGCAGTGTCAATAACGAGGCAATCTTTGTACTCTGCTCCAGTCAACAAGTGCTCGAAATCTCTGTCAGTTTTGAGTTCTTCGTTCAGGAAGGACCCATCGTCAGGGTCTACCTCCAAAAACTCGTGCCATGCTGATTGGCAAAAATCCGACACTGCCGTTCGTTTTTCTTGTCCAGTAGTGTCGCAGTCATCTCTTGGTGTTGAATTTGTTTCGTTTTGTCTTGATTTCAAAAACTTTGAAGGTACAATGAAGTAATTTCTTTTAATGTTCGTGTCCAAACAATAAGCAAAATAATTTCTTTCTGCTTCCATCTTACTGAGATGACTTCAATGTCGTATCCACAAGCTGTTATATTCCCATTTCATTAAGAAAACTGAAATCAAAGAAGAGAAACAACGCGAGAGTTAATATAGACTCATATTATAATTAGATAAATGCTTGATTTACGATGGTTATAGATTTATCATATTTCACAAGTTATTGCAAGACTAAATTGGAGTTAACCTTGTAAAACAATTTTATGTTGGTCATGACGAGAAATAAAAATGTACTTTATACGTACTTCAATATGTTGATTGAAATGCTATACTGACGAAGTTATTGAAATTGTTTTGGAGTTGTTAGAGTGCTGCTGATACGAGGCCCAAAGGGGTTGAATTAAAAACCGAGTTGCCCCGTTAGGCGAGGGGTGAGAGGACATTCGTTGCGTGTTCGCACTTTCAACAATGTGGTTCTGAATAAACTTCGTAATATGAAAAGATTCGTTCAGGTGCCGCACGCGGCACCATACTTCAAAGTGCAAAGCCGCAAAGCTTCGAAACAGAGTGCTGACCGTACAGCAAAAATTATGAGAGAAAATGTTGGTGGCGCCGCTATCGCGCGTGTGTGCGTTGCAGCGCAAGTGCAAATTGTGCATTAAGACACTCAAAAGATCCGAAAAGAATCAAAAAGCACCGGAAAACCACGTAAGAACAGTTCTCAGATGGCGTGACCTGACGAAGTTTGGTCAGGCGAGGTTGGAAAATCGTCGCCGTGTATTGTGAACTTAGCCAGAAATCGCGAAAAAGCATTAAAATTCGAGCTGGGAATGGATCTCAATACGCGTTACTCTGAAAAAGGTCGTTTTGGCAAGCCAGGTTGAAGCCCTTCCCGAGACGCGTCCAATTAGGGTCGTTTTGCCGACAATTTGACAAACGGTCGAATTTAAAAAAAAAACGCATGCTTTTGAGACAGTGCGAAATCCGCGTAAGATGAGCGCTAACAATCACGAAGGAACCGAAAAGAAGCGCTGGCACCGGCAACACCGCGTAAAGACAGTTCTCAGGTGTTGCAACCTGAGGAAGGTCGTTGATGCCAAAGGTGAAAAATCGCCGCCGAGTGCCGTCAATTGTGCAAGAAAACGCTTAAAAAGCATTAAAAACGGGCCTGGGAGAGGATCTCAGATCGGGATACCCTGAGAAATGTCACTTGGGCAAGCCAGGTTGAAGCCCTCCCCAAGACCTGTCGAATGAAGGTTCGTGGTCGACGATAGCATGAACGGTCGAATTTTAACAAAACAAAAACGCAAAAGTTGCGTGTATGCCGGCCGACGGTGCGCTTTTGACATGAAGAGGGTTGGTTTCCGAGCTGAGCGACTCGAAAACCGAGTGTATCCACCCCTCGGGGGGTCGTAACGGGGTGGTAAACATAAATTGGTGTACTCCCGGAGGTCTGAGAAGCCCAACCCAGGGATTTTCGCGTCGATCGGATGGTACGAAGCGATCTCGAGCTCAGAAACGCCCTCCGGAGACCCCTATGCCCATTTTTTTCGCTCCGGGGGCGCCGAAAGTGATTTTGTAAAAAAGTGAAAAAAAATCATCAAATCGAGAGAGGACACGAGCGCCATTCAGTTATTTCTCAAATTTAGAGTATTTCTCTCTAACTCTCGATTATTATTTCTAACAAAGAAAGCACAACTTTCGCTTGCTTTTTTCTTGTGTCATGTTAATTATTTCGGAGGTACAAGCGCTTCGCGTGCGCTGACGGGCCGCTCCATGTGACACGTCGAATTATTAGACAATTAAAACCGTGTTGCACTGTCCGCGTTATGGTTATCGCAATACACGCCTTCATTGCGTCATACAAGTTGGCTGCATTGGAGAAATCACGGAACGATGCTCTGGGACAGATCTCAGGGTGGGGTACCCTGAACAAGGTTGTAGGGTATCTCAGGTAAAAGAGCCTAAAATAGACATATCCGGTGAGGGGTCGAATTTTAATAGAGAGAAAACCATTTTCGCCCGTGATCTTGACATATTGCAAAGCCGAAAAAACGGTAAAAAAAATCAAAATTAATTTTTCTGTGGGTTCGAAATTTCTCAAAATTGGTTTACAAAGCTGCGTTTGACTTACGCGTGTGATGGAACAAGTGGAATCCCTTAATGAGCACCCATGCGGAAAATAACTGTGATTTTTTATTTTCCCATGTCATTTTCTTTTGGAGAAAGCGCAAAAACCACGTAATTAAAACTTCAAGATGCCACTCCTCCTAAGGATTTTGAGTCTCAAAATGATTGATTTATTGGGTTTGTTGAATTTATTCCCCATCCGCGAGATATACGGCGTCAGCCAAACGGAAGTTTTCGGAAAAAAATAAATTTTCCATTATTTATGTTGGAAACTAGTTCAAAGATTTTTATTTAACTTTCTAAAAATATACTTCATCTAATTCCTGGCCAGATCTTTGAAAAGTATCGAAATTTTGGGTGAAAAAAAAAACGCAAAATGGTCCGATTGTGGATTCGCACGGGCGGACGCACTCCACCACCGGGCCCCGAAAACAAAAGCTGTAAACGTCACAAACCACATATTTTCACTTAAAAAAATTAATAACTTGCCTCCTACGGGTCTTGGAGTAAAAAACCAAAGTTAATTAAACTCGCCGTACAATTCTGCGTATTTAAAACACCTTTGCCACGTTCGTCTACCCCCAAAATCTGCGTAAAAAGTTTGATTTGGTTGAATATTTAATTAAATTCACCTATGGGCCGGACGGTGATTTCGACTCCTTGATATTTCATTACGCATCAATACGCGTCGATTGCTCGGGTTTAGCGCCTGATTTCGCGTTTTGGCGATTTTTTTCTTGGGAAAAAAAGAGAAGCGGTTTGCTCGCGGAGCCCATTTGAAAAAAGCGGCTAGGCGTAATTTTCGACTTGGGTGTCGACCAGAACGTGCAAAAGCGGCCAAACGCTCACCTGAGCGAGTGTGCACGCCCCGCGTCAAGGTCAGAGGGCGTACTAGACGCTCCAGCCTGGCACCCGCAACCCAAAAGCAACAGCGATTGGCTTGAGAGAGTGCAAAAAAGGCAGCGTGCTTTTTTGTACGGCCGAAACCCGCCGCCGGTCCGCGAGCAAAACAACACGCGCCTCTCCCAAATGCTGCTACAATACAAAAAGTGTGGGCGTGGTGAAACTGACTTTGTTGCGCGCGCGAGAACCATCTCATTGTCAGGGGTGAAAGTCGATTAGCACCCGCACCTCCAGGGTCGTAAAACCCTGAGCTAAAAAAGACTGCAGCGCCGCGCAAAAAAAAAATTTCGAACGCGGGCGCATCGCGACGGTTAAGCCAGCATTGTTACCTTTTTTTAGTATTTAATTCATATTATTTTCCACGTGAAAAATTTAAACAACGAAGAAAACATTTTGGCTATAGTTTGCTTCGTAAGTTGATAATAAATTTTAATCAGATTTAGGCTTCTCAACGACACATTTTAATTTCTGTGTCAATAAGGCTGAAAAAATTGCTCCCTTTCAAGAATGTTATAAAATTCTGGGGAAACTATTTTAGCGCGATTCAATCGGAAACAGGATTTTGAACGCCAAGGAGGACTTCTAGACAGAATTATTAATGTGATTTAATTGACACAATTAATTAAATTCATTAGTTAAACCACAAAAACTCGAATAAATAATTAATGTACGGGTTAAGAATGATTATTTGCCACACGAATTTTTAGACAACAAATTCTATTTTTTTTTAATCCGGACACAAAAAAAGCATTCATCAAATCAAGAGTGAACCTCTGTAGGCGCATCCTTTTCCGTTGCATCAAATAGATTAGACTTTTGATATCGAGAAAAGTCCGACTTGCAAAATTTCTCTGCGGAGAGAACGAGCGGCGCTCGCTGGCCTTGGAAATTATTACATCCGTCGTGACATCACTGCAGGAAAGTCTAACATTTGGATGATATTATCACGTCGCGTTTAAAAGAGACGCGCTGTAAATAGGCTCCCAAGCAACTTATTGAGAAGCAAAATATGGACTAATTTTTGTTTTGAACCGTTTCGAGAGGGGCAGTAAAGTTACAATCAAATTATTTTAAATCTGAGATGGAAAATTTCCTTCTGCTAGTTATGTTGATTTCAAATTTACGTAAAATCTGGAGTAGAATTTTTAAGATTCAAAAAACATATCATTTGATTACCATTTTTTACTGATTACTTTGACGTCAGCTCCTCTACATACAATTGTTTTTTTAAATTTAATCTTTTACCAACATAAAAAAATGCGCAAATTCAATTTTATGCACGGTGTTGAAATTTAAACCAATTAGAAAGAAACGCATCCCACTTGGATGGCAAAGCACGACGGAAGATATCATTTTTATATTAATCAATGCGGCGCGATACAAAGATTTGATCGTTCTGCATGACAACGTGATGACCTAAAGCAAAAAAATAATAAAGCGTTCTCAATATTTGTGTGGCAAAGATTTTATAATTCCGAAAGAATTTTCTTAACATTTTATAGCGGCCAATAATTTATCTATCCGGGCATTATTTACGACTCACAGAAGTGCTCGGCAGATTGTGAGAGAACGAGCTGCACGTGTTGGCCTTGGAAATTATTGCCCGCCCGTGACATCACTGCACAAAAGTCTAACACAGCGTCGCGTTTAAAAAAGCAAATTTACAGGCTGCAAGCATTCATTTGATCTCTAGAATTCCAATGACCAGCCCGTGGCTCGCATTTGTTAAAAGGTATTTTCGGGAGTGGCAAAGTAACGGGAGATATTCGGGCTGCCCAATGCTAGGGATTTGGAGATATCAAAAGGTGCTTTACTTTTGGCGACTCTAAATGCTCAAATAGCTCAACGGGATGGTTTTCGCGCCTTTCCATCTGGCGTTTTAATCAAAGAGACCTTGATTGGTGCGGCCCAGGGTTCGCAAAAACCCGCATTTTCCGAAAAAACCGACTGCATTGAAAAATAAAGATTTTTTTGCGGGGTTTTCTGAAATTTTTAGCATTTTTCCGAAACACATGCATTCTTATGGGA
This sequence comes from Cloeon dipterum, assembly GCF_949628265.1. NCBI lineage: Eukaryota > Metazoa > Arthropoda > Insecta > Ephemeroptera > Baetidae > Cloeon > Cloeon dipterum. Next base: position 35,301,065 of record NC_088789.1, on the reverse strand, counting down.
GATCCTAAATTCTCATAACCAAAATTAAGAATTTTAAAAAATCAGTTTCACCAAAAGACGGAAAATTTTTACTCTTAACGTAATTTTCCAAAATTTCTGACTTTTTCGAAGCGAAATCTGACTATTTTCGGGTTAAATCCCGAAAAATGCGGAAAAATCCAGAGCTGGTGGGTTTTTCCAGCTGATTTTTTGCGCAAAAACTCAGTGGTGCATTGCAAAATTGGCGAACCCTGGCGGGCAGGCGAAAAGATGGCCGCACGATTGAGCGCAAGCTCCGCTCTGCGGCCACCCGCGAGGCCACATCCGCTCAGCAGAGTGTGTTACTGCGTGGTCGGCTCACATCCGACGGCAAGTTTTGAGCAGAGGTTAAAACAAAATTCTTATCTACGTGGGCGAAAACCAAAACCCGTCTTTTTTCATCTGTGCAGGTCACCTTTTTTATGCTTACGTTGAGCCGCGAATCAAATGGAATTTATTTGCTCTTTTTTAAACGCGACGCGATAACATGCAAATGTTTGACTTTCCCGCGGTGATCAAGCCAGCACGAGCCGAAAATAATTTCCAAGGCCAGCATACATGCAGCTCGTTCTCTCACAATCAGCCGAGCACTTTTGTGACTCGGATAGATAAATTGTTGGCCGCTATTTAAAGAAAATTCCTTTTGAATATTAAAATGCTTTTCTCAGATTTAAAAATAATTTGATAATAAATCTGCTTCCCCTCTCGAAATGGTTGAAAACAAGAAACAGTTTCTTTTTTGCTCCTCAAGTTGAGCCGCGAATAAAATTAATTTATTTGCTACGCCCCTTTTTTTAAACGCGATAACAAATAACATGCGCAAGTGTTGGACTTTGCTGCGGTGACGCCAATCACAGCTCACGCCACATCCTTCCCGCCGCCCTTCTCATCATCCCAGCATTTTTATGCCAAGCTTAGACTTTTCTTGCTATGAAAATGTAAAAAAATTCCGATGATAATGATTTAATAATTTACATTATTTCCAGATGATAATTATAAAATGTAGACGATTTTGATGAATATTAGACCGAGGGAGGAGACTTTTCACCTCTCGTTAAAACGCTCTCATCGGCGATAATCAATTGGCCGCAACAACTTTTGAAATTAAATTCCTTTTGAATAAAACGCTTTTAAAAAATCACACGCCTTCGGAAAAAATAATTTGTTTCCAATAATCGCAGGAAAACTATTTAAAAAGAAATCTTTTTGGCATTTATATATCCTGGCTACGTTCGTAATTAAAAATAATTCAGATCCGGCTTTCGATGAGTGCTGGAAAATGGAAAACTTACCCAAAGTGCAGAGTGAGAGAAAGGGGAAGCTCAGCATGCGCCCTTGCTTCTCGTTTGGCTGATTTGGCTGTCGCTCTCGGCTCGAGTGCGCCTTCCTTCGATCCTCTGCTCTCGCTCTCACGCCAGGGAAGAGTGTGACAGGCTTTTTATCGCTGCCTGCCTCGCGTTTGCTTTTCTAGTGGCAAATAGGCTGCGCGTTATTTTGCGGAGGCCGCCGAGCAGTTTGATTCCCTCTGTCGGCGCCTCGTCAAAATAAAAATTAAAAAACATAAAGCGAATCGTGTGACCCCTCATTTTTGCAAACGACCTTTTTTGTAAATTTCAGCACATGCTTGATTTGAACATTTTTCACCGTTGCCGTCTGTTCCTTTTTGTGACTATTAATTCCTGGCCTTTTCAAAACAGCTTCTCGTCATAATTAAAAATAAACAGCGGCCAAACCAAATCACCGATTTTAATAAAGATTTAAATTGATGCATCGAATCCCTTTAATAATTGTTGAATGCTCTTGAATCAGCTGTGCGGCCGCATCGACAAAATTGTGATCGCTCAAAGATTTTTTCTAGATTTTAATGTTTTAATATCAGCCGGGAAGAACAGAGAACCGCGCGCAAAGTTTTTGTGCAGCCATTTTTCTAAGAGAGCAGTGATAAAAGCGTGTGCTTGTGATCGTTTGATCTTAGTTAATTGTCGGTTTATGCCTGTCAATTGTTGCAGTCGGATTTTGGCGGATTGCGATTGATGCAGACGGACTGGTGAGTGTTGATAACCCTTTTAATTTTTTAATTTTTCTCTTAATTAATTTTGGGCTCGAATTCTGCGACGAAGCAGGCGACGGTTTTGCTCTTGATTTGAGCAAGAAATGAGATAATTAAGTTCACTTGAGTGCGGAATTCGCTTTTTTATTTTGGACGAGGTTCAGTTTAATTTATTTGCTCTCACAATCAGAGGAGAAACATTTATTTATTTTCTATGCTGCGCGGTTGGGAAAAGCAGTGGGGCCAGGTAACAGGTAACGGCTCTAAAAAAGGTCGCACCGTCAAACCCTGCGTGGCTCGCTATAAAAATAATCAAGAGTTAGGCTTTCAACGTGTCAGGCCGCGTATTTCGACGGCTCCCGTCTAATGCCAGACCTTTTCTTAGAAAAAATGTGCTTTTTTAATGAAAATGATTTGTGATTGTTTATTTCTCTGCGAAAAATTGACATAGAGGGATTTTAGTAGAATTAGAGTGGAAATTTCGCAGCACAGAGCAGCTATCGATCGTAAATACTTAATTTTAATTAATTCCAATAAGAAAATTTAAAAAAAAATAATTATAATCACAGCAGCATGCGAAAAGGTTTGTTTGATTGATAAATAATTTTTAATTTATAAATATGCCTTATTTGGCCTGCGACCTGCGACCGACACACTTTTCTATTAATTTATCGCCAATTCCGATTTAACCATTTGATAACTGGATTTTTTATTGCCTGCCACGGTCATGGTGAAAAATGAAGGCTTCCTCCACTTTTCCGACACAGTTGACGCTGAACGCAGGGGCGAATTGGCCTATATTTAAGTGTCTGATCGCTTTCTTTCGTTGTTGCCAGGCGGAAAGTGACAGAGTTGGACTTTTCATCAACTGACATCTCGGCGCCTTTTGTGTCGAATCCCAGTTGAATTTCGAAGACACAAACAAAAACAAATCAAGACCGGAAACCCCTGGTGTTAATAGTTAAGGGTTAAGGCGAAGGGCGAGGCAAGAATAAAAATAAATTAACTCGAACTGCAGCCCGGCCGTTGCTTCCGTTAAATTTATTGACACTTGGCTACGCGCGGCCTTTTCGTCTCTCCTAATCGACGCTGCTTTTTATTCCGGCCGCCGCGTCACTATCTGTGTTCCTTTTTTATGTCCTGCCAAGTGCCAAGCTCCACTCCGAAAACGCAAAAGCGGCCTTGACACTCAACTTCTTTCAAATCAACAAGATTAACTAATAACCACGCCTATTTTTTCAAGTAAAAAATAATTCGATCGAAAGACAAGATGCGCTTCATTTCCGATAAATTGCTTTCTAATTAATTCAAAAATTGTTATCATTTTAGCAGAGCCCAGTTTCACACAGGGAATTTTCCTGAATTTATTCCCAATTTTTCGAGTTTTCACGCAGAGAAATAAAATCCAATCTGAGCTCGATGAGAGGAAAAAGGTCAACTCGAACCGTGCCGTTTGGTTGTTGATCGACTGACCAGCCCGATTTGGTGCAAATAATAATTAATAAAAAAGTGTAGACACCCACCGGTCCTGATTTGCTGGAATTCCCGCCGAAAGAATGGCTGGAATCGCAGGAAAAAACGATTTCTAAGCACCTCAAAATCGAATATTAAACACTGAGTAAATAAAAGGCTGAGAAAATTAGTCGCTTTAATTGATGTGATAAAATTATTTTACACCTAGGAGGTGTTTGCCCAATTACCATGAAAATATCTCTGGACAAACAAATACAGTAAACTTGAAAATTTAAAAGCAGGAAATGGCAAAGAGCAAAATAAATGTAATTAAAAAGTAAAATATCACGCTGCACTGAGCCACAAATAAAAATAAAATCATTGTGCATATTTGCCACAAGCGCCTTTTTTTGCAGAGGGTGGGAAATTCAGCTAACAGGGTGCAGTCCTGGAGATCTGGTGGCAGTTTTTTTCACTCTGAAGGAAAAAGCAGGCTGGCCACAAACCGAAAAGTGCCGGTCGGTCGCGGTGCCTCGCGGTTTTACAAGTCGGTGCGGCACCTCCCTCGCGCAATTTTTGAACAAATTCAAGTCTCTAATTGTAAGCGCATGTTGATGGGCATCGTGTTCGCCTCTTGCGGCGGCGGTCGTCTGCCCTTTTTCCACTTTTTCCGCTTTTTCATCGTGTTTGGAAGTCCGTCGGTGAGGACTCGGGACGGGCTTCACGAGGGACTCTCTCGACCCTCTTGGTGCAGCCGCGCAGGTCGCGACTGTCCGCACGGCCCTTCGAAGATCGCTGCTCATTTGCTTCTTGACGTAAATTCATTATTTCTTTTTTAAATAATCCCCTTGCAAAATATTACCTGGAAAAAGGTCGTAATCGGTTTATAAATCATCTCTCTTAAATCTTAAGACCATCAGATAATCCAAATATTAATTAATAAAACGAGTACTTAATTGAAAAATTATTCTCATCTGTTTAAATGTTGCTAATATGGTTCGATCCTCGACGTTCTTTTTATTTTATTTGTATGCCTGCTCATCGCTTCTAGTTTAAAAATTGTAGAGTAAAAAAACGCTACTGCCACGCTATTTCCACAGAAAATCAACGTGGTTTTCGCGCCTGAAGGGTTCGAATTGAGAGACGTCACAATTCTTGTTGCTGGCAGCAAAAACTTTCAGTTGCCACGCGAGGGCAGCACCTCTCGCACTCGCTCCTTTCCTCGCTCCTTGGCGTTTTTTGCGTTTGCGGCGAGCGGAGCGGAGCAGCTGATCGAGCCGCGTTGTTTGTGTTTACGTCTCGCGCATTGGACACGATCGTCGGGGATGCAGCGGCTGTTGCACTCGTCGGCGCCGCTGTCGGCGCCGCCGGACAAGGCGACGTTCGGCAAGCTGCGGAAAAAAAGCGGCGACACGTTCAGAAATAGCGAGAAGGCGTTCGAGAACTGCGGAAACCACGTCGCCGAGGTACAAAAAAAAACTCAAATTAGCTCCTGCAGAGGTTTCAGGCCCTTCGACCCTGCAGGGCGCACCTTCGAACTGATTCAGGGCTGTCTGATGCTTCATTAGCTGCAATGCGTTTGGAATTGAGAAAGCTCTTGCGGGTTTCAAAAAGGAAAATTTTCTAAAATTTAATTTCCTTTTCTTGAATTTAGAATTTATTTAATTTAAAACACAAGCATACTGAAGGCAATACATATTTGTAACAAATCTTTACCAGTTCCTATTTCTCAGGGCATTTAATTTTTCCATGAAATAATTACCGTCTGACCTTTTTCAGGTGCTACCTTGAGGACCGCGAGCAATTGCTGCCGGTGGCCGTAGGTCAGCGGCTCTCCCTTGTGGCGTCCTTTTAATAATCTCAAAGGTGCGTTTTACCCAGACCCTGAATTTCAACCTCTAATTTTTTTAAATAAAATTCAGGTTCGTCTGGAGGACCGTGGAAAAAATATGTGCTGACTGAATAATTTGACTGGCGAGGAGACGGTTCAGGTGGCGCTGAAAATGACGGCGCCGCTGTCTGCCCACGTCCAGCCCCAGCACCAGGTCGTCGACGTCGGAAAGGCGGCCGTGTTCAGGTCAGAATTTTTTTATTTAAATTTATGAGTAAAAATTGGCTTGTTAAAATAGTGAAACTTTCATTTTTGGCGGTTTAAAATTATTATTTTGATTTAATAAAATGATGTGGGTCATTTAAAATCATTTTAACCTGATATCAGGGTGCAGTTTAACCATCAAACGAAGTTTCAGACCTCTATTCCTCTCAGGGCTCCTCTTATAAGGGTATAAAAATGCTGATTTGGTGGAAACGGATGCAAAAAAACTCGTGTTTCACGATTTTCAACTGGGAATAAAAATTTTTGCAAATACCTGAGAGGTCTGAAACCCTCTGAGTTTAATATCAGGGTGCTTTTCTCTAGCCATACTAATTTTCAGCTTTCCAAGTAATCAAAAACCCGATTTATAAGGTGTTAAATTTCCCAAAATAGCATTTTGAACCAAAAATTAAAAAATCAACCCTGAATAATTTTTAATTTGCAGAAATATGCGCTGATGCGGGAGGAGGTCGCTGAGCTGACGAGGGTCGACCCTGATTGGCAGAAGCAGGAGGTGGAGAGCAAGGTGCGAAGAAAAGGACGCCCTGGGCAGCGACTCGGAGGATGTGCAGCAGCACGGCAACTCCGCCTTTTCGTCCGAGACGTCGGTGTCGAGCGGCTGCAAGTCGTATCCTTCGCGCCAGGTGCGCACCTCCAGCCACACTGACGACACCACCTTCAGGTTAACTGATTCGAATTCACTTACCTTCATGCTAAAAGTTCCCATCTCCTGATCTCAGGCTAAATACCCTTTGAATTGCTTGGAATTTTATTTCTATTTTTTTAATATTTAACGTCTTTTTTGTCCCGCTTGGTGTAAGTTTAGTTTCAATTTTAATTATGGTCTCTTGTTGCAGTGTTGTGTCGTGGGAGTGGGCGTCGGCGTGCTAGTCTGGCTGCTCGTCCGACTCGCGCCGCCAGCTGAGAGCTGAGAGCTGAGCGAAGCCGAGTGCTGACTCGCCTCACCACCAACACCACCTTCCATGCCTGTGATTCGCCCCTCACACCCCAAATCCATAAATCTAAAAAAATATTCACTGCGCTGACTGACCAAAATCTCACTTTTCTTTTTTTCGAACCCACTTTGAATATTTAATTTGATCTCGGCTGCCTTGCCTCAACACTCCCTCTCGCTGCAGGCAATTTTAGGAATTAATTACAGATTTGAGAATTTTTGCTTTGATTTTAGCAATAAAATTCCCTAATCCTAGTAAAAGCAAAAGTCTCAAATTTAATGCAAAGTTTATTCAGCAAGAATCAATTTGGCAAATCAGTGGAGGTGGAGGAAGCAAATTAGCCTTTTTTCCGCGAGGAACAGCGAGCAGCAACCTCGGCAGGCTCGTCAGACTGAATTCTTCAAACCTTCTGCTTTCTGCTTCAATTTGATCACCTTGCCAGCGGCCACGATCGATTTTGAACCAAAAGCATCGCGCAATTTTAAAATTTCCGCCAGGCCGAAATTTAACCTTTTCATTTTGAGCCACTTTTAGTTCGTTTTTCCGCTCGATTTGCGATTATTTTCGGTCTGTTTAAGGTGGATTTTTTTATTTTTGCAAGCTTGTGAGCGAAATATTTTGCTGTCTCTTCGTCACAAGAAAAGAGCGGTGTGCCATTTTTGCTTTAATTTAAAAAGGTGGATTTTCACAATAATTAAAACGGCACCTGGTAAGGAGGGAGAAACTGCATGCCATTTAGGCGACATGCTTTCGACGCCGAGAGCCACGAGTCAAAAACCCTGGGCAGCGACTCGGAGGTGCGGAGCAGCAGATGGTGTCGTTCCGGCACCGCCGCGTCCTCCGAGACGTCGGTGTCGAGCGGCCGCAAGTCGTACCCTTGGCGCCAGGTTACTCCAGCCACACTGACGACTCCACCTCCAGGTATGCTCATCCAAAGTCACTTACCTTCTAAGCTTAAAGTTGCGAGGTCTTCAACCTGATTTCAGCGGTAAAAACCTGTTTTTTAAAAATTGTTTTAAGAATTTTCTATTATTTTTAAAAATTATCTTTCAAAAAAGTGAGCCTAAATATACCCTGAGTCAGGGCAGGATGTTGTTATTGCCATCTATGGCCTCACCTGGTTTGAGGGTGGTTTCGATTTTAATTCTGGACTCTTGTTGCAGTGTCTTGGCGTCGAAGCGGGCGTCGGGACGCTTCTCCGACTCGCAGCTGAAAGCCGAGCGAGGCCGAGTGCTCCTCCTCTCACCTCGACAGGGACACCACCTTCCAAACCAACGTCCGGCCATTTCCTCTGAGTTCGCTACCCCCTCCCCTACTTAAATACAATTTTGTACTGTCAAAAATCTCGAATTTTCTTTATTTTATCAACCCGGCCAACCCGCTATTCTTTTAATTAATAATAATCAAACATCTCGGCTGCGCTGCTGCAACACTCCCTCTCGCGGCTGCTTCAGTTTTGGGATTTTTTTATATGAATTTTTAGAATTTGGAATAAAATTTGAGAATCCTAGCACACAAACTGAAAAGGTTTAGCAGGCGGAGGAATCGTTTCGGCACATCGGTTGGCGAATAAAGCGAATTTTAGTCTTTCTTTTCCGCGGCAAAGGTGCAGCCGCAACCTACACATTCGCCTGAGATTTGGCATTTTTTATAATCAAGATTTATTTTAAAAATTTAAATTTGACCTATTTAATTTTAAATTGCCTTAAATCTTAGAAATTGGCAGTTTTATTTTGAAAGAGACTCGGAGAGGAAAATTAAATTCAGTTACCTCTAACTTTAAAAGGTTTTTTTTTAATTAATTAAAAATCATGCGATGTTCCCATTGAAAGAGTCGATGGTAATTAATGAAGCCTTTATCTAAATTCTTTAATACACATGTATTTATTTGTATTGATCAATTTAACACCCGGATTTTTAGCTGTAATTTGTGATTTCCTTCCTTGAAACATGACAAACGTGCATTATTAACTAGAAAATTATCTAAAATTTAATTACGCGTGCGATTGAAATATTACAAACACAGATTTTAAAAATAATTTTAAGAAATAGCCAAAAAAATTTAAACATTGACGAACTTTGACAGGTTACCGCACCCTGAGATCGATTCCAGTGAAACTTTTCGCGATTGTTCAACATCCGCTCAGGGTTTTTTCGACATAATTCAAAAGAAGCGAAGCAAAAACGCGTGCGGCGCGAATGTCTCGACGAGGCGCCTGCCGGACCGGAGGTCTGTCTGCTGAAGACGTGTCGAGCCGGATCGGAGGGCCCAAAGGCTGCTTCCTGCTTCTGCCGATCAGGGTCAACCCTCGACAGGTCAGCGAGCAACAGCTAATCACGTGTCTGCAAATAAATAAAGTATTTTTAAGGGATGATTTTGAATTTTCTTTCCAAATTGCGCTATTTTGGCAAATTTAACACCTTAAAAATCTAGTTCTCGGTTATTTAGAAAGATGTAAATTATTTTTGCAAAATAAAAACACCCTGGGATGAAACTCGTAAGGTTTCAAACCTGTCAGGTCTTTGTGAAAAATGTAATTCACAGTTGAATATTGTGAAAAATTAAATTTTTTGCCTTCACTCGAACCAAATGTGTTTTTAAACCCTTATCAAAGGGTCTGTGAGGAAAATAAAAATCTTAAATGTTGTATAACGGTTAAAATGCACCCTGATATCAGGTTATTAAACCAACTAGATTTAAATATTAATTTAAAAATTGCCAAAAATTACATTTTTTTATTATTTACCTAAAAATATTGTCACCTGAACGCGGCCGCCTTTCCGACGTCGACGACCTGGCGCTGAGGCTGGACGTGGGTCGACCCTGTCAGCGCCACCTGCAACGCGTCTCCTCGCCAGCCGAATTTTTCACCCAGCACAAATATTTTCCGCGATCCTCCAGACGAACCTGAAAGTGAATTTTATTTTTAAAAATTAAAAGTGGAAATTCAGGGTCAGGGTAAAAACGCACCTTTTAGATTCTTAAAAGATCAGCAGGGAGAACCGGCAGGAATTGCTCGCGGTCCTCAGGGTACCACCTGAAAGGTAAAAAATAAATTATTTGAAGGAAAAATTAAATGCCCTGAGAAAAGATAGTTGGATAGAGAATTTGTTGGCAGGTGGCAAGACCCAAGAGTCGTGTGTGAACTGTTTCCGCAGCCGAATTTTGCCAAATTTCCAGTTCTAATAATAATTATTAACTGCTAAAAATTGACCAATTACACGGGAACTCTTCGCAGCTGTGATCGTCACTCAGCTTAATTTGTTGCAGCCTCAATTTGGCGATATTCACCTGGACGTTGTTGGCCATTGACCAGCCTCAGCACCAGGTCGTTGATGTCGGAAAGGCGGCCGTCTTCAGGTGTGAAAATTTTATTTAAATAAGGAAGAATTAAACAATTTTAAAATGTTGGTTTGAAATAATATTAACCTGATATCAGGGTGCATTTTAACCTTTCTACGACATTTTAGACCCCTGATTATCTACGGGCCTCTTTTGTAAGGGTTCAAAATTTAGTAACGCTGGTTTTTTTCATGTGGAGGTAAAAAATTATTTTTCACAAATTTATACTGAATTAAATTTTTGTTAAAAACAAACCTAAGGTGACAGATGTGAAATCTTTTGGGTTTAATCTCAGGGTGTTTTTATCCAGCAAAACAAATTTTAAACTTTCTCTAAGTAATCGAAAAACCGGATTTATAAGGCAAATTGGAAAGAAATAAAAAATTGGCCCTGAAAAAATATTTATTTGCGCGAGCAGGTCGCTGACCTGACGAGGGTTGACCCTGATTGGCAAAAGCAGGAGGTTAAGCAAGGTGCAGAGAAAAGGACAACCTGGGCACCGATTCGGAGGTTGAGCAGCAGCACCGCAACTCCACCTTTTCGTCCGAGACGTCGGTGTCGAGCGGCTGCAAGTCGTATCCTTCGCGCCAGGTGCGCACCTCCAGCCACGCTGACGACACCACCTTCAGGTTAACTGATTCGAATTCACTTACCTTCACGCTAAAAGTTCCCATCTCCTGATCTCAGGCTAAATACCCTTTAAATTGTTCAGAATTTTATTTCTTTTTTAAAAATATTTCTTCGAAAGAATCAACCTTTGTATACCCTGATTTAGGGTAGGATGTTTTTAACGTCTTAGATTAGTTTCAATTTTAATTATGGTCTCGTGTTGCAGCGTTGTGGCGTGGAAGCAGGCGTCGCGCCGCTTCTCCGCGACTCGCGCCGCCAGCTGAAAGCCGAGCGAGGCCGAGTGCCGCCTCTTGTCTCCAGTCTCCAGGGACACCACCTTCCATGTCTGTGATTCACCCATTCTCACCCCTAATCCACCCCTCAAAAATAAAATTAATCGTGATGAATGACCAAAATCTCGACTTTTCTTTAGTTTCAACCCATTTCTAATAATTAATTTGGTCTCGGCTGCACTGCTTCAACACTCCCTCTCGCGGCAGACAATTTTAGAAATTAACTAAATTGGTAGGAGATTTTAGACAAAGAAATTTTAATTAAAATGAGTTCAAATTTATTTTTTACGCATGTCATCTGGTCTATTAAATTAAAAAAACGCTACAAATCTTGGCTGTGGGCACGGCACTTTTATTTTGAAAAAAAAAATTAATCGAAAGAGGAAAATAATCGGAAGTTTAAATTATTTTTTACTATAAAAAAACCGCAGGTTGCGCATTTCAAGAGTCAATTGTGACTGATCTAAATTTCGGAATAGATAAAATTTATGTTTATCATTTTATTTTTTAAATAACAATGTTGCACTGACCAAGCGAACACACCGACAAAATTATTTACTGAAATTAAGAAACCGCGCAAATACGGAAGAATCAATTACAAGAAGCATCAATTTCAAAAATAAAATATTTGGAAAAGGTAACATTAACGTTTCATTGGCATGGAAACGAAATTAGGGCAATTTTTTACATGCATAGATATCAGTTCTGCTTGGAGTAACAAAGTTTTGATAAAATTAAACCTGCAATTCCCTTCCAAAAATTTAGCAAAGTGTCTGAAATCGATCCATTTAATTTCCTTAAATTTGGTTTCCCTCCCATTTTATTATATTTGCAAAATTAATGCATGTTTTGCCGCATTTCAATGTTGCGTTGTGACTTGTGACGTCACCGGGTGCAGTGCTTACGCGCGTTTCGCGCCAGTTTGGAGACGGCTCCCGTGATTGGTCCATCGGTTCACCGGCTGATCGTAGCGGCCAATCATCATGCAGCTGTTTTTCTGCATACTTTTTCAGTTTTCAGTCTTGCTTTCTGTGTGCCAGGACCTTCGAGTGTTTTCAGACGGATTTTCAGGTGTTTTTCGCGAGTGCAGTGCCGAAAAAATACTAAAAAGGTGCGGTGCGAGTGTTGTGTCGTCGGACTGTCCGGTTTGCGGTGTCGGAGACGTGCTTTCGGAGCAGTAAATCCAGAAATGCCGCGGACCGGTGGGTGTAAATGGCTACAAATGGCCCTCGTGAATTAATTTATGATCACCTTGCCAGCAGCCACGATCGATTTTGTACCAAAGCATCGCTTGATTTTTAAATTTAAGCAAGGCCGAATTCATCCTTTTCATTTTTAGCCAGTTTTAGTTCGTTTTTCGGTCTCTGTTTCAAATGGATTTTTAATTTTACATGCATTTGAGCGAGTTGCGGAAACTTGCAAATCTCTTTTTCTATAAAAGAGAGGTGTTTGCCTTTTCTGCTTTAATTAATCAATGGAGGATTTTTACACCCCAATAGATAGATTTGCTGACGAATTAAATCTGGAATTCAGAAAAAGCACGTTTTAACGTCTCTTTCGGAGTTAAAATAGTATTTGTGTCAAAACTCGCGCAAGTGCCGAAAATTCGCGGAAAATCTCATGGTCACTGGCAAGACCAAAAATAATCGTGTGGGAAGTGTTTCTGAAGCCGAACTTTGCCTATTTTAAAAAGTGCAAGTGGAAATTTGATATCTGATTTTAACATTAGGCCTGCTACACATCACTTGGGAGCTCTTCAGCTGAGCTTGGTTACTCAACTTAATTCTTGCATTCTAATTAAAATATCAGCTAGAAAAGACGGTGAATTTATTTGCAGCTGGATTTTGGCGATTTTCGGCTGGTAATTGCGAGTGGGATCAGGATTTAAGGGGAAGATATGGCGGATGGGCCTCTCTCTCTCTCTCTCTCTCTCTCTCTCTCCACCCCTTGCATCTAAAAATCGAGTTTTACTTACCTGTCACTTGTCCCGGGATCGATCTCTTCCCCTTCACAGCGGTGGAGACGGACTTTGGAGGCTGACTGGAGCTTGCATCTCATCAAAGCCGGGCTGGTGTGCGTTGACAACGCTTTTAATTTAACTTCTTTTGGGCTGGAAATGAGACTAAGCAAACCGTTTTATATCTCTTGCCCGCTCGGCCGACTTTCCCCTTGAAAAAACTTTTCTAACACTTGGTTTTCCATTTTGGTCTTGATTTGGAAATAAAATTAAAACAAAAATTTCAGATTCTTATTTGAGCTATTGCAAAGAAACACATTTTTTACTTTGAAAATCTTAATCTCCCCCTAGATTTATAGAATGATCGGTTCGGTGGTCTCAAAAGTAGTCATCTAAGCTAAATTTCAATCAAAAACAAAAATTTCTTTAGAATCTAAATCATCCTGGACCTGAGCTAGCCCTGAGAGTAGATTTTCAGGGACTTATAAATTGCAATTAAATAAAAAAATGACTAATTTCCAAATACTAAACTCGACCTAGTAGAACTGGTAGAGGGGCATTGAATGAGACCCTTCGGATCCCCGTAGGGTCCATAAATAGATTGCTGAAATGTAAAAAACACGTTTTTATCAACTTAAGAATCTTATAACTCTGCTCCCATCGTTCGTTTTCAGGGTTCCGAATTTTCCCCACCCGGATAAAACCCACCCGGGTTTTATCGGGTTTAACCAGACTAAAAAACCCAATAAAACCCACCATTTTACCCAAGGCTCCAATATTTTTAGTATCAAAAATAAAAAAGCTGGAAAATAAAAAAATTGTTTTTTGGCTGTTTTTAAAGCTGAAAAGGTAGTGCTGCATTTTTACACATTGAAAAATTGGCAAGTCCCGGGCCAAGAGGATTAAATTTCTTCGTTTCTTGAAAAATGCAGTGAATAGCAAATTTGAAAAACCCAGAAAAACCCAAAAAACCCATATTACCCCCCAATAAAACCCAAAATGTAAAAAACCCGGGTGTTTTGGAACCAGCGTTCCACCAAAAGGCAAAAAGCTCTAATCATTTCCGGTCAAATTCTGCGTTGATTGGGAACTATTGCCAACTCACCATGATCACCTGTGGCAAGGTATAAAAGATGCTTTTTTTACTCTTTAAAAGCGAACTTGTCAAAAGCCAAAATGGCATATCATCTCGCACGAAAGAGTTAATTTGGGTTATTCACCACAATTAAGCTTGGCAATTATTTCTAAGTAGTTTTACGCAAAACAATAAAAATCTTGTATTTCTTTTAAGAAAATGATTTATTTTAAAGCATAGTTTATAAATATAATAAAACATTTTATTTCGAATAGTAAAAATAAATATTTTAGAAACATTATTTACATTTTTATTATACATTTGCAAGTGTAATTAGTTTAATTCAATCAAACCTACATATTAAGAATTTATTTACTATTTTAATATTAAAAAGTATTATTTAGTACTACCACATTGTCGCTGAACAAGTTGTTTATTTTTTAACGCTTTATATACACTTATAATAGGTCAATCGATACTTCAATGCTACATAAAATGGACCTAATAATTTTTACGGTTGAACGGATAGTATGTTTTTTAAATAGTGCAATATGTTGCAAAAAATTTGGGCTCATGTGATTCTGATGTAAAATAAAAGCTTTCAAACCAATTTTCTCGATTTTGCAATTTTCTAAAAAATTTCAAATATTTTTCCCACTTTGTTTGATTCGCTTTTTATTTGAATATGTTTCACAAAAATAAATAGACTGTCTGATCACAAAAAATATTTAAAGAATGGATTGTTAAAGGTTTCTAGGTTTTTCTTTCATTTTTCGTAATGCAGTGAAGACTTCTTTGTCATTCCTTATCATTTTATTTACTTTAGCTCTATTGTCAAGCAGTTTTTGAGCCACTTCTTTCACCGGATTATGCTTAGCCGCCAGAAATAAAGCAGTCTCTCCATTATCATTTTCAACATTTATCTTTGCACCATTTTCGAGCAGCGTTTGGACCACTTCTGGAGATGAGTTTAATCTAGCAGCGTAATGCAGTGCGGTCCATTTGTCATTGTCTCGTGCGTTTACTTTGGCTCCTTTTTTAATCAAAATTTGTACTATTTCTGGATTTGTATTCCACCCAGCAGCTAGGTGAAGGGCTGATGATCCATCTTCAACTTGTGAATGAACGTCGGCGCCATTTTCCAGCAGCATTTGGACAATTTGTGAACTTGGGTTAAATTTAGCGGCCAAATGCAGTGCGTTCCATTTTTCATTGTCTTTTGCTTTTAAATCAGAATCTTTTTCCAGCAAAATTTTCACTATTTCCGGGTTTTTATTATACCGTGCAGCTAGGTGAAGGGCTGTTTTTTCTTGTTCAGTTTGTAACTGAACGTCGGCGCCTTTTTCAATAAGCATTTTGAGAATTTCTGAAGTTGGGTTAAATTTAGCCGCAAAATGAAGTGCTGTCCATTTGTGATTGTTTTGTTCGTTTATTTTGGCGCCTTTTTCCAGTAAAATATTCACTATTTCAGGGTTTGTATTAAACCCGGAAGCAAGTTGAAGGGCTGATGATCCATATTTGTCTTTTAAATGAACGTCGGCACCGTTTTTAATCAGCATTTGGAGAATTTCTGAAGTTGGGTTAAATTTAGCCGCAAAATGAAGTGCTGTCCATTTGTGATTGTTTTGTTCGTTTATTTTGGCGCCTTTTTCCAGTAAAATATTCACTATTGCAGGGTTTGTATTAAACCCGGAAGCAAATTGAAGGGCTGATGATCCATCTTTGTCTTTTAAATGAACGTCGGCACCGTTTTTAATCAGCATTTGGAGAATTTCTGAAGTTGGGTTAAATTTAGCCGCAAAATGAAGTGCTGTCCATTTGTGATTGTTTTGTTCGTTTATTTTGGCGCCTTTTTCCAGTAAAATATTCACTATTGCAGGGTTTGTATTAAACCCGGAAGCAAATTGAAGGGCTGATGATCCATCTTTGTCTTTTAAATGAACGTCGGCACCGTTTTTAATCAGCATTTGGAGAATTTCTGAAGTTGGGTTAAATTTAGCCGCAAAATGAAGTGCTGTCCATTTGTGATTGTTTTGTTCGTTTATTTTGGCGCCTTTTTCCAGTAAAATATTCACTATTGCAGGGTTTGTATTAAACCCGGAAGCAAATTGAAGGGCTGATGATCCATCTTTGTCTTTTAAATGAACGTCGGCACCGTTTTTAATCAGCATTTGGAGAATTTCTGAAGTTGGGTTAAATTTAGCCGCAAAATGAAGTGCTCTCCATTTGTGATTGTTTTGTTCGTTTATTTTGGCGCCTTTTTCCAGTAAAATATTCACTATTGCAGGGTTTGTATTAAACCCGGAAGCAAGTTGAAGGGCTGATGATCCATCTTTGTCTTTTAAATGAACGTCGGCACCGTGTTCAATCAGCATTTGGAGAATTTCTGAAGTTGGGTTAAATTTAGCGGCAAAATGCAGGGCGGTCCATTTGTCATTGTCTTGTTCATTAACTTTGGCGCCTTTTTTCAGCAAATTTTTCACTATATCAGGGTTTGTATTAAACCCGGAAGCTAGGTGAAGGGCTGATGATCCATCTTTGTCTTTTAAATGAACGTCGGCACCGTTTTTAATCAGCATTTGGAGAATTTCTGAAGTTGGGTTAAATTTAGCCGCAAAATGAAGTGCTCTCCATTTGTGATTGTTTTGTTCGTTTATTTTGGCGCCTTTTTCCAGCAAAATTTTCACTATTTCTGAGTTTTTTTTAAACCTAGCAGCTATATGAAGGGGTGTATCTCCATTTTGATCTCTTAAACAAACATTGGAGCCTCTATCAATAAGTCTTTTCACTAAGTCTAATTGGTTTGACAGCATAGCATAGTGCAAAATCGATTTTCCATCTGGACTAGATTTGTTTAGTTCAACATTAGAGAACACAAGCTTTTCTACCACTTCCCATTTTTTTCTTGCACCTGCAAGGAGAAGTGGTGTGTTTTTAGGTTTGGTTTCAGCGTTTTTGTCCACTTCAGTGTTTTGCAAGAGCCAAAGAGCCACTTCCTCGCCGTATTCTTCGTCATCAATCGCCAGGTGAAGACAGCTTTCTCCATTGTTGGTTTCTTGGTCCGCAAGCTTGTCGTTCTTTTTGTGCACCATCTTGACCATTTCAAGGTGCCGCAAAGCGAAGTGCAAAGCGTTTCTGCCGTCTTCATCTTTTAATGAGAGATCAGGGTTCAGCAGCTCGAACATTTGTCTCAAATTCTCGCGGCAAATTTGGCTGACTAATTTCAAAGGGTCGGTAAATTTAGCACATTGCACAAAAGCCTCTGCGTAGGTCGCGTCCTTCCCCTTCTCCATAGAAAAGAAAAGGTCAACGAACTTTCTGCACTGCACCAATTCATCATGAAACAGGGGCACCTTTTCAGGTCCTGGGTTCTTTAAATCGTATATAAATTTTTGTGCAGTAAGAAATTCTGCAAACACTTGGTGAGTGAAATTTACTGTGTCGTTGCAATATGTCACTACTCCAAAAGCGTTGATCTTCTCTAACTCTTCCTTTGTTACACTGCCTTGGTCGATCTTCACTCCTCTTACGAAACGGAAGGCCACCAGTTGAATGATCTTCAATGATTTGTCAACCATCTCCTTCCCAACATCTATATCTCCATGTTCTCTCTTCAGACAAAGTTCTACTTTGCGCCGCACTATTGTGTCAAAGATATCGTACAAGTTTCCACCACCGTTGTACTCGGCCAACAAGGTGAGATAGAGTGGGTTTCCCAGAATATCTTTGTCTTTGAAGTTTTCCCTCAATTGATTGATATCTTGTTCATCCTTTCGCGCAACGGTCTGCAGGAACTCGATTTGTTTTGCTTCATCAAGGGGTTCGATCTCAACTATCGTCGTGTTTTTAATTCTCTCTTGAATGTGGTGCACTTCGTGAGGCCTGGTCCCGACAAAGAGTGGGACTCTTGCATTATTTAATGCAAATACAACTTTTAGGATTTTTTCTCTGAAATCTGGGCACATTTCGTCAAATCCGTCGAGGCAAACAACGACTTCTCCCTTTTTAATCCAGTTGTTGATGTTGTCATGTGAATTGCGAGTTGTCTCTGCGAGAAATTCTATTTCATTTACTTCTAATGCAGGCATGTCAAATATGTATTGATAATATTTTTTTAGAGGAATTAGTAGTATTTTAAACCTTCCATCATTTTTGGTAAGTTGGTACCTTATTTCTTTGAGAACGGTCGATTTGCCTGCTCCAGCAACAGAATTAATTAACCAAAAAAAGCTCGCGTCAACTGAATCTTTCAGTACAGAGATATCTTCTGCGTTTTTTACTTGATGTGACTTTATCGAAGTTTCAGCATCGCTTGAAAATTTATTTCCCACTGTCTGAAGCTTACTCTCTGTCGAATTTTCGTTTCCCTTAGTCAATCGTTTGGTCTTTTCCGTTGAAACATTAAAATCTATATTTTCCTCAATAGGAGATTTCGTTGAAATATTTGAACTATCGATTTCGTCTTCGGTAATTTTTGTATTTTTGAGCTCGATTTCGGGCTTGACAAATGCTTGTGACCACTTTTGAAATTTCATGGAGTTCTGCAAGGTAGAAACCAAGGGATTCACATCATCTCCATTGGACTCACGAGTTGGCAGAAGAGTATTATCGTCTTGCAGGCTATTCTCATCGATTTTTCCAAAGCGCTCAATCCCAAATGCAAACGATTTTTTGTTTTTCTCAATCAATTGTGTGGCATTTTTCAATAATGTATCAAAATCAATCTTTTCCTCATTAGCAGATTTTGTAGAAATTTTAAAACTAACCATGTGATCAGTGGGGATTTTTGTCTTTTTTAGCTTGAATTCTGGTTTAACAAATGTTCTGGGCCAAATAGGAAATTTGATGAGATACTGCAAAGTGGAATTGAGAAGAACCGCATCTTCTCTATTCGACTCACGGGTTATTAGCAGAGGCTCCAGAAGTTCTTGAAGGCTTTTTTTCTCATCTATTTTTCCAAATAGTTCAATCAACTCCTTTGCAGCACCTGTGAAAAAGTATTTAAATACGCACACCTTTTAATAAAATGCGTAATTTTTAAACTTACCTTCATATTTTAAAATCAAAACTAGCCAGCCACTGTGGTTTGTAGCAGAAACTTGCAAATCTTCTTTGTCCACAGGGAACTAAAAATTTAAAGATGAGTATCAAATTCATCTTTAGCATCGATTCGATTAGAGCTTACATGGTACGTTTCAGGTGCCTCCACGTTAACAACGAACAGAATTTTCGGCTTTCCTATTAATGTATTGTTATTAGGGCCAACCAATCTGTGTAGGATATCGGTGATCGGAATCTCTCGATCCTTTTCCACGCGCACGCAAACTTCGTTTATTACATCTTCTTCTTCTTTTTTACTTTCATCCTTCTTTACTTTTTCACACACAGGGCCAAATATGCATGCCAAAATGCAGCCCACGTCTGGTTCCAACTTAAACACTGCAAAACCATAATTAAATCATAAATTTAAATTCTTTCATTCATTTCATACTTACCTTCCTTCTTTTTTTTATCAGAATCATCGTCGTAACCTATAAGTTCTGTAAGATTCATGTATGCAACTTCGAAGTCTAGGCTCTGAAGAACTGTTTCCATTTTTCGCACTTGATCGCTTTTGACTGCGGATAAAATGAAACCGCTGCGACCCCTGATGTCTTTTTTATCATCCGATTCCCAGGAGAAATATGGATCATCTTTGATCATGTCAGCAATATCATCATTACTGCCACTAAGTTTTTCTGTGATGTTTGGCCTGAAAAAAATCGGTTGTATGAAGTGTTATGCTGTTTGCTAACTTCTTTAGATTTATGATTAGACAATTAGGATTGATTTTATAGAAATCTGTTCAATATATGCTACTCACTTTGAGATTATGAATTTTCTCTCCTGCGTAAACATTTTGAGTTCTGGTGTCTGCCCAAGATATCTATTATTTTCATTGGTCCAGTAAACGCGAAGCGTTTCATGCCTTCGATTTTGAACAATGGTGAAGAATTTCAACAAGGGCTCATCATTTTTCAAGTCGTTCAAACACGTGCAGATATCTCGAACAAACCATGTACTCTTAGCTGTATCCCCGCGTGCCATTGTCGCTGATTAAGTTTTAAAAGAATTAGTAATACGAAAGGAGCAATTGTTGCCGTTAAAAATTACTTTCTACTGTCGAATAGAACACGACAAAGTTGTGCATTCCTGGGCGAGTTGTGATTCTGCACGAATTCCTGTTATCATAGTTGGTGTTTGATTTATTAGTGTCGTACTTTGAATCCTCCAACGGACCCCGACAAGGCTGAAACATAAAAAATATTTTGATATTACTGGTCATTTTAAAAATTTTCCAGGTAAGGTTTATAATTGTGTTTGTAAAACTCACCGCAAAATTCACTATTTTAAGACAATTTTGGAATCTCTCTAGCCCCTGTAATTTGTCCAGTACTTCATCTGTTGTGAAAAGTTCTTTGTCATCGGTCTCTATCTTTCCGTCTTTACCCCCATGGGAGAGAATAAAAAGCACGAAAACAGAGGGCACGTCACCTGAAATTATAATGTGATCGTAAGTTAAGATGAATTTTAATTTGAATGTGATACCTTTTAAGTTGAAAAAATCCATAAGCTTTTGTTGATCGCCGAGGAGTTCGAGCAAATCATTTTTGTTCTTTGAACAATCACGGAAATTGCAATTTCGGTTTTTCTCGAAGATAGTTCTAAGGTCCTCTACGTCACAGGCGTCTCCATTTTTGATACATTTATCACGATCTCTGCATAGGTAGTCAATAACCAGGACACAAATACTAGAAAAGGCGAAATTATAGTTTCTAATTAGATGTAATTTCGGGGAAAATTACTTGTCTGCGTTTTGTATGGTTTCACGTCCATCTATTTCAAAAAATCCTAGTTTCGCTACCCCTACAGGTCGTTTGTTTGTATCGCCTGGAATAGATGAAATGATGTTGAATTTGCGCAACTCGAGTACAAATATTGGCGGACGGAAATCTTTGTAGTAATCATGGATCAAAGAGAAAAGTAACTCTCTAAAATCAGACGACAAAAAAAGACATAAAATATTTGCACACCTCCAAAAGATGTTGAAGAGTTTGACTCCTTCGAGCTTTCTAAGGCCATTGTGTTATCTATATTACTCGTTTTACTCCTGAATTGGTCGTTATCCTGAAAAATTGTCATAGAAAATCTGTTTTTTTATCATTTTTGGATGTTTTGGATTCTAGACGTCATGCGCTCTAGCCACAACCTATAGTAGTATTGTTTTCATAGGAAAAAATCTCGACGTACCTTCTGCGGCTCGTCGTTTTCTTGACTTCCTGAAGCTACAGTAAAATCCAAACGTCGGTATTTTCTTGGAAGTTTGATGTTGCTGGCTTTAATGTGCTTTTGAAGTTCTTGAACGGAGGAAGCAGTTGCTAGAACGACACATTCTTTATGCTCTGCCTCGATGAGCAAGTGCTCGAAATCTTCGTCAGTCTTGGGTTTTTTGTCCAGGAAGGATCCATCGTCAGGGTCTACCTCGAAAGACTCGTGCCATGCTGATTGGAACACAGCTCCCCAGAAATGTTTTCCAAGAGTGTCCGAGACAACTCCTGGATTCAAATGTCTTGCTTTTGGTCTTGGATTCAAATATTTTGATGGTACAATGAAGTAATTTATTCTGGTGTTCTTGTCTAAACAGAATGCGAAGTAATTTCTTTCTGCTTGCATTTTACTGGGATGACTTCAACTCCGTTTTCACAAGTCCTTTTGTTTGCATTTCAATACGAAAACTGTAATCAAAGATGATTTACGGTCTATGTAACAAGCTATTCCAAATTGTTAGACTTAATTAACAGTTATCACCCTCTGTACAAAATTTTCCAAATTGAATAACCAGAAAAAAGAATGAGGTCATTAATCCTATTACTCAATATTAATATTATACTATTGCAAAAATTACATTATATTTTCATGAAGAACATTCTTCATCAATTAATCATCGGAACAATCAATATTTTAATTTTTACATCTTAATTCTCTCCAGTAGTGGTTTTTGACACGGAAATCTGCTGCCATGCGATGACAAGTCTTTTGCACGCCAAAGTGGCCACCTCCACAAAGTCTAGGGTGTATCATGTTGGACAGACCGGTTCTCGTTTAGGTCCCCGAAGTTAAGCAGTCAGTAGATGGATGGGCGACCACCTGGAAACCCTCCCTACCGGCTGCTTAACTCTAGGCCGACTCGCTACTTGCTGCTTTGCACCTTTCCAGCATGCGTGATTTGTAGGTTTGGGAAACTTAGAGGATCGACTATTTTTTCTGTGCTCAATGTCTTTCCAAAAACATGAAATCTTCACGAATCATGAAAAATGATGACGATTGACACCCACTTAAAATCGTCTAAAACCGTCTAAATTGCCAAAAATCGTCTAAGCCCGCCTGAAACAGTCTAAAACCGTCTAAAAGCCCCCAAAATAGGCCGTTTGCTGGGGAAATTCTCACACTATACAATATAACAGAATGCAACGTTGATATGCCGCGATTATCTAGGATCCCAGAGCCATCTCTGCATGGGTGGATTTTTTTCGCCCACACCTAGCCACGGAATTCTAAATTTTAACCTGCACCCGCGGTGACGTGTGTTCCAAAAACCCGCAACCGCATTACCAAAACCCCGAATCTTCATATTATAAATTTTGCTATTCACACCAGTTGCATTAAGCCCTTAGTGTTCGAAGCCGCCACCAGATGTCGCCACCGTATACTTTCGTAATATATTTAATTTTAAGGCACTTCCGCTGCGATCTCAGACTCAATCCTGCTACTATGCATTCTTCACTTAACATTTTTTCTTTTAACGTGCTGAAAACCAAAATCGGTCCAGCCATTCGCTGTAGAAACGTCGGAAAATATTTTAAATTTAAAAAATAGTTTTCCAAGATTCTACACAGATTAGCTTAACCGATATTGGTTTTCAGCACGTTAAAAGAAAAAATGTTAAGTGGAGAATGCACAGTGGTAGGATTAAGTCTGCAAGTGCCTTAAAATTGAAAGTATACGGTGGCGCCATCTGTTGGCGGCTTCACAAAATATTTCATGGTTTTTAGTGTATGAACCCGCAACCGCACCGCACCCACCAGAAATGACAAAATATTAAACCAACCCGCCACACGGTGCAGTTAACCGCGGGTTTAAACCCGCATTCTTACACCCGTGCAGTGCTCTATTAGATATGTCGTTGGTGGTGTCATTTGGGTGACAGAAAAATAATAATAATTCATTGTATAAGTACATTTTCCTGTTTTTTCCAAGGAACTTTGGTAATATTTAAGTGAATTATTTGGCCAATAATTTCAATAATAGAAAGAAAAACTGAAAAAATATTGAAAATGCATGAAATTGGCACCAGAAATTAACCTTCTCAAAATAGTCTAAAACCGTCTAAATCACCAAAAACAGTCTAAAAAACAGTCTTATTGAGGGCAAAAAGCGTCTAAAAATAGTCGACTATTTTGTACAAAAAAAAAACAGTCTAAGTTTCCCAATCCTAGTGATTTGGCTTGACGGGACGAATGTCTAGCGTTTCAAAAAAAAAAGTCCTCGGTGCGGAGGCAAGTGGCCCTTCAGTGGGCTGGGTCCCCGTGCGGCCTGGTGCGCCCATTCAAACCGTTCGAGGTGTTATTCGCACCCCGGGTTTCAGCATTCGTGCCAGTGCAGTGCGCGCCCTTCCCGCTCCGAGGACACGGATAAAAAGAGCAAAAAAGCGAGCCAGCAGCGCGGTGGTTCAGCGGTGGAGTGCAGCGGCGAATAATGTTATTCCCCCAGTTCAATTTATTTAGTCACCATCTCCTTGCACCCTGTACATAATGATTATCCACCTCTTCATCGCCACAGGGTGCAAGGAGGTGGCGACTAAATAAATTGAACTGGGGGAATAACTTTATTCGCCGCTGCAGGTTGGTTTAAGTTCGGTTGTACCGCACGATCAGTCTCTTTCCTGTTAATTTCGCAGTGGCAAGCGCGATAGCCATGCGCCAACCATGGCTCTTCTCGTGTGAAATCCGCTTTCGCGCATTACTGAAATACAGCATAAAAAATCGGCTCGGAAGCGGCGGCCAGGTCAGGGCAGGTTGAAGCCCAGACTGAGAAGCATCCAACGAAACAATCGGACAAGCGGTTGAATTTTGGGAAAAATAAATCCATTTTCGTGTCGATAAAAGAAGCGTCAGACTTCATTCAATATTTAATTGGCCGCCTTTCCAGTGGCTCTAGTGAGAAATGTCTGAGTTTCAATAAAAGATATCATCGCGGGGGGGGGGGGGGGGGTTGCCATGATTGGGCCACTTTTATTCGCTCAGCGCTGTTATTTGGTGGTGAGCTCACATCCCACGGGAAGTGCTGTTGAAAAAACCTCTGGTAATTACGTGGCTAGAACGAAGGAATGGACCAGGGGGCTATACCACTCTTATGGGCCGAACTCGTTCCCGCTAAGAGCTTCCCGACCCAACCGTTGGTGTTGCGCCGGTCGCTTTAAAACAGGTCTTATGGCCGCCATAATATACGGTGTTTTGTGGGCGTAACTTTGTGACGCAACACCTCGTCTGCGTTTTAATAGTTAACGTAACGGTAAATATGGCCAATATCGCGATTGAAAGCCTTTTTATAATTGTTAGAGTCACTTTTACGTTCCAATAAAACCACATCATAAATTATTGTTAGTCAGCAGTTAAATGATGGTGTATAATGTCTACTTTTCCATTTGATAAATACAGAGAATTCAAAGATAGTAACGTAATTAATAAAGAGGAGATTAATTTGTCAATCAGTTTGCTAATTTTTGGAGAAACTGGACTATTTATTTGAGTTTAAAAGTTGCTGAGAATATTTAGTCGCGCGCTCTTGCCAGGCCAGCAAGACGCAGATATTTTATTCTAAGGATTTCGGACTGCTCACAAGAAGTGGCGCAATTAATATTTCTAAAGTCTCATAATTATTCCAACTCGCTGCCGCGCATGAGCAGCCGAGTTGCTAATAATTATGACCGATTGTTGGCGTTATTAATCAGCCTAGTTGAATAATATAGTTCAGTGGATCACAGTTTAAGGAGAGTGAGTTTATTGTTAGACGCATAATTAAAGAGAGCAAATAATTATAATAATATAATAATAAGCGAGGCAGAATTAGTAATATTGAGGAGAGGCTTTTGAGAATGGCTTGGCGCAGCAGCAGATAGAGTGTTTAATTGAGATAGATCGGCGCGGCGGCGGCGGAGGCGCAGGTCTGCTCGGCACGTCGGACGACCCTCCCGGCTCTGCGTGGACCGTAAGTTACAGGAAACAGCCAGGCATAACATTTTTCGTGGTGTTACAGAGAGAAAGGTTAGAAATGGTTATTGTGGAAAAAGATGATAAGCTTTGCCGCGTTGGATATGCGTCTGTTAGTCTGTTTCCAATTTAAAATTAAATTTGATCGCCAAGAAATAAATTATGCTTATGTTTTCAATTTTAGTTAAAAATTTATAAGAAAGTCTTACTTAATAAGAGATGGAGCTGACGGATGGAAAAATAGGCGAGTGAAAAGTTTTTAAATCTCAAAAATTATGTTCTAGATTTTGAACTTGGTTAAATTTTATGTCAAAATTAGTATCTCAAATCAAATATAAAATTTGTGATAAATATTTAAGGCGTCGCATATTTACTTACATTGGAACTGTACACTACTCCTCTCGAAGTGACTGACATTGAGAAGCGGAATCAGTCCCTATTTTTTGCTCCACAAATTAAGCCGCGAATCAATTGTAGAGCCTATAAATTTGCACGGCCTCTTTTTTAAACGCGACAACATGCAAATGTTAGACTTCTCTGCAGTGATATCACGGGCGAATAATAATTTCCAAGGCCAACACGTGCTGCTCGTTCTCTCACAATCTGCCGAGCACATTTGTGAGTCGTTATTGGCCGGATAGATAATTGCGGAAATCCGCGCACGCGCGGACGCGCTCCACCAACGGGCATCAACTGGTGCCGGAATCATTGCCATACGGCCTACCGGGCCCCAACTGGGCCCCGAAAATAAAAGCTGTAAACGTCACAAACCACATATTTTCACTTAAAAAAATTAATAATTTGCCTCCTATGGGTCTTGAAGTGAAAAAACAAAGTTAATTAAACTCGCCGCACAATTCTGCGCATTTAGAACACCTTCGCCACACCCGCCCGCCCCCAAAATCTGCGTAAAAAGTTCGATTTTTGGTTGAATATTTTATTAAATTCACCTATGGGCCAGACGGTGATTTCGACTTCTTGAGATTTCATTGAGAATCAATCCGCGTCGATTGCTCGGGTTTTGCGCCGGATTTCGCGTTTTGGCGATTTTTTTCTTGGGAAAAAAGGAGAGCGGTTTGCTCGCGGAGCCCATTTGAAAAAAGCGGCTAAGCGTAATTTTCGATTTGGGTGTCGAACAGAACGTGCAAAACCGGCCAAACGCTCACCTGAGCGAGTGTGCACGCCCCGCGTCAAGGTCAGAGGGCGTACTAGACGCTCCAGCCTGGCACCCGCAACACAAAAGCAACAGCGATTGGCTTGAGAGAGAGCAAAAAAGGCAGCGTGCTTTTTTGTACGGCCGAAACCCGCCGCCGGTCCGCGAGCAAAACAACACGCGCCTCTCCCAAATGCTGCTACAATACAAAAAGTGTGGGCGTGGTGAAACTGACTTTGTTGCGCGCGCGAGAACCATCTCATTGTCAGGGGTGAAAGTCGATTAGCACCCGCACCTCCAGGGTCGTAAAACCCTGAGCTAAAAAAGACTGCAGCGCCGCGCAATAAAATTTCGAACGCGGGCGCATCGCGACGGTTAAGCCAGCATTGTTACCTTTTTTAGTATTTAATTCATATTATTTTCCACGTGAAAAATTTAAACAACGAAGAAAACATTTTGGCTATAGTTTGCTTCGTAAGTTGATAATAAATTTTAATCAGATTTAGGCTTCTCAACGACACATTTTAATATCTGTGTCAATACGGCTGAGAAAATTGCTCCCTTTCAATAAAATTCTAGTGAAACTATTTTAGCGCGATTCAATCGGAAACAGGATTTTGAACGCCAAGGAGGACTTCTAGACAGAATTATTAATGTGATTTAATTGACACAATTAATTAAATTCATTAGTTAAACCACAAAAACTCGAATAAATAATTAATGTACGGGTTAAGAATGATTATTTGCCACACGAATTTTTAGACAACAAATTCTATTTTTTTTTAATCCGGACACAAAAAAAGCATTCATCAAATCACGAGTGAACCTCTGTAGGCGCATCCTTTTCCGTTGCATCAAACAGATTAGACTTTTGATATCGAGAAAAGTCCGACTTGCAAAATTTATCTGCTGAGAGAACGAGCGGCGCTCGCTGGCCTTGGAAATTATTACATCCGTCGTGACATCACTGCAGGAAAGTCTAACATTTGGATGATATTATCACGTCGCGTTTAAAAGAGACGCGCTGTAAATAGGCTCCCGAGCAACTTATTGAGAAGCAAAATATGGACTAATTTTTGTTTTGAACCGTTTCGAGAGGGGCAGTAAAGTTACAATCAAATTATTTTAAATCTGAGATGGAAAATTTCCTTCTGCTAGTTATGTTGATTTCAAATTTACGTAAAATCTGGAGTAGAATTTTTAAGGTTCAAAAAACATATCATTTAATTACCATTCTTTACTGATTACTTTGCCGTCAGCTCCTCTACGCACATTTTTTTTAAATTTAATCTTTTACCAACAAAAAAATGCGCAAATTCAATTTTTTGCACGGTGTTGAAATTTCAACCAATTAGAAAGAAACGCATCCCACTTGGATGGCAAAGCACGACGGAAGATATCATTTTTATATTAATCAATGCGGCGCGATACAAAGATTTGATCGTTCTGCATGACAACGTGATGACCTAAAGCAAAAAAATAATAAAGCGTTCTCAATATTTGTGTGGCAAAAATTTTATAATTCCGAAAGAATTTTCTTAACATTTTATAGCGGCCAATAATTTATCTATCCGGGCATTTACGACTCACAGAAGTGCTCGGCAGATTGTGAGAGAACGAGCTGCACGTGTTGGCCTTGGAAATTATAGTCCGCCCGTGACATCACTGCACAAAAGTCTAACACAGCGTCGCGTTTAAAAAAGCAAATTTACAGGCTGCAAGCATTCATTTGATCTCTAGAATTCCAATGACCAGCCCGTGGCTCGCATTTGTTAAAAGGTATTTTCGGGAGTGGCAAAGTAACGGGAGATATTCGGGCTGCCCAATGCTAGGGATTTGGAGATATCAAAAGGTGCTTTACTTTTGGCGACTCTAAATGCTCAAATAGCTCAACGGGATGGTTTTCGCGCCTTTCCATCTGGCGTTTTAATCAAAGAGACCTTGATTGGTGCGGCCCAGGGTTCGCAAAAACCCGCATTTTCCGAAAAAACCGACTGCATTGAAAAATAAAGATTTTTTTGCGGGGTTTTCTGAAATTTTTAGCATTTTTCCGAAACACATGCATTCTTATGGGAGATCCTAAATTCTCATAACCAAAATTAAGAATTTTAAAAAATCAGTTTCACCAAAAGACGGAAAATTTTTACTCTCAACGTAATTTTCCAAAATTTCTGACTATTTTCGGGTTAAATCCCGAAAAATGCGGAAAAATCCAGAGCTGGTGGGTTTTTCCAGCTGAGTTTTTGCGCAAAAACTCAGTGGTGCATTGCAAATTTGGCGAACCCTGGCGGGCAGGCGAAAAGATGGCCGCACGATTGAGCGCCAGCTCCGCTCTGCGGCCACCCGCGAGGCCACATCCGCTCAGCAGAGTGTGTTACTGCGTGGTCGGCTCACATCCGACTGCAAGTTTTGAGCAGAGGTTAAAACAAAATTCTTATCTACGTGGGCGAAAACAAAAACCCGTCTTTTTTCATCTGTGCAGGTCACCTTTTTTATGCTTACGTTGAGCCGCGAACCAAATGGAATTTATTTGCTCTTTTTTAAACGCGACGCGATAACATGCAAATGTTTGACTTTCCCGCGGTGATCAAGTCAGCACGAGCCGAAAATAATCTCCAAGGCCAGCATACATGCAGCTCGTTCTCTCAGTCAGCCGAGCACTTTTGTGACTCGGATAGATAAATTGTTGGCCGCTATTTAAAGAAAATTCCTTTTGAATATTAAAATGCTTTTCTCAGATATAAAAATAATTTGATTATAAATCTGCCTCCCCTCTCGAAATGGTTGAAAACAAGAAACAGTTTCTTTTTTGCTCCTCAAGTTGAGCCGCGAATAAAATTAATTTATTTGCTACGCCCCTTTTTTTAAACGCGATAACATGCGCAAGTGTTGGACTTTGCTGCGGTGACGCCAATATGGCCGACGAAATTATTCCAAGGCCACAGCTCACGCCACATCCTTCCCGCCGCTCTTCTTATCATCCCAGCGTTTTTATGCCAAGCTTAGACTTTTCTTGCTATGAAAATGTAAAAAAATTCCGATGATAATGATTTAATAATTTACATTATTTCCAGATGGGAATTATAAAATGTAGACGATTTTGATGAATATTAGACCGAGGGAGGAGACTTTTCACCTCTCGTTAAAACGCTCTCATCGGCGATAATCAATTGGCCGCAACAACTTTTGAAATTAAATTCCTTTTGAATAAAACGCTTTTAAAAAATCACACGCCTTCGGAAAAAATAATTTGTTTCCAATAATCGCAGGAAAACTTTTGAAAAAGAAATCTTTTTGGCATTTATATATCCTGGCTACGTTCGTAATTAAAAATAATTCAGATCCGGCTTTCGATGAGTGCTGGAAAATGGAAAACTTACCCAAAGTGCAGAGTGAGAGAAAGGGGAAGCTCAGCATGCGCCCTTGCTTCTCGTTTGGCTGATTTGGCTGTCGCTCTCGGCTCGAGTGCGCCTTCCTTCTTTCCTCTGCTCTCGCTCTCACGCCAGGGAAGAGTGAGAGACTTTTTATCGCTGCCTGCCTCGCGTTTGCTTTTCTAGTGGCAAATAGGCTGCGCGTTATTTTGCGGAGGCCGCCGAGCAGTTTGATTCCCTCTCTCGGCACCTCTTAAAAATAAAAATAAAAAACATACAGCGAATCGTGTGACCCCTCATTTTTGCAAACGACCTTTTTGTAAATTTCAGCACATGCTTGATTTGAACATTTTTCACCGTTGCCGTCTGTTCCTTTTTGTGACTTATTAATTCCTGGCCTTTTCAAAACAGCTTCTCGTTATAATTAAAAATAAACAGCGGCCAAACCAAATCACCGATTTAATATTTTAATAAAGATTTAAATCGAATCCCTTTAATAATTGTTGAATGCTCTTGAATCAGCTCTGCGGCCGCATCGACAAAATTAATTGTGATCACTCAAAGATTTTTTCTAGATTTTAATGTTTTAATATCAGCCGGGAAGAACAGAGAACCGCGCGCAAAGTGTTTGTGCAGCCATTTTTCTAAGAGAGCAGTGATAAAAGCGTGTGCTGGTGATCGTTTGATCTTAGTTAATTGTCGGTTTATGCCTGTCAATTGTTGCAGTCGGATTTTGGCAGATTGCGATTGATGCAGACGGACTGGTGAGTGTTGATAACCCTTTTAATTTTTTAATTTTTCTCTTCATTAATTTTGGGCTCGAATCCTGACGAAGCAGGCGCCAGTTTTGCTCTAGATTTGAGCAAGAAATGAGATAATTAAGTTCACTTGAGTGCGGAATTCGCTTTTTCCGACCTTTGGACGAGGTTCAGTTTAATTTATTTGCTCTCACAATCAGAGGAGAAACATTTATTTATTTTCTATGCTGCGCGGTTGGGAAAAGCAGTGGGGCCAGGTAACAGGTAACGGCTCTAAAAAAGGTCGCACCGTCAAACCCTGCGTGGCTCGCTATAAAAATAATCAAGAGTTAGGCTTTCAACGTGTCAGGCCGCGTATTTCGACGGCTCCCGTCTAATGCCAGACCTTTTCTTAGAAAAAATGTGCTTTTTTAATGAAAATGATTTGTGATTGTTTATTTCTCTGCGAAAAATTGACATAGAGGGATTTTAGTAGAATTAGAGTGGAAATTTCGCAGCACAGAGCAGCTATCGATCGTAAATACTTAATTTTAATTAATTCCAATAAGAAAATTTAAAAAAAAATAATTATAATCACAGCAGCATGCGAAAAGGTTTGTTTGATTGATAAATAATTTTTAATTTATAAATATGCCTTATTTGGCCTGCGACCTGCGACCGACACACTTTTCTATTAATTTATCGCCAATTCCGATTTAACCATTTGATAACTGGATTTTTTATTGCCTGCCACGGTCATGGTGAAAAATGAAGGCTTCCTCCACTTTTCCGACACAGTTGACGCTGAACGCAGGGGCGAATTGGCCTATATTTAAGTGTCTGATCGCTTTCTTTCGTTGTTGCCAGGCGGAAAGTGACAGAGTTGGACTTTTCATCAACTGACATCTCGGCGCCTTTTGTGTCGAATCCCAGTTGAATTTCGAAGACACAAACAAAAACAAATCAAGACCGGAAACCCCTGGTGTTAATAGTTAAGGGTTAAGGCGAAGGGCGAGGCAAAAATAAAAATAAATTAACTCGAACTGCAGCCCGGCCGTTGCTTCCGTTAAATTTATTGACACTTGGCTACGCGCGGCCTTTTCGTCTCTCCTAATCGACGCTGCTTTTTATTCCGGCCGCCGCGTCACTATCTATGCGTGTTCCTTTTTTATGTCCTGCCAAGTGCCAAGCTCCACTCCGAAAACGCCAAAGCGGCCTTGACACTCAACTTCTTTCAAATCAACAAGATTAACTAATAACCACGCCTATTTTTTCAAGTAAAAAATAATTCGATCGAAAGACAAGATGCGCTTCATTTCCGATAAATTGCTTTCTAATTAATTCAAAAATTGTTATCATTTTAGCAGAGCCCAGTTTCACACAGGGAATTTTCCTGAATTTATTCCCAATTTTTCGAGTTTTCACGCAGAGAAATAAAATCCAATCTGAGCTCGATGAGAGGAAAAAGGTCAACTCGAACCGTGCCGTTTGGTTGTTGATCGACTGACCAGCCCGATTTGGTGCAAATAATAATTAATAAAAAAGTGTACACACCCACCGGTCCTGATTTGCTGGAATTCCCGCCGAAAAAATGGCTGGAATCGCAGGAAAAAACGATTTCTAAGCATCTCAAAATCGAATATTAAACACTGAGTAAAAAAGGCTGAGAAAATTAGTCGCTTTAATTGATGTGATAAAATTATTTTACACCTAGGAGGTGTTTGCCCAATTTCCATGAAAATATCTCTGAACAAAAAAAATATATTAAACATGAAAATTTGAAATCAGGAAATGGCAAAGAGCGAAATAAATATAATTAAAAAGTAAAATATCACGCTGCACTGAGCCACAAATAAAAATAAAATCATTGTGCATATTTGCCACAAGTGCTTTTTGCGGAGGGTGGGAAATTCAGCTAACAGGGTGCAGTCCTGGAGCTCTGGTGGCACCTTTTTTCACTCTGAAGGAAAAAGCAGGCTGGCCACAAACCGAAAAGTGCCGGTCGGTCGCGGCGCCTCGCGGTTTTACAAGTCGGTGCGGCACCTTCCTCGCGCAATTTTCGCAATTTTGGAACAAATTCAAGTCTCTAATTGTAAGCGCATGTTGATTGGCAGAATTCTCGGCTCTTGCGGCGGCGGTCGTCTGCCCTTTTTCCACTTTTCCGCTTTTTCATCGTGTTTGGAAGTCCGTCGGTGAGGACTCGGGACGGGCTTCACGAGGGACTCTCTCGCCCCTCTGGGTGCAGCCACGCAGGTCGCGACTCTCCGCACGGCCCACCGAAGATCGCTGCTCATTTGCTTCTTGACGTAAATTCATAATTTTTTTTTTAAATAATCCCCTTGCAAAATATTACCTGGAAAAAGATCGTAATCGGTTTATAAATCATCAAATAACGACTCTTAAATCTTAAGACCATCAAATAATCCAAATAATAATTAAGAAAACGAGTACTTACAATTGAAAAATTATTGCCATCTGTTTAAATGTTGCTAATATGGTTCGATCCTCGACGTTCTTTTTATTTTATTTGTATGCCTGCTCGTCGCTTCTAGTTTAAAAATTCTAGAGTAAAAAAACGCTACTGCCACGCTATTTCCACAGAAAATCAACGTGGTTTTCGCGCCTGAAGGGTTCGAATTGAGAGACGTCACAATTCTTGTTGCTGGCAGCAAAAACTTTCAGTTGCCACGCGAGAGCAGCACCTCTCGCACTCGCTCCTTTTCTCGCTCCTTGGCGTTTTTTGCGTTTGCGGCGAGCGGAGCGGAGCAGCTGATCGAGCCGTGTTTGTGTTTACGTCTCGCGCATTGGACACGATCGGCGGCGATGCAGCGGCTGTTGCACTCGTCGGCGCCGCTGTCGGCGCCGCCGGACAAGGCGACGTTCGGGAAGCTGCGGAAAAGAGCGGCGACACGTTCAGAAATAGCGAGAAGGCGCTCGAGAAGTGCGGAAACCACGTCGCCGAGGTATAGAAAAAGTCTAAAATTGGCTCCTGCAGAGGTTTCAAGGGCCCTTCGACCCTGCAGGGCGCACCTTCGAACTGATTCAGGGCTGTCTGATGCTTCATTAGCTGCAATGCGTTTGGAATTGAGAAAGCTCTTGCGGGTTTCAAAAAGGAAAATTTTCTAAAATTTAATTTGAGCAGTTATTCGCGAGATTGGAGGTCGATTGGACGCGATTTTTCAGCGTAGAAATTTTTAGATGGCAGTTATATTTGCTTAAAGTACTTGTTAATAGATGGTGAAATTCCAAATTTGGAGCTCGGGAATGGGGGCGTTCCCTATTTTTTCGGTATCTCAAAAATACCCGAAAAACGAATTGTGTTAATGAATTCTAAACTGCAACTCTTGACTGCATTGAGGTATCACCTTGAAATTTTCACTGCCCAACCTAGTTTTTGATCCTGAACAACATTTGCATTTACAAAAAATTCGCAGGTCGAAGGTCGAGGTCACCTTTTGCGACCTTTTTTTGAAAATTCAAAATTAAGGGATGATAGCCCCCTACGATTTTTTTGGGGTTCAGGGCTGAAATGTAGCCCGTGAAATTCTGCACAAGCACACCAAGTTTCATAGGTGCAATCGCGATACTTTTGCTGCAATTCGAATTTGAAGTTTGAAAACCTGCTCGAGGCCGCTTTACCGCGCGTGCACTTTGAGCGGCGATTTCGCCTCTCGTTCGTAAAGTTGATTTTTTTCGCATTTCACTTGCTTAGAAACACCAATGGGGCCTAGAGTAGACCAAGAAAGGTCAAAATCGACCTTCAGGGTCTGTCCCTGACGTGACCCTGAGATCCGAAATATCGAAAATTTCCAATTTCATCGAACTTGGTGTCCTTTCATAGGTTTTCCCCACCGTAGAGCTCAAATATACAGCCAAAACGGCCGAATGACAATCCTGAAAACGGTTCTTGAAATAATTGTGGTAACAATTAATCCAGACGTGATGTGTGAAATGGTCAAATTTTGAAATCTTAAATTTATGAAAAGATTCTTCTGTTTTGTACACACGAAGTTTATATTAAGTTTTAAAAAAACCGATCGTTTTTTTTACAAAGTTAACAAATTTATTTAGAGCAATAACAAATAAATTACATGTTTAAAATTTTTACTTAAAGAAGTAAGGAAACAATTTTTTTTAGTTTTTAAAAGTAGACTATTATTTTTTATTGCATTTAATAACATTTGTTCATAGTATTAAGCATAAGATCCTTTATTATCAGCACATAATATTATGTGCAAAATATAAGTCCCTTTTCATAAATTTAAGATTTCAAAATTTGACCATTTTACACATCACGTCTGGATTAATTGCTACCACAATTATTTCAAGAACCGGTTTCAGGATTGTCATTCGGCCGTTTTGGCTGTATATTTGAGATGTACATCGGTGAAAACCTATGAAAAGACACCAAGTTCGATGAAATTGGAAATTTTCGAAATTTTTTATCTCAGGGTCACGTCAGGGACAGACCCTGAAGGTCGATTTGAAACTTCCTCTGTCTACCCTAGGCCCTCTTGGTGTTTCTAAGCAAGTGAAATGCGAAATAAATCAACTTGAAGAACGAGAGGCGAACTCGCCGCTCTGAGTGCATGCGCGGTAAAGCGGCCTCGAGCAGTTTTTCAAACTTCAAATTCAAATTGCAGCAAAACTATCGCGATTGCACCTATGAAACTTGGTGTACTTGTGCAGAATTTCACGGGCTACATTTCAGCCCTGAACCCCAAAAAAATCGTAGGGGGCTATCATCCCTTAATTTTGAATTTTCAAAAAAAGGTCGCAAAAGGTGACCTCGACCTTCGACCTGCGAATTTTTTGTAAATGCAAAAGTTGTTCAGGATCAAAAACTAGGTTGGGCAGTGAAAATTTCAAGGTGATACCTCAATGCAGTCAAGAGTTGCAGTTTAGAATTCATTAACACAATTCGTTTTTCGGGTATTTTTGAGATACCGAAAAAATAGGGAACGCCCCCATTCCCGAGCTCCAAATTTGGAATTTCACCATCTATTAACAAGTACTTTAAGCAAATATAACTGCCATCTAAAAATTTCTACGCTGAAAAATCGCGTCCAATCGACCTCCAATCTCGCGAATAACTGCTCATTTCCTTTTCTTGAATTTAGAATTTATTTAATTTAAAACACAAGCATACTGAAGGCAATACATATTTGTAACAAATCTTTAACAGTTCCTATTTCTCAGGGCATTTAATTTTTCCATGAAATAATAACCTTCTGACCTTTTTCAGGTGCTACCTTGAGGACCGCGAGCAATTGCTGCCGGTGGCCGTAGGTCAGCGGCTCTCCCTTGTGGCGTCCTTTTAATAATCTCAAAGGTGCGTTTTACCCTGATCCTGAATTTCCACCTTTAATTTTTTAAATAAAATTCAGGTTCGTCTGGAGGAGCGTTGAAAGTATTTGTGCTGAGCGAATAATTTGACTGGCGAGGAGACGGTTCAGGTGGCGCTGACGATGACGGCGCCGCTGTCGGACCACGTCCAGCCCCAGCATCAGGTCGTCGACGTTTGACGTCGGAAAGGCGGCCTTGTTCAGGTGAGAATATTTTTATTTAAATTTAAGAGGAAAAATTGGCTTGTTAAAATAGTGAAACTTTCATTTTTGGCGTTTTAAAATTCATATTTTGATTTCATACAATGATGTGGGTCATTTAAAATCACTTTAACCTGATATCAGGGTGCAGTTTAACCCTCAAACGAAATTTCAGACCTCTATTCCTCTCAGGGCTCCTTTTAAAAGGGTTTAAAAATGCTGATTTGGTGGAAATCGAGGCAAAAAACACATTTTCTCAATTTTCAACTTCGAATTAAATTTTTTGCAACAACCTGACAAGTCTGAAACCCTCTGAGTTTAATCTCAGGGTAATTTTCTCTAGCCATGCCAATTTTCAGCTTTCCAAGTAATCAAAATCCCGATTTATAAGGTGTTTAATTTGCCAAAATACCATTTTAAACCAAAAATTAAAAAATCAATCCTGAAAAATATTTTTAATTTGCAGAAATATGCGCTGATGCAGGAGGAGGTCGCTGAGCTGACGAGGGTTGACCCTGATTGGCAGAAGCAGGAGTAAGGGCAAGGTGCGGAGAAAAGGACGCCGTGGAAAGTGACTCGGAGGTGGAGCAGCATCACGGCAACTCCACTTTTTCGTCCGAGACGTCGGTGTGGAGCGGCTGCAAGTCGTATCCTTCGCGCCAGGTGCGCACCTCCAGCCACGCTGACGACACCACCTTCAGGTTAACTGATTCGAATTCACTTACCTTCATGCTAAAAGTTCCCATCTCCTGATCTCAGGCTAAATACCCTTTGAATTGTTCAGAATTTTATTTCTATAATTATATTTTTTTAATATTTAACGTCTTTTTTGTCCCGCGTGGTGTACGTTTAGTTTCAATTTTAATTATGGTTTCGTGTTGCAGTGTTGTGTCGTGGGAGTGGGCGTCGGCGTGCTAGTCTGACTCGCACCACCAGCTGAGAGCTGAGCGAGGCCGAGTGCCGACTCGCCTCACCACCAACACCACCTTCCATGTCTGTGATTCGCCCCTTCACACCCCAAATCCACCACTATAAAAAAATATTCACTGCGTTGACTGACGTGAAAATCGCGACTTTTCTTTCTTTTCAACCCACTGCTTCTTTTAATTAATTCGATCTCGGCTGCGCTGCCTCAACACTCCCTCTCGCTGCACTCGCTGCAGGCAATTTTAGGAATAAATTAAAGCTTTGAGAATATTTGCTGTGATTTTAGCAATAAAATTTTCTAATCCTAATAGTTAACGCGAAAGTCTCAATTTTAATGCAAAGTTTATTCAGCAAGAATCAATTTGGCAAATGAGTGGAAGGTGGAGGAAGCAAATTAGCCTTTTTTCCGCGAGGAACAGCGAGCAGCAACCTCGGCAGGCTCGTCAGACTGAATTCTTCAAACCTTCTGCTTTCTGCTTCAATTTGATCACCTTGCCAGCGGCCACGATCGATTTTGAACCAAAAGCATCGCGCAATTTTAAAATTTCCGCCAGGCCGAAATTTAACCTTTTCATTTTGAGCCACTTTTAGTTCGTTTTTCAGCTCGATTTGCGATCATTTTCGGTCTTATCTAAGATAGATTTTTTATTTTGCTGTCTCTTCGTCACAAGAATAGAGCGGTGTGCCATTTTTGCTTTAATTTAAAAAGGTGGATTTTCACAATAATTAAAACGGCACCTGGTAAGGAGGGAGAAACTGCCAGCCATTTAGGCGACATGTTTTCGACGCCGAGAGCCACGAGTGAAAAACCCTGGGCAGCGACTCTGAGGTGCGGAGCAGCAGATGGTGTCGTTCCGCCACCGCCGCGTCCTCCGAGACGTCGGTGTCGAGCGGCCACAAGTCGCACCCTTGGCGCAAGGGCCAGGTTGCTACAGCCACACTGACGACTCCACCTTCAGGTATAATCATCCAAAGTCACTTACCTTCCAACCTTAAAGTTGCGAGGTCTTCAACCTGATTTCAGCGGTAAAAACCTGTTTTTTAAAAATTGTTTTAAGAATTTCCTTTTATTTTTAAAAATTAACTTTAAAAAAGTGAGCCTAAATATACCCTGAGTCAGGGTAGGATGTTGTTATCGGCATCTATGTCCTCACCTGGTTTGAGGGTGGTTTCGATTTTAATTTTGGACTCGTGTTGCAGTGTCTTGGCGTCGAAGCGGGCGTCGGGCCGCTTCTCCGACTCGCAGCTGAAAGCCGAGTGCCGCCTCTCCTCTCACCTCGACAGGACACCACCTTCCAAACCAACGTCCGGCCATTGTCTCTGAGTTCGCTACCCCCTCCCCTACTTAAATTAAATTTTGTACTGTCAAAAATCTCGAATTTTCTTTATTTTATCAACCCGGCCAACCCGCTATTCTTTTAATTAATAATAATCAAACATCTCGGCTGCGCTGCTGCAACACTCCCTCTCGCGGCTGCTTCAGTTTTGGGATTTTTTTAAGAATTTTTAGAACTTGGAATAAAATTTGAGAATCCTAGCACACAAACTGAAAAGGTTTAGCAGGCGGAGGAATCGTTTCGGCACATCAGTTGGCGAATAAAGCGAATTAGTCTTTCTTTTCCGCGGCAAAGGTGCAGCCGCAACCTACACATTCGCCTGAGATTTGGCATTTTTTATAATCAAGATTTATTTTAAAAATTTAAATTTGACCTATTTAATTTTAAATTGCCTTAAATCTTAGAAATTGGCACGGCAGTTTTATTTTGAAAGAGACTCAAAGAGGAAAATTAAATTCAGTTACCTCTAACTTTAAAATGTTTATTTTTTATTAATTTAAAATTATGCGATGTTCCCATTGAAAGAGTCGATGGTAATTAATGAAGCCTTTATCTAAATTCTTTAATACACGTGTATTTATTTGTATTGATCAATTTAACAACCGGATTTTCAGCTGTAATTTGTGATTTCCTTCCTTGAAACATGACAAACTTGCATTTTTAACTGGAAAATTATCTAAAATTTAATTACGCGTGCGATTAAAATATTACAAACACAGATTATAAAAATAATTTTAAGAAATAGCCAAAAAATTTATATACTGACGACCTTTGACAGGTTACCGCATCCTGAGATCGATTCTAGTGAAACTTTTCGCGATTTGTTCAACGCCGCCGACCATTTTCACACTACGCCAACGTTTTCGCCATTGTTCAACATCCGCTCAGGGTTTTTTCAACATAATTCAAAAGAAGCGAAGCAAAAACGCGTGCGGCGCGAATGTCTCGCCAAGGCGGCCGCCGGACCGGAGGTGTGTCTGTCTGAGGACGTGTCGAGCCGGATCGGAGGGCCCAAAGGCTGCTTCCTGCTTCTGCCGATCAGGGTCAACCCTCGACAGGTCAGCGAGCTCCTCACGCAACAGCTAATCACGTGTCTGCAAATAAATAAAAATTTTAAAGGTTGATATTTTTGAATTTTCTTTCCAAATTGCGCTATTTTGGAAAATTTAAAACCTTAAAAATCCAGTTCTCGGTTATTTAGAAAGATGTAAATTATTTTTGCAAAATAAAAACACCCTGGGATGAAACTCATAAGGTTTCCAACCCGTCAGGTTGTTGTGAAAAATTGTATTCACAGTTGAATATTGTGAAAAATTAATTTTTTTGCCTTCACTCGAACCAAATGTGTTTTTAAACCTTTATCAAAGGGTCTGTGAGGAAAACTAAGGTCTTAAATATTTTAGAATGGTTAAAATGCACCCTGATATCAGGTTATTAAACCAACTAGATTTAAATACTAATTTAAAAATTGCCAAAAATGAAATTTTATTATTTACCTAAAATTATTGTCACCTGAACACGGCCGCCTCTCCGACGTCGATAACCTGGTGCTGAGGCTGGACGTCGGTCGACCCTGTCAGCGCCACTTGCAATTTTAACGTCTCCTCGCCAGCCGAATTTTTCACCCAGCACAAATATTTTCCGCGATCCTCCAGACGAACCTAAAAGTGAATTTGTATTATTTTTAAAAATTAAATGGAAATTCAGGGTCAGGGTAAAACGCACCTTTGAGATTCTTAAAAGACTTGGCGCCACCAGGGAGAGTCGCTGACCTACGGCCACCGGCAGGAATTGCTCGCGGTCCTCAGGGTACCACCTGAAAAGTAAAAAAGTAATTATTTTAAGGAAAAATTAAATGCCCTGAGAAAAAAATAGATGGATAGAGTATTTGTTGGCAGGTGGCAAGGCCCAAGAGTCGTGTGTGAAGTGTTTCCGAAGCCGAATTTTGCCAAATTTCTAGTTCTAATAATAATTATTAACTGCTAAAAATTGACCAATTTCACGGGAACTTTTCAGCTGCGATCGTCACTCGGCTTAATTTGTTGCAGCCTCAATTCGGCGATTTTCACCTGGACGTTGTTGGCCCTTGACCAGCCTCAGCACCAGGTCGTTGATGTCGGAAAGGCGGCCGTCTTCAGGGGAGAAAATTTTTATTTAAATAAGAAAAAATTAAACAATTTTAAAATGTTGGTTTAAAATAATATTAACCTGATATCAGGGTGCATTTTAACCTTTCTACGACATTTTAGACCTCTAATTATCTACGGGCCTCATTTGAAAGGGTTCAAAATTTAGTAACGCTGGTTTTTTTCATGTGGAGGTGGCGGAAAAATTATTTTTCACAAATTTATACTGAATTAAATTTTTGTTAACAACCTAGGTGACAGATCTGAAATCTTTTGGGTTTAATCTCAGGGTGTTTTTGTCCAGCAAAACAAATTTTAAACTTTCTAAGTATTCAAAAAACCGGAATTAAAAGGCAAATTGGAAAGAAAATAAAAAATTGGCCCTGAAAAAAATATTTATTTGCGCGAGGAGGTCGCTAACCTGACGAGGGTTGACCCTGATTGGCAGAAAAGCAGGAGGTAAAGCAAGGTGCAGAGCAAAGGACAACCTGGGCACCGATTCGGAGGCGACTCCTCAACGTCCTCCGAGGCGTCGGTCTCGAGCGGCCGCAAACCGTACCCTTCGCGCGAGCACAAGCCAAAGGGCCAGGTCGCCGCCAAGCACCAGGTGCGCACCTCCAGCGACTACAAGCTAACAATTCCCCGATTTGACATCAGGGTAAAGACCCTGAGTTTGTAAATTGTTCAGAATTTTATATCGATTCTTTTTTTAAAAAATATTCCTTAAAATGCTCCGGCTAGGCTGTTTTTAAACATTTCGTTTGTAGTTGGTTTCGATTTAAATTTTGGACTCGTGTTGCACTGTTGTGCCGTGGAAGCGAGCGTCGGCGTGCAAGCGGGTGCAGATGTTGGCGTTCGGCCGCTCCTCCGACTCGCGCCACGAGCTGAGAGCCGAGCGAGGCCGAGTGCCGCCTCGCCTCACCAAATTGTGAAAAAAATATTTCTCGCATCCACATGGACCAAATTAGTGTTTTTGAATCCTTGTCAAAGGGTCTGTGAGAAAAATAAAGGTCTTAAATTTTGTGAAATGGTTAAACTGCGGACCCTGATATCAGGTTAAAATAATTTTAAACTAACTAGATAATTCAATTTAATTAAAACATTAATTTTAAAACTTCCAAAAAAATATCCCTTTTTATTTTTAATTATTTAGATAAAAATCATAAAAATATTGTCACCTGAACGCGGCCGCCGTTCCGACGTCAACGACCTGATGCTGGGGCTGGACGTGGGCCGTCAGCGCCACCTGAACCGTCTCCTCGCCAGCACAAATACTTTCCACGGTCCTCCAGTCGAACCTGAATTTTATTTTTAAAAATTAAAGGTGGAAATTCAGGGACAGGGTAGAAACACACCTTTGAGATTTTTAAAAGACCTGGCGCCAGCATGGAGAGTCGCGGACCAACAGCCACTGGCAGCAATTGCTCGCGGAACTCAGGGTAGCACCTGGAAAGCTGAAAAGTAACTATTTTAATGAAAAATTAAATGCCCTGAGAAATAGGATCATAAAATAGATGGATAGAGAATTTGTTGCCAGGTGTAAAGACCTACCAATAAGAATCGTGTGTGAAGTTTAGAGGCGGAATCAAAATCCACAAAAATTGAGCCGCTTTATCAAATGAATTTATTTGTTGCCTCACTTCCTTTTTCCTTTCAAACGCAACGTTTTAAGTCTAAAAACCGAAAGCTGAACTTTTCTGCGGTTACGTCTGCGCCGATAATCGATTTGCAAAGGCAGCACACGCCGTATGCTTCCTGCTGCCCGTCTTATCAGCCCAGCATTTTTGTAAGTTTGTTGACACGAAAAGTTGAACAAATTCTTATGTTAATAACTCAATACAAAATGAAGAAACCTCGTCTTTTTAGAAAAGCAACTCATTGCCTGTTAAAGTGTTTGTTAAACCCTTTTTTCACCGTGCTGCATGTCACAGCTGGTGAAATAAATATTTCTGCTGCAACCAAACTATTTTTCTACTGTTGAAAAATAAATAGCAGCCGGATAAAATCACGAATAAAATTTTATTAAAGGTCCAGATTGATGCATCAATGTGGCTCGAGATGAAATGTGCGATTCGGAGGTGGAGCAGGAGATGGTGTCGTTCCGGCGCCGTTGCAACTCCGCCTCGTCGTCGTCCGAGACGTTGTTGTCGAGCGGCCGCTAGTCGTACCCTTTGCCCAAGCGCCAGGTGCGCACCAGCAGCCACACTGACGAGACAACCTTCAGGTATCCTAATTAAAATTCACTTCTATCCTAGAAGCTGACAACTCCCTGATCTGACATCAGGATACATACCCTGAGTTTTTAAATTGT
The DNA here is from genome assembly GCF_949628265.1 of Cloeon dipterum. Taxonomy (NCBI): domain Eukaryota; kingdom Metazoa; phylum Arthropoda; class Insecta; order Ephemeroptera; family Baetidae; genus Cloeon; species Cloeon dipterum. The sequence goes on along the minus strand of NC_088789.1, from coordinate 35,258,400 downwards.
TCAGATTTTTTTTAATATTACTTCAAATGACTCAACCTTAAGTCAGAGAGGGAAGTTTTTAAGGCCCACCCACGCTTCTCCGACTCGCACCACGAGCTGAAAGCTGAGCGAGGCCGAGATTTGAGGTTTTTATTGTCAATTCTAACTAATATTGCGAGTGGGATTAGGATTTAAAGCGGAAATTACTAACCTTTCACTTGTCCTGGGATCGATCTTTTCTCTTCTCAGCGGAGGAGACGCACTTTGCAGGATGACCAGAGCTTGAATCTCATCAACGCTGGACCAGCGAGTGTTGACAACCCTTTTCTTTTCATTTATTTTAGGCTCAAAATGAGATAGAGCAATCCATTTTTGCTTTAATTTTTACCACGAAATGAGCAATTTTTATTCAGTCAGAGTTTCGGTTGAGTTTATAATTACTGGCTTATTTTTGCTCTCAAAATCGGACGGTAAAAATTATAATTATTGTGATTTGCCGGTAATCATGGATTTCAGCACTTTCGTGTTTTGAAATTCAAGCAAAACTCGGCTCAGAAGGGGTGGAATAAATATATGATTAAATATACTTTCTATTTTATTTTACTAAATATTGCATTCAATTTACAGTAACGCGCTGATCGACTGCATTCTGTAACTACGTGTTATTGCCTGTGGCCAACAATAAAGAAAATAAATCTTGGTTTGTTCGAAAATTCTGTGACTGTCTAAATTAAAACCACTTTTAAAATTCTTGACAAAGAATCGATGAAATCAATTTAAAGAAAGCTTAAAGGGAAACATCATTTTTTTCATTCTTAATCAGCCAAGCTAGAATTATATAAATAGGCTCTTGCACGAAAGGGTCAAATTTGAAAATTCAAAGCAATCTTGCTCACTAAAACATTGTAAAACATGGTACGCTAAAAGCTAAAAGTCGAATCATTCTTTTAAGATGATATTTTATTTAAAAACATCCCAGCAGTACATTAAATTACATTAGTCTAAAATATATACATTTTTTAAAATAAATTTCAACCTAAAAATTGGATAAAAGCAACTAAAATAATTAAAAAATTTAACATTTAGTGATTAATTGTTCATTTCTTAATGCTTTGCATACAATAAAATTAATCCATCACCTATTCAATGGTACAAATATGGATTTTTGATTAATTTTAACGATTGAAAAAGTGTATTTGTGTATACACAGTAAGTTTGCAAAAATTTGAGCTCATTCAGATAAAATTGCAGATTTTAAGTTAATAAAGTCTCGATCAACTTACAAATAATGTGTGTCTCGTGTTATTTCTCTGCACTCTTTTTTTCACGGACAAAATAAACAACGGCGTTTCCGATCACCTCAAAATGCGTCAAAAGAGCCATTTTCGTTTAGTCATTTAATGATTCAAGGTTTGATTTTCATTTGGCGTAATACCTCGGTGCATTCTTTGTCATTCGTAATCATTTCATTTACTTCGGCTTTATGATCGAGCAGTATTTGAACCACTTCTTTCGCTGGATTATGCTTGGCCGCGAGAAATAGTGCAGTCTCTCCATTATCATTTTCTGCATTTATCTCGGCGCCTTTATTAACCAGCTGGTGAACTACTTCTGGAACTGGATTATATCTAGCGGCCAAATGCAGTGCGGTCCATTTTTTATTGTCTTCTGCATTGACTTTGGCATCTTTCTCAAGCAAAATTTTCAATATATCTGGGTTTTTGTTCCACTCAGCAGATAAGTGAAGGGCCGTCGATCCTTCTTGATCTTGTAAATTAACGTCAGCGCCGTTTTCGAGCAGCTCTTGCACCATTTCTGGAACTGGGTTAAATTTTTCGACCAAACAATAATGCAGAGCGGTCCGTTTTCCATTGTCTTGTGCGTTTACTTTGGCACCTTTTTGAAGCATATTTTTCAATATATCTGGGTTTTTGTTCCACCTAGCAGCTAGGTGAAGAGTTGTGAATCCTTCTTGATCTTGTAAATCAACGTCGGCGCCGTTTTTGAGCAGCTCTAGGACCACTTCTGGGCTAAATTTTTCGACCAAACAATAATGCAGAGCGGTCCGTTTTCCATTGTCTTGTGCGTTTACGTTGACACCTTTTTGAAGCAATATTTTTACTATTTCTAGGTCAATTCTCCACTCAGCAACTCGATGAAGAACTGTTGCTCCATCATCATCTTTTAAATTGACGTTGGAACCCCTATCAAGAAGTGCTCGCACCAATTCTAATTTATTTGACTTGACGACATGGTACAAAATTGATTCTTCCAATAGCTCATTTTTGTTCAGTTTAACACCGGCCAATATAAGCTCTAGTGCTACTTTCCATTTTTTTGTTTTACACGCCAGAAGAAGCGGTGTGTCCTTCAACCTGGTTTCAGCATTTTTGTCGACTTCAGTTTTTCTCAAGAGCCAAATAGCCACTTCCTCGCTGCATTTTTCGTCAGCAATCGCAAGGTGTAGACTGCTTTCTCCATTGTTAGTGGCATCGGTCGCCAGCTTGCTGTTCTTTTCGTGCACCATCTTGACCATTTCAAGGTGCCGCAAAGCGAAGTGCAAAGCATTTTTTCCATCTTCGTCTCTTAACGAGATATCTGGTTTGAGCAACTCGAACATTTGACTCAAATTCTCACGACATATTTGCTTGACTAATTGCAAAGGGTTGCTTGATTTAGCCCAATCAACAAAAGGCTGTGCGTAGGTTGCGTCCTTCCCCTTCTCCGTAGAAAAGAAAAGGTCAACAAACTTCCTGCACTGCACCAGTTCATCGTTAAACAAGGGCACTTCTTCAGGTCCTGGATTTTTCAAATCGTATAAAAATTTTTGTGCGGTAAGAAATTCTGCAAACGTTTGGTGAGTGAAATTGACTGTGTCATTGCCATATGTCACAACTCCAAAAGCGTTCATCTTTTCCAATTCTTCCTTTGTAACACTGCCATATTCGATTTTCACTCCTCTTACAAAACGCGAAGCCACCAATTGAATGACCTTCAGTGATTTTTCAATCGTCTCATCTCCAACATCTTTGCCTCCATTTTCTCTCTTCAAGCAAATTTCTACTTTGCGCCGAACCATTTTGTCAAAGATATCGTACAAGTTTTTATCATCGCTGTACTCGGCCAACAATTTGAGATATAGTGGGTTTCCCAGAATGTCTTGACCTTCGAATCTGTTCCTCAATTGTTCAGTTTCTGGCCGATTCTTTTGGCAAACGGTTTCCAGAAACTCGATTTGCTTTGCTTCATCAAGGGGTTCGATCTCAACTATCGTCGAGTTTTTTATCTTTCCTTGAATGTGGTGCACTTCGTGGGGCCTGGTCCCGACAAAGATATGCACTCTTGCATTTTGTAACGCAATTAAAATTTGGATGAGTTTTTGTCTGAAATCTGGACACACTTCGTCAAAGCCGTCGAGGAAAACAATGAGTTCTCTCTTCACAATCCAGTTCTTGATATCATCATGAGAAATGCAGGTTGTGTTTGCGAGAAATTCGATTTCATCCACTTTCACTGCAGGCATGTCAAGTATTAACCGATAATATTTTTTTAAAGGTATTTGAAGTATTTGAAACCCTCCATAAAATTTGGTGAGTTGGTGTGCCATTTCTTCGAGAACGGTCGATTTGCCTCCTCCAGCAACAGAATTAATTAACCAAACAATGCTCTCTTGAGCTAAATTTCTCGCTGGAGAGATAGCTTCCAAGTTTCCGACGGGTTTTGAGTTTATGGAAGGTTCAATATCGCTCGAAAATGGAAGATTATCCAGACAAATCATTATTTCAATCGATTTTTTGTTTTCTTCAAACAATCGCATGGCCTTTTTTAATAAAGTATCAAAATCGATCTTTTCCTCAATAAGAGATTCCGTTGACTTCACAAAACTAACTATCATCTGGTCACGGTGGATTTTTGTCATTTTTAGTTTGAAATCGGGTTTGACAAATGTTCTTGGCCAATTAGGAAATTTGATGAGATACTGCAAAGTAGAATTGAGAAGAACTGCATCCTCTCTGTTGCACTCACGAGTTAATAGAAGAGGCTCCAGAAGTTCTTGTAGGCTTCTCTGACCGATTTTTCCAAGGAGTTCAATCAAATTCTCCAATGCATCTGTGAAAGATGTTTTAAATATGGGCACCTTTTTAATAAAACACGTTTTAACTGAACTTACCTTTATATTTTAGAATCAATACTAGCCAGCCACTGTGGTTTGTTGCAGAGACTTGTAATTCTCTCATGTCAACAGCAGATATCTAAATTAAAAGGTACGTATTAATGTCATTTATCTTTTGCATCAGTTAGAGTAGAGCTTACACTGTCAGTCTGTCGAGCTTCTACGTCAGCAACGAACATAATTTTTGGCTTCCCAATCAATTTATCGTTATCAGGGCCAACCAAACTGTGTAGGATGTCCGTAATTGGAATATCTTGACCCTCTTGCACGCGCACGCAAACCTCTTGCTGTTCGTTTTCACACACAGGGCCAAATATGCAGGTCATAATGCAGCCCACGTCTGGTTCCAACTTGGACACTACAACCACAATTTTACCAAATCTGAGTCATTCATTGTGTTAATACCAACCCATCTTCGCATAAGAAGCGATAGATTGACCGCTAAGTGTCCAGTTAGTAACTATGAAGTCTAGGTTTTGAAGAACTTTTGTCATTTCCTGTACTTTTTGGCTTTGGACCACGGATAAAATGAAGCCTTTACGACCCCTGATATCTCGGCCTTCATCTGATTTCCAAGAGAAATATGGAGAAAGTCGTTCATTTGAGACTTTTCTCGTGTCACCAAGCCCATCAATGTCTGAAATTGTGTTTGCTTGGATTGTCGCCCTGAAAAAAATTTGGTTGATTGAAATTTGTACAGTTTGCTACACTCTTTGGATTTATGTTGAGTCAACTAGGATTGCTTTTATCGACTTTATCTATTTTTTAATGTAACTCACTTTGAAATTATGAATTTTTTGTCCTGTTGAAACATTTTGAGCTCTGGTGTCTGTCCAAGAGGAGTGTTTTTTTCAAAGTTTATTAATATGAGCGACGCTTGATGCATGCGATTCTGTACAATAGTGAAGAATTTCAATAAAGGCTCATCATCAGCGTTGTTCAGACACACGCAGATATTTCGGACAAACCATGAACCATTTTTATCAGTGTTTGCCAATGTTGCTGTAACAGATGTTAAAAATGTGTTAATTTTATGAACAAGCAGACGCTGCCGTTAAAAAATTACTCTCAACTGTCGAATAGAACAAGACAAAGTTGTGCATTCCTGGGCGATGGGTGATTCTGCATGAATTCAAGTTTTCATATTTTTCTTTTGATTTTTTTAAGTCAAACTTAGAGTCATCCAATAACCCACGGCATGGCTGAAACATGAAACATGTTATATATTTTTATATGGTCCTATAAAATACCATTCTCGCAATATATTCCTAGGATCATGCATGTTTACAAATTGTGTGCTCGGATCTAGATCTTACCCCAAAATTCACGACTTTTAAACATTTGTCGAATCTCTTTAGCTTCTGTAATGAATCAAAGACCTCATCTGTTGTGAAACATTCGTATTCATCATTGTTCCTTTTAATGTGGTCTGTCCATATTATTCCGTTTTGAGTGCCATGAGAGAGAATGAAAAGTACGAAAACAGAAGGCACGTCATCTGAACCAAAATTGGGGTCATAAGTTCATATTAATATTGATTCGAAAGTGATATACCTTGTGAGTTGAAAAACCGCAAAAGCTTTTGTTCGTCGCCGAGAAGTTGAAGCAAAGTCTTTTTGTCCGGTGACTGAAAGTTACGGAAATTGCAGTTCCGGTTTTCCCCGAAGAAAGTCTTGAGGTATTCTACGTCACATGCGTCTCCATTTCGGATCTCTTTAGGATCATTTTTGAACTCGTAGTGAATGACCAAGACACAAACACTTGAAAGAGCGACATTAGTTTCAAATTAAATCTAAACTCAAGGATAATTACTTGTCTGCGTTTTGTCTGATGACACGTCCATCTATTGCAGATTCAAAAAATCCTAAATTCGCTTTCCCGTCAGGTCGAATGTGTGTATCACCTGTAGTATATGAACAACTGTCATACCAAGTAAAATGCCAGATGGGAATCTTTGTGAACTTTGCAGCAAACACGTAGCATGGAGAAATACGTACGTCTGTCGTCATTCTCCGAGTCAACGTGCGATTCTATCGGTTCTTCCGTTTCAATCTCTGTGTCCTCTGGTGGCATAGAGAAAGGAGTTGCTCCTGTAGGTCGTTTGTGTGCATCACCTGGAATATATGAAATGATATGAAACTGTCGAAACTCTAGGACTAATAATGCTGGACGTAAATCTTTGTAGTATACACGCATCAAAGAGAAATACCTCATTTTAAAGTTAGATTTATGCAATTTGAAAATGACAAAATAATTGCACACCTTCTAGAGATGTTGCAGAGGTTGACTCCTCCAAGCTTTTTGAGGCAGTTGGGTTATCTTTATTACTCGTTTGCTGATTGGATTCGCTACTCCTGAATTGCTCGTTCTTCTAAAACATTTTTGTAGAGTATATTTATTTTTAATCCTTGTCTGAGGTTTTTGGCTCTAGACGTCTAGATCAAATCAAAACCTATGGTCTCTTCATAAATTCTCTTGTCTTACCTGCTGCTGCTCGTCGTGCTGTTGACTTACTGAAGCGTTAGAAACATCCAATCGTCGGCATTTATTTGGAACTTTGATGTTGCAGGATTGAACGAACTGTTGCAGTTCTTGGACAGAGAGAGCTGTGGCAAGAACGAGACATTCTTTGTGCTCTGCCTCGGTCAGCAAGTGCTCGAAATCTTTGTCATTTTTGTGGCTTTGGTCCAGGAAAGACGCATCGTCAGGGTCTACATCCAAAGATTCATGCCATGCTGATTGGAACACAGCTCCCCAGAATTCTTGTCCAAGAGTGTCCCAAGCAAATCCTGGATTCGAATGTCTTGCATTTGGTCTTGGTTTCAAAAACTCTGACGGTACAATGAAGTAATTTATTTTTGTCTTCACGTCCAAACAGTAAGCGAAATAATTTGGATCTATTTCCATCTTACTGGGATGACTACAACGTCGTTTTCACAAGCTGTTATTATTCCATTTCATTAAGATATCTGTAATCAAAGAAAGTGACAAAAAGAGAGTATCAATAAAAATTCTCTTACATACTTTATAAATTTCAAAAACACGCGATTAACGATATAACGATGTATTGTTAATAGTGCAATGTGAAATTAGCACAGACATTTAAATTATGAAAATGATATACATATTTATTCATTATTGTTTTACCAAATCTTTAACGGGTAATTGAGAGTCAGATAGCCTCCAACACTTTAAGTGTGACACACATCCCGTGGTTAAGGCTGTTATCTCTGCGAGTCGTCTCGTTCTCGTGCACACTCAAAAATGTTTAGCATACTTTTGAACAGGATGGATTTGAGTTTCGTCATTTTGTGTATCACTCGGCCAACGGCATCAGCATAAACGCGCCGCGTGTGTTCTCATCTACGCCCGCGTTCGCTCCGCCACCTGCATTTGCATTCAGCGCGACCAACGACCAACTCCTCGCTTAATTTCATCATCTTCTCATTCAACACAAATCCCGCAGCGGAATCGCTTCCTAATCCTCTCCCTGCGTCTAACACCGATTTTTAAATCCTAAAATCTATCACCTGTTAAAAAGCATTCATCAAATAGATAGAGAACCTGCTAACGAAGTGGCTGAGAAGCGGAATCAGTCCATTTTGCTCCACAAATTGAGCCGCGAATCAAATGCCTGTTTGCTGGGCCTCTCTTTCAAACGCGACGCAGCAACATCTAAATGTTAGACTTTCCTGCGGTGATGTCATTGGCCCTATTTTTATACAAGGCCAGCACGCGCCACTTTTCTTTATCTGCCTAGCAATTTTGTAAGTCGGACTATCCCGGAAATGATTACAATTTTAGCAGGGAAATAAAAATGAGAATGGGAGACTTTTGAAAAAAGTCTATATTCAGTATGTTCATCGGTGATTAAATAAATTATTGGCCACAATGGATTTTCAAATTGTAATTTCAGATATAAAATTCTTATTTAATAACTCTACGCTTTCAAATAGCTTCTCGGGAAATAAATTTGGACCGAAATTTTGTTTCAATTGCAAGAATACACTTGAATATCTTTTAAACAGTTGTTTTGGCGATTTCCGGCTGTTCGTAATTACAAATAATTTCGGCAAGGAGATAAAAGTGCAGGAACACTTACAAAAACTGCTGATTTTGAGTGAGAAATGTGTAGCGCATCCGTCTTTTCTTCAGCTTTGGCTCTCGATCCCTCTCGACTTAAGAACGCCTGCCTCCTTTTTTCTCTCGCTCTCTATGAAGAGTGACACTTTTTATCGCTGCCTATGCCTCGCATTTATCCATCGAGTGGCAAACAGGCTGCGCGTGTGTGTGTCGGAGGCAACCGCAGCTTGCTTCCCTCTCTCGGCGCCGCGACTTAATAAAACACACAAACGCCGGATCGTGCAATCGCAGCCCAACACGCGACCTCTCATTTCCACAAATCAACTCATCCGCTCAACTTAATAAAATTCGAAAATTTGCCAGGCTTATTTTGGCTAGAACTCCAATTTAAAAAACATTTTTATCCATCCCCCAGTCCCCGTCAGTTCCTTTACTTTTTTTTAATTATTCCTTTGTGACGTCCAAGACGACCTCTTTAAAAGATCTTCATCTAGTGTCCTGTTTAACCCTTTATGGTTAATTATGTTGCACTTGAGGAAATAAATATTTCTGCTCACTCAAATACAATTTTCTAAATCCAAGCTTTGCTTCTAATTGAATAATATAAAGCAGCCAGATGAAATAAAGAATTTAAATTTTTATTAAAGGTCCGAATTGATTCGTAAATTCCCGCTCCTCTTTCATTTTCTTATTGAAAAGCAGCTGCACATCCGCCGAATGTGGCTATCGTGATTAAATTTGCTTTTCCTTCGCTCGCACGACCTCAGTTCTGGACGCTTTTTGAAAGTGAAATGCCGAATGTGATTGTTGATTGGCCTTTTAATTGTTGCAGTCGGATTTTGGCGGATTGCAGGTGATAAGAAAAGAATATCACAACGATAAAATAAAATGTGCTCTCCTGTATATAGGCGTCGAAATAGGCAGCAACGATTCGGAAAGTGATTCATAGTCACGCTTAAAAATAATTAGACAAGTGCAAATATTGCGAGGAAGGCAAAAACTTGACGCGACACGAATTGCAAAGACAAAAATCTCTCCATGTGGATGCGAACAGCTGCGGCTTCAATTCGCGATAATTTCTCCGCGAAGGAGCTGCAGGAGAGCCGGAAACCGAGACCAATTCGGCGCGAGCCAAATAGACAAACGTTGATTTGCTTTATTTCTTTCTAAATTTGCCAGCCCTCCCGGTGATCCCCAGTTTGCAATTAATAATTTGTGAGGAGTTTGAACCAGGCCAAAAATATTCACGAGCTGATTTGACTTGGACAAAGGTGGAAAAATGTCGCGGAAAACAGTATTAGTGTTCGTGAACTGACGGCAAAATAATCCGAAATAAATGAATAGTTTTTTTTAAATATTAATAAATTCGCCCAAGTATATTTTTTGTTATCGATATTACAAACAGAAATTTATTGCAAGAATTGTGAAAAATATGTTCACCATCCCCTTTTTAAATTAATTTAATTGTAAGTTTATACTACCCCCTTGAAGCGGTTGCGAAAACAAGAATCAGTCCATTTTTGCTGCACACATTGAGCCGAAAATCAAATGAATGCTCGGGGCCAGTTTATTTGCTGCGCCCCTCTTTAAATCGCGACACTTTAACATACAAAACGTGGACCTTGCTGTTGCCTGATAATTTTTCCGAGGCCTGCACGCGCCGCTATTTCTCTCAGCCGAGCAATTTTGCAAGTGCTGCGACTTTTCTCACTATGAAAAGTCTAACTAATTCCGATGGTAATAATTTACTACTCTAACAGGCAATTAAAAATTAGGACAATTCTGGTGGAAATGAGAGAATGTGACACTCTTTGCCTTTGCGATAATTAATTGGCCGCAAGCACTTTTCAAATTATAATTTCCGAAATTAAATTCCTATTGAGTAATACGTTTTTACAAATAATTCTGATCCGGCAAGGAGATGCGAGTGCTGGAAAACTTACAGAAACTGCCGAGTGGAAAAGGTGTAGATGAGCGCATCCGTCCTTCTCTCTGGTGTTGCTCTCGCTCACGACCTATTTGCGGCTGCCTCCTCTTCTCTCTCGCTCTCGTCAGCGAAGAGTCTGAGACTTTTCGTCGCTGCCTGCGTGTATCCAACCATTTATTTTACCGACCAGCTTCCCTCTCCCGGCGCCTCTCCCAAATAAAAAACCGAACGCAAAGCCGCGCGTGACCTCTCATTTATTCCGCTGCGACGATCCTGGCCCTTCATAATTAAAAATAAAAAGCGACCAAATCAAATCACCAAGAAAGTATTTTCAAAGATTTAAATTGATGCATCGAATCCCTTTTCTCGATCAAAAGCAGGTTAACCCTTTTATTTTTTTCTAATAATTTATTTTGGGCTCGAAATGAAACAAAGCAAGCGCCGTTTTTGCTTTAATTTTTACTTTATCACGAAATGCGTCGAATGCGCCCTTTTTATTCGATCAGAGCTTTCCATAAGGTCCAGTTTATTTTATTTACATATTTATTTGCTATTTTGCTGGCACAATCAGACGATAAAAACGTTTATTTATATTCTATGCTGCGCCGTTTTGAAGAAGCAGTGGGGCCAGGTAACAGGTAACGGCTCTAAAAAAAGGTCGCACCTTCAAACTCTGCGTGGCTCGCTAGAAAAAAATAATCAAGAGTTGGACTGTTTTTGTTGTCAGGCCGATTAATTCGATGGCAAATTCCGCTCCCATTTAATATGCCAGATTTTTTTCTCCATTCTTTTTAGGATTTATTTTTTATACTTTTTCTCCTAAAAAATTGACAGTTCAACTAGAGTGGAAATTCGCAGCACAAATTTACCATGAATTAAATTCTAAAATTAATGAAAATAATCACAGCAGCTGGGCTATATAGCTTGGTTGATGAACTATTTTTAATTTTCCTTTGACCTGCAACCCGCCGTCTTCTGTCCAAATCCCCATAATAAAGTTGAATTTAACTGAGAAAATTGTTCCATTTGGTTTGACTCTCACCACTTGCAACGAACATACAAACAAATCGAGGCCGAAAACTTTGGTGTTTCGTGTGAAGGCGAAGAGCGAGGCAAAAGTGAAATAAATCAACTTGAACTGTTGCTTCCATTCAAATCATTTATTACCACGATGACACTTCGCTGCGCGGCCTTTTTTCGTCTCTCCTCTCGTCGCTTCACTGTGGAATTTTTTCTCCTGCCAAGTGCGCCGACCTCCTCTCCGAACACACAAATCGCGATAACCCAAAAGCGGCCTTGACATTTGACACTCAACTTCTTCCTAATCAGCTCACAAAAATTCACCGGCTAAATTTTCTAAATAATTCAATCAAAAATCAATTAATTGCCTTTTCTAATTCATTCAAAAATTATTATCATTTTACCAGAACACACTTCCTGAATGTTCTCCCAATTTTCCAAATTTTCACGATGAGAAATAAAATCGAATCTGAGCTCGATGAGAGGAAGAAGGTCAACTCGAACCGTGCCGTTTGGTTGTTGATCAGCTGACCAGCCCGATTTGGTGCAAATAATAATTAATAAAAAAGTGTAGACACCCACCGGTCCAGATTTGCTGGAATTCCCGCCGAAAAAATGGCTGGAATCGCAGGAAAAAACGATTTCTAAGCACCTCAAAATCGAATATTAAACACTGAGTAAATAAAAGGCTGAGAAAATTAGTCGCTTTAATCGATCTGATACAAATTATTTTACACCACGGAGGTTTTTGCCCAATTTCCATGAAAATATCTCTGAACAAAAAAAATATATTAAACATGAAAATTTGAAAGCAGGAAATTGCAAAGAGCGAAATAAATCTAATTAAAAAGTAAAATATCACGCTGCACTGAGCCACAAATAAAAATACAATCATTGTGCATATTTGCCACAAGCGCCTTTTTTTGCAGAGGGTGGGAAGTGGGAAATTCAGCTAACAGGGTGTAGTCCTGGAGCTCTGGTGGCACTTTTTTTTCACTCTAAAGGAAGAAGCAGGCTGGCCACAAACCGAAAAGAGGTGCCGGTCGGTCGCGCCACCTCGCGGTTTTACAAGTCGGTGCGGCACCTCCCTCGCGCAATTTTCGCAATTTTGGAACAAATTCAAGTCTCTAATTGTAAGCGCATGTTGATTGGCAGAATTCTCGCCTCTTGCGGCGGCGGTCGTCTGCCCTTTTTCCACTTTCTCCGCTTTTTCATCGTGTTTGGAAGTCCGTCGGTGAGGACTCGGGACTCAGGACGTGCTTCACGAGGGACTCTCTCGACCCTCTGGGTGCAGCCGCGCAGGTCGCGACTGTCCGCACGGCCCACCGAAGATCGCTGCTCGTTTGCTTCTTGACGTAAATTCATTATTTCTTTTTTAAATCATCCCCTTGCAAAATATTACCTGGAAAAAGGTTGTAGTCGGTTTATAAATCTTAATAACGACTCTTTAAATCTTAAGACCATCAGATATTAATTAAGAAAACGAGTACTTAATTGAAAAATTATTCCCATCTGTTTAAATGTTGCTAATATGGTTCGATCCTCGACGTTCTTTCTATTTTATTTCTATGCCTGCTCATCGCTTCTAGTTTAAAAATTCTAGCGTAAAAAAACGCTACTGCCACGCTATTTCCACAGAAAATCAACGTGGTTTTCGCGCCTGAAGGGTTCGAATTGAGAGACGTCACAATAAAATTATTGTTGCTGGCAGCAAAAAACTCTTTGAGTTGCCACGCGAGGGCAGCACTTCTCGCACTCGCTCCTTTTCTCGCTCCTTGGCGTTTGCGTTTGCGCCGTTTGCGGCGGCCGGCGAGCGGAGCAGCTGATCGAGCCGCGTTATTATAAATGCCAGGTTTACGTCGAAAGGGAAAATTCATCCGTTTTTTTCCCTCAGGTTTGTCCAAAACCAAAGGCGAGAAACAATTAGGTAGGGCTTTTTATCGCTGCTGTGACGTCAAAAGGAGCAATAATTATTATTGCTGTGGTGCCCGCCCGCGCTTTACGATTCTCCTGACACCTATCGGTTAATCAGGAAATATAATCTCATGAAATTATATAGCTTTTCTTGTCAAGGTATTAGTGTCTACGACCACATCACGTTGAAAACACCGGTTCTCGTCCGATCACCGAAGTTAAGCAACATTGAGTGCAGTCAGTACTTGGATGGGTGACCGCCTGGGAACACTGCATGTTGTAGACCTATCGATCTTTTTGCCAATCGGCATTTTGTTTAAATTTAATTTCCGTCTTAAAAATTCGTTTTATTTATTTTTAGGTGCAATTCAAAGCTTTCAGGAGGTTTATTAAAATTAATTACTTATCAAATAGCGAGATTTATTTTTTCTCCAAGCACAAAAGACACTCACGCAGTCACTCTCGGACTCTCGGAGTCTCGGACAAAGAAAAATAAACAAAATTGCTCATCGACGCAGCGATTCCATCCAGAAAAGTGCTTTTAAATCGGGTTTCCCTGCTCGTTCTTCTCTTCATGCCCTGCATCAGCACCCCCTTCGGAGTCTACAAATTGATAATTTTTGTTGATTTTCGGACTGCCAGCCAGCTGTCCGTTATTTGTTTAAATTTATTTATCCCGACAGTGCGCAATAATGGCCTTTTTTCGTCTCCCCTCTCGTTGCTGCTTTTTATTCCAGCTGCCGCTTCATTTTTCTCTCTCCTGCCAAATGCCAATCTCCACTCGGAGCACACAAATAAGCGAGATAAGGCAAAAGCGGCCTTGGCGCTTACTCAACTTCTTTCCAATCAACATCCAACATTTAGCGGGTAATTTTTATTTCGCATCAAAATAATTGGATCAAATATCAAGTTTCCTCTTCTCCGCGATAGATCGCTTCCTAATCAATTCAAAAATTATTACCATCTCTCACTCAGCAAAGCCCATTTTCAGTCAGGAAAATTTGTATGAATTTTTATGTATCATTAATGTTGCATGGTTCGATTTTCTCCTTTCTTTTCTTTGATTTTTACTTCTTCTTGTTTCTTGTCTTCTTATTGTTAGAAAGTAACGCGATCGACACGAACATGCCACCTTCTCAATAGAAAACAAACGTGGTTTTCGCGCCAAATGTGATCGAACTGCATGACGTCATATTATTTTCTTGCTGGACACCACCTTCCAAATCAAAACGTCTAGCCATTGTCTGTGATTCGCCCCCTCCCCTCTCACCCTTACTCAAAAAATATATTCACTGAGTTTGACTGACCAAAATCACGATTTTTGTTTTCTTTTATCAATAACCCATTATTCTTTTAATTTCGATGACAAAATAATAAACAGCAAGGTCAGCGCGCATCTCGGCTGCACTGCTGCAACACTCCCTCTCGCAGCTGCTTCAGTTTGGAGATTTTTTTATATGAATTTTTAGAATTTGAGAATCCTCTAGCACACAACCAAACATGAAAAATGTGTTGGACGCACCTGACCCTGCTGGAGAGTAAACTTACTCGTAGAGCCCGCTCGCACACTCGATCGTATCTTTGGTGTGTTTTTCGTTAAATTAGAAGGTTTAATTTAGTCCATAAAACGCGTATACGTATTATTTCGTCTCAAATTGGCGAGTGTACTCGAAAAGAGAGAGGAAATGCCCTCGCATTCAGTCAATTCTAATTTTGTAGGCATCACCGACTAAGCTAGAGTGCCAATACAGAGCGATCTTCGAGTGTTTTAAAATATCTTTCAAGCAGGCAAAAGATATTTAATTATTAATAACATTCAAATAGACTTATTAAATGCATTTTTTGTACTTTTGACAGTTTTTTGAGTTAGCGATCCAGTAGAGTATATTTAATTAGAAACTGAAAAGCGAAACAAATGGAGACGAAATTACTCACAATCAGATCCGTCTCTGTTGTGAGCTTTCAGCTCGGGAAAAATAATATTTTTCTATTTGACAATCAGTAAATTGAAAACAAAATACTATTTTATTAAATGCAAAAAACGTATTGAAATGAACTTACTTGACTTTAAGCACAGGAATGGCCCTCCGCATCCGCTGTATTCGCTGATCCAAAGCACGAGCAGCAAAATCCACTCTGGCACCGCGCAAGAGAGACAAAGTGAACCATCGTCCCTTTCCTATACAGTGAGGCCTCGACATTTTAGCCTATATACCAACTTACCACTCCATCTGTTGCTAAACGCGAAAATCTCGAAAGGGGTTTTGCTGCAAATAAAATAGGAAACTGGGATTCAGACCAAATCAGTGTAGCTTGATGTTACTTTTCCTCGCGGTCAACTTTTACGGCTCTTTAACAAGAAATTCAATCAATCAAACTCCAGATTTTCTCGTAGGTTCAATATAGCCAAGGGGAGAGTTTAGTTTGTTCGCAAAATCTACCATTGTCTTAATCGGGCTGACGAAAAACTGCTTTTGAAATTAGCAACGTCAGTTAAGCAGCAAATAAAAGCACCTCTGGAATGAACTTGTCGACAAAGTGATGCAATTTTTAGGTTGGAAGCAACACCACTCGCTAACACTTTTATTTTAAAATATTCATCTCGTATTTTCTTGGATTCCTCTCTTCCTTCAATAATGTAATGCGATGATGAATGCAACACCTTTTCAAGCAAATAAATCGCCGAAATTATATTATAAAAAATCAATTTATAGAAGGAAACTATATTATTTTATTCATTCCACTGGACTACTTCCACTCGAAAGGGTCAATCAGATTATTCACAACAATTTTCACTCTAATACATTCTAAGAGTTTAACCAAAAATTGAAAAATTCTATTCAATGTTTGAAAAAACTTTACTTTACAACATACCAGCATGAATACATTTTTATTCCATATACATAAATACAAAATATTTAACAAAACCTTTGATACAGTAAAAACTATATAAAGCTAACAGCAACTCATTTACAAATACATGTTACAAAGCAACTACTTATTGTTCTATTAACAGATGGAGACTGTTAATTAACTGTACATTTATTTCTTAATGCCATCCTACACTCAAAATTGGTCCATCAATACTTTAATTTACACAGCATGCACGGATCTATTAATTTTTACAATTGAAAACTTACTTATCAGGCCTGTGTGTTTCTGATGTAAAATTGCAGCATTCTAACCAAAAGTCACTGCTTTGCAATAATTAATTGTAACGTAATAAAGATAGCAATCCCCAACTTTTGTCTCGTTTACTTTATCTGCGCCCTTTTTTCACCATCAAATTAAACAACAGTCTTTTCGATCGTTTTTGGTTAGTTTTTTTAAAATTTCCCCGTTGATTTTCATTTGACGTAATACAGCAGCGCATTCTTTGTCATTCAATATCTTTTTGTTTACTGCGGCTCCATTGTCGAGCAGAATTTGAACCACTTTTTCCTCACAATTGTGCTTAGCCGCGAGAAATAAAGCAGTCTCTCCTTTACTATTTTTTTCATTTATCAAGGCGCCCTTATCAAGCAGCATTTGGACCACTTCAGGACGTCGGTTGTGTGTAGCAGCGTAATGCAGTAGTGCGGTCCATTCACCATTGTCTCCTGCATTTAAGTTGGCACCATTTTCAAGTATGATTTTCACTATTTCAGGGTTTGTGTTGTACCCAGCAGCTAGGTAAAAGGCTGTGTATCCATCTTTATTTTGTAAACGAACGTCGGCGCCGTGTTGAATCAGCATTTGTACAATTTCTGGAGCTTGGTTGAATCTGACAGCGAAATGCAGTGCTGTCCAACCGTCATTTTCTTGTGCGTTAACATCAGAACCATTTTCAAGCAATATTTTCACTATTTCAGGGTTTATATTATGCTGAGCAGCTAGGTGAAGGGCTGCTTTTCCTCCACTAGTGTGTGAATCAACGTCGGAGCCGTTTTCGATCAAAGTTTGGACGATTTCCGAAGCTGGGTTAAATCTAGCAGCGAAATGCAGTGCGGTCCATTTATAATTGTCTTGTGCGTTTACTTCGGCACCTTGTTCAAGCAAAAGGTTCACTATTTCAGGGCTTGTATTATACCAAGCAGCTAAGTGAAGGGCTGATTCTCCTTGTTGATTTAGCGAATCAACGTCGGCGCCATTTTCAAGCAGCTTTTGGACAATTTCTCCAGCTGGGTTATATCTAGCGGCCAAATGCAGTGCGGTACATTTATCATTGCTTTCGGCGTTTATTTTGGCACCATTTTCTAGCAACATTTTCACTATTATTGAGTTCTTATTCCTCCTAGCAGCTAGGTGAAGTGCTGTGAATCCATCCTTATCTTGTAAATCAACGTCGATACCGTTTTCGAGCAGCTCTTGCACTACTGCTGTAGCTGGGTCAAATGAATCGACCGTGTAATGCAGAGCAGTCCATTTATTATGGTTTTGTACGTTAACTTTGGCGCCTTTTTCTAGTAAAATTTTCACTATTTCTGGGTTTCTATTCAACCCGGCAGTTTGATGAAGGGCTGTATTTCCATAAATATTTTGTGATTGAACGTCGGCGCCGTTTTCGAGTAGTATTTGGATCACCTCTGCATTTGAGTTCTTTTCAGCGGCCAAATGCAGTGCGGTACATTTATCATTGTTTTGTGCGTTTACTTTGGCGCCATTTTCAAGCATATTTTTCACTATTTCAGGGTTTGTATTCCACCCAGCAGCTAGGTAAAGGGCTGTGTATCCATCTTTATTTTTTGAATGAACGTCGGCGCCGTTTGCGAGCAGCATTTGGATGATTTTTGAATCTGGGTTATATCTAGCGGCAAAATGCAGTGCGGTCCAGTTGTCATTGTTTTGTACGTTAACTTTGGCACCATTCTCAAGCAAAATTTGCACTAGTTCTGGGTTTTCAGTCCATTCAGCAGCTAGGTGAAGGGCTGATTTTCGTCCTTTAGTTTGTGAATCAACGTCGGCGCCGTTTTCGAGCAGTTTTTGAAACACTTCTCTGGATGAACTATATCTAGCGGCGTAATGCAGAGCAGTCCATTTATTATGGTTTTGTACGTTAACTTTGGCGCCTTTTTCTAGTAAAATTTTCACTATTTCTGGGTTTCGATTAAACCCAGCAGCTAGGTGAAGGACTGTATTTCCATCACTGTTTTGTAAATGAATGTCGGCGCCATTTTCGAGCATTTTTTGGATAATTTCTGAAACTGGGTAATGTCTTGCGGCGTAATGCAGTACGGTACATTTATCTTTGTTTGTTGCGTTTACTTTAGCACCTTTGTCAAGTAAAATCTTCACCATTTCTGGGTTTTCATTTGACATAGCTGCTAGGTGAAGTGCTGTGAATCCATCCTTATCTTGTAAATCAAGGTCGGCACCGTTTTCGAGCAGCTCTCGGACTACTGCTGTAGCTGGGTCAAATGAATCGACTGTGTAATGCAGAGCAGTTTGTTTTTTATTGTCTTGTGCGTTTACTTTGGCTCCTTTTTGAAGAAAAATTTTCACAATTTCTGGGTTTCTATTCCTGGCAGCTAGGTGAAGGGCTGTAGATCCATATATATTTTGTAAATGAACGTCGGCGCCGTTTTCGAGCAGTGTTTGGATCACCTCTACATTTGGGTTTGTTTCAACGGCCGTATGCAGTGCGGTCATTTTATCTCTGTCTTGTGCGTTTACTTTAGAACATTTTTCAAGCAAAGTATTCAAAATTTGTGGGTTTTTATTCCACCTTGCAGCTAGATGGAGTGCTGTACATCCAACGTCATCTTGTATATCAACATCAGCGCCATTTTCGAGCAGTTTTAAGACGATCCCTGGAGTTTTGTTATATTTAGCGGCGAAATGCAGTGCGGTCCATTTGCAATTGTCTTGTGCGTTTTCTTTCGCACCACTTTCAAGCAAAATGTCCGCTATTTCTGGGTTTTCATTCCATCGAGCAGCTAGATGAAGAGCTGTGCGTCCGTCATCATTTTTGAAATTGACATCGGAGCCCCTATCAATGAGTGCTTTCACCAAATCTAATTTGTTTCCCAGGATGAAATAAGGCAAAATTGACACTCCAGTTTTAACAGTTTTGATAGCTTCATCATCGGCGAATATAAGATGTTGTGCCACTTCCCATTTATCTGTTTCACCAGCTAACAACAGCGGTGTGTGCTCAAAAATTGTTTCAGCGTTTTTGTCAACATCAGTGTTTTTTAAGAGCCAAATAGCAACTTCCTCGCTGCATTCTTCGTCAATAATCGCTAGGTGGAGACAATTTTCTCCATCGTTTGTTGTTTCGGTTGCCAACCTGCTGTTTCTTTCGTGCACCATCTTGACCATTTCAAGGTGCCGCAAAGCGAAGTGCAAAGCGTTTTTACCGTCTTCATCTTTTAATGAGAGATCGGGATTGAGCAAGTTGAACATTTGTCGCAAATTCTCTCGACAAATAAGTTTGACTAATTTCAAAGGGTTTGATATGGCCCAATCCGCAAAAGCATCAGTGTAGGACGCGTCCTTCCCCTTCTCCGTTGAAAGGAATAGGTCAACGAACTTCCTGCACTGTACTAGTTCTTCGTTGAACAAGGGCACTTCCTCATCTACTGGATTTTTTAAGTCCTCAATAAATTTTTGTGAGGTAAGAAATTCTGCAAACGTTTGGTGGGTGAAATTGACTCTGTCATTGCAATGTGTCACAACTCCAAAAGCGTTCATCTTTTCCAATGCTTCCTTTGTAACACTGCCTTGGTCAATCTTCACTCCTCTTACGAAACGAGAGGCCACCAGTTGTATGAATTTCAGTTCTTTGTCAATCATCTCTTCTCCAACATCTTTGCCTCCATTTTCTCTAACCAAACAAATTTTCACTTTGTGCCGCACTATTTTGTCAAAGATGTCGTACAAGTTTCCATCACCGCTGTACTCGGCCAACAAGGAGAGGTAGAGTGGGTTTCCCAGAATGTCTTGGTCTTTGAAGATTTTCCTCAATTGTGCGATTTCCTGTGGACTCTTTCGGGCAACTTTCTCCAGAAACTCGATTTGCTTTGCTTCATCAAGTGGTTCAATCTCAACTATCATAGATTTTTGTATCCTGTCTTGAATGTGGTGCACTTCGTGAGGCCTGGTCCCTATAATGAGTGGGACTCTTGCTTGATTTAACGCAATCAAAATTTTGATGATTTTTTCTCTGAAATCTGGACACACTTCGTCAAATCCGTCAAGGAAAACAATAGTTTCTCTCTTCTCAATCCAGTTCTTAATATCGTCATTAGAATTGCAGGTTGTGTTTGCGAGGAATTCGATTTCATTTACTTTCGATGCAGGCATATTAAGTAAATATCGATAATATTTTTTAAGAGGAATCAGCAGTACCTTAAAACCTCCATCATGTTTGGTTAGTTGGCGCGCCATTTCTTTCAGAACGGTCGATTTACCTGCTCCAGCAACAGAATTAAATAACCATAAAATGCTCGCTTCAGCTGAATTTCTCACTGTAGAAACAGCTTCTAAGTCTTTGACGAGATTCAACTTTTTCGAGGGTTCAATTTCACTTGGAATTTGTAGTTTTTCTTGAAGACTCATTGTCTGAAGAAGACTTTCAATTGATTTCTTGTTTTCCTCAAACAATCGTTTGGCCTCTTTAGTCAATGTATCAAAATCGATCTTTTCCTCTATAAGTGGTTCCGATGAATTTTTATAAATTTGTTCACGGGGTATTTTTTTCATTTTAATTTTCAAATGGGGTTTGACAAATGCTCTTGGCCAATTAGGAAATTTGATGAGATACTGCAAAGTGGAATTGAGAAGAACCACATCTTCTCTATTTGACTCACAAGTTATCAGATTCTCCAGAAGTTCTTGTAGGCTTTTCTCACCGATTTTTTCCAACTTTTCATTAAACTTTTGTAGTGCATCTGTGAAAATATATTTTCTAAATATGCGCAACTTAATAAAACCTTTTTTAACGTACCATCGTATTTTAAAATCAAAATTAGCCAGCCACTGTGGTTGGTTGCAGAGACTTGTAAATTTTTCGTGTGCAATGAGATCTAAATAAAAAATCCGTTTCATCTAAAAATTTCTTCAGCTGTAGTAGAGATCTTACACTGTCCGTTTGAGGTGCTTCCACGTTAACAACAAACAGAAGTTTTGGCTTCCCTATAAATTTATCGTTTTTAGGACCAACCAAGCTGTGCAGGATGTCAGTGATCGGAATCTCTTGGCCCTTTTGCACGCGCACGCAAACCTCGTTGTGTTCATTTTCACACACAGGGCCAAAAATGCAGGTCAAAATGCAGCCCACGTCTGGTTCCAACTCGGACACTGCAAAACCATATAATTATAAACCAAATTTAAAATTCCTTTGACTTTATACTTGCCAATCTTAAAATAGAAATTCATGGACGCACTGCTAAGTGTCCAGTCTGTGATTTCGAAGTCTAGGTTCTGAAGAACTCTTTTCATATCTTGTACTTGTTTGCAATGAGTCACGGATAAAATGAAACCTCTACGGCCCCTGATGTCTTGTCCTTCGTCCGATTTCCAGGCGAAATATCCGGAATGTAGTTCATTTAAAACTTTGCTCTTGCCACTAGACGCATCAGTGTTTGAAATAGGTTTTTCTGTGATATTAGCCCTGAAAAAAATCGGTTGTTACACTCTGTCTTACTGTCTTCTGGATTCAATAGTTAATGATAAGTATTCTTGAATAATTTTTGTCGGGATCCATTTTATGCGATACTCACTTTGAGATTACAAATTTTCTGTCCTGTGTAAACATTTTGAGTTCTGGCGTCTGTCCCAGTGGAGTGTTTTTTGCAAAGTTCATTAAACTGCGTGACGAATGATGCATTCGATTCTGAACAATGGTAAAGAATTTCAACAATGGCTCATCATCGGCATTGTTAAGACACATGCAGATATTACGGACAAACCACGAACCTTTTTCATCAGTGTTTGCCATTGTCGCTGAAAGTTTTATAAATTAATTGAAGTTAGGCAGTTGTAATCTTTGCCGTTAAAAAATTACTCTCAACTGTCGAATAGAACATGACATAGTTTTGCATTCCTGCGCGATTGGTGATTCTACATGCATTCCTGTTTTCATAGTTTTTGTACGAATTCCTTGTGTCGTATTTAGAATCCTCCAACGAACCCCGACATGGCTGAAACACGGAAAATTTTGTTATATAACTATTCATCTCGTACTTTTCCTTTTTATTTATAGTTTTAAGTTTGTGTGGTCGAAGCTTACCCCAAAATTCACGATTTTCAGACATTTGTCGAATCTCTTTAGCTTCTGTAAGGAGTCAAGGATCTCATCCGTTGTGAAACATTCGTATTCATCAGAATTCCTTTTCAGGTGGTCGGTCAATATCGTTCCGTTTTCAGTCCCATGAGAGAGAATGAAAAGCACGAAAACTGAGGGCACGTCATCTGAATAAAAAAGGGACAATTTATGTTTAGATGAATATTAATTTATTGAACGTGATACCTTGTGAGCTGAAAAACTGCAAAAGCTTCTCTTGATCGCCGAGAAGTTTGAGCAAAGTTTTCTTGTTCGGTGACCGAAAGTTACGGAAATTGCAGTTCCGGTTTTTCCCGAAGATACTATTTAGGCGTTCTACGTCACAGGCGTCTCCCTTTCGGAAATAATCTGGATTGTTTTTGAACTCGTAGTGAATGACCAGGACACAAACACTTGAAAGAGCAATAATTTAGTTTCTTATAATGAGATCTAAACTCTGGAAAATTACTTGTCCGCATTTTGTCTGGTGACGACACGTTCATCTATTTCAGATTCGAAAAATCCTAGATTTGCTTTCCCTTGAGGTCGAATGTGTGCAGCGCCTTGAATAAATGAATAGCTATTAATTCCTCACAACTCTAAGTGACGGTGGATGAAATCTTTTGTAGTTAACACTCATGAAAGATAATTACCTCTATCATCATGCGACTCGATCGGTTCTTCCATTTCAATTTGTGTGTCCTCTGGTGGTGTATCGGAAGGAGATGCTCTTGCAGAAACAGATTTCAACTCCAAGCTTTGTGAGAACATTGAATTATCTTTGCTACTCTCTTGCTGATTGGATTCACTACTCCTGAATGGCTTCTTTTCCTGAAACATTGTCGTAGAAAGTCATTTTTTATCACTGTCCGAGGTTTCAAGATCAAATCAACCTTTGATAAAATTGGTTTAAAGAAATTAGACTCTTGATGTACCTGCTCTGGCTTGTCTTGTTGTTGACTTCCTGAAGCGACAGACTCATCCAAACGTTTGTATTTCTTTGGAACTTTGATGTTGCAGGATTGAACGAAGTGTTGCAGTTCTTGCACGGAGGAAGCAGTGGCAAGAACGAGACAATCTTTGTACTCTGCCTCGCTCAGCAAGTGCTCGAAATCCTTGTCATCCTTGGGTTCTTGATCCAGGAAGGACCCATCGTCAGGGTCCACCTCCAAAGACCAGTGCCATGCTGATTGCAACACAGCTCCCCAGAAGTCTTGTCCAAGAGAGTCCCAGGCCAATCCCGGATTCGAATGTCTTGCATTTGGTCTTGGTTTCAAAAATTTTGACGGCACAATGAAGTAATTTATTTTGGTGTTCGTTTCCAAACAGTAAGCGAAGTAATTTTTTTCTGTTTCCATCTTACTGGGATGAGTACAATGCCGTTTTCACAATATATTATTTTTCCATTTCATTAAGAAATCTGTAACCAGAGAAAGTGACACAACGAGAAATTTAATAGAAACTCATCTATGAGGCATACGTCTATATTATAAGATTTTATTTTCATCAAAACCGTTCGATCCACAAAGCTACCCACTGACCATGGCTCTGCTTTCGCCACAGCGCAGTAATTCGAAAAACAGTCCGGTTTAAAAAAAAAAAACTTCACATGGGGAGACGCACCTTACCAAGGGGCATCGACTGGTCCAAGAATCATGAGCCTGGGGCCCATAGGGTCCGGATCGCGCCCTGAAAACCACCAGGAAAAAAGCCATTCGCCGTAGAAACGTTGGAAAAGATTTTTTTATTTCAAAAAATAGTTTTTCACGATTCTACGGCGATTGGCTGAACCGATTTTGGTTTTCAGCACGTCAAAAATTAGCAAATTAATTGAAGAATGCACAGGAGCTTGATTGAGTCTGAAATCGCAGCGGAAGTGCCTTAAAATCGAAAGTCTAAGGTGGCGCCATCTGTTGGTGGCTTCGAACACTTAGGGTTTATGCAACTGGTGAATTGAGCAGAGAATAAAAATGCTTCAGACGAACGAATTTGTACAATGTTGCTCTTATTTTGTTTACGAGGGTGATATGTCTGCTGATCTGAGGCATAAAGGATCGCAAAATTCTGCTGAACAGTACGAGAATTTGTTTTTTAATTCCCTCCCAGAGTTTTTATCATAAAATACAATGAACTCTCGAGAGCTAATTTCCCACGCCGAGTATAGAGATGAACAATTATGTTTTTCTTAAATTCAGAGTATTTCGAATTTAAGTACATTTATTTTACTATCACCTCACATTTAATTATACATTTTTTTGTGATAAATATTTTTGCCGTCGTGGTTTTAAAGCTGCATTAAATTTCTCCTCTCCAATTAATTTATTTTTTTCTTTGCCTCACTTCCTTTGAAACGCGAACTTTCCTGCGGTCACGTCTTCCGCTGACAATGTTTGCAAAGCCAGGACGCGCCGCACCCTTCCTGCCACTCTTCTTATCAGCCGAGCATTTTTAAGTATATTTAATTTCCATGATATGAAAAGTGGAACAAATTCCGAGGGAAATAATTTTTCAACATAGGAGGGAATTAAAACGGTACAAAATTCTGGCGAAAATTAAAAAATGTGACATTCCCTTCTGAAAATAAATTTGGGCCACAATTATTATTGCAGGAATTCTATTTTAAAAATTAATCCTGTTTGTGCTCTCTGACTCTGCGCGCCATTAAAAATTAATCAGATCCGGCAAAAAACTTACCAAACGTGCCGCGATTGTGGGTGAAGCTCGTACGTCTTTCCCTCTCGTTTGGCTGTCACTCTCGACCTTTTTTCTCTCCTGCTCGCGGTCAGAGAAGAGAGAAGAGTGAGACTTTTCGTCGCTGCCCGCGATCATCCGTCTGTGGTGGCAAACAGGCTGCGCGCGAGTGAGCGCCAGCAAGTCAGCTTCCCTCTCTCGGTGCCTCGAATAAATAAATAAAAAAACGCATGCCGTAAAGCAGTCGCAGCTTTTTTATTCATGCCCATGTCTGTTTTTTTTTTTGTAATTATTGCACTGTGACGAGCTATGATGGCCCTCACCTTTTTAGAAGAGCAATAAATATTTCTAATTGAAAAATAAATAGCAGCCGGATAAAATTGGGAAAAAATTATTAAAGGTCTAATTTGATGCACCAATTCCCGCCAAATGTGGCTCTATTTCGCATAAATTATGGTTGCTCTTAAGTTTTAATGCATCATATCATGAAAAATGTTGCCTGGTTCGATTCTCGACGTTTTTAATCTATTTAATTTGACATTTGCAACTGCTCCTCGCCTCTAAATTCTCATTTTTGAAAATGACGCGATCGATGCACTAGCTGCCACTAGTACCACAGAAAAACAACGTGGAGTTCGCGCCTAAAGTGTTTGAATTGATTGACGTCACAGTTCTTGCTGGCTGCAGATAATTCTCGCAGTTGCTACGCGGGGGCAGCACCTCTCTCACTCGCTGCTTTTCTCGCTCCTTGGCGTTTAGCGTTCGCGGCCACCAGAGCAGCTGATCGAGCCGGCGGACGTGTTTTTTCTCGCCAATTGCATCAGATTCGGCACGTTTTTCGCGTGTTGGCGGAGATGCAGCGGCTGTTGCACTCGTCGGCGCCGCTGTGGGCGTCGCTGGACAAGGCCATGCTCGGCAAGCTGCGCAAAAAGACCGGCTACACGTTCAGCAACTGCAAAAAGGCGCTCGAAGTCTGCGGCAATGACATCACCAAGGTACCAAAAAACCCGAAAATTCCCAAAAATTCGCTTCGGCAGAGGTTTCAAGGGCCCTTCGGCCCTGCAGGGCGCACCTTCGAACCGATTCAGGGCTGTGGGGTGGTTCATTAGCTGGAAATTCGTTTAGAATTCAGAAAATTCGTGGATTTTAAAAATAAAAAATATTGAAAATCATTAAGAATGTTTGAAATTGTAATTTTTTGACACATATTTCCATTCAATACTGTATTTGCAAACCAGAACTGCAATTTCCACCATTTTTATTCTAAATAAACGTAAGAATTTTGAAAATCTTTAAAGGAACAAGTTTGAATTTTCCCGCCCTCACACTCGGCCATGTTGGATTGGTGTTTCAGGCGGAGGAGTGGCTGCACGAGCAGGCCAAGGCGCTAGGCTGGGCCAAGGCGAACAAACTCGAGGGCCGCGCGACTGCGCAGGGCCTGGTGGGCGTGGCCTCCGACTCGAGCTGCGTCGCCATGGTCGAGGTCAACTGCGAAACTGACTTCGTCGCCAGGAACAAGACCTTCCGCTCGCTGGTCGAACGCGTGGCGGCCGCCTGCCTCAACCACGCCAAGACCCTTCCGCAGGACAACCTGACGAAGGTATCGGAACGAATTTTTTGATTGAAACGTAAAAATTTCCAAAATGGCGTCCGTGAGTCGTCTCTAAAACTCATATTCTTCTTTCAAAATGGTGTCTTAACCTTTAGCATTTTTCAAAATGGTGGACATTTTCAAAATGGCGGACATTTTCAAAATGGTGGCCGTGAGTCGCCTCCAAAGCTCATTACTGTTTTAAAATGGCGACTAAACCTTTAACATTTTTCAAAATGGCGGTTCTATTTGCAGAGTTTCCTTTCAGCTGATCAGTTGAAGACTGTGCCCTGCGGCAAGGAGGGCGGCCCTTTGGCCGACCACGTGGCCCTGGCGATCGGCAACGTGGGCGAGAACCTGTCACTGCGGCGATGCGCCGTGTTGCAGGCGCCGCCCAGGTCGGCGGTGCACCTGTCAGGGTACACGCACCCTGCCGAGAACTCGCTCGGCGTCGGCCCTGTGCTGTGCGGCAGGTACGGCGCCCTGGTCGCCTTCAAAGCCGCCCTGGACTCGGCGCCGAAGACGCAGATCCTCGGAAGGCAGCTTTGTCAACACATTGTCGGTGAGCGCCATTTTTTAAAGATGGCGGCGGTTGCTAAAACACTAAAGCGGCCATCTTGGTTTTTGTGTTTGATCATTTTTGTTCACTGGAGGTTTATGACAATTTATTTTGGTTAAAATCAAGATGGCGGCTTTAAAGTCCCATGCGTCCGCCATCTTGAATTTTTCAAATTCTTTATTTTACATGATTAGGGATGGATTTTGACTTTTAATAACGATTTTAGGCTTCCAACTCCTTAAATTGGCATAAATTGCACTTTAAAGGACCCGTCAATCCGCCATTTTTATTTTTTCTCTTCAAAATTTTCCCTAATTTAAGACTTTTGAAGTCTACACCAAAGGAATTTCACTCAAAAATTCCTCAATCTTCCTCTTTTCATTCCTAAACTCCAGCTCTTGAGGGGGGGCCAAGTGTGTGGTGGTCAATTTTTTTAGTTTCTAACCCTTAACACTCATTCCTCAACCTATTGTTTCCAGGAATGTGTCCTGAGCGGATCGGCGACCCTGAGAAGGACTCCCCTAACCCTGACACGGACTCGGAGTCGGTTCTGATCTTCCAGGAGTTCCTGCTGGACGTGAACCAGACCGTGGGCAACGTCCTGGAGGAGCACGACGCTTCGATTTTGGACTTTGCGCGTTTCGAGTGCGGCGAGAAGTGTTGAACAAAAAAGGAAACCTGTGAAATTTAGAATTGCAATTTAATCTCTCGAGTCAGGCGGCCCAGTCGTGACTAATTTGGGCCGAGCGAATAATAAATTATGCCATCGACTGCATATACACACACTCACACACGGCTAGTTTTTATCGCAGCCTGATAACCATTGATTGACTGAGTGGATGTAGAGACGCTCTTTATTGTAATCGGGGCGGGATACACGCCACGCCATTTGCCTGGATGAATATTATCAGCGATAAGATCGAGAGAGAGAGAGAGAGACGTGTCTCATCACTCTCGTTCCCTGCGGCCCTGCAGCAACCCATTCGGTGAGTCGATCCTTTTCTAAATAATTGTCTGTGTATGCAAATAGTCGGGAGAGGAAGAACGAGTTGAGGCAATTAAATGTGCCCGACCGTGAATAGAATTTTTTCACGCAACCAAATACCTCTTTAATAGCTGCCGGTGGGTTTTATTAGGCACTAACCGTCCAGAGAACGTAAAATTCGTTGGAGAATTCGTAAAGTGGGCGTGGCAGGTGCTGAAAACCGTGGATTTTTGGAATTTTAAGTGTCAGCATTCCAAGTAAATGGGGATAATAGATAAATAGGCTTGGATTGAGCCGCGGAAATGGGCGTGGCTTGAAAGAATTTTTTTATTTGGCGCCAAAAAGTCATTTAAATGGTTTTGGTCTCAAGAATTCTGTAAAAATTGGTTGCTATTACTGGGAAATTAGAAAAAGGGACGTGGCAGGCGATGAAAACTGCGGAATTTTTGTGATTTTAAATGTCAGAATTAGAAAAGAGGGAGGAAAATACCTAAAATAGGCTTGGATTGAGTCACGGAAATGGGCGTGGCTTGAAAGAATTTTCTTAATTTGGCGCCAACAGTCTTAAAATTGGTGTTGTTCTTGAGAATTCTTTAAATAACGTTTTTGTTCTTACCGGGAAATTAGAAAAGGGGCGTGGCCGGTGCTGAAAACCGCGGAATTTTGTAATTTTAAGTGTCAGAATTAGAAATAAGGGATGGAAATACCTTAGATAGAGTCACAGAAATGGGCGGGGCTGAAAAGAATTATTTTATTTGACGTCAAAAGTCTTAAAAACGGCGTTGGTCTTGAAAATTCTGTAAATAATGGTTGCTATACATACATGTTTTATTATTGTGCCACGCCCCTCTAACCCGATGCTGTCACCTGATCGGAGTGAAGTTGGCTCCTTGGTGGCGTGCCGCACGGTAAATAATGACGTCACTCTGATCACGTGACCCGTCTGGCCGACAGGGACAGATTTAAAATGACGGAATTATAAAGGGGCGTGGCTTGCAGATTTGTTTCAGTCATTTTAATAATAAATACTGATTTTTTTCTTTTTAAAACGAATTAAATTAGCTCGGACGAGGTACATCTAGAGTCAACATTGCTCTTGTTCCGTTATTTCGAGATAAGGATTAATCTGTCTTGGCGAAGGAGCGGTGAAAGATAATTAATCACCGAAATGCCAAGTCAAATAATTAGTGAAAATTATTAACGAATATTCAAGCGCGGCGAGGAATTTTTCACGCTTGCTCACTCAAGCGTTCCGTTCGTTGGTAAGTTTGGTCACAACAAGAGTGCGGCTCTTATTAAATCAACGCAGCTACCGAGGCGTGAAATTAAAATTTCAAAATATATAAAACGGCTTCATTTTTCCCTGAATTTTCCTCTCCTTAAATCGGAATCCCTGAGCGAGTGAGTGCTCCCCGAGGCGCTGATTGTGAGCGAGGCGAGGCGAGCGAGGAGCAAAATAAAAATAAAAAAGAGGAGCCGGCCGGCGCGGCCGGCTGGCTGTGTGCCGTTAGGCGCAGGTCGGGAGGGGAGGCGGCTGCCAGGGCGATGCCGGGAGGGGACGGACGCACGGACGGTCAGTGGCTCGAGAGGAAGAGCCGAAGCCGCTCGCCCGTTCGTTCGCTCGCTGCCAGCCATGCACTAGACGCGGACCCTTTAAACCAGGTATTTTCACCTTTGGGAGCCATTTTCGCCACCTGCGAGAGAGTCAAGGCCGCCGAGGGGCGGTAGACAAAGGTCGCGCATGCCTCTTTTCACACTTTCTGGCTCGTCACGCTCGAATGCATCGCATTTTTCGAATTTACAAGTCTAGAAATTATTTTATCTTATCGAATTTGAAGCGAAACTGATTCATCATTAATTACTGACGCTTGAACCCAGGAAGATAACTGTGTGACAGTTACATTAAATCAATCATCTGGCTGCGGGTAAAGAGCAATTTATCCGCAATCGCGAAATTCACCGTTATAGCTCGAAATTACGAGAGCAGCAGCTCTCTGGCCGCATCCGCGAGAATATTCATGACGAGCAACAATTGTTGCGCCGCTGCTTCCTTTTCAAAGCAGATCGATTCTCTTGCGCGCGTGGGAACCAATTATTATAATTATTTGGGTTTGTTTAATTTTTATTTCTATTTCAAGTGGAGAGCAAAGCAACAGAAATATAAAATGCGCCCCGAGCAAGCCGAACGAGAATATTTCCGAGATTAGATTAAACAATCGAATGTGGCGCGATTATCTCTCGCTCTCTGCGTGTCGTTGATGAGCTGCACGCACTAATTTGTTCTCTCTCTCTCAGCCGAAGCAGACTTGGACATTGTTGGGCTCGTCGGCGCAATGTCAGGCAACAACGCAGGCAACGTCGACCCGGCCTTCGCCAGCATCCCGCGCAACTCCACCGGACTGCACATATGGAGGATAGAGGTAACTAAAATTCATTTATTACCAGATTTATACAAATATTAGATTTCAGAGCCGCAATTTATTTTTTATTTTTGGTCAAGCTCGTGTAAAAATATAGGCAAATAGTTGCGAATTTCAACGTGTTTCATCGCGGGGAAGGGTAATTTCAGGTCTAAAACCATATCCGGCTAATTGGTGAATTAAAAAAATTAATTAAATCAAACTTAAAATTAGCGCAGATTTTTGGGGCGGGCGGGGGCGGTAGAATGGCCTAAAATACGTAGAATGTTACGGCGAGTCAGATAAACTTTGGATTTTTACTCTACGACCCATAGAAGCCGAGTTATTAATTTTTAAAGTTCAAAAAAGGTGATTTGTGACATTTCAAAATTTTGGTTTTCGGGGCCCAGGCGGAGCCCTATGGGCCGGATGGTGCCGATTCAAGTACCAATCGATGCCCCTTAGTGAGGCGCATCCGTTCGTGTTTACTTTTTCAAAATCAAACCATTTTTCGAATTGCTACGAATTTTTTTCCACCAGAATAGTGAAAAAGTCGAAAATTTGGTTTTATTTTTATTTAAATTCGGCCGTTCGTCCGATCATCTACCACGACCCCTCATCAGAAAGGTCTCGGAAGGGGCTTTGACCCGCGGTACCCTAACGACCTTTTTCAGGGTACCCCGACCTGAGATCCGCTCCCAGACCGGTTTTTAATACTTTTTCCGTTCTTTCGAGTAAATTTAGCGATACTAAGTGGCGATTTTTCATCCTTACCTGTCACCGACCTTCCTCAGGTTGCATATTTGAGTCTAATGGTCAATTTCGTCAATAAATTATATAAAAAGAAATTTTTAATTTAAAGTTTTCAATTAGTTTTTTTTTCCTTTTTTCAACCCTGAACCTTAAGCCGAACTATAAACCGTCTAAATCATTAAAAAAATTAAATGGATAGTTAAATTTAATTACTATATTTCCTATAACAGCAGCCGAAATTGTAATTTAAATTCAAATCTTCCCTGAAATTAATATTAAAATTTTAAACGAATAATTTCCTTCGCCTAAAACGATAAATCAGCGTTTATTTTGTAGTACCAGGGCGTATGTCATCCAAATTACCAGTTTGATTAATGACAACGATATTCTAAACTTATCTTATCTGCACGCACGCTGTTTGACTTGGCGGAGAGCCGTTTTTTTATCATCCTGCCATGCACAATTGATGTCAACAGGCAGAAATGCAGGGTGATTCACCACTAACGAATGTTATGTCTGACTCAGAACCTGAAGGTGGTGGCCCTGCCGAGGGACCAGTACGGCCAGTTCTCCGAGGGCGACTCGTACATCGTCTACGCGGCCTCCGAGTACGGCAAGCCGGCCACGGCCGACATGAAGGTAAATAAAATTAAAATTAAATCGATTTTTATTAATTCGGACCTTTTTCAGCCGTCTCCCGTCAAGGGCAACCCTGAAATCCACCTGCACTTCTGGCTGGGGCTGGAGACGTCGCAGGACGAGGCCGGCGTCGCCGCTTACAAGACGGTCGAGCTCGACGACCTGCTCGGCGGAGGGCCCGTCCAGCACCGAGAGATCCAGGGACAGGAGTCCTCCCGCTTTCAGGCTTACTTTCCCAAGGGCATGCGGTAAGCACCTTTCAAAATCAACCTTTCGAGGAAAAATTCATTCTGGAGGGCTGTAAAAATAATTTTTATTTTACAAAATGGTAAAAATTCGATTTTTTATCAATTAAAAAATTCAGGGTGCTCAACCACCCTGAAGTTCAGGATTTTTAACCACCCTGAACCTGAAAAAGGGTCGTCTCTGAACCCAGGAATGTTAATCAGGTACCTTTTAACCGATGTAAAAATTTTAAATCTTACCCAATATTTAGCTCTGATTTTTATTTAAAAATCAAACAATTAAAAAAAAAATCGTCCTCTGCTGCGACCTTTAATCCCATCATATAATTAACGAGCCAACGCCATAAAAGGTGCTATTTGGCGAGTGCTAATGGCAATTAGTCGCCGTAAAGATGTAAAGATTAGCCTTATCTCGGCAGAATGTCCTCGCTAGGAATATAATTACCGACAATAAATCCACTCTGCTTTTCAGCCTGATGAAAGGGGGCGTGTCTTCCGGCTTCAAGAAGGTGACGGACACGTTCACGCCGCGGCTGTACAGGGTGAAAGGTCGCAGGTCGCCCGTGATGACCGAGATGGCGGCCATCAGCTGGAAGCACTTCAACAGCGGCGACTGCTTCATCATCGACACCAAGGACATCGTCTTCGTGTGGACCGGCAAGAAGGCCAACAACATGGAAAAACTCTCGGCGGCGAAGGTACAACTCCCATAGGTCTAACCTGACAAAATCAACCTGAAACGAAAATTTCCAGATGGCCCAGCAGCTGAAGACCGAGCACGAGGCGACTGGCGTCGTCTTCATCGAGGAGGGCCAGGAGCTCGCCCTTCCGGACGTCGAAAGGAAGATCCTGTCGCTGTACCTGGACCCCAAGGCGGCCAGGTCGGAGATCGCCGAGGCCACCGAGGACGCGAACGACGCCGCAGTCGAGACCGCGGCGCGCCAGCAGCTCCGCCTTTACCACTGCAGCGACGAGTCAGGCACTCTAAAGGTCACAGAGGTCAAGACCGGCCCGCTCAGCCAATCAGATCTCTCGTCCACTGTAAGTGAACCGCCATTTTTAATTTTATACCAGCGCCTTTAAAAATGATATGCGAAAACCCTGAAAGGAACTGGGAAGCCGCCATTTTGAAAATTTATAAATTCATGATTCACATTAAATTAGTTCTGTTAGCTGTATCAGGATCCAAAATGGCGACTTTAAAGCAGTAAGGTGAAAATTCTTAAAGGAACTATACAGCCGCCATTTTGAATTTTTTAAATTTAAAGCATATCAAGTAAATAAACGTACTGGGATCCTGTGAATCCTGTTCCAATAATTCTAACGTTCAAAAAATGGTTAAAAATCCACAATCATGTCCGCCATCTTGAATTTTTCCCCATTTTAGGACTCCTACATCGTGGACAACGGTGCAAACGGCATTTGGGTGTGGGTGGGAAAGCGGGCCAGTCCAAAGGAGCGCGTGGAGGCGATGCGCAACGCTCACGGCTTCGTCAAGAAGAAGGGCTACCCGAGCCACACAGCCGTCACCAGGGTGATCGATGGCGGCGAACCAGTCGACTTCAAACAGCTGTTCGTTTCATGGCGCAACAAGGACCAGACCAGCCCCGCCATGCTCAACCAGCGCCCAAATTCCGGTGAGTGACTGATTTCTTACCTACTGCGCATGCGTGGAGTTGGTTGATGATGTCGGCGCAGCAGGGACGGACCCTGAGCATGCGCAGTAGTATTTGTTGCCATCTACGTATGCGCAATATGTACCAGATGCTTTGAAACATGCGCAGTAGATACCCGAATCCTTTGGACATGCGCAGTAGGATCGGGAACATTTGAAATTTGCGTGGTAAATTCTGAGACGTGCGCAGTAGATACTTGAACCCTGTGGACGTGCGCAGTAGGTGGCCAAGCCCTTGGGACATGCGCACAAGGCACTGGAACCTTTTTAGACATGCACAGTAGCTTTCCAGACTAATTGCACATGCGCAGTACAACTCTAACGATTTCTACTCCTTATTTGCAGCAAACCGGATCGCCAGGACAGTGTCAACGGTGTTTGACGCGACGACGTTGCACGAGAGGCCGCAGATGGCGGCCGAGACGCAGTTGGTGGACGACGCGAGCGGTGACGTGCAGCTGTGGCGCGTGCGAAAGTTCGGCCTTGAGAACGTTGAAGACAAACACGAAGGTATCTTCTTCTCTGGCGACTGCTACCTGCTGAAGTACACCTACCTGAACGGCACCAAGGAGCAGTACATCCTCTACTACTGGCTGGTAACTGAGCCTTCCCCTCCTCCTTCAGTCCGAAGTATTAAAAATCGTATTTCAGGGTCTGGAGAGCTCCCAGGATGAGCAGGGTACAGCGGCCCTGAAGGCCGTGGAGAAGGACATGGAGCTGGGTGGCTCTGCCGTTCAGGTCAGGGTGACTCAGGGCAAGGAGCCGCCGCACTTCCTCTCGCTCTTCGCCGGCAAGTTCATCATCATCAACGGCGGCTACGCGTCCTCCTTTGACGAGTCTGAGGGACAGAAGACGCGCGAGTGGGTCGTGCCTGAGGAGTACATGCTTCAGGTCTACGGCAACAGCAAGATCAACACCAGGGCCACTCAGGTACCAGTGCTTTCTGGGATTGTTAAATTTACGCGAAAAGTGATCCAAGATGGCGGTCATCTTGAAGAATCCTTTAAGAATGGTCCACCATCTTGGAAACAGACGCCAGAACTACACTCACAACAGCTTTAAGCATGATGACCTTGAAGGCTCCTTTAATAGTTTTTTTGACCTTTTTCAGGTGCCATTCAGAGCCGCGTCGCTCAACACGAATGACGTGTTTGTAGTGAAACACAAAGGGGGCGTGTACGTTTGGTGCGGCAAGGGATCAACGGGAGACGAGCGAGAAATGGGCAAGGGTATCGCCTCAAAGGTGGGTGGAGAAGACAACACCTTCGTCTCTGAAGGACAGGAAAAGGAGGACTTCTGGAAGGTTCTTGGCGGGAAAGAGCCTTACGCCGACAGGTACGTCAGATTGGAAATGAGTAACGAAAAAAACCTGAACTTTAAAGGAACCTTTAAGGAGCTGTCCGCCATTTTGAATTTTTTAAGAGGCCAGAAAGCATTAAAATCAAGATATAAGACAGCTCTTTTTACTAAAATTATAAAGACTCCGCCATTTTTAATTTAGAAATCTTAAAGGATTTCTCAAAGTCCGCCATCTTGGAAATTTTAATTCCATTTATCTACTTTAAAATAATCAGATATTACCTCAAACAGGTTTACATGGTGTTTTTAAGACCCTGGCGCTTATAAAATGATTTTCCCGCCATTAAAATTCAAAAAATTCCTTTACAGCAAACGTCTCTCCGACGCTGCAGACCCGATGCCAGCGCGTCTGTTCCAATGTTCCAACGCCACAGGCACGTTCCGTGCCGAAGAGATCGTGAACTTCGCCCAGACCGACCTGATCCCTGAGGACGTGATGCTGCTGGACGCGAACGAGTGCATCTTCGTGTGGGTGGGCAGCGAGTCGCGCAAGGACGAGCAGAAGGCGGCCGTCGAGCTGGCCCTCGAGTACCTGCGCACGGACCCTTCGGGCCGCGGTCAGGGCACGCCCCTTCTGCAGCTCAAGCAGGGTTTCGAGCCGCCGAACTTCACTGGCTTCTTCGGCGCTTGGAATCCGAACCTGTGGAGCGAAAACAAGTCCTTCGAGCAGATGCGTGCCGACCTCGTCAGCCAAAATGGCGTCATCAAGCTCGACGTCAGCTCTGTCAATGGCGGCAGATCCACCTTTAAGGTGAGAATTTGTCTTAAAGGACCCTGCTGCCACCACCTTGAATTTATTTCTGTTGTATTCTTTCAGAGGTAGATTATTGTGTTGGTTTTTAAACTGTAGGACGCTATATCCTGTCATGACCGCCATTTTTTAAATTGTGGGCCATTTTTAATCTTAAAGAATCCAATATGGCGTCCTTAATTGCCATTAAAAATGGCTTTCTTAAGGACAGATTTACTATTTGCACCAATTAAATTAATTTTGGAGCTGAGTTATGAATTTTTAAAGTTAAAAACGTGATTTGTGACATTTCAAACTTTTATTTTTGAGGCCCAGGTGGGGCCCTATGGGCCGGATGGCGCCGATTCAGGTACCAATCGATGCCCCTTGGTGAGGCGCATCCGTTCGTGTTTACGTTTTCAAAATCAGACCATTTTTCGAATTATTACGAATTTTTTTCGACCAGAATTTTGAAAAAGTCGAAAATTTGGTTTTATTTTTATTTAAATTCAGCCGTTGGTCCGATCATCTATCACGACCCCTCATCGGACAGGTCTTGGACGGGGCTTTGACTCGCGGTACCCTAACGACCTTTCTCAGGGTACCCCGACCTGAGACCGGTTTTTAATACTTTTTCAGTACTTTCGAGCACATTTTGCGATACTCGTTCACGATTTTTCATCTTTGCCTGTCACCGACCTTCCTCAGGTCGCCTATTTGAGTGCTTTGGTCAATTATTTGCACCAATTAAATTAATTTTTCACCAAATAACATCACATTTTGGGTTTACTGGTCCTTTAATATTTAATTTTATCTCTTTAAAGGACTACCCGAAGTACCCGTTGAGCGTGCTGAGTGAGAAAGACCCTGAAAAGCTTCCTGAGGACGTCGACCCGACAAACAAGGAGATGCATCTGTCGAATGAGGAGTTCAGCACACTCTTCGGCATGGACTTTGCCGCGTTCGAGGCGCTGCCGCAGTGGCGCCGCGCCAACCTCAAGAAGCAGGCCGGCATCTTCTGAACAAAACAAATAATAATTTGTAAGCAAACGCGTTGTGAAACCTACGATTAAGTTGAAATAAATTTTTTGCCCTTTATTCCACCCGTTGGCTGCTTTTACTCACAGGGGTGCAACAGGTCTGATCGATTTGCTGCTTTAATTCGCTGGGCTGCGTGCAGAGGGCAAACATGCCGCCCTTTTATTACCTTTGCTTTGAGCCGCGAGCAAACACGGCGCGCGCCTTTGATATTCTAATCCAAAGCCGGCCTTTCATCTCGAAATCAAAGAAAACGTTGAAAAAATTGACTCATGTGATTTTTTGTCTTTTTACGCCCCTTGAAAATCAACCCCAAGTTATTAGGGAGCGTTGAAAATTATTAGGGTGATAATTATAAACCCTAAGATTCATTCTGTAGAGTTAAAACCATTTTATTTAAGATATTTAAAAAGAAAATGAATTTTAAAATCAAAGAAAAATAGGCAAAAAATGACCGATTTGATTTTTTTTTGTCATTTTAACCCCCTTGAATAACAAGCCCTATTCATTGAGGAGGGTTGAAAATTTTGATGGTGATAATTATCAACCCTGAGCACCATTCTGTAGAGTTAAAACTATTTTATTTAATTAATTTAAATAGAAAATCATTTTTAAAACCTAAGAAAAACGAGCGAAAAATGACCGATTTGATTTTTTTGTCATTTTTACCCCCTTGAATAACAAGCCCTATTTGTTGGGGAGGGTTGAAAATTTTAATGGTGATAATTCTAAACCCTTCGATTCATTCTGAAGAGTTAAAAACATTTTATTTAATATATTAAAAGAGAAAATGAATTTTAAAATCTCAGAAAAATGAGCAAAAAATTACTGATTTGATTTTTTTGTCATTTTTACCCCCTTGAATAACAAGCCCTATTTATTCAGGAGGGTTGAAAATTTTTAAAAGTGATAATTATCAACCTTGAGCTCCATTCTGTAGAGTTAAAAACATTTTATTTAATTTATTGAAATAGAAAATCATTTTTAAAATCTAAGAAAAACGAGCGAAAAATGACCGATTCGATTTTTTTGGTAATTTTCACCCCCTATAATAACAACCCTTGGGCATTTGAAAAGGTTTTAAGTATTTAGGGCAATTAACCTCTACCCTGAGAGTCATGATGGAGAGTTTGAACCTTCTGTCTTCCATAGTTAGATTAAAATTAAACTTTAAAAATTAAAAAAAATGACCCGAAAATGACACTTATGATTTTTTTGTATTTTCACCCCTCAAAATAAAAAACCCTGAGTATCTCACATGGTTCTAACTTTCCAGGGTGGTTAACCTCTACCCTGAGCCTGGTTCCAGAAAATGTTTAACCTGACAGTCTGCAACAAAATTATATTTTAGGGTATTTTCTCAAGCAATAAATTCATTTTTTTTTTAAATTACATGGAAATTTTTTTAACAGCTGTTTACCTAAATATTGCACCTTTATTTAAATTTCAGGTAGCCACGATCGGAATAAATTTCTGCATGTCGAAACGACAGAATTATACCGGTCTCCGATAAAAAGCGCACCCCTATTTGGGCGGAAACGATATAAAAAAAGGAACAGGCACCGCTGTTCGGCCTTGGAAGAGAAATCTCGATCACGCACCGAATTACAGTTGTTGGAGCATTTGAGGCTATCGAGCGCGTTTCTCTTGCTTGAATTGTACGAGCGAGCGAAAAGAATGATCGGCTCAAAGTGACGAATAACAAATTGCCCCGCCGCCTGCGTCGCTCGCCGATTAATTATCTCTTTCTTGGCTGGAATTAATTAGCAAAGAGGACGGAATCACGTGAACAGCACTTTTCTCCGACTTCTCTCTTCTCTTCACGCGCGCACTCGCTTCTCCGCCTAATTTATTACGTTTTTAATGCGCGAAAGCACTCAAAGCGCCGCGCAATATCATTTCTCAACGGAGCGGCTGTATAATTTAATGTTTAAAATCTCGAATTTCTTTTCCATGGGGAATTAAAAAAAAATTGATTTTTTTTTCGTTGGAGAAAATGTGTAAAATATCATTTTTTAGCCGACTCACAGGTTTAAAATTCTCTGAATCCAGGCTCAGGGTAGAGGTCAACCACCCTGGAAAATTATAGCCACGTGCAATACTCAGGGGTTGTTATTTTAAGGGGCGAAAATGTGAAAAAAATCCCATTTGTCATTTTTTAAGTCATTTTCTTGAATTTTTAAAGTTTAATTTTAATCTAATTATGGAAGACAGAAGGTTCGAACTCTCCATGATGACTCTCGGGATAGAGGTTAGTCGCCCTATATACTTAAAACCCTATCAAATGCTCAAGGGTTGTTATTATAAGGGGTGAAAATCACGAAAAAAAATCAGATTTGTCATTTTTAAGTCATTTTCTTGAATTTTCAAAGTTCATTTATATTCTAATTATGAAAGACAGAAGGTTCAAACTCTCCATGATGAAT
Organism: Cloeon dipterum; assembly: GCF_949628265.1. NCBI lineage: Eukaryota > Metazoa > Arthropoda > Insecta > Ephemeroptera > Baetidae > Cloeon > Cloeon dipterum. Next base: position 35,218,969 of record NC_088789.1, on the reverse strand, counting down.
GTCAGGGTAGAGTTTACTCACCCTGGACACTTAAAACCCTATCACATGCTCAAGGGTGTTTATTATAGGGGGTGAAAATCACGAAAAAATCAAATTGGTCATTTTTCTTCGTTTTCTTAGATAAGATTTATTGCCTCTGGAAATTTCAACCCCCTCAAATTGTTTGGGGGTTGATTTGTAAGGGGGTGAAATTCGACGATATTTTTAAAAATTTCAGAAAAGTGAAATCAAAGATATTAACCATTTAAATCTGAATTTAATTAAAAAGTTCTCCCTGATATTTGGAAATCATGTACCTGACGTCAGGGTCAGGTTTTTTATCATATGAAATTTCATCTAAAATAATATCGGGTTTTTCTAAACTGAGAGGTCAAAAATATCTTAAACTTTTTTAAATTGCAATGCATTATCCTGAGTAATTTTTTATTAAAATTAGATCCTGAGGGTAAAATTTTGCTAATTTTAAGGGGTTGATTTGTGCCAGAATATTGATTTTCAACTTGTCACACCTTGAATAATCACGAGAGTGTGATTAAATTGAGAGTCGCGACAGCGGAATGATTGCCGAGCAAGGAGCTAAATTTGGCATAATTGCTCACTGCTCAGCGAACACGAAGTTGTCGACAAGTGGATGGAGCGATTTAATACAAATCGGCAACAACAAACGCGCGGAGGGAGCAGATAATTGGCCAAACTTGTGTGTGCGAAAAGCAATTAAGCGTTCTTCTCGCGCCGCGCGCGCGCTCGCTCGCGGCACGTGACTCGACTGCGCCACCAGCAAAATCTAGCTGTCCGACATTTTTATTTTGTTTTGCCGGCCCGCGAGAAATGATAACAGCAGTTTTGTCTCTCGCTTCTTTTTCTTTTTGGCCGCGCTCGTGCGCCGCATTTGTTGCGCGCTCCTCGTTCTCTAGATAAAATTTTCGTCCCATAAAACTCGCGCGTTTAGTCAACTTTTTGATATTTCTAAGCGCGTGACTGGAATTTCTCTGTTATTTTTAAAACTTTTCATCGCGAGGCGTCCTCAAATTGTTTCCGCGAAAAACCTTCAACCCTTTTAAAGAGAAAAAGAGGATGGAAAAATGATTATTTTAATAAAAAGAAAAATTAAATAGGGTGAAAATTAGAAAAAAAAAATCATTTTTTTTCAATTTTTGAGTTTAGTTTCTTTTTTAATTTTAGAAGACAATAGGTTCAAACTCTCCATAATGACTCTCAGGGTAGAGGTTTACCACCCTGGTAAATTTGAATCTTCTACAATACTCGGGGGTTGATATTTAATAGCGGAAATTTACGAAAAAAATTAATTCGATGAAAATTTGCTCATTTTTTACAGAATTTGAGATTTATTTTCTCTTTAAATTTCCAAAATAATAAGATCAAAACCCTACGAAATTAAGTTCAAGGTAGAGGATTATCAATCTGGAAAAAATCAAACCCTCATTTAAATCTAGGGGTGCGTATATTAGGGGGTAAAAATGACAAAAAAAATCATTTCGGTCATTTTTTCATCGTTTTCTGGGATTTTCAAAATTATTTCTTCCTACTTAATTCACAAGACAAAAAGTTCAAACTCTTCATAATGACTCTCAGGGTAGAGGTTTACCAACCAGGAAAATTAAAACCATCTACAATGCTCTAGGGTTGATATTTTAGGGGGTAAAACTGACAAAAAAATCAAATTAGTAATTTTTTCGTCATTTTCTGGGATTTTCGAAATTAATTTTCTCTTCTAAATTTTGAAGACAAACGGATCAAACTCTCCATAATGACCTTCAGGGTAGAGGACAACAACGTTATAAAATTTCTACCCTCTACAATAACCTGGGGTGAATATTTTGGGGGTGAAAACTACCAAAAAAATCTTTCGGAAGCTCGAAACAATTTCGTTATATTTTCACTTTTAAATTTCCATAAAATTTATTAGTTTCTGGGTGAGCGGATTTGACGGCACGGACTATTCTGCATAATATTTATGGATTTGTCGTGCTTGCTGCTTGGGACGCGTGCCGGGTCGAGTTTCCGGTCGGCAGGTGCGGAAAAGGGTTGCGGCGTGGGCGTGCGTGCATTCCAGAGCGAATTGCGGCACTCACACACACACACACACACTCGCATTCGCTGGCTGCCTTTATTTAGTGAAAGTTGGAAACTGTGCCGTCGACCGAGCGACTCGAATGCAATTACTGCTTTCAATGCGAACAGTTTGCTTCTGCTTTTGTCCTCGGAGGTAACCAGAGAGTCAAAAGCGACGCGGCCCGGAATTTGAGAGCCACTCGAGCAGAATATCGCGCACGTCGCAGATTTCTGCTGACAGCTCTTGAAAATCGGAGACTTCTCTGTTTACGAGCAGAGCAAAATCAATGACGCGACCAAACACCAAACTTGGTTTCAATTACAACCATGAGGCTAAGAGAATATTTAATGCAGCTCATGCTGAACTTTTGCCCCGGAGGACCACACAGGGTAATTTCGGTCCTTGATTAATTAAATAAACACTGAAAATGTTTTCTTGGAAAGTAGAGTTTTAACTGTTTGTTTTTTAAATTTAATAGAGAAAATTATTTTTGAAAAAAGTTACCAATATGATTTTTTTGCCATTTTTACCCCCTAAAATAACCACCCCTAATTTTTAATTAAGGTTGATATTTTCCAGGATGAAAATCCTCTACCCTGAGCTTGATTTAGTAGGGTTTTAACCTTATTATTTTCGAAATTAAAAGAGAAAGGACATCTCGAAATCCGTGAAAAATGAGCAAATATTGATCGAAATGATTTTTTGCGCAATTTTCAGCTTTAAAATAACAACCCTCGAGTATTGTAGAAGGTTTAAATTTTCCAGGGTTGTTAACCTGTACCCTGAAAGTCGTTATAGAGAGTTTGAACGTTTTATCATTTGAATTTAGAAAATAAAATGAACTTTGAAAATCGAAGAAAACGAAAAAAAAATGACTAATGTGATTTTAAAAATCCATCAACCCCTAATGCTTTAAGGGGGTTGAAATTTCCAGAGGCAATTAATCTTACCCTGATATCAGGCATAGTTCACTAGAATGATTTTTTATAATTAAAATAAAAAAAATTTTAAAAGAGAGACGCCAAATGTCTGATTTCAGCCCTTTATAAATCAACCCCTAATTACCACGAAGGTACGAAATTTTAACAGCTGCGTTACCTTTACCCTGACTCTACGTGCTGAAATTTTTAGACCTACAGCTTTTCTACAAATTGAGAAAAATCAAGTTGAAATTAAGAAAAAATGAAAAAATCTCATTTAGAAAAATCTCCATTTATTTATTTAAAGAAACACACTGTACATGTCTTCTTGTAGGGCGATAATTTATGATGTTTTTGCGCTCGTGCTCTCTTCTCTCTTCACTCTCGGCCTGTTTTGGTGCGTTATTAATAGTTTCGTATGTCAGCGTGAGAGCGCTTTTTCCGGCGCAGACGAGATTTTCGTTCTGCTGGAAATGCGAAATGCGTTGGTTTGCTGCGGAAAAGGGGCCGACGGGGCGTCTTCTTGCGACCGTGCGACGACACACAATGGGCCAGCCAGCAGCAAATGTACACGCGGCCGACAAACACACACACAACTGCACGCGCGCACAAGAAGTTTAGAAAGCGCGCGCGGCTCAGTGAGGCGGCGGCTGCACTTTGCCATTGTACGCCGCGTTTTTTCATCCTCTTGTCATTCAGATTACATCTCGGAAAAGCGGAAAAGAGCGAGTGAGTGACGTCGATTTCGCTTCACTGCTGCTGGACAAGGCAATTTTCTCCGCGTGTCGATCGATTCAAAGTGCTTTTTATTGTAGCTGATCCATGATAAACATGTGTGCATAAATATATTCCTTATGCGCTTCATTGTGATCCGACAATTGAAAATAAATCAGAAAATCCGCAATAAATAAATCCTGGGCTCAGGTTAAACATATTTAAGCGAAAAAATTATCAAAACTGGCATTTTCGCATTTTATTTAAAAAAAAAAACTACCTGACATCAGTTTTTTCACTTCCTATATATTAAAATATAAATTAATCCCTTTTCCAGAGCCCTGAACTGCTACTGGACCTTGCTTCAGGGTAGCATTTAAATAATTAATTAATTAGAAAAGAAATAGGAATTTTAAAATTCATGAAAAATGATTTTGTCGCTATATTCATCCCCTAAAAAAACTACCCCTGATTATTTTAGGTGACTTAAATTTTCAGGGTGGTTAACCTTTACCATGAGAGTCATTGTGGAGAGTTTTGGCCTTTAATCATTTAAAATTAGAAGAGAAAAATAACTAAGAAATTCCAAGAAAACGATGAAAAATTATCGAAATGATTTTTTTGTCATTTTTACCCCCTAAAAAAACAATCCCTTGATTTTGAATGAGGGTTAATTTTTTCCAGGATGATAATCCGCTATCCCGAGCATCATACTGTAGTGGTTTAACCTTATTATTTTGGAAATTGAAAGAGAAAATGATTCTTAAAATCCAAGAAAAATGAGCAAATATTGGTGGAAATGATTTTTTCCGTAACTTTCTACTCAAAAATAACAACCGTCGGTTATTACAGAAGGCTTCAATTTTTCAGGGTTGTTAATCTGTACCCTGAGAGCCGTTATGGATAGTTTGAACCTTTTGTCTTGTGAATTTAGAAAAGAAAATTAACTCTGAAAATCCCAGAAAACGATGAAAAACGAGTAATATGATTTTTTTTGTTATTTTTACCCCCTAAAATAACAACCCCTAGTATTCAATGAGGGTTGATTTTTTCCAGGATGATAATAAACTACTCTGAGCTTCATTATGGAGAGTTTGAACTTTTTGTCTTCTGAATTAAGTAGAAAAAATTAATTTTGAAAATCCCTGAAAACGATGAAAAAATGACCAAAATGACTTTTTTGTCATTTTTACCCCCTAAAATAACATCCCCTAGTTTATAATAAGGGTTGATATTTTTCAGGGTCACAATCCACTACCCTGAGCTTCATTTCGTAGTGTTTGAACCTTATTATTTTGGAAATTTGAAAAGAAAAGACATCTCAAAATCTGTGAAAAATGAGCAAATCAGCATTTTAACATAAAATTATTTTTTAATTCTAGGAACGGTATTTAATTTATTTATTTATTTTATTCATATTTATTTTGTAAATTCTAGGCCCGAAATTTTCTCACCGAGGCTCAGGATAATTTCATCTTCATGTTCCGTGTTTTTTGTAGTGAATTTATAAAATTCGACATCAGAATGAAATTGTTCCAAGAAAATGTAAGTTTCCACTTTCAAAAGCATTAAATTTAATATTTTATTTGGTGTTTGAAGCGAGCAAGAGGACAATTGCGAGAGAGTGCGCTGTTCCTTCCATTATTTTTGTGATAAAAGCGTGACGCAATTTCGCTCTTTCTTTCTTTCTCTCGATTCACAACTTTTAGCCATATTTTTTTTGCCAGCGCAGGAAAGGGAAAAGGTTTTCGTCCGCTTTTCCAGCTGCAGCGTCGATATAACGAGTGAGCGCCGAGCAGAGAGAAGAGAGAACACAAAGATTAGCCGAGAGCAAGCGTATGTGTGTGTGTGTGTGCGGATCAGAGTGCAAACTTTGCGTTTTCCGCCAGCCATCCAGCCAGCCAGCGATAAATACACTCTGGCATGCGAAAACGGCGAAAACGACTCGGTGCGGAGCAGCGAATCGGACGAAACGCCCGCGGCCGCGGCCAATTTGCGCTTCTCCGCCCCGGCACAAAACGGATTAACCCTTTTCTCACGTTCCTTTGCGGTGGTTACGCCTGAAAACATTGTTTTCTTAATAAAAATGAGCAGTTTAAATTTTTAAATAATTTATTTCCTTGTTTATTTGGTGGTAAAAATCCTACGTTGATATTTACATCCCCTTTTTCCAGTCTGAAAATTTAATTCCGAGATTTTGGCAGAAATTTTCTGAATAAAATTTTTATTATGGTTTCTAGGGGATGAATTAGGGTTGAATATTATTTTGGAAGTAATTTTCTGCATAAATTTAGGCACTAATAAGTACTGAAAAAGAGCACGAAAAGGCACCAAAAATCTTTAGGGGTTGAATTATGGGGTTGTTTAGGGGATGATAGAACTTTGAAATAATTAAAAATGTAGGGGTTGTGTTTTAAGGGATGAAATTCACAATCCATTTTTTGAAAACTGACACGTTTTCGCCAGTTTTATCCCCTAAAATAACAGCCCCTGAGTACTTATCGTGGTTAAAAATTTCCAGGGTAGTTCACCTCTACCCTGAGAGTCATTATGAAGAGTCCGAACCATTTTTGTTTTGATTTTAGTAGGGAAATTTAATTTTAAAAAACCCAGAAAACGATGAAAACATGACCAAAATGACTTTTTTGTCATTTTTACCCTCTAAAATACCAACCCCTAGTTTTCAATGAGGGTTGATATTTTCCAGGGCGACAATCCACTACCCTGAGCTTTCTCTCGTAGGGTTTGAACCTTATTATTTTGGAAATTGAAAGAGAAAATAAATCTTAAAATCCAAGAAAAATGAGCAAATATTGATCGAAATGATTTTTTTCGTAATTTTCCACTAAAATATAACAACCCTTGAGTGTTGTAGAAAGTTTAAATTTTCCAGGGTGATTAACCTCTATCCTGAGGGTCATTATGGAGAGTTTGAACCTTTTAACTTGTTAATTTTGTTGAAAAATTAATTTTGAAAATCCCAAAAAACGACGAAAAGTGACAAATGAAATTGATAATAAATTTTTCTTATGAAAACTAAATAAAAACCATGATTTCTGGTTGAAGAGGGGTGAATTTCAACATTACAAGGGTTCAAAAGAATTACATTCTATAATTTTTACCGATTTTTCGTTAATTTAGAGCAAAGCAAAAACAGCTTTGAAGTTTGCATAGGTAAAGAGAAATTAATCGAACAAATATTTACTCGTAATTTCCCTCTCTGTGCCGAATAAATTAATTCGTGTCTGTCGATGAGCGTTATTGAAATATTGATTTAGCTCGGGCAGGCAGGCAGACGCGAGTGACGAGGAATTTATTCCAAATAAAAAAGCGATCGGACCAACAGCAGAAACAATAGGAATTATAATTAACGCTCGTTTATCCGCGCCACTGATCGATTGCCAGAGTTATTTCGGGATAAAAAGCCGTGTGTTCAATGAAGCATGAAAAGCGCGCAGCCAATCCAAATAGAGACGCCGCCAAAAATGCAAATGGGGACCGAAACAATGATTTCCCGGGAGGCAATCGAAGAATCGCTGCTGCTCCGAGCAGCGACAAACAAAAATTGTCTTTCTGCGCCGCTCTCGCTTTTTCGGCAAACAATAATCGGATCCGCCATTAGGCCGCTTGTCTGCTCGGAATGATGAACTGCTCCTCCTAAAATCCGATTCGATCGCTCGCAAAGTGGAAATATGTGCCATTAGACGCGCCGTTTTTGCACCACGCAAAGCCTATTTCAGAGCAAAGGCTTTCGCCGGCAAATACGCAAATAATGAAAGCAAATCTGCGGTTAAATTCACTCCGCCGTCGATTCCAGACCGAGCTTGTCTGAGAAACGACCGCTTTTTGTCTCTCCAAAGGCATTTCGCTCTTTCAGCAGCTGCCAACCAACCAACCAACCACGCGTTTTCAAAGAGCTAAAGAGAAAATAAACCAGAAAACACGGAAGTTTAGCTCTAATTTAAGATTTCTTTCCTGTTTTCTCCCCTGATATTACAGCAAAGCAACGGCAGAACACTTTTTGCGAGTTCTGGCAACTGTTTTTACAAATCCAGCCTATAGGGGAATTAAAAAAAATATATAGAAAACCTTCAAATTGCGCAGAGTTTGGGGGCATTGGAGGCGGCGGGGGCGGGCAGGGGTTGCAAAGGGGCCTAAAAGACGTAAAATTTTACGGAAAGTCTGAAAAATGTTGGTTTTTTACTCTACGACCCATAGGAGCTGAGTTATGAATTTTTAAAGTTCAAAAAACATGATTTTTGACATTTAAAAATTTTGGTTTTTGGGGCCCAGGCGGGGCCCTATGGACCGGAGTGTTCTTATTTTGGCACCAGTCGATGCTCCTTGGTGAGGCATGTCCGCTCGTGTGCGGTTTTCCAAAATCGGACCATTTTTCGAATTTTAACGAATTTTTTTCAGCCGATTTTTCGAAAAAGTCAAAATATTTCACAAAAATGGTTTTATTTTTATTTAAATTCGGCTGATTGTCTGATCATTGACCACAACCCCTCAATGGACAGGTCTTGGACGGCACTTTGACCTGGAGTACCCTAACAACCTTTTTCAGGGTACCCCGACCTGAGATCCGCTTCCAAGCTGGATTTTAAAACATTTTTCAGTAATTTTTGAACATTTTTGCCATTGTCTGTCATAGACCTTCCTCAGGTCACGTGACCTGAACTATTTTTCAGTATTTTTTACTCCGCGACGCATAGGAGCCGAGTAATTAATTTTTAAATTTGAAAAACGCGATTTGTGACATTACAAACTTCGTTTTTTGGGGCCCAGGCGGGCCCCTATGGGCCGGACGGCGCCGATTCTGTCACCAATCGACGCATCACGTCGATACGCGTCCACCCATGTTCAGTTTTCCAAAATCGGACCATTTTTCGAATTTTTATGAATTTTTTCGGCTGAAAATTAAAAAATTTTCTAACAATTGCAATTTCGCCTTCTAATGTGTTCTAGATCGTTAAAGAAGTAGATTAAAATTTACGGAAGAGGAGAGGAGGAAGGAGGTATGCGCAGAGTCAGGTACGGCACTGGGAGAGGCGGCTCCCCTCCACCTGGACGTCAGGTGCGCGCATACCTGCGGAGAAACCAGTCAGTGTGTGTGAAATGCCGCGATGACGACGACCTCGAGTGCAACCCTGCTGACGGACAGCAGCCAGGGCGTGCTGGCCGACCCTTCAGGTCCGAGCCCTGACGCCAGGTCGCCGCCGCCGCCCCTCAGTGCCTCCGACGGCGCCGACCGCCGCCGCGTGCATGCCGGCGCCTCCCAGCTCCTCCTGGCCGCCGGCCTCCTCGTCTGGGCGGCCGTCGCGGTGTCCGCCGAGGCCGCCCTGGCACCCGCGGCCGCGGCCTCAGGTCTAGTCGGCGGCCTCTTTGCCCTGGCCGCCGGCCTCGCGGGGCTCGCCGCCCGACGCGCTAAATTGGCCGCCAGACGCTGTCACTCGGCCGCTGTAGTGGCCGTGGCCGCCTCCGCCATCTCCCTGGCCGCCTGCAGTCTCGTCCTCGCCCTGGCCGCCACCGGCCTCCTCAGGGACGCAAACCGCCCGGCCACTCAGGTATGGAATTTTTTAAACAAACCTCAGTTAACATTTAAAAATTTTACCCTGAAGTTACCCTGAATATTTTCCTACCCTGAAAAAGGTACACTTTAGAATTCATGCGATTTGATTAATATTAAGAAAAAAAGCTAGGATTTGCCATTTTGGATAATTTTGTCAATTTAACCCTGAAAGGGTGTACCCTGACGAAGGTTGTTTTACCTGAAAGGTTGAAATTGGCAAACATTGCGATGTATTGAAATCGAATTTTCGCAACAAACCTTGAAACACATCCACATGCCCTGATAATAAGTACAATAATGAACCTGTCAAAGGTAAATTACCCTGAAACCTGAAAGAGCAGACAAGCTAATTAATCTTCGATTGGAAAATTACCGTCGTGCTTGTGATGAAACCTGATGATAATGAAACAATTGATTACCTCCATAAGGAAAGGGAATAGATACATACCCTGACGAAGGTTGTCTTCCTTCTCAAGCCGTCCGGACAGGGCTCATTATACAAAATTAAATCGGTCGACTTGTTATCCTCTCGGACAGCTCTACTTCTTATCAGAATGACCCTGAAAACGGTTACGAAACACACCCTGAGAATGTTTTCTGACCCTGAAAATTATAAATGAGGTTTTTTCATTAAATTTTGGAATTTTATACAATTTTATTTTAATACAGGCTACTTGAGGAATTAATTTTACCTGAAATTCCAGTACCCTGAAAAAGGGTAGGCTGACCTGAGAATTAGAATTTTCTAATTTTAATAAAAAATCTTATTTTTCTTCATAGTGAATATTTTCTTTCTGAAAATTGACCCTGATAAAGGTGAAAATTTGATAAAAAGCATTTTTACGGTTGAATGAAATATGCAAATCACTCATCCTGTCCGGAAAGCCGTCGTGAAAACGGAAGGTGGTGCGCAGGGGAATTTTGAAAGAGGCTGGAGAGTGATATTATTGGGAAATGTGCGGCGAGGGCTTTGCCGGCGACCTGAGCCCCGAGGGACAAAAACTTTCATCTTTTCGCCGGCACACACTCAATTATGAAACACACTGGCCGCGCGCGCGGGCAAACTTTCGCTGCTGTTTTAGGCGATATTGGGCCGGGAAGTTGTCGTTTCGCGCCCGCCGGCCTTTTTCCCCATCCATGTCGGCAAAACACGCCTGCGAAAATCTCGGACGGAGCGGCTTCGATCGGCTCCTGCCTTGTTTTTCATCATCGGCAGATGAACAAGGCCGAGGAGAAACGCCTTTTGTTTTGCTTTTGTGTGTCAGCCACCGCGCGCTCCACCTTTTTTCTCCGTTTTGCAATCGAATTTGCGCCTGAGGAGATTTTGGGGGCGGAAAAAATGCCTAAAAGACGCAGAATTTTTCAGGGAGTCTGGAAAAGTTTAGATTTTTACTGTGCGACACATAGCAGTAAAGTTATTAATTTTCAAAGCCAAAAAACGCGATTTCTGTATTTGTGACATTTCAAACTTTTGTTTTCGGGGCCCAGGTGGGGTCCCATGGGCCCGATGGCGTCGATGTTGGTACCAATCGATGCCCCTCGGTGAGACACGTCTTTTCATGTTCAGTTTTTCAAAATCGGACCATTTTTCGAATTTTTACGAATTTTTTTCTGCAGATATTTTGAAAAAGTCAAAATTTCCGAAAAAAATTGTTTTATTTTTATTAAAATTCGGTCGTTTGTCCGATCGTCGACCACGACCCCTCATTGGATAGGTCTTGGATGGGGCTTTGACCTGAAATACCCTGACGACCTTTTTCAGGGTACCCCGACCTGAGATCTGAAAAATTGGCGTTATTTCTTCTAAAATTCACGGATTAATATGTTTTTCCTATCTGATCAAGAATTTCAAGGTAAAATTAATGACAGCAACAGGTTGGCTGGAAATTTTATTTTCTGGTGCTCAGAAAGCGCTTTTAAGTCGCATTGTCTGCTGGAATTGCGTTTGAAAGGCCGGACAAAACGCAATTTGCCGGCGCTTTTGTGCGCGGAGGAAGCTTTTGGGTGTGCGTGCGCGAGGCGCGGCGTTATATTATTTTCATTTATTTTGTGTGTCACGAGTTCAGTAGCGATTCAATTACGCCAGACGGACTAGCTGTTATGGTTTCGTTACGCTCATGTTCACAATTGTTTGCATTATGATGAGAATTGTTCCCTTCATGCGCTGGCACGCGAACCGTGAATTTATTTTCGAGCAAAGATTGTCGTCGCGAGCATTGTTGCTCTCTTATTGCGAATACGCGCGCGCGTTGACACAAAGCCATCATTCCTCAGCCCTGCACTGCACGCTCTCTAAGCACGCCAATTATCGACAGACAAGCCGCTTAGAATCACAATTTATATGAATGTGTACAATTGCTTTCGAAATTGACTCGCTCCCATTTGCCTTCGGCAACAACGACTGATTGTGTTGGCAAACGCGTCACTCTATCGATCCTCCGTTTATTTTTATTCCTCTATTTATTCTGCGTATGCTTATTGTTATCGCAGAGGGATGGAAATAAACTTACAACTGTTTCAGCCACACTTAATTTAGCTCGAAATCGCCCTCGAGCCTCCAATAATACATTTTGGTCCGAATTTAATTATCAATTTCCGATTATTGGTGAATTTGAATGGTTTAATTTTCATTGCCGGTACTAAAATCGATAAAATTTCATTTAATTTAAATATGTTTCTAATAGAATTGGGGGCATTGGCGGCGGCAGGGGTGAGCGGGGGCTGCAGTTGGACTTGATAGACGTCGAATGTTATGGCGAGTTTGAAAATTTTTAGTTTTTTACTCTGCGACCCATAGGAGCTGAGTTATGAATTTTTAAAGTTCAAAAAATGTGATTTGTGATATTTCGAAATTTTGGTTTTCAGGGCCCAGTCAGGGCCCTATGGGCCGGAGAGTAATTATTCTTGCTTCAATCGATGCCCCTTAGTAAGGAGCATCCGCCAATGTGCGGTTTTTAAAAATCGGACCATTTTTCGAATTTTAACGAATTTTTTTCGGCCAAAATTTTGAAAAAGTCGAAAATTTGGTTTTATTTTTATTAAAATTTGGCCGCTCATCCGATCATTGACCACGACCCCTCATCAGACAGGTCTTGGATGGGGCTTCGATCCGGCATACCCTGACGACCTTTTTCAGGGTACCCCGACCTGAGATCTGAAAAATTGGCGTCATTTCCTCTGAAATTCACGGATTAATAATATTTCTCCACTCGGCACTGCTCCTTCATTCAGGCAAACTTTTCATCGAGCCAAAACTTTTGAATGCTGCGTCGTATTTTGACACTTTCACGCTTTTTGCTGAGCTCGCTCGCTCGCTCGCTCGCTTTCTTCTCTCTTTCTTTCTCTCTCTCATCTGGCGGTCTGTTGGCGAGTAAAGAGGACGGCGTGAAAGTCAATCGAGAATGAAATAAGCGGTCGTGTACACGAGCGAGATAATCAAAGCAGCAGCGGCGGCGGCGGACCAGCCGTTGCCCCTTCCTCTGCTGCTCCGCGCGCGAGTCGATCGATGGATGCCTCTCCGAAACGCACACAATATTATTTATTCGGTTCAGCGCTGACAAGACAGTTTATAAATAACCCGCTTAATATTAAAATCCGGCGCTTTGATGTTCGTGCGGATTTTCACGCCGGGGAATAAATTAAAATGCAAAGCACGGCACGTGAATAAGACAAGAAAAGCTCTGAGAATAATTTTTAATAAAAATCAGAAGCTGCCGGGACTTGGTAAAAGCCATTTAGATGATTATCTGAATTGCTGGCAACATGACAGACATAAAGAAAAAAAGAAATAAATTCGGGAAAAGGCAATTTCCCTGTCTCATATTTGTTCGGTTGATGGCGGCAGCTAGGCCGCGGGGTCGAAAGGCGAGCACTTGTCTTGTTTTGCCAATATAAGGCCCGAATTCGAAGAGCTATACGGCAAATATTGCTGCGTGGTGTTTGCCAACAACAAGAGTCGTAATAAGTCGGCGCCAAGAGGCAAAAACGACGGGTTGGACGCAGCAGTTTCTCCGCAGGCGCTGCTCGTGTTCGAATTAATCCTTTCTCCGCGAAAATCATTAGCATGGAACACAGAGTCTAGAAAGCTCACGCAATTGCGGAATACAACCAATTTCGTCCAATTCGGGGCGCTGAACCTTTTTCAGGGTACTCCAAAAATTTTTAAATTAAATTTCTTATGAAAAAGGCGAAAATTTAGCAATATTTCATTTTTCAGGGTGGTTTTCTCTCTCAGGGTAAATTCAAAATTTTCAGGGTAGCACCTTTTTCAGGTGGAACAAAATTGTAATTGTTCGTCGGAACGAAAATATGTTGAATTTGTAAATTAATGGAGGATGGAATTGGAAGTGACCTTTTTCAGGGTAGTCCACCCTCTCAGGGTAGTGAATAATCTTTTTTTATGTACACGTTTTCGGGAGAAAGGAAAAATCATGAGCTCGTAAAATTAAACGTTAATTTTCAATTTTTTTGAACGTAACCTTTTCCAGGGTAGTGTCCATTCTCAGGTTATGGCTTACAACCTTTTTCCTGTGACTAAATTAATATTTGTGATGTGTTGATTTCACATTTAAGATGAAATTCAGGAAGGTTTTGACCTTTCTAAACCTTTTTGAGGTTCCATACCCTTCAGGGTAACTTACAAAACCTTAATTCAGGGTGCAAAATACCTTTATTAAGGTTTTAAACTGTCCATAAAAATATTTTTCATGTCATTACCTTTTTCAGGGTACTCCTATCCTTCAGGGTTAATCTTTCAGGGTACCTTTTAGAAAATGCAAAAAACCACTTCCAATATTACATTTTCAGGTTGACTCGACCTTCAAAGGTACCAATTCTCAGGGTTTTTACATGTTCTCAGGTGACTTGGGGCGCCGTGATGGCGAACGTAGGTCTGCTGCTGACATCAGGACTGCTGGCGGCCGCGTGCCTCGTGTCTGTCGCCCTGTGGAGGAAGGACGCGGGACTGTGCAGCTCGAGACGGCCCGACCTTTTGGCCCAGCCCCTACCTGACACGCCCCCCGCACCCCACAAACACAAGCTGGTCAACAACTGGCTCGGACAACAACCTCCCCTCTTCATCATCAGCCCAGTAAGAAATTTATAAATTTATAAATAATTTTTTTATCGGCCTCAGGTGAGTTATGTGTTTTGAAACAAGTGCGACCTGATTTACCGGAGGAAGGAGTTCGGAATTTGGCGTAATCACGCGGGTAATTGCACTGGCAGCTGCGGTAATGCGCTGACATTTAACTTTCTATCCGCGCTCGCTCGCGTTCGATCGAAATTGCCTCGTCCCGAATTTCAAGGCCTGCGCTGGAAAATGGGAAAAGGTGGGCCCTGACGCAAGCTCAGGTCGACGGCCGGGTGCTCGCGCACTTTCACTATTCCGAAACCGAAGAGGCGCGAGCCAAAAATAAATAAATAATAAATAAATAAAAGGCGCAGCAGGTCTTCTTTTCTTTGGTTCGCGCGAGAGCGATCGAGCGCACCTTTGGCTCCGCCGATATTGCCTGGGACGATTCCGCGTCGCCTTGCCGCCATTCCGCCCCACGGCGACACACAAAGCCCTTATTTTTATTGAAAGCATCGCCTTTTTGTTCCGCGCGTCTCTTCAAATTGTAAAAAGTGAAATACTTTGTTTCGTATCTTCGCTTGCTGCTCCAACACACACACTCGGCTTTTATCTGTCCCTTTTATTTTCTTTCGCCACACGGAGCAAATAAAATTTACCTGGAATGACACCTGCGATCTCCAATCGAACGGCAAATAGAAATTCGTGGAAACTTTTCTTTGAGCGAAAAAAAAAAAAAAATCACTTCTTGGCAATTTTCGAGATTGATTTGTTTTCACACAACCTGATGTCACATTTTATATTTCTCTGAGAGTAGCTTTTTGACCTAGTTAAGCAAACGGCCCCATAGGAACATAGGAACCCCGCAGGAGCCCCTCGACCGAACCGGTTCCCTATCTTCCAGTGTAAAAAAATTGACAAAAATGTGAATTTCGCCACAAAACCAGAGCAATCGACGCGTTTCAACGTTTAATGGTGTTTTTGGAAGTCAAAACCTTAATCCGGGCCATAGGAGAATTTAAAAAAAAATAAAACCAAATTTTTAAAATTGTGCAGATTTTAGGGGCAATGGAGGCTGCGGGGGCGGGCGGGGGTGGCATTGGTGCGTAAAAGACGCAGAATTTTACGGAGAGTCTGAAAAATTTTGGTTTTCTACTCTACGACCCATAGGAGCAGAGTTAATAATTTTTAAAGCCCAAAAAACGCGATTTGTGACATTTAAAAATTTTTGTTTTCGGGGCCCAGGCGGGGCCCTATGGGCTGGATATCCATAATATTGGTACCAATCGATGCCCCTTAGTTGGACGCGTCTGTTCATGTCCAGTTTTTCAAAATCGGATCAATTTTCGAATTTTAACGAATTTATTTCCGCCGATTTTTAAAAAAAGTTGATATTTTCCAAAAAATGGTTTTATTTTTATTAAAATTCGGCCGTTTGTCATATTATCAACCCCGACCCCTCATTGGACAGGTCCTTGATTGGGCTTTTACCTGGAATAACCTGACAACCTTTTTCAGGGTACCCCGACCTGAGATCCGTTCCCAGGCTAATTTTTAATGCTTTTTCAGCACTTTCGAGCTAATTTTTTAATTCTATATATTTTATAAATTAGATTATGGTGGTCCAGGACCTGAAATCAGGTCCTCAGGGTAGATTTTAGAGGAAATTAAATTGTTAAATTTTCAAAATTCAGTCTGGTTTTTGCATTTAAATTAGTTTTACAGAATATTTTATTTTATTCCCATCCCCTAAATCCGTAAATAGGGGTTGTTTTTTATTTTTTCAAAAATAAATTACAATCGCAGGTGTCAGTAATTCAGGGTGTGGCTTTTATATTCTATTTCGTTTTTCGGGGCGGAAAACAATCGATGGTGCGGCGGCGGCGGCGGCTTTTTGTTCGGCGTGGCTGAGAGGAAGGGGTGAAAAACGAGCCGCGCGAGTGTCACTTTGAATGAGCCTTCTCGTCGCTCATTAATTTCAAAGGCGCGCGCGTGGTTCTCGCGGATTTCCCACAGCGCTGCAACACTTTGTCCGCGATAACTTTTTGCCCTTTGAGTCTGACAAAACGCTCGCTCGCGAATGTGAATGGAGCGAAAAATCGAGAGAGAATGCAATTGCGATCGCCTGCTTTTACTATAGAAATAGACGCTTTTCCGCTCGATTTCCGCGAAAAGGCCGGACACGCGGACAATTAACTGCCTTTGCCCGCTCTTCCGCGCCGATTCGCTCCAACAATCGCGCCGATTATTCGATAACGAATGCCAAATTCGAATTAAATCGCCATTTCTTTGAGAGAAAATCCGATTTTGAATTTAAAATAGAGGACGGCCGGATTTCCGCGACCAGACTGAAAATTGGCATCGACAATTGAGTCGGAATGAAAATTTTCCGATTTGTCTGCTGCGTGCGTGACAAATTGCCGATGGGACGAACGCGACAACAATTATTATTTGCACCAGCAGAGAGCTGATAAAAGCTGGAAACGGCCAATTAGTCGCCGGGGCGGCAGTCGATTTAAATAAATCCGTGTGCGAGCGATCAATTTATTCGTTTAGAAAGCGCGACACACACGGCCGCGCGATTAGAATTTCGGCCGGCGGCGAATATCTCCGTCGTGCATATAAGGAAATCGAAAGCAGCGTAGCGGCGAAAATCGAAAGTATGTGTATGGGTATTAAAGGCGCAGGCGGAATTCTTCTCCGGGTCCAGAGATCAAGGACAAGAGGCTGTGCAGCTTTCAAGGCTCACTCAGCAAATCCACTCGAGAGATCGCAAATCGACAAATTCCAAAGGCCGGAAAGAATTTTTAATCAGTCGCACGGGAAAAATACAACAAAGAGGTCGAATTTTGAATTATTATTAAGTATGTACCCTGAACTCAGGTACAGGATGTTTATTGAGACTAAAAAAACATATTTAAAAAAATATATTTTTCACTCATTTGGTCATTTTCATCCCCTTTAAAATCACCCCCTAATAATGATAGGGGGTAGTAATTGTCCAGGGTTGTAGATTTGTACCCTGAGTATAAGCTCAGGTAATTTGATGGTTGAGAAATTATTATTTATTGTTTTAGCGATTTTTAAAAACCGGAAAAAGTTAACATTTTTAGCCAAATTCCTCTTTTTGAGCGTTTTTGGCTCACAATAAATCAACCCCTAACTGTGATAGGGGGTTAATTTTTTTTAAGGTTGTAGATTTGTACCCTGAGTGTATGCTCAGGTCTTTTGATAATTCTAAAGTTGTTACATTTTGCTTGAATTAATTTTAAAAATAGAAAAAAATTAATATTTTCAAAAAAATTCTTCCTTTTGAGCATATTTGGATCTCAATAAATCAATCCCTATTTGTGATAGGGGGTTGATTTTTTCTAGGGTGGTAGAAATAAATTTTAAGTATAAGCTCAGGTCATTTGATGATTGAGAAATGATTAATTATTGTTTTAGCGATTTTTAAAATTCGAAAAAAATTAAACTTTTTAGCCAAAATCCTCACTTTGAGCATTTTTGGACCACAATAAATCAACCCCTTGGGATTAATTAAGGGATTATCGTTCCTGAAGATAAAGTTTTGTACTTGAAGTTGACGTCAGAGAAGTTTCAGACCTAGCAGAACAAAATTAAGTAGGAAAATTAATTTTGAAATTGGCCGAAAATGAATTTTGCACGTGACAAAATCAACAATTATTATTTTGATTCGAATTTTGACCATTAAAAATATATTTATACAAGTTAATTATAAGCAAATAAATGTCAAACAAGTGATTTACGTTTATTCCCGTATAATTCGATTTAAAAAGCAGCATTTCGGGTCTGTCGGAATGGCGCCATAGAGAATTTATCTGGGCATCGTACTAATCACCTTTTGCCAGAGGCGAATTAGCGGCGGAGCATCTTGGCGGGCAGATGCAGCGGCTCGGCTAATTGGAAATAATGGAAACGTCCGCGCAAAAAGCACTCAGGCCTGCTGGGGCCGAGCAGCAAACCCAACCGAAACCCATCAGCAATCGGATCGATGCAAAAATTGCTCGAATGTTTGCGGTCGCATCAAACCGAAACACAGAAACACAAACACACGCGATTATTCCGACTGCACGCCGCAATCAAAACAAACAAAAATTCCTGGCCGGCGACGTCACCGCAAAAATAATCTCAGCCCAAAAGTCAAGGCCAGAGATTTTTCAGGGTGTTGTCACGGCCGCTGTCCACGCCCACGAATTGATAACAATATTTATTTGACAGCTTTTGTAAAATAAAAATTCCAATTAGACAACTCTCTCCAGAGAGAGAAGAAAAAGTTTCTCTGGCGCCCGGGTCACACCTGTGCCGGGCTGGTTGATTCGATTCGGTTTCATCGGTGACGTGCAGCGAATGCAAATGCGGCGCAACACAAACAAACAATAAAGCGCGCGGTGTTTTGCATGACAAAGGCCGAGATTAGGCGATCGGCGAAAATTAATTCGGACCGGAACAACGGCCGCAGCGTCGGCCTTCTTTCCACGCGCCAACTAATTAGACCAGCAGGCCGTAAACGCACCTATTTATTACGCAAGCAAAGCACGCTTGACTCTCCTTGCGCCACTTCCGCTCACGTCACAATTAACTAGACCAGTTATATTTATTAAATAACAGAAATAAAACTAAAAAAAATTGATTTTTTGAGCCTATTTGAGTGCTAATTAAATTTTTAATTTTATTCTCAGAGAGCCAAAATTTTTTCAACATATAATTTGGATTAATTTTTATCGACACACAAAAATTCAACCCTCTGTGAAAGTTAGAATCTGAAATAGTAAGGGTTGAAAATGCAAAAAATCGAATTTCTAAAAGTGAAAATTACATTTTTAGCAATTTTAAAATTTCAATATCTCTTTTAATTTTAATCCAAAACGTTTTAAATTCTAAATACATCATATTCAACTATATTTTAACAAATATTCAAACTTTCAACCCCCTTCAACCCCGAATTACTGAGTAAAAGGGGGTGGAATATGCTGAAAAAACCACTTTGCAACAAAAATTTCCGGAAACACATTTTTTACTCTCCTTGCGCCACTTTCGCTCTCATCACAATTAATTGGACCAGCTAAAATCATTTTTAAATTATAAAACCAAAAATTAAAAATAAAGGTAAAAAATTAATTTTTCGAGCCTGTTTGAGTGCTAATTTAATTTCAATTTCGACTCTCAGAGAGCCAAAAATTCTTGTACATATAATTTAAACTAAGTTCTATTAAGATACAAAAATTCAACCCTCTGTGAAAGTCAAAAGCTGATTTATTAAGGGTTGAAAACGCTAAAAAATCAGTAACATTTAATTTTTAGCAATTTCAAAATTTAAATATCTTTTTTATTATTCATCCAAATTGTTTCAAATTTTAAACTCATCATATTCATGCACATTTCTACCACCAGTAGAATTTTCAACCCCCTCCAACCCCCAGTTGCCGAGTTAAATGGGGTTGAATATGCGGAAAAAACCACTTTGTAACAAAAATTTCCGGAAATGATATACTCGCATTTTTTTCCGGAAAACATCCCTCGTCTAGGGGTGCATGAGCGTTAAGGGTCGTTGTCATCGATTGACCGATTCAAGGTTGGCACGAGAGCGCGCATTAAGCGTAATGCCGTTTTTATGGCAGGCCATTTTTTATTGTCAAACAAGCTGCGGCGCTTATTTTCATTTGGCCGCCCGGCACACTCCCCCCCCCCCCTCTGATGGACCCGCCGTGGCGTCGAATCTCGCACTAATAGAGCACCCCAGACCGCACGGCCGAATTGGATACTGCTGGTGGACAGAAAAAAAACAAATGTGCCATAAATCCCGGTCTCGCTTTTAAATACATATGTTGGCGGGCAGAGATGAATTTCACGCCTCGTGTCCCACGGCTTTACTTATGCCTTTCCATTTTTCATGGTGAAAACGACACACGATCAAATTGGAGACTGGAGAGCGCTGCTGAAATCGATGCGTTTTTTTGCGGCTGTAAAAATATAGAATATGCTCCAATTTTCTCTTCTCTCGAGTCAATTTTTTTATTGCAAAAGAGATTCTGGTAGATTTTTTCGATGAAAACTTTCAAAATAAATTAATAAAAATTATTTAAATTCAAATGAAATGAATTACGTGAAAGAAACCCCATTATTAACCCTCAGGGGTTGATTTTTAAGGGGCTCAAATTTGTTGCAAGAAACTATACAAAAACGATTTTTTGCCAATTTAAAAAATTTATTTTTAATTCAATTTTTATGTGGCGAATCTCAATCTCTCTGTACCTAAGCTCAGGGTAAATGTCTACTATCCTGGAAAAAATCAACCTCCTGGTTAATTCAGGGGTAGTTTTATCACAGTCAGAAAACTGCTAAAAATTGAAGTGTGACGTGAAAAGAAAAAGATTTTCAGACAATTTCAAACTTCAATTTCAAATTTAATTTTAATTTGGTGAATCTCAAACTCTTTGTACCTGACTTCAGGGTTAAATTCTATAATTTATGAAAAAATCAACCCCCTGGTTTACTCAGGGGTGGATTTATGAAAGTCAGAAAACTGGTAAAAATTGAAGTGTGACGTGAAAAAAACGATTTTCAGCCAATTTCAAACTTCAATTTCAAATTAAATTTTAATGTGGCGAATCTCAAACTCTCTGTACCTGAGCTCAGGGTACATTTCTACTATCCTGGAAAAAATCAACCCCCTGGTTAATTCAGGGGTAGTTTTATCACGGTCAGAAAACTGCTAAAAATTGAAGTGTGACCTGAAAAAACGATTTTCAGCCAATTTTAAACTTCAATTTCAAATTTAATTTTGATCTGGCGAATCTCAAACTCTTTGTACCTGAGTTCAGGGTTAAATTCTACTATTCTGGAAAAAATCAACCCCCTGGTTAATTCAGGGGTAGTTTTATCACGGTCAGAAAACTGCTAAAAATTGAAGTGTGACCTGAAAAAACGATTTTCAGCCAATTTCAAACTTCAATTTTCAATTTAATTTTAATCTTGCGAATCTCAAACTCTTTGTACCTGACTTCAGGGTTGAATTCTATAATTTATGAAAAAATCAACCCCCTGGTTGACTCAGGGGTGGATTTATCAAGGTCAGAAAACTGCTCAAAATTAATATTTGTAAAAAAATAATTTAATTTATGTTCAAACCCTTTTAATTCATACATCAGGGTTGAAAACGTATAACTTGAATTACATTTTCGAGTTTCTGAAGAAATTATTCATCCATTAATAATTGAAAGACTGTGAACATTTCCAGCCTGAATTAATTTCCTCTCGCAATTTCGCAGAGATAATAATTATTACGGAACCGTGCTCAGAACGAAAACTTTTCCGAAACAATACGCTTTCTCGATATCGCAAACATGAAATTCTGTCTCGGCGCGCGGCAAGAACTGTCAGCACAGAGAGAAAAGCAACGACGCTCAAGTTTTGAAACGAACAAAAGTTTTTGTCTTGACGCGCCGCGTGTGTGAGTGCGTGTATGTTGCTGCCAGAGACTCGTCGTCGCGCTGATTATATTTTGCACGTGTTTCTCGAGACGCTAGAAATAAATAAATAAATAACACACAGCGAACGTGAGGAGGAGAAGTGCTGAGTTGATTGCTCTTGTCTTTCAGATGTCGGCGCCAACTGCCGGCTCCATCTACGGTGGCTCCGTGGCGCCGCACATCGTGCCGCTGCACATGCCGCCGCCGCCTATGGTCGTGCCGCCCTACATGCTGCCGCACCCCCTGCCACCCCCGTGCGTCCTCCACACCCTGCCCCACGAACACAGGGTAAGTGAAAAATATTAATTAAAATGCATCTGGGACCATATTTGAAAGGTAAAAAAACCACCCCCGAGGGAGTTAAGGGGTTGAATTTTTGTTTTGGGGGTAGAATTTCACCCTGAAATCAGGTTCAGGAAGTTTGAAAGGGATAAGATTATTAATTAGTTTGGATTATAGTTTTGAAAATTGCGGAAAATGTTTTTTTTTGCTTTCAAGCAGTTTTTAGACCTTGATAAATCTCCCTCTGATGAAATTACGGGGTTGATTTTTTCCTGGACTATAGATATTTACCCTGAGTTGAGGTTAATAAAGTTTTAGAGTCCCTAGATTAAGATTTTATTTAGAATAAATTTTGAAAAATTGCCCAAAATCATATTTTTAGTTATAAACTTTATTTTTTAGCATTTTCAACCCAGAATAAATCATCCCCTGAGGGTAAATATAAGTTTTTCTTAATTAAGAGTTTAATTAAGCATCTTTAATGTATTTTCAAGAAGTTTTTGATCTTTAAAATCATAATTAAAGAAGTAGTAAAACTTGAATTGAAGAAAACAATTTTTGTGTTACAAATCAATTTTTGCGCAGTTTTCGGACCTTGATAAATCTCTCCCTGATCAAATTGTGGGGTTGATTTTTTCCTGGATTGAAGATATTTACCCTGAGTTTAGGTTTAGAAAGTTTTAGAGTCACCAAATTAAGATTTAATTTAAAATAAATTTTTAAAAATTGCCCAAAATCATTTTTTAGTTAAGAATTTCATTTTTTTAGCAATTTTCAACCCTGAATAAATCAGCCCCTGAGGGTAAATATTGGTTTTTTCTTACTTAACGGTTTACCCTGGCTTATGAAATGTGTTTTTGAGTAGTTTTAGACCTTTAATAATTATATTAAGGAATTAGTAAAACTTTGAAAATGAAAAAAAACGATTTTGTCCATCCGAAAAGTTTATTTAAAAAAATCAACCCCTGAATTAGGGGTTGTATCTCCCTGAAATTATGATTTTGGTCATTTTCAAGAAGTTTTAAAATTTGAAAATTGCAACAACTTCACACTAAAGCCTCTAATTTTGCATTTTCAACCCTTAAAAAATAAATAGATAATTTTTTTCATTTCATTAAATTTTAAAAATCCTAATTTTGCTACCCTGAGCTCTGGTTTGCAGCTGAAGAATAAAAAGCACTGGAGATTCTCATCCGGAAATAGCACGTTTTTTCAAATTAATTATATTTGCAGTGAGAGAGAGAGAGAGACGGGTTGAATATTTATTGCGTCGTTGGCTGTGCGGGTGATGAAGCTAATCGGGGGCGCACACATTGTTTGCAGGAGCGGCGCGTGAGTCGGCACAAACGCAGCGAGGCGGACGCGGCGTCGCAGCACTCGTTCAGCCCGGAGGTGCTCGCGGCCGGCGGCCCCGAAAAGGACCCCAGAGAGGTACGAAAGAACAAAAATATAAAAAAGACGCCACCGCAGCTTTTCTTCCGATCCGAATCGAGAGCGAAGAAGGAAGAAGCACGCGTAGACCAGGGCGTGTTTCACTAATTTTAGAGGCAAATTTCGCGCTTGAGAGGACTCATTGCAATTCTCTCGAGAGCTGCTGTTCCGCTGCCCCTTCAGCCTCTCACTTTAATGAGCCTCTCGGCCCCTCCGACCAGTCCCACAAAACATATTTGAACAGCAAAATCAGGTGGTAATCTCTCTCGAAACTATAACACAGCTCGAAACTCCGAGAGGCCTACCTGGTATGTGAAATAGTTGCTATTTCTGTGCTAAAAGTAGCCAAAATGCATTCAATTCACATTCTCTAAGTGGCGGATCTTGAAATTTACCCTGAGGAACGTCCAAAGAAATTTTCATTTAATACAATTTTTGCTATTCTGAACGAAAATAATAAATTTTAACAAAAAACAAGCGTTTTACCCTGAGAAAGGTGACCTTACTACCTGAGAGAGGTGATCTATCCCTGAGAAAGGGGCCTTACTCTGAGAAAAGGTGAATTCTCCCTGAGAAAGGTGATTTCACCCTGAGTAAAGGTGATTTCACCCTGAGAAAAAGTTATTCCACCCTGAGAAAGGTACATTTACCCTGAGATAGCTTATTTCATCCTGAGGAAAGGTTATTTCACCCTGAAAAAGGGAATATATCCTGAAAATGGGTACATTCTTAACCTTTTTCAGGGTTCATTCACCTTTTTCAAGGTAAATTAACCTTTTTCAGGGAAAATTAACTTAATTTATATGCAGCCCTTTAAAGGGTCGGGCTTCTTATAACCTGACCCTGATAAAGGTCCCGTCCTGAGGAAGGGTTCTTTACCCTGAAATTCCGCTACCTTAAAAATCCTTTTAAATATTATCTCTATCCTTCACAGTTAATTTAACCAAACCCTGAGAAAAGGCTCCCTGCCCTGAAATAATCTTACAGAACTCAAATCAAGGCATTTTTCTCCAAAAATTTCCTGAGAAAGTCAAACTCAAAGGTTAATTTTGAATTTGTGTCGTAGGCGGAGCGTCTGGCGGCGCTGGCAGCGAAGCGACAGCGAGCGGCGGACGCGTTCACCGACGAGGAAGTGGAGCAGAGCTACACCGGGCTGGACCGCGTGATCGCCGAGGATTTTATCTCGCAGACGATCGAGCGGCACCAGTCGAGGGCCAACAGCACCGCCGACGACCACTGCGTCGTCCTCGAAAACAGCAGACTCTGAGTGTCATACAAACAAAGCAGTGGATGTCAACCAATTGTTAAGAATTAATACAAACAAAAAGTCTATTGCTCAGTTACGTGTATAAATATAATTTTAATTATTGTTTTTGTAAATATTCAACCCGAGACATATCTCCGTAGCAGTAACCAATAAATTTATGTACTCATTTTACGACCAAATCATGTTTGCGTTTTATTAATTCCTTGCTAATGTTTGTTGGGCCTAAATTGGCTGCAGCGGCAAACTTTGCTAATTGATTTTAATTATAGATAACGCCGCCGCCTACTGCCAACGCCGCGGAATGTGTCCGACGAAACTAAATCAATTAAATTAGCTTGCATATCTCACAAGTTGGAATTGATTGCGAGTAAAACTTCTCAGTAAGCCAATTAAGATGTATTTATTAGAAAAAAACAATTAACTAGCCACTTTTATTAGCGGAAGTTATCTCAAAAGGTGTTTTAGAATTTGTTTACATTTATTGCTGCAGCTTTTATTTATTACAAAACAGAGACATACATCCAAAAAAGCTATGATTTATTTTCCGTTCCTAAAAGTTAAGTTGCTATAAATCTTCCACAGGGGCTGGTACTCAGGGTTTGAGAGACAGATGTCAGCGAAGTTCTTTTCCACTCGGCAATAAATATCTCTCAGTTTCAATCCTGTTTCGAGGGGCACGGCGTGCAGGTTGGCCACGCCCCCAGCCTTGGAAATCAGTACGAACGGAAGCTGGGCAAGCAGTTCCGAGCCAGAGGCTAGAGCGAGGGGCACCCTGGCATCAGGGCGGTCGCACCAGCGCAGCACGCCGTCAGTATCAACGAAGGCTTCCCCCCATAAGGTTTCCTTGGTACCTGATGGATTTTTTTTAAGAATATTTTTCATGGGTACCATTTATTAACTACTGAAAAGTTTGTAGATCCTTTGAAACTCGTCAGGGGAGGTGGCAAATAAAATAGATCCATTTATTCTTTTGCATTGCTGGAAAATATTCTTTAACAAATATTAGAGTGGGATTAAGTTTTGATTTGCAATTTGTAGGCTTACGGAGGTAATGATTGCCCCGACCAATTTGAAAATAGTAAAATCCAGGCCTCTGAAGAACTCGTTGAAGTCGCTGTCTGAAAATTTCCCGCCAAACTCAATTGGCATCAAAATAGGGGAAAGTTTGAATTTTTACTGAGTAATACGCAAGCCTCCCGAGTATTCAGTGGATTTTCCTGAACGCTGGAAGTGCAGTCCGTGTTCAGGTACAGGTCGCTGGGCACCGGAGCAAAACGCAATAAATTGCCCTTTATCGAGTTGCTCACGTTTGGTGGGAAAGTGAAGGCGGAATTCCAGTAGGGAGAACCACTCATCCCTATTCTTTCAACCTTTGCCCACTCTTTGGACCTAAAATCCGAGCCATTCAACATGCACCGTACGAATTCGAACACGTAAGTGCACTCTGCTCGGCCAGTTGTGACTGAAAATAGCAGAATATTCATTTTTAAAAATTAAATGGAGTGAGAGCACAATTATTTCTACCTGATTTCAGGCACCTTTCAAAGCGGCTCATCAAATCGAATCTAGTGGTGCCGCTTGAGTCACGGTCCGAAGACATTTTCGACATGCTGGCCATCATTCTGCTAACGAACCAAAACCCGCCGTACTTTTCGATTGTCTCGTTTGCTGTTTGTGTGTCCATATCGAAGACTAATTAAGATTATAATGGTTGATATTAGCTTTAGTTTGATAGTTTAATATAAATGAGGCTTACAAGTCGTGTTTACCGAATTTGTTGAATCAAAATTTGAACCCAACAGATACTTGACCACATTGTTCAGAATAAAGTTTTCACCGCCAAAAATCTGCAAAAAAACGATATTTTGGCTTTGTTCGCACTGCAGTTAAGAATTGGACATTCAAAATGCATCAAGGCCACAAAACTGATTAAAGTGAGTAAAATCTTATAAATCAAACCACTGATGAATTAAAGCTTAAGAAAATTAAACCTGAAGCAGTCACAAATTATTGCAGAGAGGCTTATTCATATTAATTGAAATTACCAAACCACCGAGCTCTGCCACGCACTGCAAGTGACACTACAAATCGCGATTAAAAATCACATTAATCTTTGAAGAATAAATTGAATTTAAACTAAATGCCTTCATTTTGTAGGTGAAGCTGTCAATCTGATCCATTTGCAACTTATTTTCCTCTTTTGAAGTCAGTCGATTCACCGTCTTACATTCTTGAACCACCGTTGAAAATGTTCCTAACGCCACCGGTCGTGACTACAATTCGTCACCTTTTAGGGAATCCACCGTTTCTTTATCTTAGGACTGACCTCGCAGACGAAACTAAGTTCCTCGTCACAATTTTCCGTACCTAGAACAGCCCCTACGATTTCCTCGTTAATACTTAGCCTGAAAATTCAATTATGTTCACCCTGGATCGCATCATTCTGGAGCGTGACGCAAGATGCATTTCCACGGTTTTTGCGCCACTGCAGATTCGCCTTCAAATAGTCCGAAAATGTGCCTGCGCACCAGCGGAAGACACCTGGACACGGACGGTCCGTGCCTGACGTCCAGAACTGCGTCTTAGAATCACCTAAAAACTCAGAATTACAATCTAACTTGAACAATTGTTTGTCTAACTTTGTCGAAGAACTTCTTGGAGGCAGTGCTGCTTTTCTAAGGAATAAATCGAGACCAAACGCATGCTGATGCTGCAACAGAAGGAACGAGCGGCGTTCCAGCTCATCTAAATATATTATTTTAAATATGTATATAAATAACGAACTCAAATTCAACCTTGGCATTAGGAATTAGGTGGTAGACGCCACACGATTTCTTCCACTCGCCAACTAATTTTGGTTCTTTTGAATCCGAGCAAGTTAGTCAGGGTGGAAAAATAAATGAATTTAATATTTACTCGCTAGAAGGTATCCTTGAATTCCGTTCTGGATTAATCTACGCAGCTAAAAAAATTAAGGATATGAAAAAATACTAATTATTTTTAGTCATCAAACAAACATCCGGATTGCAATTAATAGTTTCACACGCCGGCTGTCGTGAGCAGCCCAAATCCTGTCCCAGCTAGTAGAAGTCAAATTAATATTTCAATATTTTTCGCAACAAACCTTTTTCTTCGAGGGCGCAATGAGTTGTTCTACGCTTTTATTTCTAGACTCGCAGGCGGCGTTGACTAAGCGGGAAGTGCATGGGATTTGCGACACCTCGAATGCAGCACTGAACGCATTTATTTTTTGCTTCAGCATGAGGCACGATCCGGGCTCAACAGTGCTCATTAATGTCCAAAACTTTTCGTTCGAGTCCCATGGACCAATATCGTCGTGAAAACAAAACCTTCAGAAATATACTATTTCATTTTCCACTCATATTTTTACATTAATTACTTGTAATGCCCGACGCAGCCCTGTCGAGTTGCCGCCGTCCAATGAAAATTGGCCAGATCAAGGGCGGATTTTCCTTCAATTTGAAGATCTGAACAAAAGTCTTTGTAAATCGAAAGCAATTTTCACCATTGAAATGCGTACCAAAGATCGTACTTTGCCTGAACTTCTCAAGAAAGGCGTCCGTAACTACGATTGGCTTCATTCCTAATTTGCAGCAAAAATTCAGATTTTCCGACCAGCTCATCTGATAATTTATGGTTATCCCACGTTCTTAATTGAATTAAAATTCACCCTTTCGTTTGCGAATAGGTAGGAGACGTTTCCGTTTTCGTATGAAAACTGCAGCCAGTTTCCCAAGCTTGCTCCCTCTTTATTTCCCACGGTTTGAAACGATTTTATTTCAATTAAAAAGAATACTAACGTTTTAATTTCCCGCCGGTGTTGAACAATGAGGCCTGCAACGCGAAATTCAAATGATAAAATATTAATTAACTTATTTCCGCTTACGTTCTTCCTGCACGTGTTGCTACCCGGGCAAATCGGATTTGTGCATTGGTGCTATGGGAATATAAATTACGTAACACACTCTTCAAGAAATGTACAATGTTTTATATTAAAACATATTAATCTATAATATCTTATTTATTGTGTAGAGTGTTTACACACTGCTAAATATACGCTCTTCATTATCAACAAAATTCAGGACTTGCCTCGCAGTAGAAGCTGAGTTTGGCGTCACAAGGCTGCCTCCTGATCA
Source organism: Cloeon dipterum (assembly GCF_949628265.1). Taxonomy (NCBI): domain Eukaryota; kingdom Metazoa; phylum Arthropoda; class Insecta; order Ephemeroptera; family Baetidae; genus Cloeon; species Cloeon dipterum. The sequence continues at coordinate 35,189,988 of NC_088789.1, read as the reverse complement.
GCCCTGTTTCCTTTTCAAAGGCAAGACACTTGTCTGCAGACACGTCTCTCGACAGTCCAACCTTCTCAGGGTCCATTCGACCGTTTGGCAGGGCGCACCACGAGTAAGCCGCTTCCTTGCACGTCGGTTTGCCCTCGGACATTCCGCTCGTCCACACCAACGGCGTCTTTTCGCTCTCTAAATGTTAAAATAAATTTCTAACCCTTTTGAAATATTTCTGTGTACGCAGCCAGCTAAAAGAGAGTTGACCAAACATGGTTTTTGGTTCTTGCAAACACTTCCGATGCTTCTCGCCACCTGAAATTGAGGCTAGAGACATTCGCCGCTGCGTGCACACCGTCACTGCGTCCTCGAATGTAACCTGAGTGTCAGTTATGTATTATTTCTAAAGATTTGAAAATTAGATGGTTAACCTGAGAGATTCCGAAATAGTAGTAGTGTCCGCACTTGTAGAATCTGTCGCTAACGTGTTTCACTCGGTCCTTGGTAACTGCTGTCACGTAGTCTGCTCAGTTTTAAAGAATGTAAATTTTAAGTTAATTTTTTATTAAATTTAAAGCTCACCATCCAATATGGAAATATAGTCTAGTAGGAAAAATCATTAGTTTTCATTTAAAATATTTAAGAAAATACCCTCAGGGTTAGCCATGTCATCGAATTTCTATTACAAATATTTTAAAAACCAATAAGAATTTCCAAAATCGTCCAAAACCTTTTTGGTTTCTTTGTAAAAGGAGCAATTGGCATTGCAGAATCTAGCAAAGGCCAATTTTCCAGCAAAAACTTTCTTTAAATGAAGTGATGTAAATCAAATTTGCGGTTTGTGGATTTAAAATACCTCAGTGAAGAGGGCGATGAGAAGAATCGAGACACGCATCGTACTCCAAATCTGGGAAATTATCGTATAGCGTCGATTAAAAGAGGAATGATGGGAACTGAGCTCGGATTCTTCCGTTTAATGTGACTCAATCAGGATCTCTACTTTGACACACAGATTTTTCAGCAGAGCACAGCCTCGTCTGCACTGTACCACAGCCAAAAGCCAAGAGAGCAGTATCGTCAGTGACGCCAACCTCGAACCACCGTTTCAAATAACCCGCCGCGCTCTCATTGGCTCAGCCATTAATTGGGGTGTGTACAGAGCGCCCCCACCTTTCCCGAAAGAAAAAAAACACGTGCTTTGACAGCCGCCGGCCACCATCTTGGATTCTGCCCTCGCATTTCACCTTACAATCAGGAACTGGGCCGTTCCGGGGGCCCAAAATCTCACTAGCAGTCAAATAAACTTCAATAATACATAAGAAAGGCCATGTCTGTTCATTTTGGCGCGAAAAACACACATGGATTAAAACAATCTATGTTTCCCGGCCCTTTGGGGTTTTTGGGGGCAATCGACAGTGGTTCCCACCATTCATCCCCTGTTTTTGTACATATATCAACATGCCTCACGTTGCACCTTCGTCCGGTCGGCCAGCGAGTTTTATCGTCTGTTTTGGCGCACTAACACACAGGTGTCTGTATTTTAACTGACTGAGCCTGAGCACGCGGCAGAACCTCTCTCGCACAGCTCGGCTGGTGACGGTGTCGGATATATTCGCTCGCGCGCGGGAAGCTGGGACGCGCACACACCCAGCTCCATGATCTCTCACATGTCGTCAACCTTCGTCTGACTCGCGCATTTGGCGGGAGAGTTTAAGCAGAGTTCCAAATATTGAGATCCACCTACTCCAAATTCTTCCCATGCCTGCGGGTTTTCAAATCAGAGCCATTGACCACCCAGCGGACCGATTCGTACACGAAAATGCACTTTCCCTGACCTGGAGACACCGCAAGAATACTTAATTTTTAAATGTAATTAGAAAGGTTTCTTGTGAACCATCGAATTGGTCTGAATCAACCATTTTTGCTTTCTTATTAACATCAATATTGTCATTTTCTGTCTGAAATTTTGTGAAATCATCTGTTTTGTTCTATAACTAATTAATGGGATTTCAGTTTTGTCAGTGCCAATTGATTTCTGAGGGTCCAATTAGGTTTTTAAGGTTTTTAACAGCCGAAAATGTATGTTTATAATTCATCACGACGTGCCATAATTTAGAGAATACGTAAAAATCGTTAACTTCACGGGCTGTCGTCTAAACCAAAATTATGACACGACTATCAACCAATAAGAGAGGTTTTTCGATTGGCTCACAGCCAGAACAGTTTATATACAACTTCATATAATAGTTCTTCTAAAAAAGTTTTAGCTTTTTGTGAAAATTTATTCAAGCAGCTAAATTATTACAAAACAGCGACATATCCAAACAAGCCAATATTTATTTTCCGCCGCTCAAAGTCAAGTTTCTAGACCTTTTCCAAAATGGCAGGTATTCAGGTTTGGAGACACAGAAGTCAACGAAGCTCTTCTCCACCCGGCAATAAGGTATTTTCTCTTTCAACCCTATTTCGAGGGGCACGGCGTGCAGGTTGGCCACGCCCCCTGCCTTGGAAATCAGTAAGAAGGGCAGCTGGCCAATTAGTTCCGAGCCGGAAGCCAGGGAAACAGGTACCCTGGCCTCAGGGCAGCCGCACCAACGTAGCACGCCGTCAGGGTCAACGAAGGCTTCCCCCCATAGGATGTCCTGAGTACCTGGTGGATTATTTTTAGAATATTTACTCGTAGATATAATTTGTTCACCATTTAAAAGCCTGAGGATTCTTTGACACTCCTCAGGGGAGGAGGAAAACAAGATAGATCCGTTTACTGCTTTGCACTGCCCGAAAATATTCTTAAAAACGCAATTATTATTATTATTTGCAAAAACTTGTATGCTCACGGAGTCTACGTTGGCCCCAGTTAACTTGAAAATGGAAAATTCTTGGCCCTTGAAAAACTCCTCGAAGCCGTTATCTGAAAATTTCCCGCAAAACTCAAAAGGGGTTAAAAATTGGAAGAATTTTTACTCAGTAAAATGCAAGCTTGTTTGATATTTAGCGGATTATCCTGAACGCTGAAGGTGCAGTCCGTGTTCAGGTACGGATCGCTGGGCACCGGAGAAAAACGCAACAAATTTCTCATCATCGAGTTGCTCACGTTTTCCGGGAAAGTGAAGGCGGATTTCCAGTCGGCGGAACCACTCATCTGAATTCTTTCAACTTTCGCCCACTCTTTAGTCGCAAAATCCGAGTCTTTCAACATGCACCGAACGAATTCGAACACGTAAATGCATTCTGCTCTGCCAGTTGTGACTGAAAAAGCAGTATTTTGAAAACAATAAATTGGCGGAAAAACATATGTATAATTTCTACCTGATTTTAGACACCTTTCAAAGCGGCTCATCAAATCGTATCTGGTGGCTCCACTTGAGTCACGGGCCCAAGACATTTTTGACATGCTGGCTAATATCTTGTTCACAAACTGATACCCACCGTAATTTTCGATTGTCTCGTTGGCTTTTTGCCAGTCCTTAATGAAATCTAAGAATAAACGTTGACATTAGCCATTGTTTTATGGTTGCACAATAAGTGACTCTTGTCTTGCGGCTCCAATATTTCAAAATTTGAACCCAACAGGTACTTGATCACGTTGTCCAGAATAAAGTTTTCACCGCCGTAAATCTGCAAAAATGTTCGTTCTGGAGCTAAAGAGTTGGTTGTTCTTCATTGCGAATGCGCCATCGATGCCGATTTCATGAACGTTGATAGTCAACAACGTGAAATAAGATTAAGCGTTTATGCAAAGAAGAAAATATGGTCACTGTGGTATATGTTTGAATCAACGCTGACGATAAAATGTAAAAAATATTTAATTCTTAGTTTTGACTGAGATTGTTGATGGTCAACAACGAATCAACATTGATGGTTACTAGGGTACAATAGGATTTAAACGATTTGAAATTACCAAACCACCGAGCTCTGCCACGCACTGCAAGTGACACTACAAATCGCGATTAAAAATTACATTAATCTTTGAAGAATAAATTGAATTTAAACCAAATGCCTTCATTTTGTAGGTGAAGCTGTCAATCTGATCCATTTGCAACTTGCTTTCCTCCCTCAAAGTCAGTCGGTTAACCCCCTTACATTCTTGAACTACCGTGGAAAATGTTCCTATCGCCGACGGCCGAGACTGAAATTAGTCACCTTTGAGGGAATCCACCATTACTTTATCTTAGGACTAACCTCGCAGACGAAATTTAGTTCCTCATCACAATTTTCCGTCCCAAGAACAGCTCCTCAATTTCCCGTTAATAATTTGCGCGAAAATTTCTATATTATTTTATGTTCACCCTGGATTGCGTCATTCTGGAGCGTGACGCAGGATGCATTTCCACGGTTTTTGCGCCATTGAAGGTTCGGCTTTAAATAGTCCAAAAATGTGCCCGCACACCAGCGGAAGACGCCTGGACACGGACGGTCCGTGCCAGACGTCCAGAACTGCGTCTTGGGGTCACCTAAAAACTCAGAATTATCATTCAACCTTGAACAATTCTTTTTCTAACTTTGTTGAAGAACTTCTTGCAGGCAAAATTGTTTTTCCAAAGAATAAATCGAGACCATACGCATGCTAATGCTGCAGCAGTAGGAACGAGCGGCGTTCCAGCTCATCTATGTATCAAATTCTTAGTTTCTTTAATTTAATTTAAACAGACTCAATATAGAACCTTGACATTAGGAATTAGGTGGTAGACGCCACACGACTTTTTCCACTGGCCAACTGATTTCGGTTCTTGTGTATCCCAGGAAGTTAGTCACGGTTTAAAACAAACAAATTTAATATATACTCGCAAGAATGTATCCTCGATTTTTTCCATTCGGAACTAGTTTATTCAGCTAAAAAATTAAGAAGATGAAAAGGAAAATTGATAACAATCTTCAAAAACCAACATCCGGATTGCAATCAATAGTTTCACACGTTGGCTGTCTCGAGCAGCCCAATTTCTGTTCCAACAGTCAATTATAATATTTAAATTTAATATTATTCCTTGTAAAACAAACCATCCTCTTTGAAGGCGAGACGAGTTGTTCGACGCTTTTAATTCGAGACTCGCAAGCAGCGTTGACCATGCGGGAATTGCACGTGATTTGCGCAGCGTCCAATTCCGCACTCGAAACTTTCATGATTTGTCTCAGCATGAGACAAGATCCGGCCCCAACAGTGCTCATCAATGTCCAAAACATTTCGTTTGAATCCCACGGACCAAGATCGTCGTGAAGACAAAACCTTCGGTTACATTCAAATATATTTTCCACTCGATCTATTTTAAATTATGATTTTCACTTATAATGCCCAACGCAGCCCTGTCGAGTCGCCGCCGTCCAGTAAAAATTGGCGGATATTCCTTCATTTTAAATTCTTAATAGATTCTTTGTAATTCGATTGCAATTTTCACCGTTTAACGTCCCAGAGCTTTGCCTGAAATTATTTAGCAAGGCGTCCGTAACTACAATTGGCTTCATCCCTAATTTGCAGCAAAAATTCAGATTTTCCGACCAGCTCATCTAATAATTTATGGTTATCCCACGTTCTTAGTTAAATTAAAATTCACCCTTTGATGAGCGAATAGGTAGGAGACGTTTCCGTTTTTGTATGAAAACTGCAGCCAGTTTCCCAAGCTTGCTCCCTCTTTATTTCCCACGGTTTGAAATGATTTTATTTTAATTAAAAAGAATACTAACGTTTTAATTTCCCGTCGGCGTTGAACAATGAGGCCTGCAACGCGAGATAGAAAAGATAAAATGTTAATTAAATTTTAATTATTTTTCGCTTACGTCCTTTTTGCACGTGTTGCCGCCCGGGCAAAACGGATTTGTGCATTGGTGCTATGGGAATATAAATTACGTAACACACTCTTCAAGAAATGTACAATGTTTTATATTAAAACGTATTAATCTATGACATCTTATAAATAGTGTAGGGACCACACATTACTAAATATACGTTCTTAATTATCAAGAGAAAATTCAGGACTTGCCTCGCAGTAGAAGCTGAGTTTTGCGTCACAAGGCTGCCTCCTGATCAGCCCTGTTTCCTTCTCAAAGGCAAGACACTTGTCTGCAGACACGTCTTTCGAAAGTCCAACCCTTTCAGGGTCCATTCGACCGTTTGGCAGGGCGCACCACGAGTACGCCGCTTCCTTGCACGTCGGTTTGCCCTCGGACATTCCGCTCGTCCACACCAACGGTGTCTTTTCGTTCTCTTAATGATAAAATAAATTTCTAACCCTTTTGAAATATTTCCTTATACGCAGCCATCCAAAAGAAAGCAGTCCAAGCTTGGTGTTTGGCTCTTGCAAACACTTCCGATGCTTCTCGCCACCTGAAATCGAGGCCAGGGACATTCTCCGCTGCGTGCACACCGTCACCGCGTCCTCGAATGTAACCTAGAAATCAGTATTTTAATGAATATAGTGACTTTAAAGAGATCTGCTAGTCAACCTTAGATATGCCAAAATAGTAGTAGTGTCCACACTTGAAGAACCTGTCACTGACGTGTTTTACCCGGTCCTTCGTAACCGCTGTCACGTAGTCTGCTCAATTTAAGATTTATATAGATAATTTGTTATAATATTTAAAGCTCACTATCCATTATGGAAACATAGTCTACAGTTGGAAATATTAATCAGTTGTGATTTAAAATATTTAAGATATTACCCTCAGGGTTAGCCATGTCGTCGAATTTCTGTTAGAAATAATTTAAATACGAATTTGAAAATTGAAAATGATAAAAAAAACCTTTTTGGTTTTAGTGTAAAGGGAGCAGTTTGCATTGCAGTATCGAGCAAAGGCCAAATTTCCCGCAAAAACTTGCTATAGACGAAGTGAAGTAATCCTTTTTTGTTCTTAATGATTTTATATAATACCTCAGTGAAAAGAGCGATGAGCAAAATTGTGACATGCATCGCACTCCAAAGCTGGGAAAGCATTGTGTAAAAGAGGAGTGATGGCAGCTGAGCTCGGATTTTTCCGTTTTAAATTTAATTTCCTGGCTGAACGCACGGCGATGTTTTTCACTCGCACAAAATCATGAATTCTAGCCACAGCAGTGCACATTTATTAGTGAATAGAAGTGGCTTCTGTTAAATCAAAAAGGGGCTAAACAATCCTAAAGAAATTTGTAATTTAAAATGATTCGCACGCTTCATTTTGTCTTCAAGTTAACCAAAACTTTGTTCATCCAAAGAAGTTTTAGATTTTTGTGGCATTTTATTATTGTAACAAAATACAGCAAATAATTATTTCCCGCTGCTAGAAGTCAAGTTGCTATAAACCTTCCACCGGGGCTGGTATTCAGGGTTGGAGAGACAGATGTCAACGAAGCTCGTTTCCACGCGGCAATAAGGTTTTTTCAATTTCAATCCTGTTTCGACGGGCACAGCGTGCAGGTTGGCCACGCCCCCAGCCTTGGAAATCAGTACGAAGGGCAGCTGGGCAAGCAGCTCCGAGCCAGAGGCCAGGGCGACGGGCACCCTGGCATCAGGACGGTCGCACCAGCGCATCACGCCGTCAGGGTCTACGAACGCTTCCCCCCATATGGTTTCCTGAGTACCTGATGGATTTTTTAAAGAATGATTTTCATAGGTAACAATTTTTCACTATTCAAAAGTCCGTATATCCTTTGGAACTCCTCAGGGGAGGTGGCAAACAAGATTGATCCATTCATTCTTTTGCATTCATGGAAAATATTCTTTAACAAAATTTATTAGATTGAGATGAAGTTTTGATTTGCAGTCTTACGGAGGTAATGATCGCCCCAACCGACTTGAAAATAGAAAATTGTGGGCCCTTGAAAAACTCGTCGAAGCCTTCGACTGAAAATGTCACGTCAAACGCAATTGGTATAAAAAAAACGAACGTTTGAATTTTACTGAGTGAGAGGCAAGCAGAAATAGTAGTCAGTGGTTTTTCCGGAACGCCCAAAGTGCAGTCCGTGTTGAGATACTGGTCGCTGGGCACCGGCGCATATCGCAATAAATTTCCAACTATCAAGTTGCTCAAGTTTGGCGGGAAAGTGAAGGCGGAGTTCCAGTCAGCGGAACCACTCATCTCGATTCTTTCAATCTTTGCCCACTCTCTAGTCGCAAAATCAGAGTCTTTCAACATGCACCGCATGAATTCGTAAAAGTAAGTGCATTCTGTTCGGCCAGTCGTGACTGAAAATAGTCAAATATTTATTTTTAATAACAAAATGGTGGGAAAGCACAATTTTTCTACCTGATTTTAGACACCTTTCAAAGCGGCTCATCAACTCGTATCTGGTGGTTCCACCTGAATCAAGGTCCGAAGACATTTTCGACATGCTGGCCATCATCTTGCTCACAAACCAAAACCCACCGTACTTTTCGATTGCCTCGTTTCCGTTTCTTTTGCTCATAAAGTAGACTAAGAACAATTGTTGAAATTAGCTAGTTTCCTTGTGAATATATAAGTGACTTACAATTCGTGTCGAACATCTCCATTACATCAAAATTTGAACCAACCAGGTACTTGACCACGTTGTCCAGAATAAAGTTTTCTCCGCCGTAAATCTGCAATAAACCAATATATTGTTCATTTTGAAACTAATAGTTCGATATTCCTCATTGTGCATGCGCATTAAATGCATCTTGGGAACAAAACTATTAAATCTTGAGTAAGAGTAAACTGTTAAATCTTTTCGCATGCCGAATCGAAGTCACACGTCTCAGTTTAAATTAAAATTTAAGATAATTGAACGTGAGCAAGCGCCCTAGTTCTAGAAACTATTGAACGTTGATCGTAAACAGTGTCAAATAAAATTGAACGTTGATGCAGAGTTGAGAATGATCACTGCGGTAAACGTTGATTGAAACTTTGACGTAAATAATTAATTCCGGTATTGTCTCAACAATTTGCTTTATTTATCGAATCGAAATTACCAAACCGCCGAGCTCTGCCACGCACTGCAAGTGACACTAAAAATCAAATTAATCCCTGAAGGATGAATTAATTTAAAACTAAATGCCTTCATTTTGTAGGTGAAGCTGTCAATCTGATCCAGTTGCAACTTGTTTTCCTCCCTCGAAGTCAGTCGGTTAACCGCCTTACATTCTTGAACAACCGTGGAAAATGTACCTAACGCCACCGGTCGTGACTGCAATTCGTCACCTTTGAGGGTTTCCTCCATTACTTTAACTTAGGACTAACCTCACAGACGAAACTTAGTTCCTCGTCACAATTTTCCGTCCCAAGAACAGCCCCTACGATTTCCTCGTTAATACTTACAATTAGCCTGAAAATTAATTTATTTTAACCCTGTATTGCGTCATTCTGGAGCGTGACACAAGATGCATTTCCTCGGTTTTGGCGCCACTGCAGGTTTGGCTTTAAATAGTCCAAAAATGTGCCTGTGCACCAGCGGAGGACGCCTGGACACGGTCGGTCCGTGCCTGACGTCCAGAACTGCGTCTTAGAATCACCTAAAAACTCAGAATTTCAATCTAAAACTTGAACAATTCTTTGTCTAACTTTGTCGAAGAACTTCTTGCAGGCAAAATTGTTTTTCCAAAGAATAAATCGAGACCAAACGCATGCTGATGCTGCAGCAGTAGGAACGAGCGGCGTTCCAGCTCATCTAAATATTAAAATCATTAAACATTAAATCAAAGAACACAAATTAACCTTGACATAAGGAATTAGGTGGTAGACGCCACACGACTTTTTCCACTCGCCAATTGATTTCGGTCCTTGTGTAACCCAACAAGTTAGACACGGTTGTAAATTAAAAAAAAACATTAATATACTCGCTAAAATGTATCCATCCTTTCCGTTCTTGACCAGTCTAAGCAGCTATACAAAATTAAGGGAATGAGAAGGATAATATATAATAGTCGTCAAACAAACATCCGGATTGCAATCAATAGTTTCACACGCCGGCTGTTTTGAGCACCCCAATTTCTTTGCAAAAGATAATAAAACTTGAATTTTCAACGTAGATATGAACAAAAAGGAACCTTTTTCTTCGGAGGCAAAATGAGTTGTTCCACACTTTTATTTCGGGACTCGCAGGCGGCGTTAATTAAGCGGGAAGTGCACGGGATTTGCGACACAGATAATTCCGCACTGTACCGTTTCATGGATTGCCTCAGCATGAGGCACGATCCAGCCCCTACAGTGTTTATAGATCTCCAAAACTTTTCGTTCGAATCCCACGTACCAATATCGTCGTGAAGACAAAACCTTCAGAGAAATGCAACTTTATTTTCCACTCATTTTTATATTTTACTTGTAATGCCCGATGCAGCCCTGTCGAGTGGCCGCCGTCCAATAAAAATTAGCCAGATCCAGGGTGGATTTACCTTCATTTTTAGTTTGTTGGCAGAAAACTTTTTAAATCAAATGCAGTATTCACCGTTTATGTACGTCCCAGAGAGCGAAGTTTGCCTGAACTTCTCAAGAAAAGCGTCCGTTACTACGATTGACTTCATTCCTAATTTGCAGCAAAAATTCAGATTTTCCGACCAGCTCATCTGTTAATTTATGGTTATCCCACGTTCTTAGTTAAATCAAAATTCACCCTTTCGTTTGCGAATAGGTAGGAGACGTTTCTGTTTTCGTATGAAAACTGCAGCCAGTTTCCCAAGCTTGCTCCCTCTTTAATTCCCAGGGTTTGAAACGATTTTATTTCAATTAAAAAGAATTCTAACGTTTTAATTTCCCGTCGGCGTTGAACAATGAGCCCTGCAACGCGAGATAGAAAAGATAAAACGTTAATTAAATTTTCATTATTTTTCGCTTACATCCTTTTTGCACGTGTTGCCACCCGGGCAAAACGGAGTTGTGCATTGGTGCTATGGGAAAATAGATTACGTAACAAACTTTTCTAGATATTTACTATGTTTTATATTAAAACGTGTTAATTCTCAACATCTTTTATACTGTGTAGAGATTTTATAGACTACTAAGAACACGCTCTTAATTTTCAACTTATTTTAAGACTTGCTTCGCAGTAGAAGCTGAGTTTTGCGTCACAAGGCTGCCTCCTGATCAGTCCTGTTTCCTTTTCAAAGGCAAGACACTTGTCTGCAGACACGTCTCTCGACAGTCCAACCTTCTCAGGGTCGATTCGACCATTGGGCAGGGCGCACCACGAGTAAGCCGCTTCCTTGCACGTCGGTTTGCCCTCGGACATTCCGCTCGTCCACACCAACGGCGTCTTTTCGTTCTCTTAATGTTAAAGTAAATTTCTAACCTTAAGATTTATTTCTTTGTACGCAGCCAGCTAAAAGAGAGCTGTGCAATCCTGGGTTTTGGCTCTTGCAAACACTTCCGATGCTTCTCGCCACCTGAAATCGAGGCTAGGGACATTCGCCGCTGCGTGCACACCGTCACTGCGTCCTCGAATGTAACCTGAGTGTCTCAGTTATGTATTATTTCTAAAGTATTGAAAATTAGATGGTTAACCTGGGAGATGCCGAAATAGTAGTAGTGTCCGCACTTGAAGAATCTGTCGCTGACGTGTTTTACTCGGTCCTTGGTAACTGCTGTCACGTAGTCTGCTCATTTTAATAAGTAATATATACTTTGAATTTAAATTTAAATCCTCTCACTGTCCATTATGGAAACATAGTCTTTAGTTATAAACATTCATTAGTTGCTATTTAAAATATTTTTGAAAAATACCCCCAGGGTTCGCCATGTCATCAAATTTCTATAAGTGTTATCTTAGAAACCAATTGAAATTTTAAAAATGGTCCAAAACCTTTTTGGTTTCTTTGTAAAGGGAGCAGTTTGCATTGCAGTATCGAGCGAAGGCTAATTTTCCAGCGAAAACTTGCTGCAAACGAAGTGAAGTAAACCATATTTGTAAATAGTTTTTAAATACCTCAGTGAACAGGGTGATGAGAAGAATCGAGAGATGCATCGCACACCAAAGCTGGGATATTATGGTGCATAGCGTCGAGTAAAAGAGGAGAGGGGGCATTTGAGCTCGGATTTTTTATTCCCCCCGTCGTTGGCGCTCAACGACGAGGCCTGCAACGTGAGATAAATTATTAAAGATAAAACATTGAATTTGAATTTAATTATTTTCCTTCCTGCACGTGTTGCTACATGCGCAAGAAGGTATTGGTGCTGTGGGAATCAGAGCCAATCTACGCTTCGTTCCGGAAATTAGTTGGCACATATTATCCCTGCCTCACGTTGCAGGCCTCGTTGTTCAGCGCTCACGGGAAATTAAAACGTTAGAATACTTTTTAATTAAATTAAAATCATTTCAAAACCACGAGCAAGCTTGGTAAAGTGGCTGCAGTTTTTATACAAAAACGGAATTGCTTCTAACGTTTCTATCACTCGAATGGATCAGCGGGATTTTTTCTGCAAATTAGGAATGAAGCCAACCGTATAGTATACGGGCACAACGCAAAAAGAAAATATTGGTAAGATTTAACGTCAAAAGAAAATATATTAAGTGAAGAATGCATAGTAGCAGGATTGAGTCTGAAATCGAAGTGCCTTAAAATTAAATTTGTTACGAAAGTCTACGGTGGCGCCATTTGTTGGTTTATGGTTATATCCAACTGGTGAATTGCTTTCGATTTACAAAAAATGTTGTCATGTTAGAAACACTCTTTAGGAAATTCACATGGCCCCTTTTTATTGGACGGCAACCACGTCTCAAAATAATAAAAAAAAACGGCTAAAAATTTATCTGGAAATTTGGTAAAAGGGATTTGGCGTCGGTGTCCAATTCTGCCTACGTTATTAAATTAGCATTATGTGGTTATATTACATGACAGTGTGCGTCCAAAGTGAAAAAACTTGCAGTGCACTCAGCCAGGAAATTAGATTTTGAACGGAAGAATCAGAGCTCGCGTCGCAGTCGGCCCTCACTCCTCTTTTCTACTCGACGCTACACACATTATTTTACCAGCAATCAATGCATACGATGCGTCTCTCTTTTCTTCTCATCGCCCTCTTCACTGAGGTATTTTAAATTCATAAATAAAAGCACAACTATGTTTTACTTCACTTCATTTAAAGCAAGTTTTCGCTGGAAAATTGGCCTTTGCTCGATACTGCAATGCAAACTGCTCCCTTTACACTGAAACCAAAAAGGTTTTGGACATTTTTTTAAATTTAAATTAGTTTTTAAAAAAAATCTGATAGAAATTCGATGACATGGCTAACCCTGAGGGTAATATCTTAAATATTTTCAAATATATGTGTAATTTTTTAAAAAAAAATATAAATTAAAATTTCCTACTAGACTATATTTCCATAACAGACAGTGAGCTATAAATTAGATTCAAAATAGAAATAGAACACGGTGTATTTCTTAAATTGAGCAGAATACATGACAGCGGTTTCCAAGGACCGAGTCACACACGTTAGCGACAGGTTCTTCAAGTGCGGACACTACTACTATTTCGGCATCTCTCAGGTTAACCATCTAATTTTCAAATCTTTATAAATAATACATAACTGGCACTCAGGTTACATTCGAGGACGCGGTGACGGTGTGCACGCAGCGGCGAATGTCCCTGGCCTCGATTTCAGGTGGCGACAAGCACCGGAGGTGTTTGCTCGAGCCAAACACCCGTTTTGGGCTGCTTTCTTTTGGCTGGCTTCGTATAAAGACATAATTCAAAAGGTATACGAATTAATTTTAATATTAAGAGAGCGAAAAGACGCCGTTGGTGTGGACGAGCGGAATGTCCGAAGGCAAACCGACGTGCAAGGAAGCGGCTTACTCGTGGTGCGCCCTGCCAAACGGCCGAATCAACCCTGAAAGGGTTGGACTGTCGAGAGACGTGTCTGCAGACAAGTGTCTTGCCTTTGAAAAGGAAACAGGGCTGATCAGGAGGCAGCCTTGTGACGCGAAACTCAGCTTCTACTGCGAGGCAAGTCTTAAAATTTTTTGGTAATTTAAAAGCGTATTTTAAGTGGTGTGTAGAATCTCTACACAATGAAAAACGTGTTTTGAATTAACATGTTTTTATAGAAAACATACTGTATATTTCTAGAAGAGTGTGTTACGTAATTTAAATTCCCACAGCACCAATGCACAAATCCGTTTTGCCCGAGTAGCAGCACGTGCAAAAAGGACGTAAGCAGTATTAATTAAAAATTTAATTAATATTTTATCTTTTAAATCACAGGCCTCTTTGTTCAGCGCTGACGGGAAATTAAAACGTTAGAATTCATTTTAATAAAAATAAAATAATTTCAAACTGTGGGAATTAAAGAGGGAGCAAGCTTGGGAAAGTGGCTGCAGTTTTCATACGAAAACGGAAACGTCTCCTACCTATTCGCAAACGAAAGGGTGATTTTTAATTTAATTAAGAACGTGGGATAACCATAAAATAACAGATGAGCTGGTCGGAAAATCTGAATTTTTGCTGCAAATTAGGAATGAGGCCTATCGTTGTAACGGACTCCATGCTAAGAAATTTAAAGCAAAATACTAAAACTGGGATGTATTTTAATGGTGAAAAAGCTCTCAATTTAAAAAAATGTTTGTTAAGAACCTGAAAATGAAGGTAAATTCGCCCTGGATATGGCAAATTTTTATTGGACGGCGGCCACTCGACAGGGCTGCGTCGGCCATTACAAGTAAAACATAAAAAAGAGTAGAAAATAAAATTGCATTTCTCTGAAGGTTTTGTCTTCACGACGATATTGGTCCGTGGGATTCGAACGAAATGTTTTGGACACTGATAAGCACGGTTGAGGCCGGATCGTGTCTCATGCTGAAGCATTCCTCGAATTCGTTCAGTGCTGAATTCGAGGTGTCGCAAATCCCGTGCACTTCCCGCTTAGTCAACGCTGCCTGCGAGTCCCGAAATAAAAGTGTTGAACAACTCATTTTGCCTCCGAAGAAAAAGGTTCATCGTTTATGTTTACATCTACCTTGAATAATTATTTTTTGCACAGAAATTGGGTTGCTCACAACAGCCGGCGTGTGAAACTATTGATTGCAATCCGGATGTTAGTTAGATGACTAAAATAAATCATCCTTCTCATCCTCTTAATTTTCTATAGCTGCGTAGACTGGTCAAGAACGGAAATGATGGATACATTCTAGCGAGTATATTTATGATTTTTTTAATTAACAACCGTGACTAACTTGTTGGGATACACAAGAACCGAAATTAGTTGGCGAGTGGAAAAAGTCGTGTGGCGTCTACCACCTTATTCCTTATGTCAAGGTTAATTTGAGTTTATTGATATACGTATGTATTAAATATAAATATAATTGATTCTGATATTTAGATGAGCTGGAACGCCGCTCGTTCCTACTGTTGCAGCATCAGCATGCGTTTGGTCTCGATTTATTCTTTGGAAAAGCAATTTTGCCTGCAAGAAGTTCTTCGACAAAGTTAGACAAAGAATTGTTCAAGTTAGATTGATATTCTGAGTTTTTAGGTGATTCTAAGACGCAGTTCTGGACGTCTGGCACGGACCGTCCGTGTCCAGGCGTCTTCCGCTGGTGCGCAGGCACATTTTTGGACTATTTGAAGCCGAACCTGCAGTGGCGCAAAAACCGAGGAAGTGCATCTTGTGTCACGCTCCAGAATGATGCAATCCAGGGTAAAAATAAATGATAAATTATTTTTCGTGCATATTATTAACGGGAAAATCGTAGGAGCTGTTCTTGGGACGGAAAAGTGTGACGAGGAACTAAGTTTCGTCTGCGAGGTAAGTCCTAAGTTAAAGTAATGGTGGATTCCCTCAAAGGTGATTAATTTCAGTCTCGGCCGTCGGCGATAGGAACATTTTCAACGGTGGTTCAAGAATGTAAGGGGGTTAACCGACTGACTTCGAGGGAGGAAAACAAGTTGCAAATGGATCAGATTGACAGCTTCACCTACAAAATGAAGGCATTTAGTTTTAAATTCATTTAGCCGTCAGTGATTAATATATGAAATTCAATCGTGATTGGTAGTGTCACTTGCAGTGCGTGGCAGAGCTCGGTGGTTTGGTAATTTCAAATCATTTAAATCCTATAGCGCCTTAGTAACTATACCTATATATCTTTTTTGTCGAACATCATCAATCTCGACAGTCAAAAAAACGAATTCAGTTAAATAAATCAAAATTTTGAGACAATTACTAGCGGGATTTTACGATTTATCGTCAATTTTTACTGCAGTGACCATCCTCAAATCTGCATCAGTCGATTAAGTCGCCATCGATGGCGCATGTTCAAAGATTTTTTACACTTAACTAAATATTTAATCATTTTTGATTCGCACGCAAAATTATGAATATCCAAATCTTGGCCGCAGAACGAACATTTTCAAATCCACAATATCGGTTTTTCGCAGATTTACGGCGGAGAAAACTTTATTCTGGACAACGTGGTCAAGTATCTCTTGGGTTCAAATTTTGAAATATTGGAGCTGGAAAACCTGAATTGTAACTCTCTATATTCACGATGACACTGTAGCGTTTAATTTTAGTCTCCTATATGAGCAAACAAAATGCAAAAGAGGCAATCGAAAAGTACGGTGGGTTTTGGTTTGTGAGCAAGATGATGGCCAGCATGTCGAAAATGTCTTCGGACCGTGATTCAAGCGGCGCCACCAGATTTGAATTGATGAGCCGCTTTGAAAGGTGTCTAAAATCAGGTAGAAATTGTGCTTTCCCACCATTTTGTTACTAAAAATAAAAATACTGCTATTTTCAGTCTCAACTGGCAGAGCAGAGTGCACTTACGTGTTCGAATTCGTGCGATGCATGTTGAATGGCTCGGATTTTGCGAATAAAGAGTGGGCGAAAGTTGAGAGAATCGCGATGAGTGGTTCCCCCGACTGGAACTCCGCCTTCACTTTCCCGCTAAACGTGAGCAACTTGATAGTTGGAAATTTATTGCGTTTTGCGCCGGTGCCTAGTGACCTGTACTTCAACACAGACTGCACCTTAGGCGTCCTGGAAAATCCACCAACTACCCTTTCAGCTTGCGTAGCACTCAGTAAACTTCAAACTACCTCTCATTTAATATGAAATCATTTTGGCGGGAATTATTTAGATAACGACTTCCCCGAGTTCTTCAGAGGCCTGGATTTCACCATTATCAAGTCGATTAAAGCTAGCATTACCTCCGTAAGCCTACAATTTGCAATTCAGAACTTCATCTCACTCGTCGAATAAATTCTTTTAAAGAATATTTTCCAGGAATGCAAAAAAATAAACGGATCTATTTTGTTTGCCACCTCCCCTGAGGAGTTTCAAAGGATCTACGGACCTTTCAATAGTGAACAAACTGTACCCATGAAAAACATTCTTAAAAAAATGCATCAGGTACTCAGGACACCCTATGGGGGGAAGCCTTCGTTGATACTGACGGCGTGCTGCGCTGGTGCGGCCGCCCTGATGCCAGGGTACCCGTCGCCCTGGCCTCTGGCTCGGAGCTGCTTGGCCATCTTCCGTTCTTACTGATTTCCAAGGCAGGGGAAGCGGCCAACCTTCACGCCGTGCCCCTCGAAACGGGCTTGAAACAGAAAAAACCATATTGCCGGGTGGAAACGAGCTTCGTTGACTTCTGTCTCTCCAACCCTGAATACCAGCCCCTGTGGAAGGTTTATAGAAACTTGACTTCAAGCAATGGAAAATAAGCGTATTGTCTTTCTTGCTTTAGTTACACCAATAAAATGTCACAAAATATAAATGGATGAAAAAAGTTTTAGTTTCACTTGGATAAAACCCTTCTGGGTAAATCCACCTTTTAGAAGTCTAGAAATCTTTCCATTGTTGTATGCAAACTGCAATTTCACAAGCTTTTGGTTCTCATGGTTTTGAAATGATTTTATTTCAAATAAAAATAATTAAAACGTTTTAATTTCCGTCGGTGCTGAACAATGAGGCCTGCAACGCTCGAGATAAATTATAAAAGATAAAACATTGAATTTGATTTTAATTATTTTCCTTCCTGTACGTGTTGCTACATGCGCAGAACTGGGAATGAGAGCAACACTGCGGATCGTTCCAGAAATGGTTGTCACGTTGCAGGCCTCTTGTGTCAGAATCAACGGGAAATTAAAACGTTTGAACATACGTTTAATTTGCAATTGTGAGATAAATAAAATATTTTCCAACGTGTCTACAGCGATTTTGATTTTCAAAGAAATAAAAAAATAAGTGAAGAATTAACAGTGACAGGATTGAGATGGAAATTGCAGCGGACACGGCTTAAAATTAAATTTTATACCAAATTATACGGTGAATGCCATCTGCTGGCAGCTTCAGACACTGACGGTTTACACAACTGGTGAATTGCTTTCGATTTACAAAAGTTTTCAAGAGAGAAACTATCTTAAGAAAATTAATCCTTGGATTTTTTAGTGGACAGCAACCACGTCTCAAAATTCTAAATTAGGACAAAAAATTAACAGTTTATTAAAAAACGACCATTGGCTCCTATTATTTTTGTCTGCTTTTGGCGTCGGGTTTCAATATATATAGACAAGTTTGCCAACGCCGTTAAATATGTAGTGTGGTTTCAATTTCATGAGAGTGTGCGTCAAAAGAGAAAAAACTTGCAGTGCACTCAGCCAGGAAATTAGATTTTGAACGGAAAAATCAGAGCCGACGTCAGTTGCTCCTCACTCCTCTTTCCAACTCGACGCTACGCAGTAATTTTCCAGCTTTCAATGCATACGATGCGTGTCTCAATTCTTCTCATTGCCCTTTTTACTGAGGTATTTTAGAATCATAAATAAAAGCACAAATATGTTTTACTTCACTTCGTTTAAAGCAAGTTTTTGCTGGAAAATTGGCTTTTGCTCGATACTGCTGTGCCAACTGCTCCCTTTACACTTCAACCAAAAAGGTTTTGGACCTTATTTAAAATTCAAATAACATTTTTAAACCATTCCAATAGAGATTCGATGACATGGCGAACCCTGAGGGTATTTTTCACTATTAATTTGAAAATATCTAATTGATATTTCCTTAGACTATGTTTCCATAATGGATAGTGAGCTTTAAATTCAATTATGATATATGGCTTTATGCTTCTTAAATTGAGCAGACTACATGACAGCGGTTGCCAAGGACCGAGTAAAACACGTCAGCGACAGATTCTTCAAGTGTGGACATTACTACTATTTTGGCATATCTAAGGTTAACCATCAAATCCTTTTAAAGTCACTATTTATAAAAATACTGATTTCTAGGTTACATTCGAGGACGCGGTGACGGTGTGCACGCAGCGGCGAATGTCCCTAGCCTCGATTTCAGGTGGCGACAAGCACCGGCAGTGTTTGCTCGAGCCAAAACCCAGGATTGCACAGCTCTCTTTTAGCTGGCTGCGTAGACAGAAATATTTTAAAAGGTATACGAATTAATTTTAACATTTAGAGAGCGAAAAGACGCCGTTGGTGTGGACGAGCGGAATGTCCGAGGGCAAACCGACGTGCAAGGAAGCGGCGTACTCGTGGTGCGCCCTGCCAAACGGTCGAATCGACCCTGAAAAGGTTGGACTGTCGAGAGACGTGTCTGCAGACAAGTGTCTTGCTTTTGAAAAGGAAACAGGGCTGATCAGGAGGCAGCCTTGTGACGCAAAACTCAGCTTCTACTGCGAGGCAAGTCCTGAACTTTGTTGATAAATAAAATCGTATTTTTAGTAATGTGTGGTCTCTACACAATAAATAAGATGTTATAGATTAATACGTTTTACTATAAAACATTGTAAATTTCTTGAAGATTGTGATACGTGTAATTTTAATCCCATCAGCACCATTGCACAACTCCGTTTTGCCCGAGTAGCAGCACGTGCAGGAAGGACGTTAGCGGAAATAAGTTAATTAATATATTATCTTTTAAATCTCTCACGTTGCAGGCCTCATTGTTCAACGCCGACGGGAAATTAAAACGTTAGAATTCATTTTAATTAAAATAAAATCTTTTCAAACCGTGAGAACTGAAGAGGGAGCGAGCTTTGGAAACTGGCTGGAGCTTTCATACGAGACCGGAAACGTCTCTTACCTATTCGCACACAAAAGGGTGAATTTTAAAATGAAAATTACAAGGGGAAAATTAAAGAATTAACGCAGATGAGCTGGTCGGAAAATCTAGATTTTTGCTGCAAATTAGGAATGAAGCCAATCGTAGTGACGGACGCCTTGCTTCAAAATTTCAGGCAAAATACTGGCTCCAGGACGTACATAAACGGTGAAAATTACAATCGAATTACAAAAGGATCTGTAAAGAATTTCAAAATGAAGGGAAATCCGCCCTGGATCTGGCTAATTTTTATTGGACGGCAGCCACTCGACAAGGCTGCGTCGGGCATTACATGTGAAGAAAATTTTAAATAAAAAAAATGGAAAATAAAATTGTACATACTGAAAGGTTTTGTCTTCACGACGACATTGGTCCGTGGGACTCGAACGAAAAGTTTTGGACATCTATAAGCACCGTAGGGGCCGGATCGTGCCTCATGCTGAAGCAAACTATGAATTTGTTAATGGCGGAATTGACAGTGTCGCAAATCTCGTGCACTTCCCGCTTAGTCAACGCCGCCTGCGAGTCCCGAAATAAAAGCGTCGAACAGCTCATATCGCCTTCGATGAAAGAGGTTCGTTGCGAGGAATATTTAAATCTAAATTTGATAATCGAGTTGAACAGAATTTGGGCTGCTCGCGACAGCCAGCGTGTGAAACTATTGATTGCAATCTGGATGTTAGTTTGATGGATAAAATAAAATTGTAGTTTTCATCTTCTTAATTTTTTAGCTTCGTAGACTAGTCAAGAACGGAAATCGAGGATACTTTCTAGCGAGTATATTTTGGTTTTTTTAAATATTCAACCCTGAGACTAACTTGCTGGGATACGCAAGAACCGAAATTAATTGGCGAGTGGAAAAAGTCGTGTGGCGTCTACCACCTAATTCCTACTGTCAAGGTTCTATATTGAGTCTGTTTAAATTAAATTAAATAAACTAAGAATTTGATATATAGATGAGCTGGAACGCCGCTCGTTCTTTCTGCTGCAGCATCAGCATGCGTTTGGTCTCGATTTATTCTTTGGAAAAACAATTTTGCCTGCAAGAAGTTCTTCAACAAAGTTAGGCAAAGATTTTTTCAAGTTACAATGTAATTCTGAGTTTTTAGGTGACCCTAAGACGCAGTTCTGGACGTCTGGCACGGACCATCCGTGTCCAGGCGTCTTCCGCTGGTGCGCAGGCACATTTTTGGACTATTTGAAGCCAAACCTTCAATGGCGCAAAAACCGAGGAAATGCATCTTGTGTCACGCTCCAGAATGACGCAATACAGGGTTAAAATAAATTAATTTTCACACAAAGTATTAACGGGAAAACCGTAGGAGCTGTTCTTGGGACGGAAAATTGTGACGAGGAACTTAGTTTCGTCTGCGAGGTTAGTCCTAAGTTAATGTAATGGAGGAAACCCTCAAAGGTGACTAATTGCAGTCACGGCCGTCAGCGTTAGGAACATTTTCAACGGTTGTTCAAGAATGTAAGGCGGTGAACCGACTGACTTCGAGGGAGGAGAACAAGTTGCAAATCGAGCAGATTGACAGCTTCACTTACAAAATGAAGGCATTTATATTAATATTAATCTATGTCCGTCAGGGATTAATATGATATACATAATCACGATTCCTAGTGTCACTTGCAGTGCGTGGCAGAGCTCGGTGGTTTGGTAATTTCGATTCGCTTAAGGCCTAACACTGTATTAACCATCAATGTTGATGTATGGTTGACCGCGTTCAAAACTTTCAAAAATAACAAGTATTTAGTTAAAATAAAAATTGATCGTCAATGTTGAATCAACATTTATGGCAGTAACCCTTTTTCTTCTCTAAACCGAGGTTGATCCCTATTTGATCATCGTCGATTCGACGTTCACAACGTTGAGTCAACATCGTTTGGTTATTTGGGCGCTCTTTGAATATAAATTTGACTTTTTACTTTTAGTTAAGATTTAATAGTTTTATTTGATGCGCATGCGCAATAAAAAATATCCCACTCTAAGCTGCAGAATGAACATTTCCAAAGCCAAAATATCGGTTTTCGCAGATTTATGGCGGGGAAACCTTTTTTCTGGACAATGTGATCAAGTACCTGTTGGGTTCAAATTTTAATTCATTATTAAAGCCGGAAGATACGAATTGTAAGTGGCTATATTCACGATGGAATTGTAGCTAATTTCAATTATTCGTAGTCTACCTTATGGACAAAAAAGAAGCAAACGAGGCCATCAAAAAGTACGGTGGGTTCGATTTCATCAGCAAGATGATGGCCAGCATGTCAAAAATTTCTTCGGACAGTGACACAGGTGGTGCCACCAGATACGATTTGATGAGCCGCTTTGAAAGGTGTCTGAAATCAGGTATAAATAGTGCTCTCCCTCCATATTGCGTTGTTAAAAAGAAACATGCTACTATTTTTAGTCACGACTGGAAGAGCAGAGTGCACCTTCGTTTTTGAATTCGTGCGATGCATGTTGAATGGCTCGGATTTTGGGTCCAAAGAGTGGGCGAATGTTGAAAGAATCGAGATGAGTGGTTCCCCCGACTGGAATTCCGCCTTTAATTTCCCGCCAAACGTGAGCAACTTGATAAAAGGAAATTTTTTGCGCTCTTCACCGGTACCCAGCGACCTGTACCTGAACACGGACTGCACCTTAGGCATTGAGGAAATTCCGCTGACTACCCTTTCTGCTTGCCTCTCACTCAGTTAAATTCAAACTTTCCTTTTGTCATATCAATGAAGTTGGCGGGAAATTTTCAGATGGCGACTTCGACGAGTTCTTCAAAGGCCCGGATTTTACCATCTTTAAATCGATGGGGGCGCTCGTTACCTCCGTAAGCCTGCCAATTGAAAATATTAACTTAAACTCACTCAAACTCTCGTTACAGAATATTTTCCAGCCATGCAAAAGAATAAACGGCTCTCTCCTGTTTGCCACCTCCCCTGAGGAGTTCCAAAGATTCTACGGACTTTTCAATAGTGAATAAATTGATACCCGTGATAAATAGTCTTAACAAAATCCATCAGGTACCTTAGAAATTCTATGGGGGGAAGCCTTCATTGACCCTGATGGCGTGCTGCGCTGGTGCAGCCGCCCTGAGGCCAGGGTACCCGTTTCCCTGGCCTCTGGCTCGGAGCTGCTTGGCCAGCTGCCCTTCATACTGATTTCCAAGGCAGGGGAAGTGGCCAACCTGCACGCTGTGACCCTCGAAATGGGCTTGAAACAGAAAAAACCCTATTGCCGGGTGGAGAAGAGCTTTGTTGACGTCTGTCTCTCCAACCCTGAATACCAGCCCCTGTGGAGGGTGTATAGCAACTTGACTTTTAGAAACGGAATATAAATACTGGCTTTGAATAGTGTGTTTTTTGAGGCACATCAATAAAATGTCCTCTAATGTGTCTTTAAGACAAATGTATGTGCAAAGACAGGAAAGAAAAAGTTAAATTTTTGATTTTGCAAATTGGCGACATTCCGAACCTTACCTCCAGCAAGGATAGTAGACATCTCAAGATCTGTGAGCAGCAGGCATGTTTGAATCGGTTTTTTTGACAAATTGTTCAGCCAAAAAATATCTTAAAATGATTTATTTAGCAATTAAAAATGCTTTGCTTAATTTACTTGGGCTGTTTTATTTTGCTCAAATTGATGTAGCAATCGCTCTACACAGAATTTGTCAGAATCGTTAATCCCAATCGAAAAAGTGATGGGTGTCAAACCTACGTTTCACCAAGTTGGTTAGAAGAGGTTCTGGAGAATTCATGTTAATCGCATGAAACAGATCTTCAAAGTCATACCAGACGAGTATGTCATCAAAGTCCAGATCATCAACCACAAATTCTTTGACATTAGTACAAATCTCGGCATTTCTAATGCGATTTAAAAGAACCTCTATGTCGCCCAGATCAAATTCGTAGGCTTTGACATTAATTTTTTCAAGAAGCGGTGCATGGAGAATGCTATTTAGGCTGATGGTGTGGTCAGGACCTCTGTGAATAATAAACAAATACAAATCAGAGAGCGATATATGGATTAAAATTATTATTACTTACGAGTTGTCCCAGAAAAATTCTTTCAGTTTTCCAAAAGAATTTATCGGTTCGTCGTCATCAGCAATACATGAACTAATTAAGTCGAGGGACTCCAAGCTTTGGCAGTGCTCAAAAATATTCTTGAACGTCAATTTCGATTTTTGATTGAAATCAGAGAGGGTAAGTTTTTTCAAACTCCCTCCTACTGTGCTCAGGATGTGCTGGAAATTCATCATATGGCGCTGATATTCTTCACATCTAGATCCGCAAGACGTCTGCAACATAAAAACATTTTTAACAGTAACTTAACAAATCTAAATTGTTATTACCGCCAGGTGCGTTAGCTCAGGGAGTGAGTTAACGAAAATCGAATCATCCAATTTGACATTCCCTTCCCGGTAGTGTTCTACAGATCCCGTTTTCTTGAAAATTATGCCAAGTTTCGTTGGAAAGGTCCTTTCATTGTACTCTTGGTGATCAAATGCAGTGTTCAAAGTTGCCAGGAGAGTCTTTATATTTGATATTGGAACGTCAACCAAAATTTCGTATGCACCAACATAATGCAAATTTTCAAACTCCGTGCAGATGCGCACAAATCCCGAAAATTGGATGGGAACACCGCGTATCGAGATTTTTGTCAAATGTTTCATTTGAACGATCAGATCAATGGAACTTGGTCTGAGCTGAGAAGTCGTAGATATTTTCTGGCAATGAAAGGGCCGCGGGTCATCTACAAACAATTTTTTCAGGTTTGGCGCATATTGTTCAAGGTACCGAAGAACCTGAGAAAATCAACAAAAAATCATTTTAGTTTGTAGCGATTTCTTTACCTTGTGTATTTCATTTTACCTCGTCTAATGGGACGCCGTCGTAATCCTCATCATCAGAATTAGCCCTGTTATTTCCAGGTTTCACCTCAGGTTTATGCAAAGCCCAACGAAACTCTCGCAATTCGATAGATTCCGTCGTTTTATGCGGCTCAAGATATGGTAAAATTGTCCAAAGTCCGCATCTTTCTTTGTTAGTTTTCCTCCAAATAATTTTCATCGCTGCTTCATACAATTCTTTCCGAAAAGGTGGAGCTGAAAAAATAAAGAACACAACATTATTGCCATCTGCTCTATTATATGTTGACTATTTTTTTCTTACAAATTTTTGACTTGATGAGCTCTTTATTGTAGCGTCCCAAGTTCTTTGCGGCAGTGTCAAAAGCAATTTGTTGTAGAGAGAACAGCTTTTTCTCTGTTTTTGCATCGTACTCAATCATCTGAAAATAAAATATAATATTTTTGTAAGATATTTAATATTTTTTTTAAATAGAGCACATTGTGAAATATTAAATCAATGGAGAAAACTTCAAGCCTCGAAATACTAAAATATTCTGCTCTCAGTAGACTGAATTAAGCAGGTGGTGTGTCAAATAAGTAAATAACGCATATTTTTATTCACGCAGCCGCTATTTGACGCGACGGGAACCCAATTACACGTTTAAAGTAATCGCCGGGCCTTCACTGATGTAAATTCAACAAGTTTAAATGCAAACTCACCTTCAAATTAGTTCAAATCAGAAATTTGAAAACACAACAGCGAAAACGCTCGACGCTTCAGCTGATTGTGAGAGAGGAGAATAACATCACTGGTTCCGGCTTGATGGCGCTGCGAACGCAGGAGCTAGGGTTGCCAGCTGCTTACACGAAATATTCTTAATTTTACATTGCGTTTTATTCAAATAAATTTGCATTTTTCTATCAAATTTTGTAAATCTCATTTAATCAAGCCAATTTTTCGTGCTTTTCTAGCTTCAAACCTTAAAAATTATGAAAATCATTTGCGGTAATTGGTATATGTGGCAACCCTTTTAGATATTCTTGTTGTCAGGGTAGTTTTCACTTGTTTCCCAGAGATAGGGCGGGAAAATACAAACTATATTTTTCCATCATCAGCTGGACACAAAAACAGATGTTTGCTTTTGTTGAATTACTACAGCCGCGATGCCGATTTTCGCACTCCCTGCAGATGCGCACATATCCCGAAAAATTGATGGCATTTATCCAGATTGTTGTCAAATTTTTCGTTTGGCGCAGATCAGATCAGTGGAACTTTTCTCGAGCAGAGGCCTGCTTTTTTCTAAGAACCTTCACCTCTTTGATTCCAAAACCTTTATGTCCTCCAAGTTTATTACTTTTAGGTTTAGCGCATGTTGTACAAGATATCGCAGAAGCTGAGAGAAAGAGGGTTTATTTATTTCATTTTCATGCATAGTTTTACTTCGTCTATCGAAACTCCATCATCCACCAGTTGACAGACTGCCAGGCTTTCATCTCTAAAATCCATTCATTGTCTTCAAGAAGGAAACATTCAGCAGTAAATTCTTACAGTAATATAAAATTTCATCTTGATCTTTAATATTGTCAAATTTAATTCTGACTTTGTAACGCTAAGTTCCAGCACCAGATTTCAAACTCCCTTAGGCCTTGTTGAGTTGTTGCTTTCCTTCAGCAGATTTACGGCCATAAGAAGATTCGAGGTCCAGCAATGCTCAACTCTGTAATGTGATATTATTAATAGATGAAAACACACATTTATAAATTGTATAAAACAATAAATCGATGATTTTATTACAAACTTATATTCATTCAGAACATATCAACAGAATATCAATTCTGATAGAAGGCAAGTGTGTCAATTAGTTGCTGGTCAACGAAGACATTGAGTACATCAACATCACCAGTCACCTTACGCGCAATCCAATTCTTTTTGTATCCATCGCTTTGTTGCATGCGCCTCGCAAGGGCCACATATTCATAACCCCCAAATGTGAGCTTCAAATCTGTCAGTTTTGGCAGATATGCCGACGCAGTTTTTATAAATTCAGCCAAATTAATGAATTCGACACCATCAAACTGATTATGAACATCAACGTGGAATATTTCCAACTCGAGCAGAATCTTCTCTTCTGCAATCAACGAAGCAGTCCTTCTCAAGTCTTTCGACAAATCTCTTAAAAATATATTATCAAGCTCCACTTTTCGCAGTTGAGGTACCAGCAAAACATTCATCATCGGCCTGTAAAAAATATTAGATTTAGCTAAGGCTAGAATGTTATTAATGGTTAATTTAATACCTTGATGAACGCAAATATAGTTCTTGGAGATGCAAGATTTGGCCTGTTTTTTCCGTGTTCGTTGATATTTGATTAACTCGCAGTGCGAGTTTTTCCAGCATTGGACAACGAGCAAAAATGTGTTGCGCATTGTATTCTTCCGTTTCGTACGTACAACAATTCATTTCGTCGAAGAAAAAGGAGCGCAAGTTGTGACCGTAGTGAATCAAAACCTTATCAACAGCAAATTCCATAGCGCTTTCCGTAGTTTCATATTCATTGAACTTGATCGCAATTGATGCTATATTCGTGAAATTGGGCAGTAAGTATTCTGGTTCCGGGTCGACCGAGTCAGATTCAGAGTCACTTTCAGAGTTTCGGGCGTCTAATGCCTCTAAGAAGTCATCACCATTGATCTAGAATAAATCACAAACTCGTGAACAATGCATTAAATAAAAAAGCAACAAAATGTACCTGAAGATGAACAACGTTGGGATACTTGTGATGAATGTTGGCTTCAAGGAATTCAAACCAGGATGAGTCACAAGTGAATGTTTTCCGTTGGCTTTGCTTCAGTCCTTCGACTGTTGGAAGCAAGAAGTCGTCGAATGAGAGGACGCTGTGTTTCAGATCAGTGATAATGTCCAGGTTTGGCACATGGTCCTGAATGAACTGTTTAGCCCTTTGTGACCTCTTGAAATTTTTAATGCAGAGCAGGCTCAGGTTTCCGAGGTACGTCGAAATCTCTTTTCTAGAATATGGAAGAGTTCTATATTTGACCAAACCAATATTCAGGACTCTCAGGTACGGCAGATCGCCGCACAGGTCCACAAGGTAAGCGAGATTGACAGACAAACCCTGCATCTCGACTATCTTCAGCACCTTGAAACTGCTCACTAGACTAGCAGTAGAGGCATTTAAAACTTGCAACTTTGGTCTTTTTGTGTAAACGAGATGCTCAAGGTTTGGTGCGAGTTGAGCAGCCTTGCACAACACCTATTTAAATTTCGAAAATATTAGTCATCAGAAATGAAATCGTACCTTCTTTGTTTACAATTACCTTATTCATGTAGGAAAAATCGGATTCACGTGGATAGGGAAAAACGGACGATTCACGTGAAGGCAGGAGTACTAAAAGAGGATGTAAATTTAAGTTCTTTGTCCTTGAATTCAGGAAGAACGGAATGACATTCGCGAGCTTCTTGATCTCTGTAATGCATCTTTTTCTGGAACCGGTTTTTTCTCGCAGAAGCTCCTGTAAAATCTTTTCTCGAAGTTCGGGAGCTACAAATTTAATATTTATTTAAAACACTATCAATTCTCAA
Source organism: Cloeon dipterum (assembly GCF_949628265.1). Lineage (NCBI taxonomy): Eukaryota > Metazoa > Arthropoda > Insecta > Ephemeroptera > Baetidae > Cloeon > Cloeon dipterum. The sequence continues at coordinate 35,161,593 of NC_088789.1, read as the reverse complement.
ATATCAGCATCACTTACACACTCTTCTTTCCAAGCCATTTTGTTCGGTCAAGGTAGCGTTTGGATTGATACTTCCAATAATTGTTTCAAGCCCGAATCTGTACAGACTCTTTACAGTCCTCAAACTGGAAAGCCTGATTTTGGTCAACAGCAAGAAGTTGGGGACCTCCTCCATCCTGAAATCACAAATTTTGTAATCAACAAGAGAGTAAAAGTTCCAGTCTGACTTAAATTTTACTTTTTTTTATCAAAGTAAATCAAGTTCTTTAATTGAAGTTAATTTCTAGAAGATGAATTGAGTTTAAAACCTTAAGCCTTAAAAAAATCGAAAGAATATGGTGGCGCCACCTTTTGTCAGCTGTGAACACCGTGAGCTTACCCAAATAGTGAATTAAAAATATATTTCCATATACAATAAACATGAAAAACACTAATTCGAAATTCCGGTGCAAATTATATGGTTGGAAGTCACGAAAAACACACGAAAATCCCTAAATTCGTCATTGAAACTCATTTAGATCCACATTTTTAATTAAAGAGAAGAAAACATAACATCTCTTTAGTTTGAAAGGGAATTCGTTCCAATTTGATAATTATATCCAAATAAATAAAACGGGAGAGTCATTTTTTTATAATTTTAATTTAACTAGCCACAATACTCAATGATTTCCATGATTTCTGGACCAGCTTTCACGTTTGGTCTTTTAAAGAATGTAGCTCCCATGTGAAATATTAAATCAATCGAGAAAAGCTGCAGGTTTAGCCTCAAAATTAAAGAAATTTCTGCTCTTAAAAGTATCAATGGAGCACATGGTGTGTCAAGTAGCGAATATTTTGATTCAGTTAGCCGCTATTTTACGCCACGGGAACTCAGCAACTATTTTAAAGTAATCACCGAACCATCAATGAAGTAAATTCAACAAGTTTAACTGCAAACTCACCTTCAAATCAGTTCAAATCAAGAAATTTGGAGACCCAACAGCGAAAACGCACACGCGACACTTCAGCTGTGAGAGGAGCGGTTGGAGAATAACATCTCTAGTTCTTGTTTGATGGCGCTGCGAACGTGAGGGCTCTAGGGATGCCAGCTGCTCGGTCCTTGTATTCTGAAATACTTCATGTGTTTTATGCAACAAATTGGTATTTTTTTCATCAAAACTGGAAAATTTTAATTTAATTAAGCAGATTTTCATGCTGTTCCTGCTTCAAACCATAACAATTATGAAAATCATTTACTATAATTTGTACATGTGGCAACCCTTGCTGATAGCCGTGTTGCCGGGATAACTATCACTTGTTTCCCAGAGATAGGGCGCGAAAAATACAAACCGTATTTTGTCATCATCAGCTGGACACATAAAAACAAATGTTTGCTTCAGTTGAATTGCTAAAGCCGCGGTTTGTTCCCTTTTTGATCTACGTACGGATACTCTGTAGCCTCAAAAGTTGGTTAAATTCTCAAGGTTCCCGATCCAACTGTAAATTGTCTCTGTGTCACCATTGTCAAACTTAGTTGGCAGCGATTTCAATCATTTTAAGCATCGCAAGTACAATAATTAGAGTCTAAATTAAATTAATTTAGAGAATTTAGAGAAAATTAAATTAATTTAGAGATGTATAGCTATTTTTGCCAGAAAGCATACTGCCATAATTATTATAAAGCAACAGACAGGGATAAAAAACAATGCAGACGAGTGGCGAATGTAAACTGCGACAAAAAAGTAAATAAAATGTAAAAAAAAACAAAAGACGAACTGACCTTCTGCTAACTCGCCCTGGCAGGGTGTCATCGGTAGGGCCACGACTCCATCTTTAACACACCTGAACCTCCAGTACTGTGACAAGTCAGTTAGCAAGCCTTTTTAAAGTACGCTCTTTTGACGCAGTTGTGCAGATGTCACTGAGATCAACAGTGGAACAGTGGGCGTCTTACTTGATAAAGTTTTTATTAATCTTTATCTCGTGACTGCTTAAAATTATTTGAAATTGCTAATATTCAACGCCTTAAATTTTTAGGCCAATTTTAAGATAAAATTCAAATGCCTACTGCAATATTTTTTATTCAACTGAAGCGTGGATTTACCTCATTCCATGTATTTTTTAAAATGGATCAACTTCAACCTCATTAACCTGAACATAGATGGCGTTCTTGGACCATTTTAGACTGTTGTCATTGCCATGAACTTCTCAACATTTAAAAAAGTATTGAGTTAGCCAGGGTTGGCTTATGTTGTATCGCCGCCTCCCCAACGGAAATATGATGATTTTCAGAGTGCGCTGAACTGTCAACACGAAATCTCGGGTCTGGAAGATTTGCGATCATTGGAAACATTTTATTCTCTGTAACAACCAGCAAATCAGGTGAGGATCTGTGTTTATTATTTATCCTAAACATTTTTTGATCTTTATTTGATTGTTGGGAATGTAATCAACGCAGGTTTTGGCTTAGGCTTGCATTTTGTACAGAAATAAGATTCTAAACATCCCGGGAATTTCACAGAAATAAAAGGGATAACTAACATTTTTCGAGTGTTTCATGACTCTGGCTCAAAATATCCAAATATTCATCTCTATGTTATACTTTTAGGATGGCACAACAAATAAGAAATAGATTGAACATATTGCGTAAGTCATTATTTTTTACTGGTTTTGCAATTATTTTATTTTCTCACTTTGTAGCTCACGCACAACGAGACGAATTGCTGCAACGGCTGCTAAGAGTACTCAAAAAATACCCTGAGAGAGTCCAAAAACTTGCAAAGGCCATTCCTTATCTTCTGAGTCCAATGGCAGAGATTTTGGACCTGAATCCACTTTCATATAACCACCTTTCATATCTCTTTACTGATCTATGCTACCTTTTAGAGGTATAATTATTTTCGGACAAAAATAATACAGTATTTTTAAATTGCGTGTTATTTAGGTGCTGTGTAAGGCCGTTCACCTCGCACCAAATCTCAGGCAACTCTTTTGCAAAAAAGGAGATATTATGTTGAGAGATTTTAATAGAGACGTTTCCAACTACGCGTATATTAGTTTAATCATCAATTTCCAGCATCTGCAGATTTTAGAAATGCAGTATCTCTCGGCTGAGCTTAGTGACCTTTTGTTTCTTTGTGGAAATTTGCCGAGTTTGATGGTATTGAAAATTGGCTCAGTGGAAAACAGAATTCATCCTTTTCCCGGAGAAGAGATTTTGAGCAACCTTAACAACCTAAGACTGCTCTGCATCGAAGATATGGAGGTGTCCCACGATGCCAAACTCTTTATTCAGAACCTCCTGCCAAAGCTTGACATCATCCGTGACTTGGAGCACGCCGGCCTCACCTTTGCAGATTTCTTGAACCAAGAAGATGAGAGGCAACGGAAAACTTTCACTTGTGACCGTCATTGGTTTGATAATCCAGCAGATGCTGAAATTCACATTACACATCCAAACGTCGTTCACCTTTACGTATGAAACCAGGTTGAATTTAAATGATTGGTATACTAATATATTATTTATTTCAAAGGTTATAGCAGACATCAATGCTACTCTAAATGGTGTTCCGCCATTTCCCGGAATTGAGTCTATCAAGATTTCGGGTATACTTCCAAATTTTTATCTTCAGATTTTAGAGCGATATGGTCAAAATTTGCGTACACTTTTCATTGATTGTAAAAGAAGCTTGGAGTTGGAAACTTATGAAGAATTCTTTCGTGTTTGTCCACAACTGGAGTACCTGGCCGTGGCAACTTTTTGTGGAAACATTTCTATTGGGCGGATAGAAAACGTCTCGCAACTTAAGGAAATTCATTTAACAGGGTTTTGGTAATGTATTATTCTTCTTCTTAAGAGTTAAATGGTAATAACAAATCTGCTTCGTAGTCCTTGGCTGAATCTGCTTATTTCGGCGCCGAAACTGAAAACAGTTGTGCTCACAAAACTCGAGTGTTATACGAATGACATCACAAGAATTGTTTCGTTGATTGCAGAAAACCGTGTTCTTAGCCAGTTGGAAGTTTTGCATATCGATTTAAATAGTTTTGGTCTACAAAGCACTTGGTTTAAAAATTTTACTTCAATGATAAAACATGCGTTATTTCACCACCCAAAATTGAACTTGAAGTTGTCCTGTGATGGCAACGAATACCTCGCCCTTGCGAGGCGCATGCAAGAAGACGAAGCGTTTTTAGAGCGATTCTTCGATCTGACAGCTTTTTACAGTGATGATGATGATGATGAGATAAAAGAGGAGGATCAGGAGCAACAGCAGGGGGAGGAAATGGAACAGGAGGAAGAGCTAGTGCAGGAGGAGTTAGAGCAAGAGCAGGAACAGGAGCAAGAGCAGGAACATGAGCAGGAGGAGGAGGAGGAGGACATTACTGACTTTTTCATAAACATGTCTCTCATTGATATTTTGGCGAACTATCAAGATCGTGAAAATTTTTAAAAGTCTGGAACTTAAGACACACATGCAGAGTGTATTGCATTCAATTGTATTATATAGTATATGATGAAATGTAATCAGTAAAACTTGAACAGTGCAAAATTGAATATACCTCTGTTTTATTTGTATGTCTCTTTTTAAAACTCCATCTAATAGCTATAATAATACATAGTTTAATATAATAAACTACCAGCAAATCAGGTGAGGATTGTGAGGAACTGTTAAAATTTGTTCATTAAATATTTTGATCGTAGTATAAGTATTGTGAGAATTTAAAAACTCGATTAATCTGATTTATATGTTGGAAATATTTAAGTCTGACTTGTAGGCCTCACCAACCCTGAATACCAGCCCCTGTGGAAGGTTTATTATTACTTGACTTTGAGGAACGGAAAATAAATGCTGGCTTTGGATATTGTCTTTTTTGCTACGCATCAATAAAATGTCAAAAAATTTTGAAACTTTTTTGATGTGGACGAACACTTTGTAAAAATCCTGCTGGGTCAGTTCCCCTAAAATTCATCTTAAAATGATAAAATCCTTTCAGTAATTGTATGAAAACTGCAGCATCAATTTCCCATTCTTTATAGTTTTTAAAGTTTTGAAATTATTGTATTTTAAATAAAAATAATTCTAACGTTTTAATTTCCGTCGGTGCTGCAACGTTAGATATAAAAGATGAAACGTCAATTTGATTTTAATTATTTTCCTTCCTGCATGGGCAGGACGGTTCTATGAAAATCAAAGCAAAAGCAGGAAACCGCGCGGAGCTGCGTCGAGTGAAAATGAGGGCGCATATGCTGGCATAAAATCTAATTTCCTTTCTCGGTGCACGACAATTTATTTTTCTGCTGTTGACGCAAGAGCAACAGAGCGAATTATACGTGGAGAACTAGTCATAGTTTTGTTTCAAAAAATAAAGCCCCCTAAGGTTTTAGAATAGACACTGCTTTGTTGCCTTGAAATACAGCTTTAATTGATGGCTGAAGTTTTATTCGCATACACCTTCCAGAGCGGTTGGTACCTCGGGTTGGAGAGACACGCGTCAATGAAGCTCTGGTCAAAGTGGCAAATGGGTTTCATCAGATGTATCCCCGTGTCGAGGGAAACGGCGTGCAGGTTGGCCTTGTTCCCAGGTTTGGAGACTAAATAGAAGGGTAGCTGGCCAAGAAGCTCCGATCCAGAGTCCAGGGGGATAGGCACCCTGGCCTCAGGGTGGCTGCACCAACGCAGCACTCCGTCAGGATCGACGAAAGCCTCGTCCCATAACAGGTTGTCTGTAGAGCCTTCAGATGATAACCTGAGTTAATTTTCGTCCTGAATTTGGAACAATAGGAACATTAACCTTTGAGCAGCAGGTTGAAGAGCCGTTGGAAATCCTCTACTGAGGTTGCAAACACTGTTGATCCGTTTACTGCAACGCAGTGTCCTTGTTGATTCTTTGAATTTTATTTCATTTAAACATTTGCTAATTATCTTTCTTGTGTTGGCTCACGCTTCCTCTTAATCTGAGTACTCCTGATCTGTACAGAGCGCCATCGGAGAAGTTTGCCAAGTAGTCCATATATCCATCTATACTTTTGCATTATAATTCAAGGGAATTTCGAATAAAATATGATCGTACTGAGGTCCAAACAGGCAGACAAGGTGGTCCTTGGTTTTTCCTGGATCAAGGAGATGCAGTTCGTGCTCAGGTATTGGTCGCTAAGCACCGGAGTTAAGAGAAGCAGGTCGTCCATCAACGTCTGGCTCACGTTGGACGGAAACGTGAAGGCATTTGTCCAGTCATCAGAGCCACTCTTCTGCACAGTTTTCCGATGGTTCCAAGCTTCGGCGAGTACGTCCAGCCCGTTCGTCACGCATCGCACGAACTCAAACACGAATATGCATTCTTTTTGCCCGGTTGAAACTGTGAGGAAATCTTAAGGTTAAAGGAATCTTAAGCTGGAAGATACCCCAAAAGTTTAAAAAGACATTTCGAAAAATCAGAACCTTTTAGTGAGCATTTCTCGATTCGTTCCATCAGTTCCCTTTTTACGGAGGGGATGTAGTTCCTGTCCAATTCCATCTTAGACATGCTGGCCAACATTCTTAGCAGGTACTCTGGACCACCAAACTTTTCAAACGAGTCGTTACCCTTCAAATTATAAGAAGAGACTGGAACAAATAACAAAATGAACTCTTGTTCAATGAAGAAGTTACTAATTTAAAAAAAAGTTATCTTACTGTCGACCTGCGTGAAAATGTCAAAATCTGTACCCTGCAAGTACTTGGCAACGTTGTCCAGTAACAATTCCTCTCCTCGAATCACCTGGAAGTGATGTTTTTGTTTTATATATCAATTTTCTTCAAGTGAGTCAGAGATGCGGAATTGATTTACCGTCCCGCTAAGTTCCGCGACGCACTGCATGTGACACTGTCGATCGATTGCGAATTAAAAACTGGTCGAGACATTATTTATTGCTTTCTTGCCTTCATTTTGTAGGTGAAGCTGTCGATCTGCTCGAGTTTTAATAGCTTGCTTTCCCTGGGGCTCAGTTGGTTTACGGCCTGGCACTCGGCCACCAACGCCGGAAACTCGTCTCCACTGTCTGAGTGTGGCCGCGACTAAAAAAAGCAGATTTTAATTTTATACAGGGGATAAAATTCGGGAAACTGACCTCGCAGATAAAGTTAAACTCCGTATTGCAGCTTTCCGTTCCGAGAACAGCTCCTTTTTTGGGTTTTAAGAGCGGCATATTTAAATAATTTATTTTACCTTCAACCGCATCATTCTGGAGTGCGACGCAGGAGGCGCTTCCGCGGTTTTTCCTCCACTGTAGATTCGGCTTTAAAAAGTCTGAAAATATGCCTGAACACCAGCGGAAGACGCCCGGACACGGCCGGTCCGTCCCAGACGTCCAAAATCGCATTTGCGGGTTGCCTGCTTTAAATTATTTATCACAAATCCTTTATTTTATTTAAAATCCTACTTTGACTGAGCACATCCCGGAGGCAGACCTGCTTCTCAAACGAATAGATCGAGACCAAACGCATGCCGATTCCGCAGCAGAAGGAGCGAGCGTCGCTCCAGCTCAGCTATATAATCGGAAAATTAATATCCTGCCAAACGTCAAGGAAGATAACAACATTGTGCCGGATATTTTGTTTTCTGACGATAAATAGATTCGTACCTTGGCGTTTGGAATGAGGTGGTAGACGCCGCAAGACTTTTTCCACGCACCCACAATTTTTGGTTCTATAAATATAGTACAGTTATTTCAGCAAGAGATAAATCGGAAATAATTTACTTGCTAGGATGTAGGAATCCCTCGGAGAAGACGAATGCTTGGTAAGCATCCGCATCTAATGGAACAGGTTAAATTAAAACTCTCTCTATTACAGAAATTTACGTCTGGATTGCAGAAAATAGTTTCGCACATTGGCTGCTGTGAACAGCCTACTTCTTGAACCTGAAAAATGTAATTACATATTTTTTCCCGGAGAGAAATTGGATATCCGAAGAAATCCACCCTATTCAAGAGTAAATATCATCCGGATATTGCAGTTCAAGTCAAAATAATGAACCTTATTTTGACTCTGTGGGGAAATGATTTGTTCGACATTTTTGTTTCTGGACTCGCAAGCCGCGTTGATCAGGCGAGAAGTGCAGGTGATCTGGGAGACCTGCATGGGCTCTACCTTGCTCTTCACTTGCTGCAGGATGAGACACGAGCCCGGGGCCGCAGTGTTCAGATCCGACCAAAACTTTTCCTTCGAGTCCCACGGACCAATAGATTCATGGAAACAGAATCTATTTAATTAAATGAGTTGAATTTAATTGAGTTGATTAATTGATGACCTGTAGTGGCCGCTGCATCCCTGACGCGAGCCCGCCGTCCAGTAGAAGGGGGCCAGGTCGAAAGCAGACTTTGCTGAGTTTATTAAACGCTTCAATAGGAGGAAGAAATTGGAGGGGAGAGGAAATTCTTACCTGAGGAATACGCCCCAAAGGAGCTTTTGAACCTGAGCATGTTGAGCAGGGCGTCCGTCACCACAATCGGTTTCATTCCTAGTTGGCAGCAAAACTCCATATTTTGCACCCAACTCGTCTATTTCCCGAATAAATAAATTGGCAGGTCCATTCTAATGAATTTGACCTGACCTTTTTGTGGGAGAACAAGTAAGATACATTCCCGTCTTTAAAGGACAGTTGCAGCCAGTTGCCCAGACTCATGCCCTCTTTTTAGAAAATGATTTCATAAAACTCAAACCGAATTTAAATTACTCTTACGCTTTAATTTGTCATCAGCACCAAACAAAGACGCCTATAGAATTTAATAAGTATACTAAATGTAACTTTATTTTATTTATTCTCACGTCCTTTGTGCAGACACTGGCTTGCGGACAGATCGGATTGACGCATTGATGCTTTGGAAATGAAACGTGTAAATCAAACACTCCTTCTTAGCGGTGTTGCGTGCTAAACACTGCAAAAAACGTGTGTTTATTCAATACCTCGCAATAAAAGCTGAGTTTGGCATCACAGGGCTGTCTAATCAGCCGTCCTGTCTGCCTCTCGAAGGCGAGGCACCTGTCACTGGACACCTCCTCCGGCAGTCCGAAATTTTCCGCACTAATCAGGCCATTATTTGGCAGGGCGCACCACGAGTAAGCCGCCTTGCGACACGTCAGTTTGCCCTCGGCCATGCCGCTCGTCCACACCAGAGACGATTTATCACTTTCTACAAAGTCAAAAATTTTGAAAACCCTTTTATTTTGGATTTTTTTTCGGCAAACCGAGCCAGCTGAAGGAAAGCAGAGTAGTTTTGGATTTGGGCTCGATCAAACACTGGCGCTGCCGCTCGCCGCCCGAAATCGAGGCGAGCCACATTCGCCGCTGCGTGCACGCCGTCACCGCGTCACCGAACGAGACCTGTGGTTTTTTTTGCCCAAATCATTTAACGAGAAAGAAAACAGCAAACCAATTTCAGCTTTGACGTTAATCTAAAAACATCAAAGCGAAATTTGGTTGTTTTTAAATCCGACGGCAGGACCTTGGAGACTCCGACGTAGTAGAGGTGGCCGCACTTGTACACTCGGTCGCTGATGTGTTTCACGCGGTCCTTGGAGAAGGCGGAAAAGTACTCTGCGAAATTAAGGCTCGCTCTTTCAACATTTACTCCGTGTGGCAGGGCCAACGGTAAAACTCACTGTCCGCCATCGAGATGTAATCTGCGCCGGCCCCGATTTCAAATGAGAAAATAAATTCGACTTATTTCTATTTATTCTCCGATACGCTTTTCCTGGAAAGCTCATGTTCTCGACAATTCAATTACGGCTTTGCGGAGAGGCTGGAAATATCATTTTACGCAACTACTGCGTACGTGCGTTCTCGGTAGGGAAATAAATAAAATAAAATGTTTTGCCTTTGAGGATTTAAATTAACCTCATTTTTATACCTTCTGGATTAGCAAAGTCATCGAATTTCTGCGAATTAAAATAAAAAAAACTCAATAATTTGTACTTTTGGAAGGATAAAAACCCTTTTGGTGTCGGCGTGGAGCGAGCAGTTGGCGGCGCAGAGGCGAGAGAGCGACACTTTGCCCGCCTCTCCAAGCTGAAGCCGAAATGCTCGACTTTTAGATTCAAGCAAAAGAAACAAACTTTTCACTTTACTTTGGCGGCAAAGAGCAGGCAGAACAGCAGCGGCAGCAACGTCCACATCCTCGCTGCCCGAAAAACATGAATAAAACTGTGCCGCTCAAATTTCCGGCGAGAAAACTTAATTTCCTGTCGAATTGCACTGCACGCTCCACGGAGCACGAGAAAATCACGTTTATTTTATTATTTGTGTGCAGCGCCCAGCAGCGATAGTGAAAATTAATTTTTCAATTGCCAAACAAAAAGGGATAAAATTGGAATAACGTCTTTTTCTTGTTGGATGCGTTTTCGGAAGAAAAGCTGCGTAGGATAGGCAGCCTGCGCGGCAGAAGAGCCCAACAGGTTGCATACATCGATTGTAAAATTACCCCAGTCGCCAATCCTGGTGGATCTAGGTGGAATCCCGGTGGAAAGTCATTCTGGATTTTTAAATGCTTGAAATTCGGATCCAACAGAAATGCATAATTTAATTTAAGCTCCTGACGTGGAATTCCCATCTCATAATTAGTTGGGATACACCGCAACCCTCTGTGTTCCCTCAGGGGTTGATTTATTAGGGGTAATATCAACATTCTCCATTAGCCCGAGTTTCCCACTAAAATGCTGCGACCCCAAAAATAATAAAAAAATATCTCCCTTCTAAAAGAAATTTTTCAAAATTAATAAAAATCCCGTTCCCTTTTTAGGGGTGGATATCCCCCTAAAGGGCTTGTCCTTGGGCGATCGAGTGCGTTTAGCTTTATTGCCGGGTGAGAAGTGAGCGAGCTGTGATTATTGCGCGGCCGTGTGCTCGGCGGGCGGACGGACGGACGTGTGTTTTTTTTCGAGTGCGTGGGCTCCGCGCGCGGCTGGCGGGGGGAGCGCGCAGAAGCGGCGACAAGCGAGGTGTGGCGCCGCCAGTCGACTCCGGCCCGCCGACCCCGCAGCCTCGCCATCCCTTCTCTCCTCCTGGTAAGTCTCTCGTCTTTTTCATCCCTTAAAATTCTTCAAGTCAAATAATTTTTGTTATTGATTCAAAATTTTTAATTTGAACAGTTTAAAGGGGTGGATTTTAAGGGTTAATATAAAAAATTACTCGCCCTAAGGGTGGAATCTGGAAACTTTTCCATATTTCTTCCACTCTCGGCGGCGAAAGTTCGGTCGCAATGAAATTTTCTCAACCCCTAATGAATGCACCCCCGAGAGTTGCAGTGCAGGCAGAGGGTTGTTTTCCGCCCCGAGATTAATCGAGGTCAAGTCTCCAGCTTGTGAGTAGCAAGTTTTCACTTTCTGAAATTAGCATTTTTTCGCTCCGGGCTGTTAAATCAACCCTTAGATTATGTAACTGCGCACCCTCATCGCCGGGGGTAAATTAGAAACACTTTTCGCGAGGATGTTAGCTTAAAATTCTGACGTAATTTTATAAATCGAGGCAGACAAATATTTGCAGGGAAGAGAACGTGTTTTAAATTAATGTAGTTTGCGAAACACAAACAATTTTCTGTGGATTTAAAACTTTTTACTCCTTTTTCCTCCATCTGCTTTGATTAATTTTGTTTGTGCAAGTTGTTTCCTTTGATGGAACTCTAGATTAAAATATTATTAAGGTTTTTTTGGCAAAAAAATGCAAAACATGGAATTTAATCCAAATTTATTTGCAAAAATCAACTAAAACTCGAGCTGACCGGTATATTTATTATCAGAATACAAATTTTACCCGATTCTGCCCCGAAATTTTTTCATAAACCTTCAGAATTCTCAAAAAAACCCTTTAAAATGTTAAAATCAACCTTAAATCAAGGAAAAATCCACTAATTGCAATTTTGGTGATTTAAGCAGCCAAAATATAAAAGAATCAAGTAAAGACGCATTTAAAAGTTGGCTTGAACTTGATAAACGTTTTTGTAACCCGCATAAATCATTTTAAACCTGAAGTTTTGACGTGTTTCTCCTCTCCGCATGAGAAGCAATCCTTAAAGTGGTGCCGAGAGATTTTCAGCTTTTCGCAGCTTCTCGCTGCCGACCGAGGGTCCATTTGGCTAATTACCGTGCGAGAGATCGGCTGGCAGAAAAGTTGTCCGTGTCAAGCGCGACACGCTGTTTACGGCACGCATTTTTAATTAATTTCGCGCCCGCCCGCCGGCCCTGCTTTTCCTGGCTACTTTTCTTCTGCCTTTCTCGGCGTGTGCTCGTTACGAGCTCTTTTATATTGTCTGCCTGAAGAGCGCTTTCCTTCCGGCGCTTTTCCTGTGTAAGCCTTTCTTGTTTTGCACAAACAGTAGAGAAACGAGCAGCCGCGCGCGCGTTCCAATGCGACTCGCGTTTCTCCCGAAACACGGGATAAAAAGTAATCGCGTCGCCGCCGCCGCCGCCGCCGCCGCCCCAAATGGCTTTTTGTGCACCCCGGCACACCAATCGCCACTTGGTTGCGGATGTGCCGAGTTCGTGTTAATAATTCATAACCGCACCATCGCCGCCGACTTGAGACCTGAGAGGCACCGCAGGAAAAATTATAGCCCATTTTTAATGGAATTTGTCACTTTTATCGCCTTCTCTATCTTAAGACGGTTAATTTATTGTTAAATTCGTTCATTTTTGAGGATTTTTAACTCTTGGAGGGTTTCTTGCGGGTCCCAGAGACTGATTTTTACGCGAAATGTTTTAAAATTAATTATTTTCCGGATTAAAATTGACCCCCTGCCATTTCCAATTATTTCAATTAGTTTTCTACATTTTTTATACTCAAATGTTTGAAATTAAAATCAAAAAGATATAGTTTTGTCGATTCCGACCATATTTAATTTCATCCCTTCAAAAACCACCCCTATAATTTGTTTATTTTGTAATATCGTCACCAAGGATTATCTGATTTTTCTTAAAATATCCGAAATTCTTAAAAGCTTATCCTTTTCTACGCCAAAAATTGATTAAATCTTCATCTTCCAACCCTCAATCATCCCCTTAAAACAACCCCTTTGAAAGAATTTCTTATTTTTATTTGCTTCCATTTCAATTTTGACATTTTTTGATTGACTTAACTATTTTTTATAACTGTTTTATAATTAAACCCAAAAACCACCCCCTGAATCAACCCAAACGCGTTTTGAGAATTTATTGATCAAGTTTATTATTCGTTCTGCTAATTTTGGGTAAAATTTAGATTAGAAAACTAAAAAATTATCTTAAGGGGTTGTAATAAAGGGGATGAATTAGGGTTGAATGGTTAAATTTTTACATGACATACATTTTCAAGAGGGAAATGTACATTAAATTGAAAATAGTTATAATTTGGAACCAAAAATACATTTAGGGGTTGATTTAGAGGGTGGTTATGGGGTTGAAAAAACAATAATAATATTTCAACCCCGCAATTTCAAGTTTTTAGTTTGTGAAAAAGGGATAAACATGATTATTTTGAATAAAAACCAGATTTACTTTCATTGGGGTGGTTTAATGGGGTTGTTATTTGCTCGGGACCCACCCCTCTGGTAAAAATAACGTTACTCGAAATTTACATTTGGCTTCTATTTTTACAAAGTAGATATTTTTAGAAAAATATTGTTTTTCTATAAAAGGGGATTTTTTAAACTAAAAAACGCGTGCAGAAATGTAGAGGCTTATTTTTTTCCAAATTGCTGGTTTTTATAAGACAATTTATTTACTGGACAATACAAGTCAATTTTTAATAATTTTCTCTACCGAGAAATTTCAAGTTTTCGCACAAAAAGGTCAGAAATCTGCTCGGTCTCTCAGGAAATACAGCTAGAAAACAAATAAAACGTGTTTTGATGGTCTGAGTGCTCGATCTCTGCCTTGGATCAAGACTTTTTGCTCCCATGCGTCTCGCCAGACGAATGGATTTGTATCCATTTCTGCAGTTTTTCTGCCATTAAATAAATCTGTCTCTCGAGGCAGAGTAATGGGAAGAAAATGGGATTAGACGCTGGTCCATTTGGATGATGGAGAGATAGGCGGTCGAACGGGCGTGATTTGACATCGAAAAAGGTGCGTCCGTCGGTTCAATCAACTAATTGCTAAAAGCCGCGCTCGCTTTCCGTTTTACGAGCCGGCAGCCCGGCAGTAAAAGTCAATAGCGGGAAAACAATCTGCGGAAAAGAGAGCAGTAAACGCGCGAAAGGCTTAATTGAATCACACACCCAGCAGATTGCCTGCGTCGAATTAGCAAAAAAAAATTATATTTTAATTGCTGACTCTGCCTTGTTTTATGAATTTATTTTTTTTTCAAATTTCCAGCTCAAACAGCACGTTCCGTCACTGCTTTTAATTAGTCAAAAGCGAAAAACGAGCCTAGTTTGCACGTTTTTTGCGTCGAGTGCGGCAGTAAAACAATTTTCATATTGTCCTCTCGCATGAGAAAACACAATTTTCGGGCATCAAAGGGAACTTAGCAGCAATTATTCAAATTAAAGCGAATTCAAAGGGGTCGAGTGGAAATTTGGGCCGGCGTGCGCGCGCGACGGCTGCGGCCCGACAGAAATAACCCGAGAGTATTTATTCAAACAAACAGCAGCTTCCTTTCTCGCTCTCGCTCGCTCTTCTCTCGTTTCTCTATTTACGATATAAATTAGGGCGTAATGTGCAGCCGCTGATCGGACAATGAGCGCGTGTTTTTGACACTTGTAAACCGAGAGCCGCTCGCGCAGACATGTGCGAAGCCTCAACTCGCCAAATTTACATTTCGCGGCACTTGAGAGCCGTCAGCCCGTCGTTACATCTCGCACAATTTACTCTTTACAAAACGCATTTACGCGAATTTGTTCAGCCTCATTTCACCAGAGACATCATTTGCTTGAAAAACTGGCCCTTTGTTTCGCAAATTTACACAAATTTCTAAATATTGAACAAGCTAAATTACAAACAACCAGAAGGAGAGTATTTTCGGCCATTCTGGCTTTAGATTCGAATTTTCCACGGTTGGAAACCTATGAAAGTACATCAAACTTGATAAGGGTCGGACCATTTTTTAAATTCAACCTTTCAGGTCCTGTCAGGGTCAGGACCTACAATTCATTTTAAGGTCATAATATGACACGAGGCTACAAACCCAACTAAAAATATTAACTTTTATAGGTTCAATAGAATATTAATTTAATTTTCAAATTCAAAAATTTCAAAAAACCAAAATGAGAGTATTTTTGGAAATTCTGACTTCAAATTCGGACTTCCTAGGGCCGAAAACCTATGAAACGACACCAAACTTGACTAGGGTAGGATCATTTATTATATTCAACCTTTCAGGTCGCGTCAGGGTAATGAACTGAAAACTAATTTAAAGGCAATTCTCTTTCTCAAAGCATCAAACGTGGCTTGATATTTGCTCTACCTGACGTGAAATAGTGTTGTTGAAAGCCATCAACAGATGGCGCCACTTGGATGTAATTTAACCCTGGTTTCCATGTATTTTTTCAGGCGATGCCGTTAGCGTATTAGGCGATGGAGTTGAACACGACGTGCAACGAGTCGGTGGCGGTGTGCTCGTCGGGGAATGCGTCGGACACGGATGACCAGCTGACGCCGGCCATGGCCGAGGTGGTGTCCATCCTGGTGCCGATCCTTTTCGGCATCATCATCGTGATCGGGCTGATCGGCAACGCGCTGGTCGTGGTGGTGGTGAGTGCCAACGCGCAGATGCGTAGCACCACCAACCTGCTGATCATCAACCTGGCCGTCGCCGACCTGCTCTTCATCAT
This sequence comes from Cloeon dipterum, assembly GCF_949628265.1. Taxonomy (NCBI): domain Eukaryota; kingdom Metazoa; phylum Arthropoda; class Insecta; order Ephemeroptera; family Baetidae; genus Cloeon; species Cloeon dipterum. Next base: position 35,145,831 of record NC_088789.1, on the reverse strand, counting down.
CTTCTGCGTCCCCTTCACCGCCAGCGACTACATCCTCACCTACTGGCCCTTCGGAGACGTCTGGTGCCGCGTCGTCCAGTACCTGATCGTCGTCACCGCCTACGCCAGTGTCTACACGCTCGTCCTCATGACGGTGAGAGGATTATTGATTTTTTTGTTTGGATGATGTTCCAGCGCAGAAGAGTTTTGGAAAGTCTAGGCATGCGCATTGCGATTTCTTGGTTGGATTAGATTGTGCTGCATGATTTAAAACCAACTGCGCATGTCTCAGGTTGAGACTGAGCTTCTGCGCAGCCAGTTTTACCAGAAATATTAATTGAAAAGGAAAATCATACGTTTTCTAACTGCTCAAGAGCAACACTAGTAAAAACATCGCAGCTCTTTTCTACTTTCAGGGTCAGGTCATGCGCAGTATGTCTCCGTTTATAACATATCTGCGCAATATATTTATACACGAACCTGACCTTATTTAACAATTATTAGCACAAACTGCGCATGTCTCAAGTCACCCTAAAGCTACTGCGCATCCCCTAACGCTTCTTATTTCACAATTTTCGCAGGTTGACCGCTTCTTGGCGGTTGTGTACCCGATCAAGAGCATGTCGGTGCGGACGGAGCGGCACGCGGTGATGGCGATCGCGGTTTTGTGGGTGCTGATCGTGACCAGCGCCGTACCGGTGTACTACAGCCACGGCGAGCGGCACTACAAATTCAATGACGAGGAGCACATCGTTTGCGTGTTCCTCGACCACGAGTACCAGTGGGCCGTCTTCCAGATCAGCTTCTTCGTGACGTCGTACGTGCTGCCGCTGGCGCTCATCTGCGGCCTCTACCTCGGCATCCTGCTGCGTCTGTGGCGCGGCGTCGCACCCGGCGGACGCGTCTCCGCCGAGAGCAGGCGCGGCAAACGCCGCGTCACGCGCATGGTCGTCGTCGTCGTCGCCACCTTCGCCATCTGCTGGTGCCCCATCCAGCTCATCCTGGTGCTCAAGTCGCTCGACAGGTTAGTGATATTACATTTGAAACGTTTTGCGCATGCGTATGATGCGTAGAATCGTACTGCGCAGCGTTGTTGTGACAGATTTCTAATCATCATGCGCAGTAGGTTTCTGCGCATCCAAAACATGCGCAGTTACGTCAGGCAGCATCTGTAGACTTAAATTGAACTGATGTAGATGCGCAGTGAATTTCTGCGCATCCCACACATGCGCAGTGGGTTCCTAATTTGAATTTAGCCCGCCAACGATTAAATTTAACCATTTTCCACGTTTTTTTTATCAGGTACGACATTTCTGCGGGCGGCATCATCGCGCAGATCGTGAGCCACGTGCTGGCTTACATGAACTCGTGCGTGAACCCCATCCTGTACGCTTACCTATCGGAAAACTTCCGCAAGGCGTTCAGCAAGGTAATCTACTGCTGGACCCCACCCCCGACTGTCGGCCCCGCCCGCTCCCACGCTGCCGCCGCCGGTGCCCACGACCCAGCTGAGGGCACCAAGACCACCAAGACTAACGGCAACAACGACTTTTTGTAGGTCGTTGTAAGCCCTGAACACCCTGAACCTTTGCCGGACGCGCCCTCTCAAACAGGTAAATAAATATATATTTTTTTTATAATTGTCATTCAGGATTAATCGGGGATGTTTATTTCTAAAAAAAGAACCTTTGAAATTTGATACGGGGTGAAATTTCATTTAAACAACGAGCGAGAAAGAGAGAAAAGTGATTACGAGCCATAAAATTCGCCGCTCGCAATAATTGGAAATGTGACACCTGGAGAACAAGAGCGAGTCGGAGAGAGAAGAGAGAGAAATAAATATTTGAAAGGTTGCTTTGTAATTTCGCTCGTGAGCGAGGCTGCTCAGTGCTCGCTCGGACGGGGGCGGAGTGAGTGGCGGCGCGCTAATGGGGATGATAACTCGAGAAGGGTGCTCCCGTATGTAATTATGTTTCCCCGAACGACACCTATCTCCGCTCACTCTCTGGCTGTGGCCAATCGATCCCTCAACCGCAAATACATATCACATATACACACACAGCGAGAGACACGTGTATTCCGTTTTATCGCTTTGCACGCACGCCTGCTCCTCGGAAATCTGTTATTATCGACATTTTCAATTCATATTTTGTCTCTACTATTTTTAGTAAAGGCCGGAAACTTTTCAGATTGATAAAAACGGATAAAGACCTGAAATATTGACTCAGGGTACGTTCCCCACGTTGAATCCACCGGGATTCCATCTAGATCTACCGGGATTCCACCTTGATCCACCGGGATTGGCGACTGGTGAGGTTCTGGAAAAGTTTGAGCCGGTTTTCTTTTAATATATTAAACATTTTCCTTTTCAAGGGATTATCAGCCTGTGAAACATTTTATTTATTTTTATTTTGAGGGATTTGGAGCTGTGGAGACGATCCATATCGCCAAACAAACCGTGGGAAATTTGTCTCTTTTGTGTTGCTGGCAAATATGGGGGAAAGAAAGAAATATCGATTGGCGTGGGGGCCGAGGCAACATCAATCAGCAGCGAGTGACGGGCAACAATAATACGGCTATTCAGCGCGAATTACTTTTATCCTTCGCCGGCAGCTCGCGTTGACTAATGACCCCGGCATGTGGAACCAATTTATGCTGATTAAAAATGCCTCTCTCTCCTGCAAATTCTAACTCATTTTAATGAAAATTCCTCTCGAGTGGCTCCTCATACTCACGAGTGCGGGGGTGAGATTCGAGGGTTGCTTTTGTTTGTGTTGGCTGATAAACGAGCAAACACTTCTTGCCATTCGAATCGCTGGCACCGAATTAAGCGCTTCTCACGCGCAAAACAAACAATTTGCCTGTGCGCTCATCACGCCGCAACGCAATTTCCCTGCTCTTCCGCGCGCGCTTTTCAGGTCAATTTCCATCCAACAAACACAATCCACCCCCCGAAAACAAAAGGGCCGAGTTAGATTAGCGTCTGGACAAACAGCAAGGCATGTTGCGAGATTCGGGAATTATTAAATCAACGCGTAGTTCCGTCGCCAGGAGGTCAGACTTGATTTTATTCATGAATTTTGATAAAAGCTACCTGAATACCGAAATTATTTATTACACGCTTTTAACCGACACAAACTTCTTTATTACGAGTTTGAAGTGCACTTTTAGCTCGGTATAAATGTATTATTCATTCCCATATCTGATGATGAAAAGAAGACGTCGGCAATCGTATAAATTTCCCGGCGCAGCGCTCGCGAGTCGTAAATCAATTTTGTCATCAAGCTGCTGCGGTTGCATCTTCTCTTTCTGCGAGGAAAGAAGTCAGTGCAGAATGCACACTTTGCTTTTACAACGTCGTAAACTCTCCAGTTTTTGTCCCGAGTTTGGATTGGCCCCGAAACAAATTTGTTTGTCGGTGTGCGAGGGCGTACGGACGCGGAGACTCAGAGACTCGGCATGAATAAAACATGGTCGAGGCGTAAATAATGCATGTGCAGGCTGCCGCCTCGATTGTTTAACACCTCCTCACTCTCTGCTGCTTCGGATCGGCTGCAAATTACATTCAGTTTGTTCAGCGTGCGCGTTCTCACGATATGTTTTCGCTAATTGCCTCCCGCAGCTGGCTAACGAGACAACTCGCGTGAATTTCGTGAATGATGGCTCCGAGTAACTGGAATGAAAAATTCCGATTTAATCCAGCATTAAAAATAATCGGATAAATTTCTGTTCCATAAAGCAAAGAGCATTTTTTATGAAGCAGAACATCAAAGAGGCTAATCTCCCTTGACGTGCGGTTTTGCAAATCCCAGATTTATCGGGAAACAAATTTAGCCTGTGTGTTCTGTTAAATTTGTGAGTGGAGGCGTCCAAAGGGAAATTAATTAATTAATTAAAGGCAATTTCGGGCATTCATTCGGGCGTAATTGTCTGGTTGGATAATCTCGTCGGATACACCTGCCGGCCAGTTGGGCTGAAAGCAACAAGGTTTCGAATATGTACACTCTGAGAACATTCACCTGAGCATCGCGCCGCTTTCAATCAATTTTGAGCGGATTACGCCGCCACGTTTTCCTTGTGTGTCGAGCAGCGAACGCGCATAGATTAGCCCTTCATTATGTTCGGCTTAGGCAAAACAAACTCCCACACGAGAGTCGCGTATGCAAATTTTGTTTGCCAAAAGCAAAAACTTTCTCCGACAAACAATTAATCGCCGTGTTTCCAAGCCCCGAATCGACATCGAGAGTGAGAGTGAGCGAAAAACGCTGGTTCATTCCCTAGGGGAGGTAATCTTTTTCGAGTTTTGGAGGAAAAATATTTAAAAAATCATCAGCAGAGCGAGAATGAAGTGTTGAAAGTGGTTGTTTGTTACGTGTGGGCTTTTTTATGCTTCTAAATCATCGTATTGTTGTTTTTTTGGCAGTTTTAGGTGTGAAAATGCTGAATTTTGAAATTTCAAAGTTTAAAGAAAAATTTTAAACAGATTTTTTTCTTGTAATGATTGTTTAATGCCGTCGAAGATCATTAAAGATCGTCTAAGAACGTTTTAAAATCGTTTCAGAACGTCCTAAATCATTTAAGATCGCCTGAGAACGTTTTCAGAACATTTCATACCGTCGAGGATAATTTAAAATCGCGTAAGATCGTTTGAAACCGTTAAAATTCATTTTAAGTTCTTTTAAGACCATCGAAGATCATTTAAGATCGTCTAAGAACGTTTTAATAACATTTCAGACCGTCGAGGATAATTTAAAATCGTCTGAGAACGTTTTAAAATCTTTTCAGAACGTCCTAAATCATTTAAGATCGTTAAATAACGTTTTAAGATTGTTTCAAACCGTCGAAGATAATTTGAGATCATTTCAGACCATCTCCAACCATAAAAGTTTGCAAATAATTCGTTTGAAATGGTTCAATACGTCATTATATTAAATTCAAATAAAAAATTCTTCTCTTTAAATGTAAAAGACTCTTTAATTAGACAAAGCAATCATTAAAAAAAGTTCAACTCTAATGATCTTTCCAATTAAAACACGAGAAAAAGAAGTACAAAGACAAATCTTTGCATGCTGCTTAAACCTCAAAGCGGCGCGCAGGTTTTCGAGGCGAGGCGAAGGTCGAGAGTGCGTGGATTTCACTGCTCGAGTAATTTCTACTAAGTAAGAAGGGAAAGAAAAACGCTGGCTGAGCAAACGATTAAGGAAATTGGCGAGCACTCGAGCAGCTTTTTATTTTCCTCTCCGAGGTATATAATGATGTGTTTGCAGAGAAGGAAAACGCGGCGGCGGGTTGCTAGGCAGGACGCGCGATTCCTCGAATTTCCACCTTGTTTTTCGCATTTGCCAAAGCAAACAATGGGTAGCACCGACGAGAAAATGGCTTTCGCGGTAAAAAGAGTGCTGACCTCGACACGCGCCCGAAAAAGATGCTGTTTGCTCGCTCCGCTGCGACCGCACCTCGGACAAAAAAAGCTGGCTAATTGGTCTCGAAATAGAACAGAAACCTTTGATGTTATGGAAATAAGAAATAAATTCAATATTTCTCCGATTATTATGGAAAATATCTCGTTTCATAATAATTTTTGAAGGCTGTCGTCTCCGTTGACAAACACGATGAGGCTAGAGGTCGAAATAGTGCGGTGTTGATGTCAACAGCTTTTAGCAGATATAAAGAAACCCGAGTTTCGTGTGCGTCTGAAATGGAGTGGAAGCGCAGAGTTTCGTGGACGCCGGAGACAAATCGGATTAGAATAACGATCTCGCCTCTGCCGGATTTGCATTTTTATCTCATTCTTTGTCTGCGCGGATGTAACACGTGTTACGCAAACTTTCCTCCGAAATTTATACGATATATATCGATTAACGAGTGATAAAACGGTCGGTTAAATATCGAAGTGCTGCATGTGGGTGGCCTGTTTTCCGGCCATGTAGAGCGTGAAAAGCGTCCGCTGACGTCACATTTGTTCATTACGCTCATAATTACACGCATAAATGAGTCGCTGCATCTGCTTTGAGCAGCACAAAAGAACTATTTCCGCAGAGAGCGTCACTGTTAAAAATGCAGCGCATGCAGCGATCGGGAAGAATGGCACGTTTTTTATTCACTGACGAACGCTAAAAATAAAAGTTTCAAACTGGGCAATAAGCTAACGAGCATCCGAGCTTTTATTTCAAAGTTAATTAGCGCAGTTCCTGCTAATTATTAACGACGGCAAAAAGTTTAAAATAAACTTCGAAGATATATCTATCTTTGCGCTGCGTCTATATTAAATTAATTGTATGTTTATTCCCGGTTCGAAGCCACAGAGTAAGTAGAGAGAGCGCATCAATAAATAAATAAACGCAGCGGGTGAATTGACGCGAGCTCGTCATTCTGGATCAACAAGTGCGCTCTGCTCTGCTCTGCACACACGAAGCAACGCAAACAAAACAAGGCGATACATTTGTCCTGCTCTCCCGGCCGATCGGAGAGCTAACAAACGGCTGCAGCTGATTGCGGTCTTCTTTAATTACTGCCCCGGCAGCGGATTAGACCGCAATTGTGTCGCAATTAAATTAATGCAGTGCGCGCGCTCGAAACCGACGCACGCCACGACCGCCGAGTTAGTTAGCAATCCGCGGCTTCGTTTTGTCTCCGGCGCACGTGTGTATCGATTCCTGCTCTCATTCCTTTGAGCTCGCTCCGCATGCAAATGCAGAGAATACGGATAATTTGCTTTCACAGTCAATCCGATTTGTGCGGTGGAAGCTTTTGAAACGTCGCAGAAAGGTGGAGGGGGGATTGGCCGCTAGAGGAGTTGATGTCGCATTTTAATTTTTTGCGGCTTTTTTAAAAGTCAGGGAGGCAACTTTTAATGCAGATCTGACCACTCTAAAGGACGTCAAAACAAAACTTTCAGGCCTTTAAAGATTGAATCTAAAGCTGAAGTTGCCTAGAAAATCGGCTGCAAAGTTTTCAAAGTGAATGATTATCAAGATTTTTATCCGTAAAAAGGAAAATTATTCCCCAACACATCTGGTTTCTCCATTTCTCTCTTTTTTCCCGCTTTTTTATAACATCTGGGTCATCTAAGAACGTTTTAAGATCATTTTAAAACGTCCAAGATCATTTAAAATCGTCTAAGAACTTTTTATGATCGTTTAGGACCGTCGAGGATAATTTAAAATCGCCTAAGATCGTTTCAAACCGTTGAAGATCATTTAAGATCGTTTTAAGTTCTTCTCGGACCTTCGAAGATCATTTTACGATCGTTTCAAAACGTCCAAGGTCATTTAAGATTTCTAAGATCGTTTAAGACCACCAAAAGGAGCGATTAATTGGTTTAAATGGTTTATTTCGTCATTCCATGTAATTTAAATCAACAAAATCTTTTCTTTAAATGTAAAAACTATTTAATTGGGCAAAGAAGTCTTTTCAGGACGTCAGAACAACTTTCAGGCCTGAAAAGATCGCATCTAGTGCTGAAGGTTCCTGATAAATTGGCTGCAAAGTTTGCGTTCTTTTGAAATCGGTGAATGAATAGCCTGCTGATTATCAAGATTTCTGTCCGTAAAAAGGAAAATTAGTCCGCAAAGGCCTAAGGCTCTCTTTGAGAAACATCTGGTTTCTCAATTTCTCTTTTTGTTCGCGCCTTTTTGTAATTTGAGGGTCGAGACGAGAGATTCGAGCCGGCAAACTTCTCGAAAAGATACATTCGCGTCTTATGCAAATTGTGGCACGCGGCGGCGGCCGACTCCTCGAGATCCATTTTGAAAGGGCACAAAGTTTGCAGCGAATAAAAGGGTTAAGTGCGGCACGTGACTTGTATTCGCGCCGGGCCAATTAATTCTGCAAGTCGCGGCCTCTTTTTCTTGGCTCATCCGTGTCGCGCGCGCGGCTAAAACTTTTCTCACGAGCGAGCAATAAAAATTTAGCAAAATAATAGACCTACTCTTCTCCTCTTGCTTCGAGCAACAACTTTCTTGTTAATTTTTTTTTTACAAAAGACTGCTGCTTTAATTGTTCCGAGAGGAAAACTTAGATTGCTTATCTAGGCAATCACTGGCAGGAAAAAAAGCTCAAATTAATTAATTTATTCTTTACATCAGTGAGAAAGCCTCTGAAAATGTAAAAAAGGGCGTGGCAGGTGATTTTAGCAGCGGGAAAATTTAAAATATTTGATGTTTCTAATTATTTTATCGGATTTTCTCTAAAATTTAGGATTTTTTAAAAGTGGGCGTGGCAGTAAAACGAGTTTTGGACCTTTTTCCTCCAGTTTACGGATTAAATTTCCATTTTTACGCTTAGTTTAAGACAAATCCAACATTTTTCTCCCTCATTTGCAACTTTATCGAGTTACACACGTATATTATTCGCAAAACTGCGGCACTTTCGCCATATCGAATATTGCGTTGCGGCAAAGTTTTATTATTTGCGCCTTAAAAGGCGGCGTTGCGACGATAAACAACGCGATTAGCCGGCAAAATATGCGCGCGCGGAGTGAGTTGGCGGCCGGAGCGACGCACACGTGCGCCCGAAACAAAACGTCCGCGAATAAAAGAGAAATGCGTCGTCGCATTTTCGTTTCGACAATCGCCGGCGGCAAAAAGCGAGAGAGAGAAAAAACACAGTCGTCAACCGTGCTAAATAATTCACAGCCGCTTTTGCCCGGCTTTTTGCGAAAGCACCATTTTTCTCGCGCGAGCATTCAGATTTTATTTATTTCTTTCTTTCCTTCTTTCCTCGATGCGAGATCAAACGCGGCTGCTGCGCCGACCGGCCGGGTGGGCGGCCGGGCGAGGGGTGCCGACGGGTGGCCAGCAGGCCAGACGACCGCAGACTAGGGAATTTGCATTCGGGACGGGGTTAAAACCACCCCCGCCTCGGACACGCGCGCAAATTAATCACCCCATGGCCTGGAAAAGCCTTGACGCTCTCCGAGAAGGGATAATTCATTAGCCTGCAGCCCTAAACCACTCCCCTCGGCCACGGTTTTGCATTTAATTTATTACTAGAGCCTTCTGAACCTGATCTCAGGGTTGTTTACCCTGAGTTTGTTGGAAGTTGAGAACTTACAACTTTACTGCCCTAAATTATGATTCTGAACAACTTTAAAATTAAATCAAAAGTTCCAGGTCGAAGGTCAGGGTCAATCTTTTTTACCTTATAACGAAATTACAATTTTTCAGGGTGATATACCCTTCAAAATGTTGTCCATGAAATTCTGCATAAGTACACTGATTTTCATACATAAAAAATCAGTAGTTCCTCCGCAATTCAGGTTTGAGATTTTTACCCTGAACGACCTGAGAACTGAAAATTCGTTTCTCGTTGATGAAAACCATTTTTATCGAGTTCAAACCGCTCAATCTCTCCATTTTCCATTAAAATTCAACCCTCAGGGTCTAACCCTGACGTGACCCTGAAGGTTGAAATTCCGATATGCGTGTAGGGTGTCGTTTTATACGTTTATGACCCTGGAAAACTCAAATCTGCAGCCAAATTAACTAAATTTTGACTCCTTTACCCTCCGTATTTTTATAAAAAATAATTAAAACCAATAAATCCTTATTTCACGATCAAATAAACGGTGTTTGCCTGTAGAAAAGGCGTTTTTCTCGGTGTGCGATGTAGTTTAGCGAAGATAAATTACGTTTCTTAGTGCGGCGGGGTCGGTCTTTCATATCGATTGGAATGTGTGTGCGAGTTAGTAGTTGTTCCCGACGGTCGGAGATGATCAAGTCGGCGGCGGTGGTGGCGGTGGTGGCGCCGAGACCATGCAAGGGACGGATTGCATTCCCAGGCCGTTTTTTGTTGCCGCCAGCCAGGCGGAACAGATTGCAGCGAGTTCAGTGTAGAGAGTCGGAATGTCATCGCTTCGCAATCGATCCCCTCGCGCTTGATGAACAGCAATTTTCCGCAGCCTGTTGTGTGTAGCAAATTGCAATAAGTGTTTTCTCCGGCGGAAATACATATTTTTCCGCGCTGCTCCACTTTCGCCCCCTGCAAAGTGGACACTTTCCAATTTCCTGCGCAAATTGAAAAAGATTGCTCCAGTTCTTCGCGTCATACGAGCGTCCAGGAATGTGTCACGCTTGCGCCACGCATGCAAATAAATTTAATTTACAAAATTGAATAAATTTAGCGCCCTGTCAAGTGGATACAAACCTACCCTGACGCCAAAGGGCTCGAATTCTAACCAGAAAAATTAATTAATTTATTAAAAAAAAGCATTTTGTTTTTGTATTTTGTCGGGGTTAAGCCTCCGTGTGCCGCTGCCAACTGTAATTACTGCGAGTGACCACACACGACGCCAACCATTTCTTTTTTTGCCTTCCGGTCGAGCGAATTTGGCGGTTGGCATGCGGCCGCTTTTTGCTCGGTTGCTGGACGAGTCAATTTGGGTCCGCTTATCACCGCGCGCGCGACGAGTGCATTAGCGGCGCTGCCACGCGTGTTTGCTTTTCGCCCCCTGATTGAGCGAGCGGCGACCGCGCAGCCTTTTTGCACCCGATTGAAATCGAACGGCGCAAAAAAGTGATTCATCACCTTCCCAGACGAAACAGCTTTTTTCTCCTCGGACGAATTCATTAGTAAACCACTCTCAACCCTTAATTAATCTTTCCTAGAGGCGCGGTTTATATTTCTGTAAATAAAAAAAAATAAAATCAACCCCTAAAAAATACGCACGTTGGAGTTTTAACCAGTTTAACTGATTATTTTTTTTCTAAAATCTTCCTTTTACGAAATTTAACCGCCGTGCACGCAAATAACTGTCATAAGTCGTGTAAATATTTACCCAGCCAAACACCAAACTGCCCTGCTCTCGATAAACCGTCTCGCCCCTTCAAAGGCTTATTTATTGGAGGGTCACTTTCGCAGCAGGGATAAAAATCGAGTTTGGTTCGAGCAGGGAGACGTGTGCGTCGATTGTCGCGAATTGATTAAATCTGGAAGCGGCATGTGTGTGCTTTTGACAAGGCGACGCACGTGTTTCGCAACGTGCTCGCTCGCGCTCATCCCTCCCCGTAGCCACCCTCTTTTCCGAAACTTTGACAGTCCCGAATCGAGATTAGCTTTTGCGGCTAAGTCGGCCGAGCGGCAGCCTTTGAGCGCAAAACATTAGCATATAAATGGCCCACAGAAAGGGCGTGTTTGCTTTTCATCATGTACGAAATGAAAAATTCGAATTTTTTCAGCGTGTGCGCGGGCAAAAAAAGTTTAAAAAATTCAGGCGCGGAAGGTAATTTCAGTCCGCAGGCTCTAATATACAAATCTTTTCGCTCGATGCCATTCTTTTCCTGCGAAGAGAAGCAATTCTGAATAATTGATCGCGGCTGGCGCAATAAAATTGCTGCTCGTTGCTTCCTTTCGAGAACGAGGCCGAAGCACTTATACTCGCATATTCCGCGGGAGCGATTTTCCCTGCTGCCCCGCCGACGCCGACGCCGACGTTCACCACGTGCCAATTTGCCCGAGCCTGGCCACAGCCCTCTTTCTCTCTTTCTCTCTTCTCTCTTCTCTTTCAACTCCATCCGACGAGCTGTCTGGCCAAAGTTTAGAAATCGCGGCCAAACAATAAATGCACTCGAGCCGCAGGCGCTTGCTGATGCTTGACGCGGGTCGGACACGCGCCCTAATTGATTTTGCAGCAAAATCCTAACTCTGAAAGGCGTAGTACTCCAACCCTTCACTTTAATTGTTCCGGATTTGTGTCAAACTTTAGCGGAAATTCATAAAGTATAGTTATTAAACTCGTTAATTTATATTTAATTATAAGAAATTAGTAATAAATTGATTAGAAAACACAGAAAAAATCTAACAGACCCTGAGAAAAGGGTATACCACCCTGGGAAAGGTAACTGTACCCTGGGAAAGGTTACCATACCCTTGGGAAGGGTGTAGCATGTGGCATCCTGATTGTGGATTTATTACTTTTAAAGCGGTAGCCTTTTCAAAAGGTAGAATGCCCTTTGGGAAGGGTATCATATCCTGGATAAGGTCATCATACCCTTGGAAAGGGTTCCTACCCTGAATTTAAATATCAACCATCTGTCTGTAAAAGCGAAAACCAAGGAACCATAAGTAGAATATAACTAAAAATTCACCTATCCAAAAAGCAGTACCCTGAATATATTCCACGGAACCCTGAAAACAGGGTATAACCTTATTTGAGGACAGGAAACTTTTGCACCATAAAAATCATAGATATCAACGTTTAAATCAGGTTTCTTCACTTTTAAATTTACGACATTGTATATTCGTACCCTGAAATCAGGTTTATTAACCTGAACCCTGCGGAATGAATTTGTCAAATATATTTTTTAATAATACAAAAACCTTTCATTACGATATAACAATGTTTCTAAGGAGAAATTAGCTTCAATGCATAACCCTGAGGATGGGATCAGGTCATATTACCCTGAGATTCAGGTTGACCCTGAAATTAAATTAATGTGACGTGATGAAAACAGAAAACCTACTCATAGGAAAATTTATCAGGCAAAAATCCCTAAGCAACGCACCCTGAAATCAGGTCACATGACCCTGAAATCAGGTGAAATCACCTTACAATAGTTTAAAATCATTCTTAACTCTCCTGAGGTCACGTTACTTACATTCTAAAACATTAAATATTTACTACCCTGAAATCAGGGTACATTTCGTCCTGATTTATAATTTCTGCCATTTTTGTGTTTCAGGAGGAGGGGCGTGTGCCGCTTCGTGCTCAAACCGAGTGCCTACGAGCGAGGCGCCGGCCGTCAGGGCGGCGAGCCGGCGCGGACCCTGAGCCCCGCGCGCCGCCGCCGCAGGCCGGACGCCCTCGGACGCTCTCAGCTGCGAGTGTCGGGCCGTCGACGCGGAAAATGGCGGCCGCGTGCCCTCTGAGCCGGGACACGCGCCTTCCGCTTTCCGCCAGGCCGAAAAAAAATAATTTCATCAGTCAGTGTGTAAATAATAATTAAAGAGAAAAAAATGAAATAAAATAAATAGTTGTTGGTCGGCGGGTGCGGGACAAACGGACTCTGCTCTCTCTTTCTGTCTCTCTCTCTCTCTCCCCGCACTCGTCGTCGCTAATTGTTGATCGTGTATTATATACGCATATTACTGATGAACCGAGCTATTTTGTGTAAAAAAGAAATGTGAGAATAAATAAAGAAATAAAAGAGAACTTAGCTGTCGATCTGTAAGTGTCTCGGGCGATAGGACGAAACAAATTCTATCTCTACGTTGTTGTTAAATATCTGCTCTCGCTGTTCGCGCGCTGATGGACGAAACTTGAGGTGAATAAAGTCGACACATTTCCCTGGTGGAGTCACAGCAAATCGCCTCGCTTTTTATTCCTGCATGAAATCAAAACCACAAACACAAAAATTAAAAAATAAATGCGTTTAAATTTTATTTTGGCTCTCTGTTAATTAAAATGGGCGTGGCAGAGGGGCTTTCGAACGTGTTCCCGCACGAATTAAAAATTCTGTAGTGTTTCCAGCTGCTAATAGACGGCGCCACGGGTTATCTAAGCCTTTTTTCTGCTGTTTTCAGCGTTACAATAGGGACAATTATAGGAATTTCTTGTTTTAGCTGCATTGAGGATAAATTATTCAAATAAAATTTCAATTTCAAATATGAGGATGATGGAAGCCAATTTAAATTTCAAATTTCCGATTTCATTAAACCCTCATTTCGCCGGTCTAACAACCAGGACGATTTAAATAAATTTCCCCACTCACAGCTACATTTTTATTCGTCTGCTCTACACACGCAAAGTTGTTAACCCGAGTTTGTGTCGGCGTTGTTTCCTAATTATTTTATTAGCCGACTGCGACACAAAGTTTGCAACGGCGGCGCGACGAGATTAGCTCGTCCCATACTCGTTCTCGTCTTTCCCACAGAGAGACACACAGAGACACAATGCGTGCGTGGCGCAATTGCACTTAATTAGCTGCGGCCGAAATATGCAAATTGGCGGGAAGCTGGAGAGTGCTTTTCGCTGTCTGCGCCGCCTTTCGCAACGCCACGCCAATTATGATTAGAGAGAGGCCCTCCAATGTTTTATTCCGACAACTAACCCCATCAAAACACACACGAAAAATAATATTTTCCATTCTAAAAATGTTTCAGCACATTCCCAAAACCGATAAATCGTAAAAATCTTCACCAAAACTTCTGGAAAATTCAACAATTTTTGAAATTCCCCTCGTGGATGTGTATTAAATACCGAAATTCTATTTAAACGACCTAATGATGATAATATTGACATTGGAAGCACTCCAATTAATCAAAAATCGCAAATATTCACAATTTTCAAATTACTCGAGCATGAATAATTTAAAAAATAACTGATTTCCCTGTCGAAATGTTTATCCAAACATAACAAATCCGTCGTTATCTCTATTTACTCAAGAAAATAAACACGATTTGCCGCTGGCTATTTTAAAATAATTAATTTTCCTCTGCGAAACTCATGAATAAAAAAGTCTGCCTGCCTTCTGGCTGATTGTGAAAGTTTTCGATTCAATTATCGCGAGTGGCTGGAGGCGCGGAACGGAGATCGACTGCTCAAAGTGGTCTATTAAAAGCGAGAATTTGTTTGTTTCTGCAGCGTGTGTGTCTGTTTCGCTTCATTTTCGGCGCGCAGCACGTGAGCCCCGTGCTAATTCGCCGCCGCCGAAAAGTTGCGTTCGTCTGCTCCATCGGCTCGGCGAGCAAATTCATCTGGCAGCCGCGCTGAGTGTGTTATCGCCGCCCGCCAGACCCTGCGTCCACACACACTCACGCCAAACAACGCTTTAATTTCGATTAAAAAGATTGCCCTCCGCCAGAAAGGGCGAAGTGAAATTCTTTTTAGTCTTGAAAAATGGTTTTCGAGCTCGAATATTTTTTCGGAGAGCCAGAAAAATGTATATTCGTGTTTTAAATCAATTTTTTTAACTTCCAATCAAAATATTGAACCATTTTAGGTCGAATAAAACCTTCAGGGTCCAACCTGAGTGTCCCCAGAAAGAAATTGGATGTCTATTTGACTGTTCAAAAGTATTTCTTTTAGATATCTTGAAGGATATCCAATTTCTAGCTGGGCCAAAACAGAAAAAAACATCTCAATCATCGAGTTCAGTGTCATTTGACCTTAAGAATTAGAAATATGAAGTCAAAATTGTAAAATCTACTTTTCGAAAATATTCAAAGTAAATTAAAAATTCAAATTAGAAAGGAAACTTAGCTCGTACGAAATTATTTGGCTCGTTTTCACGTGTGCTGTCGTTTCAATTGCAAATTGGAGCGTGCACACAGAAGTCCAATTAACCGAACGCAAATGAGTTGCACACGCCTATTAGCGAAACGGCCTCTTTCCGCGCATCTCCGCCGACAGCGAACCAACGAACGACGCCAGTCAGCAGATAACGCGGCGCGGCCCGGCTCCAGATGCAAATGCCGAAATTTAGTTAGCCTTAATGACTCGACTCGAGAAATGCAAATTGTTTTTGCTCCCCTTTGTTCCGACGAGTTCAAAGAAGATGCAAAACACTCTGCTCTTGTGCCATCCCTCTCGCGACCCGGAACAAAATAATGCTCTATATAACAGCTCATGTAAAATTTAAACGTAAAATTGGCTTCAGATTTGGTTTTTTCGGAGTGCATCGACACCAATGACGGGTAAGTTTGGACAAATTTAATTATTCAAGGAAATCTCACCCCCTGGGGAATGAGGGTTGATTTTAAACTCCTCCAAAACTCATAAATATTACAAATGGATAAAAGTCTGACCGAAAAATTCGTTAAACTGATTTAATTGCAATTTTAGATTTTAATTTTTGGGGTAAAAACGATTAACAAAAATTTCAGTCTTCGGAGATTCTTGAAACCAGAATTAAGACACGCCGCTGTAAAGGAAAGGAAAGTGTTATTGGGCAAAGTCGTGCGTGCGTCTGGCCATTTCGTTCCGCCGCGGCGACTAATCCAGTTATTATCCCGCGCGCGCAGACAGACGCACTGTTTGCACCTTTCGCAATTAACCCTTCCGACCAAGTTTCGAGTGCAACTTTTCTCATAATCCGCGGCGGCCATGGCGAAATTTCATTAGACCGCTCGAAATTTGTTTCAACAGGCAAACTTGCAGCTCGCCGACGACCTCGATCTCTCGTTTCTCGTGTTTACACTCGATCGGGCTCTTCGATTCGCAGATTCCATTTCAGCGCCGCCAGCGCAAAAACTGTCGCTCCACATTCGCTCGTCTGCCGCCACCAAATGGATTTCGACTTTCCTCCAATCACGAGAGGAAATATAAGAGACATAATTATATAGGTTCTCTATTTTCTTGGCTATTCAAGCAGCTCATCTTTTCTTTTAAATCACCGAAGAATTACAATCTTTTAAAAATTCTGAAATACCCTGGGAGCTTTTAGAACAATTTCTAAATTGTTCTTTAAAAAGTTCTTGGAATATTCATTGCTGAATTGACTTAAATTTTAATTATTCTTCAGATCTTCCAAAAAAACTTTAAGAATTATTTTAAAGACATTCTTGAAATACTTATTCATATAGATAAAATGGGAAACAATTTGATTTTGAAAGGCAGAAGTATTTTGAGAACTGCTCGAGTTTTGTATATTTAAAAAAGGCACAAAATCGACCATGTCTAAAAATTGATGACTCTCTATTTTGATACATCAGCAGAATATCAATGAGCTCCTGGTCTATAAAAGAGTCAATGAGGTCTTCAATCCTCTTGCTCCGATTTATTGAATATGATTTTTTCAGTCCTTGTACTAGAAGTTGCATCTACAATCGTTATCAGGTTCAAAATGAAACGTTATATATATTACTAAAGAAAATAGTGATGGCCCTGAGAAGATTATAAGAGTCTTTTTAAAGACGGAACTTCATTCAAAACCCTTTAAAAAAAAAATTCGAGAACTAAAATAAGTTCTACTTGTGTACACGCAGAATGAGATGGATACGAAACATTATTTCGGAATGAATATATGCTATTATTAAAAGTAAAGTTATAAAAAGAAAAGGAAATAAAACAGAAGTATATATATGTGTATATTCAATTTTTTACTGTTCTTGTTATATTGATTTTATTTTTAGCGCTATATAAAATTGAGTGCCAATATATATTGCATATGTTTATCTAAATTACAGATACTTATTTATCTTTTTGATACAGCAACAAAATATCAAAGAGATCCTGGTCTATGAAAACATCACTGATGTCCTCCTCGTGTACCTGTTCCTGCTCCATTTCCTCCTCCTCTTGTTCCTGCTCTTGCTGTAGCTCCTCCTGCACTAATTCTTGCTCCTGTTCCATTTCCTCCCCCTGCTCCTCAAAATCAGGCGTCCGCATTTCAAACGCATCAACAGAAATATGGCCTGTGAAGAATTGCATTTTAAAATATTCGTCTCGTTGCATGCGCCTCACAAGGGCAACATATTCGAAGCCGTCACAGGACAACTTCAAGTCCTCTAATTTTGGCAGGAACGCTGACGCATCTTGTATCATTGAAGCAAGATTTTTAAACCAAGAACTTCTTAGACCAATTCTATCCAAATCAATATGCAAAATTTCCAACTGGCTAAGAATACGGTTTTCTGCAATCAACGAAGCAATGCTCGTGATGTCATCCTCTGCATCACACTGGAGGCCTGTGAGCACAACTGTTTTCAGCTGGGGCGCCGAAAGGAGCAGACTTAGCCAAGGACTAGAATAAACGGTTTGTTAACACCAAATCAGACTGAAGAAGATAAATAATACTACCAAATATGAGTCAAGTTTATTTCCTTAAGCAGCGAGACGTTTTCCATGGGCCCATCGTGACGATTACAGGTAGTGACCATGCGAAGATATTCCAGTCTTGGACACTTATTAAAGATGGGTTGATAAGAGTGCGCGTGTGTCAGTTGATAGTGAAGAAAAACTCTGCACAAGTTGTGACCGTATCGCTCTAAAATCCTAAGGTAAAATGTTGGAACTTCGCCCGAAATCTTGATAGACTCGATTCCGGGAAATGAAGGCAATAAATCAGCTCGAGTAGATGCGTTGTCCACTACCTTGAAACAAGACATTAATAAAAACTAATCATTTGAATAAATATATATATTATGGTTTCATACGGTGAGATGAACGACGTTTGGATGTGTCAAGTGTATTTCAGCATCTGGATTCTCAAACCAATCACTGTCACAGGTAAAAGTTTTCCGTTGACTTTCATGGCTCAAGAAATCGTCAAAGGTGAGGCCGATGTGTGTCAAAAAGCCACAGACGATGTCAAGGTTTGGCAGGTGGTTCTGAATGATGCGAATGGCATCGTGGGACTCCTCATTATAATATATGTTGAGCAGTCTTAGATTGCTAAGGTGATTCGAAATCTCTTCTCCAGGAAAAGGGTTCATTCTGTTTTGCACAGAACAAATTGCCAAGACCCTCAAACTCGGTAAATTTCCACAAAGAAACACAAGGTCGCTAAGGTTGAAATATGAACCCCCCACCTCTAGAATGTGCAGGTGCCGGAAATTGATAATTAAACTGAAGTAAGCGTAATTTGAAGCATCGGGAAAATTTTCCAACATTTGACCTCTGCCGAAAAAGAGTTGCCTTAGGTTTGGTGCTAGGTGAACGGCCGCGCACAGCACCTACAGAGGAAATTAAAAAGGTTACTAAAATAAACAAGTTTATAATACCTCATCACAGCAATGCAGATCGATGTAGTCATATGAAAGGTGTTCAAATGTAAAGGCTGTCAGGTCCAAAATCTGCGTCATTGAATTCGGAAGAAATTGAAGGCTTTTCGCAAGCTCTTGGACTTTTTCAGGGTCGTTTCTCATCTGTCTAAGTATCTCTTGGAGAACGTCGTCTCTTTCTGCTGGAGCTGCAAATTAAGAACATCACATAAAACTTACAAAATTACAAAACCACTTAAAATCACGACTTACACAATTTTTCAAACCCTTTCAATTGGTGTGCCATCCTAAAAATATATAGAGATGAATATATTTGGAAATTGTGAACCATCATATCGTGAAACATTTGAAAAATTTTATAGTTATCTTTTATTTCTGTGAAATTTCCGAAATATGGAAAGTAAAGAATGTTGAAAATGCAAGCCTATAAATCAGAATTAAATATTTCCAACATATCAATCAGATTAATCGAGTTTTTAAGTTCTCACAATAGTTATAACTACGATCAAAATATCTAGCGAACAAATTAAAAGAGTTCCTCACCTTATTTGCTTGTTGTTTGAGCAAAAAATACTCTCTAAGGATCGCAAATTACCAAGCCCGTAGCTTTCGAGCCGAAAGGTCAGCGCACTCTGAATATCTTTACTGTTATTTAAAAATGTTGAGATCCTCATGGCAACGACAACAGCGCCACCATGCACGACACAATACAATTATTTGATGGCAAAGATACGAATTTCCTTGCTGTAATTTTTTTAAATATTATGTGAGCAGATTTTTTTTGTAATTAATTTTTCTACGGTAAATTTTGTGTTAATCACACGATAGGACAGCATTAAATCATTCGAAAAGAGAACAGCTTTTTGTATAGGATGTGATTAATAACTTTTAATCAATTGAGGTATTAAAGAGAATCTATAAAAATAAATCGATTACATTTGCAAAACTTAATACATTTATTTTACCCGTTGAAATCCAGCAAATTTCATTCATATGGGTGTGTGTTATGGTTTTAATTTCAGCTCGGTAAGATCTCGGCATGATTACGGTACAAAGCAAGAGTCTCAGCGAGCTGATAATCAACAAAACGCGCCCAGTTTTTGTAATCAGCAGACTCTCTTTGGTTTTCTCCGCATTTTTTCATTCTGTTCGCATAGAGCTCATAATTTTCATTATCAACGGTCAACTTCAAATCCACCAAATTAGGGAGAAAAGCTGACGCGTTTTTGATCATATCAGCAAGGGTTAAAAAGATAATGGCCTTTAAGCAGTATCGCGAAATATCAATTTGCAAAACTCGCAACTCGAGCAAAATCTTCTTTTCTGCAATCAAGGTACAAATGTTCTCGAGGGAGTGAGCCACGTCGATGTCTTGAGATATCAGTGAAGTCGTAACAATCTCAACTTTTCGCAGTTGGGGTGCCATCAAAAGATTAGGCAAGAGGCTGCAATGGTTCGAAAAATTAAATTAATAATTCACCCTTAAAATTAAAAGGTAACATACGTTTCGCCTTCCAAATGCAGTTCTTGTAGGTTCGACAAGTTGTGGAACTGACGATTGCCATCTTGTGCATTTACGGAGCTCAGTGCGAGCTTTTCCAGATTTAGACAATGATTTAAGATGTTTTGAACAGAGTAAACTTTCTCCTTGTGTCCAATAAAAGAGAGCGAGAGCAAATGTTGACCATATTTGACCATGATTTGATTTTCAGATAGGACATGATCATCATAATTAAGCGATTCTACTTCGATGAATCTAGATGAACTAGAATCGATCACGATAGACGTCAAGTTCTCAAAATTAGGTAGCAAAAGATGAGGGTCGTCAATTCTCCAGGCATCATTAGGGTTAATCTAGAAAATTACTCATCAATTCAAAACCCATGGCATCTTATAAGGAGATTGTTACGTACGTTGAGATGGACGACGTTGGGATGCCTCAGGTGTACATCGGCATCTGGATTTTCAAACCAAGATCGGTCACACGTGAACATCTTGCGTTGGCTCTCATTTCGTCCTTCAACCTCTTGGTGTAAGAAATCTTCAAAGGTGAGACCGGTGTGCTTCAAGTCAGAAACGATGTCGAGGTTTGGCATGTGGAACTGAATGATCCATCGGGCCACACTAGAGCTCTCCATATTTTCGATACAAAGCAATCTCAGGTGGCCGAACGACCTTGAAATCTCTTCTGCACGAATAGAGTCGTGGCGTAATTGATTGTATTTCACCGATCCTATTTTCAGGACCCTCAAGTTGGACAGGTGACGGCAAAGAAGCTCCAAGGTCCAGGAGCTCAACCGATAAATCCTGCACCTCCAGTATTTGCAGATTTTCAAAGCGGCTCAATACACTAAAGAGAGTAGAATTGGCTGCAGAGTCAAAATATTGCAGCAGTTGTCCTTTCCTGTAGAAGAGTCGCTCAAGGTGTGGTGCGAGATGAACAGCATTGTATAGAACCTTTTACATTTGAATAATTATTAAGAGAAATACGTTTTTCCTTTCCAAATAATACCTCGTCAATGAATCTAAGATTTACATATTCATACGACGGGAGGGACAACAGTGCGTGCAAGTCTAAATTTCTTGTCCTTGAATTCATCAAGAAAGGGACGAGTTTCGCAAGCTTTTCGATTTCAGTGTAGTAACTTTCCTCTGGACAGCTTTTCCGTTTGAGCAACTCTTGCAGCAAATTGTCACGCATTGCTGGCGCTGAAACAATTAAAATTAGTTTTTTAAATTTCCTGTCGACGCAGCATATATCGAAAATTCACTAAACTAACAAAGCATTGTTGCTATTCCTTTGGCTTTGTCTAAAGAGGCCTTGCTTGAATCGAAACTTCCAAAGAAGGCTTCAGTAACCATAGTTTTCAAATTTTTCACACCTCCCAAACTGGCGAGCCGGTCCTTTGTTAGTGTAGAAAAACAAGTTCTGCTTCCCATTCTGTAATAAGGTGAATATATTTACCAAACAATTTAATTAACACGTCATGCTACTAAAATAATTATCAATCCACCTTTTCATAGCAAAAATAAATTGGAAAAACATTAAAAGAACAATTCCTACCTGATATGCAGGTTTTATGTGGCCTAAACTCAAACTTTTCGCGAAGAATACTGCCAATGAATTTCTGGGCGACGTCTCAATGTAAACAAACCTGCAGATAAAAAATGTTTTAGAGGCAGTGTATAGAAACATAGAAAGAAATAAAGCATTGGCGAAAAAGTGACTCAAATCCAGTTAAATCAGAGCTAAAACTAGTAAATTGTGTGTTCCCTCGAATCCTCTCCAGTATAACGTGCATTCTCACCTTAAGTTCTGTCAGAAAACTCGCAATTTTAGAGATTTTTTCAACTCAAGCATGTCCAAACACGCGCGAGGAACCAATAACCTTGTTTTTGTTTGTTTGTTTACCAGAGTTTAACAGCCCAGAAGAGGACAAGCACTGGCCGCCATAGTGAAAACTGACTACAGCGCCACTGATACCATTACACAGGCTACAGTGGCAGTAATTTAAACTAATACGGCAAACATGAGCCCGCGCAATGGAACGTATGATTCAAATGGATCACGTGCAACTCAATTCAGCTGCACCTCTGTGGCGCACTGATTACACCATTTTCGACTTCCGTGATTGAAAAATATATTTTAAAGCGTGCGGCTCCTTCCCGCCACTGTTATCGTAGCATCTAGTTTGCGTAAAGCCCGCGCATCGCCAGGTGGCAGAGTAATTAGTTCAAATGATATCATGGCGCTGCTGTCGCTGCAACTTAAGCGGTTCCCATTTTAAAGACTGGGGGTCTGTCTCTGCAAACTAAACTCAATTTCTGGACGAACATAATTTAATAATAAAATGAATCAATCATTGTTTTATCCTGTTTATAAATGTATTTATTTATTATTAATATCACATTTCAGAGTTGAGCATTAATGGACCCCGTATCTTGTAATGGCTGTAAATCTGCTGAAGGAAAGGGGTCTTGAAATCTGGTGTTGGTCTTGACGCTTCTGATTGGCCGCAGGACCGTCTCCTGAATAATGGCCATTATTTCGACGCCAAATTGAATTTTATCCGGCGGGAACCTACACAAATCGCAAAACGGAACCCGGTGCATTAATTAAAATAAATATGGAAAGAAACAAGCATAATCGATTGTTCTAGAGAGTTACATGAGTGTAGAACGAGTGTGGGCGGGGTTCTATATAACTTATACGTGGATTCTTTTCGTTTCCAGCCAACCGCCAGAGTGAGGTAGGTAAGATTGATTGAACGGAACGGATTGATTTTTAAAAACATAATTAATTTTTCTTCCCAAAGACTTTAAATAATTTTCAACGCCTTCCAGAACGCTGGCTTCGGAGAAGGCATGATTGATCTCCATCAAGTTCGGCAATGCTCTTTTAAGTTTAGTAAGGTCAGCTGAGAGGAAACAGAAATTCTTCATCTCTAGAATTTTCAGCTGTTTCATCGATGTCAACAGGGAGAAGAACTCTTCATAACATTTTTTGGAGTCTTTCGTGCTCTGGCCGGTGAAGAATTCGTATTCTCCGTTGATGATCAGGTGGTGGATGTTCGGAGCCAGAGGGACGACAATGGACAGGACCTGGAACAGTACATGGAACTCTTAATGATGATTTTGATTTAGTTTATTTGTGAGACCTACCTTGGTAATAATGTTGATTGTGGGGTTTGGGCAGAGAAACATTAATCCGTCCATGTCGAAGGTGTGAGTTTTTACATTCACCAGGAAAGGTAGTACTTGGGTGATGAGCAAGTGGAACATGGTGTGACTTTTCTGAATTCTCGAATTCCAAATGATATTTTGGAATATGTCATTCGGCACGAAGAGTCCTACTGGAAATCAAAATCAAGTTTTAATAGATGATAGATGAGTTTAGTTTGAAAATCAATCAAGTACATATTATTTAATTAATAAATAAACACCAATCGTGTACAACAGACATGGTCATGTACAATAATAGCCGTGACTAGCGTGCCTGGTGAAAATATGTCTATTTAAAATGAAACACGAATTATTCCAGCCCGAAACGCCCTTTGCTGGGGTTCCATAAAATTTAAAATCCACATAGATTTTAGAGAGATTAAAAAGTCTATTATATATTAATAAAACTATTAAAAGCTGTCTCAGGAACTAAAATATTTTGGAGAGGATTCTTGACAAAAAAAAATCAGTGTCAGCTAGCACATATGCCAATCTAGAATTCATGGATTCTGACAATGCTAAGGCTTTTTGAGAAAAAGAGATTTTTGGCAGATTTTTTCTTATTCAATTCCATCAAACCCGCATTCAAGAAGTCTTAGTATTTAAATTAAAACAATATTTTCCGATCAGCAGTCATTGGCCATAATCTTGGACTGAGTACATGCATAAAATATATACCTTCCTTTTTGCAGTCACATCATCTGCTGGTGGGAGTGGTTTTCTCACCGCACGATATGAGCTGCGGATGAGGAAGAAACATATAATAATTTATATGATTAGGAATAACAATACGCACTACAATCAAATTGATCTACACTTTACTAGTTCCCAAAGAATTAAAATTAACTGCTTAACTTACACTGGTTATTCTTAATATTTTTAAGAATGGTAGGATGTTTTAGGTTTTCTAGGATTGCAAATAAAGTTAAATTAATTAATTTTGAATTTGCAACCTTCACCTTTATCCTGCCATCGCCAACAGCTGGTTCGTAAGCTTCTGCCATCGTCATTTATGATGAATGGTCCTCCTGTTTTTATTAAAACTAATTTTAATCATTGTTTTAAATCTGAATAAACTAAACCTAAAATACAAGCTAATTAAAATTAAGCTATTTTTCCTATTGCGAAAGGCATAACAATAGGGAATAACTAAATGTTTGTTCTGTTGACAAGCAATAAAAATATCAAAGTTGTTGTTTTCCAAGTCGAAAAAGTACCAAATAAAATTCATCCTTCTTTATATGTATCTGATCCATCTGAAGATCCCCAACATCGGAAAAATAGTCCTGAGCTCGAATATAGACATGAAAATTCAATCCTCACCTTAGTTCGTGGAAACACTCAGCTAAACAGGAGATTTCTGGAAAAATTCTAAAAAAACGTTCAATAGAAGGTTCTTGGTATGATGAAATAGCATTTAGGATTACATCAACGGGCACTGCACTGCAACTGCACAGCAAACACGCTCGCGTGGGAGTTGGAACTGGAATGAAACAGCTGGCAGCTGCAGCTGGCTCGATGGCTCCAATATCACCCTCTAGCCGTCAAAAGCGTAACTATGGGTTTAACTTCTTGCCATGCAAGGGAATTATCACAAATATACGTCTTTTTAAATTTTCTCGTTGAGGGGCACCTGTTGTTATTTATATTAAATTTTGACAAAAATTACGAGGCGTCGTTCAGTACTGATTTCAAGTAATTTGAAGTAGCCGCGTGATAAAGATTGTTAAAATAAAATTTTCAAGTAAAATGCACCAATTTTCTCCTCTCACTGCACTTGTAGAGGGAGAATTGGGCGTTATTCTCGTTGACCGCAGTGCCGTCTGCTCAACAGCGCTTCATTGCGTGTTAATTATTTCTATCTAAAGAAAACGGCGGCGGCTGACACACTCGCTGACTTGTACACTGGAGGTTCAGAGGAGTTAAAGGCGGAGTTGTGGCTCTGCTGATGACACCCTGCCAGGGCGAGTTGGTAGAGGGTCAGTCGCCTTTTGTTTTTTCTACATTCTTTTCCTTTTTCGTTTCGATACACAACATATTAAAAATATTTATGTTCGCCATTGTATTTTATTCCTGTCGCTTTCTTTATAATAATTATGTCAGTGTGATTAATATCAAAAATAGCAATGTCTCGAATAAAGCTGAATTGTTTAACGTGGAATTGATTAGAGGGTTTCAAATTGAATATCTAAGTATACTTTACCGTAAATCTTTAATTATTAGTTGGAATATACCTAAAATGGACATGAGTATGATACAAACAATAGACGAACTGACCTTCTACTAACTCGCCCTGGCAGGGTGTAATCGGCAGAGCAACACCTCCACCTTTATCTCAACTGAACCTCCAGGTTAACAAGTCAGCGAGACTGCCAGCGGCCAGAATGAAGACCTTTAGGCGCTTCACGCTATTTCTGATTGATTATTTATTCGAAAGGAAGCTAGATTTGAACTTGGCTTAGTGTGATTAAGTTTAGAAAGGGCGTGGCTTGGTAAATCCTTCTATTTCGTCGGCGAGCGTGGCCTTTTCGGACGCTGCCGTTCATCGTCGGTAGGGCAATTGGAACAGAGTGCCTCTCTCACAGCAAAACTCGCAAAACCCAGCGACCCCGCGGTGCCCTGCGAACCCACTGTCAGCATCCGCGAGGCAATACCAGGCCTAGACCGGCTCCCTTGTTCTAATTCAACAGTCCCCAGTTAAATTAAATTCCACTCTTTTCTTCAAAACCCTTCAAACGCCCGAAAATAATTAATAATTAAGTGGCGTCGTTTAGTACTGATATCAAGTAATTTGCAGTAGCCACGAGATAAAGATTGTTAAAATAAATTTTCAGGTAAGACGCACCAATTTTCTCCCCTCTTTGGACTTAGGGAGGAAGAAGAGGGCGTAACTCTTGTTGACCAAAGTTCCATCTGCTCAACAGCGCTTAGTAGCGTGTCATTTATATTTGAATAATTCTTTGCAATGAAAAGTTGGAGAACTAAAATAATGAGCATTCATTAAATAATATTTTAAATAACATAAAAATAAAAACTACATTGCAGATGAGGAAAACGGTGAAGGTTATTCATTTGTAAACCAGCAGATTAGATTTAAATTTTTATTCATCTCTAACTAATATGAAATTAGTTACGAATACAGCGTTTTATAATGATTGAAATCTTTGACTGAGTGTCAAAGAATTTACCAGTTTAACTATTATTACTGTCATCACCAGATTTGAACCTAAAATGCACATTTTTTGCCAATTTTAACCCTGTCCTTGGAGCGGTAAGGGCACGCACTGCACTAGCACGAATGCTGAAACCCGCGGGGTGCGAATTACACCGCGAGCGGATTGAATGGGCGCACCAGGTCGCACAGGGTCCAACCCCACTGAAGGGTGACTTGCCGCCGCACCGATTTCCAAAGAGATCTCTTTCAACTGACGTGCATATTTTGATAAAATGACCTCGAGAAGTTTCATATCTCTCAGGTTGGTCAGGGTAAGAGATGTGATGTTTTCAAAACTCAACAGCGACTGGTGAGCAATCTTCATTATCTGTTGATTTCCGCAATTGATCTGGAATCATGAAATATCAATCATTAATCAGAGACTAGATCGAGATTTCTAAAATATTCGACCATTTGGCCATGCATCTCTGTCAATAGTATTGAAATTTTTGAATAAAATTGCACCTTGTCTGACTGATTGATTTTCCCTTAAACGCAAATGACACAAATAATTGCGATTTTAGGCAAATGTGTTTAGCCTTGATAAAATCTCTGATCGAATTAATTACGTTATTGATTTATTACTACGCAAGATAAAGATAAAATAATAATCACCTCTAGGAAAGATAGGTTTGGATATCTCAGGTGCGGTGCTCTGAAGCGATATTTATTTTCTTCAGAGTAAATTATTTCTTGAATATCGTCTTCATTCCAAAGGGCGTCGAGCCCTGGGAGAGGGTCGATAGGGTCGGGCAGAGCAGCCCATTCGCCCTTTTGCCTTGAGGCAGTGTTGGAGTTTTGCCAGCACAAGGCAATGAAAAGCGTTTCCTTAGAATGGCCTTTCGTAGGGTTCGTGGAGTAATTGTCCACTGAGAGGCATTCTACCAGCATGTTGGTCATATCTCTTCGGTTGAGGAAGCTGCCTTCGTAGATTGGGTGCTCAAGATTGAGTATTTCTTCGAATTTAACGATGAGGTAGTCCTCCGTAATGCGACACATGCGGCCGTCCTTGGGGTGGGCAGTCTGCAACTGCTTGATGTACATCTTGGCGCTCTCCTCAAAGTTGGAATTCATCATTGGCTGTTGGTTATCCATTTGAATATCTGCAGGTAAAAAGTGTTGTATAGCATACACTGCATAAAAAGACTAAAGAATTGGCAAAAAACTGACTCAAATCCAGTTAAATCCGAGCTTAAACTAGTAAATTGTGTATTCCCTTGAATCCTCTCCACAATAACGTGCATTCTCACCTTAAATTCCGTCAGAAAACTCGTAATTTCAGAGATTTTTTCGACTCAAGCCTGTCCGAACACGTGCGAGGAAACAGCAGTAACCTTTGTTTGTTTGGTTACGAGAGTGTAATAGACCAGAAGAGGATAGGCACACTGGCCGCCATAGTGAAAATCAACTACAGCGCCACTGATACCATTACACAGGCTACAGTGGCAGTAATTTTAACTAAATCGGCACAAATGAGCCCGCGCAATTGAACGTATGATTCAAAACGGATCAGTCTATTGCGAGTAGGATATTTCTTTGATCATTTGGTTTCGGCAATGAAAAAATATTGAAGGCTGCATTAAGAGCACGAGGGTCAGGGTTGGTTGCGATCTGTGTTTGTTCCCGCTTGTCAGAAGTCAATATGGCGTTGAAATAAGCGCCCCTCATGGCTTCAGACTAAATCAAAGACAAAATTGGTGTGTTCTTGTTGTTATTGTTACCTGGCAGCAACTGTTTTAATCCTGGTTTTCTTATTTTCCGCTCAAAAAAGTACAAATCAAGGAAATAAGTCATGGGCCTGTTTTTAAATGTTTGCCATTTTTCATACATGGAAAATATATATTTACGTGTGCTGGCATTGACAGTAAATTGGCTTCTTACAGAGATCTATAGTAGAATCCATAGAACGTGTTATCTCGTAGTGCTGGAGCCACCACTTTAAATATTCCATTGACGTGAGAAGCTTCACATTCTCAATATTCATGATTTGCACAGTATCAAAAATTCAATAAATAGAATTGGAATCCTAAAAACATAATTAGATTAATAATTGCTCCATGAGAATTTCGAACAGTTGCGACTTTTTGAATATTTGGTTTTTCAAATTGAAATAATAATAACACGAGTAAAAACTTAAAAATTAGCTTTTATTTAAAAGTGTTGACACATTTCAACTAACACGAATTCGATTGAATAATTGGTCAGTTGTAATTTTGATACAAAGCAAGAGTATCAATCAGCTCGTCGTCAACGAAAACGTCTTTGACTCTTTCATCAGATGTCTGGCCAGAGAGGAATGCTGCTTTGAAAATTTCGCTTGTCTTCATGCGCCTAGCAAGAAACAAATAATCCGCGCCACAGCAAGAAAACTTCAAATCTTTCAAATTTGGCAGGAAAGCAGACGCATATTTTATCATTCGATAAACAGCCATGGAACCAGACGCGGTCTGATCAAGACTCGCGTCTATTCGTAATATTTCCAATTCTTGCAAAATTTGCTTCTTTTCTATCAACGTTGCAATTCTTCCAGCTTGCTTTTCCAAATAAGGTGAATAGATTTCTGTCAGCTCCAATTTCTGCACTCGAGGCAGCAGAAAAAAGTCTGGCTCGAAACTGAAAAATTAATAAAATTCGAATTAAATTCAACATATTTGAACGTATATTGAGAGTTTGAAGCTGCTGCGAATTCAAAGTTGGTGCCAGTATTTAAGTTAGATTTTAGTGGACCACCGCAATGATTTTAGGCTCAAACTTGATAATTTTAGCAATCTAATATGGTGACCTTTTATGACCTGGATGCGCTCAAACTGATAATTGGTCCAGCCAATCTCCGTACAGTGGTAAGAACAATTTTTTTAAAAATATTTTGCAACGTTTCGAGAAATTTTTTATTCGGCACAGCAAAATTGAATATTTTACGTGGCAGAACATTGTTATCTAAATTATCCGTAGATGCAATCTATTAGAAAGGCAACTGGTCAATAAATTTCAAGGATAATATTTTCGTATTAATTTGAAGGATAATAGTATCAAAATATCAATCATAATTTACATTATCAATTAATCTTACCCATAAAATCCAATCCAGGATATTTCCTTTAGAAGTGGCGTGTTTACCACATACTCAGGACCGGTGTAGCCGTTTGAATGTTCAAGTGAAAGGCTCTCAATGTTAGGACAAGAATTGAATATGTGCTCAATATTGAAGTCTACATCATGCTCTGGGTTCCTTGGCTCTCCCAGCTGAAGGGAAAACGAACGCAGGTTTTCACCATAGTGGTTCAAGAATCTTTCAGCTAAACGTATCAAAAAGGTTTTGATCTCTTGGTTTGAAGTCTCAATCGAGAGTGATGAGATGTTTGGCAAATTAGGAAGTGAGAGGTTGGCCACACCGACATCAAACGCGTCGTCACCCTTAACCTGGAAAATAATTATGGTCATGTTTACGTTGAATAAAAGTGTATTTACCTGGATATGTACGGTGTTTGGGTGTCTTTCGTGTATTTCGGCATCTGGATGTTCAAACCAGGAACGGTCGAAAGTGACAATTTTCCGTTGGCTCAGGTTGGGATCCCCAAATGGGTGCAAGAAATCGTCAAAGGAGAGCCTGGTGTGTTTCAGGTTGGTGACAATGTCAAGGTTGGGTACACGCTGTCTTGTGATCTGAATTGCCTGACGTGAAATTTGCATATTTTCAACGACAAGTAGTCTCAAATTGCGGAGGGAACTTGAGATTTCTTCTCCAGAAGGAGGAAATACGTATGGAATATAAGAAAGTTTCAGTACTCTCAAGCTTGGTAAAAGTCCACACAGAAACACAAGGTCACGCAGGTCAGCTGTAAAATTTCGCACTTCTAGGATTTGTAGATGCCGGAAGTTAGTTACAAGTAGACTCAAAAGAGCAATATTTGCAGTGTTGTCATTATATGTCTGCATTCCTCTGTTTTTGAAAGAGAGGCGCTCAATATTTGGTGCGACGAGAGCAGCCATGTTCAGAACCTTGAAGAAATCATTATTAATACAGATGTTTTCTAAAGAGTTTTGTTCTAAAATACCACATCAATATAAGGTAGACCAAGGTAGTCGTAAGGCATTTGCGAATCAAGTACTTTTAGGTTTAAAGTCTTCGTCATCGGACTCAGAAGTAACGGAATTACCCTCGCAAGCTTTTCGATTTGCAGGGGGCATTTGATTCGTCTGAGCACCTCTTGCAGCAACTCGTCACGCAGTGCTGGAGCTGAAATTTAATTTTCAGAATTACATATACATTAAACCATAGTAAAATAACTTACAAACTCTTGCTGCTATTCCATTTCGTTCGTTTAAGGATGTGCAAGGGTTGAAACTTCCGATGATGGTTTCGATGGCGTTCTGTTTCAGACTATTGCCTCTTAACAAGCTCTTTAGTCTCTTTCTCGAAAGCTCCACAATATTAGTAGGAGTGTTTTCCATCCTGGACGGAGTTTGCGGTGGTTCTATGAAAAACAATCCTTATTTTGCTTATTGCTTATGAATTTAAATGCTTCAATACCTCTATTTTGAAGTTTTTAAAACGAATATTTTCAAGAATTTTCGCAACCCGATCCTGCACTGGTTTGTTTGTAAACACAAAACATGTGTTATCTAGCTCAGCCCATGTTCACTCATGCGGCGCGAAAATGCGCCAGCTAAATAGTTCTGCAGCCACACACAGGTGGCAGGTAGATAGCTTTTTAAGCCAATCAGAGGCCGTCTCTGAGTTTGTTGCCTGTTACGCCCACGGGCAGAGGGAGGCGGAAACGGGCGTGTGTGCGGAGTTTTTTATCCAGCTGACTAATCGTGGTCAAATAAAAATCGATTTTCAATATCGATTTTTTTTTCAGACGATATTCATCGATGATCAAAACCCTTTGGTGGCTTTTACCGTTGACACGCGTTTTCGGCCATGTTGAAATCTTTCACGAACTATAGCGCCGCTGAATTCATGACGCGATAATGTGGTGAAAATTTGAACAAAAAAACAAAGTCTTTTTTTCTGCGCGCTAGTGTGTTGATAAGCTCCGCCCAATTCAGGTGACGTCACGTGCTCTCAGCAGATGACACATGGAAATAAAAAAATCTTCTTATATTTCAAATTTACGAATTGATCAGCCCAAGATAATTTTAGATTTAAAATTTGGAGTAAATTACAAAGCGATGATTGGTACCAATTTCAAACAATTTAGAGAAGCCATGAGATATAAGAGAATTAAAATAAAATTTTCAATTAAAACGCATCGATTTTTTCCAATTCCTAAATATGAGGGAGGAGTGGGCGTTACCCTCGTTGACTGCAGTGCCGTCTGTTCAACAGCGCTTCATTGCGTGTTATTTATTCATTACTAAAGAAAACGGCGGCGGCTGACTCTCGCTGACTTGTCAAACTGGAGTATCAGGTGGGTTAAATGTGGAGTTGTGGCACTGCTGATGACACCCTGCCAGTATTTCGTGAGAAAAAAATGTCAACATGGCAGAGCAGATATAATAATAATAATTCAACCATGAAATTAAACTGATGTTATTCTTAATAAAACTTTGAAATGCTTTATTCAAATGATTGTAAAATCTCGTTGAGATTTTTGTCAACATGTTTGGCAGTATTCAAGTGATCAGACCGATAGCTTCGTTGGTAGAACAAATTTAATTTTCTTAATTCTGGGAGAACTGCGGCTGCATTCGACACTATAGCCGCAATTTCCTTGTAGTCGTGATCAGGAGTAGGGGAACGCACTTTCCATTGGAGGGACTTCAACGAGGAGAGGATCTTGTTCTCGATCAACAATTTCTTAACCTGCTGCAGATCCTCGAGGTTGTGCTGGCTGGTGTTGAGCATCACCGTTTGCAGGTTTTGAGCAGAGGAAAAAAGCGCTGATAGGCACTCGCCAATCATGCTGCAATTGTTTTCATGTGTTTTAATTCAATAAAAAAATCCCCGAGTAATATTGACTTACCACCACTCCGTTTGATCAAAAACTAATTGCTCCAGATGGAAAAATTTTGCCGGTTTGGAGGAATTTCCTGTTACTTTCACTCCTCTCAGGTGGAGTACCTGAAGCTTGGGACATAGGTCAGAAATGCGGTCGAGTTGCAGACTTGGTAAACAGATTCCTGTTATGGAAAGCCATCGAATGTTCGCTCCACATTTGAGCAAAATGTCATCAACTATTTCTGGATTGTTGCATAAGTTCAGGTTCAAACTCTCAAGTGTGATTGGCCACTTCAAGATCTTCTCAAAGGTGTTCCTCTTTTCCTCGCTGTAAGAAAACTGAAATTCATATTAGATTATTTAATGGACACAAAATGAATGATTAATAATTACATTTAAGTGCCTGATGCTGGAGAAATCTGCATCGGCAAAGACTTTCGAATGGAAATGGAAAGTTTCAGAATCGAGATATTTTCTCCCTCTTGTTTGGGAATTTTCGTCTTCAATGAAATCTTCCAAATTGAGTCCGTTTTCTCCGACATTCCGGACGATCTCCAAATTAGGCAGAGTCTTCCAAATCTGCTGGCATATTTTGTCTGAAGAACAGAATCCATATTCAAGCAGTGAAAGGTGTCCAAATGATTTTCTGATTTCTTCCTCGGACATCTTGCTGAGGACCAAATCTATAATTTTCACGCTTAATACACGCAAATCAGGAAGTGCCTTGCTCAACAGCGCAACGTCCGCTTTTTTGTTGGAAAATCCAACGATCTCTAGGATTCTCAATTCCTTCAGGAAACTGAGAAAACGAATACACTCATCACGAGTGAAATCGCTGCTGAAACAATCTATGATGTTCTTAATGTTTAATTTCAAGTGCCGAACGTTTGGAGCAGCAATTGACACCATCTTGAGAACCTATAGAAAATTAATTTGATTAGTAAGAATCGAAGTTGATATTTATAAGATTTTTACCTGGTTGAACTCATCCTTGGTAGTCATTCCTCTTGGATGAAAAGACATGAGGTAGTCCAAATCGAGTTTTTCGGTCCTGTTGTTCATCAAAACGCACAAAATCCGCTTCTTTTCAATGTACAAGTCCGTAGCATATTCTTCAATTTGAATATGGCACCTGCTCCTGAGCAGCAGCTCCTGAAGCACGACATCCCTCAGATATGGGGCTGAAATAGAGAGTATTTGCCTTGAAATCATTTTTACTGAACGCTTTTAGTACATACGCAATTTTTTTTGCATGTAGTTTCCTCCTTGCTTTTCAGTTAGTGCATCCAAGTTTTGCAGAATGGTTTCCACTGCCAAATCCTTCAATTTCTTTAGTCCCAGCAACCGGGATTTGGTTTTCTTAAGCAGAATGGAGTCCGTCATCCTGAGTCAGACCTGTGGAGAGCGAAACTGTAATCGATGCTTCTTGTATCTCGCTAGCAACAGGGGTTTCAAGGCATTTCAAACAATACTGGCTATGTTAAATTTCAAAATTAAGCTGCAGTCAGCAAAACTCACCTTCAATTCGTGATTTTTGGCGTGAAAACACTGGTGTTTGGTGGCTACACTCAGTTTTCAGATGTGTTTTGGAGTAAACAAACGCAGACTGTTCACTTTGTAAAAAGGATTGCTATTTACGCCACGTTTCTTTCCGTTTGAACTTTCCCGCCCTCAGCGATCCGTGTAAATCATACAGGCTATATGACGTCACTTGTAATAAATTTGAAAACATGGCTTCTAGGCGTGCACTCTTTCGGCCTTTCAATGTACTGATATCAGCGCCACTCCGTGGACGTGTGCAGCTTAAGAAACAGTTGAAAAACAGACCAATGGATTAAAGCAATCACTTGATTTGAGCGGCGGGAAATCCAATTTTATATTTGAGATTTCCTTACCAAATTATCAATAGGCGTTAAGTAAGCGACGGTTATTGAGTTCAAACAGCGGCCCATGGAATGATAGAAGCCTAATCGAGTCTGTCGCTCGCTCATCCGTTTCTCATGTGCGTGAGAAACAGCCAAAACTGCGCCCTTTTATTCTTTCGATGCGTAATAAATCCTCACGATGGACATTTTCTTTTTTATAAAATAAAATGAAGGTCCGAGTCCATACAATTCTAGTTATTGTCTTCTATATTTACTACAGTATTCTTAATAGGGTGTCATAGTTATTCAGATTGCAGCCGTCTGATGCTTTCTCTTATCGATTGCAACAGTTTCTCTCTCATCCCATGATTTTGTACCGTCTATATTGAGTACAACCAAACACAACAAATGGAATAGTCAGTGTAGTGTCATCAGGGCCGCTTGTCATGAATGGTGTTACTACAGAAATTACCAAACCCTGAGTTTTGGACAGAAGATTACGAGAATTTTAAAATAAGAACCGCGAGAAAATATTTATTTCGCGAGTAGTTTTAAACTTCACTTTTTTCTCTCATTTTGGTAACTTCGCATTACAGTTTCCTGCAGCAGAGGGTTGCGTCGAGGTGGCATTGTTGGTGTGCGGCGTCGTCGAACGAGAGCCAGGGTTACGAGGGCCCACGCGCTGAGCCGCACAGGGCCCACGAGAGAGCAGCGCACAAACAAGCCATGCCGACGTCATTTTCCAGACGGACAATTTCCCTTTTGCCGCCGCGACTCTCATCTCGCGTCAAAGCAGATTAGATATATTTAAAAGATCATATTCTCTTCCTGCTGCATTAACAAAAAAATTGTTAGAGTTCTAGCTGTTACTCTAAACGGCATATAAAGCAATCTAGAAATTATTTACATAATACATAGACTGCAAGCAACCATGTTAATCAAAAGATCATTTTTTATATTAATATATACAAAATTTATTCATACAAGTTTAAAATCTCGGCAAGAATTGTGTCACTTTTTATGGCTTCATACAAGCCATATGGAATATAATAAATTAAACATTACAATCTAAGTAGATTAAACCTTAGATCTAAACAAATTTATAATAAAAAAGGTGATGAGATCGAGCAAAATCAAATGCCAAACTGACCACACTCAGTCCTTGAAACCCCAAGGAGCCCTCGAGAGAAGACAAAGCTTGAATATTAAATAGTTTGATTTAGTAATCTTTATCTCATGGCTACTCCAAATTAAATGAAATTCAAACCGTTCAATTCCTCGCAATTTACGGAAAATTTAAATCAAAATCACCGCACTCGTACATTAATAAGAAAATATTATATGATAATATGCAATCTTGGTTTTTTTACAGATCCATTTACGCTCCTGCACCGGAGTATTCAGGGAGGAGCTTATTAGTTCCAGCGACACTAGCGCTCACCTTCGAGTTGTGGCTAATTACATACCTCCAGAACTTTTCCGTCTCATTTTAATTAGAAATAACACAGAGCGCGTGATAATTTTATATTTAAGAATTGTTAATAATTACAAGGTGTTGAAAGACATCGTTTTCAAAGAGTTCAGAGTTGCCGTGTGATAAAGATTGTTAAAATAAATTTTTGAGGTAAAAGGCACCAATTTTTTCCCCTTCCTCCATATGAGGGAGAACCGGTTGTTACTCTCGTCAAGTGCAGTGCCGTTCTGTACTGTAAATAATAAGCGGCGGCGGCTGACCGATGGTCAGTTCGCCTTTTGTTTTTTTCTTCATTTTATTTACTTTTTGTTTCGGCACAGTTTACATTCGCCACTAGTCTGTATTGTCTTTTATCCTTGTCTCTTTCTTAATAATAATTATGGCAGTATATGATTTATAGTAAAAATATTATCCATCTCAAATAAAGATTAATTGTATAAGTTTGAAATGATTATGGTTTCCAATTTCCAAAGAAAAATCTTATTATACTTAACCGTAGATCGAACATTTTTTATTGGAGAAATACCTAAAATTGTCATGTAAAAACAAAAGAGGACGGACCTTCTACTAACTCGCCCTGGCAGGGTGTCATCAGCAGAGCAACAACCCCACCTTTAACTCACATGAACCTCTTATGTGGCTTGCAGGCGAGTGGGTCAGCCGCATCTGTTTTCTTTAGTTCTGAATAATTAATAATTAACACGCTCTTGGCGACGGCACTATGCGGTCAACAAGAGTTACGCCCACATCTCCCTCATGCCAAGGAATGGAAGAAAATTGGTGTGTTTTGCTTGAAACCTTTATATTAACAATCTTAATCACATGGCTTCTCTAAATCATTTCAAATTAATTCCAATCTAAACCTTTAATTTGATCAAATTTTAATATAAAATTTACATCTACCCATTTATAATTACTAAATATAAAAAATATTAGCTTTTTTCGATTGCAATAATTTTGATGCTTATGGCAAAAGTGACGTCACATATTCAGAGCGGAACTCACTAATAACAGCACAGTGGTTTCGCTTGAAGCCGTCAGTGACGATGGTTAATTGATAAGCTCCGCCCTAGTCAGGTGACGTCACGGGCTCTCAACAGATGATTCACGGATATAAACCAACCTTCTTATTTTTTAATTTACGAATTTATGAGCCCTAGTTAATTTTATATTTAAAATTTAGAGTAAATTACAAAGCGTTGATTGGTACCAATTTTAAACAATTTAGAGAAGCTAGGAGATAAAGATTATTAAAATTATATTTACAAGTAAAATGCACTAATTTTCTCACCTTTCTGCACTTGTAGAGGGAAAATTGGGTGTTACTCTCGTTGACCGCAGTGCCGTCTGCTCAACAGCGCTTCATTGCGTGTTAATTATTTTGAACAATAGAAAACGGCTGCGGCTGACTCTCGCTGACTTGTCAAACTGGAGAATCAGGTGGGTTAAAGGTGGAGTTATGGCTCTGCTGATGACACCCAGCCAGGACGAGTTAGTAGTAGGTCAGCCGTCTTTTAATTCAACAATACTTTTCCTTTATTCGTTTCACCAAAGAATAAAAACTACATAAATTTGTTTTAATAATCTTTATCTCATGGCTACTCCAAAATATTTGAAACCAGCTTATTTCAACGCCTTCAAGTTTAGAGGTTATTTTAATAAAAACCCAGAGCAGCATTCGAAAATAAAAACTCACCACTTTTTATTAAATAACATTCCGTCAAAATTGTTAAGAAACAGACAGACCAGGGGTGAATAAAAAATGTTTATATATTATTACGAAGCAAAAAGGAAAAATGTAGAAAAAAAACAAAAGGCGAACTGACCATCAGTCAGCCGCCGCCGCTTATTATTTACAGTACAGAACGGCACTGCACTTGACGAGAGTAACAACCCCTCTCCCTCATATCAAGGCAGGGGAAGAAATTGGTGCCTTTTACCTCAAAAATTTATTTTAACAATCTTTATCACACGGCAACTCTGAACTCATTGAAAACGATGTCATTCAACACCTTGTAATTATTAACAATTCTTAAATAGAAAATTAACTCGCGCTCCGTGTTATTTCTAATTAAAATGAGACGGAAAAGTTCTGGAGGTATGTAATTAGCCACAACTCGAAGGCGAGCGCTAGTGTCGCTGGAACTAATAAGCTCCTCCCTGAATACTCAGGTGAAGGAGCGTAGTTGGATCAGTAGGAAAAAGCCAAGATTGCATGTGCCCTTTTTTAATTTACTCCGTTATTATTTGTATTTTGGGGTTGTGGGATATCTGATTAATGCACTCGTGAGGTAATTTTATTTTAGATTTCGCCATAAATTATAAGGATTTAATCAGTACGAATTTCATTTAATTTGGAGAAGTCATGAGATAAAGATTATTGAAACAAACTGTTCAAGTTTTAAGCTTTGTCTTCTCTCGAGTGAGGCGCGGTGCTCGCTCACCTGTTTGATATCAGTTTCAGGTTTCCAGCTTTGTTTTCGTTGCTAACTAATTTTGCGAACTTAAAGTCTATCGTGATCGATTTTAGCTCTGACCATTACATTCATCCTGATGACATTGAAGCTGTTTCACTCGATGTTGAAATTTTTGAAAACAATTAATATGCCTTGCTTAAGTTTGGCCAACATTTGGACTCACTCTCCTATTTTGAAGAAAGTAGTTGTATGTACCTTTCAACACTTCTTTAATCACTGTACAAAGCTGGGAAAGTTCTCACTCTGCTACTTAGGTGCCATCGATCGTTATCTCCTGCTCGACAAGTACGGTTCTTCTTTGGTTTATATTAGGTACTATAGTCAATTTCTAGTGCGAAATATGAATTTATGATTTTCGATTAGTTGCAGTATCTTGCCCAATTTGTTGATGGCTCCCCAAGTGCAAAAAGTGGAGATTGCAAAAACATTTGAGCCAAACAGCCATAGAAATGTGCTGGGGTTCAACCAAGCATACATTAAAATCATGAAACCGACGAGAGAGAATATGTATTGACAATTTTATACAGTGTAACAAACATGTTTTAATTAATATAATCGTGTTTCATGCTTCTATATTAAAGTGTTTGAGATCGAAAATACATTAGAAGCGCTGTGCTTTATCATTTTTATTTTAATTAATTTTGTTTTATTAGATTTAAATAATAATTCCGAAAAAATATTCAACTATCAAAGCAATTTGCCATAATTGTAAAGATAGATGTGAAATTGAGTTTTTTTTAATGAAATTCAACGTGTGATTACAATTACTCGTTACAAAGAAACAAAAATAAGAGACAATGCAGACGAGTGGTGAATTAATAAAGCAAGTATTCTGTGGCGAAACGAATGAAAGATTTTAGAAAAAAAGCAAAAGGCGACTGACCCTCTACTAACTCGCCCTGGCAGGGTGTCATCAGCAGAGCCACAACTCCACCTTTAACTCCTCTGAACCTTCAGCGTAAAAAGTCAGCGAATGCGCCAGCCGCCGCCGTTTTCAATAAAGCGAAATAATTAACACGCAATGAAGCGCTGTTGAGCAGACGGCACTGCAGTCAACGAGGGTAAGGCCCACTCCTCGCTCATATTTAGGAATGGGGCCAGTTACCAATATGAGTTAACAAAAAAAAAAGAATAATAACGGGTGAGAGAGCGAGAGACACGACTTGGCCCCCTATCATTCCATGGGTTTCTCTTTGAATTCAATAACCGTCGCTTACTTAACGCCTATTGATAATTTGGTAAGGAAACCTCAAATATAAAATTGAATATCCCGCCGCTCAAATCAGGTGTTTGCTTGAAGCCCTTGGTCTGTTTTTCAACTGTCTCTTTGTTTCTTAAGCTGCACACGTCCACGGAGTGGCGCTGATATCAGTACATTGAAAGGCCACAAGAGCGCAGGCCTAGACGCCATGTTTTCATTTTTATTACGAGTGACGTCATATAGCCTGTATGATTTACACGGATCGCTGAGGGCGGGAAAGTTCAAACGGAAAGAAACGTGGCGACGAATAGCAATCCTTTTTACAAATTGAAGAGTCTGTGTTTGTTTACTCCAAAACACATCTGAAAACTGAGTGAAGCCACCAAACACCAGTGTTTTCTCAACAAAAAACACGAATTGAAGGTGAGTTATGCTGACTGCAGCTTAATTTTGAAATTAAACAGAGTCAGTATTGTTTGAAATGCATTGAAACCCCTATTGCAAGCGAGATACAAGAAGCGTCGATTACAATTTCGCTCTCCACAGGTCTGACTCAGGATGACGGACGCCATTCTGCTTAAGAAAACCAAATCCCGGTTGCTGGGACTAAAGAAATTGAAGGATTTGGCAGTGGAAACCATTCTGCAAAACTTGGATGCACTAACTAAAAAACAAGGAGGAAACTACATGCAAAAAAAATTGTGTATGTACTAAAAGCGTTCAGTAAAACTGATTTCAAGGCAAATGCTCTCTATTTCAGCCCCAGAACTGAGGGATGTCGTGCTTCAGGAGCTGCTGCTGAGGAGCAGGTCCCATATTCAAATTGAAGAATATGCTACGGACTTGTACATTGAAAAGAAGCGGATTTTGTGTGTTTTGATGAACACCAGGACCAAAAAACTCGATTTGGATTACCTCATGTCTTTTTATCCAGGACAGTTAACTACCAAGGATGAGTTCTACCAGGTAAAACATCTCATAAACATAAACCTCGATTGTGACTAGTCAAATGAATTTTCTATAGGTTCTCATGATGGTGTCAATTGCTGCTCCGAACGTTCGGCACTTAAAAATAAACATAAAGAACATCGTAGATTGTTTCAGCAGCGATTTCACTCGAGACGAGTGTATTCGTTTTCTCAGTTTCCTGAAGGAATTGAGAATCCTAGAGATCGTCGGATTGTCCAACAAAAAAGTGGACTTTGCGCTGTTGTGCAAGGCACTTCCCGATTTGCGTGTGTTTAGCGTAGAAATGATAAATTTGGATATCAGCATGATGTCCGAGGAAGAAATCAGAAAATCATTTGGACACCTTACACTTCTCGAATATTATTTATCTTTCCCTTCTTCGGAAAAAATGTGCCAGATTTGGAAGACTCTACCTAACTTGGAGATCGTCCGGAATTTTGGAGGAAACGGATTCAATTTCGAAGATTTCATTGAAGACGAAAATTCCCAAACAAGAGGGAGAAAATGTCTCGATTCTGAAACTTACCCTTTTTATTTGAAAGTTTTTGCCGATGCATCAGACTTTTCCAGCATCAGGCACTTGAAGGTAATTAATCATTCATTTTGTCTCCATTTAATAATCATCTATGAATTTCAGTTTTGTTACAGCGAGGAAAAGTGGAACACCTTTGAGAAGATCCTGAAGTGGCCAATCACACTTGACAGTTTGAACCTGACCTTATGGAAGGTTTCAGAAACAGTTGATGACATTTTGCTCAAATGTGGAGCGAACATTCGATGGCTTTCCATAACAGGAATCTTTTTACCAAGTGTGCAACTCGACCGCATTTCTGAACTATGTCCCAAGCTTGTGGTACTCCACCTGAGAAGAGTGAAAGTAACAGGAAATTTCTCCAAACTGGCAAAATTTGGCCATCTGGTGGAATTAGTTTTTGATCAAACGGATTGGTAAGTCAATATTACTCGGGAGTTTTTTTAATTGAATTAAAACACATTAAAACAATTGCAGCATGACTGGCGAGTGCCTATCAGCGCTTTTTTCCTCTGCTCGAAACCTGCAAATGGTGATGCTCGACACCATCAAGCCTAACCTCGAGGATCTGCAGAAGGTTAAGACATTGTTGATCGAAAACAAGATACTCTCCTCGTTGAAGTCCCTCCAATGGGAAATGAGTTCATATCCTCCTGATCACGTCTTCAAGGAAATTGCGGCTATAGTGACGAATTCAGCCGCAGGTCTCCCAGAATTAAGAAAACTTAAATTTTCCTACCAACAAACGAATTGGTATGACAACTTGAATCCTTTCAAACATGTTGACAAAAATCTCAACGAGATTTTGAAATCATTTGAATAAATTATATTTCTTTATAAAAAGCATTTCAAAGTTTTATTAAGACTGACATCAGTTAAATATTATGGACTAATTTAAATTGGAGATTTATTTTAAATGAGATTTTGTTAAGTCTCTTCATATTAGTGATGGCATATTGCAATTAATTAAATCCATTTTAATAAATTCATTCTAATCATTATTCTATATGTTTAAGAATTTAAGATTAGCAGCTAGAGCACAAACAATTTTTGTATATAAAAAACGCAATGATTTGCAGCAGAAGAAGAATTTATTCGTTCAAAAGTTCAAACAATCTCTGTATTAAATTTATGTGGATATGCATAAAGGGTTGATATTAATTGATTTACGTAAAGTGTTGTGAATGTATCTGTATTATTGGTCCTGAATTAGATTCAAATTTTGGTTTATTATGGATCAGTAGGGCAACTTGTGCCCCACACATCCACATCCAGAACACAACTTAAATATAACAAAGCATATTTTTGTATTTGATAACAGAGGGAATAGGAAAATTCAGCCAATGTCATTTGGGTATTATATCTAGAATTCCTCGCCTAATATTTCGATGTAGAATTAGAAATATCTCGATTTTCTCAAGAAGACGATGCTCCACATAGCAACATCTGTGAATTGGAGAAATTCCTGCATCCAACTAAAGTTTGGTTTGCAGAGACGGAGAACGAGTCCCCCATGAAATTTTCCAGGAGCAAATAGCTCCACCCAATTGGCTATGCCTTCTCTAGCGGCTCGCATTACGTCATTCAGTTAGAAATCCTTCAAATATTGTTATTGAACGCTTGCATAATTGAAGTGACAGCATTGCCACGTCATCATTTCACAATATCAAGGAGCATTCGTTCTGAGAAGTATTTCTCAATAGGCAAGGCAGAAGGCAGACACGAGTTACTCCTCATTTCACTTCACAACACAACACGCGATACTTTAGGAACAACAAGTTGATAATCCTAATTTTGGAAGGATCAAAGTGTTGATTTTCTTATAAAGGTCGGAGAAGAGAAATTCCGTGAGTATATTTCTTATCATGAATATTTAATGGAGATTATCTATGTGTTCAGTTTTAGATGGATGACTATGACTATTTATTGTGCTGCAGAGAATTGCCAACAAAGCAAGCCTCTCACAGGATAATTTATTCAGCAATTAATTTAATATTGGTGTGCGAGGAAAAGAAGAAAATCGATTTTGAGGTTTTAATGTCGTTTCTTCCAGCAGACTCTGCAGACTGTCCCGACATAATCACCCGGGTAAACGATAAAAATTTATTTCCCGACATATCGTTTCAATTTAACAATAATTCCCAGGTGATGCTAGAAGTAATTTTCAACACACCAAAATTGGAGCACCTCGTTATCAGTTGCAGCCACCTTGCAAAGTTTTTCGGTACGCCTGGAAACGAAAAGCGTTACAACTTCCGACTGCTGCACAGCCTCAGGGTTCTAGAGATTGTGGAAAAGGGTTTGGATAGTACTGGGATCGATTTGTATCTATGCGGAAACTTGCCGAGTTTGCGAGTTCTCAAGACTTCCGCCTTTGACATTGGCGAATTATTATACTATTCCGACCAAACAATCATTAAGTCTCTGGGACACCTTAGACTTCTACTACAATGCCCTTTAAACCTGAATTTGAAGCAGAAGTTGATGAAAGTTCTTCCAAATCTGGATGTCCTGAGTGATCTTAAGAGCTACGGACTTTGCTTGGACGATTTTCTAAAAAATGACTCGGGAAAGCGGCTGTGTTACAATCCAGACCTCATTCTAGACCAAAGTCCAATTCTTTGTGACTTATCCAACGTCATCTCTCTCGAGGTATTTAAATTATTGTAAAAGCAATTGCGTAAAATATAATCTATTTTTCTAGTTAACACCGGGTGATTTTTTGGACGACGAGATTCTCTCGCGGATCGATCCGGGTCAAGTCAAGAATTTGACCTTGACCGTGTGTATCTCTGATGAGAGCCATACTTTCGATTTCTCGTTGCTCAGATACGGCGAGAACCTGAAAAAGCTGACCCTCAGAAGCGTGACCTGTGTTGCGTTGGATATCGAAATGATTCCTAACATCTGTCCAAAACTGGAATGGCTGCGTTTGGAGGGCGTGGATATTTCGAATTCTTTATTCTTCATAAAACCATTTCCTGAGTTGAAAGAGCTCAGGATCATTTTCGACTGTCCTTCCTGGTAATTAGATCACAATTTGAATTATCATGTTTATTTTAATCAATTGTTTGAATAGCAAACAAAAAGCTACCCATCTTTCTAACTTTTTTTCCTCACCAAAACTGGAGAAGATTCATCTTGAAGGGCTATTTTTTGAAGAGAGTGACTCCTCAGCTCTCAAAACAGATGCTTTAGAAAAACTTGAAACTTGGAGTTACACCATGGAACGAGAACGACCGGAGCCGTTTTCGAATTATTTGGGGATATTCGTATAGCGAGTGACGTGTGACATCTAGCGAGCACTATTGTGTGAGTTAGCGAATACAGATGTAATTAAGGAATGGCAAAGAATGCCTGTGTCTCTGTTGAACAATCCTATTAAATCTCCAAACATTCAAGACCAGACATCCGGTACCAATTTGGACATAGTCACCCTTTTTTAGATGGACGCGGAGAGGTAATAATAACGTACGGCAATGAAGTCATGGATGAGCATTCAGTACCAAAATCCTTCTCATTATGGGGACCTACACAGTGAATCACTTTTGCAAGTTTTTGGGTTCTTTCAAGGAAGCGTATAAGCAGAATCTACAGCACGTTTTGTCGCAGTGCTGGAGCCACCAATTTAAATATCTCATAGACTTCTAAATCAACAACAATCATGACTTACGCAATCTCATAAGTTCAATCAATTGATTGGCCATAGCATTTTGATTTACAGCTTATATTTTTAGTTTGCAACTGCTGTTATTTGTTTGGGAAAAACTTGCTATTGATGAATCATTCACATCAGTCGAAAAGACCTCATGCGGATCCTATGGTGTTTGGGACATCAAGGACAACGGTGTGGATTCGCCGATCTGATTCCAGAATCCAGATGCTATTTCCTGACTGTTGTGTTTACCCACCGGGTTTGCTTGGTTTAAATTTCTCAGCAGT
This sequence comes from Cloeon dipterum, assembly GCF_949628265.1. Taxonomy (NCBI): domain Eukaryota; kingdom Metazoa; phylum Arthropoda; class Insecta; order Ephemeroptera; family Baetidae; genus Cloeon; species Cloeon dipterum. The sequence continues at coordinate 35,100,852 of NC_088789.1, read as the reverse complement.
GAATAGATTTTACCAGATACAAAAAACTTACAAATATCCATGGTGGCGGAGAATCCTATTAAACAATTAAGTATTCGAATTAATTATCCATCTCATTGTCTAAGAATTTTACTCAAACGGAAATATTTTATTCGTCATGGAAATGATGCATATAGGCATACAGCTAAAAACATAAATTATCGTTTTCCCTCTAGCAAAGAATGTCTATATTCTGGGGAATAACTTCAAGCAGGGATGGTAGAAATTTCTGTACTCCGCGAGGAGCGGCCCTGTTTGAATAGGTTTCATACAAATTATCAAGTCAAAAAATATTTTAAAATTATATTATTTAACAGAAATATTACATGCCATAAAATTTACATCCTCTTGTCTTGCACATGAGCTGTTCCATTTTGCTAAATGATTTATAGCAATCTCAGCAAAGAAATTTAGCGAATCTTTAATACTACGAAGAGGGAAGGTCAAAGGGGTCAGACGTCAAGTCATATACATCTGTAAGTGGTAAATAATAGGTTCTGGACGATTCATGTCAATTGCATCAAAAAGTTGTAAAAAGTAATACCAAACAAGGTCATCATCATATACAGGGTCAAAAACCCAAAAACTTTTTACGTTTGTACAAATTTTTCCGTTTCTAATCAGGTTGAAAAGAGTCTCTTTGTCGCTCAGATCAAATTCGAAGGCATCAAGATCTATTTTTTCAAGAAGCGGTGCATGGAGAATGCTTCTTAGGATGATGGGATAGCGACAGTCTCCTCTAAAAGAAGAAATTATAAATTAGACTGCAATAAATCAGTTGAGATTATTATTACGTACTTTGAGCGCCAGAATAATTTTCTCAGTTTCCCAAAAGATGTTATCGGTTTGTCGTCATCAGCAATATATGAATCATATAAATAAAGGCTCTCCAAGCTTTTGCAGTGCTCAAAAATTTGATTGAACGTCAATTTCGATTTTGGCTTTATATCATAGAGGTAAAGTTTTCTCAAACTCCCTCCTACTTTGCTCAGCATGTGCAGCAAATTCTTCGCATGACACTGATGATCACCAGATTCACTGCCGTGAGCCTGCAAAATAAAAAAATAAGTAACAGTTAATCAGCAAACCTAAAAAGTTAATACCTCCAGGTGCGATAGCTGAGGTGCAAATAAGTCAGCGAAAATCGAATCATCTAATTTTATGCTCGCTAACCGGTGCGGGCAGACCTTCACTGGGTGTCTTTTCCAGAATAGAACGGAAAATTTCCGCGGGAAAGTATCTTGATAGTACTGTTGAAGATAAAATTCAGTGTTGAATGTCTCCATGATCGCTTTCATATCAGATAATGGAACGTCAACCACAATTTTCTCTGCCTCGATTTGCTGCAAATTTTTGCACTCCTTGCAGATGCGTACAAATCCCGAAAAGTTGATGTTAACTTCGAGTAACGAGATTGTTATCAAAATTTTCATCTGGACGAACAGATCAATGGATTTTTGCCCGAGCTGGGGCTTCTTGTATATCCACTTGTACGGACGCGTGTCATCTAAGCGTATATGTTTCACGTTTGGTGCATGTTGTATAACGTATTGCAGGACCTGAGAGTCGAGAGAATCGAAACCAAATTGTGTTAGTTTTTAGCTATTTCTTTTTCTTACATGGTGCATTTACCTCGTCTATTGAGACTCCGTACTTCTGTTCCTTCTCAATCTTGGAATCAGATTCCCCAGGTTTCACATCAAACTTGGAAACAATCCAACGTAAGCTATGAGGCAACTGGAAATATTCCCTCTCTTTGTGCGGCTCAATATATGGCAACAATCTCCAAAGTCCGTATCTTTCTTCGGGTACGGGTTCTTTCCCTATATTCCGGCGTTCCAACGAAAAACCTTTGACCCTTTCTGCATACAATTCTCTCCGAAAAGGTGGAGCTGAAAACATAAAGAAAAAATTATCATATTGTACAATCTGCTCCTCCATTTTTAATTTATTTCCTTACAAACTTTTGACACGATGAGCTCCTCGCCGTAGCGTGTAAAGTTTTCTAAGGCTGTGTTAAAAGCCATTTCCTCTAGAGAGAGGGGATTCTTCCCTGTCTTTTCATCGTTCGCACTCATCTGAAAATAAAAAATTATTTTGTTTGAGATCTTAATTAGCCTGAAGTCAGAAAGCATGAAATTTTTGCTTCGCTTCTGATTTTTATTCCATTTCAAAGTCCTGCAGAGGGCAGGTCGGGTACCCTGAAAAAGGTAGTAAGGTTAAAGCCTGTTCCAAGACCAATTCAACGAGGGCTCGTGGTTGCCGATCAGACGAGTCGTTGAGTTTTTGGCGGCAGCAGAATCGTGCGCCGCCGTACCGCAGGCTTCGCAAAATCGCCAAGAAAGTGCAAAAATTGCCTCCGAGGTGGTCGTGGTACCCTAAACAAGGTCGTCAGGGTAGAGCCCAAACGAATCCGATGAGGGGTCGCGGTCGAAGGTAGCACCAGCGGCCGTATTTTAAAGAAAAATAAAATCTCACCTAGTTACGAAAATATTTTGACTTTCGATTTATCAAAATTTGGTGCAGGATTCGGAAAGAATTCATTGCAGAGAAACCTTCTATTTTAAAATGCCTTTCAAAATGAACCAAAAAATTAATAATTTTGATGGATACACAAGGAATAGTCCTTCTAATTTGCACCAAATATACGTGTGAATAGCAAATCCTTACTATGAATGGCCAGGAATATTTTTGTGTACCTACGTTTTCAAAATAATTCGAGAAATCTTTGCACTTAGCATATACCAAAGTGTGGTTTCCTTTTGAAATATTATGATTACCGAGAAAAATGATCGAATAAGCCCCGGAAATACAATAAATTTTGGTTCTCAGAGTTCCGAATCGACCATGTGGTATTTAAAGAAGGTTTTGATTCAATCGGCTACAGTTTGGTGCCACACGGGAACCCGGCTACACGTTTAATAAAGTTATCGCCAAACCTTTGCTGAGGTAATTTCAACAAGTTTAACTGCAAACTCACCTTTAATTCAGCAGAAAATCAGAAATTTGAAGACACAACAGCGAAAACGCACGCGACGCTTCAGCTGGGAGATGAGAATAACAACTCTAGTTCCGGCTTAATCAATCCCGAGGAGCCATTTGCTGATATCATTTGAGCGTTTTAATAATGTGCGCATGCGTCAACTGGTGTTTTGTAAGAGAGCAGTAGGGTATTAGCTAAAACGTTATCGCCTGCACTTTCCCTTACACTCTAGAGACGGAGCGGTCGTCGCCTTGTCGCGGGCAAACAGCATCTCCCTTTCGAAAGATGAGCACAACGCCCTCCTCGAGAGAAGAGAAAGCTTAAAACTTGAAAAGTTTGTTTTAATAATCTTTATCTCAAGGCTTCTCCAAATTAAATGAAATTCAAACTGATAAAATACTTGAAATTTATAGCAAAATTTAAAATAAAATTTCCGCACGCGTACATTAATTAGAAATTTAAAAAATGATATGCCTTTTTGGTATTGTTCTACTGATTTAGCTGCGCTCCTTCACCTGGGTATTCAGGGCGGAGCCTATTAGATCCAGCGGCACTGGCGCTCGCCTGCGACTTGTGGCAATTAAAAACTTTCAGAGCAGGTTTTCCGTTTCATTTTAATTAGAAATTACACAGCGCGCGAGTTAATTTTTTATTTAAAAATTGCTAATAATTACAAGGCGTTGAATTAAATCGTTTTTAAATAATTCAGAGTGGCCATGTGATAAAGATTGTTAAAATAAAATTTTCAGGTAAAAGGTATCAATTTTTTCCCTTTCCTAGATATGAGGGAGAAGTGGGCGTTACTCTCGTTGACCACAGTGCCGTCTGTTCAACAGCGCTTCATTGCGTGTTAATTATTCCCCATTAAAGAAAACGGCTGCGGCTGACTCTCGCTGTATGGTCAATCTGGAGGTTCAGGGGAGTTAAAGGTGGAGTTGTGGCTCTGCCGATGACACCTCACCAGGGCGAGTTAATAGAATGTCAGCCGCCTTTTGATTTTTTTATATATTCTCTTTCCTTTTTTTGTTTCGCGATATATTATATTCTTTAATTATATCCGCCACCAGTCTACATTGTCTTTATTCCTGTCTCTTGCTTTATAATAATTATGTCAGTATGATTTATAGTAAACATAGTTTTACATTATCTCGAATAAAGCTTAATTGTTTTAGTTGGAAATGAAAAATTGGGTTTCCAATTGAATTACTATAAGTATACTTTACCGTGGATCTAAATATTTTTGGAATATTCCTAAAATGGACATGAGTATGTAAAAACAATAGACGAACTGACCTTCTACTGACTCGCCCTGGCAGGGTGTCATCAGCAGAGCCTCGACTCCACCTCTAACTCCCCTGAACCTCCAGTGTAACAAGTCAGCGAGTGGGTCAGCCGGCGCCGTTTTCTTCAGTTTGGAATAATTAACACGCTCTTGGCGCTGTTGAGTTGACGGCACTATTCGCTCAACAAGGCCATTTTATATTAAAATTTGCCAAAAATTGCAAATCGTTGATTGGTAGAAATTTCAAATAATTCAGAGAAGCCATGAGATGAATTTTATTAAAATCAGATTTTCAAGTAAAACGCACCAATTTTCGCCCCTCTTTGGACTTATAGAGGGAGATGTGGGCGTAACCATTGTTGGACCCAGTACCGTCTGACCAGCAGCGCTGAAAGCCTGTTAATTATTAGTCAAAAAGTAAACGGCGGCTGGCCTGCTCACTGTCTAGTCGCTTAGTCACCCTCCAGGTCTTGGTCTGTCAAAGGTGGAATTAAAAATCTGCCGATGACACCCTGCCTGAGGGAATCCTGAGAAGGACAGTTCGCCTTTTTATTTATTTTTCTAATTCTCATTTTTTTTCATTGAATAATATGTAGTATATAAAGGTCAGTACTCGCTGGGACTCTGCACTCTGAGAGTTATTGAATAATTAAGTCTGTAAGAAAAATGCAAAATAAATTCAATCATTTTTTTAATTATCCAGAATTTAATTCAGATTTTAATTGTACATACTTGCGCTTCTTAAAATAATTGAATTCGCTGCCAATAAATTTAGACCTTACTGACTATAAGAGATAATTGACAGTCAGATCGGAAATCTTGAGAATTTAACCAACTTTTGAGGCAACAGAATATCCGTACGAGGACCAAAAAGGGAACAAACCGCGGATTTAGCAATTCAACTGAAGCAAACATCTGATTTTATGTGTCCAGCTGATGATGACAAAATACGGTTTGTATTTTTCGCGCCCTATCTCTGGGAAACAAGTGATAGTTATCCTGGCAACACGGCTATCAGCAAGGGTTGCCACATGCACAAATTAAAGTAAATGATTTTCATAATTGTTAAAGTTTAAAGCACAAAGAGCAAGAAAATCTGCTTGATTAAATTAAATTTTCCAGTTTTGATGAAAAAATACAAATTTTTTGCACAAAACACATAAAGTATTTCAGAATACAATAAGTACCGAGCAGCTGGCATCCCTAGCCCTCACGTTCGCAGCGCCATCAAGGCAGAACTAGAGTTGTTATTCTCCTACCGCTCCTCTCACAGCTGAAGTGTCGCGTGCGTTTCGCTGTTGGGTCTTCAAATATCTTGATTTGAACTGATTTGAAGGTGAGTTTGCAGTTAAACTTGTTGAATTTACTTCATTGATGGTTCGGTGATTACTTTAAAATAGTAGCAGGGTTCCCGTGGCGTCAAATAGCGGCCGAGTTAATAAAAATATCCGCTACTTGACACACCACGGGCTCGATTCATACTTCCAAGAGCAGAAATTTCTTTAATTTTAAGGCTAAACCTGCAGCTTTTCTCGATTGATTTAATATTTCACATGGGAGCTACATTTTTTAAAAAGACCAAACGTGAAAGCTGGTCCAGAAATCATGGAAATCATTGAGTATTGTTGTTAAAATTATGAAAAACGACTCTCCCGTTTTATTTATTTGGAAATAATTACCAAATTGGAACGAATTCACTTTCAAACTAAAGAGCTGTTAAAGAATTCTTCTCTTTTATTAAAAATGTGAATCTAATTGAGTTTCAATGACGAATTTAGGTCAGACTGGAACTTTCATTCTCTTGTTGATTACAAAATTTGTGATTTCAGGATGGAGGAGGTCCCAAACTTCTTGCTGTTGACCAAAATCAGGCTTTCCAGTTTGAGTACTGTAAAGAGTCTGTACAGATTCGGGCTTGAAATAATCATTGCAAGTATCAATCCAAACGCTTCCTTGACCGAACACAATGGCTTGGAAGGAAGAGTGTGTAAGTGATGCCGATATTCGAGAATTGATAGTGTTTTAAATTTTAAATAAATATTTGTAGGTCCCGAACTCCGAGAAAAGATTTTACAGGAGTTTCTGCGAGAGAAAACCGGTTCCAGAAAAAGATGCATTACAGAGATCAAGAAGCTCGCGAATGTCATTCCGTTCTTCCTGAATTCAAGGACAAAGAACTTAAATTTACATCCTCTTTTAGTACTCCTGCCTTCACGTGAATCATCCGTTTTTCCCTATCCACGTGAATCCGATTTTTCCTACATGAATAAGGTAATTGTAAACAAAGAAGGTACGATTTCATTTCCAATGACTAATATTTTCGAAATTTAAATAGGTATTGTGCAAGGCTGCTCAACTCGCACCAAACCTTGAGCATCTCGTTTACACAAAAAGACCAAAGTTGCAAGTTTTAAATGCCTCTACTGCTAGTCTAGTGAGCAGTTTCAAGATGCTGAAGATAGTCGAGATGCAGGGTTTGTCTGTCAATCTCGCTTACCTTGTGGACCTGTGCGGCGATCTGCCGTACCTGAGAGTCCTGATCATTGGTTCGGTTAAATATAGAACTCTTCCATATTCTGGAAAAGACATTTCGATGTACCTCGGAAACCTGAGCCTGCTCTGCATTAAAAATATCGAGAAGTCACAAAGGGCTAAACAGTTCATTCAGGACCATGTACCAAACCTGGACATCATCCCTGGTCTGAAACACAGCGTCCTCTCATTCGACGACTTCTTGCTTCCAACAGTCGAAGGACTAAAGCAAAGCCAACGGAAAACATTCACTTGTGACTCATCCTGGTTTGAATTCCCTGAAGCCAACATTCATCACAAGCATCCCAACGTTGTTCATCTTCAGGTACATTTTGTTGCTTTTTTATTTAATGCATTGTTCACGAGTTTGTGATTTATTCTAGATCAATGGTGATGACTTATTCAAGGAGTTACCAAGCCGAAACTCTGAAAGTGACTCTGATTTTGACTCGGTCGACCCGGAACCAGAATACTTACTGCCCGATTTCACGAATATAGCATCAATTGCGATCAAGTTCAATGATTATGATACTACGGAAAGCGCTATGGAATTTGCAGTTGATAACGTTTTGATTCACTACGGTCACAACTTACGCTCCTTTTTCTTAAATTGTTGTGTGTGCGAAATTGAAGAATACAATGCGAGCAACATTTTTTCTCGTTGTCCGATGCTGGAAAAACTCGCACTGCGAGTTAATCAAATATCAACGAACACGGAAAAAGCAGACCAAAATTCGCATCTCCAAGAACTATGTTTGCGATCATCAAGGTAATAAATTAGCCAATAAAAATATGTATTATAGCCTAGCTGAACAATTTTGCATTTTCTTTTTACAGGCCAATGATGGATGTTTTGCTGGTACCTCAACTGCGAAAAGTGGAGCTTGATGATATATTTTTAAGAGATTTGTTTGAAGACTTGAGAAGGATTGCTTCGTTGATTGCAGAAGAGAAGATTCTGCTCGAATTGGAAATATTCCACGTTAATGTTCGTAATCAGTTTTCTGGTGTCGAATTTATTAATTTGGCTAAATTTATAAAAACTGCGTCGGCATTTCTGCCAAAACTGACACATTTGAAGCTGAAATTTGAGGGTTATGAATATGTGGCCCTTGCGAGGCGCATGCAACAAAGCGATGAATACAAAAAGAAATGGATTGCGCGTAAGGTGACTGGTGATGTTGATGTACTCAATGTCTTCGTTGACCAGCAACTAATTGACACACTTGCCTCATATCAGAATTGATATTCTGTTGATATGTTCTGAATGAATATAATTTTGTAATAAAATCATCGATTTATTGTTTAATACAATTTATAAATTTGTTTACTTATTAATAACATCACATGCTCGAGAAAAGTTCAACTGATCTGATCTGCCAAACGAAATATTTGACAACAAACTGGATAAACTATAATTAAATAAAAAATGAAAAACATATTTGATTGATCAAATATTATGAATTAAAAATTCCAAACTTGGTTGATTAAACCGTAGATGTAACAATATCAACTGTAACTTAAAAGAACTTGAGATTGAGCAATGCAAATGGCGAACTGACTCCACTCAGCCCTAGGAACCCCAAAAAGCCCTTATTTACTGAAACAATTGAAGCGATTTAATAAACTGCGCATGCGTCAAATAGTGTTTTGTAAGAGAGTAGCAGGGTATGAGCTCTGGTAACGTTGCTGCCTGCAAGTTTCTACTCTCCTTTCCTTACACTGTGGAGGCAGAGCGGTCGTCGCGGGCAAAGAGCATCTCTCTTTCGTAAAATGGACGCTAGGTGGTATAGAGAGCTAGAGAGGGTTCCAAGGTGTCCCAGGGGTCAAGTGGAACAAGGCTAATATTGCATAAGTTTCGAATGGTACCATAAAAAAGGGTTTGTTTACAAACACAAAGGGCAGGGCAAATACCTACACCAGCGCACCTGACGGATTTAATCTAAACTAACAGTAACAGGTAAGAGATGGCTAGTACAGCGCCGCCCACGGAGCTTATTAGTTTCAACGACACTAGCGCTCGCCTGCGACTTGAGGCAATTACATCCAGAGGTTTTCTGTTTCAAATTAAATATAAATAACACCGCGCGCATGTTGATTTCATATTTAGAAATTGCTAATAATTACAAGGCATTGAATTATATCATTTTCAAACTATTTCGAGTTGCCTTGTGATAAAGATTGTTAAAATAAAATTTTCAGGTAAAAGGTACCAATTTTTTCCCCTTTCATGATATGAGGGAGAAGTGGGCGTTACTCTCGTTGACCGCAGTGCCGTCTGCTCAACATCAACAGCGCTTCATTGCGTGTTAATTGTTGCTTAAAATTGAAAACGGCGGCGGTTGACTCTCGCTTACTTGTCCCACTGAAGGTTCAGGGAGCTAAAGGTGGAGTTGTGGCTCTGCTGATGACACCCTGCCAGGGCGAGTTAGTAGAGGGTCAGTCGCCTTTTGCTTTTTTTCAATCTCAAGACAGCTGATTTTCGTATTCAGACTCCAACCTCTTCATCCAGAGTTGTAGCTTATAATTTTTAGTTGTCTTTACTGCTGTTATCTTTTTGGGATGGGCTTGCTGTTGATGAATCATTCTGAAAAAGCCTCGCAGCTCCCGGTGGGTGTAAGCAGCGTGGGACAAGGAAAACGGCGTGGAATAAAACCACGTTTTGAAAAAAAATCAGCCAAAAATATTGAACAAATTCGAAATCAGTCCGATTTTGAAAAACTGAACATGGGCGGGTGTGCCCTACCAAAAGGCATCGATTGGTGCCAGAATCAGTGCCATCGGGCCCATTGGGGCCCACCTGGGCCCCGAAAACATAAGTTTGAATTATCCCAAATCGCGATTTTTGTAATTCTAAACTAATAACTCGGCTCCTATTGGTCATAGAGTGGAAAATCAAGTTTCTTTACACTCGCGCCTGTAAGTTCTGCGTCGAATGGAAATAAAAAAAGGAATTTTAAGGCTTTTAAAGTGAAAGCGGAGGCATCAACGAGCTGGTAGAGGTTCTTGAAGGGGTGCCAGTCCCTGATGAGGGCGTCGACTCAGGCGGGGACGTGCTCCTCGAGTCCGAGCTCGCACTGGAAGTAGATGGGCCTGCGGAAGGTCTGCTCACGGGGGTGTGTGCTCTGGAGCGGCGCGCCGTGGAACTCAACTCGGCGCAGCCGCCCTTGCCCTGCATGCGCAGCGACACGAACAGCAGCCGCCTCTCAAAGGCCTCGAAGGTCGGCGACCGCGTGGGCAGTTTGACGATACGCAGCACGACGGCCGTCGCACCGGCCTGGCCACCTTGATGCCCTGGTGCGGAATGCCGCGTTTCGACAGCTCGGCCGCCACGGTCACCAAGGGCAGCCGTTCGTCGCACATGGCAACCACGTGAGATAGTTCCGGGATGAAGTATTGAGTGTACGTGGCCCGTTTGGCCGCTGGGGCTTCGACCGCCTTGCGTTTCTGGCCGCAGCTCTCGTCCACGGCCGTGCAAGGCCCGTGTGTTGCCACGTACATGTCCAACTCTACCATGTGCTGGACCTGAGCGACAAATTGAGGCAATAGTTATCCTAAAATGGAAGAATTTCAGTCTGGGATGGGGTCTCCGTGTTGCCTAAGAGTTAAAAATAAATAAAAACATGTTTTAGAGTGCTTATCATATATTTTATTGATTCAAAAGGTTACAATTTTGACAATTACTTTCATTAAGAGGAGATAATACGAAAATGACCTCAGATTTGAGTTCCTAAAGGTTGAAAACGTGGGAATGGACACCAAACACGGCCATATTTAGACATCAGATACTTAGTTAAATTTGCCAGTCGAAAGCCACGCCCCCTTTTATAACTTTAAAAGTCTCGTTTTATATTAAAGATATCAACCTGAAATTTTCATTTGAGCAATAAATCCACCCACTTTCCCTAAAAACAATTCTAACGGTTCCTTGGCACTTCCGGTCTAAGAAGGAGGTCCAAAGTATAAACTGGGGTTTAGAATGGAAGAATTCCGGTCTGTGAGGGTGTCCATGTGTTGCTAAAGAGTTTTGAATAAATAAAAACATGTTTTGGACTGCTAATCATAAATTTTATTGCAACAAAAGATTACAAATTTGAACAAAGTCCATAATTAAAAGGAGATATCACAAAATCGACCCCAGATTTCAGTTTCTGAGGGTTGGAAACATAAGAATCGACACCAAACTTGGACATATTTAGACATCAGTAACGTGGTAACAATGGCTTATCAAACGCCACGCCCCCTTTTTTAACCTTCAATATCTCGGTTGCTATTTAAGATATCAACCTGAAATTTTCAGGTAAGATACAAATCCACCCACTCTCCCTACAAACAATCTAAACAGAGCCTCAACACCTCCAGTCTTGGAAGGGGAGCCCAAAGTAACAATCACCCTAAGATACGTCTTCGGGAATTCCGTCTCTACAGCATCGTCGTCGGGGCTGTCCCCGATGCTGGCGGGCTTGACCATGAAGTGGTGGAAGGCGGCGCGGATGCGGCAGCCGACGGCGGGCAGCAGTTCGACAAGCAAGATGACGCGGTGGTGGCGGTGCAGGCACACGTACATGCGGTGGCGTGACAGTTGCGTCAGGGGTGGTCGGCGGTGTGCAGCAGGGGAAGCCGCTCGTGCGCCGACGCCTGCAGGTGTTGCAGGGTCTCCTCGCAGCGCCAAAAGCGCACCTCGGGCAGCAGCGTCGGCAGCCGCGTCGGGTCGTGGTTCAGCGCCATTTGCACCTTCGTCTCCACGGCCGGCGACATGCCACGCCTACTTCTAAATCTCTCTGCACCGCCGGAATGAGTCACGTTTTAAGTGTGAAGTTAACTCCACGCATTAGTAATCATTAAGGACCACCTTTTACCGCGCAAACTTCACTCTAATAACGTTGTCAATCTTCCCAATGCAGAAGGATTTAAAAAGTGGGCGTATTCGCAGTACTTTTCATCGCTTGGAGTCCGAATTTTAGCATTTTGTTTAGATTAAAGGTAACCAATCCAGACACATTTTTATCTTAACGGAATTTATTCTTCTAAAATCGCACCTCCGCCTGACCAAGGGGGTCATCAGTGGTTACATGGAAAAAAATAATACAAAAATAATTCTTATTAATCCTTAACTAAATTTAGGAATATGAAATAACGACTGTGTGGTGACTTTTAACGATTCTGCACCTACGATGTGCCACGCCCATTTTTAAATCCCTCTGCATCACCGGGAAGAGTCACTTTTTCAGAGGGACAACCATACACTGCAATTTTCACTCCGATTACTTCATCCATCTTCCCGATACGGAGGAATTTAAAAATGTGGGCGTGGCCTTAATACGTTTCATTGCTCAGAGTTGAAATTTCCGCAATTTCTGAAGGCTAAAAGACACCAACCTAAAGCCAATTGAACCAAAAAAAATTTCAACCCCTAAAATCCCACCTCCGGCCGACCAAGGGGGTGGTCAGAAGTGGTTCTTTAGATTAAAACTCATAATCTAGGTCCTGGCAAAGGGCGAGGAGCTCAGGGTTCAGTTTTTTTCTACTTATTAAGCTGCGCTACTTCAACTGAGTATTCAGGGCAGAGCCTCTTGGTACCATCGGCAGCAGCGCTCGCCTGCGAGTAATGGCAATTATAAACTTCCAGAAGATTATTGTCTCATTTTAATTAGAAATTACGCAGCGCGCGTGTTAATTTTATATTTAAAAACTGCTAATAATTACAATGCGTTGAATTATATCGTTTTCAAATACTTTAGGGTTGGCATGTGATAAAGATTGTTAAAATAAAATTTTCAAGTAAAACGCATCAATATTTTCCCCTTCCTTAGTATGAGGGAGAAGTTTGCGTAACTCTTGTTGACTGCAGTGCCGTCTGTTCAACAGCGCTTCATTGCGTGTTAAATATTATTAGTCACATTGAAAACGGCTGCGGCTGACTCTCGCTGTATAGTCAATCTGGAGGTTCAGGGGAGTTAAAGGTGGAGTTGTGGCTCTGCCGATGACACCTCACCAGGGCGAGTTAATAGAATGTCAGCCGCCTTTTGATTTTTTTATATATTCTCTTTTCTTTTTTCGTTTCGTCATAGTATATTCACTATTTCATATTCGCCACCAGTCTGCATTGTCTTTATTCCTATCTTTTGCTTTATAATAATTATGACAGTATGATTTATAGTAAACATAGTTTTACATTATCTCGAATAAAGCTTAATTGTTTTAGTTGGAAATGAAAAATTGGGTTTCCAATTGAATTACTATAAGTATACTTTACCGTGGATCTAAATATTTTTGGAATATTCCTAAAATGGACATGAGTATGTAAAAAGAATAGACGAACTGACCTTCTACTGACTCGCCCTGGCAGGGTGTCATCAGCAGAGCCACAACTCCACCTCTAACTCCCCTGAACCTCCAGATTGACAAGTCAGCGAGTGGGTCAGCCGGCGCCGTTTTCTTCAGTTTGGAATAATTAACACGCTTTTGGCGCTTTTGAGTTGACGGCACTATTCGCTCAACAAGGCCATTTTATATTAAAATTTGCCAAAAATTGCAAATCGTTCATTGGTAGAAATTTCAAATAATTCAGAGAAGTCATGAGATAAATTTTATTAAAATCAGATTTTCAAGTAAAACGCACCAATTTTCGCCCCTCTTTGGACTTATAGAGGGAGATGTGGGCGTAACCCTTGTTGGACCCAGTACCGTCTGACCAGCAGCGCTGAAAGCGTGTTAATTATTAGTCAAAAAGTAAACGGCGGCTGGCCTGCTCACTGTCTAGTCACTTAGTCACCCTCCAGGTCTTGGTGTGTCAAAGATGGATTTAAGAATCTGCCGATGACACCCTGCCTGAGGGAATTGTCAGTAGGTCAGTTCGCCTTTTTATTTATTTTTCTAATTCTCATTTTTTTTCATTGAATAATAAGTAGTATATGTAGATCAGTACTCGCCAGGACTCTGCACTCTGAGAGTTTTTGAATAATTAAATATGTTATTAAAATGCAAAATAAATTCAATTATTTTTTTAACTATCCAGAATTTAATTTAGACTTTAATTGTACTTGCGCTTCTTAAAATAATTGAATTCGCTGCCAATTAATTTAGACCTTCGTGACTAAGAGATAATTACAGTTGGATCGGAAATTTTGAGAATTTAACCATCTTTTGAGGCAACAGAATATCCGTACGAGGATCAAAAAGGGAACAAACTGCGGCTTTAGCAATTCAACTGAAGCAAACATCTGTTTTTGTGTCCAGCTGATGATGACAAAATTTGTATTTTTCGCGCCCGATCTCTCGGAAACAAGTAATAGTTATCCTGGCAACACGGCTATCAGCAAGGGTTGCCACATGCACAAATTATAGTAAAAGATTTTCATAATTGTAATTGTTTGAAGCAGGAAGAGCATGAAAATCTGCTTAATTAAATTAAATTTTCCAGTTTTGATGAAAAAAATACCAATTTTTTGCATAAAACACATAAAGTATTTCAGAATACAATAAGTACCGAGCAGCTGGCATCCCTAGCCCTCACGTTCGCAGCGCCATCAAGGCAGAACTAGAGATGTTATTCTCCTCCCACTCCTCTCACAGGTGAAGTGTCGCGTGCGTTTCGCTGTTGGGTCTTCAAATATCTTGATTTGAACTGATTTGAAGGTGAGTTTTCAGTTAAACTTGTTGAATTTACTTCATTGATGGTTCGGTGATTACTTTAAACGAGTAGCAGGGTTTCCGTGGCGTAAAATAGCGGCCGAGTTAATAAAAATAGGGTAATTGTATATACACATACGATCCGTGTATTTATCAAAATTTTGTGCATATTTGTTATTTGCACAGACGATCTGTGTACTTGATTTGCGTGTATTTGTTAAGTTGCACAGACCGCAGAGACGCTTAAGGGATTTGATACGATGACGTCATAATATTATCCGTGAAACGAGGAGCGTTCAGCTTCCTTTTGGCGGTGAATTTTTACAAAATGGCGGACGAACGCAAACGGCGTGGTGACGCTCCCCTCTTTCCCAGGTCATAATCAGCCTTTTCAGGGTGGCAATCGCGCATAAAGCGATTTAAATAAGTGTCATCATGAGCGTCGGGTAGGGTGGACACAAGAAAGGTACGAAACTCTTTTCTTTATTTGGCCAACTAACAAATACACGCATTCCTGTCCTGTTACAGAGATTGGCTGTGCAAATTACTAATATGCACAAAATTTTGATAAATACACGCATCGTCTGTGTATTTAAAAAACACGCCGTAAAATGCATTAATTACTCAACGCAATTGCGTCGTTTACATTTCAGTAAAATTAAAATTTATTTTATGTTACAATTTTGTCATTTTGTATACTACATTCAGTTTCAAAGGGAAAAATGGAGAAAATCTGAGTTCAAGCTGGAAGAAGTTGAGCTTTCAAAGGGTTGAAAACGTGAATTGATTATTTAATAATTAACGGCCGTTACCAAGAGAGATTATTTATATCGTCTGCAAAATTTTCACAAAAATAGAGTCGAAGAAGATGCAGAACAAGATGAAGCGTGGAGAAACAAAATTGTGGAAGCTAAAAAATTATAAAAGAGGGTTTGACACGAAGTGGAGACTCAACCTCAGGCAGAAAATAGACCTGCACGCAGAAATCGCCCAGCTGTCTCTGTATAGTATGGAACGAATTAAAAAATTTGTAGAGAAGGGAAAAATGATCGAAATTATTCCAGAGGACAAATTGGCTGAAATTCAGCACATTATTTCCTTGAATGAGAAGTGTCCAGGCAAGACATGGGACATTGTCAACGTCACGCAGCTAAGCGACTCGACGCTCCAAGAGTTGCGAAAATTCGTAGACTCCCAAAGTAAGAATGAGTTTAATAAACTATGCTGATATAATTTAATTGAACAACTCAAAATCATTTTTCTCGCCCGATCACTTTTAATTTAATTTTAACCGTTCAAAAATATTATTTTTATTTCTAGTGAGGTATCTTTTTCAATTTTTAGAGTCTACAACGTCAACAAGCTCGGATGTTCCCATCCCTCTTGAAAATCCAGCTTCGCTGGACAAACCAAAATTAGTCAAGTGCGGCAATTCTGCAGGTAAAATAACTTGTCTTCAAATTTCGTCTCAGCAACTCACACAATATAATTCGTTCAATTTTTCAGAATTCAGGGCATCACAGGCTGAGAATGAAGTTATTCCCAGCTCTCCGAAAGTTGATGTCGTCCAGTGCGAAAAAATTGAATTCGCTAAGAAGGCCTGGTCGTCGTTTCCTCAGGAACAGAAATTAGATTCTGTTCCTCTCCCGACACCTTCCGCGTCTTCCAAGGAAATTTCTCCTGAAATCCAGGCAAAGCCTTTCGATCCACAAGCCTTCAAACCCTGCCCCAGTATGTTGACACAACTTTTTTTACTCTGACAAATTTGAAAATCACGAAAAATGAAATATTCGGCAGCCCAAGGCAATCGGGGGCGTGTGGTGTTAAATTTCGTTAACAAATCATTAATATACGTCGTTCAAATTTTCAGAAAAAAGGCCCGCTGAGGCTTTGAATGAAAACAGTTGTAGCTCTTCGATAATCCAGATGAGCCAGTTCAAGAAAAATAAAGTCTCGACGTCATCTCCTCAGGAACAGAAATTAGATTCTGTTCCTCTCCAGCATACGCAATCAGCATCTTCGAAGGAAATGGCCCCTCAAAGCAAGCCAAAGCCTGTCGTTCCTCAGGTTTGTAGAAATAACTTAAATTTTATTTATTTTATTAAGTAAATCTTTTCAATTTCCTTCACATAGCGCGCGTCATGGCAATATTTCGCTGAATGTTATCGAAAAAAAAGCATGAATAAGCCATCGCCAGCGCCAGCACGGTGGATCAGTGAGACCCCAATTTTGAGGTAAATATTTAATTTTGAGCACGTAAAAATCTTGTTAAAAAATCCATACACCATAGACAACAAACAGCCGTAGATCTCTTAATTCAAAACTTTGAAGTTAAAGAAGATAAAATAACCCCTCGCTGCCTTTTTCGCAAGTATTTTATTCAATAATTTCGAAAGTTCGAAGCTGCCAACAGATGGCGCCATCGAATACTTTCGTAATAAATTCAATTTTAAGGCACTTCCACTGTGATTTCAGACTCAATACTTTTACTGTGCATTCTGCACTTATTATACTTTCTTTTGACGGGCTGAAAACCAAAACCGGTTAAGCAACAAAGCCACTCGCCTTTACATGGTCGGAAATATATATTTTTTTTATTTCAAAAAATAAATTTTCAAGATTCTCCATGGCGAATGTTGGAACCAAATTTGGTTTTTAAACTCGTCATAAGAATGCACAGTGGCAGGATTGTGTCTGAAATCGCAGAGAAATCGCCTTAAATTTAAATTTATTACGGAGGTATACGGTGGCTCCATCTGTTGGCGGGTCTGAACACTAAAATGGAATATTACGCTCTATCCTATTTGACCTATATTTTAGTCTGTAACTTTCGATTAGAATCTAACGGAAAATTGAACGTTGCTATTGCCAGGTTTCCATGAAATTAAACAAACTTTTTAATATTTGTAGACCCACGTCTGTTGAGTCACCATTCCAGGAGAAGCCGAAAGCAGTAGCTGTGATTGCTCCATCTCAACATTTGACCAAGCCTAGAATATTGACGACAGAGCAGAAAGTGACTGAAAGGAAGGAAATGGCAGAAAAAGAACGACAAAAGTGGAGGCCGAAGGATGCAAGCTGTCTTTCCTTGCAGGATCCCTACAGACCTGTAATATTGGAAATTTTCGAGAAGCAAGTACATGACAAAACAAGGCACCGGCACCAACCAATAGACTATTCAAAATTTGACCTAGTTCTTGGACCCTCACGCTACTACAAGGGCTGAAAAGAGTCTCTTATATGTTTTTGGACTTTTGCTGCAGAGTTTATTGGACCATCTTTCGAAGATGAAAGCGAGTGGACGTGACAAACTTTATCAGAAAGTGTTTATTTATTAATCTTGAAGTTGTGGTAAAACAAATCGCTAAGTGCTGCGTGGAAATTATAAATTTATGTCTTGTAATATGAGAACTTAAAGTTTTTGACCTATTTTAAACAAAATGTGAAAAAATCTGTTATATATTTTATCAATTTTTAAAACTGCAAAATATTAAATTTATTTTGCATGGGAATTATTCCTGGATTGTTATTTTTAAACCTTAAAAAGGATACTTATCACTAGAATTGATTTTTAGATTCAAATTTGGTTTATTACGGATCAGCAGGGCAACTGTGCCCCATACATCCACATCCAGAACTTAACAAAAATATTACAAAGCATTTTTTTGTATTTGATAACAGAGGGAATAGTAAAATCAGTCTATCATATCAGTATTTGGCAAGAAATGTTTGGCTCAGTTTTTGTTTGAATGCACTTGAGTTCCCATTCATACACAGATTCGGCGATTTTTATAATTACATTTTAGGACAAAATCATTTAAGTGACGCTAAATAATATAATTCATTGGCTATTTAATTTTTAAATTACACAATTCTTTTAACTTTGGTCGCAGAAGAAGGGTTGACCAAATAATAATTCTTTTTTCGACAGACTCTGGTTTAATTAATCAACAGGACTGTAAAACAATTCAATAAATTAACAATGTGAGAATATTTATGCTTTTAATAATGCCGACAACACCGTCTCTCGTCCAGCTGAAATTGTCCGTCACGAAATAAAAAAAATAGCCCCGTCGGTCAGGGATGGGACGGAAACCCCGCATTCCCTGTCCTTGTTCCCTTCAGAATTTTGATAGGCACTGGACAGCATTTTATTAAAAATTCCAAAGTTTTAAACTATTAAATTCGTAACATTTTTACTTAAGAACTTCATGGCGATTTTTGTCTTCATAAAACTCAGGAAATATTATATCATTTGATGATCTGCTCGGCGTCACTCTGCTCCGGAGAATATTATCGCTCAAGATAGTCGAGATGCAGGGTTTGTCTGTCAATCTCGCTTACCTTGTGGACCTGTGCGGCGATCTGCCGTACCTGACAGTCCTGATCATTGGTTCGGTTAAATTAAGAACTCTTCCATATTCTGGAAAAGACATTTCGACGTACCTCGGAAACCTGAGCCTGCTCTGCATTAAAAATATCGAGAGGTCACAAAGGGCTAAACAGTTCATTCAGGACCATGTACCAAACCTGGACATCATCACTGATCTGAAACACAGCGTCCTCTCATTCGACGACTTCTTGCTTCCAACTGTCGAAGGACTAAAGCAAAGCCAACGGAAAACATTCACTTGTGACTCATCCTGGTTTGAATTCCCTGAAGCCAACATTCATCACAAGCATCCCAACGTTGTTCATCTTCAGGTACATTTTGTTGCTATTTTATTTAATGCATTGTTCACGAGTTTGTGATTTATTCTAGATCAATGGTGATGACTTATTCAAGGAGTTACCAAGCCGAAACTCTGAAAGTGACTCTGATTTTGACTCGGTCGACCCGGAACCAGAATACTTACTGCCCGATTTCACGAATATAGCATCAATTGCGATCAAGTTCAATGATTATGATACTACGGAAAGCGCTATGGAATTTGCAGTTGATAACGTTTTGATTCACTACGGTCACAACTTACGCTCCTTTTTCTTAAATTGTTGTGTGTGCGAAATTGAAGAATACAATGCGAGCAACATTTTTTCTCGTTGTCCGATGCTGGAAAAACTCGCACTGCGAGTTAATCAAATATCAACGAACACGGAAAAAGCAGACCAAAATTCGCATCTCCAAGAACTATGTTTGCGATCATCAAGGTAATAAATTAGCCAATAAAAATATGTATTATAGCCTAGCTGAACAATTTTGCATTTTCTTTTTACAGGCCAATGATGGATGTTTTGCTGGTACCTCAACTGCGAAAAGTGGAGCTTGATGATATATTTTTAAGAGATTTGTTTGAAGACTTGAGAAGGATTGCTTCGTTGATTGCAGAAGAGAAGATTCTGCTCGAATTGGAAATATTCCACGTTAATGTTCGTAATCAGTTTTCTGGTGTCGAATTTATTAATTTGGCTAAATTTATAAAAACTGCGTCGGCATTTCTGCCAAAACTGACACATTTGAAGCTGAAATTTGAGGGTTATGAATATGTGGCCCTTGCGAGGCGCATGCAACAAAGCGATGAATACAAAAAGAAATGGATTGCGCGTAAGGTGACTGGTGATGTTGATGTACTCAATGTCTTCGTTGACCAGCAACTAATTGACACACTTGCCTCATATCAGAATTGATATTCTGTTGATATGTTCTGAATGAATATAATTTTGTAATAAAATCATCGATTTATTGTTTAATACAATTTATAAATTTGTTTACTTATTAATAACATCACATGCTCGAGAAAAGTTCAACTGATCTGATCTGCCAAACGAAATATTTGACAACAAACTGGATAAACTATAATTAAATAAAAAATGAAAAACATATTTGATTGATCAAATATTATGAATTAAAAATTCCAAACTTGGTTGATTAAACCGTAGATGTAACAATATCAACTGTAACTTAAAAGAACTTGAGATTGAGCAATGCAAATGGCGAACTGACTCCACTCAGCCCTAGGAACCCCAAAAAGCCCTTATTTACTGAAACAATTGAAGCGATTTAATAAACTGCGCATGCGTCAAATAGTGTTTTGTAAGAGAGTAGCAGGGTATGAGCTCTGGTAACGTTGCTGCCTGCAAGTTTCTACTCTCCTTTCCTTACACTGTGGAGGCAGAGCGGTCGTCGCGGGCAAAGAGCATCTCTCTTTCGTAAAATGGACGCTAGGTGGTATAGAGAGCTAGAGAGGGTTCCAAGGTGTCCCAGGGGTCAAGTGGAACAAGGCTAATATTGCATAAGTTTCGAATGGTACCATAAAAAAGGGTTTGTTTACAAACACAAAGGGCAGGGCAAATACCTACACCAGCGCACCTGACGGATTTAATCTAAACTAACAGTAACAGGTAAGAGATGGCTAGTACAGCGCCGCCCACGGAGCTTATTAGTTTCAACGACACTAGCGCTCGCCTGCGACTTGAGGCAATTACATCCAGAGGTTTTCTGTTTCAAATTAAATATAAATAACACCGCGCGCATGTTGATTTCATATTTAGAAATTGCTAATAATTACAAGGCATTGAATTATATCATTTTCAAACTATTTCGAGTTGCCTTGTGATAAAGATTGTTGAAATAAAATTTTCAGGTAAAAGGTACCAATTTTTTCCCCTTTCATGATATGAGGGAGAAGTGGGCGTTACTCTCGTTGACCGCAGTGCCGTCTGCTCAACATCAACAGCGCTTCATTGCGTGTTAATTGTTGCTTAAAATTGAAAACGGCGGCGGTTGACTCTCGCTTACTTGTCCCACTGAAGGTTCAGGGAGCTAAAGGTGGAGTTGTGGCTCTGCTGATGACACCCTGCCAGGGCGAGTTAGTAGAGGGTCAGTCGCCTTTTGCTTTTTTTCAATCTCAAGACAGCTGATTTTCGTATTCAGACTCCAACCTCTTCATCCAGAGTTGTAGCTTATAATTTTTAGTTGTCTTTACTGCTGTTATCTTTTTGGGATGGGCTTGCTGTTGATGAATCATTCTGAAAAAGCCTCGCAGCTCCCGGTGGGTGTAAGCAGCGTGGGACAAGGAAAACGGCGTGGAATAAAACCACGTTTTGAAAAAAAATCAGCCAAAAATATTGAACAAATTCGAAATCAGTCCGATTTTGAAAAACTGAACATGGGCGGGTGTGCCCTACCAAAAGGCATCGATTGGTGCCAGAATCAGTGCCATCGGGCCCATTGGGGCCCACCTGGGCCCCGAAAACATAAGTTTGAATTATCCCAAATCGCGATTTTTGTAATTCTAAACTAATAACTCGGCTCCTATTGGTCATAGAGTGGAAAATCAAGTTTCTTTACACTCGCGCCTGTAAGTTCTGCGTCGAATGGAAATAAAAAAAGGAATTTTAAGGCTTTTAAAGTGAAAGCGGAGGCATCAACGAGCTGGTAGAGGTTCTTGAAGGGGTGCCAGTCCCTGATGAGGGCGTCGACTCAGGCGGGGACGTGCTCCTCGAGTCCGAGCTCGCACTGGAAGTAGATGGGCCTGCGGAAGGTCTGCTCACGGGGGTGGGTGCTCTGGAGCGGCGCGCCGTGGAACTCAACTCGGCGCAGCCGCCCTTGCCCTGCATGCGCAGCGACACGAACAGCAGCCGCCTCTCAAAGTCCTCGAAGGTCGGCGACCGCGTGGGCAGTTTGACGATACGCAGCACGACGGCCGTCGCACCGGCCTGGCCACCTTGATGCCCTGGTGCGGAATGCCGCGTTTCGACAGCTCGGCCGCCACGGTCACCAAGGGCAGCCGTTCGTCGCACATGGCAACCACGTGAGATAGTTCCGGGATGAAGTATTGAGTGTACGTGGCCCGTTTGGCCGCTGGGGCTTCGACCGCCTTGCGTTTCTGGCCGCAGCTCTCGTCCACGGCCGTGCAAGGCCCGTGTGTTGCCACGTACATGTCCAACTCTACCATGTGCTGGACCTGAGCGACAAATTGAGGCAATAGTTATCCTAAAATGGAAGAATTTCAGTCTGGGATGGGGTCTCCGTGTTGCCTAAGAGTTAAAAATAAATAAAAACATGTTTTAGAGTGCTTATCATATATTTTATTGATTCAAAAGGTTACAATTTTGACAATTACTTTCATTAAGAGGAGATAATACGAAAATGACCTCAGATTTGAGTTCCTAAAGGTTGAAAACGTGGGAATGGACACCAAACACGGCCATATTTAGACATCAGATACTTAGTTAAATTTGCCAGTCGAAAGCCACGCCCCCTTTTATAACTTTAAAAGTCTCGTTTTATATTAAAGATATCAACCTGAAATTTTCATTTGAACAATAAATCCACCCACTTTCCCTAAAAACAATTCTAACGGTTCCTTGGCACTTCCGGTCTAAGAAGGAGGTCCAAAGTATAAACTGGGGTTTAGAATGGAAGAATTCCGGTCTGTGAGGGTGTCCATGTGTTGCTAAAGAGTTTTGAATAAATAAAAACATGTTTTGGACTGCTAATCATAAATTTTATTGCAACAAAAGATTACAAATTTGAACAAAATCCATAATTAAGAGGAGATATCACAAAATCGACCCCAGATTTCAGTTTCTGAGGGTTGGAAACATAGGAATCGACACCAAACTTGGACATATTTAGACATCAGTAACGTGGTAACAATGGCTTATCAAACGCCACGCCCCCTTTTTTAACCTTCAATATCTCGGTTGCTATTTAAGATATCAACCTGAAATTTTCAGGTAAGATACAAATCCACCCACTCTCCCTACAAACAATCTAAACAGAGCCTCAACACCTCCAGTCTTGGAAGGGGAGCCCAAAGTAACAATCACCCTAAGATACGTCTTCGGGAATTCCGTCTCTACAGCATCGTCGTCGGGGCTGTCCCCGATGCTGGCGGGCTTGACCATGAAGTGGTGGAAGGCGGCGCGGATGCGGCAGCCGACGGCGGGCAGCAGTTCGACAAGCAAGATGACGCGGTGGTGGCGGTGCAGGCACACGTACATGCGGTGGCGTGACAGTTGCGTCAGGGGTGGTCGGCGGTGTGCAGCAGGGGAAGCCGCTCGTGCGCCGACGCCTGCAGGTGTTGCAGGGTCTCCTCGCAGCGCCAAAAGCGCACCTCGGGCAGCAGCGTCGGCAGCCGCGTCGGGTCGTGGTTCAGCGCCATTTGCACCTTCGTCTCCACGGCCGGCGACATGCCACGCCTACTTCTAAATCTCTCTGCACCGCCGGAATGAGTCACGTTTTAAGTGTGAAGTTAACTCCACGCATTAGTAATCATTAAGGACCACCTTTTACCGCGCAAACTTCACTCTAATAACGTTGTCAATCTTCCCAATGCAGAAGGATTTAAAAAGTGGGCGTATTCGCAGTACTTTTCATCGCTTGGAGTCCGAATTTTAGCATTTTGTTTAGATTAAAGGTAACCAATCCAGACACATTTTTATCTTAACGGAATTTATTCTTCTAAAATCGCACCTCCGCCTGACCAAGGGGGTCATCAGTGGTTACATGGAAAAAAATAATACAAAAATAATTCTTATTAATCCTTAACTAAATTTAGGAATATGAAATAACGACTGTGTGGTGACTTTTAACGATTCTGCACCTACGATGTGCCACGCCCATTTTTAAATCCCTCTGCATCACCGGGAAGAGTCACTTTTTCAGAGGGACAACCATACACTGCAATTTTCACTCCGATTACTTCATCCATCTTCCCGATACGGAGGAATTTAAAAATGTGGGCGTGGCCTTAATACGTTTCATTGCTCAGAGTTGAAATTTCCGCAATTTCTGAAGGCTAAAAGACACCAACCTAAAGCCAATTGAACCAAAAAAAATTTCAACCCCTAAAATCCCACCTCCGGCCGACCAAGGGGGTGGTCAGAAGTGGTTCTTTAGATTAAAACTCATAATCTAGGTCCTGGCAAAGGGCGAGGAGCTCAGGGTTCAGTTTTTTTCTACTTATTAAGCTGCGCTACTTCAACTGAGTATTCAGGGCAGAGCCTCTTGGTACCATCGGCAGCAGCGCTCGCCTGCGAGTAATGGCAATTATAAACTTCCAGAAGATTATTGTCTCATTTTAATTAGAAATTACGCAGCGCGCGTGTTAATTTTATATTTAAAAACTGCTAATAATTACAATGCGTTGAATTATATCGTTTTCAAATACTTTAGGGTTGGCATGTGATAAAGATTGTTAAAATAAAATTTTCAAGTAAAACGCATCAATATTTTCCCCTTCCTTAGTATGAGGGAGAAGTTTGCGTAACTCTTGTTGACTGCAGTGCCGTCTGTTCAACAGCGCTTCATTGCGTGTTAAATATTATTAGTCACATTGAAAACGGCTGCGGCTGACTCTCGCTGTATAGTCAATCTGGAGGTTCAGGGGAGTTAAAGGTGGAGTTGTGGCTCTGCCGATGACACCTCACCAGGGCGAGTTAATAGAATGTCAGCCGCCTTTTGATTTTTTTATATATTCTCTTTTCTTTTTTCGTTTCGTCATAGTATATTCACTATTTCATATTCGCCACCAGTCTGCATTGTCTTTATTCCTATCTTTTGCTTTATAATAATTATGACAGTATGATTTATAGTAAACATAGTTTTACATTATCTCGAATAAAGCTTAATTGTTTTAGTTGGAAATGAAAAATTGGGTTTCCAATTGAATTACTATAAGTATACTTTACCGTGGATCTAAATATTTTTGGAATATTCCTAAAATGGACATGAGTATGTAAAAAGAATAGACGAACTGACCTTCTACTGACTCGCCCTGGCAGGGTGTCATCAGCAGAGCCACAACTCCACCTCTAACTCCCCTGAACCTCCAGATTGACAAGTCAGCGAGTGGGTCAGCCGGCGCCGTTTTCTTCAGTTTGGAATAATTAACACGCTTTTGGCGCTTTTGAGTTGACGGCACTATTCGCTCAACAAGGCCATTTTATATTAAAATTTGCCAAAAATTGCAAATCGTTCATTGGTAGAAATTTCAAATAATTCAGAGGAGCCATGAGATAAATTTTATTAAAATCAGATTTTCAAGTAAAACGCACCAATTTTCGCCCCTCTTTGGACTTATAGAGGGAGATGTGGGCGTAACCCTTGTTGGACCCAGTACCGTCTGACCAGCAGCGCTGAAAGCGTGTTAATTATTAGTCAAAAAGTAAACGGCGGCTGGCCTGCTCACATTCTAGTCACTTAGTCACCCTCCAGGACTAGGTGTGTCAAAGATGGAATTAAAAATCTGCCGATGACACCCCCTGCCTGAGGGTATTGTCAGTAGGTCAGTTCGCCTTTTTATTTATTTTTCTAATTCTCATTTTTTTTCATTGAATAATAAGTAGTATATGTAGATCAGTACTCGCCAGGACTCTGCACTCTGAGAGTTTTTGAATAATTAAATATGTTATTAAAATGCAAAATAAATTCAATTATTTTTTTAACTATCCAGAATTTAATTTAGACTTTAATTGTACTTGCGCTTCTTAAAATAATTGAATTCGCTGCCAATTAATTTAGACCTTACTGACTATAAGAGTTAATTACAGTTGGATCGGAAATCTTGAGAATTTAACCATCTTTTGTGGCAACAGAGTATCCGTGCGTAGATCAAAAAGGGAACAAACTGCGGCTTTAGCAATTCAACTGAAGCAAACATTTGTTTGTATGTGTCCAGCTGATGATGACAAAATTTGTATTTTTCGCGCCCGATCTCTCGGAAACAAGTAATAGTTATCCTGGCAACACGGCTATCAGCAAGGGTTGCCACATGCACAAATTATAGTAAAAGATTTTCATAATTGTAATTGTTTGAAGCAGGAAGAGCATGAAAATCTGCTTAATTAAATTAAATTTTCCAGTTTTGATGAAAAAAATACAAATTTTTTGCATAAAACACATAAAGTATTTCAGAATACAATAAGTACCGAGCAGCTGGCATCCCTAGCCCTCACGTTCGCAGCGCCATCAAGGCAGAACTAGAGATGTTATTCTCCTCCCACTCCTCTCACAGGTGAAGTGTCGCGTGCGTTTCGCTGTTGGGTCTTCAAATATCTTGATTTGAACTGATTTGAAGGTGAGTTTGCAGTTAAACTTGTTGAATTTACTTCATTGATGGTTCGGTGATTACTTTAAACGAGTAGCAGGGTTTCCGTGGCGTAAAATAGCGGCCGAGTTAATAAAAATAGGGTAATTGTATATACACATACGATCCGTGTATTTATCAAAATTTTGTGCATATTTGTTATTTGCACAGACGATCTGTGTACTTGATTTGCGTGTATTTGTTAAGTTGCACAGACCGCAGAGACGCTTAAGGGATTTGATACGATGATGTCATAATATTATCCGTGAAACGAGGAGCGTTCAGCTTCCTTTTGGCGGTGAATTTTTACAAAATGGCGGACGAACGCAAACGGCGTGGTGACGCTCCCCTCTTTCCCAGGTCATAATCAGCCTTTTCAGGGTGGCAATCGCGCATAAAGCGATTTAAATAAGTGTCATCATGAGCGTCGGGTAGGGTGGACACAAGAAAGGTACGAAACTCTTTTCTTTATTTGGCCAACTAACAAATACACGCATTCCTGTCCTGTTACAGAGATTGGCTGTGCAAATTACTAATATGCACAAAATTTTGATAAATACACGCATCGTCTGTGTATTTAAAAAACACGCCGTAAAATGCATTAATTACTCAACGCAATTGCGTCGTTTATATTTCCGTAAAATTAAAATTTATTTTATGTTACAATTTTGTCATTTCGTATACTACATTCAGTTTCAAAGGGAAAAATGGAGAAAATCTGAGTTCAAGCTGGAAGAAGTTGAGCTTTCAAAGGGTTGAAAACGTGAATTGATTATTTAATAATTAACGGCCGTTACCAAGAGAGATTATTTATATCGTCTGAAAAATTTTCACAAAAATAGAGTCGAAGAAGATGCAGAACAAGATGAAGCGTGGAGAAACAAAATTGTGGAAGCTAAAAAATTATAAAAGAGGGTTTGACACGAAGTGGAGACTCAACCTCAGGCAGAAAATAGACCTGCACGCAGAAATCGCCCAGCTGTCTCTGTATAGTATGGAACGAATTAAAAAATTTGTAGAGAAGGGAAAAATGATCGAAATTATTCCAGAGGACAAATTGGCTGAAATTCAGCACATTATTTCCTTGAATGAGAAGTGTCCAGGCAAGACATGGGACATTGTCAACGTCACGCAGCTAAGCGACTCGACGCTCCAAGAGTTGCAAAAATTCGTAGACTCCCAAAGTAAGAATGAGTTTAATAAACTATGCTGATATAATTTAATTGAACAACTCAAAATCATTTTTCTCGCCCGATCACTTTTAATTTAATTTTAACCGTTCAAAAATATTATTTTTATTTCTAGTGAGGTATCTTTTTCAATTTTTAGAGTCTACAACGTCAACAAGCTCGGATGTTCCCATCCCTCTTGAAAATCCAGCTTCGCTGGACAAACCAAAATTAGTCAAGTGCGGCAATTCTGCAGGTAAAATAACTTGTCTTCAAATTTCGTCTCAGCAACTCACACAATATAATTCGTTCAATTTTTCAGAATTCAGGGCATCGCAGGCTGAGAATGAAGTTATTCCCAGCTCTCCGAAAGTTGATGTCGTCCAGTGCGAAAAAATTGAATTCGCTAAGAAAGCCTGGTCGTCGTTTCCTCAGGAACAGAAATTAGATTCTGTTCCTCTCCAGCATACGCAATCAGCATCTTCGAAGGAAATGGCCCCTCAAAGCAAGCCAAAGCCTGTCGTTCCTCAGGTTTGTAGAAATAACTTAAATTTTATTTATTTTATTAAGTAAATCTTTTCAATTTCCTTCACATAGCGCGCGTCATGGCAATATTTCGCTGAATGTTATCGAAAAAAAAGCATGAATAAGCCATCGCCAGCGCCAGCACGGTGGATCAGTGAGACCCCAATTTTGAGGTAAATATTTAATTTTGAGCACGTAAAAATCTTGTTAAAAAATCCATACACCATAGACAACAAACAGCCGTAGATCTCTTAATTCAAAACTTTGAAGTTAAAGAAGATAAAATAACCCCTCGCTGCCTTTTTCGCAAGTATTTTATTCAATAATTTCGAAAGTTCGAAGCTGCCAACAGATGGCGCCATCGAATACTTTCGTAAAAAATTCAATTTTAAGGCACTTCCACTGTGATTTCAGACTCAATACTTTTACTGTGCATTCTGCACTTATTATACTTTCTTTTGACGGGCTGAAAACCAAAATCGGTTAAGCAACAAAGCCACTCGACTTAACATGGTCGGAAATATATTTTTTTAATTCAAAAAATAGTTTTTCAAGACTCTATGGCGAATGTTGGAACCAAATTTGGTTTTTAAACTCGTCATAAGAATGCACAGTGGCAGGATTGTGTCTGAAATCGCAGAGGAATCGCGTTAAATTTAAATTTATTACGGAAGTATTCGGTGGCGCCATCTGTTGGCGGGTCTGAACACTAAAATGGAATATTACGCTCTATCCTTTTTGACCTATATTTTAGTCTGTAACTTTCGATTAGAATCTAACGGAAAATTGAACGTTGCTATTGCCAGGTTTCCATGAAATTAAACAAACTTTTTAATATTTGTAGACCCACGTCTGTTGAGTCACCATTCCAGGAGAAGCCGAAAGCAGTAGCTGTGATTGCTCCATCTCAACATTTGACCAAGCCTAGAATATTGACGACAGAGCAGAAAGTGACTGAATGGAAGGAAATGGCAGAAAAAGAACGACAAAAGTGGAGGCCGAAGGATGCAAGCCGCCTTTCCTCGCAGGATCCCTACAGACCTGTAATATTGGAAATTTTCGAGAAGCAAGTACATGACAAAACAAGGCACCGGCACCAACCAATAGACTATTCAAAATTTGACCTAGTTCTTGGACCCTCACGCTACTTCAAGGGCTGAAAAGAGTCTCTTATATGTTTTTGGACTTTTGCTGCAGAGTTTATTGGACCATCTTTCGAAGATGAAAGCGAGTGGACGTGACACACTTTATCAGAAAGTGTTTATTTATTAATCTTGAAGTTGTGGTAAAACAAATCGCTAAGTGCTGCGTGGAAATTATAAATTTATGTCTTGTAATATGAGAACTTAAAGTTTTTGACCTATTTTAAACAAAATGTGAAAAAATCTGTTATATGTTTTATCAATTTTTAAAACTGCAAAATATTAAATTTATTTTGCATGGGAATTATTCCTGGATTGTTATTTTTAAACCTTAAAAAGGATACTTATCACTAGAATTGATTTTTATAATTACATTTTAGGACAAAATCATTTAAGTGACGCTAAATAATGTAATTCAACGGCTATTTAATTTTTAAAATACACAATTCTTTTAACTTTGGTCGCAGAAGAAGGGTTGACCAAATAATAATTCTTTTTTCGACAGACTCTGGTTTAATTAATCAACAGGACTGTAAAACAATTCAATAAATCTACTGCCATTCTCTGACTCTTTGGTAACTCAGGTTTATATTTCTCAACAGTGAATAAATTTTACTAGGCATAAAAAACTAAATACCCATGGCGGCGGGGGCTGGCCGGGGTGGTGGGGTGCTGGGTGGTGTAGCAGGTTGGGGTAGGAAACGCAGCACGTCGGCAGGGATGGACGAGTCATTGCCCAATGAGGCGGGGCTCTGGGGTCTGAGGCCGCTGAGGAACTCGTGTACTGCGTTTCTGACTGTCCGGACGTGCTTCCAGGGTTGGATACTGGGTTTTCCATCGCCACTGCGGGGGAGGGAGGGTTGTCGTCCTCGGACTGCGACCGGCGCCGCGCATGAAAATGGCCGACTCGTCCTCGTACTTGGTGAGGAACGCCTGAAGAAATTAAGACTCAGTCACCGTCAGACACAAAAAATCACACTGATTTTTAGACCCTGAGTCGACGACAGGTCGCTCAGGATGTGGATGCTGACGATTCCCTGGCTGCGGACGCGCACCTCGAGGCAGTAGACGAGGCGAAGGTGCGTAGGCGACAACAGGGCAGCAAGGTGAAGCCCTGATTGTGAGTGGCCACCTGCAGATTCGTCAGGAAGACACTGAGCTGCGGCAGGCCGGGCAGCTTGGCCTGCATCGGCTCCTGCGTCACGAACACGAAGGCCGCAGAGTGTTGGCGCCAGGTCGTGGTACCCTGAAAAAGGTCATTAGGGTATGCTAGGTCGGACCTATCTTATGAAGGTTCGTGGTGGAGGATCGGACAAAAAATTAAATTTCAATAAATATGAAACCACGATTTTAAAAACTTCGACTTTTTAAAAAAATCAGCCAAAAAATCGTCAAAAATTGAAAATCCGTCCGATTTTAATAACTGAACATGGGCGGGAGTGCCCTACCAAAAGGCCATCGATTTGTGCCAGAATCAGCGCCATCGGGACCATTTGGCTCCGCCTGGGCCCCGAAAACAAAAGTTTGAAATATCCCAAATCGGGTTTTTTTTTAATTCTAAAAAATAATAGCTCGGCTCCTATGGGTCGTAGAGTGGAAAATCAAAATTCATTTCACTCGCGCCTGTAAGTTCTGCGTCGAATGGAAATTAAAAAAAGGAATTTTAATGCTTTTAAAGGCACCAACGAGCTGGTAGAGGATCTCGAGGGTGTGCCAGTCCCTGAGGAGGGCGTCGACGGTGGCGGGGACGTACTCCTCGAGTCCGAGCTCGCACTGGAAGTAGATGGGCCTGCGGAAGGTCTGCTCACGGGGGTGGGTGCTATGGAGCGGCGCGCCGTGGAACACGAACTCGGCCAGCCAGGCGCGGCCGCCCTTGCCATGCATGCGCAGCGACACGGACAGCAGCCGCTTCTCGAAGGCCGGCGACCGCGTGGGCAGTTTGACGATGCGCAGCACGACGTCCGTCGCGCCCTGGTGGATGCCCTGGTGCGGAATGCCGCATTTCGACAGCTCGGCCGCCACGGTCACCAAGGGCAGCTGTTCGTCGCACATGGCAACCCGTGAGATAGTTCCGGGATGAAGTATTCCGAGTGCCTGGCCCGTTTGGCCGCTGGGCCTTCGACCGCCTTGCGTTTCTGGCCGCAGCTCTCGTCCACGGCCGTGCAAGGCCCGTGTGTTGCCACGTACACGTCAATTTCCATCATGTGCTGGACCTGAGCGTCATTGAGGCAATAGAGGTCTTAAAATGGAAGAATTTCAGTCTGGGAAGGGGTTTACTGTGTTGCCAAAGAATTAAAAATAAATAAAATCATGTTTTAGAGTGCTAATCATACATTTTATTGATTCAGAATGTTACAATTTTGACAATTACTTTAATTAAAAGGAGATAATACGAAATTGACCTTAGATTTGAGTTCCTGAGGATAAAAAACGTATGAATGGACACCAAACACGGCCATATTTAGACACCAGTAACGTAGTAAAATTTGCCAGTCAAAAGCCACGCCCCCTTTTATAACTTTCAAAGTCTCGTTTAATATTGAAGATATCAACCTGAAATTTTCAGGCGAGCAATAAATCCACCCACTTTCCCTAAAAACAATTCTAACGGTTCCTTGGCACTTCCGGTCTAAGGAGGGGGGTCCAAAGTAAAAACTGGGGTTTAGAATGGAAGAATTCCTGTCTGTGAGGGTGTCCATGTGTTGCTAAAGAGTTTTAAATAATTAGAAAAATGTTTTAGAATGCTAATCATAAATTTTATTGGCACAAAAGATTACAAATTTGAACAAAATCCATAATTAAGAGGAGATATCACAAAATCGACCCCAGATTTAAGTTTCTGAGGGTTGAAAACATAGGAATCGATACCAAACTTGGCTATATTTAGATATCATCAGTAACA
The DNA here is from genome assembly GCF_949628265.1 of Cloeon dipterum. NCBI lineage: Eukaryota > Metazoa > Arthropoda > Insecta > Ephemeroptera > Baetidae > Cloeon > Cloeon dipterum. The sequence continues at coordinate 35,068,635 of NC_088789.1, read as the reverse complement.
TGGCAACAATGGCAAATCAAACGCCACGCCCCCTTTTTTAACCTTCAATATCTCGGATGCTATTTAAGATATCAACCTGAAATTTTCAGGTCAGCTGTTGATTAAAAATCCACCACTTTCCCTACTAACAATCTAAACAGAGCCTCAACACCTCCAGTCTTGGAAGGGGAGCCCAAAGTAACAATCACCCTAAGATACGTCTTCGGGAATTCCGTCTCTACAGCATCGTCGTCGGGGCTGTCCCCGATGCTGGCGGGCTTGACCATGAATAGGTGGAAGGCGGTGCGGATGCGGCAGCCGGCGGCGGGCAGCAGTTCGACGAGCAAGATGACGCGGCGGTGGCGGTGCAGACGCACGTACATGCGGTGGCGTGACAGTTGCGTCAGGGGTGGTCGGCGGCGTGCAGCAGGGGCAGCCGCTCGTGCGCCGACGTCTGCAGGTGTTGCAGGGTCTCCTCGCAGTGCCAAAAGCGCACCTCGGGCAGCAGCGTCGGCAGCCGCGTCGGGTCATGGTTCAGCGCCATTTGCACCGCCGTCTCCACGGCCGGCGACATGCCACGCCTACTTCTAAATCTCTCTGCACCGCTGGAATGAGTCACGTTTTAAGTGTGAAGTTAACTCCAGGCAATAGTAATCATTAAGGACCACCTTTTACCGCGCAAACTTCACTCTGATAACGTTGTCAATCTTCCCAAAGCAGAAGGATTTAAAAAGTGGGCGTATTCCCAGTACGCGGCCTTTATACGTTTCGTTGCTCAGAGTTTAAATTTCCACAATTTCTGAAGGTTAAAAGAGACCAATCAAGAGCCAATTGAATCAAAACAGTATTTCAACTCCTAAAATCCCACCTCCGGCCGTCCAAGGGGGGTCAAAAACCGTTCTTTAGATAAAAACTCACAATCTAGGTCCTGGCAAAGGGCGAGGAGCTCAGGGTTCAGTTTTTTCTACTGATTCATCTGCGCTACTTCAACTGAGTATTCAGGGCAGAGCCTCTTGGTAGTATTAGTACCAGCGGCAGCAGCGCTCGCCTGCGAGTAATGGCTAATGGCAATTTTAAACTTCCAGAAGATTGAATCAGCCCGTTGGCTCGCATTGTTAAGGCACTCTCAGGAGTGTCAAAGCAATGGGAGGTATTTGAGCAATTCGGAGTTCTAATACTGGCCACCCAATGTCAGAAATGGAAAAAAGTGGTTAGATTAGTGACTCGAAATGCTCAAATTGCTCAACGGGCTGCTTTGCACCTTTCCAGCATGCGTGATTTGGCTTCACGGGACGAATGTCTAGCGTTTCAATGCAGTCCTCGGTGCGGAGGCAAGTGGCCCTTGAGTGGACTGGGTCCCTGAAATGTGCGGCCCGGTGCGCCCATGTTATCTGTTCGCGGTGTTATTCGCACTCGGAATTCAGCATTCGTGCTAGTGCAGTGCGCGCCCTTCCTGGTCCTCGGACAAGGATAAAAAGAGCAAAAAAAAAGATTATTGTCTCATTTTAATTAGAAATTACACAGCGCGCGTTTTGATTTCATATTTAAAAACTGCTAATAATTACAAGGCGTTGAATTATATCGTTTTCAAAGAGTTAAGAGTTGCCTTGTGATAAAGATTGTTAAAATAAAAATTTCATGTAAAACGCACTGATATTTAGCCCTTCCTTAGTATGAGGGAGAAGTGGGCGTTACTCTCGTTGACCGCAGTGCCGTCTGCTCAACAGCGCTTCATTGCGTGTTAATTATTCATTACTAAAGAAAACGGCGGCGGCTAATTCTCGCTGACTTGTCCCACTGAAGGTTCAGGGAGTTTAAGGTGGAGTTGTGGCTCTGCCGATGACACCCCACCAGGGCGAGTTAATAGAAGTCGGCCGCTTTTTTTATATATTCTCTTTTCTTTTTTCGTTTCGTCACATAGTATATTCTCTATTTATATTCGCCACCAGTCTGCATTGTCTTTTAATCCTATATTTTTATAATATTTATTATGACAATATGATTATTAATAAAAATATAAATATTTACGGTCTCCAATTGAAGAACTAACAATAAGTATACAATATACGGTAGATCTAATTTTTTTTCGGAATATCGTGAAATCGCCATGAGCATGAAAAAAACAATAGACACACTGATCACTAGTCACCCTCCAGGTCTTGGTGTGTCAAAGGTGGAGTTAAGAATATGCGGATGACACCCTGCCTGAGGGAATATTCGGTAGGTCAGTTTGCCTTTTTATTTATTTTTCATATTCTCATTTTTTTATCTCATTTTGTTCATTGAATAATGAGTATTATATGGGCACTCTCTGAGAGTTATTGAAGAATTAAATCTCTATGAAAAAAATGCAACATAAATTCAATTATTTTTAAAATATCCAGAATTTAATTTAGACTTTAATTGTACTTGCGCTGCTTAGAAAGATTGATATCGCTACCAACAATTTTAACCATGGCGACAAAGAGATAATTTACAGTTTGATGGGAAATCTTGAGATTTTAACCTACATTTTAGGCTACACAATAACCGTACGTGCACCAAAATGCAAAAATAAGCGGCAGCAGCAAATCAACTGAAGCGAACATGTTTTTATGTGTTCGGCTGATGATAACAGAAAATGGTTTGAATTTTTCCCGCCCCAGCACCGGCAAGCAAGTGAAAATTAACCTGGCAGCACGAATATCAGCACGGGTTGCCACATGTTCAAATTATCTCAAATGGTTATCATAATTGTTAAGGTTTGAAGCTAGAAAAGACCTAAAATATGCTCAATAAAATAAAATTTTCCTCTTTTGACAGCAAAATGCCTATTTCATGCATAAATCACATTGAAAAATTAAGAATATTGCGTCCGAGCAGCTGGCAACCTTAGCTCCTGCGCTCGCAGTGCCATCAAGCCAGAACTAGAGTTGTTTTTCTCCTCTCACAGCTGAAGCGTAGAGTGTTTTCGCTGTTACGTCTTCAAATTTCTGATTATAAACCGATTTGAAGGTGAGTTTGCAGTTAAACTTGTTGATATTACTTCAGAGAAGGCCAGTTTATTACTTTAAACGTGTCGCTGGGTTCCCGTGGCGTCAGATAGCGGCTTTGCGATTAAAAACAATTAGACTTGACACACCACCTGCTCGATTAAGACTTCCGAGAGCAGTATTTCTATTTCTAGTATTAAGAACCTGCAGATTGACAAGTTAGCGAGAGTGAGCCGCTGCCGTTTTCTTTAGATCTTAATAATTAACACGCAATGAAGCGCTGTTGAGCAGACGGCACTGCATTCAACGAGAGTAACGCCCACTTCTCCCTCTATTATTCCGAACAGGGTTAAAAATTGGAGCGTTTTACTTGAAAATTTCATTTTAATAATCTTTATCTCATGGTTACTCTAAATAATTTGATATTATTATTGTTCAACGCCTTGAAGTTTATTCCAAATTTTAAATAAAAAATTAACTTGCGCTAATGAATTACTATTTTTTTTAAAAAAAATAAGAATATTTGTTTATTTCTCTATGTATCATCTGGTGAGAGCTAGTGACACGTCATCTGACGAGGGTGTGGCTTATCCATACCAGTGCCCCTTTACAGCACAGGGGTGAGCAGGGGCTTGTCCAAGGGTAAACATGGTAGTTTTGTTTACAAACAAGTCAGTACAGAATCGAGTTGCCTAAAATCTTGAAAATATTATTCGTTTAACTTGAAAATAGAGGTATTTGCGTCTTAAAATTTAATGAAAATAAGACAATTCAGGATTGCTTTCCACAGAAACGCCACACACTCGGCCAGGATGGAGAACTCACCTGATATTGTGGAACTTTCGAGAAAGAGACTGAAGAGCTTGTTAAAAGACAATAGTCTGAAAAAGAGCACCATCGAAACTATCATCGGGAGCTTCAACTCTTGCACTTCCTTAAATGATCGAAATGGAATAGCAGCAAGAGTCTGTAAGTATTTATACTATGGTTCAATGTATATGCAATTCTGAAAATTAAATTTCAGCTCCACCACTGCGTGATGAGTTGCTGCAAGAGGTGCTCAGACGAATCAAATGCCCTGAGCAATTCGAAAAGTTGGCGAGGGTTATTCCGTTCCTTCTGAGTTCCATGACGAAGACTTTAGACCTAAACGCACTTGATTCGGTAACGTCGTACGACTACGTTGGTTTACCCTATATTGATGAGGTATTTTAAAACAAATCCTAAGTAAGAAACGATAATGTTTACTTTGAATTCTTCAAGGTTCTGTTCATGGCTGCTCAACTCGCACCAAATATTGAGCGCCTCTTTTACACAAACGGAGGAATTCTGCCAAATCATAAGGCCGCTCGCAATTACGCTCTTTTTAGTTTATTTGTGAATAACTTCCGGCACCTACAGATACTAGAAATGCAGAAATTTACAGCCGACCTCAACGATCTGGTCTCTCTGTGTGGACATTTACCGAGCTTGCGAGTAGTGAAATTTTCATCAGTTCGATGCGAATTTCCTACTTCTTCTGGAGAAGAATTCTCAAATTCCCTTCGCAATTTGAGACTACTTGTCGTTGAAGATATGCAAATTTCACGTCAGGCAATTCAGATCACAAGGCATTGTGTACCCAACCTTGACATTGTCACCAACCTGAAACACACCAGGCTCTCCTTTGACGATTTCTTGCACCCAGTTGGGGATCCCAACCTGAGCCAACGGAAAATTGTCACTTTCGACCGTTCCTGGTTTGAACATCCAAATGCCGAAATACACGAAAGACACCCAAACATCGTACATCTCCTGGTAAATATACTTTCATTCAACGTAAACATTAAACAAGACCATAATTATTTCCCAGGTTAAGGGTGACGACGCGTTTGATGTCGGTGTGGCCAACCTCTTACTTCCTCATTTCCCAAACATCTCGTCACTCTCGATTGAGACTTCATACCAAGATACCAAAACTTTTTTGATGCGTTTAGCTGAAAGATTCTTGAACCACTATGGTCAAAACCTGCGTTCGTTTTCCCTTCAGCTGCTGGGAGAGCCAGAGGACCAAGAGGATTATGTATTCTTAAATATTGAGCACATATTCAATTCTTGTCCTAATATTGAGAGCCTGTCAATTGAATATTCAAACGGCTACACCGGTCCTGGGTACGTGGCTGATACCCCGCTTCTAAAAGAAATATCCTGGACTGGATTTTATGGGTAAGATTAATTGATTATGTAAATTATGATGGACATTTTGATACTATTATCCTTCAAATTAATACGAAAATATTACTCTTGAAATTTATTGACCAGTTACCCTTCTAATAGATGGCATCTACGGTTAATTTAGATAACAATGTCCTGCCACGTAAAGTATTCAATTTTGCTGTGCTGAATAAAAAATTAGTCGAAACGTTGCGAAAGAATAAAACAAACTGTCAAACTGTTCTTACCTTTATACGGAGATTGGCTAGACCAATTTTCAGTTCAGTTCAGGCCATAAATAGTCACTATTTTAAATTGCACATAGAAGCGGGATTGATTCTTATTTCATTGCGGTAGTTCTCACTAGAATCAAACGTTACAACTGGCACCAAAATTTTAAATGTGGCAACTTCAAACTGTTAATCTGCTTTCATTTTTATAAATATTGAGTTTAATTTGGATTAAATTTAATTTTCAGAAACGAGCCAGACTTTTTTTTGCTGCCTGGAGTGCAGAAATTGGAGCTGACACATATCTACACAACTTGTTTGGAAGATGAAGCTGGAAGAATTGCAACGTTGATAGAAAAGAAGCAAATTTTGCAAGAATTAGAAATTTTACGAATAGACACGACTGTTGATCAGACAGCGTCTGGTACCATGGAACTTTATCAAATGATAAAATATGCGTCTGCTTTCCTGCCAAATTTGAAAGATTTGAAGTTCTCTTGCAATGGCTCGGAATATGTGGATCTTGCTAGGCGCATGAAGACAAGCGAAAGTTTCAAAGCAAAATTCATCTCTGGCATTACATTTGATAAAGATGTCAAAGACGTTTTTGTTGACGACGAGCTGATTGATGCTCTTTCTTTGTATCAAAATTACAACTGACCAATTCAATCGAATTTCGTGTCAGTTGAAAAGTGTCAACACTTATAAATAAAAGCAAATTTTTAAGTTTTTCTTCAAGTTAATATTTTTTAAATTTGAAAAACAATTATTCAAATAGCAGCATTTGATCTTAAAAGTTAATAAGGTAAATATATTAATCCTTTTATGTTTTTGTTCTGGCAATTCAATTGATTGAATTTGTGGAATTGATTACATAGGGCAAGATCACGAACCTGGTTGGGTTGACCTGAACATATTGCTATCCGAAATTAAAACGAATTCTCCAGTACCTATTACTGCCGATCTACAAATTTTTAGATCTAGCTGGCAATAGTACAAGTACTCAGGTTTTTCTATTTCAGATTTATAAACCAAAATGCAAAAATGATCACCACACATGCAAAAATCCAAATATGTAAATAACAAAGATGTAACGTAATTGTTAAATAAATAAAATTAAATTAATTTGATTGAATATGTTATTCATAAAACGCATCAGAATGTAAGTAGATAGTACTGCAGATCTAAAAAAGGTCAACTGTTACCAAAAAGGACTTGAAATTGCGCAAAAACAAAAAAGGAAAGCTGACCTTCAACTACCTCGCCCTGGCAGGGTGTTATCAGCATAAACACAACTCAATAACCTTTTAAACATTTGGATCTCCTGGATGACAAGTCTGAGGAAAAGCCAGATGCAATTTTTTTATTTAATAATACGCTTTGAGCGCTTCTGAGCAGACATGGCACTGCTGTCAACAAAGGTAACGCCCACTTCTTTCTCTCTAATCCTTCAAAGTGAATGAAATAATTGTTTTTTACTTGAAATTTTCTTTTACCATCCCAAAGCTCCTGGTTACTCCAAACTATTTGAAATTGGCACTGATGAAAGTCTTGTAATTTACCAGTTGCATAAATCCTAAGTGTTCGAAGCCGCCAACAGATGGCGCCACCGTAGACTTTCGATTTTAAGGCACTTCCGCTGCGATTTCAGACTCAATCTAGCTACTGTGCATGTGCATATTCTTAATTAAATATGTTTTCTTTTGACGTGCTGAAAACCAAACTCGGTTCAGCAAATAGCCGTAGAATCGTGAAAAAATTATTTTTTGAAATAAAAAATATTTCCCAGCGTTTCTACAGCGAATGGGTGAACCGACTTTGGTTTTCAGCACGTCAAAAAAAGCAAATTAATTGAAGAATGCAAAATAGCTAGATTAAGACTTAAATCGCAGCGGAAAATGCCTTAAAACCGCTTAAAACAATTTTTTTTTTAGAAAGTCTGTATAAGAGGACCAAAGAAACACAAGCTCGCGCAGGTCTGAATTCTTCGTTGCTAAATTCAACAAGAAAGGGGTGACTTTTTCAAGCTTTTGGCGTTCAATGAAGGCATTATTCTCGACACAATCATGGATGAGCAAGAGCTGTTGCAGCACGTCGTCACGCAATTGAGGAGCTGGAACCAAAATTAATTTATTTTAACTTTTCTGTCTACGCATTACTACACAAAATTCACTAACAGAATGTTGTTGCTATTTTGTTGTCTTTATTAAACATTCTGTTTGAATCAAAACTCTTAAAAATGACTTCACACGCTATAGTTTTCAATGTTTTTACACGTCATAACTGGCGAGTCGGGTTTCTGACAGTCCAACGTAATTAATTTTATTTTCCATTCTGAAATTTAGTTTGTATATTTAATTTACAGCCCACCAAAATGTGAACATAAATAAATAGATCAATCCGCCTTTTTTGTGATGTACAACTTAAAAAACAATTTCCAATTTATGGTTTTCTCCCGTCCAAATTCAAACTTTCGAAGAATATCCCGCCATATTGTATTTCTGCGACGTCCACCAAAACAAACACAACGTTGATCTTTGGTTTAGCCTTAAGCCGTCAGGGGCGCTTGTGTGTTGATAAGCTCCGCCCTATTCAGGTGACGTCACGTGCTCTCAGCAGATGTTACATGGAAAAAAATCTTCTTAGTTTTTTAATTTACGCATTCATCAACTCAAGTTTATTTTATATTTAAAAATTGGAGTAAACTACAAGGCGTTGATTGGTACCAATTTTAAACAATTTAGAGAAGCCACGAGATAAAGATTATTAAAATTAAATTTACAAGTAAAACACATCAACTTTCTCCCCTCTCTGCACTTGTAGAGGGAGAATTGGGTGTTACTCTCGTTGAATGCAGTGCCGTCTGCTCAACAGCGCTTCATTGCGTGTTAATTATTCGCATTTATTGAAAACGGCGGCGGCTGACTCTCGCTGACTTGTCCCACTGAAGGTTCAGGGAGTTAAAGGTGGAGTTGTGGCTCTGCTGATGACACCCTGCCAGGGCGAGTTAGTAGAGGGTCAGTCGCCTTTTGCTTTTTTTCAATCTCAAGACGTGTGTCAGACTCCATGGCCTCTTCATTTTGAGTTGCAGCTTTTTTTAATTGTCTTTACTGCTGTTATCTGTTTGGGATGGGCTTGCGTTTGATTTATCATTCTGATCGGTCGAAAAGGCCTCGCGGCTCCTGGTGGGCGTAAGCAGCGTGGGACAAGGAAAACGGCGTGGAATAAAAACATGTTTTTAAAAAATCAGCTAAAAATATTGTAAAAATTCGAAAATCCGTCCGATTTTGAAAAACCGAACATGGGCGGGTGTGCCCTACCAAAAGGCATCGATTGGTGCCAGAATCAGTGCCGTCGGGCCCATTGGGGCCCGCCTGGGCCCCGAAAACAAAATTTTGAAATATCTCAAATAACGTTTTTTGGAATTCTAAATTAATAACTCGGCTCCTATGGGTCGTAGAGTGGAAAATCAAGTTTCTTTACACTCGCGCCTGTAAGTTCTGCGTCGGATAGAAATTAAAAAAAGGAATTTTAAGGCTTTTAAAGTGAAAGCGGAGGCATCAACGAGCTGGTAGAGGTTCTTGAAGGGGTGGCAGTCCCTGATGAGGGCGTCGACGGTGGCGGGGACGTGCTCCTCGAGTCCGAGCTCGCACTGGAAGAAGACGGGCCTGCGGAAGGTCTGCTCACGGGAGTGGGTGCTCTGGAGCGGCGCGCCGTGGAACACGAACTCGGATAGCCAGGCGCGGCCGCCCTTGCCCCGCATGCGCAGCGACACGGACAGCAGCCGCTTCTCGAAGGCCGGCGACCGCTTGGGCAGTTTGACGATGCGCAGCACGACGTCCGTCGCGCCCTGGTGGATGCCCTGGTGCAGAATGCCGCGTTTCGACAGCTCGACCGCCACGGACACTAAGGGCAGCTGTTCGTCGCACATGGCAACCCGTGAGATAGTTCCGGGATGAAGTATTCCGAGTGCCTGGCCCGTTTGGCCGCTGGGCCTTCGGCCGCCTTGCGTTTCTGGCCGCAACTCTCGTCCACGGCCGTGCAAGGCCCGTGTGTTGCCACGTACACGTCAAATTCCACCATTTGCTGCACCTGAGCTCAAATTGAGGCAAAAGATAACCTAAAATGGAAGAATTTCAGTCTGGGAAGGGGTTCTCTGTGTTGCCAAAGAGTTAAAAATAAATAAAATCATATTTTAGAGTGCTAATCATAACTTTTATTGATTCAAAAGTTACAATTTTGACAATTACTGTAATTAAGAATAGATAATACGAAATTGACCTCAGATTTGAGTTCCTGAGGGTTGAAAACATAGGAATCGACACCAAACTTGGCCATATTTAGACATCAGTAACATGGTAACAATGGCAAATCAAACGCCACGCCCCCTTTTTTAAATTTCAATATCTCGGTGTCGATTTAAGATATCAACCTGAAATTTTCAGGTCAGCTGTTAATTATAAATCCACCCCTTTCCCTACAAACAATCCAAACAGAACCTCAACACCTCCAGTCTTGGAAGGGGAGCCCAAAGTAGCAATCACCCTGAGATACGTCTTAGGGAATTCCGTCTCGACAGCATCGTCGTCAGGGCTGTCCCCGATGCTGGTGGGATTACCATGAATATAGGTTGAAGGCGGTGCGGATGCGGCAGCCGGCAGCAGTTCGACGAGCAAGTTCACGCGGCGGTGGCGGTTCAGGCGCACGTACATGCGGTGGGGAGAGAGTCGCGTCAGGGGGTGGTCGGCGGCGTGCAGCAGGGGCAGCCGCTCGTGAGCCGACGCCTGCAGGTGTTGCAGGGTCTCCTCGCAGCGTCAACAGCCGCGTCGGGTCGTGGTTCAGCGCCTTCTGCACCGCCGTCACCACGGCCGGCGACATGCTACGCCTACTTCTAAATCTCTCTGCACCGCCGAAATGAGTCACGTTTTTTAATAGTGTGAAGTTGACTCCAGGCAGTAGTAATCATTAAGACCACCTTCTAGCGCAATTTTCACTCCGATAACTTCATCCATCTTCCCGATGCGGAGGAAATTTAAAAATTTGGGTGTTGCCCCAATAAGACGTTTCATCGGTCGAAGTTTAAATTTCCGAAATTTCTGCAGATTGAAGGGGACCTATCATATGTGCCTATTTAATTAAAACAAAATTCCCAACCCTGGCCAACCAAGGGGGGTCAAAAGGTGTCCTTTAGATAAAAACTCACAATCTAGGTCCTGGTAAAGGGCGAGGAGCTCAGGGTTCAGTTTTTTTCTACTTATTCAGCTGCGCTACTTTACCTGAGTATTCGGGGCGGAGCTCCAGCGACTCTAGCGCTCACCTGCGACTTGTGGCAATTAAAAACTTCCAGAGGATTTTCGTTTCAAATTAAATATAAATAACACAGCGCGCATGTTGATTTTATATTTAGAAATTGGTAATTATTTCAAGGTGTTGAATTATATCGTTTTCAAATACTTTAGAGTTGGCATGTGATAAAGATTGTTGAAATAAAATTTCCAAGTAAAACGCACCAATTTTTTCCCTTTCCTGGATATGAGGGATGAGTGGGCGTAACTCTCGTTGACTGCAGTGCCGTCTGCTCAACAGCGCTTCATTGCGTGTTAATTATTCTTCATTATTGAAAACGGCGGCGGTTGACTCTCGCTTACTTGTCCCACTGAAGGTTCAGGGGAGTTAAAGGTGGAGTTGTGGCTCTGCTGATGACACCCTGCCAGGGCGAGTTAGTAGAGGGTCAGTCGCCTTTTGCTTTTTTTTCAATCTCAAGACGTGTTTCAGACTCCAGCCTTTTCATTTTGATTCGCAGCTTGTATTATCGTATTTATAGTTGACTACTGCTGTTATCTGTTTAAGAGGGGTTTGCCTCTAATGATGAATCATTCTGAAAAAGCCTCGCGGCCCCCGGTGGGTGTAAGCAGCGTGTGACAAGGACAACGGAGTGGACTTGACATTTTTATTTAAATAATCTTAATCACATGGCCTCTCTAAATCATTTCAAAATAATTCAAATCAAAACCTTAAATTTTTTCAAATTTTAGTACAAAATTTACATCCACCTGTTAATTACTAAATATAAAAAAATAGCTTTTTTCAATTGCAATGCTTTAGATGCTTATGGCAAAAGTGACGTCCCATTTTCAGAGCGGAACTTCCTAATTCCATTGCAATGGTTCTGCTTTAAGCCGTCAGTGGCGCTGGTATTGATAAGCTCCGCCCAATTCAGGTGACGTCACGGCTCTCAGCAGACGAATCACAGAAATAAACAAAAATACTCATATGGTTTTTAATTTCTAATTGATGAGCCCAAGTTACTTTTATATTTAAAATTTAGAGTAAACTGCAAGGCGTTGATTGGTACCAATTTCAAATAATTTAGAGCTGTCTTGTGATAAAGATTATTAAAATATAATTTACAAGTGAAACGCACCAATTTCCTCCACTCTTAGGACTTATAGACGGAGAAGAAAACGAAACAATTGCTGGAACAGTGCCGCCTGTCCAGCACCCGCCCGGGTTAACACCCGCGAATTAGGCCCTGCCGTTCAAAATCATAAATGCGGCGACGGCTGGCCATCTCACTGACATGTCTATCTGGATATCAGGTGGGTTAAAGGTGGAGTTGTGGCTCTGCTGATGACCTCCTGCCAGGACGAGTCTGGAGAAAAGGTCGGTCGTCATTTTGTTTTTTTTCTGCATATTTCTTTGTTTCTTTTCGTATATTAACTATTTATATTCGCCATCTGCTATGTTTTTATTCCTGTCACTTTTTATAATTATTATGACAGTATGATTTTTAATAAAAATAGTAATAATTAGGGTTTCCAAATGAGAAACTACGTATACTTTACCGTAGATTTAAAATTTATAATTGGAATATACCTAAAATGGACATGAGTATGAAAAACAAAAGATGAATTGACCTTCTACCAACTTGCCCTGTCAGGGTGTCATCAATAGAGCCACATCTCCAATTTTATCCCACCTGAATCCTGAGTGGGCGATTTTTTGGAGTCGTTCAAGCCTTTATTTATGTTTGTGAATATCAGGATATGAAAAATGTGCTTGTAAAACCCTTTAAAATAAATACAATGATATTTGATGATGTCCAAAATTTAATTTAGGTTTTAAACTTGTGCTGCTTAAAATATAATTAAAACCGCTGCCTTTAATTTTTATTCATGGATGCATAGAGATAATTTACAGTTTGATAGGAAATCTTGAGATTGAAACCTAATTTTGAGGCTACAGAATATCCGTTCGTGGGTCAAAAAGTGAACAAACTGCGGCTGCCGCAGCTCAAGTGAAGAAAACATCTGTTATTATGTGTCCAGCTGATGATGACAAAATATGGTTTGAATTTTTCCCGCCCCAGCACCGGCAAGCAAGTGAAAATTTACCTGGCAGCACGAATATCAGCAAGTGTTGCCAAATGTTCAAATTATCGCAAATGATTTTCATAATTGTGAAGGTTTGAAGCTAGAAAAGACCTAAAATATGTTCAATAAAATTAGATTTTCCTCTTTTGATAGAAGAATGCCTATTTCATGCACAAATCACATTGAAAAATTAAGAATATTGCGTCCGAGCAGCTGGCAACCTTAGCTCCTGCGCTCGCAGTGCCATCAAGCCAGAACTAGAGTTGTTTTTCTCCTCTCACAGCTGGAGCGTCGTGTGTTTTCGCTGTTGTGTCTTCAAATTTCTTGATTTGAACTGAATTGAAGGTGAGTTTGCAATTAAACTTGTTGATATTACCTCAGAGAGGGCCTGGTTATTACTTTAAACGTGTCGCTGGGTTCCCGTGGCGTCGGATAGCGGCTTTGCGATTAAAAACAATTAGACTTGACACACCACCTGCTCGATTAAGACTTCCGAGAGCAGTAATTCTAATATTTAGAACCTCCAGATTGACAAGTTAGCGAGAGTCAGCCGTGGTCGTTTTCTTTAATGGGGAATAATTAACACGCGATGAAGCGCTGTTGAGCAGACGGCACTGTAGTCAACAAGAGTTACGCCCAATTCTCCCTCTATAAGTTCGAACAGGGTTTAAAATTGGAGCGTTTTACTTGAAAATTTCATTTTAATTATCTTTATCTCATGGTTACTTTAAATAATTTGAAATTATTATTGTTCGACGCCTTGAAGTTTATTCCAAATTTTAAATAAAAAATTCACTTGCGCTCATCAATTAAAAATTTAAAAAAATGAGAATATTTGTTTATTTCCTTGAATAGACGTCATCTGACGAAGGTGTGGCTTATCCATACCAGTTCCCCTTACGGCACAGGACCGAGCAGGGGCTTGTCCCATGGTAAACATGGTTATTTTGTTTACAAACAAGTCAGTACAGAATCGAGTTGCCTAAAATCTTGAAAATATTATTCGTTTAACTTGAAAATAGAGGTATTTGTGCCTTAAAATTTAATGAAAATAAGACAATTCAGGATTGCTTTCCACAGAAACGCCACACACTCGGCCAGGATGGAGAACTCACCTGATATTGTGGAACTTTCGAGAAAGAGACTGAAGAGCTTGTTAAAAGACAATAGTCTGAAACAGAACGCCATCGAAACTATCATCGGAAGTTTCAACTCTTGCACTTCCTTAAACGAACGAAATGGAATAGCAGCAAGAGTTTGTAAGCTATTTTACTATGGTTTAATGTGTAAGAAATTCTGAAAATTAAATTTCAGCTCCAGTACTGCGTGACGAGTTGCTGCAAGAGGTGCTCAGACGAATCAAATGCCCCCTGCAAATCGAAAAGCTTGCGAGGGTAATTCCGTTCCTTCTGAGCCCGATGACGAAGACTTTAGACCTAAGCATACTTGATTCGCAAATGCTTTACGACTACCTTGGTCTACCCTATATTGATGAGGTATTTTAGAACAAATAACCATTAAAAACTTGTATAACAATTATGAATTCTTCAAGGTTCTGCTCATAGCTGCTCACCTCGCACCAAATATTGAGCGCCTCTCTTTCAAATACAGAGGAATGCTGACAGATAATGACAACGCTGCAAATATTGCTCTTTTGAGTCTACTTGTTAATAACTTCCGGCATCTACAAATCCTAGAAGTGCGGAATTTTACAGCTGACCTCCGCTACCTTGGGTATCTGTGTGGACTATTACCAAGCTTGAGAGTACTGAAACTTTCTTCAGTTCAATACGTGTTTCCTCCTCCTTTTGGAGCAGAAATCTCAAATTCCCTCCGCAATTTGAGACTACTTGTCGTTGAAGATATGCAAATTTCACGTCAGGCAATTCAGATCACAAGGCAGCATGTACCCAACCTTGACATTGTCACCGACCTGAAACACACCAGGCTCTCCTTTGACGATTTCTTGCACCCAGTTGGGGATCCCAACCTGAGCCAACGGAAAATTGTCACTTTCGACCGTTCCTGGTTTGAACATCCAGATGCCGAAATACACGAAAGACACCCAAACATCGTACATCTCCAGGTAAATACACTTTTATTCAACGTAAACATTAAACATGACCACAATTATTTCCCAGGTTAAGGGTGACGACGCGTTTGATGTCGGTGTGGCCAACCTCTTACTTCCTAATTTCCCAAACATCTCGTCCATCTCGATTGAGACTTCAAACCAAGAGATCAAAACCTTTTTGATACGTTTAGCTGAAAGATTCTTGAACCACTATGGTGAAAACCTGCGTTCGTTTTCCCTTCAGCTGGGAGAGCTAGAGGACCCAGAGGATGATGTAGACTTCAATATTGAGCACGTTTTCAATTCTTGTCCTAACATTGAGAACCTTTCACTTGAACATTCAAACGGCTACATCAGTCCTGGGTATATGGCTTACATC
Organism: Cloeon dipterum; assembly: GCF_949628265.1. NCBI lineage: Eukaryota > Metazoa > Arthropoda > Insecta > Ephemeroptera > Baetidae > Cloeon > Cloeon dipterum. The sequence continues at coordinate 35,053,435 of NC_088789.1, read as the reverse complement.
CCACTTCTAAAAGAAATATCCTGGATTGGATTTTATGGGTATGATTAATTGATAATGTAAATTATGATTGATATTTTGATACTTTTATCCTTCAAATTAATACGAAAATATTACTCTTGAAATTTATTGACCAGTTGCCCTTCTAATCTGTAGATGATATCTACGGTTAATTTAGAAAACAATGTCCTGCCACGTAAAGTATTCAATTTTGCTGTGCTGAATAAAAAATTGGTCGAAACGTTGCGAAATAAGAAAACAAACTTTTCTTACCTTTATACGTAGATTGGCTAGACCAATTTTCAGTTCAGTTCAGGCCATTAATAGTCACTATTTTAAATTGCACATAGAAGCGCGATTGATTCTTATTTCATTGCGGTAGTTCTCACTACAATCAAACAACTGGCACCAAAATTATAAATGTGGCAACTTCAAACTGTTAATGTGCTTTCATTTTCATAAATGTTGAATTTAATTTGGATTAAATTTAATTTTCAGATTCGAGCCAAACTTTTTTCTGCTGCATCGAGTGCAGAAATTGGAGCTGACAGATATCTACGCACCTTGTCTGGAAGATGAAGCTGGAAGAATTGCAACGTTGATAGAAAAGAAGCAAATTTTGCAAGAATTGGAAATTTTAAGAATAGACACGAGTCATGATCAGACCGCGTCTGGTTCCATGGCTGTTTATCGAATGATAAAATATGCATCTGCTTTCCTGCCAAATTTGAAAGATTTGAAGTTTTCTTGCGATGGCAGGGAATATGTGGATCTTGCTTGGTGCATGAAGACAAGCGATAGTTTCAAAGCAGAATTCCTCTCTTGCCAGACATTTGATAAAGACGTCAAAGACGTTTTTGTTGACGACGAGCTGATTGATGCTCTTGCTTTGTATCAAAATTACAACTGACCAATTCAATCGAATTTCGTGTTAGTTGAAAAGTGTCAACATTTTTAAATAAAAGCTAATTTTTAAGCTTTTATTCAAATTTATGTTATTTAAATTTTAAAAACCATTATTCAAATAGGAGCATTTGTCGGAAATAAGGTAAATATATTAATCCTTTCATGTTTTTGTTCTGGCAATTCAATTGATTGAATTTGTGGGATTGTGTAATACGTCTTGAATGTTGTTGATTTCTACATCTATGAGGTATTTAAATTGGTGGCTCCACCACTACGAGAAAACGTGCTGTAGATTCTGCTTCTACAGTTCCTTAAAAAAATCCAAAAACTTGCAAACGCAATTCCCTGTCTTGGTCTTTATTTGTCTAATGTCATTTAATGAAAATCAATCATTATTGTATTTTGGATCCTTCCCAGCATAGACGTAGCATTAAATTTATATCACAGGTTATGTTAAATGTGTATATATGATAATATTCAGTGTTTCCCGAGTAAATGTTTTATCAATTTCACCAGTTGGAGTTCAAAGTTACCAACAGAGGGCAAAACTGTTTATAAATTCGATTTTAAGGCATTTCTTCTGTGATTTCAGACTCAAATCTTCCACTGTGCACTCCTCACTTAAAATGTTGTCTTGTATGACGTGCTGAGAGCAAAATCAGACCAGTAAAATTCGCCAAATAATCGTGAAAAACTATATTTAGAATTAATAACAATTTTGTGACATTTCTACGGTAAACTATAATTGTTTGCAGCTCATCTAAATATATAATTCTACAAGCAGAATTCAGTTTGAAATCGTAGCAAATGAGCATTGAAAAAATCGTAAGTATACGGTGGTGCCATCTTTTGGCGGCTGCGATCACCGAGAGCTTACATAACTGGTGAATTAAAACAATGTTTTCATACAATCAACATTAACATAAAACTTTTTTAAAAATTCGGTGTGAATTCTGGTTGGAAGTAAGGACAAACACACACGTAATGCTTTTTGATCTTTGAAAATCCGTTACAACCATATTTTTAATTTAAGTGGTGATTTCTTCAGGAAAACATTGGTTTGAAAGGGAATTAATTCCAATTACGAAAATTAATCCGCAGAAATGAAATGTATGAGAGTATTTTTTCAAATTTTATATTTTATAGTCAATGATATTTGTGAATTGTGTTCAAAAGTTCACATATAATCCTTTCAATGAAATATTGAGTCAATAGAGAAAACCTGCAGTTTAAACACTAGAAATTTCCGCTCTCGGAAGATTTAATGAAGCAGGTTCGTTTCGTAAAGCCGTAATATTTTTTATTCGATTGGCCGATATTTTACGCAACGAGAAACCCGTCTAATCGATATTAGCTATCGCCGCGCTATTGTTGAGGCATAATTCCAACAAGTTTAACTGCAAACTCACCTTCAATTCAGTTAAAAATCGGAAATTTGAATACACAACAGCGGAAACGCACACAACGCTTTAACTGTTGGAGGAGAATAAAACATCACTAGTTCTGGCTTGATGGCGCTGTGACTAAAGAACAAGACATGCCATAAATTAGAAAAAAAACAAATGGCGACCGACCTTCTACTAACTCGCCCTGGTGGGGTGTCATCAGCAGAGCCACAACTCCACCTTTAACTCCCTGAACCTTCAGTGGGACAAGTCAGCGAGTGAGTCAGCCGCAGCCGTTTTCTATTGTTCAAAATATAATTAACTCGCAATGATGCGCTGTTGAGCAGACGGCACTGCAGTCAACGAGAATGTCACCATATTGTCCCTCTATAAGTGCAGAGAGGGGAGAAAATTGATGCGTTTTACTTGTAAATTTTATTTTAATAATCTTTATCCCATGGCTACTCTAAATAATTTGTTATTATTACTGTTCAACGCTTTGAAGTTTATTCCAAATTTGAAATATAAAATTAACACGCGCGCTGGGTTATTTCTATTTAAAATTAGACGGAAAACCTCCGGAAGTTTTATTTGCCGCAACTCGCAGGCGAGCGCTAGAGTCGCTGGTACTATGCTCTTTGCCCGCGACGACCGCTCTGTCTCCACAGTTATTGTCATTCATTTCTTGCAACAAACATAATACATATTACATATTGGCAATAAATTAAACCAGGCTTCATCATCATTGCAAAAAATTGTCGTTTTTAATTTCTTGACACTCGAAGTTAAAATTTCCGAAATTTCTGCAGATTGAAGGGGACCTATCATATGCGTGCCTATTTAATTAAAAAAAATTTCAACCCCTAAATTCCCAGCCCCGGCCGACCAAGGGGCGTTAAAAGATGTTCTTTAGATAAAAACTCACAATCTAGGTCCTGGCAAAGGGCGAGGAGCTCAGCGTTCAGTTTTTTTCTACTGATTCAGCTGCGTTACTTCAACTGAGTATTCAGGGCGGAGCTTATAAATTCCAGCGACTCTTGCGCTCACCTGCGAGTTGTGTCAAATACAAACTTCCAGAGGTTTTTCGTTTCAAATTAAATATAAATATCACAGCGCGCATGTTAATTTTATATTTAGAAATTGGTAATAATTACAAGGCATTGAATTATATATCGTTTTCAAATAATTCAGAGTGGCCATGTGATAAAGATTGTTAAAATAAAATTTTCTAGTAAAACGCACCAATTTTTTCCCTTTCCTAGATATGAGGGAGAAGTGGGCGTTACTCTCATTGACCGCAGTGCCGTCTGCTCAACAAAGCTTCATTGCGTGTTAATTATTGTCAACTTAAGAAAACGGCGGCGGTTGACTCTCGCTGACTTGTCCCACTGAAGCTTCAGGGAGTTAAAGGTGGAGTTGTGGCTCTGCTGATGACACCCTGCCAGGACGAGTTAGTAGAGTGTCGGCCACCTTTTGTTTTTTTTCGATCTCAAGACCTGTTTCGTGTTCAGACTCCAGCCTCTTCATTTTGAGTTGCAGCTCATATTTTTAGTTGGCTACTGCTGTTATCTGTTTAAAAGGGGTTTGCCTCTATTGATGAATCATTCTGAAAAAGCCTCGCGGCCCCCGGTGGGTGTAAGCAGCGTGTGACAAGGACAACGGTGTGGACTTGACATTTTTATATAAATAATCTTAATCACATGGCCTCTCTAAATCATTTCAAAATAATTCAAATCAAAACCTTAATTTTTTTCAGATATTAATATAAAATTTACATCTACCCATTAATTACTAAATATAAAAATATAGCTTTTTTCAATTGCAATGCTTTAGCTGCTTATGGCAAAAGTGACGTCACATTTTCAGAGTGGAACTTACTAATTCCAGCGCAATGGTTTCGCTGTAAGCCGTCAGAGGCGCTGTTATTGATAAGCTCCGCCCAATTCAGGTGACGTCTCGTGCTCTCAGCAGACGAATCACAGAAATAAACAAATTACTCGTATGGTTTTTAATTTCTAATTGATGAGCCCAAGTTACTTTTATATTTAAAATTTAGAGTAAACTGCAAGGCGTTGATTGTTACCAATTTCAAATAATTTAGAGTTGTCTTGTGATAAAGATTATTAAAATAAAATTTACAAGTGAAACGCACCAATTTCCTCCTCTCTTTGGACTTATAGAGAAGAAAACGAAACAATTGCTGGAACAGTGCCGCCTGTCCAGCACCCGCCCGGGTTAACACCCGCAAATTAGGCCCTGCAGTTCAAAATCATAAATGCGGCGACGGCTGGCCATCTCACTGACATGTCTATCTGGATATCAGGCGGGTTAAAGGTGGAGTTGTGGCTCTGCTGATGACCTCCTGCCAGGACGAGTCTGGAGAAAAGGTCGGTCGTCATTTTGTTTTTTTTCTACATTTTTCCTTGTTTCTTTTCGTATATTAACTATTTATGTTCGCCATCTGCTATGTTTTTATTCCTGTCACTTTTTATAATTATTATGACAGTATGATTTTTAATACAAATAGTAATAATTAGGGTTTCCAAATGAAGAACTAAGAATTTTATCCCATAAATCTAAAATTTTGAAATGGAATATACGTAAAATGGACATGAGAATGAAAACACAAAAGATGAATTGACCTTCTACCAACTCGCCTTGGCAGGGTGTCATCAACAGAGCAACAACTCCAACTTTAACACACCTGAAGCCTGAGTGGGGGAATTTTTTTTCAAGATTAGAATATGAGATTTGTACTTGGAGTTGTTCGAGCTTTTATTTATGTTTGTGAACATCAACATATGGAAAAATGTGCTTAAAAACCATTTAAAATAAATTCAATGATATTTTATGATGTCCAGAATTTAATTTAGGTTTTAAACTTGTGCTGCTTAAAATATAATTAAAACCGCTGCCTTCAATTTTTATTCATGGATTCATAGAGATAATTTACAGTTTGAAAGGAAATCTTGAGATTGAAACCTATTTTTAAGGCTACAGAATATCCGTTCGTGGGTCAAAAAGTGAACAAACTGCGGCTGCCGCAGCTCAAGTGAAGAAAACATCTGATTTTATGTGTCCAGCTGATGATGACAAAATACGGTTTGAATTTTTCCCGCCCCAGCACCGGCAAGCAAGTGAAAATTTACCTGGCAGCACGAATATCAGCAAGGGTTGCCACATGTTCAAATTATCGCAAATGGTTTCCATAATTGTGAAGGTTTGAAGCTAGAAAAGACCTAAAAGAAAGCTCAATAAAATTAGATTTTCCTCTTTTGCCAGAAAATTGCCTATTTCATGAATAAATCACATTGAAAAATTAAGAATATTGCGTCCGAGCAGCTGGCAACCTTAGCTCCTGCGCTCGCAGTGCCAACAAGCCAGAACTAGAGTTGTTTTTCTCCTCTCACAGCTGGAGCGTCGAGTGTTTTCGCTTTTATGTCTTCAAATTTCTGATTATAAACCGATTTGAAGGTGAGTTTGCAGTTAAACTTGTTGATATTACTTCAGAGAAGGTCTGGTTATTACTTTAAACGTGTCGCTGGGTTACCGTGGCGTCAGATAGCGGCTTTGTGAATCAAAAACATTTAGATTTGACACACCACCTGCTCGATTAAGACTTCCGAGAGCAGTATTTCTAGTATTTAGAACTTCCAGATTGACAAGTTAGCGAGAGTCAGCCGCTGCCGTTTTCTTTAGATCTTAATAATTAACACGCAAAGAAGCGCTGTTGAGCAGACGGCACTGCGGTCAACAAAAGAGTAACGCCCACTTCTCCCTCTATTATTCCGAACAGGGTTTAAAATTGGAGCGTTTTACTTGAAAATTTCATTTTAATAATCTTTATCTGATGGTTACTCTAAACAATTTGATATTATTATTGTTCGACGCCTTGAAGTTTATTCCAAATTTTAAATAAAAATTAACTTAAGCCCATAAATTAAAAATTTAAAAAAAATTAAGAATGTTTTTTATTTCCTTGAATATCATCTGGTTTGAGAGCTCGTGACGTCATCTGACGAGGGTGTAGCTTATCCATACCAGTGCCCTTTACGGCACAGGAGTGAGCAGGGGCTTGTCCCATGGTAAACATGGTTGTTTTGTTTACAAACAAGTCAGTGCAGGATCGGGTCGCGTTAACTCTTGGTAATATTTTGATTTTAATTTGAAAATAGAGCTATTTGAGCCTTTAAATTCATAGAAATAAGCAAATTAATTATTGTTATTCATAGAAACACCGGAAACTCAGTCCAGGATGGAGAGCTCTCCTGATATTGTGGAACTTTCGAGAAAGAGACTGAAGAGCTTGTTCAGAGATAATAGTCTGAAACAGAGCGCCATCGAAACTATCATCAGAAGTTTCAACTCTTGCACTTCCTTAAACGAACGAAATGGAATAGCAGCAAGAGTCTGTAAGTTATTTTATTATGGTTTAATGTAAATGCAATTCTGAAAATTAAATTTCAGCTCCAGTGCTGCGTGACGAGTTGCTGCAAGAGGTGTTCAGACGGATCAAATACCCTGAGCAATTCGAAAAGTTGGCGAGGGTCATTCCGTTCCTTCTGAGTTCCATGACGAAGACTTTAGACCTAAACGCACTTGATTCGGTAACGTCTTACGACTACCTTGGTCTACCTTATATTGATGAGGTATTTTAAAACAAGTCCTAAGTAAGAAACGTTAATGTTTACTGTGAATTCTTCAAGGTTCTGTTCATGGCTCCACACCTCGCACCAAATATTGAGCGCCTCTTTTACACAAACGGAGGAATTCTGCCAAATCATAAAGCCGCTCGCAATTACGCTCTTTTTAGTTTATTTGTGAATAACTTCCGGCACCTGCAGATACTAGAAATGCAGAAATTTACAGCTGACCTCAATGACCTGGTCTTTCTGTGTGGACATTTGCCGAGCTTGCGAGTAGTGAAATTTTCATCAGTTCGATGCGAATTTCCTACTTCTTCTGGAGAAGAATTCTCAAATTCCCTCCGCAATTTGAGACTACTTGTCGTTGAAGATATGCAAATTTCACGTCAGGCAATTCAGATCACAAGGCATTGTGTACCCAACCTTGACATTGTCACCAACCTGAAACACACCAGGCTCTCCTGTGACGATTTCTTGCACCCAGTTGGGGATCCCAACCTGAGCCAACGGAAAATTGTCACTTTCGACCGTTCCTGGTTTGAACATCCAGATGCCGAAATACACGAAAGACACCCAAACATCGTACATCTCCAGGTAAATATACTTTTATTCAACGTAAACATTAAACATGACCATAATTATATCCCAGGTTAAGGGTGACGACGCGTTTGATGTCGGTGTGGCCAACCTCTCACTTCCTTATTTCCCAAACATCTCGTCACTCTCGATTGAGACTTCATACCAAGAGATCAAAACTTTTTTGATACGTTTAGCTGAAAGATTCTTGAACCACTATGGTCAAAACCTGCGTTCGTTTTCCCTTCAGCTGGGAGACCCAGAGTATAATGTAGACTTAAATATGGAGCACGTATTCAATTCTTGTCCTAATATTGAGAGCCTTTCACTTAAATATTCAAACGGCTACACCGGTCCTGGGTATGTGGTAAACACGTCACTTCTAAAGGAAATATCCTGGATTGGATATTATGGGTAAGATTAATTGATAATGTAAATTATGATTGATATTTTGATACTATTATCCTTCAAATTAGTACGAAAATATTACTCTTGAAATTTATTGACCAGTTACCTTTCTAATATGTAGATAGCATCTACGGTTATTTAGATAACAATGTCCTACCACGTAAAGTATTAAATTTTGCTGTGCTGAATAAAAAATTGGTCGAAACGTTGCGAAATAATAAAACAAACTGTTCTTATCTTTATACGTAGATAGGCTAGACCAATTTTCAGCTCAGTTCAGGCCATAAATAGACACTATTTTGAATTGCACATAGAAGCGGGATTGATTCTTATTTCATTGCGGTAGTTCTCACTAAAATCAAACGTAACAACTGGCACCAAAATTATAAATGTGGCAACTTCAAACTGTTAATCTGCTTTCATTTTCATAAAAGTTGAATTTAATATGGATTAAATTTCATTTTCAGATTCAGGCCAGACTTTTTTCTGCTGCCTCGAGTGCAGAAATTGGAGCTGACAGATATCTACGCACCTAGTTTGGAAAGGCAAGCTGGAAGAATTGCAACGTTGATAGAAAACAAGCAAATTTTGCAAGAACTAGAAGTTTTACGAATAGACTCGAGACATGATCAGACCGCGTATGGTACCATGGCTGTTTATCGAATGATAAAATATGCATCTGCTTTCCTGCCAAATTTGAAAGATCTGAAGTTTTCTTGCTTTGGCAGGGAATATGTGGATCTTGCTAGGCGTACGAAAGAGAACAAAAGTTTCATAGCAGAATTTCTCTCTAGCCATACATTTGAAAGAGTCAAAGACGTTTTTGTTGACGACGAGCTGATTGATGCTCTTTCTTTGTATCAAAATTACAACTGACCAATTCAATCAAATTTCGTGTTAGTTGAAAATTGTCAACATTTTTAAATAAAAGCTAATTTTTAAGTTTTTATTCAAGTTTATGTTATTTAAAATTGAAAAACCATTATTCAAATAGGAGCATTTGTCGGAAATTTAATAAGGTAAATACATGAATCCTTTCATGTTTTTGTTCTGGCAATTCAATTGATTGAATTTGTGGGATTGTGTAATACGTCTTGAGTGTTGTTGATTTGTTGATTTCTACATCTATGAGGTATTTAAATTGGTGGCTCCATCGCTACGAGAAAACGTGCTGTAGATTCTGCTTCTACAGTTCCTTTAAAAATCCAAAACCTAGGGAAACGCAATTCCCTGTCTTGGTCTTTATTATTCTAATGTCATTTAATGAAAATCAATCATTATTGTATTTTTGATCCTTCCCAGCATAGACGTAGCATTAAATTTATATCACAGGTTATGTTAAATATGTATATATGATAATATTCAGTGTTTCCCGAGTAAATGTTTTATCAATTTCACCAGTTGGAGTTCAAAGTTACCAACAGATGGCTAAACTGTTTATTAATTCGATTTTAAGGCATTTCTTCTGTGATTTCAGACTCAAATCTACCTCTGTGCACTCCTCACTTAAAATGTTGTCTTATATGACGTGCTGAGAGCAAAATCAGATCAGGAAAACTCGTCAAATAATCGTGAAAAACGATTTTAAGAATTAATAACAATTTTCGACATTTCTACGGTAAACTATATTTTGTTTGCAGCTCATCTAAAGATATAATTCTACCAGCGGAATTGAGTTTGAAATCCTAGTAAATGAGCATTGGAAAAAAAATCGTAAGTATACAGTGGTGCCATCTTCTGGCGGCTGCGAACACCGAGAGCTTACCTAACTGGTGAATTAAAACAATGTTTTCATACAATCATCATTAACATTAAACTTTTATAAAAATTCGGTGTGAATTCTGGTTGGAAGTCAAGACAAACACACACGTAATGCTTTTTGATCTTTGAAAATCCGTTACAACCATATTTTTAATTTTAAGTGGTGATTTCTTTAGGAAATCTTTGGTTTTAAAGAGTATTAATTAAAAAAATACCGAAATAAATCCGCAGAAATGAAATGTGAGAGTATTTTTTCAAATTTTTTTTTATAGTCCATGATTTTTGTGAATTGTGTTCAAAAGTTCACATACAATCATTTCAATAATATAAATTCCATATGAAATATTAAGTCAATAGAAAAAAACTGCAGTTTAAACACTAGAAATTTCCCCTCTCGGAAGATTTAATGAAGCAGGTTCGTTTCTTAAAGTAATATTTTTATTCGATTGGCCGATATTTTAAGCCACGAGAACCCGGCTAATCGATATTAGTTATCGACGCGCTATTGTTGAGGCATTAATTCCAACAAGTTTAACTGCAAACTCACCTTCAATTCAGTTAAAAATTGGAAATTTGAATACACACAACAGCGGAAATTAACACAACGCTTTAGCTGTTGGAGGAGAATAAAACATCACTAGTTCTGGCTTGATGGCGCTGTGACTAAAGAACAAGACATGACATAAATTTAAAAAAAAAAACAAAAGGCGACCGACCTACTACTAACTCGCCCTGGCAGGGTGTCATCAGCAGAGCCACAACTCCACCTTTAACTCCCCTGAACCTTTAGTGGGACAAGTCAGCGAGTGTTTCAGCCGCCGCCGTTTTCAATGGTAGATAATAATTAACTCGCAATGATACGCTGTTGAGCAGACGGCACTGCAGTCAACGAGAGTAACGCCCACTTCTCCCTCATATCAAGGAAGGGGAAAAAATTGGTACCTTTTACCTGAAAATTTTATTTTAACAATCTTTATCACAAGGCATCTCGAAATAGTTTGAAAATGATATAATTCAATGCCTTGTAATTATTACCAATTTCTAAATATAAAATTAACATGCGCGCTGTGTTATTTGTATTTAATTTGAAACGAATAACATCTGGAAGTTTTTAATTGCCACAAGTCGCAGGTGAGCGCAAGAGTCGCTGGAATTTATAAGCTCCGCCCTGAATACTCAGTAAAAGTTGCGCAGCTGTATAAGTAGAACAAAACTGAACGCTGAGCTGCTCGCCCTTTGCCAGGACCTAGATTGTGAGTTTTTATCTAAAGAACGTCTTTTGACCCCCTTGGTCGGCCGGGGCTGGGAATTTAAGGGTTGAAATTTTGTTTTAATTAAATTGGCACGCATATGATAGGTCCCCTTCAATCAGCAGAAATTTCCGAAATTTTAACTCCAAGCGATGAAACGTATTGGGGCAACACCCAAATTTTTAAATTTCCTCCGCATCGGGAAGATGGATGAAGTTATCGGAGTGAAAATTGCGCTAGAAGGTGGTCCTTAATGATTACTATTGCCTGGAGTTAACTTCACAATTAAAACTTGACTCATTCCGGCGGTGCAGAGAGATTTAGAAGTAGGCTTGGCATGTCGCCGGCCGTGAATACGGCGGTGCAAATGGCGCTGAACCATGACCCGACGCGGCTGCCGACGCTGCTGCCCGAGGTGCGCTTTTGGCGCTGCGAGGAGACCCTGCAACACCTGCAGGCGTCGGCGCACGAGCGGCTGCCCCTGCTGCACGCCGCCGACCACCCCCTGACGCAACTGTCACGCCACCGCATGTGCGTGCGTCTGCACCGCCACCGCCGCGTCATCTTGCTCGTCGAACTGCTGCCCTCCGCCGGCTGCCGCATCCGCACCGCCTTCCACCTATTCATGGTCAAGTCCGTCAGCCCATCAGCATCGGGGACAGCCCTGACGATGATGCTGTCGAGACGGAATTCCCCAAGACCTATCTCAGAGTGATTGTTACTTTGGGCTCCCCTTCCAAGACTGGAGGAGTTTTGGCTCTGTTTGGATTGTATCTAGGGAAAGGGGTGGATTTATAATTAACAACTCACCTGAAAATTTCATGTTGATTTCTTACATAGACACCGAGATATTAAAGGTTAAAAAAGGGGGCGTGGCGTTTGATTGGCCATTGTTACCACGTTACTGATATCTAAATATTGCCAAGTTTGGTGTCGATTCCTATGTTTTCAACCCTCACAAACTGAAATCTGGTGTCGATTTTGTGATATCTCCTCTTAATTATGGATTTTGTTCAAATTTGTAATCTTTTGTATCAATAAAATATATGAGTAGCAGTCTAAAACATGTTTTTATTTATTTAAAACTCTTTAGCAACACATGGACACCCTCACAGACCGGAATTCTTCCATTCTAAACCCCAGTTTTTACTTTGGACCCCCCTCCTTAGACCGGAAGTGCCAAGGAACCGTTAGAATTGTTTTTTGGGAAAGTGGGTGGATTCATTGCTCACCTGAAAATTTCAGGTTGATATTTTTAATATTAAACGAGACTTTGAAAGTTATAAAAAGGGCGTGGCTTTTGACTGGTGAATTTTACTACGTTACTGATGTTTAAATATGGCCATGTTTGATGTCCATTTCTACGTTTTTAACCATCAGGAACTCAAATCTGGGGCCAATTTTGTATTATCTCCTCTTAATTACAGTAATTATCAAATTTGTAAACTTTTGAATCAATAAAATATGTATGATTAGCACTCTAAAACATGTTTTTATTTATTTTTAACTCTTTGGCAACACAGTAAACCCCTTCCCAGATTGAAATTCTTCCATTTTAAGACTCGGATCGTATTTGCTCAGGTCCAGCACATGGTGGAAATGGAAGTGTACGTGGCAACACACGGGCCTTGCACGGCCGTGGACGAGGGCTGCGGCAAGAACCGCAAGGACATCGAAGGCCCAGCGGCCAAACGGGCCACGTACACTCAATACTTCATCCCGGATCATGTGCGACGAACGGCTGCCCTTGCTGCCTGTTTTGGCCGTGCTGTCGAAATGCGGAATTCCGCACCAGGGCATCCACCAGGGCTCGACGGCCGTCATGCTGCGCATCGTCAAACTGCCCACGCGGTCGCCGGCCTTCGAGAAGCGGCTGCTGTCCGTGTCGCTGCGCATGCAGGGCAAGGGCGGCCGCGCCTGGCTGGCCGAGTTCGTGTTCCACGGCGCGCCGCTCCAAAGCACCCACCCCCGTGAGCAGACCTTCCGCAGGCCCGTCTACATCAAGTACGAGCTCGGACTCGAGGAGCACGTCCCCGCCACCGTTGACGCCCTTCTCAGGGACTGGCACACACTCGAGATCATCTACCAGCTTGTTGATGACCCCGATTTCTCTTTCAAAAACGGAAATATTCATTTTTTTAATTTTCATTCGACGCAGAACTTACAGAAGAGTGTAAAGAAACTTGATTTTCCTCTCTACGACCCATAGGAGCCGAGTTATTAATTTTAAAATTACAAAAAACGCGATTTGGGATATTTCAAACTTTTATTTTCGGGGCCCAGGCGGAACCAAATTGGCCCGATGGCGCTCTGATTCTTTTACCAATCGATGCCTTTTGGTGGGGCACACCCACCTAGGATTGGTTTTCCAAAATCACACAAATTTTTTAATTTTGACAATTTTTTGCTGATTTATCAAACAAGTCACAATTTAAAGTAAAAACATGGTTTTATTTTTTTTAAATTTGGTCGTTTGTTTGATCCTCAACCACGACCCTTGATAAGATAGGTCCGACCTAGTATACCCTAATGACCTTTTTCAGGGTACCACGACCTGGCGCCAACCCTCTGGCCTTCGTGTGCGAGACGCAGGAGCCGCTGCAGGCCAAGCTGCCCGGCCTGCCGCAGCTCGGTGTCTTCCTGTCGAAGCTGCAGGTGGCCACTCAGGGTTTCACCTTGCTGCCCTGTTGTCGCCTACGCACCTTCGCCTTGTCTACTGCCTCAAGGTGCGCGTCCGCGGCCAGGGAATCGTCAGCATCCACATCCTGAGCGACGTGTCGTCGACTATGGTCTAAAAATCAGTGTGATTTTTTGTGTCTCACGGTGACTGAGTCTTTTTTGAGGCGTTCCTCTCCTAGTATGAGGAGGAGTTGGCCGTTTTCATGCGGCGCCGGTCGCAGTCCGAGGTTGAAAACCCTTCCTCCCCCGTGGTGGCGATGAAAACCCGGCGTCCAACCCTGGAAGCGCGTCCGAACAGTCAGAGACGCAGAACACGAGCTCACCGTCGGTGCCGTCGCCGTTCCTCCGTGGACCCAAAGCCTCGCCACAAGGGAACCTGACCCCCTACCGCCGTGGTACGTTTCCACCCCCAACCGAACGCGCCACCCAGCAACCTTAACTCCCCGGCCAGCCCCCAACACCATAGGTGTTTGAAAGTTTTTGTATATCTAGTTAAATTTATTCACTGTTGAGATCTTGCACATATCCCGATGGGTCAACAAAAAAAGTCAGGAAATTAGCATCTGGATTCTGGAATCAGATCGGTGAGTCCACACACCGTTGCTCCCACGCTGCTTACGCCCACCAGGAGCCGCGAGGCCTTTTCGACCGATCAGAATGATTCATCAATAGCAAGCCCACTCCAAAAAGATAACAGCAGTATAAAGACAACTAAAAATATATTTTGCAACTCAAAATGAAGAGGCTGGAGTCTGACACACGTCTCGAGATTGAAAAAAAGCAAAAGGCGACTGACCCTCTACCAACTCGCCCTGGCAGGGTGTCATCAGCAGAGCCACAACTCCAACTTTAACTCCCCGAACCTTCAGTGGGACAAGTCAGCGAATGCGCCAGCCGCAGCCGTTTTCTTAAAAGAGGAATAATTAACACGCAATGAAGCGCTGTTGAGCAGACGGCACTGCGGTCAACAAAAGTAACGCCCACTTCTCCCTCATATCAAGGAAGGGGAAAAAATTGGTATCTTTTACCTGAAAATTCTATTTTAACAATCTTTATCACAAGGCAACTCGAAATAGTTTGAAAATGATATAACTCAACGCCTTGTAATTATTTACAATTTTTAAATAAAAAATCAAAACGCGCGCTGTGTAATTTCTAATTAAAATGAGACGGAAAACTTCTGAAAGTTCTTAATTGCCACAAGTCGCAGGCGAGCGCTAGAGTCGCTGGAACTAATAAGCTCCGCCCTGAATACTCAGGTGAAGTAACGCAGCTGAATAAGTAGAAAAATAAAACTAGATTTCATATCATTTTTTAATTCCCGAAGAAAGACTCAATCACCGTGACACAACAAAAAATCACACTGACTTTTAGACCCTGAGTCGACGTCAGGTCGCTCAGGATGTGGATGCTGACGATTCCCTGTCCGCGGACACGCACCTCGAGGTAGTAGACAAGGCGAAGGTGCGTAGGCGACAACAGGGCAGCAAGGTGAAGCCCTGATTGTGAGTGGCCACCTGAAGCTTCGACAGGAAGACACCGAGCTGCGGCAGGCCGGGCAGCTTGGCCTGCAGCGGCTCCTGCGTCTCCCACACGAAGGCCAGAGGGTTGGCGCCAGGTCGTGGTACCCTGAAAAAGGTCATTAGGGTATGCTAGGTTGGACCTATCTTATTAAGGGTCGTGGTTGAGGATCGGACAAAAAATTAAATTTCAAAAAATATAAAACCACGTTTATAAAAATTTCGACTTTTTCAAAAATCAGCCAAAAAAATCGTAAAAATTCGAAAATCCGTCCGATTTTGAAAAACTGAACAGGGGCAGGAGTGTCCTACGAAAAGGCATCGATTGGTGCCAGTATCAGCGCCGTCGGGCCCATTTGGTCTCACCTGGGCCCCGAAAACAAAATTTTGAAATATCCCAAATCGCGTTTTTTGTAATTTTAAAATTAATAACTCGGCTCCTATGGGTCGTAGAGTGGAAAATCATGTTTCTTTACACTCGCCTGTAAATTCTGCGACGGTTGGAAATTTAAGTTTAAATTTCCGAAATTTCTCCAGATTGAAGGGGACCAATCATATGTGCCTTTTTAATTAAAACAGAATTTCAACCACTAAATTCCCAGCCCCGCGGCCGACCAAAAGGTGTTCTTTAGATAAAAACTCACAATCTAGGTCCTGGCAAAGGGCGAGGAGCTCAGCGTTCAGTTTTGTTCTACTTATACAGCTGCGCTACTTCACCTGAGTATTCAGGGCGGAGCTTATAAGTTCCAGCGACTCTAGCACTCGCCTGCGACTAGTGGCAATTACAAACTTCCAAAGGATTTTCGTTTCAAATTAAATATAAATAAGAAATTTTTCCCATAAATCTAAAAATTTGAAATGGAATATACGTAAGGTGGACATGAGAATGAAAACACAAAAGAAAACCTTTAACCAACTCGCCCTGGCAGGGTGTCATCAACAGAGCCTCAACTCCAACTTTAACACACCTGAAGCCTGAGTGGGGGAATTTTTTTTCAAGTTTAGAATATGAGATTTGTACTTGGCGTTGTTCGAGCGCATCAGGATATGGAAAAATGTGCTTAAGAACCATTTAAAATAAATTCAATGATATTTTATGATGTCCAGAATTTAATTTAGGTTTTAAAATTGTGCTGCTTAAAATATAATTAAAACCACTGCCTTCAATTGATATTCATGGATGCATAGAGATAATTCACAGTTTGATAGGAAATCTTGAGATTGAAACCTAATTTTGAGGCTGCAGAATATCCGTTCGTGGGTCAAAAAGTGAAAAAACTGCGGCTGCCGCAGCTCAAGTGAAGCAAACAACTGATTTTATGTGTCCAGCTGATGATGACAAAATATGGTTTGAATTTTTCCCGCCCCAGCAGCGGCAAGCAAGTGAAAATTTACCTGGCAGCACGAATATCAGCAAGTGTTGCCACAAGTTCCAATTACATCAAATGGTTTTCATAATTGTGAAGGTTTGAAGCTAGAAAAGACCTAAAAGAAAGCAAAATAAAATTAGATTTTCCTCTTTTGACAGAAGAATGCCTATATCATGCATAAATCACATTGAAAAATTAAGAATATTGCGTCCGAGCAGCTGGCAACCTTAGCTATTGCGCTCGCAGTGCCATCAAGCAAGAACTAAAGTTGTTTTTCTCCTCTCACAGCTGGAGCGTCGAGTGTTTTCGCTGTTATGTCTTCAAATTTCTGATTATAAACTGATTTGAAGGTGAGTTTGCAGTTAAAATTGTTGATATTACCTCAGAGAAGGCTTGGTTATTACTTTAAACGTGTTGCTGGGTTCCCGTGGCGTCAGATAGCGGCTTTGCGATTAAAAGAAATTTAGACTTGACACACCACCTGCTCGATTAAGACATTCGAGAACAGTAGTTTTAGTATTTCCAACCTCCAGATTGACAAGTCAGCGAGAGTCAGCCGCAGCCGTTTTCTTAAATGGGGAATAATTAGCAAGCAATGAAGCGCTGTTGAGCAGACGGCACTGCTTTCAACGAGAGTAACGCCCACTTCTCCCTCCATTATTCCGAACAAGGTTGAAAATTGGAGCATTTTACTTGAAAATTTCATTTTAATAATATTTATCTCATGGTTACTCTAAATAATTTGATATTATTATTGTTCAACGCCTTGAAGATTATTCCAAATTTTAAATACAAAATCCACTTGAGCTCATCAAATTAACAATTTAAAAAAATGAGAATATCATCCTTGAATATCATCTGGTTTGAGAGCTCGTGACGTCATCTGACGGGGGTGTGACTTATCCAGTGCCCCTTACGGCACAGGAATGCGCAGGGGCATGTCCAAGGGTAAAAATGGTAGTTTTGTTTACAAACAAGTTAGTACAGAATCGCGTTGCCTAAAATCTTGAAAATATTATTCGTTTAACTTGAAAATAGAGGTATTTGTGCCTTTAAATTTCATGAAAATAAGACGATTGCTTTCCACAGAAACGCCACACACTCGGCCAGGATGGAAAACTCACCTGATATTGTGGAACTCTCAAGAAATAGACTGAAGAGCTTGTTCAGAGATAATAGTCTGAAACAGAACGCCATCGAAACTATCATCAGAAGTTTCAACTCTTGCACTTCCTCAAACGAACGAAATGGAATAGCATCAAGAGTCTGTAAGCTATTTTATTATGGTTTAATGTGTAAGTAATTCTGAAAATTAAATTTCAGCTCCAGTGCTGCGTGACGTGTTGCTGCAAAAGTTTCTCAGGTGGATCAAATACCCTGAGCAATTCGACAAGTTGGAGAGGGTCATTCCGTTCCTTCTGAGCCCGATGACGAAGACTTTAGACCTAAGCATACTTGATTCGCAAATGCTTTACGACTACCTTGGTCTACCTTATATTGATGTGGTATTTTAGAACAAAACTCTTTAGAAAAAATCTGTATTAATAATGATTTCTTCAAGGTTCTGAACATGGCTACTCACCTCGCACCAAATATTGAGCGCCTCTCTTTCAAATACAGAGGAATACTGACTGATAATGACAACACTGCAAATATTGCTCTTTTGAGTCTACTTGTTAATAACTTCCGGCATCTACAAATCCTAGAAGTGCGGAATTTTACAGCTGACCTCCGCTACCTTGGGTTTCTGTGTGGACTATTACCAAGCTTGAGAGTACTGAAACTTTCTTCAGTTCAATACGTGTTTCCTCCTCCTTCTGGAGAAGAAATCTCAAATTCCCTCCGCAATTTAAGACTACTTGTCGTTGAAGATATGCAAATTTCACGTCAGGCAATTCAGGTCACAAGGCAGCATGTACCCAACCTTGACATCGTCACCGACCTGAAACACACCAGGCTTTCCTTTGACGATTTCTTGCACCCAGTTGGGGATCCCAACCTGAGCCAACGGAAAATTGTCACTTTTGACCGTTCCTGGTTTGAACATCCAGATGCCGAAATACACGAAAGACACCCTAACATGGTACATCTCCAGGTAAATACACTTTTATTCAACGTAAACATTAAACATGACCATAATTATTTTCCAGGTTAGGGGTGACGACGCGTTTGATGTCGGTGTGGCCAACCTCTTACTTCCTAATTTCCCAAACATCTCATCACTCTCGATTGAGACTTCAAACCAAGAGATCAAAACCTTTTTGATACGTTTAGCTGAAAGATTCTTGAACCACTATGGTCAAAACCTGCGTTCGTTTTCCCTTCAGCTGGGAGACCCAGAGGACCCAGAGGATGATGTAATCGTCAATATTGAGCACGTATTCAATTCTTGTCCTAATATTGAGAGCCTGTCAATTGAACATTCATACGGCTACACCGGTCCTGAGTATGTGGCTTACATCCCACTTCTAAAAGAAATATCCTGGATTGGTTTTTTACAGTAAGATTGATCGATAATGTTAATTATATATGATATTTTGATTCTATTCCCATTCAAATTAATACGAAAATATTACTCTTGAATTTTATTGACCAGTTACCCTTCTAATAGATGGCATCTACGGTTATTTAGAAATAATGTCCTGCCACGTAAAGTATTCAATTTTGCTGTGCTGAATAAACAATTGGTCGAAACGTTGCGAAATAATAAAACAAACCGTTCTTACCTTTATACGGAGATTGGCTAGACCAATTTTCAGTTCAGTTCATGCCATAAATAGTCACTATTTTAAATTGCACTTAGAAGCGGGATTGATTATTATTTCCTTGCGGTAGTTCTCACTAAAATCGAACGTAACAACTGGCACCAAAATTATAAATGTGGCAACTTCAAACTGTTAATCTGCTTTCATTTTCATAAAAGTTGAATTTAATTTGGATTAAATTTAATTTTCAGATTCGAGCCAGACTTTTTTCTGCTGCCTCGAGTGCAGAAATTGGAGCTGACAGATATCTACGCACCTTGTTTTGAAGAGGAAGCTGGAAGAATTGCAACGTTGATAGAAAAGAAGCAAATTTTGCAAGAATTAGAAATTTTACGAATAGACACGAGTCATGATCAGACCGCGTCTGGTACCATGGAACTTTATCAAATGATAAAATATGCGTCTGCTTTCCTGCCAAATTTGAAAGATTTGAAGTTTTCTTGCTTTGGCAGGGATTATGTGGATCTTGCTAGGCGTACGAAAGAGAACAAAAGTTTCATAAC
Source organism: Cloeon dipterum (assembly GCF_949628265.1). Taxonomy (NCBI): domain Eukaryota; kingdom Metazoa; phylum Arthropoda; class Insecta; order Ephemeroptera; family Baetidae; genus Cloeon; species Cloeon dipterum. The sequence goes on along the minus strand of NC_088789.1, from coordinate 35,033,669 downwards.
AGAATTCCTCTCTGGCCTTACATTTGATGAAAGAGTCAAAGACGTTTTTGTTGACGACGAGCTGATTGATGCTCTTTCTTTGTATCAAAATTACAACTGACCAATTCAATCGAATTTCGTGTTAGTTGAAAAGTGTCAACACTTATAAATAAAAGCTAATTTTTAAGTTTTTATTCAAGTTTATGTTATTTAAATTTGAAAAACAATTATTCAAATGGGTGCATTTGTAAGTACATATACACGGTGGTGCCATCTTTTGGCGGCTGCGATCACCGAGAGCTTATCTAACTGGGGAATTAAAACAATGTGTTCATACAATCATCATTAACATAAAACTTATTTAAAAATTCGGTGTGAATTCTGGTTGGAAGTCAAGACAAACACATACTTTATGCTTTTTGATTTTTGAAAATCCGTTACAACCATATTTTTAATTTAAGTGGTGATTTCTTTAGGTAATCTTTGGTTCGAAAAGGAATTAATTCCAATTACGAATTTAATCCGCAAAAATGAAATGTATGAGAGTATTTGTTTAAATTTTATTTTTTATAGTCCATGATTTTTGTGAATTGTGTTCAAAAGTTTACATATTATCCTTTCAATAATATAAATTCCATATGAAATATTGAGTCAATAGAGAAAAACTGCAGTTTAAACACTAGACATTTCCGCTCTCGGAAGATTTAATGAAGCAGGTTTGTTTCGTAAAGCCGTAATATTTTTTATTCGATTGGCCACGAGAACCCGGCTAATCGATATTAGCTATCGCCGCGCTATTGTTGAGGCATTATTCCAACAAGTTTAACTGCAAACTCGCCTTCAATTCAGTTAAAAATCGGAAATTTGAATACACACAACAGCGGAAACGAACACAACGCTTTAGCTGTTGGAGGAGAATAAAACATCACTAGTTCTGGCTTGATGGCGCTGTGACTAAAGAACAAGACATGACATAAATTTAAAAAAAAACAAAAGGCGACCGACCTTCTACTAACTCGCCCTGGCAGGGTGCCATCAGCAGAGCCACAACTCCGCCTTTAACCCACCTGAGCCTCCAGTGTACAAATCAGCGAATGCGCCAGCCGCCGCCGTTTTCAATAAAGGCGAATAATTAACACGCAATGAAGCGCTGTTGAGCAGACGGCACTGCGGTCAACGAGAGTGATACTCAATTCTCCCTCTACAAGTGCAGAGAGAGGAGAAAATTGGTGCGTTTTATTTGAAAATTTCATTTTAACAATCTATATTACACGGCTACTCTAAATTGTTTGAAATTGGTACCAATCAACGCCTTGTAGTTTACTCTAATTTTTAAATTGAAAATAAACTTGCTTTCATCAATTCGTAAATTAAATAAAATAAGAAGATTTATTATTTTTATGTAACATCTGCTGAGAGTACGTGACGTCTGACGTCACCTGAGTAGGGCGGAGCTTATCAACACACAAGCGCCCCTGATGGCTTAAGGCTAAACCAAAGATCAACATCGTGTTAGTCAAAAATCGATATTCTTCGATATAAATCGCCTGAAAAAATATCGGTGGTAAAATATCGTCCTATATAACCAAAGTTAAGCTAACAAAAAATATCGAAATTAAAAATCGATTTTGATTTAACCATGAATGCATCGTGTTTGTTTTGGTGGACGTCTCCGAAAAGCAGTGTTGGTGTTTTTTCCTTGAAATTTTTGATTTTGGTCCACAGAAAAGCAGCACACGAGGTTTGCAATCGTTCTTTTAATGACTTTTAACATATTTAAAGCAAAATGTTTGGTTAGAATAGATCAGTTGGGCCTCATGATTGATTAATTTATTCGCAACACGTGGCACGATTTCCAAATTTCTGTGGAATTTTTATTAAACATAGATGCTTTTTTTCAGAATGGAGACCCCAATTAACTATGTTGAACTAACGAAAACCCGGCTGGCCAGTTTGTGCGGCGTTGTAGAGTTGAAAACTTTGGTGCTTGAAGTTTTCTTCGAAAGTTGTGATACTCATTCCATTTACACAAAAGAAAACGACATAGAAAAGAAACTCTGTAAGTAGTTTTTATGTCAAATTCCGTCGACAGGAAGCTCAAGATCTTATTTTGATTGTTTCAGCTCCAGCAATGCGTGACGTCGTGCTGCAAGAGTTGCTTGGAAAGATTCATAGTCTCGAGAAAGATTCAGCTAAAGTCCAACAGCTGGCGAAACTCGTCCCTTACTTGATGAATTCAATGACGAAAAAATTGGACTTGCGCAAATTTGTGATCCCCACGTCATCTGTTCATAACAATGTTAAAACCAACGATGAGGTATTTTTCATAGAAAAATTTAATACCAATACTAATCATACAAATCTTTAGTTACTCTACGCTGCTTTATATCAAGCACCAAACCTTGAACAGCTCTTCTACAAAAGAGTACGCCTGCTGAGATATTCTGACTTTGCTGGCCATTCTTCGCTCTTAGGTTCATTGAGTAGCTTTAAAAATCTGCAAATTCTGGATGTGCAGGATTTGACGGTCAACCTCAAGAACATTATGATTCTTTGCCGACGTCTGTCCAACTTGAGGGTCCTAAATGTAGACTCGGTGAATTACAGTCGAAGAAGCCAGCATATATCTGAAGAAGAGATATCAAGGTCGTTCGGCAACCTGAGACTGATTTGTGTCGCAAGTATGGATTTTTCAAGTCATAAAGGCCATAGGATCATTCTGTCGCATCTACCAAACCTCGACACCGTTCCTGATTTGCAATACTCTGGTCTCACCTATGAAGATTTCTTGTACCCAGAAGTTGAAGGACAAAATGAGAGCCAACGCAAAATGTTCACGTGTGACCAATTATGGTTTGAAAATGCAGATGCCGACATTCATCTGAAGCATCCAAATGTTATCAGTCTCAAAGTACGTAACCTGTCCTCATGAATAACCATATACTGATAAGATATTTTCTAGGTTTACTTGAATGATGCCATGCGAGTTGACGACCCTCATCTTTTGCTTCCAAATTTCACGAACATTAAGTCTCTGGTGATCAACTCTGACTGTTATTTTGATGAGGATAACAGTGATAGCTATGAAACACATTTACTCGGTATTCTTAACAACATCATACTCAAATTTGGTAAACATTTGCATTCGCTCACCATTCTTTCTGGATACGAGGAGATTTTTTACAATGTTCAACGCTTCTTTGAACATTGTCCAGCGCTGGAAAAGCTCACTCTGAGCAGAGTAGCCGCAGAAGATCGTAATCTTCAGCTCGACAACTACTCCAACCTGCAAGAACTGTATTTGCACGATAACTTGTAATATACTTTTCATTTTCAATAGCAAAATTTTAATTTGACAAATAATTGCAGCCCCTTCCCCAATCTTTTGATGGCGCCCAAACTGCGAAAAGTGGAGATAATGACACAATGTATGTCTTGCAACAGCGACATGGCGGCTGACTTCAAGACCATCTCCTCCTTGATTGCTGAAAAGATTATTTTGCTCGAGTTGCAGGTTTTGAATATTGATTTTTGGCCCCAGCTCGTCTCAAGAATATTCTTTTCAAACCTTATTGAGATGATTAAAAATGCGTCAGCTTTTCTTCCAAAATTGGTAGATTTAAAGTTAAGAGTTGATGGTGAAAATTACGAGAACCTTGCGAGGAAAATGAAAAATAGCGATGAATACAAATCACAAACCTTCTCACGATTTTCAGTTTGTAATGATGTCAAGGAAGTTTTTATTGATGATGAGCTCATTGAGACTCTTGCCTTGTACCGGAATCGGAAATGTGTTGAGGTTTACCAAGCATGAATTAAAAAAAGTATCATTTAATTACAAATGTATGGGCTGAATATTTTAAATAAAATGTAAGAATTTTAAGTTTTACGTGTACAAATAAATTTCTTGTTTTGTTGTTTTCGAATCAAAAATTCACATCAGAATATTGAAATACCAAAAAATTTAATTATATTTTAAGGATATAAATTCGCATTAAATTTTCTTAAATCATGATTATTTTGCTAAAGGGTGATAAGAAGTTTATCTTTTTCCACATATCGTCAGGAAGGAGCCTAAAATGGTACAAACACACCATCTATATAGATTCATGTTAGTTGATTGGAATAAGATCCGTTTTATATCATGCAATTATTATTTATGTTACCTACGTCTCAATTAATTTATAAAACCATGGAGCGCCTTTTGATTTCCCCTGTTCACCGAAGTGCCGTCACCCTGTCAGGGTGTCATCAGCAGATCAAAGACTCCACCCTTAACACACCTGAACAAACAAGGTGACATGTCAGCGAGAAAGCCAGTCTTCTCTTTTCTTTTAGCTCAGAATAATTGACACGCAATTAAGCGCTGTTGAGCAGACGGCACTGCAGTCCAAAGGAGTTACGCCCACTTATCCTTTTACAAGAGAAGGAAAGAAGAGATATTTGGTGCGTTTTACTTTGGATATTTAGTTTGATGTGCTAGGCTTGATAAATATAGATAAATAAAACGCATTTGAATTCTGTGAACGATGCAATATGTTGTCAGGAGCGTGCCTTCCTCTAAAAGGCTAACGCAAGAAGGCAACTCAAATAAATGCAAATAACCGTCAAGAGTTACAAATCGAAACAAGACTTGTTTAAGACAAAAAAGCAAAAGGCGACTGACCCTCTACCAACTCGCCCTGGCAGGGTGTCATCAGCAGAGCCACAACTCCGCCTTTAACCCACCTGATACTCCAATTTGACAAGTCAGCGAGAGTCAGCCGCCGTCGTTTTCATTAATTATCAATAATTAACACGCAATGAAGCGCTGTTGAGCAGACGGCACTGCGGTCAACAAAAGTAACAATCTCTTCTCCCTCATATCAAGGAAGGGGAAAAATTGGTACCTTTTACTTGAAAATTTTGTTTTAATAATCTTTATCTCGTGGTTACTTTGAATAAGTTGATATTATTTTACTGTTCAACGTCTTGAAGTTTATTCCAAATTTGAAATATAAAATTAACACGCGCGCTGGGTTATTTCTATTTAAAATTAGACGGAAAACCTCTGGATGTTTTTAATTGTCGAAAATCGCAGGCGAGCGCTAGAGTCGCTGGTATTATGCTCTTTGCCCGCGACGACCGCTCTGTCTCCACAGTTAATTTGATTTTAATTGCACGATATGTCGTGGAAATCTCATCAAACATCATTGAATAATGAGCTTTAAAGTAAAAAAATTTGCTCCGCAATGAGGAGAAATATTCCTTTCTAATTATGATGAATTTTATTATTGTCATCAGCTGATGCTCATGACGCCCATCGAGTAGTTTCTGCAACGACACAATCCATGAAGTGGCGCTTGCCTTACTGCTTTGAAAGGTTCTTGCTCGGTGTGTAGTTTCTAATTCTAACACCGGTCATGGAGTGGCACTGTTTTCACTGCTCTGTTATGCAATGTTTTCGAATATCGATGCTTATCGATTATATCATTTCAAAAATACTGCTAGTGTTTGAAAAGATACATAGAATTGTCAGTATTTTAGTCGATATTTAATATCGAATTTTATGATGCATTTTTCAAAACACATGTGTGTGTGTTTACTTCTAACAACCTTGGAAGCCGAGTGAAGCAAAGAGACAACAGTGTATCTCTCTCAGCAAAATCCTCGAAATCAAGGTTAGTTAAGCTGCATCGGAGGTATATTATGATTTATAAAAAGTTCCGTTTGGTATATTAACGCCTCTGCTGCAGGAATAATTCAAATGTACTGCGATTTGATCTTGTGGCACACGCTTAGTTAAATTTTTGTTGTCTGATTTCCCATAACACGCGATTTGTTCATTCCTAACATTTTTTGGATCTTGTGAAATAATAATTTAAATAAACCCTCTGATAAATATTTTTATTACTTTGAGAAATGATACAAAATCAATCTCCACAGGTCAGAGACAAGATGGAAGACGCAATTCTTCTTAGGAATACCAAACTCCGGCTGCAGCGATCAAAGATGTTGACAAACTGGGCGATGGAAGCTGTCCTGAGTAACCTGGATGTCTACACGCAAGAAGGGAATTCAAATTTAATACACACCAAATTGTGTATGTTTTTTAATTCCGGTAAAAATTCAGACTAAAAAATTTAACGGAATTATTTTACTATTTCAGCACCACAGATGAGGGACGACGTGCTGCAACAGCTGCAGAAGACAACGCGTCCTGGAGGAACCAAGACTATCGAGGAATTCACCAGGAAGAAGCGGTCGGTGTTTAATTTGATGACCACCCGGACAACAACACTTGATTTGAACTTTCTCATGTCATTTTATCCAAAATATTCAAATTCAGCCCACGAATTTAATGAGGTAGAACAGCATCACAGTATAGCACCGGAATACTTAATAAATACAATTTTGTTTAGGTACTTGCGAAGGCCTCTGATGCTGCTCCAAACGTGCAGCATTTGAAAATCAACATCATGGACCTCAATTATTCTTTCGACACAGTTGATTTCCAAATTCCATGTTTAGGATATCTCAAATCTCTCAAGGAGTTGAAAATCTTGGAGATGGTCGGATACTCTCACCATAATTTTGACTTTGCACTGTTGTGCAGGGAACTTCCAAGTTTACGTGTTGTCATTGCTCCCGATATCAATTGCAAAAACGTTATTGAGATTTCTGAGGAAGAAATGAGAAAATCGTTTGGACATCTAAGACTGCTCGTGTGTAGAATGTTGGTAACAGCACGAATGAAGATCTGGAAGGTGCTGCCGGAAGTGGACATAGCTGTAGACATTCGATCAAGCGGTCTAACTGTGGAAGATTTCCTCGAAGACGACCAATTTCCAAAAGAGCGACAATATCTCAATTATGACGAGAAATTTTCATTGGTTTCCCTTGGTCCAGACTTCTCCAACATCAGACATTTGGAGGTAAATTTACTGGACTTTTACTTCTATTAATGTTTTCAAAATTGAATTTATGAATTTCAGTTCACTTATCACGAGACTATTTGGAACAATTTGAAAACTCTAAAGCTGCCGACTCAACTTCAGAGTCTCAACGTGCACCTTGCAGACCGAGAAGGAATTGCTGCTCTCTTGCTTCAATTTGGAGCAAACCTTCGAAGACTCTCTCTAAACAAAGTTGGACTCCATGGTGTCAACCTAAAACGCGTATCGGAGCTGTGTCCCAGGCTGAGAGTTCTCCAACTGAGATCAGTTTCACTCGTTGAAAACTCCAACCAACAGGCAAACTTCCGAAGACTTGAGGAATTAGTTTGGGACGATGTTGATAGGTGAGTAAATAAACCTTTTTTGTTATTTTACATGATTATTTTATTAAAAATGTATTTCAGTGGGGTAGATGGCAGCTTTGCAGCCTTTTTGTCTTCTCTGCCAAATCTGAGAAAATTGGAAGTTAATTGTCAACAATTTCCCCTCGATGATCTTACGCAGATGGAAAAATTGATCATCGAAAACAACGTCTTGAGTTCTCTGGAGTCTCTCCACTGGAATTTCAACAGGCACACTCCGCAGAACATCTTCATTCAATTTGCAGCAGTAATCAAGACAGCGTCTGCTATGCTTCCAAAATTGACAATATTGAATCTCACTTACGAGAGTCGCCCTGTGAAATTTGTGAAAAGCATGGAAAGAATCCAATTCCATCCCTGGTCAAATGGCAATGGCTTGTATGAAGCCATAATTAGTGACAAAAATCTCGCCGAGATTTTAAAAATGTATGAATAAATTTTGTATATATTAATATGAAATATGATCTTTTGATTAAAAAGGTTGCTTGCAGTCTATGTATTATATAAATAATTTATCCATTGCTTTTTTTGCCGTTTAGAGTAACAGCTCGAACTCTAACAATTTTTTTTGTTAATGCAGCAGGAAGAGAATTTGATCGTTTAAAGATATCTAATCTGCATTAACGCGAGATGAGAGTCGCGGCGGCAAAAGAGAAATTGTCCGTCTTGCAAATGTCGTCGGCTCGGCTTGTTGGTGCGCTGCACTCGCGTGGGCCCTGTGCGGCCCAGCGCGTGGGCCCTCGTAAACCTGGCTCTCGTTCGACGACGCCGCCGACCAACAATGCCACCTCGACGCCGCCCTCTGCTGCAGGAAACTGTAATGCGAAGTTACTAAAATGAGAGAAAAAAGTGAAGTTAAAACTACTTGCAAAATAAATATTTTCTCGCCATTCTTAATTTAAAATTCTCCTCATCTCCTGTCCAATTCCCGCTCTCGCTCAGGGTTTGGTAATTTCTGTAGTAACACCATCCATGGGAAGCGGCACTGATGTCACTACACTGACCATTCCATTTGTTGTCTTTGGTTGTATTCAATATAGACGGTGCAAAATCATGGGATGAGAGAGACATTGCTGCAATCGAAGAAAGAAAGCATCAGACGGCTGAAATCTAAATAATTATAACACCCGATGAAGAATATTGTAGTAAATAGAGAAGAAAATAACTAGAATTTTATGGACTCGGACCATCATTTTATTTTATAAACAAGAAAATCTCCATCGTGAGATTTTTTTTATTACGCATCATAAGAATAAAAGGGCGCAGTTTTGGCTGTTTTTCACGCACATGAGAAACGGATGAGCGAGCGACAGACTCGACTTGGCCCCCTATCATTCCATGGGTTGTTGTTTGATCTCAATAACCGTCGCTTACTTAACGCCTATTGATAATTTGGTAAGGAAATCTCAAATATGAAATTGAATTTCCCGCCGCTCAAATCACGTGTTTGCTTGAAGCCCTTGGTCTGTTTTTCAACTGTCTCTTTGTTTCTTAAGCTGCACACGTCCGCGGAGTGGCGCTGATATCAGTACATTGAAAGGCCACAAGAGTGCACGCCTAGACGCCATGTTTTCATTTTTACTACGAGTGACGTCATATAGCCTGTATGATTTACACGGATCGCTGAGGGCGGGAAAGTTCAAACGGAAAGAAACGTGGTAACGACTAGCAATCCTTTTTACAAAGTGAACAGTCTGTGTTTGGTTACTCCAAAACACATCTGAAAACTGAGTGAAGCCATCAAACACCACTGTTTTCTCGACAAAAAACACGAATTGAAGGTGAGTTTTGCTGACTGCAGCTTAATTTTGAAATTTAACAGAGTCAGTATTGTTTGAAATGCCTTGAAACCCCTATTGCAAGCGAGATACAAGAAGCGTCGATTACAGTTTCGCTCTCCACAGGTCTGACTCAGGATGACGGACGCCATTCTGCTTAACAAAACCAAATCCCGGTTGCTGGGACTAAAGAAATTGAAGGATTTGGCAGTGGCAACCATTCTGCAAAACTTGGATGCACTAACTAAAAAACAAGGAGGAAACTACATGCAAATAAAATTGTGTATGTACTAAAAGCGTTCAGTAAAACTGATTTCAAGGCAAATTCTCTCTATTTCAGCCCCAGATCTGAGGGATGTCGTGCTTCAGGAGCTGCTGCTGAGGAGCAGGTGCTATATTGAAACAAAAACTACGGACTTGTACTTTGAAAAGGAGCACTCTTTGTGTGTTTTGATGAGCACCAGGACCAAAAAACTCGATTTGGACCACCTCATGTCTTTTTATCCAAGAGAGTTAACTTCCAAGGATGAGTTCAACCGGGTAAAATATCTTACAAACATAAACCTCGATTCTGACTAATCAAATGAATTTTCTATAGGTTCTCATGATGGTCTCGATTGCTGCTCCAAACGTTCGGCACTTAAAAATAAATATAAAGAACATCTTAGATTGTTTCAGCATGGTTTCCACTCGAGACGCGTGTATTCGTTTTCTAAGTTTCCTGAAGGAATTGAGAATCCTAGAGATCGTTGGATGGTCTTATGAAAAAGTGGACCTTGCGCTGTTGTGCAAGGCACTTCCCGATTTGCGTGTATTTAGCGTGAAAAGGATTGATTTGGACATCAGCCAGATGTCCGAGGAAGAAATCAGAAAATCGTTTGGACACCTTACACTGCTTGAATATGATTTCTCTTCTTCGGACAAAATGTGCCAGATTTGGAAGACTCTGCCTAATTTGGAGATCGTCCGGAACGTCGGAGAAAACGGACTCAATTTGGAAGATTTCATTGAAGACGAAAATGTCCAAACAAGAGGGAGAAAATGTCTCGATTCTGAAACTTACCTTTTTTATTCGAAAGTCTTTGCCGATGCAGATTTCTCCAGCATCAGGCACTTGAAGGTAATTATTAATCATTCATTTTGTCTCCATTAAATTAATCTAATGAATTATAGCTTATTTACAACGAGGAAACGTGGAACATGCATGACAAGATCCTGAAGGGGCAAATCACACTAGAGAGTGTGAACCTGACCTTATGGAGCTATCCAAGAATAGTTGATGACATTTTGCTCAAATTTGGAGCGAACATTCGATGGCTTTCCATAACAGGAACCACTTTACCAAATGCGCAACTCGTCCGCATTTCTGAACTATGTCCCAAGCTTGAGGTACTCCACCTAAGAACAGTGCATGTAACAGGAATTTCTTCCCAACCAGCAAAATTTTTCCATCTGGAGAAATTAGTTTTTGAACAAATTGAGTGGTTGTAAGTCAATATTACTCAGAGATTTTTTTTATTGAATAAATCACATGAAAACAATTGCAGCAAGTCTGGCGAGTTCCTAGCAACGCTTTTTTCCTCTGCTCCAAACCTGCAAACGGTGACGCTCGACTCCAGCCAGCACAACCTCGAGGATCTGCAGCAGGTTAAGAAATTGTTGATCGAAAACAAGATCCTCTCCTCGTTGAAGTCCCTCCAATGGAAAGTGCCTTCCCCTACTCCTGATCGCGTCTACATGGAAATTGCGGCTATAGTGTCGAATGCAGCCGCAGTTCTCCCAGAATTAAGAAAATTAAATTTGTTCTACCAACGAAGCTATCGGTCTGATCACTTGAATACTGCCAAACATGTTGACAAAAATCTCAACGAGATTTTAAAATTATTTGAATAAAGCATTTCAAAGTTTTATTAAGAATAACACCAGTTTAATTTTAGAATTGAATTTAAATTAAAAATTTATTTTAATGATGATCTACGTGTATTACTTATTAAAGCATATTGCGAAAAATTAAAGCCATTTGAATAAATTCACTCTAGCCAATACTTTATGTGTAAGAATTTTAGATTAGCAGCTAGAGCACAAACAATTTTTGTTTATAAATAAACGTAATGATCTGCAGCAGAAAAAGAATTTTTTCGTTCAAAAGTAAAAACAATAATACTATTAAAATTGTGTGGATATGCATAAAGGGTTCATATTAATTAATTTACGTAAAGTGTTGTGAGTGTATCTGTATAATTGGTCCTTAATTAGGGTAAAATCTGTAGACAGAAGTAAATAAAAAAGTTTCTTTGATGTTGATGTGCTGCCAACTGCCATTTCGTGTCACTTTTCACTGCTACGCCAACGAGAAGTTGCTCGCTGCAATATTTTGCAACGATTTCAAAATAGGCGTCGGTATATGGCAAAGAACATCAGACAGCTGGCCTACCCCACGATGATGAAATAGTACCAGGAGGAGCTGAAAAATTAAAGAAGAAAACATTATTTCTATCTGCTTTCTCATGTTTACAAATTTTTTGTTACAAATTTTTTACTTGATTAGCTCCTTGTAGCATCCAAAGTTTTTTAAGGTAGTTTTAAAAGCAATTTGTTATAGAGAGAACAGCTTTTTCTCTGTTTTTGCATCGTACTCACTCATTTGAAATAAAAATGATATTTTTGTAAGAACTCTAATTGCTTTATTAGTTAGAGCACAAAAATAATGAAATGTCGGATTTGCTTCTGATTTCTATTTAAAGCCGGCAACCAACATACTCGTTGAGCCATCTTTGTGATTTGGTTTCAAGTTTTCTCCCTTGATTACAAGGTGCAGAACTGTACATAATTCAAATAGTTCGGAATGGACATGAGATAAAGATATTTAAATTTCCAAGAAAATCGAAATAACTTCCCTCTAGCTCGACCCTTAGAAGAAAAATTAAACAGATAATTCTGTTGATTGCAGCGACGTCTTCGTGTGAATTATTATTTACGGGATGAAACGGCAGAGGCTTGCTTGCTCTGTGATGCGTGCTGGTGATTTTTTAAAGGTTGAGTATTGTGGCTCGCTTCTGTTGAATTCCTGCCAGGTCGAGTTGCTCATCAAGTCCTTATAATTATAGTTGTAATTTGTATAAATCTGCAGTTTCCTCTAGTAAGGTTAGAAAACGTTTTTTGTATAGTTTTAAATCGAAAATTCTATCGGATTTTATCAGATTTCAATTATTTTAAGAAGCGCAAGTACAATCAAAGTCTGGATATTTTAAAAAATAATTGAACTTATTTTGCATTTTTCTTATAGAGATATTTATTCCATATACCTCTCAGAGTGCAGAGTCCCGGCGAGTACTGACCCATATATACTACATATTATTATTCATTGAAAAAATTGAGCATTCGAAAAATAAATAAAAAGGCGAACTGACCTACTCAGGATTCCCTCAGGCAGGGTGTCATCGGCAGATTCTTAAATCCACCTTTGACACACCTAGTCCTGGAGGGTGACTAAGTGACTAGAATGTGAGCAGGCCAGCCGCCGTTTACTTTTTGACTAATAATTAACAGGCTTTCAGCGCTGCTGGTCAGATTGGTACAGGGTCCAACAAGGGTTACGCCCACATCTCCCTCTATAAGTCCAAAGCGGGGTGAAAATTAGTGCGTTTTACTTGAAAATCTGATTTTAATAAAATTTATCTCATGGCTCCTCTGAATTATTTGAAATTTGTACCAATCAACGATTTTTTAATTTTTGGCAAATTTTAATTAAAAAAACCATACACAAAACTATAAATTCATGCATTTCTATTTATTTCTGATGATCAGCTGCAGAAGTGACGCCGCCTGAAAAATCAGGTTGGGACTAAATCCAGCTTAAAATGACAGATTAACGCCAAATAAAATTAAGAACAACAGCGTAAGTTCGTAATGTTGATAGCTGCGATTTCATCCCACTTTCCAAAAGTTGAGTTTGAACATATTAAAAAGTCAAGCCGACAAAAAATGACATTGGAAAATTAGATTTTCAAGTAAAATGCAACATTTTTCACCCTTCTCAAGACATATAGAGGGAGAAGTGGGCGTAACTCTTGTTGAGCGAATAGTTTCGTACACTCAAAAGCGCCAAAAGCGTGTTAATTATTCAGAACTAAAGAAAACAGATGCGGCTAACTCACTCGCCTGCAAGCCACATAAGAGGTTCATGTGAGTTAGAATGTGGGGTTGTTGCTCTGCTGATGACACCCTGCCAGGACGAGTTAGTAGAAAGTCCGTCCTCTTTTGTTTTTGCATGACAATTTTAGGTATTTCTCCAATAAAAAATGTCAGATCTACGGTTAAGTATAATAAGATTTTTTTGGAAATTGGAAACCATAATCTTTTCAAACTTATACGATTAATCTTTATTTGAGATGGATAATATTTCTATCATGAATCATACTGCCATAATTATAATTAAGAAAGAGACAGGGATAGAAGACAATGCCGACGAGTGGCGAATGTAAACTTTGACGAAACAAAAAGTAAATAAAATGAAGAAAAAAACAAAAGGCGAACTGACCATCGGTCAGCCGCCGCCGCTTATTATTTACAGTACAGAACGGCACTGCACTTGACGAGAGTAACAACCACTTCTCCCTCATATCAAGGCAGGGGAAAAAATTGGTACCTTTTACCTCAAAAATTTATTTTAACAATCTTTATCACACGGCAACTCTAAATTCTTTGAAAACGATGTCATTCAACACCTTGTAATTATTAACAATTCTTAAATAGAAAATTAACACGCGCTCTGTGTTATTTCTAATTAAAATGAGACGGAAAAGTTCTGGAGGTATGTAATTAGCCATAACTCGCAGGCGAGCGCTAGAGTCGCTGGAACTAATAAGCTCCGCCCTGAATACTCAGGTGAAGGAGCGTAATTGGATCAGTAAAAAAACCAAGATTGCATATTATCATACATAATATTTTCTTATTAATGTACGAGTGCGGTGATTTTAATTTAAAATTTTCCGTAAATTGCGAGGAATTGAAAGGATTGAATTTCATTTAATTTGGAGTAGCCATGAGATAAAGAGTATTTAAACATATTTTTATGTTGTTTTTATTCTGTGGTGAAACGAATAAAGGAAAAGGATTGTAGAAAAAAAGAAAAGGCGGCTGAACTCCTACTGACTCGCCCTGGCAGGGTGTCATCAGCAGAGCCACAACTCACCCTCTAACTCCTCTGAACCTCCAGTTTGACAAGTCAGCGAGAGTCAGCCGCCGCCGTTTTCTTAAATGGGGAATAATTAACACGCAATGAAGCGCAGTTGAGCATGAGCAGACGGCACTGCGGTCAACGAGAGTTACGCCCACTTCTTCCTCTTTAAGTGCAGAGAAGGGAGAAAGTTGTTGCGAATCTCATTTACGAGAGTCGCCCTGTGAAATTTGTGAAAAGCATGGAGAGAAACCAATTCAATGGCTTGTATGAAGCAATAATTAGGGACACAAATCTCGCCGAGATTTTAAAAATTTATCAATAAATTTTGTCTATATAATAATCATAAAATATGATCTTTTGATTAAAAAGGTTGCTTGCAGTCTATGTATTATAAAAATAATTTCACCTTTACATTTTTTGCCGTTGAGAGAGAGAGAGCGGATAAAAAAGAGCAAAAAAAGAAAATGTCCATCGTGAGAATTTATTACGCATCAAAAGAATAAAAGAGGGTGCAGTTTTGGCTGTTTCTCACGCACATGAGAAACGGATGAGCGAGCGACAGACTCGATTAGGCCTCTATCATCCTATGGGCCGCTGTTTGAACTCAATAACCGTCGCTTACTTAACGCCTATTGATAATTTGGTAAGGAAATCTCAAATATAAAATTGGATTTCCCGCCGCTCAAATCACATGTTTGCTTGAAGCCCTTGGTCTGTTTTTCAACTGTTTCTTTGTTTCTTAAGCTGCACACGTCCTCGGAGTGGCGCTGATATCAGTCCTTTGAAAGGCCACAAGAATTCACGCCTAGACGCCATGTTTTCAATTTAATTACGAGTGACGTCATATAGCCTGTATGATTTACACGGATCGCTGAGGGCGGGAAAGTTCAAACGGAAAGAAACGTGGCGACAATTAGAAATCCTTTTTACAAAGTGAACAGTCTGTGTTTGTTTACTTCAAAACACATCTGAAAACTGAGTGAAGCAATCAAACACCAGTGTTTTCTCGACAAAAAACATGAATTGAAGGTGAGTTTTGCTGACTTCAGCTTAATTTTGGAATTTAACAGAGCCAGTAATGAGTTTTTAGAGACACGACTGTGTTTGTTTACTGTTTATAACAAAAACACACGATTGAAGCTAACGCTAGTGTATTTTTCAGCAAAGACGTTGATATTAAGGTGAATTGAGCTTGCTGTTGCATATTTTGAGATTTTAAAGAGCCATTGAAGTTAAAATTCAATGAAACCAATGCTGTGAAGCGGCCTACGGTTAGTTTAGGGGATTAATGGTTCGAAATACTCAAATAAAGCTAACGTGACGGGCACGGACACACCGACGAAGACTTGGGTCACGCGGATTAATTTAAGGGTCTCTTGCTATCGGCGATAAACGGATAAACAATTTAACAAACAGCCAGGCTGTACAGAGGAAACCGCAGGTCGGTTTCCCGTTGCCAATAGCAAGTTAGGATTGAGAGGTTGGAATAAAACTAACTGGCTAAGCTGTATGGCTCCTACTCTGGCCGATAACTAGAGTGGCCAGGTAGCAAAACTCAGAATCAGAGTGATGATAACCAGAGCAGGCGCGCTTTATTTATACGCTTGTCCCCTACTCCTCATTTACATACAGACATTCAATGACAGGTGTGGGTCGTCTCAGCTGCAAGCAAGATTCCAAGCTTTAATACATAATAATTGATAAATTTATTTACGCTACACCTTACTTGGTGTGTTTGATCTGTAATAATGCATGAAATTTAATTCAACACGTAATTGGGTTTTCGTTTAACATTGTGAACCTTTCTTTGCATCTAAATAACATGCAAATGATGCAAATCCCTTAGTTAAATATACAAATTTTCTCTACAGGTCGGGCTAACATAAGGATGGAATTCGTCGCTTCTGTAGAGCAAACCAAATGCCGGTTGCTGGGATCAGTAAAGAAATTGGAGAATTTGACAACTGAAACTATCCTGACCAACTTGGATACACTAACTCAACAGCAAGGAGTAAAGTCCATCCAAAACACGTTGTGTATGTATTAAGAATCTCGCTAAACAGATTAAAAGGCAAATAATTGTTTTCAGCCCCAGCGATGAGGGAAGATGTTCTGCAGGAAATTCTGAGAACACGGCGACCTAAAGAATCAAAAACCATCGAAGAGTTCAACTGCATGAAGCAGTCTGTCTTGGTTTTGATTAACACCAGGACGGAAAAAATCGATTTGGACTTCCTCATGTCATTTTATCCAGAATCGAATTCCAGGAAAGAGTTCTACGAGGTAAAACCTCAAATAAACTTTTCTTCCAAAAATTAATAATAATTTTCAATAGGTTCTCATGATAATCTCACTTGCTGCTCCAAATGTGCGGCATTTGAAAATGAACATAAATGATCTCAAGGATTGTTTCGCTTGCAATATAATAAAAAACGCGTGTATAAGATATCTACGTGTCCTGAAGGAACTGAAAATCTTAGAGATCGTCGGAAGTCCTTCTGATTCAGTGGACTATGCGCTGTTGTGCAGGGAACTTCCCAATTTGTGCGTACTTAGCGCGAATTATTTCGACAGCAGGAAGATGACCGAGGAAGAGATCAGAAAATCGTTCGGAAACCTTATACTGCTCGAATATGGTTCCTTGTCAAGAGTCCAAATATGGCAGATTGGAAACGTGCTTCCCAATTTGGAGATAGTGCGAAACGTCAGAGGAAATGGTCATACTTTGGAAGAATTCATGCAAGACGAAAAATTCCAAAAAAGAATACAATTTCTGCAATTCAACAATCTCCGGTTTAATCCATATGCTTGGGCACATGTCCCCAGCAGCAAAATCCCCCCGAGGTATTTATAATCAATATTTTTTTATATCTTTACTTAATCTGATGAATTTCAGAATACTTGGAATGATCAAACGACGAAAATTTCAAGAGAGATATTTAAGGATATAGCTACACTTGAGAGACTATATGGTCATGCTGAACGCTGAACACTCGATTATACCAGTTGATGACATTTTGCTGAAATTAGGAGCATATCTGCAATGTACGTCTTTCCATAAAGGACATGATTTTCCAAGTTTCCCACTAAATCGAATTTCTTATCTATATGACCCAAATTGGAATTTCTCCATCTAAGAACAATAAATGACATCGGAAATTCCTTTCAACCAGCCAATTTCATCCATCTGGAAGAATTAGTTTGTGTAGGAACGTTTTGCTGAGTTGATTATCCGTAGTTTTTCTCGATTATATATTAAACTGCTGATGAGCTGGTGAGTGCATTACGTCAATTATAACCTCTGCTCCAAATCTACAGAAGGTAGTGATCGAAACCAGGCAATACTACCTTCAAGTCCTTCAGGAGTTTAAGGATTTGATTATCTGTAATTTTTATTTCCTGATCGTAAATGTATGTCTTTGGCAAAAATAAACAACAATAATAATAATAATCAGCTAGAACTCTAACAATTTTTTTTGTTAATGCAGCAGGGAGAGAATTTGATCGTTTAAAGATATCCAATCTGCATTGACGCGAGATGAGAGTCGTGGCGAAAAAAAGAAATTGTCCGCCTTGCAAATGGCGTCGGCTCGGCTTGTTGGTGCGCTGCACTCGCGTGGGCCCTGTGCAGCCCCAGCGAGTGGGCCCTCGTAATCGTAACCCCGGCTCTCGTTCGACGACGCCGCCGACCAAAAATACCACCTCGACGCCGCCCTCTGCTGCAGGCAACGGTAATGCCCAGTTACCAAAATAATAGAAAAAAGTGAAGTCAAAACTACTCGCGAAATAAATATTTTCTCGCGGTTCTTATTTTAAAATTCTGTGATATAACCATCCATGACAAGCGGCGCTGATATCAATATACTGACTATATTCCATTTGATGTGTTTGGTTGTATTCAATAAAGACGGTGCAAAATCATGGGATGAGAGAGAATCTGAGCAATCGATAAAAGAAAGCATCAGACGGAAGAAATCTGAATAACAATGACACCTTATTAAGAATATTGTAGTAAATATAGTAGAAAATAACTAGAATTTTACGGTCTCGGACCTTTATTTTATTTTATAAACAAGAAAATCTCCATCGTGACATTTTATTACGCATCGAAAGAATAAAAGGGCGCAGTTTTGGCTGTTTCTCACGCACATGAGAAACGGATGAGCGAGCGACAGACTCGACTTGTCCTCCTATCATTCCATGGGTTGTTGTTTGAACTCAATAATCGTCGCCTACTTTACTCCTTTTGATAATATAATTTGGTAAGTAAATCTCAAATATAAAATTGAATTTCCCGCCGCTCAAATCACGTGTTTGCTTGAAGCCCTTGGTCTGTTTTTCAACTGTCTCTTTGTTTCTTAAGCTGCACACGTCCACGGAGTGGCGCTGATATCAGTACATTGAAAGGCCACAAGAGCGCACGCCTAGACGCCATGTTTTCGATTTCATTACGAGTGACGTCATATAGCCTGTATGATTTACACGGACCACTGAGGGCGGGAAAGTTCAAACGGAAAGAAACGTGGCGATGAATAGCAATCCTTTTTACAGAGTGAAGAGTCTGTGTTTGTTTACTCCAAAACACATCCGAAAACTGAGTGAAGCAATCAACCACAAGTGTTTTCTCGCCAAAAACACGAATTGAAGGTGAGTTTTGCTGACTGCAGCTTAATTTTGGAATTTAACAGTGCCAGTAATGTTTGAAATGCCTTGAAACCCCTATTGCAAGCGAGATACAAGAAGCTTCGATTACAGTTTCGCTCTCCACAGGTCTGACTCAGGATGACGGACGCCACTCTGATTAAGAAAACCAAATCCCGGTTGCTGGGACTAAAGAAATTGAAGGATTTGGCAGTGGAAACCATTCTGCAAAACTTGGATGCACTAACTAAAAAACAAGGAGGAAACTACATGCAAAAAAAATTGTGTATGTACTTAAATCGTTCAGTAAAAATAATTTAAAGGCAAATTCTCCCTATTTCAGCCCCAGATCTGAGGGATGTCGTGCTTCAGGAGCTGCTGCTGAGGAGCAGGTCCCATATTCAAATTGAAGAATATGATACGGACTTGTACATTGAAAAGAAGCGGATTTTGTGTGTTTTGATGAACAACAGGACCGAAAAACTCGATTTGGACTACCTCATGTCTTTTTATCCAAGAAGAATGACTACCAAGGATGAGTTCTACCAGGTAAAATATCTCATAAACAAAAACCTCGTTTGTGACTAGTCATATGAATTTTCTATAGGTTCTCATGATGGTGTCAATTGCTGCTCCAAATGTTCGGCACTTGAAAATAAAAATAAAGAACATGGTAGATTGTTTCAGCAGCGATTTCACTCGAGACGCTTGTATTCATTTTCTAAGTTTCCTGAAGGAATTGAGAATCCTAGAGATCGTCGGATGGTCCCACATAAAAGTGGACGTTGCGCTGTTGTGCAAGGCACTTCCCGATTTGCGTGTGTTTAGCGTGAAAAGGATTGATTTGGACATCAGCAAGATGTCCGAGGAAGAAATCAGAAAATCGTTTGGACACCTTACACTGCTTGAATATGATTTCTCTTCTTCGGACAAAATGTGCCAGATTTGGAAGACTCTGCCTAATTTGGAGATCGTCCGGAATGTCGGAGAAATCGGACTCAATTTGGAAGATTTCAATGAAGACGAAAATCTCCAAACAAGAGGAAGAAAATGTCTCGATTCTGAAACTTACCTTTTTTATTCGACAGTTTTTGCCGATGCAGATTTCTCCAGCATCAGGCACTTAAATGTAATTATTAATCATTCATTTTGTCTCCATTTAATAATCATATATGAATTTCAGTTTTGTTACAGCGAGGAAACGTGGAACATGCATGACAAGATCCTGAAGGGGCAAATCACACTAGAGAGTCTGAACCTGACCTTATGGAACAATCCAGAAATAGTTGATGACATTTTGCTCAAATTTGGAGCGAACATTCGATGGCTTTCCATAACAGGAACCAATATACCAAATGCGCAACTCGTCCGCATTTCTGAAATATTTCCCAAGCTTGAAGTACTCCACCTGAGAGGAGTTAAAGTAACAGGAAATTCCTCCAAACCGGCAAAATTTTTCCATCTGGAGGAATTAGTTTTTGAACAAATGAACTGGTGGTGAGTCAATATTACTCGCGATTTTTGTTTAATTGAATTAAAACACATGAAAACAATTGCAGCATGTCTAGCGAGTGCCTATCAGCGCTTTTTTTCTCTGCTCGAAACCTGAAAATGGTGACGCTCAACACCAGCCATCACAACCTCGAGGATCTGCAGAAGGTTAAGACATTGTTGATCGAAAACAAGATCCTCTCCTCGTTGAAGTCCCTCCAATGGGAATTGAGTTCTTCTACTCCTGATCGCGACTACAAGGAAATTGCGGCTATAGTGTCGAATGCAGCCGCAGTTCTCCCAGAATTAAGAAAATTAAAATTGACCTACCAACAAAAGAACTGGTATGATAACTTGAATACCGCTGAACATGTTGACAAAAATCTCAAAGAGATTTTAAAATCATTTGAATAAAGCATTTCTCAATAAGTATTTCCAAGTTTTATTAAAATTGACATCCCTTTAAATGTATGGTTGAATTTATTTTAAAAAATTGTTTTAATAAAGATCTTCATATTAGTTAATGCATAGTGCAATTATTTAAATGCATTTGAATAAATTCACTCTAACCAATACTTTATGTTTAAGAATTTTAGATTAGCAGCTAGAGCACAAACATTTTTTGTTTATAAATGAACGCAACGATCCGCAGCAGAAGTTTTTTATTAATGTATTAAATTTTTGTGGATATGCATAAAGGGTTTATATTAATTACTTCACGTAAATGGTTGTGAAATGTATCTGTATAATTGGTCCTGAATTAGGGTAAAATCTGTAGCCAGAAGTAAACAAAAAAGTTTCTTTGATGTTGATGTGCTGCCAACTACTGCCATTTCGTGTCACTTTTGCACTGCTACGCGAACGAGAAGATTTTCGTTACAATGTTGCAACGATTTCCAAATAGGTGCTGGTATATGGCAAAGTACATCAGACAGCTGGCCTACCCCACGATGATGAAATAGTACCAGGTGGAGCTGGAAATTTGAAAAAAATATATATTATTTTTATATCTGCTCTGCCATGTTGCAATTTTTCTCGCGAATTTTTTAATTGTTTAGCTCTTTGCAGCATCCCAAAAGTTTTTGAGGCAGTGTCAAAAGCAATTTGTAATAGAGAGAATAGCTTTTTCTCTGTTTTTGCATCGTACTCGCTCATCTGAAAATAAAATAATATTTTTGTAAGAGATCTAATTGTTTTTTGTTAGCCAGAGCACAAAAAGCATGAAATTTCGGGCTTGCTTCTGATTTTTATTGCATTTAAAACGGTAAGCGACATATATTCGTTAATCCCTCTTTTGTAAACTTTGTGTATTGGTTACTAATTTTCTCCCTTCCAACTTGCAAAAATTGTACGTAATTGTATACAAATGAAAAAGCCCAAAATGTGTGACGAATTATTCCTTGAGTCGATAAATGAAATAAATAAAATACATCCTTCGATATTTGATTCATCTGATGATCACTAACACAGAAATAAGTGTCCAAAACTAGGAAATGGACTGAACAAATTAACCCTTACCTTAGATGGTTGAAATTCTCCATCAAACAAGAGTTTTAATGAAAAAATTGGAGAAAAACAACATCCGCTTGCCTGCTAATTAGATGCTGGATGAAATCAGCTGGTCATTTGGCACTGTTGATCGTTGGTTTAGCCTCCAGCCGTCAGGGGCCCTAGTTTTGATTAGCTCCACCCTGAATAGTCTGGTGACGTCACGCAATCTCAGCAGATGATTCACACATGATTTTAGCATTAATTTAATGAGAGAAAAACGTCGAGTCAGAGGCGCAATGGTTATTTTTAATACGCGATGAGGTTGCCAAATTTCAAGGATATCATAATCCAGTCCCTGATTAATGTTTAATATTCTACGATTTCAGTTCAGTTTGAAATTCGTATAATTTGTTTTTGCTCGTGGGCTGTTCAATTTTACTATAAATGATGTATAGTAGTCTCAAAAAGCAAAATGTTTTAACTCATAGCTTGGTAGTAATTAGGTACCGGAGAATTAGCCTCAATTTCAGAAAGCAATATTCTCAGGTCAGCCGGATCAGGTTCGTCATCACCAATCGAATTGCTCAACGGGCTGGGAGGACTAGTCTTTTTCTGGGTTTCGCACCTTTCCAGCGGCTTTATGGACAAATGTCTGGCGTTTCAATTTAAAGACTCGGTGCGGGGAGGCAAAAAGATGGCCATGATTGGGCCCAAGCTTCTTTGCGGCCACTCAGGTCACTCAGGCACCATGTTATCCGCTCACCAGGTGTTATTGGGGTCTGGGACCCAGTGAGCTCATAGCCCACGGGAAGTGCTTTGCAGAAGTTCTAAAAAATGAGCATTTGTCTATCAAAACTAATTTTATTGAGCAGATTTTCGTGCTTTTCTAGCTTCCAACCTAAACAATTATGAAAACCATTTGCGTAAATTTGTACATGTGGCAACCCATGCTGGTAATCGTGTTGCCAGGAGAGTTTTCACTATGTTTACTATAATTATATCATAACTGTCATAATTATTATAAAGCAAGAGACAGGAATAAAGACAATGCAGACTGGTGGCGAATATAAATAAAGAATATAATATATCGCGAAACAAAAAAAGGAAAGAGAATATATAAAAAAATCAAAAGGCGGCTGACATTCTATTAACTCGCCCTGGTGGGGTGTCATCAGCAGAGCCACAACTCCACCTTTAACTCCCCTGAACCTCCAGATTGACCACACAGCGAGAGTCAGCCGCAGCCGTTTTCAATAAAGACGAATAATTAACACGCAATGAAGCGCTGTTGAGCAGACGGCACTGCAGTCAACGAGAGTAACACCCAACTCTCCCTCTATAAGTGCAGAGAGGGGAAAATATTGGTGCGTTTTACTTGAAAATGTTAATTTAACATTCTTTATCACATGGCGACTCTGAATTATTTGAAAACGATTTAATTCAACGCCTTGTAATTATTAGTAATTTTTAAATATGAAATCAATATGCGCGCTGAGTAATTTCTAATTAAAATGAGACAATAATCTTCTGGAAGTTTAAAATTGCCATTACTCGCACGTGAGCGCTGCTGCCGCTGGTACTAATACTACTAATAGGATCTGCCCTGAATGCTCAGATAAAGTAGCGAAGCTGAATCAGTAGAAAAAACTGAACCCTGAGCTCCTCGCCCTTTGCCAGGACCTAGATTGTGAGTTTGTATCTAAAGAACACCTTTTGGTCGGCTCAGTGTGATTGTTACTATGGGCTCCCCTTCCAAGACTGGAGG
The DNA here is from genome assembly GCF_949628265.1 of Cloeon dipterum. Classification (NCBI taxonomy): domain Eukaryota; kingdom Metazoa; phylum Arthropoda; class Insecta; order Ephemeroptera; family Baetidae; genus Cloeon; species Cloeon dipterum. The sequence continues at coordinate 35,010,045 of NC_088789.1, read as the reverse complement.
TGTTGAGGCTCTGTTTGGATTGCTTCTAGGGAAAGTGGTTGGCTTTACAGCTGACCTGAAAATTTCAGGTTGATATCTTAAATAAGAACCGAGATATTGAAGTTTAAAAAAGGGGGCGTGGCGTTTGATTGGCCGTTGTTACCACGTTACTGATGTCTAAATATGGCCAAGTTTTTTGTCGATTCCTATGTTTTCAACCCTCAGGACCTCAAATCTGAGGTCAATTTCGTATTATCTCCACTTAATTAAAGTAATCGTCTAAATTGTAACTTTTGAATCAATAAAATGTATGATTAGCACTCTAAAATATGATTCTATTTATTTTTAACTCTTTGGCAACACAGAGAACCCCTTCCCAGACTGGAATTCTTCCATTTTAAGATATCTATTGCCTCAATTTGTCGCTCAGGTTCAGCACATATGTTGGAAATGGACGTGTACGTGGCAACACACGGGCCTTGCACGGCAGTGGACGAGAGCTACGGCCAGAAACGCAAGGCGGTCGAAGGCCCAGCGGCCAAACGGGCCAGGCACACTGAATACTTCATCCCGGAACTATCTCACGGGTTGCCATGTGCTAAGAACAGCTGCCCTTGGTGACTGCGGCGGCCGAGCTGTCGAAACGCGGCATTCCGCACCAGGGCATCCAGGTGGCCAGGACAGCGCGACGGCCGTCGTGCTGCGCATCGTCAAACTGCCCACGCGGTCGCCGACCTTCGAGAAGCGGCTGCTGTCCGTGTCGCTGCGCATGCGGGGCAAGGGCGGCCGCACCTGGCTGGCCAAGTTCTTGTTCCACGGCGCACCGCTCCAGAGCACCCACCCCCGTGAGCAGACCTTCCGCAGGCCCGTCTTCTTCCAGTACGAGCTCGGACTCGAGGAGCACGTCCCCGCCACCGTCGACGCCATCCTCAGGGACTGGCACACCCTCGAGAACCTCTACCAGCTCGTTGATGCCTTTAAAAGCCTTAAAATTCCTTTTTTTTAATTTCCATTCGACGCAGAACTTACAGGCGCGAGTGTAAAGAAACTTAATTTCCAATCTACGACCCATAGGAGCCGAGTTATTAATTTAGAATTCCAATAAACGTTATTTGGTATATTTCAAAATTTTGTTTTCGGGGCCCAGGTGGGCCCCAATGGGCCCGATGGTACTGATTCTGGCACCAATCGATGCCTTTTGGTAGGGCACACCCGCCCATGTTCGGTTTTTCAAAATCGGACTGATTTTAGAATTTTTTACAATATTGCCCGCGACGACCGCTCTGCCTCCACAGTGTAAGGAAACGAGAGTAGAAACTTGAAGGCAGCAACGTTACCAGAGCTCATACCCTGCTACTCTCTTACAAAACACCATTTGACGCATGCGCAGTTTATTAAATCGCTTAAATTGTTTCAGTAAATAAGGGCTTTTTGGGGTTCCTAGGGCAGAGTGGAGTCAGTTTGCCATTTGTATTGCTCAATCTCAAGTTCTTTTAAGTTACAGTTGATATTGTTTACATGAACGGTTTAATCAACCAAGTTTGGAATTTTTAATTCATAATATTTGATCAATCAAATATGTTTTTCATTTTTTATTTAATTATAGTTTATCCAGTTTGTTGTCAAATTTTTCGTTTGGCAGATCAGATCAGTGGAACTTTTCTCGAGCATGTGATATTATTAATCAATAAACAAATTTATAAATTGTATAAAACAATGAATCGATGATTTTATTACAAAATAATATTCATTCAGAACATATCAACAGAATATCAATTCTGATATGAGGCAAGTGTGTCAATTAGTTGCTGGTCAACGAAGACATTGAGTACATCAACATCACCAGGCACCTTACGCGCAGTCCATTTCTTTTTGTATTCATCGCTTTGTTGCATGCGCCTCGCAAGGGCCACATATTCATAACCCTCAAATGTGAGCTTCAAATCTGTCAGTTTTGGCAGAAATGCCGACGCAGTTTTTATAAATTTAGCCAAATTAATAAATTCGACACCAGAAAACTGATTACGAACATAAACGTGGAATATTTCCAACTCGAGCAGAATCTTCTCTTCTGCAATCAACGAAGCAATCCTTCTCAAATCTTCAAACAAATCTCTTAAAAATATATCATCAAGCTCCACTTTTCGCAGTTGAGGTACCAGCAAAACATCCATCATTGGCCTGTAAAAAGAAAATGCAAAATTGTTCAGCTAGGCTATAATACATATTTTTATTGGCTAATTTATTACCTTGATGATCGCAAACATAGTTCTTTGAGATGCGAGATTTGGTCTGCTTTTTCCGTGTTCGTTGATATTTGATTTACTCGCAGTGCGAGTTTTTCCAGCATCGGACAACGAGAAAAAATTTTGCTCGCATTGTATTCTTCAAATTCGCACACACAACAATTTAAGAAAAAGGAGCGTAAGTTGTGACCGTAGTGAATCAAAACGTTATCAACTGCAAATTCCATAGCGCTTTCCGTACTATCATAATCATTGAATTTGATCGCAATTGATGCTATATTCGTGAAATCGGGCAGTAAGTATTCTGGTTCTGGGTCGACCGAGTCAGATTCAGAGTCAATTTCAGAGTTTCGGGCGTCTAACGCTTCTAAGAAGTCATCTCCATTGATCTAGAATAAATCTCAAACTCGTGAACAATGCATTAAATAAAATAGCAACAAAATGTACCTGAAGATGAACAACGTTGGGATACTTGTGATGAATGTTGGCTTCAGGGAATTCAAACCAGGATGAGTCACAAATGAATGTTTTCCGTTGGCTTTGCTTTAGATCTTCGACTGTTGGAAGCAAGAAGTCGTCGAATGAGAGGACGCTGTGTTTTAGACCAGGGATGATGTCCAGGTTTGGTACATGGTCCTGAATGAACTGTTTAGCCCTTTGTGACCTCTCGATATTTTTAATGCAGAGCATAGGCTCAGGTTTCCGAGGTACATCGAAATGTCTTTTCCAGAATGGAAGAGATCGCGGTGTTATTGGGACCCGGGTTTCAGCATTCGTGCTAGTGCAGTGCGCGCCCTTCTCGGTCCTCCGGTCCTCGGACAGGGATAAAATGAGCAAAAAAATGTAATTATAAAAATCAATTCTAGTGATAAGTATCCTTTTTAAGGTTTAAAAATAACAATCCAGGAATAATTCCCATGCAAAATAAATTTAATATTTTGCAGTTTTAAAAATTGATAAAATATATAACAGATTTTTTCACATTTTGTTTAAAATAGGTCAAAAACTTTAAGTTCTCATATTACAAGACATAAATTTATAATTTCCACGCAGCACTTAGCGATTTGTTTTACCACAACTTCAAGATTAATAAATAAAAACTTTCTCATAAAGTTTGTCACGTCCACTCGCTTTCATCTTCGAAACATGGTCCAATAAACTCTGCAGCAAAAGTCCAAAAACATATAAGAGACTCTTTTCAGCCCTTGTAGTAGCGTGAGGGTCCAAGACTTAGGTCAAATTTTGAATAGTCTATTGGTTGGTGCCGGTGCCTTGTTTTGCCATATACTTGCTTCTCGAAAATTTCCAATAGTTCATATCTGTAGGGATCCTGCAAGGAAAGGCAGCTTGCATCCTTCGGCCTCCACTTTTGTCGTTCTTTTTCTGCCATTTCCTTCAATTCTGTCACTTCCTGCTCTCTCGTCAATATTCTAGGCTTGGTCAAATGTTGAGATGGAGCAATCACAGCTACTGCTTTCGGCTTCTCCTGGAATGGTGACTCAACAGACGTGGGTCTACAAATATTAAAAAGTTTGTTTAATTTCATGGAAACCTGGCAATAGCAACGTTCAATTTTCCGTTAGATTCTAATCGAAAGTTACAGACTAAAATATGGAACAAAAAGGATAGAGCGTAATATTCCATTTTAGTGTTCAGACCCGCCAACAGATGGAGCCACCGAATACTTCCGTAATAAATTTAAATTTAAGGCGATTCCTCTGCGATTTCAGACACAATCCTGCCACTGTGCATTCTTATGACGAGTTTAAAAACCAAATTTGGTTCCAACATTCGCCATTGAGAATCTTGAAAATTTATTTTTTGAAATAAAAAAAAAATATATATATATATTTCCGACCATGCAAAGGCGAGTGGCTTAACCGATTTTGGTTTTCAGCCCGTCAAAAGAAAGTATAATAAGTGCAGAATGCATAGTAAAAGTATTGAGTCTGAAATCACAGTGGAAGTGCCTTAAAATTGAATTTATTACGAAAGTATTCGATGGCGCCATCTGTTGGCAGCTTCGAACTTTCGAAATTATTGAATAAAACACTTGCGAAAAAGGCAGCGAGGGGTTATTTTATCTTCTTTAACTTCAAAGTTTTGAATTAAGAGATCTACGGCTGTTTGTTGTCTATGGTGTATGGATTTTTTAACAAGATTTTTATTTGCTCAAAATTAAATATTTACCTCAAAATTGGGGTCTCTTTGATCCACCGTGCTGGCGCTGGCTTCATGCTTTTTTTTCGATAACATGCAGCGAAATATTGCCATGACGAGCGCTATGTGAAGGAAATTGAAAAGATTTACTTAATAAAATAAATAAAATTTAAGTTATTTCGACAAACCTGAGGAACGACAGGCTTTGTCTTGCTTTCAGGGGCCATTTCCTTCGAAGATGCTGATTGCGTATGCTGGAGAGGAACAGCCTCTGATTTCTGTTCCTGAGGAGATGACGTCGAGACTTTCTTTTTCTTGAACTGGCTCATCTCGATTATCGAACAGCTAGAACTGTTTTCATTCAAAGCCTCAGCGGGCCTTTTTTCTGAAAATTTGAACGACGTATATTAATGATTTGTTAACGAAATTTAACACCACACGCCCCCGATTGCCTTGGGCTGCCGAATATTTCATTTTTTCGTGATTTTCAAATTTGTCAGAGTAAAAAAAGTTATGTCAACATACTGGGGCAGGGTTTGAAGGCTTGTGGATCGAAAGGCTTTGCCTGGATTTGAGGAGAAATTTCCTTGGAAGACGCTGAAGGTGTCGGGAGAGGAACAGAATCTAATTTCTGTTCCTGAGGAAACGACGACCAGGCTTTCTTAGCGAATTCCATTTCTTCGCACTGGACGACATCAACTATCGGAGAGCTGGGACTAACTTCATTCTCAGCCTGTGAGGCCCTGATTCCTGAAAAATTGAATGAATTATATTGTGTGAGTTGCTGAGACGAAATTTGAAGACAAGTTATTTTACCTGCAGAATTGCCGCACTTGACTAATTTTGGTTTGTCCAGCGAAGCTGGATTTTCAAGAGGGATGGCAACTTCCGAGCTTGTTGACGTTGTAGACTCTAAAAATTGAAAAAGATACCTCATTAGAAATAAAAATAATATTTTTGAACGGTTAAAATTAAATTAAAAGTGATCGGGCATGAAAAATGATTTTGAGTTGTTCAGTTAAATTATATCAACATAGTTTATTAAACTCGTTCTTACTTTGGGAGTCTACGAATTTTCGCAACTCTTGGAGCGTCGAGTCGCTTAGCTGCGTGACGTTGACAATGTCCCATGTCTTGACTGGACACTTCTCGTTCAAGGAAATGATGTGCTGAATTTCAGCCAATTTGTCCTCTGGAATAATTTCGATCATTTTTCCCTTCTCTACAAATTTTTTAATTCGTTCCATACTATACAGAGACAGCTGGGCGATTTCTGCATGCAGGTCTATTTTCTGCCTGAGGTTTAGTCTCCACTTCGTGTCGAACCCTCTTTTATAATTTTTTAGCTTCCACAATTTTGTTTCTCCACGCTTCATTTTGTTCTGCATCTTCTTCGACTCTATTTTTGTGAAAATTTTGCAGACGATATAAATAATCTCTCTTGGTAACAGCCGTTAATTATTAAATAATCAATTCATGCTTTCCACCCTTTGAAAGCTCAATTTCTTCCAGCTTGAACTCAGATTTTCTCCATTTTTCCCTTTGAAACTGAATGTAGTATAGGAAATGCCAAAATTGTAATATAAAATAAATTTTAATTTTACTAAAATGTAAACGACGTAATTGCGTTGAGTTCTTAATGCATTATTTTACGGCGGGTAATTTTAAATACACATACGATCCGTGTATTTCTCAAAATTTTTCGTTCGTCCGCCATTTTGTAAAAATTCACCGCCAAAAGGAAGCTGAACGCTCCTCGTTTCACGGATAATATTATGACGTCATCGTATCAAATCCCTTAAGCGTCTCTGCGGTCTGTGCAACTAACAAATACACGCAATTCGAGTACTCATTTTAATTGTGTCCAAATAACAAAAATGCACAAAATTTTGATAAATACACGGATCGTCTGTGTATATACAATTACCCTTTTATAATTTGGATTTTCCTAGCAAAGATAATCAATGATTTTCCTGATTTCTGGTCCAGATTTCGCATTGTGTCCTTTTTCTCCCTTGTTAAATATTAAATCAATGGAGAAAAACTGCAGATTAACAGATTTTAAGCCTCGAAATACCAAAAATTACGGCACTCTGACGTCTGAATCGAGCAGGTGGTGCGTAAAGTCGAAATGTTTTTTATTCGATTGGCCGATATTTTGCGCCACGAGAACCCCACAAATCGTTTAAAGTAATCGCCGAGCCTTTACTGATGTAAATTCAACAAGATTAAGTGCAAACTCACCTTCAAATAAGTTCGAATCGGAAATTTGAAGTCAAAACAGCAAAAACGCACGCGACAATTCAGCTGTGAGAGGAGAAAAACAACTCTAGTTCAGCCTTGATGGCGCTGCGAACGTAAGAGCTAGGGATGCCAGCTACTTGGACTCAATTATCCTAATTTTTCCACGAATTTTATGCATGAAATTTGCATTTTTCTATCAAATGTGGAAAATCAAATTTTATTTAGCAGATTTTCGTGCTTTTCTAGCTCCAAATCTTAACAATTATGAAAATCATTTGCAATAATTTGAATATGTGGCAACCCTTGCCGTTATTCCTGCTGCCAGGTAAATTTTCACTCGCTTGCCGGTGCTGGGGCGGGAAAAATACAAACCATATTCTGTTATCATTATCTGAACACAAAAACATAAAAACCTTTCGCTTCAGTTGATTTGCCACTTATTTTTACATTTTGGTGCACGTACGGTTATTGTGTTGGTTAAAATCTCAAGATTTCCCATCAAACTGTAAATTATCTCTTTGTCGCCATGGTTAAAATTGTTGGTAGCGATATCAATCTTTCTAAGCAGCGCAAGTACATTTATAGTCTAAATTACAATCTGGATGTTTTAAAAAATAATTGAATTTATGTTGCATTTTTTTCATAGAGATTTAATTCTTCAATAACTCTCAGAGAGTGCCCATACAATATACTCATTATTCAATGAACAAAATGAGAAAAAAAATGATAATATGAAAAATAAATAAAACGGTAAACTGACCCACCGAATATTCCCTCAGACAGGGTGTCATCCGCATATTCTTACAAAGCTCCACCTTTGACACACCAAGACCTGGAGGGTGACTAGTGATCAGTGTGTCTATTGTTTTTTTCATGCTCATGGCGATTTCACGATATTCCGAAACAAATTAGATCTACCGTATTGTATACTTATTGTTAGTTCTTCAATTGGAGACCGTAAATATTAATATTTTTATTAATAGTCATAATGTCATAATAAAAATTATAAAAATATAGGATTAAAAGACAATGCAGACTGGTGGCGAATATAAAAAGTGAATGACGAAACGAAAAAAGGAAATAGAATTTTTTTTATTACACATCATAAGAATAAAAGGGCGCAGTTTTGGCTGTTTTTCACGCATATGAGAAACGGATGAGCGAGCGACAGACTCGACTTGGCCTCCTATCATTCCATGGGTTGTTGTTTGAACTCAATAATCGTCGCCTACTTTACTCCTTTTGATATTATAATTTGGTAAGTAAATCTCAAATATAAAATTGAATTTCCCGCCGCTCAAATCACATGTTTTCTGGAAGCCCTTGGTCTGTTTTTTAACTGTTTCTTTGTTTCTCAAGCTGCACACGTCCACGGAGTGGCGCTGATATCAGTACATTGAAAGGCCACAAGAGTGCACGCCTAGACGCCATGTTTTCAATTTTATTACGAGTGACGTCATCTAGCCTGTATGATTTACACGGAGCGCTGAGGGCGGCAAAGTTCAAACGGAAAGAAACGTGGTGACGACTAGCAATCCTTTTTACAAATTGAAGAGTCTGTGTTTGTTTACTCCAAAACACATCTGAAGACTGAGTGAAGCCATCAAACACCAGTGTTTTCTCGACGAAAAACACGAATTGAAGGTGAGTTTTGCTGACTGCAGCTTAATTTTGGAATTTAAAAGAGTCGGTATTGTTTGAAATGCCTTGAAACCCCTATTCCAAGCGAGATACAAGAAGCGTCGATTACAGTTTCGCTCTCCACAGGTCTGACTCAGGATGACGGACGCCATTCTGCTTAACAAAACCAAATCCCGGTTGCTGGGACTAAAGAAATTGAAGGATTTGGCCGTGGAAACCATTCTGCAAAACTTGGATGCACTAACTAAAAAACAAGGAGGAAACTACATGCAAAAAAAATTGAGTATGTACTAAAAGCGTTCAGTAAAAATGATTTCAAGGCAAATTCTCTCTATTTCAGCCCCAGATCTGAGGGATGTCGTGCTTCAGGAACTGCTGCTGAGGAGCAGGTGCTATATTGAAACAAAAACTACGGACTTGTACTTTGAAAAGGAGCACTCTTTGTGTGTTTTGATGAGCACCAGGACCAAAAAACTCGATTTGGATTGCCTCATGTCTTTTTATCCAAGAGAGTTAACTTCCAAGGATGAGTTCAACCGGGTAAAATATCTTACAAACATAAACCTCGATTCTGACTAATCAAATGAATTTTCTATAGGTTCTCATGATGGTCTCGATTGCTGCTCCAAACGTTCGGCACTTAAAAATAAATATAAAGAACATCTTAGATTGTTTCAGCATGGTTTCCACTCGAGACGCGTGTATTCGTTTTCTAAGTTTCCTGAAGGAATTGAGAATCCTAGAGATCGTTGGATGGTCTTATGAACAAGTGGACCTTGCGCTGTTGTGCAAGGCACTTCCCGATTTGCGTGTGTTTAGCGTGAAAAGGATTGATTTGGACATCAGCAAGATGTCCGAGGAAGAAATCAGAATATCATTTGGACACCTTTCACTGCTTGAGTATGATTTCTCTTCTTCGGACAAAATGTGCCAGATTTGGAAGACTCTGCCTAATTTGGAGATCGTCCGGAACGTCGGAGAAAACGGACTCAATTTGGAAGATTTCATTGAAGACGAAAATGTCCAAACAAGAGGGAGAAAATGTCTCGATTCTGAAACTTACCTTTTTTATTCGAAAGTCTTTACCGATGCAGATTTCTCCAGCATCAGGCACTTGAAGGTAATTATTAATCATTCATTTTGTCTCCATTAAATTAATCTAATGAATTATAGCTTATTTATAACGAGGAAACGTGGAACATGCATGACAAGATCCTGAAGGGGCAAATCACACTAGAGAGTGTGAACCTGACCTTATGGAGCGATCCAAGAATAGTTGATGACATTTTGCTCAAATTTGGAGCGAACATTCGATGGCTTTGCATAACAGGAACCACTTTACCAAGTGCGCAACTCTTCCGCATTTCTGAACTATGTCCCAAGCTTGAGGTACTCCAACTAAGAAGAGTGAATGTAACAGGAATTTCTTCCCAACCAGCAAAATTTTTCCATCTGGAGGAATTAGTTTTTGAACAAATTTATTGGCTGCTGTAAGTCAATATTACTCGGAGATTTTTTTTATTGAATAAATCACATGAAAACAGTTGCAGCAAGTCTGGCGAGTTCCTAGCAACGATTTTTTCCTCTGCTCGAAACCTGCAAACGGTGATGCTCGACATCAGCCAGCACAACCTCGAGGATCTGCAGCAGGTTAAGAAATTGTTGATCAAGAACAAGATCCTCTCCTCGTTGAAGTCCCTCGAATGGAAAGTGTGTTCTTCTACTCCTGATCGCGACTACAAGGAAATTGCGGCTATAGTGTCGAATGCAGCCGCAGGTCTCCCAGAATTAAGAAAGTTAAAATTGTCCTACAAACGAAATTTTCGGTATGATCGCTTGAATCCTCCCAAACATGTTGACAAAAATCTCAACGAGATTTTAAAATCATTTGAATAAAGCATTTCAAAGTTTTATTAAGAATAACACCAGTTTAATTTTAGAATTGAATTTAAATTAAAAATTTATTTTAAAGAAGATCAACGTAATACTTAAAGCATATTGCGAAAAATTAAAGCCATTTGAATAAATTCACTGTAGCCAATACTTTATGTGTAAGAATTTTAGATTAGCAGCTAGAGCACAAACATTTTTTGTTTATAAATGAACGCATCGATCCGCAGCAGAAGAAGTTTTTTTTCGTTCAAAAGTAAAAACAATATATTATTAAAATTGTGTGGATATGCATAAAGGGTTTATATTAATAAATTTACGTAAAGTGTTGTGAATGTATCTGTATAATTGGTCCTTAATTAGGGCAAAATCTGTAGACAGAAGTAAATAAAAAAGTTTCTTTGATGTTGATGTGCTGCCAACTGCCATTTCGTGTCACTTTTCACTGCTACGCCAACGAGAAGTTGCTCGCTGCAATATTTTGCAACGATTTCAAAATAGGTGTCGGTATATGGCAAAGTACATCAGACAGCTGGCCTACCCCACGATGATAAAATAGTACCAGGAGGAGCTGAAAAATTAAAGAAGAAAACATTATTTCTATCTGTTTTCTCGTGTTTACAAATTTTTTCTTACAAATTTTTTGACTTGATTGGCTCCTTGTAACATTCAACGTTTTTTAAGGTAGTTTTAAAAGCAATTTGTTATAGAGAGAACAGCTTTTTCTCTGTTTTTGCATCGTACTCACTCATTTGAAATAAAAATGATATTTTTATAAGAAATCTGATTGCTTTTTTAGTAGAGCACAAAAATAATGAAATGTCGGATTTGTTTCTGATTTCTATTTAAAGCCGGCAACCAACATACTCGTTGAGCCATCTTTGTGATTTGGTTTCAAGTTTTCTCCCTTGATTACAAGGTGCAGAACTGTACATAATTCAAATAGTTCGGAGAGGACATGAGATAAAGATATTTAAATTTCCAAGAAAATCGCAATAACTTCCCTCTAGCTCGACCCTTGGAGGAAAAATTAAACTGATAATTCTGTTGATTGCAGCGATGTCTTCGTGTGAATTATTATTTACGAGATGAAACGGCAGAGGCTTGCTTGCTCTGTGATGCGTGCTGGAGATTTGTTAAAGGAGGAGTATTCCTGGCTCTCTTCTGTTGACTTCCTGCCATGCCGAGTTGGTCAACAAGTCCTTTTAATTATAGTTGAAATTTGTTTAAATCTGCAGTTTACTCTAGTAAGGTTTGAAGACGTTTTTGTATAGTTTTAAATCGAAAATTTTATCGAATTTTATCAGATTTCAATTATTTTAAGAAGCGCGAGTACAATCAAATTCTGGATATTTTAAAAAATAATTGAATTTATTTTGCATTTTTCTTACAGATTTGATTATTCAAAAACTCTCAGAGTGCAGAGTCCCGGCGAGTACTGACCTATATATACTACTTATTATTCAATGAAAAAATGAGAATTCAAAAAATAAATAAAAAGGTGAACTGGCCTACTGACAATTCCCTCAGGCAGGGTGTCATCGGCAGATTTTTAATTCCACCTTTGACAGACCAAGACCTGGAGGGTGCCTAAGTGACTAGACAGTGAGCAGGCCAGCCGCCGTTTACTTTTTGACTAATAATTAACACGCTTTCAGCGCTGCTGGTCAGATTTGTACTGGGTCCAACAAGGGTTACGCCTACATCTCCCTCTATAAGTCCAAAGAGGGGTGAAAATTAGTGCGTTTTACTTGAAAATCTGATTTTAATAAAATTTAACTCATGGCTCCTCTGAATTATTTGAAATTTGTACCAATCAACGATTTTTTAATTTTTGGCAAATTTTAATTAAAAAACCATGCACATAAAAAAACTATAAATTCATGCATTTCTATTTATTTCTGATATTCAGCTGCAGAAGTGACGCCGCCTGAAAAATCAGGTTGGGACTAAATCCAGCTTAAAATGATAGATTAACGCCAAATAAAATTAAGAACAACAGCGTAAGTTCGTAATGTTGATAGCTGCGATTTCATCCCACTTTCCAAGAGTTGATTTTGAAAATATTAAAAATCAAGCCGACAAAAAATGGGCATTGGAAAATTAGATTTTCAAGTAAAATGCAACATTTTTCACCTTTCTCAAGACATATAGAGGGAGAAGTGGGCGTAACTCTTGTTGAGCGAATAGTTCCGTCAACTCAAAAGCGCCAAGAGCGTGTTAATTATTCAGAACTAAAGAAAACAGATGCGGCTAACTCACTCGCCTGCAAGCCACATAAGAGGTTCATGTGAGTTAAAGGGCGGGTTGTTGCTCTGCTGATGACACCCTGCCAGGACGAGTTAGTAGAAAGTCCGTCCTCTTTTGTTTTTGCATGACAATTTTAGGTATTTCTCCAATAAAAAATGTTAGATCTACGGTTAAGTATAATAAGATTTTTTTGGAAATTGGAAACCATAATCTTTTCAAACTTATACGATTAATCTTTATTTGAGATGGATAATATTTCTATCATGAATCATACTGCCATAATTATAATTAAGAAAGAGACAGGGATAAAAGACAATGCCGACGAGTGGCGAATGTAAACTTTGACGAAACAAAAAGTAAATAAAATGAAGAAAAAAACAAAAGGCGAACTGACCATCGGTCAGCCGCCGCCGCTTATTATTTACAGTACAGAACGGCACTGCACTTGACGAGAGTAACAACCCCTCTCCCTCATATGGAGGGAGGGTAAGAAATTGGTACCTTTTACCTCAAAAATTTATTTTAACAATCTTTATCACACGGCAACTCTGAACTCTTTGAAAACGATGTCATTCAACACCTTGTAATTATTAACAATTCTTAAATAGAAAATTAACACGCGCTCCGTGTTATTTCTAATTAAAATGAGACGGAAAAGTTCTGGAGGTATGTAATTAGCCATAACTCGCAGGCGAGCGCTAGAGTCGCTGGAACTAATAAGCTCCGCCCTGAATACTCAGGTGAAGGAGCGTAGTTGGATCAGTAAAAAAACCAAGATTGCTTATTATCATATAATATTTTCTTATTAATGTACGAGTGCGGTGATTTTAATTTAAAATTTTCCGTAAATTGCGAGGAATTGAAAGGTTTGAATTTCATTTAATTTGGAATAGCCATGATATAAGGAGTATTTTAACATATTTTTATGTTGTTTTTATTCTGTGGTGAAACGAATAAAGGAAAAGGATTGTAGAAAAAAAGAAAAGGCGGCTGAACTCGTACTGACTCGCCCTGGCAGGGTGTCATCAGCAGAGCCACAACTCACCCTCTAACTCCTCTGAACCTCCAGTTTGACAAGTCAGCGAGAGTCAGCCGCCGCCGTTTTCTTAAATGGGGAATAATTAACACGCAATGAAGCGCAGTTGAGCATGAGCAGATGGCACTGCGGTCAACGAGAGTTACGCCCACTTCTTCCTCTTTAAGTGCAGAGAAGGGAGAAAGTTGTTGCGAATCTCATTTACGAGAGTCGCCCTGTGAAATTTGTGAAAAGCATGGAGAGAAACCAATTCAATGGCTTGTATGAAGCAATAATTAGGGACACAAATCTCGCCGAGATTTTAAAAATGTATCAATAAATTTTGTCTATATTAATTATAAAATATGATATTTTTTGATTAAAAAGGTTGCTTGCAGTCTATGTATTATATAAATAATTTCACCTTTACATTTTTTGCCGTTGAGAGTAACAGCTAGAACTCTAATAATTTTTTTGTTAATGCAGTAGGTAGAGAATTTGATCGTTTAAAGATATCCAATCTGCATTGACGCGAGATGAGAGTCGTGGCAAAAAAAAGACATTGTCCGTCTTGCAAATGGCGTTGGCTCCGCTGCACTCGCATTGGCCCTGTGCGGCCCCAGCGCAGGGCCTTCGTAACCCTGACTCTCGCTTGACGACACTGCCGACCAACAATGCCACTTCGACGCCGCCCTCTGCTGCAGGCAACGGTAATGCGAAGCTACCAAAATGAGAGAAAAAAGTGAAGTTTAAACTACTCGCGAAATAAATATTTTCTCGCGGTTCTTATTTTAAATTTCTCGTAATCTTCTGTCCAAAACTCAGGGTTTGGTAATTTCTGTGATATTACCATCCATGACAAGCGGCGCTGATGCCACTATACTGACTATATTCTATTTGATGTGTTTGGTTGTATTCAATATAGACGGTGCAACATCATGGGATGAGAGAGAAACTGTTGCAATCGATAAAAGAAAGCATCAGACGGCTGAAATCTGAATAACTGAGACACCCGATCAAGAAAATTTTAGTAAATATAGGAGAAAATGTCTAGAATTTTATGGACTCGGAACTTCATTTTATTTTATAAATTTAACCAGCCCGTTGGCTCGAATTGTTAAGGCACTTTCAGGAGTGTCAAAGCAATGGGAGGTATTTGAGCAGTTCGAAGATCTAATACTGGCTACCCAATGTCAGAGATGGCAAAAAAGTGGTTAGTTTAGTGACTCGAAATGCTCCAATTGCTCAACGGGCTGGTTTGCACCTTCCCAGCATGCGCGTGATTTAGCTTCACGGGACAAATGTCTAGCGTTTCAATGCAGTCCTCGGAGCGGAGGCAAGTGGCCCTTGAGTGGTCTGGGTCCCTGTGCGGCCTCCTGCTCCCATTCAATCCGTTCGCGGTGTTATTGGGACCCGGGTTTCAGCATTCGTGCTAGTGCAGTGCGCACCCTTCCCGGTCCTCCGGTCCTCGGACAGGGATAAAAAAGAGCAAAAAAAAAGAAAATGTCCATCGTGAGAATTTATTACGCATCAAAACAATAAAAGGGCGCAGTTTTGGCTGTTTTTCACGCACGTGAGAAACGGATGAGTGAGCAACAGACTCGACTTGGCCCCCTATCATTCCATGGGTTGTTGTTTGATCTCAATAACCGTCGCTTACTTAACGCCTATTGATAATTTGGTAAGGAAATCTCAAATATAAAATTGGATTTCCCGCCACTCAAATCACATGTTTGCTTGAAGCCCTTGGTCTGTTTTTCAACTGTCTCTTTGTTTCTTAAGCTGCACACGTCCACGGAGTGGCGCTGATATCAGTACATTGAAAGGCCACAAGAGCGCACGCCTAGACGCCATGTTTTCGATTTCATTACGAGTGACGTCATATAGCCTGTATGATTTACACGGACCGCTGAGGGCGGGAAAGTTCAAACGGAAAGAAACGTGGCGATGAATAGCAATCCTTTTTACAGAGTGAAGAGTCTGTGTTTGTTTACTCCAAAACACATCCGAAAACTGAGTGAAGCAATCAACCACAAGTGTTTTCTCGCCAAAAACACGAATTGAAGGTGAGTTTTGCTGACTGCAGCTTAATTTTGGAATTTAACAGAGTCAGTAATGTTTGAAATGCCTTGAAACCCTTATTGCAAGCGAGATACAAGAAGCTTCGATTACACTTTTGCTCTCCACAGGTCTGACTCAGGATGACGGACGCCATTCTGCTTGAGAAAACCAAATCCCGGTTGCTGGGACTACAGAAATTGAAGGATTTGGCAGTGGAAACCATTCTGCAAAACTTGGATGCACTAACTAAAAAACAAGGAGGAAACTACATGCAAAAAAAATTGCGTATGTACTAAAAGCGTTCAGTAAAAATTATTTAAAGGCAAATGCTCTCTATTTCAGCCCCAGAACTGAGGGATGTCGTGCTTCAGGAGCTGCTGAGGAGCAGGTGCCATATTCAAATTGAAGAATATGCAACGGACTTGTACATTGAAAAGAAGCGGATTTTGTGTGTTTTGATGAACAACAGGACCGAAAAACTCGATTTGGACTACCTCATGTCTTTTCATCCAAGAAGAATGACTACCAAGGATGAGTTCTACCAGGTAAAATATCTCATAAACAAAAACCTCGATTCTGACTAATCAAATGAATTTTCTATAGGTTCTAATGATGGTCTCCATTGCTGCTCCGAACGTTCGGCACTTAAAAATAAACATTAAGAACATCGAAGATTGTTTCAGCAGCGATTTAACTCGTGACGCGTGTATTCGTTTTCTAAGTTTCCTGAAGGAATTGAGAATCCTAGAGATCGTTGGATGGTCTTATGAACAAGTGGACCTTGCGCTGTTGTGCAAGGCACTTCCCGATTTGCGTGTGTTTAGCGTGAAAAGGATTGATTTGGACATCAGCCAGATGTCCGAGGAAGAAATCAGAAAATCGTTTGGACACCTTTCACTGCTTGAATATGATTTCTATTCTTCAGACACAATGTGCCAGATTTGGAAGACTCTGCCTAATTTGGAGATCGTCCGGAATGTCGGAGCAAACGGACTCAATTTCGAAGATTTCATTGAAGACGAAAATCTCCAAACAAGAGGGAGAAAATGTCTCGATTCTGAAACTTACCCTTTTTATTCGAAAGACTTTGCCGATGCAGATTTCGCCAGCATCAGGCACTTGAAGGTAATTAATCATTCATTTTGTGTCCATTAAATAATCTAATATAAATTTCAGTTTTCTTACAGCGAGGAAAAGAGGAACACCTTTGAGAAGATCTTGAAGTGGCCAATCACACTTGAGAGTTTGAACCTGAGCTTATGGAACAATCCAGAAATAGTTGATGACATTTTGCTCAAATTTGGAGCGAACATTCGATGGCTTTCCATAACAGGAATCTGTTTACCAAGTCTGCAACTCGACCGCATTTCTGACTTATGTCCCAAGCTTGAGGTACTCCACCTGAGAGGAGTGAAAGTAACAGGAAATTCCTCCAAACCGGCAAAATTTTTCCATCTGGAGGAATTAGTTTTTGATCAAACGGAGTGGTAAGTCAATATTACTCGAGAGTTTTTTTTAATTGAATTAAAACACATGAAAACAATTGCAGCATGACTGGCGAGTGCCTATCAGCGCTTTTTTA
Source organism: Cloeon dipterum (assembly GCF_949628265.1). NCBI lineage: Eukaryota > Metazoa > Arthropoda > Insecta > Ephemeroptera > Baetidae > Cloeon > Cloeon dipterum. The sequence continues at coordinate 34,992,977 of NC_088789.1, read as the reverse complement.
CTCTGCTCGAAACCTGCAAACGGTGATGCTCAACACCATCCAGCACAACCTCGAGGATCTGCAGCAGGTTAAGACATTGTTGATCGAGAACAAGATCCTCTCCTCGTTGAAGTCCCTCCAATGGGAAATGAGTTTTTCTACTCCTGATCGCGTCTACAAGGAAATTGCGGCTATAGTGTCGAATGCAGCCGCAGGTCTCCCAGAATTAAGAAAACTCAAATTGTCCTACCAACAAACGAATTGGTATGACAAATTGAATCCTGCCAAACATATTGACAAAAAACTCAACGAGATTTTGAAGTCATTTGAATAAAGCATTTCTGAATAAAAAGCATTTTAAAGTTTTATTAAGAATGACACCAGTTTAATTTTAGGGTTGAATTTAATTTAAAAATTTATTTTAATGAAGATCAACGTATTATTTAAAGCATATTGCAAAAAAATTAAAGCCATTTGAATAAATTCACTCTAATTATTACTTTATGTTTAAGAATTTTAGATTAGCAGCTAGAGCACAAACAATTTTTGTTTATAAATAAAGGTAATGATCCGCAGCAGAAAAAGAATTTATTCGTTCAAAAGTAAAAACAATCTCTGTATTAAATTAATGTGGATATGCATAAAGAGTTGATATTAATTAATTCACGTAAATTGTTGTGAATGTATCTGTATAATTGGTCCTGAATAAAGAAGGTAAAATATATAGCCAGAAGTAAACAAAAATGTTTCTTTGATGTTGATGTGCTGCCAACTGCCGTTTCGTGTCAATTTGCATTGCTACGCCAACGAGAAGTTGCTCGCTGCAATATTTTGCAACGATTTCCAAATAGGTGTCGGTATATGGCAAAGTACATCAGACAGCTGGCCTACCCCACGTTGATGATGATGAAATGGTACCAGGAAGAGCTGGAAAATTGGAAAAAAATATACATTATTATTATATCTGCTCTGCCATGTTGAAATTTTTTCTCGCGAATTTTTGACTTGTTTTGCTCCTTGCAGCATCCCAAAAGTTTTTAAGGCAGTGTCAAAAGCAATTTGTAGTAGAGAGAACAGATTTTTCTCTGTTTTTGCATCGTACACTCATCTGTGAATAAAAGAGTTTTGTAAGAGATCGAATTGATTTTATTTAGCCAGAGAAAAGAAGCATGAATTTTCGAGTTTGCTTCTAAATTTTTATTGAATTTATTTTGCTAAAATTGATATAGCAGAATATTGATACACAGAATATTTGACAGTCGTTAATACTTCCAACAGGAAAAGCGATAGGGGCGTAACCTATTATTTGTCTCTAAGCTGGTTAAAACAGGTTCAGGAGAATTCATGCGAATTGCATCAAACAAATCGATAAAGTCTTTCCAAACAGGTGCATCGTCACTTGTCTTATCATCAACCATGAATTCTTTGACATTAGTACATATCTCGCCATTTCTAATGCGATTTAAAAGAACCTCTTTGTCGCCCAGATCAAATTCGTAGGCTTTGACATTAATTTTTTCAAGAAGCGGTGCATGGAGAATGCCATTTAGGCTGATGGTGTGGTCAGGACCTCTGTGGATAATAAACAAGTACAAATCAGAGAGCGATATATGGATTAAAATTATTATACGTACGACGAGTTGTCCTAGCAAAATTCTTTCAGTTTTCCAAAAGAATTTATCGGTTCGTTCGCATCAGCAATATATGAGCTAATTAAGTCGAGGGACTCCAAGCTTTGGCAGTGCTCAAAAATATTCTTGAACGTCAATTTCGATGTTTGATTGAAATCAGAGAGGGTGAGTTTTTTCAAACTCCCTCCTACTGTGCTCAGGATGTGCTGGAAATTCTTCATATGGCGCTGATAATCTTCACATCTAGATCCGCAAGACGTCTGCAACATAAAAACATTTTTAACAGTAACTTAGCAAATCTAAATTGTTATTACCGCCATGGTGCGTTAGCTCAGGGAGTGAGTCTACGAAAATCGAATCATCCAATTTGACATTCCCTTCGCAATAGTGTTCTACAGATCCCGTTTTCTTGAAAATTATGCCAATTTTCGTTGGAAAGGTCCTTTCATTGTACTCTTGGTGATCAAATGCAGTGTTCAAAGTTGCCAGGAGACTCTTTATATTTGATATTGGAACGTCAACCAAAATTTCGTATGCACCGACATAGTGCAAATTTTCAAACTCCCTGCAAATGCGCGCAAATCCCGAAAATTGGATGGCAGCAGCGTATCGAAATTTTTGTCAAATGATTCATTCGAACAATCAGATCAATGGAACTTGGTCTGAGCTGAGGAGTTGTAGATACTTTCTGGCAATGAAGGGGCCGCAGGTCATCTATACATAATTCTTTCAGGTTTGGAGCATATTGTTCAAGGTACCGAAGAACCTGAGAATCATTTTAGTTTTTATTGATTTCTTTTTCCTGTGTATGTTCATTTACCTCGTCTATTGGGACATCACAGTCATCATCAAAATCACAACCATTCCAGTGACTAGGTTTCACCTCAAGCTTAGGCATAACCCAACGAAACTCTTCCAAATTTATAGATTCCACCGTTCTGTGCGGCTCAAGATATGGTAAAGCTGTCCAAATTTCATATCTCTCTTCATAAGTTTTCCTCCAAACACTTTTCATCGCTGCTTCATACAATTCTTTCCGAACAGGCGGAGCTGAAAAATTAAATAAGAAAACATTATTACTCAGCTGCTCTATTATATGTTGACAATTTTTCTCTTACAAATTTTTGACTTTAATAGCTCCTTTTGTAAGATCCCAAGTTTGTTAAGGCAGTTTTAAAAGCAATTTGTTGTAGAGAGAACAGCTTTTTCTCTTTTTTTGCATCGTACTCGCTCATCTGAAAATAAAATAATATTTTTGTAAGAGATCTAATTGTTTTTTGTTAGCCAGAACACAAAAAGCATGAAATTTCGGGCTTGCTTCTGATTTTTATTGCATTTAAAACGGCAAGCGACATATTCGTTAATCCCTCTTTTGTAATTGTACGTACAAATAAAAAAACCAAAATGTGTGACGAATTATTCCTTGAGTCGATAAGTGAAATAAATAAAATACATCCTTCGATATTTGATTCATCTGAAGATCACTAACACAGAAATAAGTGTCCAAAACTAGAAAATGGACTGAACAAATTATAGCCCTTACCTTAGATGGTTGAAATTCTCAATCAAACAAGAGTTTTAATGAAAAAAATGGAGAAAAACAACGTCCGTTTGCCTGCTAATTAGATGCTGGATGAAATCAGCTGGTCATTTGGCACTGTTGATCGTTGGTTTAGCCTCCAGCCGTCAGGGGCCCTCTAGTATTGATTAGCTCCACCCTGAATAGTCTGGTGACGTCACGCAATCTCAGCAGATGATTCACACATGATTTTAGCATTAATTTAATGAGAGAAAAACGTCGAGTCAGAGGCGCAATGGTTATTTTTAATACGCGATGAGGTTGCCAAATTTCAAGGATATCATAATCCAGTCCCTGATTAATGTTTAATATTCTACGATTTCAGTTCAGTTTGAAATTCGTATAATTTGTTTTTGGTCGTGGGCTGTTCAATTTTACTATAAATGATGTATAGTAATCTCAAATAGCAAAATGTTTTAACTCATAGCTTGGTAGTAATAGGTACCGGAGAATTAGCCTCAATTTCAGAAAGCAATATTCTCAGGTCAGCCGGGACAGGTTCGTCATCACCAATTGAAGCTCCAATTTCAAATTCTCGAACGTTGGTCAAAATCTGGCGATTTCTTATTCGGTTGAAAAGAGCCTCCTTGTCACCCAGATCGAATTTGAGGAAGAAAATATCAATTTTTCTAAAAGCGGCGCAGAAAGTATGCGTTGAAGATTTGTGGGGTAGTCATATCTGCAAATATGAAGCATAAATATCAAGAGATTTGAATATAGATCGATTTAAATTACTTTGTAATTCAATTGGAAACCCAATTCTCATTTCTAACTTGAACAATTAAGCTTGATTCGAGATAATATATAACTATGTTTACTATAAATCATACTGTCATAATTATTGTAAAGCAAGAGACAGGAATAAAGACAATGCAGACTGGGGTGGCGAATATAAATAAAGAATATGATATATCGCGAAACAAAAAAGGAAAGAGAATATATAAAAAAAAAACAAAAGGCGGCTGACATTCTATTAACTCGCCCTGGTGGGGTGTCGTCAGCAGAGCCACAACTCCACCTTTAACTCCCCTGAACCTCCAGATTGACTACACAGCGAGAGTCAGCCGCAGCCGTTTTCAATAAAGACGAATAATTAACACGCAATGAAGCGCTGTTGAGCAGACGGCACTGCAGTCAACGAGAGTAACACCCAACTCTCCCTCTATAAGTGCAGGGAGGGGAAAATATTGGTGCGTTTTACTTGAAAATGTTAATTTAACATTCTTTATCACATGGCGACTCTGAATTATTTGAAAACGATTTAATTCAACGCCTTGTAATTATTACCAATTTTTAAATAAAAAATTAACTCGCGTGCTGTGCAATTTCTAATTAAAATGAAACGGAAAACCTGCTCTGAAAGTTTTTAACGTTTTTAATTGCCTCAAGTCGCAGGCGAGCGCTAGTGCCGCTGGAACTAATAGGCACCGCCCTGAATACTCAGTAGAACAATACCAAAAAGGCATATCATTTTTTAATTTCTAATTAATGTACGCGTGCGGGAATTTTATTTTAAATATTGCCATAAATTACAAGGAGTTGACCGGTGCAAATTTCAATTAATTTGGAGTAGCCATGAGATAAAGATAATTAAAACAAACTTTTCAAGTTTTAAGCTTTCTCTTCTCTCGAGGAGGGCGCTGTGCCCATCTTTCGAAAGGGAGATGCTCTTTTTGCCCGCGACGAAGCGACGACCGCTCTGCCTCCACGGTGTAAGGAAAGGAGAGTAGAAACTTGCAGGCAGCAACGTTACCAGAGCTGATACCCTACTACTCTTCTTACAAAACACCACTTGACGCATGCGCAGTTTATTAAAACGCTCAAATGATATCAGCAAATGGCTCCTCGGGACAGCCCCTGTTCACTCAAATGGCGCGAAAATGCGCCAATGCGCCAGCTAAGAAGTTCTGCAGCCACACACAGGTGGCAGGTCGATAGTTTTTAAGCCAATCAGAGGCCATCTCGAAGTTTGTTACCTGATACGCCCACGAAAAACTCCGCACACACGCCCCTCTTCGCCTCCCTCTACCCGCAATAAGCTGGGTTTGATAAATTGTTTTAGAGAAGTTGTTGTTGCGAGTGGTTTAAATTTTCCCGCCCTAGCTCAGGCGCAAAAACGAAAACTTCCATGACTCTCGGCTAGGGTTTCCACATGCCCAATTATACTCAAAGGTTATTCATAGTAATTACTGTTTTAAGCGCGAAAAGCGTGAAAATCTGCTCAATATATACTTGGAATTTCCAGTAAAAAAGATTCAAATCAATTATCTTCCGTAAAACACTCTGGAAATTCCGATATTTATTCCCAAGCAGCTGGTAACCCTAGCTCCATGCTCGCAGCGCCATTAAGCCGGAACTAGAGTTGTTATTCTCATCTCCCAGCTGAAGCGTCGCGTGCGTTTTCGCTGTTGTGTTCAAAATTCTGATTTTCTGCTGAATTCAAGGTGAGTTTGCAGTTAAACTTGTTGAAATTACCTCATCATCGAAGGCTTGGCGGTAACTTTAAACATGTAGCCGGGTTCCCGTAGCGTCGAATATCGGTCGATTGAATCAAAACCTTCTCGACTATGAATACCACATGGTCGATTCAAACCTTTGAGAACCGAAATTTCCAGTATTTTCGGGGCTTATTCGATCATTTTTCTCCATAACCATATATTAATTCAAAGGTAAACCACACTTTGGAAAAGGCTAAAAGCTGCAAAGAATTCTCCAATTATGTTGAACACGTAGATGACGCAAATATTCCTGATCATTCACAGGCCACGCGAGTAAAGTAATCGGCAAAACCACATGGATCGGCCAAGGGTAGCCTGCGTAGCGATTTTCAATATTTCAGAGCCATAGCAAAATTTAAATTCGAGTGTTTTTGGTGTTTGAAATAGCTGTCGAGAATTCTCACGGGCCAATAACGGTTGATTTTATCGCAAAATTCGACCGCTCATGCTACTTTCGACCACAAAACCTCATCGAATTTAATTTAATTTCCTTTCTTTGTTTTACACAGCGGTACAAAAATCGAAGCTTCTCCATTTCTTTCTGCGCATTTACAAATGAGTCTCAAATAATCATAATCAAATAAAATTCGATTTTTAATATGGATATTTTTTTCTGACGATATTAATCGATTTTTATCGATCATTTTTGTTAGCTCTACATTGGTTATATAATACGATATTTTACCATCGATATTTTTTCAGGCGATAAATATCGATTTTCAAAAACAGTTGGCGATGACTAGTCCCAAACAACAAAATTTTTATAACAATAAATATAAATAAAAAATAAGTAGCTATTCGTTTCAGCTTTAATTACCCTGACGACCTTTATCAGGGTACCGCAACCTGAAATCGCTTAAGAGGCCGTTTTTATATTCTTTTTTGCTCTTTCTGGCACACGTAGGTATTTTGAGCTAATTTCGACCCTCGCCCGTCACCGACCTTCCTCAGGTCGCCCCTCCTGAATGCTGCTCTAACGTGGTTTTACCGGTTTAGCCGCTACTTATTAAATACTTTGCCTAACCTTTGGTCATTTATGCGCATCATTCGTCCATTTGCAGTGTGGTGGCGCACATTTTTATTAACTATTTTGCGAAGCTGGCGATGCACGATTCTACGGCCGACGAAAATTCTATCGCTCGGCTGATCGGCGACCACGACCCCTCTTTGGATTGGTCTCGGAACAGAATTAGTTGCTTGATCTTTGAAATGGAATTTTTTTTTATTTTCAGATGAGTTCGAACGATGCAAAGACAGAGGAGCCCCTCTCTCTAGAGGATATGGCTTATTACACTGCCTTAGAAAACTTTACACGCTACGATGGGGAGATCATCGTGTCAAAAGTTTGTAAGAAATTAATGAAAAATGATAGATCAGATTTTGTAAAATAATTTTTATTCTTTTAACTTTCAGCTCCGCCTTTTAGGAAATCATTGTACGCAGAAATGGTCTCTGAATTTATGTCGACGAAAAGAATAGGATTTGAAGAAAAAAAATACGGACTTTGGAGATTATTGCCATATCTCGAGCCACACAAAATGTCGAAATCTTTTGACTTGCTTCAAAACTTACCTTGGATTTTTTTCAAGTTTGATGAGAAACCTGGGAAATCTGATTCCGGTTATGATTATCTACGGAAGTATGGAGTCTCATTGGACGAGGTACATCAACTATATGAGAAAAAGAAATAACTAAAAACTAACACAATTTTGTTTCGATTCTCTCAGGTTCTACAATACCTTGTACAACATGCACCAAATCTGGAAGAAATAAGCTTAGATGACAGGCGTCATTGCGTCATTTGGTCGCACAGGATTTTAAAGAAGCCCCAGCTCGGGCCAAAATCCATTGATCTGATCTTCCAGATGAAAAATTTGACAACAGTCGATTTGCTCAAAGTTAACATCAACTTTTCGGGATTTGTACGCATCTGCAGGGAGAGCAAAAATTTGCAGAAAATCGAGGCAGAGAGAATTGTGGTTGACGTTCCAATATCCGATATGAAGGCGATCCTGGAGACATTCAACACTGAATTTGATCATCAACATTACACGGAATGGACTTTCCCGCGGAAAATTGGCCTTCATTTCACGAAAACAGACCCAGAAGAACCCCACCTAATCCGGTCTGCATGTGTAAAATTAGATGGTTCGGTTTTCATTGACTCAATTCCTGAGATAACGCACCTGCAGGTATTAAATTTTTAGATTTGTTGATTAGCTATTAAAATGTTCTTATGTTGCAGGCTTGTTGCAAATATCTATGTGAAGATCGTCAGTGCCACATGAAGAATTTGCTGCACATCCTGAGCAAAGTAGGAGGGAATTTAAAATCTCTGACCCTCAGCTTTTTCTATCCAAAATCGTGTTTGACGTTCAAGAACATTTTTGAGCACTGCAAAAGCTTGGAGATCCTCAAATTATCTGATTCATATATTGCTGATGAGGACGAACCGATAAAATCTTTTGGGAAACTGAAACAATTAAACTGGACCTTGTACGTAATAATAATTTCTACTCATCTATTGCAATCTAATTTATTATTTCTTCTTGCAGCAATGATTATGGACATCCCATCATCCTAAAAAGCATTTTCTCTGCGCCGCTTCTTGAAGCAATTGAAATCAATGCCTGTATATTTGATCTGGGCGACAAAGAGGCACTTTTCAATCGGATTAGAAACGGCGAGATTCTTACCAACGTTAAAGAATTTTTAGTTTATGATGAAACAGATCGTGATTACGATGTTTGGGATGACTTTAACAAACTGTTTGAAGCAATTAACATGAATTCTCCAGAACCCATTAAATCGCACTTGGATATGTACTATTATCGCTCCCCTATTTCCTGTTGGTAGTTTAAAAGATTCTCAAGATTTCTTATTGTTCCTTGAGAATGCTATTCATATCAATTAGGAAAATGGAACAGCCCATGCGCATGAAAAAATGTAAGTTATACATGTAACATATTTCAAAAATACTTTTTGACTTGATATTTTTATGAAACCTAATCAACATGGTTGCTTCTCGCAGGGCATAGATTTCCACCATCCCTGCATGAATTTAGTTTTAGAAATTAAAACGCAAAACTAGAAAATCCTTCCTAAATGTAAAACGAGAGTTTATTGTTTTTTTGCAATATGTAATATTTATATGTAGAATAAAAGTGTTCCTCTTCATTTGAATTCTTGAAAATGAGATGGAAAATTATTTCGCCATGCTTGCAGTTAATTAATTGAAAGGATTCTCCGCCACCATGGACATTTGGAGGTTTTTTTATCTAGTAAAATTTATTCGCTGTTTAGAAATAAAATCCTTACCCGATGGGTCGAAAAAAGAGTCAGGGAAGGGAGCAAACCGCACTTAAACAGATAACAGCAGTAGCCAACTAAAATATAAGCTACGAATCAAAATGAAGAGGCTGGAGTCTGACACACGTCTAGAAATTGATAAAAAGCAAAAGGCGGCTGACCTTCTACTAACTCTTCCTGGCAGGGTGTCATCGGCAGAGCCACAAATCCGCCTCTAACTCACCTGAACCTCCAGATTGACCATACAGCGAGAGTCAGCCGCCGCCGTTTTCAATAATGAAGAATAATTAACACGCAATGAAGCGCTGTTGAGCAGACGGCACTGTGGTCAACAAGAGCTACACCCACTTCTCCCTCATATCCAGGAAGGGGAAAATATTGATGCGTTTTACTTGAAAATTTTAGTTTAACAATCTTTATCTCATGGCCACTCTGAATTATTTGAAAACGATTTAATTCAACGCCTTGTAATTATTAGCAATTTTTAAATATAAAATCAAAACGCGCGCGCTGCGTAATTTCTAATTAATATGTGCAGAAGGCGCTGAACCATGACCCGACGCTGCTGCCCGAGGAGCGCTTTTAGCGCTGCGAGGAGACCCTGCAACACCTGCAGGCGTCGGCGCACGAGCGGCTTCCCCTGCTGCACGCCACCGACCACCCCTGACGCGACTCTCGCGCCACCGCATGTACGTGCGTCTGCACCGCCACCGCCGCGTCATCTTGCTCGTCGAACTGCTGCCGGCTACCGGCTGCCGCATTCACACCGCCTTTTACCTATTCATGGTCAAGACCGCCAGAATCAGGGACAGTCCTGACGACGATGCTGTCGAGACGGAATTCCCCAAGACCTATCTCAGGGTGATTGCTACTTTGGGCTCCCCTTCCAAGACTGGAGGTGTTGAGGCTCTGTTTGGATTGTTTGTAGGAAGAGTGGGTGGATTTGTATCTTACCTGAAAATTTCAGGTTGATATCTTAAATAGCAACCGAGATATTGAAGGTTAAAAAAGGGGGCGTGGCGTTTGATTTGCCATTGTTACCACGTTACTGATATCTAAATATGGCCAAGTTTGATGTCGATTCCTATGTTTTCAACCCTCAGAAACTGAAATCTGGGGTCGATTTTGTGATATCTCCTCTTAATTATGGATTTTGTTCAAATTTGTATTCTTTTGTATGAATAAAATTTATGATTAGCAGTCTAAAACATGTTTTTATTTATTTAAAACTCTTTAGCAACACATGGACCTCCTCACAGACCGGAATTCTTCTATTCTAAACCCCAGTTTTTACCTTGGACCCCCCACCTTAGACCGGAAGTGCTGAAGAACCGTTAGAATTGTTTTAGGGAAAGTGGGTGGATTTTTTGCTCACCTGAAAATTTCAGGTTGATATTATTTTCTCTTTTATCCCTGTCCTCTCGGACCGGGAAGGGCACGCACTGCACTGGCACGAATGCTGAAACCCGGGTCCCAATAACACCGCGAACGGATAACATGGGCGCACCAGGTCGCACAGGGACCCAGCCCACTCAAGGGCCACTTGCCTTCGCACCGAGAAGTGCATTGAAACGCTAGACATTTATCCCGTGAAGCCAAATCACGCATGCTGGAAAGGTGCAAACCAGCCCGTTGAGCAATTTGAGCATTTCGAGTCACTAAACTAACCACTTTTTGCCATTTCTGACTCATTTGGTAGCCAGTATTGATCTCCGAACTGCTCAAATACCTCCCATTGCTTTGACACTCCTGAGAGTGCCGCTGAACAATGCGAGCCAACGGGCTGGTTTCAATATTAAATGAGACATTGAAAGTAATAAAAGGGGGCGTGGCTTTTGACTGGCGAATTTTACTACGTTACTGATGTCTAAATATGGCCTTGTTTGATGTCGATTCCTATATTTTTAACCCTCAGGAACTCAAATCTGAGGTCAATTTCGTATTATCTCCTCTTAATTAAAGTAATTGTCAAAATTGTAACCTTCTGAATCAATAAAATGTATGATTAGCACTCTAAAACCTGTTTTTATTTATTTTTAACTCTTTGGCAACACAGAGAACCTCTTCCCAGACTGAAATTCTTCCATTTTAGGACCTCTATGGCCTCAATTTGAAGCTCAGGTTCAGCACATGATGGAAATTGACGTGTACGTGACAACACACGGGCCTTGCACGGCCGTGGACGAGAGCTGCGGCCAGAAACGCAAGGCGGCCGAACGGGTCAGGCACACTGAATACACGGAACTATCACGCGTGGTGGCCATGTGCTAAGAAGAACAGCTGCCCTTGGTAACTGTTTTGGCCGTGCTGTCGAAACGCGGCATTCCGCACCAGGGCATCTACCAGGGTGCGACGGACGTCATGCTGTGCATCGTCAAACTGCCCACGCGGTCGCCGGCCATCGAGAAGCGGCTGCTGTCCGTGTCGCTGCGCATGCAGGGCAAGGGCGGCCGCGCTTTGCTGGCCGAGTTCGTGTTCCACGGCGCGCCGCTCCAGAGCACCCACCCCCGTGAGCAGACCTTCCGCAGGCCCGTCTACTTCCAGAACGAGCTCGGACTCATGGAGCACGTCCCCGCCACCGTCGACGCCCTCCTCAGGGACTGGCACACCCTCGAGAACCTCTACCAGCGCGTTGATGCCTTCCCTTTCACTTTAATAGCATTAAAATTCCTTTTTTTAATTTCCATTTCCATTACTAATGATTAATTATTAGTTATTAATTTAGAATAATTACAAAAAATGCGATTTGGGATATTTCAAACTTTTGTTTTCGGGGCTCAGGCGGAACCAAATAAGCCCGATGGCGCTGACTCTGCGGCACCAATCGATGTCTATTGGTGGGGCACACCCGCCCATGTTCGGTTTTTCAAAATCGGACTGATTTCGAATTTTACAATATTTTTGGCTGATTTTTTAATAAAGTCGAATTTTTTAAAAACGTCGTTTTATTCAACACCGTTTTCCTTGTCCCTCGCTGCTTACGCCCACCAAGAGCCGCGAGGCCTTTTCGACCGATCAGAATGATTCATCAAAATAGTAACCCCTTCCCAAACAGATAACAGCAGTAAAGACAACTAAAAATATATTCTGCAACTCAAAATGAAGAGGCTGGAGTCTGAACACGAAACAGGTCTCGAGATTGAAAAAAAGCAAAAGGCGACTGACCCTCTACTAACTCGCCCTGGCAGGGTGTCATCAGCAGAGCCACAACTCCGCCTTTAACTCCCCTGAACCTTCAGTGGGACAAGTCAGCGAATGCGCCAGCCGCCGCCGTTTTCAATAAAGGCGAATAATTAACACGCAATGAAGCGCTGTTGAGCAGACGGCACTGCGGTCAACGAGAGTAACACCCGATTCTCCCTCTTTAAGTCCAGAGAGGGGAGAAAATTGATGCGTTTTACTTGAAAATTTAATTTTAACAATCTTTATTTTACGGCTACTCTAAATTGTTTGAAATTGGTACCAATCAACGCCTTGTAGTTTACTCTAATTTTTAAATTGAAAATAAACTTGTTTTCATCAATTCGTAAATTAAATAAAATAAGGAGATTTATTATTTTTATGTATCATCTGCTGAGAGTACTTGACGTCACCTGAGTTGGGCGGAGATTATCAACACAAAAGCGCCCCTGACGGCATAAGGCTAAACCAAAGATCAACATCGTGTCTGGTCATCGCCAAATGTTTTTGAAAATCGATATATATCACCTGAAAAATATTGATCGTAAAATATCGTCATATATATATATAACCAAGGGGCGGATCACGGCAACGCAACCTTGAGAAAAAATGGCAACGCTGGGCATAAGGTAAGCATTGTACAGCGTTTCAAGGTCGAGCTAAAAACCGGTGCCGTGATCCACCCCCAAAGTAAAGCAAACAAAAAATATCGATGAATACCGTCAGAAAAAATATCGATATGAAAAATCGATTTTGATTTGACCATGAATACATCGTGTTTGTTTTGGTGGACGTCTCCGAAAAGCAGTGTTGGTGTTTTTTCTTGAAAATTTTCATTTTGGTCCACAGAAAAGCAGCACACGAGGTTTGCAATCGTTCTTTTAATGACTTTTAACATATTTAAAGCAAAATGTTTGGTTAGAACAGACGAATAGATCAGTTGAACCTCATGATTGATTAATTAATACGCAACACGTTGCACGATTTCTAAATTTCTGTGGAATTTCTATTAAAAATATATGCTTTTTTCAGAATGGAGACCCCAATTAAGTATGTTGAACTAACGAAAACCCGGCTGGCCAGTTTGTGCGGCGTTGTAGAGTTGAAAACTTTAGTGCTTGAAGTTTTCTTCGAAAGTTGTGTTACTCATTCCATTCACACAACAGAAAACGACATAAAAAAGAAACTCTGTAAGTAGTTTTTATGTCAAGTTACGTCGACAGGAAGCTCAAGATCTTATTTTGATTGTTTCAGCTCCAGCAATGCGTGACGTCGTGCTGCAAGAGTTGCTTGGAAAGATTCATGGTCTCGAGAAAGGTTCAGCTGAAGTCCAACAGCTGGCGAAACTCGTCCCTTACTTGATGAATTCAATGACGAAAAAATTGGACTTGCGCAAATTTGTGATCCCCACGTCATCTGTTGATGATAATATCCAAACTAATTATGAGGTATTTTGCATAGAAAAAATTAATACCAATACTAATCATACAAATCTTTAGTTACTCTACGCTGCTTTATATCAAGCACCAAACCTTGAACAGCTCTTCTACAGAAGAGTACGCGTGCTGAGATATTCTGACTTTGCTGGCCATTCTTCGCTCTTAGGTTCATTGAGTAGCTTTAAAAATCTGCAAATTCTGGATGTGCAGGATTTGACGGTCAACCTCAAGAACATTATGATTCTTTGCCGACGTCTGTCCAACTTGAGGGTCCTAAATGTAGACTCGGTGAATTACAGTCGAAGAAGCCAGCATATTTCTGAAGAAGAGATTTCAAGGTCGTTCGGCAACCTGAGACTGATTTGTATCGCAAGTATGCATTGTTCAAGTCATCAAGGCCATAGGATCATTCTGTCGCATCTACCAAACCTCGACACCGTTTCTGATTTGCAATACTCTGGTCTCACCTATGAAGATTTCTTGTACCCAGAAGTAAAAGGACAGAGTGGAAGCCAACGCAAAATGTTCACGTGTGACCCATTATGGTTTGAAAATGCAGATGCCGACATTCATCTGAAGCATCCAAATGTTATCAGTCTCAAAGTACGTAACCTGTCCTCATGAATAACCATATACTGATAAGATATTTTCTAGGTTTACTTATTGAATGATGCCATGCGAGTTGACGACCCTCATCTTTTGCTTCCAAATTTCGCGAACATTAAGTCTCTGGTGATCAACTCTGACTGTTATTTTGATGATGATTACATTGACAGCTATGAAACACATTTACTCGGCATTGTTAACAACATCATACTCAAATTTGGTAAACATTTGCATTCGCTCACCATTCTTTCTGGATACGAGGAGATTTTTTACAATGTTCAACGCTTCTTTGAACATTGTCCAGCGCTGGAAAAGCTCACTCTGAGGAGAGTAGCCGCAGAAGATCGTAATCTTCAGCTCGACAACTACTCCAACCTGCAAGAACTGTATTTGCACGATAACTTGTAATATACTTTTCATTTTCAATAACAACATTTTAATTTGACAAATAATTGCAGCCCCTTCCCCAATCTTTTGATGGCGCCCAAACTGCGAAAAGTGGAGATAATGACACAATGTATGTCTTTCAACAGCGACATGGCGGCTGACTTGAAGACCATCTCCTCCTTGATTGCTGAAAAGAATATTTTGCTCGAGTTGCAGGTTTTGAGTATTGATTTTTGGCCCAAGCTCGTCTCAAGAATGTTCTTTTCAAACCTTATTGAGATGATTAAAAATGCGTCAGCTTTTCTTCCAAAATTGGTAGATTTAAAGTTATCCGTTGATGGTGAAAATTACGAGATCCTTGCGAGGAAAATGAAAAATAGCGATGAATACAAATCAAAAACCTTCTCACGGTTTTCAGTTTGTAATGATGTCAAGGAAGTGTTTGTTGATGATGAGCTCATTGAGACTCTTGCCTTGTACCGGAATCGGAAATGTGTTGAGGTTTACCAAGCATAAATTAAAAAAATAGTATCATACAATTACAAATGTAGGGGCTGAATATTTTAAATAAAATGTAAGAATTTTAAGTTTTACGTGTACAAATAAATTTCTTGTTTTGTTGTTTTCGAATCAAAAATTCACATCAGAATATTGGAATACCAAAAAATTTAATTATATTTTTAAGGATGTAAATTCACATGAAATTTTCTTAAATCATGATTATTTTGCTAAATATAATATAAAGAAGGGATAACAAGAAGGTTATCTTTTTCCACATAACGTCAGGAATGAGCCTAAAATGGTACAAGCGCACCATCTAGATTCAGGTTCGTTGATTGGAATAGATCCGTTTTATATCATGCAATTATTATTTATGTTACCTACGTCTCAATTAATTTATAAAACCATGGAGCACCTTTTGATTTCCCCTGTTGACCGAAGTGCCGTCACCCTGTCAGGGTGTCATCAGCAGATCAAAGACTCCACCCTTAACACACCTGAACATACAAGGTGACATGTCAGCGAGAAAGCCAGTCTTCTGATTTCTTTTAGCCCAGAATAATTGACACGCAATTAAGCGCTGTTGAGCAGACGGCACTGCAGTCCAAAGGAGTTACGCCCACTTCTCCTTCTACAAGAGAAGGAAAGAAGAGGTATTTGGTGCGTTTTACTTGGATATTTAGTTTTATGTGCTAGGCTGGAAAAAAATAGATTAAGAAAACGAATTTGAATTCTGTGAACGATGCAATATGTAGTCAGAAGCGTGCCTTCCTCTAAAAGGCTAACGCAAGAAAGAAACTCAAATAAATGCAAATAACCGTCAAGAGTTATAAATCGAAACAAGACTTGATTAAGACAAAAAAACAAAAGGCGACTGACCCTCTACTAACTCGCCCTGGCAGGGTGTCATCAGCAGAGCCATAACTCCACATTTAACTCCCCTGAACCTCCAGTTTGACAAGTCAGCGAGAGTCAGCCGCCGCCGTTTTCATTTATTATCAATAATTAACACGCAATGAAGCGCTGTTGAGCAGACGGCACTGCGGTCAACGAGAGTAACAATCTCTTCTCCCTCATATCAAGGAAGGGGAAAAAATTGGTACCTTTTACTTGAAAATTTTGTTTTAATAATCTTTATCTCGTGGTTACTTTGAATAAGTTGATATTATTACTGTTCAACGTCTTGAAGTTGATTCCAAATTTGAAATATAAAATTAACACGCGCGCTGGGTTATTTCTATTTAAAATTAGACTGAAAACCTCTGGATGTTTTTAATTGCCGCAACTCGCAGGCGAGCGCTAGAGTCGCTGGTATTATGCTCTTTGCCCGCGACGACCGCTCTGTCTCCACAGTTAATTTGATTTTAATTGCACGATATGTCGTGGAAATCTCATCAAACATCATTGAATAATGAGCTTTAAAGTAGAAATATTTGCTCCGCAATGAGGAGAAATATTCCTTTCTAATTATGATGAATTTTATTATTGTCATCAGCTGATGCTCATGACGCCAATCGAGTAGTTTCTGCAACGACACAATCCATGAAGTGGCGCTTGCCTCACTGCTTTGAAAGGTTCTTGCTCGGTGTGTAGTTTCTACTTCTAACACCGGTCATGGAGTGGCACTGTTTTCACTGCTCTGCTATGCAATGTTTTCGAATATCGATGCTTATCGATTGTATCCTTTCAAAAATACTGCTACTGTTTGAAAAGATATATCGAATTGTCAGTAATTTAATAGATATTTAATATCGAATTTTATGAGCCATTTTTTCAAAACAGATGTGTGTTTACTTCTAACAACCTGGAAGCCGAGTGAAGCAAAGAGACAACAGTGTATCTCTCTCAGCAAAATTCTTGAAATTAAGGTGAGTTAAGCTGCATCGGAGGTATATTATGATTTATAAAAAGTTCCGTTTGGTATTAACGCCTCTGCTGCAGGAATAATTCAAATGTACTGCGATTTGATCTTGTGGCACACGCTTAGTTAAATTTTTGTTGTCTGATTTCCCATAACACGCGATTTATTCATTCCTAACATTTTTTGGATCATTAGAAATAATTTGAGCCTATATTAGTGTCGTGCAGTCACATATCGCATTTTACAACGAGTGTGATTAATGAAACCCTTTAATTAATATTTATATTGCTGAGAATTAAAATAAAATCAATCTCAACAGGTCAGAGACAAGATGGATGACGCTATTCTTGTAAGGAATACCAAACTCCGGCTGCAGCGATCAAAGATGTTGACAGACTGGGTGATGGAAGCTGTCCTGAGTAACCTGGATGTCTACACGCAAGAAGGGCAGTCAAATTTAATAAACACCAAATTGTGTATGTTTTTTTAATTACAGTAAAAATTAGGACTGAAATTTAACAGTATTATTTTACTATTTCAGCACCACAGATGAGGGACGACGTGCTGCAGAAGCTGCAGAAGACAACGCATCCTGGAGGAACCAATACTATCGAGGAATTCGACAGGAAGAAGCGGGCGGTGTTTAATTTGATGACCACCCGGACAAAAACACTTGATTTGAACTTTCTCATGTCATTTTATCCAAAATATTCAAATTCAGCCCGCGAATTTAATGAGGTAGAACAGCATCACAGTATATCCCTGGAATACTTAATAAATACAATTTTGTTTAGGTGCTTGCAAAGGCCTCTGATGCTGCTCCAAACGTGCAGCATTTGAAAATCAACATCATGGACCTCAATTATTCTTTCGACACAGTTGATTTCCAAATTCCATGTTTAGGATATCTCAAATCTCTCAAGGAGTTGAAAATCTTGGAGATGGTCGGATACTCTCACCATAATTTTGACTTTGCACTGTTGTGCAGGGAACTTCCAAGTTTACTTGTTGTCATTGCTCCCGATATCAATTGCAAAAACGTTATTGAGATTTCTGAGGAAGAAATGAGAAAATCGTTTGGACATCTCAGACTGCTCGTGTGTAGAATGTTGGTCACAGCACGAATGAAGATCTGGAAGGTGCTGCCGGAATTGGACATAGCTGTAGACATTCGATCAAGCGGTCTAACTGTGGAAGATTTCCTCGAAGACGACCAATTTCCAAAAGAGCGACAATATCTCAACTATGACGAGAAATTTTCATTGGTTTCCCTTGGTCCAGACTTCTCCAACATCAGACATTTTGAGGTAAATTTACTGGACTTTTATTTCTATTAATGTTTTTAAAATTGAATTTATGAATTTCAGTTCACTTATCACGAGACTATTTGGAACAATTTGAAAACTCTAAAGCTGCCGACTCAACTTGAGAGTTTCAACGTGCACCATGCAGACCGAGAAGGAATTGCTGGACTCTTGCTTCAATTTGGAGCAAACCTTCGAAGACTCTCTCTAAACAAAGTTGGACTCCATGGTGTCGACTTAAAACGCGTTTCGGAGCTGTGTCCCAAGCTGAGAGTTCTCCAACTGAGATCGGTTTCGCTCGTTGAAAACTCCTACCAACAGGCAAACTTCCGACTTGAAGAATTAGTTTGGGACGATGTTGATAGGTGAGTAAATAAACCTTTTTGTTATTTTACATGAATATTTTATTAAAAATGTGTTTCAGTGGGGTAGATGGAAGCTTTGCAGCCTTTTTGTCTTCTCTGCTAAATCTTAGAAAATTGGAAGTTAATTGTCAACAATTTCCCCTCGATGATCTCAAGCAGATGGAAAAATTGATCATCGAAAAGAACGTCTTGAGTCCTCTGGAGTCTCTCCACTGGAATTTCAACAGGCACACTCCGCAGAACATCTTCATTCAATTTGCAGCAGTAATCAAGACAGCGTCTGCTATGCTTCCAAAATTGACAATATTGAATCTCACTTACGAGAGTCGCCCTGTGAAATTTGTGAAAAGCATGGAAAGAATCCAATTCCACCCCTGGTCAAATGGCAATGGCTTGTATGAAGCCATAATTAGTGACACAAATCTCGCCGAGATTTTAAAAATGTATGAATAAACTTTGTATATATTAATATGAAATATGATCTTTTGATTAAAAAGGTTGCTTGCAGTCTATGTATTATATAAATAATTTATCCATTGCTTTTTTTGCCGTTTAGAGTAACAGCTCGAACTCTAACAATTTTTTTTGTTAATGCAGCAGGAAGAGAATTTGATCGTTTAAAGATATCTAATCTGCTTTGACGCGAGATGAGAGTCGCGGCGGCAAAAGAGAAATTGTCCGTCTGGAAAATGACGTCGGCTCGGCTTGTTGGTGCGCTGCACTCGCGTGGGCCCTGTGCGGCTCAGCGCGTGGGCCCTCGTAACCCTGGCTCTCGTTCGACGACGCCGCCGACCAACAATGCCACCTCGACGCCGCCCTCTGCTGCAGGAAACTGTACTGCGAAGTTACTAAAATGAGAGAAAAAAAGTGAAGTTAAAACTACTTGCAAAATAAATATTTTCTCGCCATTCTTATTTTAAAATTCTCGTCATCTTCTGTCCAAAACTCAGGGTTTGGTAATTTCTGTGATATTACCATCCATGACAAGCGGCGCTGATATCAATATACTGACTATATTCCATTTGATGTGTTTGGTTGTATTCAATAAAGACGGTGCAAAATCATGGTATGAGAGAGAATCTGAGCAATCGATAAAAGAAAGCATCAGACGGCAGAAATCTGAATAACAATGACACCTTATTAAGAATATTGTAGTAAATATAGTAGAAAATAACTAGAATTTTACGGTCTCGGACCTTTATTTTATTTTATAAACAAGAAAATCTCCATCGTGAGGATTTATTACGCATCGAAAGAATAAAAGGGCGCAGTTTTGGCTGTTTCTCACGCACATGAGAAACGGATGAGCGAGCGACAGACTCGACTTGGCCTCCTATCATTCCATGGGTTGTTGTTTGAACTCAATAATCGTCGCCTACTTTACTCCTTTTGATAATATAATTTGGTAAGTAAATCTCAAATATAAAATTGAATTTCCCGCCGCTCAAATCACGTGTTTGCTTGAAGCCCTTGGTCTGTCTTTCAACTGTCTCTTTGTTTCTCAAGCTGCACACGTCCACGGAGTGGCGCTGATATCAGTACTTTGAAAGGCCACAAGAGTGCACGCCTAGACGCCATGTTTTCATTTTTATTACGAGTGACGTCATCTAGCCTGTATGATTTACACGGAGCGCTGAGGGCGGCAAAGTTCAAACGGAAAGAAACGTGGCGACGAATAGCAATCCTTTTTACAAATTGAAGAGTCTGTGTTTGTTTACTCCAAAACACATCTGAAGACTGAGTGAAGCCATCAAACACCAGTGTTTTCTAGACAAAAAACACGAATTGAAGGTGAGTTTTGCTGACTGCAGCTTAATTTTGGAATTTAACAGAGTCAGTATTATTTGAAATGCCTTGAAACCCTTATTGCAAGCGAGATATAAGAAGCTTCGATTACAGTTTCGCTCTCCACAGGTCTGACTCAGGATGACGGACGCCACTCTGATTAAGAAAACCAAATCCCGGTTGCTGGGACTAAAGAAATTGAAGGATTTGGCAGTGGAAACCATTCTGCAAAACTTGGATGCACTAACTAAAAAACAAGGAGGAAACTACATGCAAAAAAAATTGTGTATGTACTTAAATCGTTCAGTAAAAATGATTTAAAGGCAAATGCTCTCTATTTCAGCCCCAGATCTGAGGGATGTCGTGCTTCAGGAGCTGCTGCTGAGGAGCAGGTGCTATATTGAAACAAAAACTACGGACTTGTACTTTGAAAAGGAGCGGTCTTTGTGTGTTTTGATGAGCACCAGGACCAAAAAACTCGATTTGGATTGCCTCATGTCTTTTTATCCAAGAGAGTTAACTTCCAAGGATGAGTTCAACCGGGTAAAATATCTTACAAACATAAACCTCGATTCTGACTAATCAAATGAATTTTCTATAGGTTCTCATGATGGTCTCGATTGCTGCTCCAAACGTTCGGCACTTAAAAATAAACATGAAGAACATCTTAGATTGTTTCAGCATGGTTTCCACTCGAGACGCGTGTATTCGTTTTCTAAGTTTCCTGAAGGAATTGAGAATCCTAGAGATCGTTGGATGGTCTTATGAACAAGTGGACCTTGCGCTGTTGTGCAAGGCACTTCCCGATTTGCGTGTGTTTAGCGTGAAAAGGATTGATTTGGACATCAGCAAGATGTCCGAGGAAGAAATCAGAATATCATTTGGACACCTTTCACTGCTTGAGTATGATTTCTCTTCTTCGGACAAAATGTGCCAGATTTGGAAGACTCTGCCTAATTTGGAGATCGTCCGGAACGTCGGAGAAAACGGACTCAATTTGGAAGATTTCATTGAAGACGAAAATGTCCAAACAAGAGGGAGAAAATGTCTCGATTCTGAAACTTACCTTTTTTATTCGAAAGTCTTTACCGATGCAGATTTCTCCAGCATCAGGCACTTGAAGGTAATTAATCATTCATTTTGTCTCCATTAAATTAATCTAATGAATTATAGCTTATTTACAACGAGGAAACGTGGAACATGCATGACAAGATCCTGAAGGGGCAAATCACACTAGAGAGTGTGAACCTGACCTTATGGAGCGATCCAGAAATAGTTGATGACATTTTGCTCAAATTTGGAGCGAACATTCGATGGCTTTGCATAACAGGAACCACTTTACCAAGTGCGCAACTCGTCCGCATTTCTGAACTATGTCCCAAGCTTGAGGTACTCCACCTAAGAAGAGTGAATGTAACAGGAATTTCTTCCCAACCAGCAAAATTTTCCCATCTGGAGGAATTAGTTTTTGAACAAATTGATTGGCTGCTGTAAGTCAATATTGCTCGGAGATTTTTTTTTTATTGAATAAATCACATGAAAACAGTTGCAGCAAGTCTGGCGAGTTCCTAGCAAAGCTTTTTTCCTCTGCTCGAAACCTGCAAACGGTGATGCTCAACACCATCCAGCACAACCTCGAGGATCTGCATCAGGTTAAGAAATTGTTGATCGAGAACAAGATCCTCTCCTCGTTGAAGTCCCTCCAATGGGAATTGAGTTCTTCTACTCCTGATCGCGTCTACAAGGAAATTGCGGCTATAGTGTCGAATGCAGCCGCAGGTCTCCCAGAATTAAGAAAGTTAAAATTGTCCTACCAACGAAATTTTCGGTATGGTCGCTTGAATCCTCGCAAACATGTTGACAAAAATCTCAACGAGATTTTAAAATCATTTGAATAAAGCATTTCAAAGTTGTATTAAGAATAACACCAGTTTAATTTTAGAATTGAATTTAAATTAAAAATTGAATTTAAAGAAGATCAACGTATTACTTAAAGCATATTGCGAAAATTTAAAGCCATTTGAATAAATTCACTGTAGCCAATACTTTATGTTTAAGAATTTTAGATTAGCAGCTAGAGCACAAACATTTTTTGTTTATAAATGAACGCATCGATCCGCAGCAGAAGTTTTTTTTCGTTCAAAAGTAAAAACAATATATTATTAAAATTGTGTGGATATGCATAAAGGGTTCATATTAATAAATTTACGTAAAGTGTTGTGAATGTATCTGTATAATTGGTCCTTAATTAGGGTAAAATCTGTAGCCAGAAGTAAACAAAAAAGGTTTCTTTGATGTTGATGAGCTGCCAACTGCCAATTCGTGTCACTTTTCACTGCTACGCCAACGAGAAGTTGCTCGCTGCTATATTTTGCAACGATTTCAAAATAGGTGTCGGTATATGGCAAAGTACATCAGACAGCTGGCCTACCCCACGATGATAAAATAGTACCAGGAGGAGCTGAAAAATTAAAGAAGAAAACATTATTTCTATCTGCTTTCTCGTGTTTACAAATTTTTTCTTACAAATTTTTGACTTGATTGGCTCCTTGTAACATTCAACGTTTTTTAAGGTGGTTTTAAAAGCAATTTGTTATAGAGAGAACAGTTTTTCTCTGTTTTTGCATCGTACTCACTCATTTGAAAATAAAAAATAATATTTTTATAAGAAATCTGATTGCTTTTTTAGTGGAGCACAAAAATAATGAAATGTCGGGTTTCCTTCTGTTTTATATTGAATTAAAAGCCGGCAACCAACATACTCGTTGAGCCATCTTTGTGACTTGGTTTCAAGTTTTCTCCCTTGATTACAAGGCGCAGAATTGTACATAATTCAAATAGTCCAGAGTGGACATGAGATAAAGATATTTAAATTTCCAAGAAAATCGAAATAACTTCCCTCTAGCTCGACCCTTGGAGGAAAAATTAAACTGATAATTCTGTTGATTGCAGCGATGTCTTCGTGTGAATTATTATTTACGAGATGAAACGGCAGAGGCTTGCTTGCTCTGTGATGCGTGCTGGAGATTTGTTAAAGGTTGAGTATTGTGGCTCGCTTCTGTTCAATTCCTGCCAGGTCGAGTTGGTCATCAAGTCCTTATAATTATAGTTGAAATTTGTTTAAATCTGCAGTTTACTCTAGTAAGGTTTGAAACGTTTTTTGTATAGTTCTCGATCGAAAATTTTATCGAATTTTATCAGATTTCAATTATTTTAAGAAGCGCGAGTACAATTAAAGTCTGGATATTTTAAAAAATAATTGAATTTATTTTGCATTTTTCTTATAGAGATATTTATTCCACATAGCTCTCAGAGTGCAGAGTCCCGGCGAGTACTCACCTGACATTGGAAAATTAGATTTTCAAGTAAAATGCAACATTTTTCACCCTTCTCAAGACATATAGAGGGAGAAGTGGGCGTAACTCTTGTTGAGCGAATAGTTCCGTCAACTCAAAAGCGCCAAAAGCGTGTTAATTATTCAGAACTAAAGAAAACAGGCGGCTGACCCACTCGCTAACTTGTTACACTGGAGGTTCAGGGGAGTTAGAGGTGGAGTTGTTGCTCTGCTGATGACACCCTGCCAGGATGAGTTAGTAGAAAGTCCGTCCTCTTTTGTTTTTGCATGACAATCTTAGGTATTCTCCAATAAAAAATGTTAGAGCTACGGTTAGGTATAATAAGTTTTTTTTTGGAAATTGGAAACCACAATCTTTTCAAACTCTTACGATTAATCTTTATTTGAGATGGATAATATTTCTATCATGAATCATGCTGCCATAATTATTATTAAGAAAGAGACAGGGATAGAAGACAATGCCGACGAGTGGCGAATGTAAACTTTGACGAAACAAAAAGTAAATAAAATGTAGAAAAAAAAACAAAAGACGACTGACCTTCGGTCAGCCGCCGCCGTTTATTATTTACAATGAAGTCGGCCCTCTCCATTCAACGAGAGTAACAACCAGTTCTCCCTGATATGGAGGGAGGGTAAGAAATTGGTGCCTTTTACCTCAAAAATTTATTTTAACAATCTTTATCACACGGCAGCTCTGAACTCTTTGAAAAGGATGTCATTCAACACCTTGTAATTATTAACAATTCTTAAATAAAAAATTAACACGCGCTCTGTGTTATTTCTAATTAAAATGAGACTGAAAAGTTCTGGAGGTATGTAATTAGCCACAACTCGCAGCCGAGCGCTAGAGTCGCTGGAACTAATAAGCTCCTCCCTGAATACTCAGGTGAAGGAGCGTAGTTGGATCAGTAAAAAAACCAAGATTGCATATTATCATATAATATTTTCTTATTAATGTACGAGTGCGGTGATTTTAATTTAAAATTTTCCATAAATTGCGAGGAATTGAAAGGTTTGAATTTCATTTTATTTGGAGTAGCCATGAGATAAAGAGTATTTAAACATATTTCAGTTTTTTTTTCTATGCTGAAACGAATAAAGGAAAAAGATTGTAGAAAAAAACAAAAGAAGGCTGACCTTCTACTGACTCGCCCTGGCAGGGTGTCATCAGCAGAGCCACAACTCCGCCTTTAACTCCTCTGAACCTCCAGTTTGACAAGTCAGCGAGAGTCAGCCGCCGCCGTTTTCTATAATGAAGAATAATTAACACGTAATGAAGCGCAGTTGAGCAGACGGCACTGCGGTCAACGAGAGTAACGCCCACTTCTTCCTCTTTAAGTGTAGAGAGGGGAGAAAGTTGGTGCGAACTCACTTATGAGAGTCGCCCTGTGAAATTTGTGAAAAGCATGGAAAGAATCCAATTCAATCCCTGGTCAAATGGCAATGGTTTGTATGAAGCCATAATTAATGACACAAATCTCGCCGAGATTTTAAAAATTTATCAATAAATTTTGTCTATATATAATAATTATAAAATATGATCTTTTGATTTAAAAGGTTGCTTGCAGTCTATGTATTATATAAATAATTTCACCTTTACATTTTTTGCCGTTGAGAGAGAGCGGATAAAAAAGAGCAAAAAAAAGAAAATGTCCATCGTGAGAATTTATTACGCATCAAAAGAATAAAAGAGGGTGTAGTTTTGGCTGTTTCTCACGCACATGAGAAACGGATGAGCGAGCGACAGACTCGACTTGGCCCCCTATCCTTCCATGGGTTTCTATTTGAACTCAATAACCGTCGCTTACTTAACGCCTATTGATAATTTGGTAAGGAAATCTCAAATATAAAATTGGACTTCCCGCCGCTCAAATCACATGTTTGCTTGAAGCCCTTGGTCTGTTTTTCAACTGTTTCTTTGTTTCTTAAGCTGCACACTTCCTCGGAGTGGCGCTGATATCAGTACATTGAAAGGCCACAGGAGTGCAAGCCAAGACGCCATGTTTTCATTTTTATTACGAGTGACGTCATATAGCCTGTATGATTTACACAGAGCGCTCAGGGCGGGAAAGTTCAATCGGAAAGAAACGTGGTGATGAATAGCAATCCTTTTTACAAAGTGAACAGTCTGTGTTTGTTTACTTCAAAACACATCTGAAAACTGAGTGAAGCCATCAAACACAAGTGTTTTCTCGCCAAAAACACGAATTGAAGGTGAGTTTTGCTGACTGCAGATTAATTTTTAATTTAACAGAGTCAGTATTGTTTGAAATGCCTTGAAACCCCTATTGCAAGCGAGATACAAGAAGCGTCGATTACAGTTTCGCTCTCCACAGGTCTGACTCAGGATGACGGACGCCACTCTGATTAAGAAAACCAAATCCCGGTTGCTGGGACTAAAGAAATTGAAGAATTTGGCAGTGGAAACCATTCTGCAAAACTTGGATGCACTAACGAAAAAACAAGGAGGAAACTACATGCAAAAAAAATTGCGTATGTACTATAAGCGTTCAGTAAAAATGATTTCAAGGCAAATACTCTCTATTTCAGCCCCATATCTGAGGGATGTCGTGCTTCATGAGCTGCTGCTGAGGAGCAGGTGCCATATTGAAACAAATACTACGGACTTGTACATTGAAAAGAAGCGGATTTTGTGTGTTTTGATGAACAACAGGACCGAAAAACTCGATTTGGACTACCTCATGTCTTTTCATCCAAGAAGAATGACTACCAAGGATGAGTTCTACCAGGTAAAATATCTCATAAACATAAATCTCGATTGTGACTAGTCAAATGAATTTTCTATAGGTTCTCATGATGTTCTCCATTGCTGCTCCGAACGTTCGGCACTTGAAAATAAATATTAAGAACATCGAAGATTGTTTCAGCAGCGATTTCACTCGAGACGCGTGTATTCGTTTTCTAAGTTTCCTGAAGGAATTGAGAATCCTAGAGATCGTCGGATGGTCCAACAAAAAAGTGGACGTTGCGCTGTTGAGCAAGGCACTTCCCGATTTGCGTGTATTTAGCGTGAAAAGGATTGATTTGGACCTCAGCAAGATGTCCGAGGAAGAAATCAGAAAATCGTTTGGACACCTTTCACTGCTTGAATATGATTTCTCTTCTTCGGACAAAATGTGCCAGATTTGGAAGACTCTGCCTTATTTGGAGATCGTCCGGAATGTCGGAGCAAACGGACTCAATTTGGAAGATTTCATTGAAGACGAAAATTCCCAAACAAGAGGGAGAAAATATATCGATTCTGAAACTTTCGATTTGTATTCGACAGTTTTTGCCGATGCAGATTTCTCCAGCATCAGGCACTTGAAGGTAATTAATTATTCATTTTGTGTCCATTAAATAATATAATATGAATTTCAGTTTTCTTACAGCGAGGAAAAGAGGAACACCTTTGAGAAGATCTTGAAGTTGCCAATCACACTTGAGAGTTTGAACCTGAACTTATGGACTAATCTAGAAATAGATGATGACATTTTGCTCAAATTTGGAGCGAACATTCGATGGCTTTCCATAACAGGAATCTGTTTACCAAGTGTGCAACTCGACCGCATTTCTGAACTATGTCCCAAGCTTCAGGTACTCCACCTGAGAGGAGTGAAAGTAACAGGAAATTTCTCCAAACCGGCAAAATTTGGCCATCTGGTGGAATTAGTTTTTATACAAACGGACTGGTAAGTCAATATTACTCGGGAGTTTGTTTAGTGAATTAAATCACATGAAAACAATTGCAGCAAGACTGGCGAGTTCCTAACAACGATTTTTTCGTCTGCTCGAAACCTGCAAATGGTGATGCTCGACACCATCCAGCACAACCTCGAGGATTTGCAGAAGGTTAAGACATTGTTGATCGAAAACAAGATACTCTCCTCGTTGAAGTCCCTCCAATGGGAAATGAGTTTTTCTACTCCTGATCGCGACTTCAAGGAAATTGCAGCTATAGTGTCGAATGCAGCCGCAGGTCTTCCAGAATTAAGAAAACTTGAATTGTCCCACCAACGAAGCTATCGGTTTGATAATTTGAATACTGCCAAACATGTTGACAAAAATCTCAACGAGATTTTAAAATCATTTGAATAAAGCATTTCCTAATAAAAAGCATTTTAAAGTTTTATTAATAATGACATTAGTTTAATTTTAGGGTTGAATTTAAATTAAAAATTTATTTTAATGAAGATCAACGTATTACTTAAAGCAATATTGCGAAAAATAAAAGCCATCTGAATAAATTAACTCTAGCCAATACTTTTATGTTCAAGAATTTTATATTAGCAGCTAGAGCACAAACCATTTTTGCATATACCTTATAGATGGTTGAAATTCTCAACCAAACGCAAGAGTTTTAATGAAAAAACTGGGAAAAAACAACGTCCGCTTGCCTGCTAATTAGATGCTGGATGAAATCAGCTGGTCATTTGGCACTGTTGATCGTTGGTTTAGCCTCTAGCTGTCAGGGGCGCTAGTTTTGATTAGCTCCACTCTGAATAGTCTGGTGATGTCAAACAATCTCAGCAGATGATTCAAACATGATTTTAGCATTAATTTAATGAGAGAAAAACGTCGAATCAGAGGCGCAATAATTATTTTTAATACGCGATGAGGTTGCCAAATTTCAAGGATATCATAATCCAGTCCCTGATTAATGTTTAATATTCTACGATTTCAGTTCAATTTGAAATTCGTATAATTTGTTTTTTGCTCGTGGGCTGCTCAATTTTACTATAAATGATGTATAGTAATCTAAAATATTAAAATGTTTTAACTCATAGCTTGGTAGTAATAGGTACCGGAGAATTAGCCTCAATTTCAGAAAGCAATATTCTCAGGTCAGCCGGATCAGGTTCATCATCACCAATCGAATTGCTCAACGGGCTGGGAGGACTAGTCTTTTTCTGGGTTTCGCACCTTTCCAGCGGCTTTATGGACAAATGTCTGGCGTTTCAATGAAAAGGCCTCGGTGCGGGGAGGCGAAAAGATGGCCATGATTGGGCCCAAGCTTCTTTGCGGCCACTCACAATCAGGCACCATGTTATCCGCTCGCCAGGTGTTATTGGGGTCTGGGACCCAGTGAGCTCATAGCCCACGGGAAGTGCTTAGCAGAAGTTCTAAAAATAAATGAGCATTCGTCTATCAAAACTGGAAAATCTATTTTATTGAGCAGATTTTCGTGCTTTTCTTGCTCCAAACCTGAAAATCAGTTGCGATAATTTGTACATGTGGCAACCCATGCTGGTAATCGTGTTGCCAGGATAGTTTTCACTTGTTTACCAGAGATATAGAAATATTAACCATATTTTGTCAAAATCAG
Organism: Cloeon dipterum; assembly: GCF_949628265.1. Classification (NCBI taxonomy): domain Eukaryota; kingdom Metazoa; phylum Arthropoda; class Insecta; order Ephemeroptera; family Baetidae; genus Cloeon; species Cloeon dipterum. The sequence goes on along the minus strand of NC_088789.1, from coordinate 34,963,872 downwards.
CTGGACACATAAAATCAGATTTTTGCTTCAATTGAACTTCTGCAACCGCAGTTTGTTCACTTTTTGGTGCACGTACGGATAATCTGTAGCCTCAAAAATAGGTTTCAATCTCAAGATTTCCTGTCAAACTGTAAATTATCTCTTTGTTACTATTGTTAAAATTTGTTTGCAGCGATTTCAATCATTTTAAGCAGCACAAGTACAATAATTAGAGTCTAAATTAAATTCTGGATATTAAACAAAATAATTGAATTTATTTTAAATTGTTATATTTACATGCGCATTTTTCCATATAGATTTAATTCTTCAATAACTCCCAGAGTGCAGAGTCCCGGCGAGTACTGACCTATCAAACTACTTATTATTCAATGAAAAAAATGAGAATTCGAAAAATAAATAAAAAGGCGAACTGACCTACTCAGAATTCCCTCAGGCAGGGTGTCATCGGAGGGTTCTTAAATCCACCTTTGACAGACCAAGACCTGGAGAGTGACTAAAGTGACTATAGACAGTTAGTATTAGTAGGCCAGCCGCCGTTTACTTTTTGACTAATAATTAACACGCTTTTCAAAGCTGCTGGTCAGATTGGTACTGGGTCCAACAACGGTTACGCCTACATCTCCCTCTATAAGTCCCAAGAGGGGCGAAAATTGGTGCGTTTTAATTGAAAACTCAATTTAATAATCTTTATCTAATGGCTCCTCTGAATTATTTGAAATTTTAACAAATAAACGATTAGTAATATTCGGCAAATTTTAGTATAAAATTACCACACACATAAAAACTCTATTCGAAAAAGACATGCATTTCTCTTTATTTCTGGTAATCAGCTGCTTTGAGAGCACGTGACGCCATCTGAAAATTCAGGGTGGGACTAAATCCAGCTTAAATAATGACAGATTAACGCCAAATAAAAGACCAACGGCGTGTGTTCGTATGTTGATAACTGATTTCATCCCAGTATCCAAAAGATAAGCTTAAAAATAAATAAAAAAAGGCGACAATAAATGGGCATAGGCAAATTCAATTTGTAATTTAAATGCACCAATTTCCATCCCTCTCTGGAATTATAGAGGGAGAAGTGGGCATAACTATTGTTGAGCGCATAGTTCCGTAAATTCAACAGCGCCAAGAGCGTGTTAATTATTCCCCATTAAAGAAAACAGAGGCGGCTGACCCACTCGCTGACTTGTCAATCTGGAGGTTCAGGGGAGTTAAAGGTGGAGTTGTGGCTCTGCTGATGACACCCTGCCAGGGCGAGTCAGTAGAAGGTCAGTTCGTCTATTGTCTTTACATACTCATGTCCATTTTAGGAATATTCCAAAAATATTTAGATTTACGGTAAAGTATACTTATAGGAATTCAATTGGAAACTAAATTCTCATTTCCAATTTAAACAATTAAGCTTTATTCGTGATAGTATATAACTATGTTTACTATAAATAAATCATGCTGTGTCATAATTATTATAAAGCAAGAGACAGGAATAAAAGACAATGCAGACTGGTGGCGAATATAAATCGTGAATATACTATATGACGAAACGAAAAAATAAAAGAGAAAATATAAAAAAAAGCAAAAGGCGGCTGACCTTCTATTAACTCGCCCTGGTGGGGTGTCATCAGCAGAGCCACAACTCCACCTTTAACTCCCCTGAACCTCCAGATTGACCATACAGCGAGAGTCAGCCGCCGCCGTTTTCTTTAATGGTGAATAATTAACACGCAATGAAGCGCTGTTGAACAGACGGCACTGTGGTCAACGAGAGAAACGCCCACTTCTCCCTCATATCAAGGAAGGGGAAAAAATGGGTTCGTTTAACATGAAAATTTTATTCCAACAATCTTTATCACATGGCCACTCTGAATTATTTGAAAACGATATAATTCAACGCCTTGTAATTATTAGCAATTTTTAAATATGAAATCAAAACGCGCGCTGCGTAATTTCTAATTAAAATGAGACAATAATCTTCTGGAAGTTTATGATTGCCTTTACTCGCAGGCGAGCGCTGCTGCCGCTGGTACTAATAATACTAATAGGCTCTGCCCTGAATACTCAGTTAAAGTAGCGAAGCTGAATCAGTAGAAAAAAACTGAACACTTTTCAACTAACACGAAATTTGATTGAATTGGTCAGTTGTAATTTTGATACAAAGCAAGAGTATCAATCAGCTCGTCGTCAACAAAAACGTCTTTGACATCTTTATCAAATGTAATGCCAGAGATGAATTCTGCTTTGAAACTTTCGCTTGTCTTCATGCGCCTAGCAAGATCCACATATTCCGAGCCAAAGCAAGACAACTTCAAATCTTTCAAATTTGGCAGGAAAGCAGACGCAGATTTTATCATATGATAAAGTTCCATGGTACCAGACGCGGTCTGATCAACACTCGTGTCTATTCGTAAAATTTCTAATTCTTGCAAAATTTGCTTGTTTTCTATCAACGTTGCAATTCTTCCAGCTTGCCTTTCCAAACTAGGTGCGTAGATATCTGTCAGCTCCAATTTCTGCACTCGAGGCAGCAGAAAAAAGTCTGGCTCGAATCTGAAAATTAAATTTAATCCAAATTAAAATCAACATTTATGATAATTAAAGCAGATTAACAGTTTGAAGTTGCCACATTTATAATTTTGGTGCCAGTTGTTTGATTTTAGTAAGAACTACCGCAAGGAAATAAGAATCAATCCCGCTTCTATGTGCAATTTATTATAGTGACTATTTATGGCCTGAACTGAACTGAAAATTGGTCTAGCCAATCTACGTATAAAGGTAAGAACAGTTTGTTTTATTATTTCGCAACGTTTCGACCAATTTTTTATTCAGCACAGCAAAATTGAATAATTTACGTTGCAGGACATTGTTGTCTAAATAACCGTAGATGCCATCTATTAGAAGGGTAACTGGTCAATAAATTTCAAGAGTAATATTTTCGTATTAATTTGTAGGATAATAGTAAAAAATATCAATCTTAATTTACATAATCAATTAATCTTACCCATAACATCCAATCCAGGATATTTCTTTTAGAAGTGGGGTGTAAGCCACATACTCAGGACCGGTGTAGCCTCTTGAATGTTCAATTGACAGGCTCTCAATGTTAGGATAAGAATTGAATATGTGCTCAATATTGAACTGTACATCATTCTCTCGGTCCTCTGGCTCTCCCAGCTGAAGGGAAAACGAACGCAGGTTTTGACCATAGTGGTTCAAGAATCTTTCAGCTAAACGCATCAAAAAAGTTTTGATCTCTTGGTTTGAAGTCTCAATCGAGAGTGACGAGATGTTTGGGAAATTAGGAAGTAAGAGGTTGGCCACACCGACATCAAACGCGTCGTCACCCTTAACCTGGGAAATAATTATGGTCTTGTTTAATGTTTACGTTGAATAAAAGTATATTTACCTGGAGATGTGCGATGTTTGGGTGTCTTTTGTGTATTTCGGCATCTGGATGTTCAAACCAGGAACGGTCGAAAGTGACAATTTTCCGTTGGCTCAGGTTGGGATCCCCAACTGGGTGCAAGAAATCGTCAAAGGAAAGCCTGGTGTGTTTCAGGTCGGTGACAATGTCAAGGTTGGGTACACGCTGCCTTGTGATCTGAATTGCCTGACGTGAAATTTGCATATCTTCAACGACAAGTAGTCTCAAATTGCGGAGGTAATTTGAAAATTCTTCTCCAGAAGAAGTAGGAAATTCGCATCGAACTGATGAAAATTTCACTACTCGTGTCAGTGACGCGGGGCAGGGCCGCCGAATGGGCGCAGTCGGCCCTGCCGGCGCGCCTTCTCCCTATCACGAGGTCAGAGTTTGTTCTTCTGTGGCCAAAGTAGACTTTACAGGGTGCAGGGTGGACAAGAAGGGAAAATGCCCAGTTACTATACCATACCAGTTTATTGTAGATAGCAGCGACAGTACACAGCGTGGCTACCCAGAGGGACGAGCGGGGGAGCGAGAGAGTTACCCTCTTGCTCGTGTGCCGTCAGGAGAGCGAGTGCGTTGGTGCGAGCGGGTCGTGTGCTCGTGAGGGGGAGGCTCTGGCGTTGCCTTTATTGATACCTGAGTTTCTCCCTCCGCTCTCCCTTGTGGGTGCCCGAAAGTTAACGTAAATGCATATCGGTGCTGAACAATTATTAATGCGATCGTAATATCGTCAGGTAAAACCCTGACATCTCATTGGGGTTTGGTTTTTTGTTTTCTTTTTTTCTTAATTCTAACATTTGATTTATTTCCCGTGTTTACATTTTTATTTCGGACATAATTGTGTATTCATGTGTTTGTGTTGTTTGTGTGCCCTCATTACTTCAGTTTAATCTAATTTTTCTTTCAAATCTTAACTAAGTATGTATCAATGTGTAGATGTGTGTATGTGTGTGTCTTAGGTGTCTAACTTTCACTTTCGGAGATTTATATTAAACGTTAATTGTAATTAAATGGTAGAACGCCTTCTACACCTCCAACCAGCAAAGAAAAAAAATTGGCAAATTAGAGTTCGAAATTTACAAAACAATTTAAATAAAATGTGGAGCGCATGAAAAGATGAAAAAAATTCTAGAGGAAAAGTGACAGGTAAATTATTTGCTCTCAACCAAGTGAGGTAAGTGGGAATTATCGGTCTTGAACGTTTAAGACAGCTGCATGTAGGAGCATAGTTGTTGGTTGCAAGCAAATCTTGGGGCGATGCTAGATGATTCTGTGGTCGTGAGTGATATATTATAACGGCGGCCGGATCTTCCAAGCCCTGAGGACTGAATGATGATTGGTGTGATGTTCCATGTGTGTAATCACACACGCTGCTGTAATCAGTTGACGAAGTTTTTTCCAGGATTTATCAAACTTCCTCGTTCTGAGTCAAATAGAGAGCAATTCTTCACAAATCAAATTACCACTATAAATGTTTAAAGTAATGAATTGGTTGGATGGTTTCTTTTTTTTTCTTGTTAATGAATCGCGATTTGAAATAAAGAAGAAAAGAAAATACTCCGATAGCAAAATGTTAATGTGGAATAAATTTAACGCTTAATGTGATATAATGTAACTTAATAAATTAAAGTATGCTAAGTTCTGGCAAATGAATATCCAGCTTAAAATTAAATAAAATTAATAAGGAAACGGATTTCGCGTTGTATTTCTTGATTGCCTAATCTGAACAAAACAAAGAAAACTTCTTGAATACGTTTGAAAAGCTGTCCGATGTGTTACCTTGAAAAGTGAAAAAATTGCTTATTATCTAATTTGGACAACCGTTCGTTGAGATAGAAGGGAAATGAATACAATTCTTCGTCGTTAATTTAAAGAAATATACCGAACATAATAATATATAACACTCGCGTCCGTTGCACTATGAGTAAATGTCATTGTTTTGGTTATAGCACTGCACAACACTTGTTTGTTTGTCATCTTTTCTAAAATGTCGTACTGTCTGGGTCCATTTGTTGCAAATGTTCGTTTCGTTATGGATATCTGCACTTGCTGACCGAACGTACGGTGCTACTAGGTACACTCGAATGTTTGCTGCAGGTGATAGATTGGGTCGCATTGTTGTGGAATGGCAGAGTCACAATAGTCTTTGGCTGGAAGGCTTCTTGAATTTCCAGGGGTCATCTGTTTCAGGTACCACTTTAAAACGGACCGGGCGCGCTTGTTAAAGTTGTGGCTTCTTTGATTTTCCAGGGGTCTGCTTTTTCGTGTGCCACACACTTATGGTCAATTTCAGAGTGTCGTTTAGGAGTTACTCTCTGTGACTGCTTCTTCGGGTTATGTGCCCATAGGTGGAATATAGGTACAGTGGAAAGTATTTACAGGAAATGGCACTAAATGTACGTTATTTGATTTTCTGTGAACTTTAAAAAAAACTTCTTACTGGTGCCTTAAAATTCAAAATTTCAATTCCATCGTGAGAAACATATGAAAAATTATATTATAAACAAATCGGAAAATAAAACAAAAGGAAAAAAAATTAAATGCTTGCATAAAATGATTATAGTGCAAAATCAATGTCTATCAAATTTTACTGTTGTATCCAAACTAAATAATTTGTCTTGAATATGAATTATTATTTTATAAAGCTCAACGATATACTCTTTTTCTAAGCGTTTATATTCTTTATATCCATAAACTTTGTAACTTAATTTGAGCAGCTATATATAGCATATATGAATATTCTTGAAAATGTTGAAAAATACATTAATTTACTGCTAAATCCATTAATTTCATTTTTCTCTGTTATTTCTTGTTTTGCTGCTTTTTGGCAAGATTAGTCATTTTGTGTTGATGAGGGTGTTCTAATGTGTTCTAGAGTTGGCGTATCAATTAAGGATAAAAAATGTGGCATAGAGGTTAAGCCATGAAAGTGTGTGTTTTGTTTTGAAATGATCATTCCGTCCAATTTAACAGTGTATCATATAAGTGGTGAGCTCATGAATTTTTTTGTTATTAAAAATACCGTAATATTTGGTTTTGTTGAAAGATATTAAGTGAGAATTTGTTGATACACAATTTATTTAATTATGAAGGTGCGGTGTTGTTAGTTCTTTGTCCTCCGTAAATTAAAAGAAAGAACGAAATTTATTTGTGATTTTAGTGTTGATTTTGTGTAAAGTGTGTGTGAATTTAATTTCATCTTAATATGTAGGTTTTCTCACTTGTTAGTTTTTTTTGTATTTACTTTCAGGCAGAATTGTGTGGTGTATTATGTTTGTGAAAATGTCTTCTTTTGGAGTGTTCCTATTATGTTGAGTCTATTATTTGTCGTTTCGGCGGGATTGCTATTATGGCTGAATTTAATAGATTTCTTGCACAATGAGAAATGATGTTATTCTTGAAATGTGGTATAATGAGAATGCAAACGAAATCATTCCAATTAAAATTAATGTTGCCAACTTAATTTGATTGTGTCTGATCAGTATGATATGGGATAATATGTTCAATTATGCAAAAAAAAATTAGAATCCATTTTTTACAGTCTGAATTGGTTTTGATTTACGCTCATCGAGTTGTTGAATTTAATTGTTTTTGGCTATACTTTGCAATAGCATTCGTAGAAAGGAGAAAAAATTGCTGCATTTTTGTTTGAGAGACACAAATTTGTTGAACTCGAATTACAAGCTGCCGTTAACCGTGATCTGATTTTTACTTGATGGGAAACAAGTCTAATGTAGTCAATATACAATTACTGGAAACATCGTTGCGCTTCTGTAAATTTTACAAAGTATTATTAGTATGTTCAATTTAATGGGTGGTACTAACTCAAAATTCATTCAAATCTTCTATATTGTAATAAATGCAAATAACTCATCAATGGACATGAATCAATCTGATATTCTATATTAAATATTAAACATCTATATTTTTTTTTCAAAAGATAAATAACTTTAATATCTGTGCCATTGTTATGCTCTTAGGTAAAATTTAAATTATCGTTGGAAATGCTCAGTATTTCGAAATTATTATTTCAACTTGATATTTTATTTACAATAATCTGGCTTTTTAAGTTATTTCTTAAATCAATTCAACTCTCAAAACTCTTTAAACTCTAGTCTACTCAAAATTAATTCTCTACCTGATTGCTTTAACATGAGCATTTCAAAGAATCTGAAAAGAATACGAAATTAAACTGAAAAGAAAAATAATTAGAACTGAACAGGGCGGAGGGGAGATGCACGCCTTTTTCTTGTAGTAATTGTCGAGACTAATGTTTATATTTACAAGTATTGACAAAGTTGATACCCTTTTTTTCTGAGAAAAAAATATTTTGTACTCTTGAAGTTTATTAGAAATGTGTGGTGATTTTTTTGTATAATGTCACAAAAATGTTTTATGTTTGCTACACTCTGCCTCTGCGTACATTATTGCTGTTGCATGCCTAACCGGGAGTAATTTTCTATTATGTTAAACCAACGCTACCGCCGCCGCCGCCGCGTGTCTGTTTCTATTTCTCTGTCTCTGTCACTTATGTCATGCTATGCTCAAAAATCTCTCAAGATTACAAAATCTGCTTTGCTAATAACTATCTTTTTCTCTAATTATGTTTCCAATGAAATTAATTTTTCTTTAACTGCGGTTCACTGGACTATTATTCAACTCGGCTAAAGAATAAGACCAACAATCAGTCATAATTATTACTAACTTGGCTGCTCACGCGTTGCAGTAAGTTGAAATACTTATGAGATGTTAGTAATATTTATTTGCCTTCTGCCTATATTAGCAGTCAGAAATCCTCAGGCTAAGATCTGTGTTTTGCTGGCCATGCAAAAACACAGGACTAGATTTGCCAAGTGACTTCCAAACGTTAATAAAGTCCAGTCTCCCAAAATTTATCAAACTATGAAAATTGCAAAATGATTGAATAATTAATATTTTTTTTTTATGAAAATTTAATATCTTTTAATTTATTAAATGAAAAAAAAGATAAAGGATCGTGAGTTGTTCGAATTTTAAAATAGATTTGAGTGATATGGTTTATTGAAATCGAAGTGATTCTATTAAATTATGCTAAAAGGCTTCCAATCACGGAATTGATTTGAATTAAAAGTTACGTTAGCATTGGGGTTTCGTTGAGAATTTTAATAAAATAAATTAAATTTTCTTATGGCTGGCTGGCGCGCGGGAATGGGGGGGGGGTTAGGCGCTTTTTGTTTAACTCTCTTTTTGCTATTAAATGAATATCTGATTGCATATTCATTATAATTTCTTGATTTGAGTAGTGAGAGGGGTGTCATGTCAATACTCTATTAATAACTAAAATATATATACACATTCCATGTTTAATTGAAGTACCTTGTCTTTAATGCTAAATCAATAGAACTCATCAGAGAAGCGATTTAATGGGATTCGCCATTTATCAGAGGGATAAATACTTTTAGAATTGCCTCCTTTTTTTTTGGCTTCATGTATTCTTTCTATTCCAACAAAATAAACAGTTCTTTGCTTCAGACCTTAAGGTTTAGTCACGTATGTATACGCCTTGTTATATTGGTGAGTTTCCTGGTGGTTCGAGGTGGATATTTTACGCTCAATTTCTCTTTTTCCTCCTTGTCGCGCTTAATACTTTGACTTTACATTCTACAAAAGTGTCCCTTTGATCGCTTTGAGAAAACTAGACTCGAGAAATATCTTTACTCATTGAGTATCATATTCATAACTTTTATAAATTATCGCCACTTTGTTTTGAACCTTTTTCCTTTAATATCGTGAATATCTAGAAGTTCGTCTCGTTTTGTGTCTACCATGCTCACACGTACCGTTGAGGTATATTGGAAAAGTATACCAAAAAATTAGAGTTTCGAAACACATATTATGTTCACCTTGATGGTGCAAATAAGCCGCTGCTTTTATCGCAACATACATACTCATTATTTTCTTTTTATTTTCACGAAATTCTGTGAAATTTCCATAACTCTTAATTTCCTATGCAGGGTTTAACGCAGTGATAACTCATTCTTTACTTGTCATTTCTCTTCAATCATTATCCAAAAACCGTGTGTTTCCGAAATGTAACCAAGATATAAAAAAATTCAATTTTGTGACATACTATCTCGCTTCTGTCCTGTAACCGTCAATTGCAACCACTAATTATTAAAGAAATGAAACAGTTGACCTCTTTAAAACTAATATAAAAAAATTTGCGCGCTCTTAAAATTAAGATAAAAAATCGAATTTGAGTCAACTGCCCGATTGGCCGGAATTTTCTGCCCACGTTGGAAGTTTTGGATATGGTAACCTCAAATCTTGACCAAGTGTGTGTCGCGTAATGAAAAATTAAATAAAACCGCGACTAATATTTGTGTTGCACTAGGAGTAAAAACTAACAATTGGATTTATCTCCTTCTTGGTTCTCTATCACGGGAAAGCTTTCTGCACTTTATTATTAAACCTAATTGCGTGTTCCTGCTATGTTGATTCATTACCTTAAACTTATTATGGGTATTGAGTATTGTGTTTTATATTGAAATAGAGAAATAAGAATGTGACATAAATTAAATACATAAAGAAATCGTAATAATAGATGAAAGAATAGAATGTGTCAGTGTTTCATAAAAAGATAGGAATTTTTTAAGCTTTGTAAGAACTTGACAATAACCTTTTTTTGTATAGAACTAAGCACAAAGGTATCTCATGATTAATTGCTCGCTTGACCTTCTAAAACAGATGTGTTTCGTTTATAAGAGGGCGAGCGTGAGATTTTCTTTAGTGGGCGGTCGGTCTAATTCTTTAAAGGGGGGGGGGGGGGAAATTTGTCCTTTTTTTACGACAAAAGATTACTGCGATACAATGTCTCTTGTGCTGCTTTGATCCTCTTAAAATAGGGTTCTTTAACCTGTATGAACTTCAAGATTTAATGTCTTGCCACTTTGTGAGAACTTTTTAGAGGCTTTTGAATTTGAAAGATGACAAAGGTTTATTTATTTATGAACTCTAGGTTGGGGATATTTTTTAAAGAAAAGTTATTTTTGTATGAGGAAGAAAGTTGGAACTCCTGGTGATATAGGTTCTAAACCTCTTTGTTGTTAATGATGTAACTTGGATGATATACAGAGAGTTCGTGGGAAATGGATTTGAGGAAAATTGATTGACATTGGTGGTTTTTGGTGACCTTTAGGGGAGTAGGATTTTATTTAGAATATTTTTTGAATAAAAATTGCGCCGCCTGTAATGAGAATTTGTGAAGTAAAGGTTTTCATGCTGTGTGCTATTGTTTGCTAACGTTTGAAGCTTTATATTACTCTTTGTGCTGGCGAGTAAAAAGTTAAGGGACGGGGGGTTACTTGGCATTGACTTGGTTCATTGACCTGGATTAATATAATGCACATTCATGTAGAGAGATCTAGAGACCTGACCTTAAGAAATCAGTATGAAGGAAGAAGAAAAATAATATATAGCGTCGTTTTTTCTTTTGTGGACGTTAATTTACTTTTTTAAAAAAATATGCGATCGGGACCTTAAAAATTCGATAACCTTGCGACAATCTGGATTTCATAAACGCATCATTCCGTTCTTCTTTATATTTTTTCTGCGCGTAGAGGACAATTTATCAATCAATGCTTTTAGGAATATTTTGTATTCCGTCTTTTCAAATTTCTTTCATGTTCTTTCTTGAAAGTAAATCGTACCTAATTTATTTATTTGGAAAATCATGCACATTTTTCGAAGAAAAGCGTTTGACGTTCAAATTATTGAATGTAAATTTTACAAATCGAAATGCTAAAATTACTTTACAAGAATATTTTATATATGCAACTTTAAATCTCAACCGTTCTGTGGTTTGTTCGGCAATACCTCGCTTTTCGGTATTTTGACCATTTCGAAGTTTTTTGTGTCGTCTTGTTCGCGGGTTCGGTTAATGCGCCACTTGCTACTAAAGTTCCCAAGATTTCGTAAAAAATCTACTGTGTTCTTGATAATGGGTTTTAGTTTCAAAGGAATTTCAAGTTTTTCCTTAATCCTGTCACTGGGAATAGTCGTATCACCGTTGTCAACGTGATTTTCGCGCTCATTCAAGTTATTAGTTTCTTGCTTAACTGCTGCTACAGTATCTACTACACATTTTCCGGGCAATGTGATGTTATTTTCTGCTGTACTGATTAACGTTTTTTTTGCGGTTCGAACTTATTTACAACTACGTCATTTTCTATAGCAGTGTCTTTTGCAATTTGAATTTCAGCCTTTTGCGCATTTTCTAATTTTGTACGTACAATTTTCCCTTGTGAATTGATCTTCTTTGGAGTTTTCTTTTTCTTAACGTTAGATCTTCCAATCTCATTTTTCACCTGACCTGATTGGAATGACTCTATTTGTCCAGTTATTCCGGCATTTTTGGTTTCCGCCAATGTACATGCATGTTCTGGAGCTCTTTTTTCGGATATTAATTCACTTTGAGCTACAAATCCGGTTGTGTGCGAAACTTCTCTCTTTTGTTCGTGCAAATTCACTACTGGCTTTTGGTTTTCGTCTTGAAAATATGACAAATCAAAATACTCGGTTGAACTTGATTTTGGCACTGATGAGAACGGTATTTGGTTAATCGCGTGCTTTTGTTGTTGCGAATTACCCTTTTCCGAGGGAACTGAAGACTCGGCTTCTTTGGAGGAAATGGAATTTACAATATTTACATGAGTTCGTTCCCTGGCGAGGCTTTGATTTTGTGTGATTGACGATATCCCTTTTTGATTCTTCTTTTCTGGGTTTGCTGCTGATTTGGGTGCATAAACCGGCACGTTACGGAGTACCTTTCGCGTTTGAGCCGAGTGCGCGTTCTGGGGAAAAATCGCGTTTGGTGGATTGTCGCATGTCGTTGTCGGCTGAGATGTTATATGGCCGTGCGTGCGCGAAGAGTAATTTTGTCTCCTATTTCCGCGATGCGCATCTCCTACGCGTGATCTGCATTGTTTTCTAATGTGTCCACTGCGGTTGCATTTGAAACAAATTTTGGGGACTCGGTATGAGAAAAATTGCTGTTGTTCTGACTGGGGTGCCGTTTGGTAGGCAGGTGCGAAAATTGGTGGTGGGTGCATTTGGTACGACGGGTACTCGGCTGGGTATTGGTAAATTGGGAAAACATGCTGTGGTTGCGGCTGAGGAAGAATTTCCACGAACAGTTGTTGTATAGGTAGCGGGGTTTTCATGAGTACATAATTAGTATGAGGTGAAGTTAACGCGTATGTGTTTTGTGCGGTGCAAGGTGCCACTTGAAGAGTGCGCACTTGCTCTTCTTTTTGTTGCAACTGTTTGAGGAGGACTAATATTAGTTCATCTTTTTCCTCCTTTTGTGTTTTTGATTTTTTCTTACGTTCTCGGCTGACTCTAAAGGTGTAATCTGTCCCAAAATTATCGGTAGATTGATCGCTATCTGAGAAAGGGGAAGAATCTCGCGGCTCGCTATGTTTTCTCGGGTTTTTTACGTAGTACGAGTGTGCAAAATCATTGTGCCAATTTTTCAAATCGTTCAAAAGTTCATCAAGTCCCTTATTTACATTTAATGGGTCACATTCCCACTGCAAATGCCAGTTTTTCGCGTGTCCTTGTAATTTGCCTGCAAGAACATCAAGCGTTTCATCTTTTGTCATTCCCGAGATTTTTCTAATTACGTGTAAGTCCTGTACGTATAATTCAACGTCCTCTGTACTTTCACCGAAAAATTCATCGAGCAACCGGCGTCCGATTTTCATAGATTTACCGTCCATTTTAAATTAACGTATGTCTCAGCGTGCAAAGAAAAAAATTAGATCGCCTAATATGCACCTGACATATTTTAAATTATACAATATTTACAAAATTTGCATGACGCGTACGTAAGTTCGATTTTACATGTCCTTTAGGAGGAAATTACGCGCTTGTTGGGGGGGTTTCGGGTCCAAAAAAAATTTGGAGGGATGGGTTTGGGAGGGCACTTTTGCAACAGAAAAAAAACTCTTCGCTCGTGAGGGCTGACATATCAACTTTTTACGGATCTCGCCGGTGCCTCCACATGTCAGTGACGCGGGGCAGGGCCGCCGAATGGGCGCAGTCGGCCCTGCCGGCGCGCCTTCTCCCTATCACGAGGTCAGAGTTTGTTCTTCTGTGGCCAAAGTAGACTTTACAGGGTGCAGGGTGGACAAGAAGGGAAAATGCCCAGTTACTATACCATACCAGTTTATTGTAGATAGCAGCGACAGTACACAGCGTGGCTACCCAGAGGGACGAGCGGGGGAGCGAGAGAGTTACCCTCTTGCTCGTGTGCCGTCAGGAGAGCGAGTGCGTTGGTGCGAGCGGGTCGTGTGCTCGTGAGGGGGAGGCTCTGGCGTTGCCTTTATTGATACCTGAGTTTCTCCCTCCGCTCTCCCTTGTGGGTGCCCGAAAGTTAACGTAAATGCATATCGGTGCTGAACAATTATTAATGCGATCGTAATATCGTCAGGTAAAACCCTGACAACTCGCAAGCTCGGTAAATGTCCACACAGAGAGACCAGGTCATTGAGGTCAGCTGTAAATTTCTGCATTTCTAGTATCTGTAGGTGCCGGAAGTTATTCACAAATAAACTAAAAAGAGCGTAATTGCGAGCGGCCTTATGATTTTGCAGTATTCCTCCGTTTGTGTAAAAGAGGCGCTCAATATTTGGTGCGAGGTGAGCAGTTATGAACAGAACCTTGAAGAATTCATAATTGTTATACAAGTTTTTAATGGTTATTTGTTCTAAAATACCTCATCAATATAGGGTAAACCAACGTAGTCGTACGACGTTACCGAATCAAGTTCGTTTAGGTCTAAAGTCTTCGTCATGGAACTCAGAAGGAACGGAATGACCCTCGCCAACTTTTCGAATTGCTCAGGGTATTTGATCCGTTTGAGCACCTCTTGCAGCAACTCGTCACGCAGTGCGGGAGCTGAAATTTAATTTTCAGAATTGCATTTACATTAAACCATAATACAATAACTTACAGACTCTTGCTGCTATTCCATTTCGTTCGTTTAAGGAAGTACAAGAGTTGAAACTTCCGATGATAGTTTCGATGGCGTTCTGTTTCAGACTATTATCTCTGAACAAGCTCTTTAGTCTCCTTCTCGAAAGTTCCACAATATCAGGTGAGTTCTCCATCCTGGCCGAGTGTGTGGCGTTTCTGTGGAAAGCAATCCTGAATTGTCTTATTTGTATTAAATTTTAAGACGCAAATACCTCTATTTTCAAGTTAAACGAATAATATTTTCAAGATTTTAGGCAACTCGATTCTGTACTGACTTGTTTGTAAACAAAACAACCATGTTTACCCTTGGACAAGCCCCTGCTCACTCCTGTGCCGTAAGGGGCACTGGTTTGGATAAGCTACACCCTCGTCAGATGACGTCTATTTAAGGAAATAAACCAATATTCTTTTTTTTAATATTAATTCATGAGCGCAAGTGAATTTTTTATTTCAAATTTGGAATAAACTTCAAGGCGTTGAACAATAATAATATCAAATTATTTAGAGTAATCATGAGATAAAGATTGTTAAAATGAAATTTTCAAGTAAAACGCTCCAATTTTCAACCCTGTTCGGACTAATAGAGGGAGAAGTGGGCGTTACTCTCGTTGAATGCAGTGCCGTCTGCTCAACAGCGCTTCATTGCTTGTTAATTATTTCCCTTTTAAGAAAACGGCTGCGGCTGACTCTCGCTAACTTGTCAATCTGGAGGTTCTAAATACTAGAAATACTGCTCTCGGAAGTCTTAATCGAGCAGGTGGTGTGTGTCAAGTCTAATTGTTTTTGAATCACAAAGCCGCTATCCGACGCCACGGGAACCCAGCAACACGTTTAAAGTAATAACCAGGCCTTCTCTGAGGTAATATCAACAAGTTTAACTGCAAACTCACCTTCAAATCGGTTTATAATCAGAAATTTGAAGACATAACAGCGAAAACACACGACGCTCCAGCTGTGAGAGGAGAAAAACAACTCTAGTTCTTGCTTGATGGCACTGCGAGCGCAATAGCTAGTGTTGCCAGCTGCTAGGACGCAATATTCTTATTTCTTTATTTTTCAATGTGATTTATGATTGAAATAGGCATTTTTCTGTCAAAAGAGGAAAATCTAATTTTATTGAGCAGATTTTCGTGCTTTTCTAGCTCCAAATCTTAACAATTATGAAAATCATTTGCGATAATTTGAACATGTGGCAACCCTTGCTGATATTCGTGCTGCCAGGTTAATTTTCACTTGCTTGCCGGTGCTGGTAACTTTTGTAACATTAATTTTAATAATCTTTATCTCATATGGCTTTTCTGAATTATTTCAAAATTTGTACCGATCAACGTTTTGCAATTTTCGGCAATTTAGTATAAAATTACCATGCACATAAAAAATTCATGCATATCTATTTATTTCTGATAATCAGCTGATGAGAGCAAGTGACACCCCCTGAAAATTCAGGGCGGTACTAAATCCAGCTTAAAATGACAGATTAACGCCAAATAAAAGACCAACGGGGTGTGTTCGTAATGTTGATACCTAGACACACCTGCTGATTTCATCCCACTTTCCAAAAGTTGAGTTTGAAAATATTAAAAAAATCAAGCCGACAAAAAATGACATTGGAAAATTAGATTTTCATGTAAAATGCAACATTTTCCACCCTTCTCTGGACATATAGAGGGAGAAGTGTGCGTAACTCTTGTTGAGCGAATAGTTTCGTCAACTCAAAAGCGCCAAAAGCGTGTTAATTATTCAGAACTAAAGAAAACAGAGGCGGCTAACTCACTCGCCTGCAAGCCACATAAGAGGTTCATGTAAGTTAAAGGTGGGGTTGTTGCTCTGCTGATGACACCCTGCCAGGGTGAGTCAGTAGAAGATCAGTTTATCTATTGTTTTAATCACATATGGTCATGTCAATATCACGATATTCCGAAACAAATTAGATCTATATATTGAATAATGACGAATCGAAAAAAGGAAAGAAAATATATTATAAAAAAACAAAAGGCAACTGACCCTCTACCAACTCGCCCTGGCAGGGTGTCATCAGCAGAGCCACAACTCCGCCTTTAACCCACCTGAACCTCCAGTGTTCAAGTCAGCGAATGCGCCAGCCGCCGCCGTTTTCATTAAAAGTCGAATAATTAACACGCAATGAAGCGCTGTTGAGCAGACGGCACTGCAGTCAACGAGAGTGACACACAATTCTCCCTCTACAAGTGCAGAGAGGGGAGAAAATTGATGCGTTTTGCTTGAAAATTTAATTTTAACAATCTTTATTACACGGCTACTCTAAATTGTTTGAAATTGGTACCAATCAACGCCTTGTAGTTTACTCTAAATTTTAAATTGAAAATAAACTTGTTTTCATCAATTCGTAAATTAAAAAAACAAGAAGATTTGGTTATTTCTGTGAATCATCTGTTGAGAGCCCGTGACGTCATCGGACTAGGGCGGAGCTGATCAATACCAGCGCCTCTGACGGCTGAAAGCAAAATCAAAGACCAACGTCGTGTGTTTACGTTGTTAGTTCCATCTTCCACCTGGCCAGCTGATTTCATCCCAACATCCAAAATGTTTCACTCGAAGGTCTTGAAACTAAAGGAACTTCGACTCAATCGAGGTAAGAAAGCACGGACCTGTTTTTTATTCCATACATCCAGTGCTTTAAAGCATATCTTCCCGACTCACTTCTTGTAAGAAATAGTTCTTTTCTGATGGACAAATATGCATCGCTCACTCAAACGCTTTGTCGGGCGATTGCTTCACAATTTCACAATGTAAACATGGACTAATAGCTTTCGAGCCATTAAGGAATTATTTTTCCACTCTTACACAACGAAAAAGGTGTGAGAGACGTCGGTAGACTTACACAATTTTCGTAGAGTGACTGTTGAGAAACAATATTTCAAAATTTTTCAAATTCAAGACACTTCCCACTGTGATTTTAGACTCAAAAGATTTCCTTCGATGTGCTGTTAACCAAAATCTATTAAGCAAATCGCCGTAAAATATTTTTCAACGTTTTTCTACGGTGAATGATTTGTTTTTATCACATTTAAACTTTATTAATTTTTAAATAAATATTTAACTTTAAGGGAGTTTATATTGCCCAGCTTGAATAATATTTATTTTTCTTTTCGAAGCAACGTCGACGGTTCCAGCGAGCCAAATTAAAGAATTTTGCCAACGCAGAAAGAATTTGCAGAGAAGCTTGGAAGCTCACGTTCTGAAAGAAACACTGGAAAACATCGATCTCTACACAAGAACCGTCGTAAAGAATCCTCTGGAAACCCAGCTCTGTAAGCCAATTTTGTTAATACACGAGTTTTGCATTAATATTATTCCTTCCAGCCGTACAAATCCGTAACAAAATTTTACACAATCTGCTAAAATGGAATTCCGGCCCTAAAGAAAACAGAGAATTCGACAGAATTTACAACCCGGTCTACCACTTGCTGAACTCGCAGACCAAAAGTTTTGACTGGGATGCTCTGCTGTCTCATCTCCCCAATAAGTCGAGTGACCTGTCTGTCTTGTTGAAGGTAAAGGTTTCAG